>NC_085841.1:162946537-165346537 GCF_035594765.1 Anolis carolinensis
ATTATTTATTATTATGATGATGTGTAATGATTCCAGCAGCCTTTATGATGAAATCCTTTGTGTCATTTGGCCATAAACACTGGGGCCTCTTCCACACAACTGAATAAAATCCCACATTTTCTGCTTTGAACTGGAATATATGGCAGTGTGGACTCAGATAACCCAGTTCAAAGCAGATATTGTGGGATTTTTGACCTGTACATTCTGGGTTATATGGCTGTGTGGAAGGGCCCTGGGTCTACAAAGGAAAGAGGCTGGGAAGGAAAATGACTTTTTGTGCAAATCGCACTTTCAAGGATTTATCACTGGTTTTCCCTACAGCTTGTTATTGAAATACCCACTGGACACTTTAGCAATTTAGAGGGAAAATAGATAACATTTCAGGCTTATTGATGGATACAGTACATCTATATCCTGCCTTTTTATTCTAAATCAGACATGCAGATCAACTTACACATTACAATGAAGGCTTCATGTAGAGCCCAAAAACCATAATATCAATGAAAGTATAAATAGGAAGGAAAGAGAAAGGTAAAAAGAAAAATCAGGCATTTACTCTTAGATTCGATTATGTAGAAATGTGGAATGGCCACTGTAGTTCTGAGAAGGGAAAATTAAATAACTCTAGGAAAGAAAAACCTAGGAAGCTATTTCTTCCTTGGTGATATGTAAAGGTCTTTCACACCACACAATTATAGTACTGTGATTCCACTTTAACTAACATTGGTCTGTCCTGTGGAATCTTGGGATTGGCACCTGGTGCCTCTGACCAAATTACACATCCCAAAATTCCATAGCACGCAGTCATGGCAGTTAAAGTAGACCCAGAGCACCATATCTTGGAAATGGGACCAATATCTAAACATGAAATTGATTTATCTTATATATGTATATTGCATTAAGGTAATTCTTAATAGTTTTCTGCATGAAACAAAATGTGTGTACACTGAATTATTAAAAAGCAAAGGTGTCACTATCTCAGCCAGTCATATGGACAGTTTTGGAGTCTTGAGTATTTTGGATTTTGGAATTGTGAATAAAAGATGTTCAACTTTTCTCGAAGTCTATATCACACAGTTATGTGGGCTGGAAAACTAGCAGAGACTTGATTCTCAAAGTTGAGGCATGGTGAGAGAGCATTTGGACCTCAGAGTCCCATGGAGGCCATCACATGATGGAAGGCCATTTCTGGTGGTTACCTATAGCACTCTGTTGTGGCAGCACAGAGAAACAGAGAGAAGAACGTGCTTTTAGGAGTTGGGTGCTACTCGACTCCCAGCAGGAGAAGCTGGAGAGAAGTCAGGTAGAATTCTGGAAAAGATATGAGATGGCTGCCAATCCTGAACACGGCAAGGCAGGGGACTTGACGGTAGGAAATGAAAGAAGACGGTTCCCTCTGCTTTTCCCTGCTTTCCCCACTTTCATGTGATGAGGCCACTGGTCAGAAATCAGCAATCTGGCTCTGACTTAACATAGCTGGAGTTATACTATCATGCAATACATGATAGCAACACAGCCAGAAGAAAAGAAAATGTGGCTATGTTCTTGCCTCAGGTGAAGAACTAAGATGGCACATTCCTGAAGTGAAGTGGACTAATGGCCACATTCCACTACCTCTGGCAAAAAGTTACCGTAGAAGATATAGGTCAGCTATGTAGTGCATATTGCTTTCTCTTCCAGCAGTGAAACTACTAGGCAGTTCAAGACTGACTAAGGGTCCATCTGCCTGATATATGCCACACAAGTCATTTGTCACTGCTGTTAGAGCAGGGCTAACTCCAGATAAGAAAAGAATAGAACTGCAGATATATTTCACACCTTGCTGCTGGTGAAGTAAGCTTTTGATTTTAATCTCTCTCTATTTAAAAAAACAATCTGCAACATATTTTCCATTAGCGTTTCCTTGAGATCTGTAGTTGCCTGATAATCACAATTATTTTTCCTGCTCAGTATGAATGTTCACAGTGAGTTTTATGCACTTTCTGAAATTCATAGATTAAAAACTTTTAGATTAACCCAGTAGGAGCTCAGCCATTAATTGGAAAGGGAATAATTAAAGCTGCTAATAATCATACCATTCCTTGAACCAATACACTTGAGGCTGCCAATTCCACTCTCAGGAGCTGCAAAGATGATGAACAAATACTCCCTGAAACCTTTTCCATCAGTTGCAGAAGTTCCAATTTACATCTCCTGCTTAATCTTCTAAACAAAGCTTTATATCGCAGCAGGATCTTTTAGTTTTTAAATTACAAACAAAACATCACATGCCCAACTGTTTAACTTTTAATAAGCCTAGTCGCCATTGTAGTGTCACGTAAGCAATGCCCATTTGTCAGCTTGATGCCCTCCCAGTTTGGATCTTATACCACATGACCATAACCTGGGTTGGAGATAGTGGATTCAAGAGAGGTAAGTGGCATTTCTTTTCCACCAGATGTTCATGATGAAGACGTGAAGCCAGTCATACCCATTGCATCGACTCCATTGGTCCCATCACAGATCTGTGGCCAATCATGAAGACAAAGAATAGCTGCTAGGCCCTAAAATCCAATTGGCATGTACCCCCAACTGGAGTACACTCATTGAATCAATTGGAATTTAGTAAGTGAACACTAAAAGAGCCAATGTAGTGTAGTAATTAAGAGTTTTGGACTATGACTGTAGGAGACCATGGTTTATCTCTCCATTCAAGCAAATAAAAAACCCAATTTAGGGCAGGGCTTCTTAAACTTTTCCACTTGTGACCACTTTTGGCCTGAGAATTCTTTTACATGACCCTGAGTGTATATATATAAACCCTGAGTATATAGGCAAGTAAAACAGAAATAAAATAAGCAAATAAAATAGGGGGTTTTTTGTGTGTGTGTCAGAAGTGACTTGAAAAATTGCAAGTCACTTCTGATATGAGAGAATTGACCATCTGCAAGGATGTTGCCCAGGGAATGCCCAGAAATTTTGATGTTTTTGCCATTCTTATGGGAGTCTTCTCTCATGTTCCCACATGGAGCTGGAGCTGATAGAGGGAGCTTATCCACACTCTCCCCAGGTTGGATTCGGACCAGCAACCTTCAGGTCAGCAACCCAATCTTCAAGTTATCAGTCCTGCTAAACAAGGGTTTAACCCACTATGCCACTGGGGGCTCAATAAAATAGGTATAAAAATGCAAATCATCATTTGCAGTGCTTGCTAAATAAAGATAGCTTTTTCTTTTTATGGAGTACAGCTAAAGCATTTTCTACAAAGGTTAGACTCATGTTTTGAAAGTAACAAGTACCATACTAGGGACACACTGATATAAGTGTTCCATGTTCTGCCATAATGCCTCTTTGACTGTCGGCAAACTCTAAACAAAGAGGAACGGGAAAGAAACGTGTTGAGTTTTAGGATTCACATTTCCTCATACAACTTCACACTTCCCGAGACTGATCATAGTGTGAAATTCATACTCCTTGACAAATCTCTACATTCCCAAAGCATGTGATGTATTTCAATGAAGCAGAAATCTATAGGCAATGTTGGAGATACATTTGTAAAAATAGTAAAACTGGGTGAATGTGAAAAATGTACACAAACCTACTTTAATAAAAAGGAATACATATTTAATAAAATATGAACACTGAAATAATGTGTGCAAATTTCACTGTGCAGTGGGCAGCTTGGCCTCATGAGCTCAGAAGAGACTGGGATAGGATTAAAATGGCACTGAAACTCTGGGAAGTGCAGAAAAAACTGATAGATTTTCATGTTCCTGTAAAAGAAGTGAAATGTTTAAGAGTGCGACAGTGAAGAGTGCAGCATACTGAGCCCTGCCAATGCGAGGTATCCTGAAATAGCTTTTTCCCAATAGCCTAATATGCTTTTACTTCCAAAATCAATGCTACTCAGATAATGTAACAAGCAGCAGAGACATCTGAAGGGAGAGAAAAGGTTGCTGTATATTAAACCCTCTTAGCCGTTGCCTGGGATTCACATGCTTGGTGTGAAACAGAAATTCAGAATGGAAAATCTGTCTTGTTCCCATTGCAAGATGTTGCATGCGAAAGTACTGGGTATTAAATGAGCATGTATTTACTTCTGGGAGCTGAAATGGCACGTCTTAATAAAGGCATTCCCAATGCAACAGAAGGATGTGGGCTACTAATGATATCTGGATGTCCTCCTGGAATATTTGTTCTTACCTTCCTTATAGAAATATCTTTTCCACAGATATCCTTTTCTACTTTCATCGCCTCTCATTCGGCTATGGTTTGTAAATGTCAGTGACACAAATGGGCCCATGGCTTGTTTAATAATGCTGTGCAAAAAGAAAAAGTGCCACGTGTTGTTTGCACATACATTGAGAAGTGACATTAAGTTTGTCAAAGAATGAATTATTCATAGCCGACTGCTCTCTCTCGAATCTCATAACAATAGAAGTGTGGACTTTATTATTCACTTTGCATCCTTGGGGAGCTCATGGCTGAATTATATTTCCTGTACGAATTCCCAATTTTAACTATGAACACCGCACCCTCTTTCTCCTCTCCATTGTTTTACTGAAGCTTTAGGAGTTGTTTCCTGTAATAACTGTATTACTCCAGCATCTCAGTTCTCAAATAGCTGCAACATACATTGGTGTGGATGGGGCATTTATAAGTCGTCTTCCTAGTGAAGATTTCTGTCCAAGTGAGGAACTGGCCTACAATTCATTGCACATTGTCCCTCATATAGATAATAGTAGTCAGAATGTTTGATAAGTGCACTACCAGAGCATGGAACTAATTTGTAAAAAATTAATTTGATACTCCTAATTTGTTGACATTTTGACCATAAACTTCATTTTAAAAAAAGTTTTGTCATTAAGTGTCCATAACTTTTAAATGTTCGCGATGACTACCATTGCTTGTTATTCTCACTGCTCATTCAGGAGACAAATTGTGTGGTGTATGTTATTTTTGACCATTTTAGGCATTTAAATGATTTTTATTTAATAATTTAGTGAAGTTTTTCCTGGTGCAGAACTACAGTAGTTATACTCATAAATGAGAATTTAAAATTTTGTGAATTACACGTCCTCAACCATTTAGCACTGAGACTATAGTTCTGCCCTATTGTTTTTGAAGTCTGATCAACCAAGACATTTTGCTACCCAGAACTGAGTCCAAGTGGAGTTAAGACCAACATTCTCAAAATCTGGCCTACTACACCATTCAGATTCTAGAGACTAAGTCTGTCAGGTAACATAAATATTTTAAAAATGTAAAACATAATTACAAGTAATGTAACAATTCAATTATCTAATTGAAATTAAATTAAATGTACAGTCCTAGACCTTTTTTTCCATGATAACCCTCAAAGTTTTTATCCTTTCAAGAAGAAGGAATTCTTGCTATAAGCTTCACCCACTCAAAAGGAACTATTCTAAGTTTTCTAATCAACAGAAAAACTATTCCAGGATGGATTATATTTGATGTCAAATAACCTGGCATACAGTAGGCCATCTATTTCATAGGGATTTAAGGTGCTGGACCCCTAGGAAAGTGGAAAAATACATTTAACAAAACCCAACAACCTTTTTAACTTGAGAGGGCATCACTCTAGGAATCTCTAGATCCAATGTCCACTTAAAGCTGACCACAGAGTCATGCTGGAGGACCTAGGAATTTATGAATAATTTACGAGTAGTCAAATCTACAAAAGTTAAACCCACAAGAGTAGTGGGCTGACTTTTTCACAAGCAACCATTCTCTTCAAGATTACTAGAAGCTTGCAGTTGTGTTAAGCAAGATGTAATTATTAAATCTCATCATTACTTGAAAGCAAAAAAAATAGTGTTACTGTCTCAGGACAAGAAATGTTTTGGGGGTGGAAAAAAGTAGTAATCAATAAACCGTGAGTGACAAGTAACAGAGAGTACATTTATCCAACATTATTGCAATGGGAAAGCAAAGGCCCAGGGTGACAGAGCACGGAGTGACGCCCTACTGAGTTGTTATGCAAATAAAGCAGACTCAATTTACTGTTACACTGTTCGTAATCAACGAAGTGTTATGATGGCAATTAGGTTTCAACTGACTTGCATCCCATTTTCTAGTCATTAATTGGAGGCATGTATGCAAACTGCTAGTTAATAATAGAATGGTTATAGTTCTGTAATCATTTTCTTCTTGTTCCTGCATTTCTTTGATTGCTTGTGTGAAAAACATTTCATCCTTCATGTATAATCTGCTACGGATAATGTTATATAAGCAAATGCTGTTTATCACATTAACACTTCGAATTCTGCCTTTTGTTTTATGCCTTTCTCTGTCAAGTAGAAGTTTCTTACATTTTCTAGCAGTGGCCCAATGTACTATGGGTGAATCGTACCATTGCCGAGTTTTATCTTCCCAACTCTGACAACACACTGCCTCCCTAACCCCTTTTGGTGTTGAGTGTTGCTTTGTGGTGCAACCTGACATTTTCATACTTTGACACTGTTCTAGAAATGGTGATCATATGAAATCTTTTTTAACTTGATTAAGAAATGATGTTATCAAGAGGCACACCATATCGACTTTTCATAAGCAATCAGTCTCAGAAAGACTGTCTTTCATTCCATCAGTTGGTCATGATCATTGTTTCACTGATACAGTAGAGTCTCACTTATCCAACACTCGCATATCCAACGTTCTGGATTATCCAACACATTTTTTGTAGTCAATGTTTTGATATTGTGATATTTTGGTGCTAAATTCGTAAATACAGTAATTACTACATAGCATTACTGTGTATTGAACTACTTTTTCTGTCAAATTTGTTGTATAACATGATGTTTTGATGCTTAATTTGTAAAATCATAACCTAATTTGATGTGTAATAGTCTTTTCCTTAATCCTTCCTTATTATCCAACATATTCGCTTACCCAATGTTCTGCCGGCCCATTTATGTTGGATAAGTGAGACTCTACTGTATTACTGAGCTCTGTACATGTAAGAGCATTACAAAGTTCTAATTTGGAATATTATTTTTTAAAGTACGGGCAATAATTGCTTCTCCAAAAGTAAGAGTTTAATCATTGATCAGTACTCATTGTTATAGCATAATTACCTTCAAAATATAAAAGTAGTGTAATTTTGTTCCATGGAGGAAAATTCAAAGACATAGCCGATTCATAGCTAGGGGTTTCCAAATTTCACAGTCTTGCCCCCATCACCACTCGCTGATGACTAGAACTTTTGTTGGTTTTGGTTTGCTTGGAAGATGCATGTGCATGAATTTGTTTTATGTGTGGGGATCGGTGCACAACAACCAATGTATGATCTTCAAATAAAAGGTTCATATCAAATGGCATGGATAGTAGGTTTTTCAAAATGGACTTCAGCTCTTTCAGCTCTTTCGAATAGCTGTAATGGCATTGGCTCCACCAACATTTTTTTTCTAGCTGCAACAGACCACGTGGCTGCTGAAAATTGATGCTTCCAATTTATTTCAGCTAGACATGGAGTGCGGGGAGCGAAGCAGCCCCATGCACATTGGTTTTCTGTCAGGCTGTGAACCCTGCTACCTGCCTGAGCCAATCAGAAAAAGAAAGCCACTCACGTTCTAGCTAGCTTTGTATTCTATCTCAGTACCATAGCTGCTCATAGGATCTTGCTTTTGGACTCAATTCCAGTCTTTTCCTTTGGCAATTTCATTTATGGGCTGTGAAAGGGCATTTGGGGGGATGTTTGTTTAAATATTGGGGTGGTTTACTGAAGGGAAGGGAGCTTCACTCCCTTGATTCTGCATGGGGAGAGCTCAATTCCTCCCCAGCTCTCATTGAAGAATATGTGTTTTAACACCAAGGCTTGGGAAGGAAAGCAGTCCTTAACATCGAAGCTTGGGAAGGAAAGCAGCCCATAGAGGTTTTAATATGGGGCTTGGAAGGAAAGCATGGGGTTTGGAAGGCATGATGGGAGTATGGAAGGCATGATGAAGGAAGGCGGAGCTGGTGCATGTCGCCAACTTTTGCCCCGTGTGAAGTGGTAGGTCTCATTGAAGGATATAAGGGGTACGGAGTGCAGAAAGGATGGCTTCTTAAGCTTCTTGCTCATTGAAGGATATTGTCGCACCTCAGGTTAGCTTCACCTTGCTAAAGACACCAGGCTGCACACAAGACGTAATCTTTTAAAGTTTATTAGAAAATAAGTAGAATAGTTCAAAAAAGGAAAAAGTTCAGTTCCAAAATATAGTTACAAAACAAGGTTATAATCATCAAATCCATAGAAGCATAGGCATGAAACAAGATCCTTTCAAAGGAAGCCAAAGTCCCAAAAGCAAGAATACATCCAGGCTACAAGATAATACAGGAACACAGACTTGATACAGGAAAGCCGACTTGGTTCTTGACTCAAGCTAAGAAGTTGCTTTTGACAAAGATCTCCCTCTCAGCAGACTCTTTTTAAAAGCATAGCATGAAATCATTTCTTTGCCATTTGGCCTCTCTCTTGTTTGCTATTCAAAGACTCCTTCATAGCCCCCAAAATTCCAGACGGCTAGCACGATCGAGCTCAGCAGTCCCCGTGTCAAGGCCATCAAGGCCACTGAGCTTGTTAGTGTTATCAGAGCTACTCTCTCCTTCTGCTTCCAACACCTGAATTCCATCATCAGAAATAACATCATTTCTTCCCATGGGAAAAACTCCCTGCCCTTCATTTCCCACAGCAGGCACATCTTGCACCTGAATCCCATCATTCCCATCAGAGTCATCTTGAAACTCATCCTGAATCTGAATCCCATCATTATGTACGTGCATCCCAGAATCCTCATCAGAATCACACAAAGGCAAAGGCTGAGTCACAACAGATATAATAGGAAAGGATTCCCATTATATCATTCTTAAGTGGTTTCTTAAGTCCATGCCCTAAAAATGATGGAATGGGGAGCCTCGCACATTCCCCGTTGCCATCAATGGGCTGGATATTCCTGGATCTTTTTGTTGCCAAGTCAAAAATGCTGATTTTGGGAGGTTCCTGAAAACTTATCTGGGTGCCCACCAAAATTTGGATACTGAAAACAGATCCCAATCCAGCCAAATTACACAACCCTAATGGATACCACAACAATTGGTGATCTCTTTTTTGTTGCACCCTTCATCTGCCTTCATGGCCATTATAACATGCACCATGTTATAATCCACCTGTTCTGCCACTGAGGACTTACGTGGATTGTTTTTGCCTAGTTCCTCCCCTGCAACTTTGCCACAGTGGGTGATCCTGCTGGGAGTACATTAATCTTGACAGCTTTGCTTATTGGTTCACTGGAACACGCAAGAGAGTTCAACATGACAAGGTGATGATTCAGCAAAGGGATATCAGTGATCTTGTAACATCTTAAGAGACTAGTAGCCTTAGCACACGTACCACCAGAATCATCTTGGATCACCACAGATCGCCCCACACCATCCCAGCTTCCCTCCTACCTCATCAGATGGGGGAAACCTCCTTAAGCCAATTCAACCCTTCTTTTCCTATGGAAAGACAAGGAGCTACCCGTCAACTGCTGCTAGCAATTTTTCAGCGCTGGATGAGTTTTTGCTCCAGTTCAGCCACAAAGCTGCCCCAGAAGTAATTCTTTGGAGTGTGGTGGGAGCCATAATGCTCCATGGCTGGACTAAAAAAAACTGTCAGTGCCACTGAAAAAGGTAAATGTGAAGAGGTCCTAGGAACCGTATCAGCTTCATGGCCATTATACCACACATGAAGCTAATCTAACTGTAACACAGCCAAAATCATTAACACAGCCTTACATTTACAGATAAAGCTTAGGCAAATGGAAGCAAAATGAGAGCATTGCCCTCACCACCACCAAAGTAGAAATTCCCACCATGAAATTTTCCATCAGTGCCCATATTTCTAACATTGTAGGAACTTACAATTTCACTTCAACATTTAGAAATTTGATTTAGACATCCAATGGAAAGGGGCGGGTGAAATGACCAAGAGAATGAGAGCACATATTTTATAAGAGTTCCAGATGTGATTGCTTCACAGCCTACAATGCTAGAAAATTGGAAGGTGAAGAATTATTTCATTTGGATGGAGGATTTCTTATATGATGGTGCAATTTTATCTCTCTCCCCTACCCCGAGGTAGCAACTCCTTTGAATAACTTTATTTTTTAAGGTGAATTTCTGTAAGAAAAGTGAAATTGAAAGATTATTCTATCTAGTCTAAGAACTTTGAGTGCTCACCTCTTAAATGCCTGGATTTGAATCCCTATACATATATATATTCACAATGGTCCTGAATTAGAATTTAATTTCTGTATTGTTGGGGGCAACGGTATGCTCCATATTATTATGCAAATAACTATTATATTTGGACATTGCCAAGGAGGAAAATTTTCACCACACATCATTTGAGGAATTTTTAAAAACCCAGAGGTTTTGAAAAATTGAGATATAGGAGAAAAACAAAACGTAAACAGATTTCCCAATCTTTAAACTATGGTGGTTCAGTGGTGGCCGAATACATCTCTTCTGGCATGTTTTTGTTATGGAACAACTTGCCTGTAATGGAGAGGTTAAAGGGAAGCAAATCTCTTCACACAAGAATGACCTGTGAGGCAGATCTACCATGGTGAGTCATTTTTGTGAGAAATGGAACAGAACATAGAGGATGAATAATCAATGTTTAGTGCTTGAAAGGGTTGAAGGTTTTCTTTTCTTTTTGTACTGTTTTCAGCTGGGCCAGTTTGATCATGAATGAAAGGTTAGAGGTCTGATGAAAGGATGTGGTTGTTTCATAACATTTTTGGATGATTCCTGAAATAGGCAATTCACCTGTAGTGAGTAGATGCTAACAGAATGGATTTCAGAGTGGCAGCTTTATCTATGGAAAAAAGAAAGTCAGAGAGAGAATGGGAGGGAGGAAACAAAACAGGGATATAGTCACACATTTTGATCTATTACTTGAGGTATGAACAGAGATCATGGTTTCTTGGCATGTTACATATATTAAAGTATGAGTCTTCAAAGCTGCCTGTATAGAAATTTCTAAAAAAAAAAATTACTCCTCACCCCAACCCACAAAAAGACCCCTTCAGTTTTGGTAAGCAGATGTATAGCTTTCACATGCAATTCAAGAGTTGCAAACTGCATCTTTCTATATCCTATTGTGGCAGGCTAAAACTTGGAACCTCAATCCATGGCTGATATTGGCTAATAAGCTCCCTCTTGGGCACACAGAAAACTGGGCAACTTGGAAGGCGCTGAACATGCAGTGCTCTGGCACCATGAGATGCAGGGCCAATCCTAGGAAATGGGGCTACAAAGGGAAGTCCATGACATGCAAGTGTGGAGAAGATCAAACCACAGACCACTTACTACAATGCAACCTGAGCCCTGCCACATGCACAATGAAGGACAATGACACCAGAGGCACTTCAAGTGGCCAACTTCTGGTCAAAGGAAATCTAGTATAATGCCAAGTTTTTGTTTGTTTTTTTTTTTAAATGTGTTTTTAAATACATTATAACTGTATCCTCAGTTCACTTCTGACACAATAAATAAATATATATATATCATATTACATCATGGCCAAGAACTGTGTAACTGAGCTGAAACAAACTATGGCTTAATATCGCCCCGTCATTTCATCTGAACAAGTGGAAAGAAATATATTAGCCTCAATGGTGCTGCTAAACTTCCTCTTTTTAATTAATTAATTATTATTGCTACTAATTAATTGACTGAGAGACAGTCCTAAGGAGCTAGCAAATTTCTCAGCTAGCTCTTTATCCCAGTCTTGTTCACTTGGGTTTTTGTTTTTGTTTTTGTTTTGTTTTGTTTGGCAAAACCTACCTCTTAATTTTTGATCAAAGTGAAGGTATTATATCGTATACAATTGGTCTTGGTATCCACTAGGTCTTGGTTTAATCTCCCCCTCAGTGTGGATACCAAAATCCATAGATACCCATGTTCTATCATTTAAAAAGCAGAGTAGCAAAATAGTGTCCCTTATATTAAATGGCAAAAAGAAAGTTTGCGGGGGGGGGGGGGGGGGGATAATATTTTCAAGCCATGGCTGATTAAATCCATGAATACAGAATCCATAGATACAAGGGGCTGGCTGTACTCTATCTATCTGACAGTCAGAGAATGTTTGTCTCTCTGTACCAGAAAGACTGTTGTTAGGTGAAGTGGCTCTCTATGATGTCACTGCATTAGCTGTTGCTAGGTGAAGGGTTGGCTATTGCCAGGTGAAGTGGCCCTCTGTGATGTCTCTGGGAAAGAAATTTGATGTGTGCACAAGAGAGGTGGGAGGAAGGGGACACAAAGAGAGCCATGTTGCCTTCGAGACATTGTGAAATAGGTCCTTTCAGAGCTGGAAGAAGAAGAAAAGGTGGGGAAGGAAAGAGAAAAATAAGGGAAAGAAAAGAAGGGAGAAAGGAGGGAGAGAAGGAGTACAAGAAGAAAGAAAAAGGAGGGGAGGCAGAGAAGAAAGGATAGGAGGAAAGGAAAGGGGAAAATACATTAGTGGGAGGGAGGAAAGAAAGAGAAAGAAGCGACAACCAGGCAGAGCCAGGTATATACATTCGTATACTATAGGTTATAAATTATACTCTGTACTCCATAGGTATATTTCCTGGTTTCAAAGTATGCACACTAACCTGCATGGCCGATACCAACTAATTTTTATACCTGTGATCTTTAGTTTGAAAATCAGTTTACAAAGCTTTAGTTTGAAAAGCAGGTAAGAAAAAAGTAATGATCAAAGGGATAAGGAATTGGAAAAGAAGGAGTAGAGAGAGATACAAAAATCCAACACCCTATTGTTAGTTTGAAACCTCAGCAGGTAGAAATTTATCACATTGTGCAGCTAAATCTAAGCATACAGAAAAAATTCCTTTTCCTCTGCTGGACACATTCTCAGCAGAAGCACTTTCAAGACCGGCCCAATACATTTTGTTACTTTAATAGCAATGACAAAGGCACCTCACTTGCTCACTCTTCCTCACATCAGGGTACATAGAATCCAATGGTATCCACATTATTTTGGCTCATGAAATAAAAAATCATACAAGGACATTTTCCCTGGCAATAAAAATATAATAATTCCAAACAACAAATTAACAGCAGTACAAATAACAAACAATGTGCCTCTTCTTCACTCTGTCTAATGCTAGGAATCACCTTGAGTATTCACCTGAAGGGAAACAAGGTGCAAGGAAAAGTGCCCAATTGGTGCTGCTGTTTCTCCTTTTGACAGTTTCAGCAGGAGTCGTTGGTCACCAGAGCAACAGAGTTAGACCTATATCTAGGTGTGAGTAAAAAGCTGACAAAATCCAGGCTGCAACTTCCCCTGCAGACCAGTCTTTAGCACTTCTCTCATGGGATCATGAAGCCAAGTTGATGACTGTTTGGAAAATCACATCTTATTTGAATTTGTGTATGCTGACAACGCAATGCTTCCTTCTGAGGACAAGGAAAAACTTTAACATCAAGTATAAGCATGGTGTGACCGGATGGAGCAATTTGGTCTTTGCCTCAACATCAAAAAAAAAAAAAAAAACGGAGTACCTGACAACCAATGAGGAGGAGACTTGTACCATCCAGGTGGACAGGGTGGATCTCCCAAAAGTCAACACCTTAAGTAAATTGGGTCAACAATAACTTCAGACGGCAACCTTTTTGACGAAGTCACAGCACAGATTAACACGCCTTGGATAAAATCGTTTGGTAGCAGGTGTACTTTGCGACAAGATGCCCAATCACCTGAAATCAAAAATCTATCAAACTGCCGTAAGGCCTGCTGCAATATATGAAGCTGAATGTTGGCCATTAACAAAGGAAGCAGAATGCCGCATCGGTGTAATGGAGATGAGGATGCTACGATTTCCAGCTGGCATCACATACCTTGACCACATCCACAACAATGACATCCAGCAATTCTTTGGCATTGCTCCAATTTCTAACAAACTACAAGAATCACACTTCAGATGGTATGATCATACTCTCTAAGGTGAAGACGAGTCCATTCTCAAGATTGTTCTTGATTTAGAAGTACCTAGAAAGAGACCAAAGGGACAACCAAAGCAATGCTGGCTGTACACATTGCTCAGTGATCTGAAGACTGCCAGCATACACCCTGATCGGGTGAATGACTGGGTGCAATGGTACCAACAAACCAGTAAGGCAGACCCTGCCATCAAGCAGGACAAACGCTGAAGAAGAAGAAGAGGAGGAGGAGGAGGAGGAGGAGGAGGAGGAGGAGGAGGAAGATTTAGAATGTGTGTGTTAAAGGCAAGCTTAATATCGGCATCTTTTAACTGCAGAAACTATCAAATAAATTATTTCAGTATCAATATATAAGTACATTTCAAATGGCCAGCCATTCTAGTTTTCAGGCAGATTAGGAACCAAAACCAGGATTGTGGGTGACCTCTCTCTCCAGAGGGAGACATCTGGAGATCTTTATGGAATATAAAGCATCTAAGATTGGAGCCAGTGATCTTTTTTGCAATGAATGGGAGAGGCCATTCTGCAGTAGGGGAATGTAGGTGTGTAGGTGTGTAAGTGTGTGCTTGTAGAAACAAAACAAGTAGCTTTGGGGACAGGAAAAACCAGAAATACAAAGGGAGAGTGTGCAAAGTGTTGGCTAATGTGCTTCTTTCATGGGAATTTGCTTATCCTTTCTACTCTCTGGTTTGCTTTCTTCTCTGAAGAAAGTCAAATCAATAGGGCCCCAAGACTCTGGACCTTCTCTTCATTTAGGAAAATATGGAAAAATAATGAAATACTGAGACTGCAGATATGATGTGCACTAGTTCAATGGCATTAAATGCAGAGGTTTTCCTATGTTTCATCCATTGTCTATAATTGATTATGAAGATAAACAACAGCCTGAACACTAGAATTGAAAAAGAAAATGTCAATAGCTCAATGTTGGGCAGAAAACAAAACCACAAAGTCTTTAAAAAGCAGAGAGGAGTGGGATCAGCAAAGAAGTGCAGTGGATTAGTGGCTAGATTTCACTTCAGCCCGGTGAAAAGGCCTATGTCTTCCTTAATACTCAAGTTCAGAAGGCCATGTTAGGGAGTTCAGGACAGACTATGTGACACAGATAGCATCATTCTTTAAATACAAGAGAATGGCCAAGAGGATCAGGACAGATCAGGGAGAGGGGCTGTTCCAGTTGCTTCCAACATTTGCCATCTGTGACAGCTGCCTTATTCTGCATAATGTAGAGTTGGCCTCTTCCGGTCAGGGTCAGCTGATGGCTTTCAATTCAGTTGCGTGGTGAACCCAATGCGTGTCAGTGAGGGTAATGAATTACAGTAGAGTTTCACTTATCCAAGCTAAACGGGCCAGCAGAAGCTTGGATAAGCGAATAACTTGGATAATAAGGAGGGATTAAGGAAAAGCCTATTAAACATCAAATTAGGTTATGATTTTACAAATTAAGCACCAAAGCTTCATGTTATACAACACATTTGACAAAAAAAAGTAGTTCAATACGCAGTAATCTTATGTTGTAATTACTGTGTTTACAAATTTAGCACCAAAATATCACGATATATTGAAAACATTGACTACAGAAATGGCTTGGATTATCCAGAGGCTTGGATAAGCGAGGCTTGGATAAGTGAGAATCTACTGTAGTTATTTTGAGAATATGTTTCAGCACCTGGATAGCTCCTTTAAAGTCTAAACTTAGACTTTAAAGGTGCTATTCTAATTATGAACTTTATTCTCAAAACAGAAACTAAACCACCCACACAGATACTGGAGGTATCAGATGCCCTATTTCTGTTCTCACCAACATCAAAGTCAACTAAGTGAAATAGTTATCTTTGGCTACTGGGCAGAATGCCATCCACTAATAATAACGCCCCATCCCTGTCTCATCTATGCTGAACAATCTAAGCATGATAGTTTTCTTTTCTATACTTTGGACCTATGTTTTCCTGTTGTTTCATAGATTGAGTTTTAGAATTTCCTGCACTGATCTGACTTCTCAGACAAGAAGATTATGAATAGACAGCTGCTGTAGTTCACTGTACAGCCTTTCTCCCTTTGTCCAGTAATGATGTTCCTGAAAAATATGTGAAAGAAATGGACACTGATAAAAGAATGAAGATCAAAAGCAGCAGTGGGAGACTGGTGGAAAGGCAGAAAAAGGTCACAAGGGTGAAATTGTGAAAGGCTACCACTATGTTAGTGGAGTCCTCGTAAGTGTCTTGTGATTCAAAGAGGCACAACTTATGGAAAAGTGAGATATCTACTTTTTTAAAAATCGTCACACAAATAAGTGTGTAAAAACAACATTTCAAGTTAAATTAACTGAGAACACCTTTCCACCCCACCCTGCATGGTTTATTTTCTTGGCAGACTAAACCAATAATAAATGAGCAAAACTAGGTTTCAAAGCACAAAATCCAGACTTGAATTTCGTCCTCTCTTTTTTATATAGCCACAATTGTTAATATTCTTTCTTCTTCCCAAGGTACAGCAAGTCAGTATGATTTAATGCTTTTTTTTTCTGCTAATGCATTTTGCAGAGAAATCTCAAACTGGAAAAAAATCAAATTATAAACCATTAAGAAAAGCCAGGTGTGATTTAGCTATGTTTCATTTGCTAAAGTGGCAATTATCATTACACCCTCATATTTAATCAGATTGAAAATGGAAAGCAAGGCCAGAAGAAAAGGATCAGAGGGTGACAACCTTTAATATGTAACAGTAGCCACAACTAATCATCCAAGAAGAGACTGAGGTAACTAGAAATGTCAAATAGATGAGATTTTCTTGGTGCATACAAGAGAGGGAGAAAGAGAGAGAGAAAGAGCAGCCATAGCATGAAACTCCTGTCATATCCAACACTTCCTATTTTCAAGATAAAGTTTGGAATTCTAAAGCAAAGCACATCTGCAAGGAAGTAGCTTCTGCATCTTCCCGTCACAAACATTTGATTGAGTTGATTCAACAAGATTTAGAATTTCTTCCAAGATAGTAATAGTACATAATGAAACAAATTGATGCAGAACAATATAGCCATTTATTCAAATCTTGTTATTTCTTGGCTAGGTAAGACAGCAGCTGTCAAAATGAATCTATTGCCCAACACTTTATTTTTATTCATTAATATACCTCTCTCATTACAACTACAATTATTACCCTGTGACAAAAAAATTGTTTTCCATTGAATTTGGATAAAGAAGCCACCAAGAAGAGTTGTCAGACTTTAATATCAAAACCGAAGTTCTTGATACTATTCAGTATTATTGCACAGTAAAACTCATTTTGTACCATTCTAATAAAATAATGAAGGAAGCAGAAAAATACACAGAAATAGAGCTAATGGATTCTGAGTGCATCAATGCTACAAAGTGATAGCATTTGGATACTCTTTTCCCTGTTGTGGTTCTATGCTATGAACTTTTGGGTTTGTACTTCGGTGAGGTACTTATACCATTGTTATTTTTAGATATATATTTTTTATTTTATTTTTGCTCTAGAGGTCCCCATTGGCATCAGTATTTTATGAAAAGCAAGCACAGGTGTCAGTTATTTACCTGGGAGATCTTATTATCTTCCTGACATCTCCTCCAAATTGGGCCACCAACTTGGACCTAGCGTAGTTAATTTCTTTCAAATGGAGTTGGGAGGAATGCTAGAAGAAATAGACACAGTATACTGTTTTCCTCCAAAGTCCTGCTTGGGCAAAACAAACTCACAGGCCTTAAGGTAGTCAATGCTCCAACAGAGAATTCCCATCGAGTAGCTGTTCTTCCACACTGCCCCACCACAAAGCAATAGAAAAAGGGTTAAGGCCCAGCAGACTTATATTCAACTATTAGTTTATTTGTAGCTTTAGAAATTTGTATACATTGTATGTGTATATGTATATGTATGTGTTTGTGTGTGTGTGTGTGCTATATAATCCAGGTAAACCTTGACCTGTTTTGTTTCCTGGCTTTTGGTGGGGGCCCCAATCCATTTTTTGGGAGTCTCGTGAAATCAGGAGGGCAGATATCTGTTTTCGCTCTGGGGTGCTGAAAGATCCATTTTCTATCAGTCCATTATGGGGGAGGGATTCCTAGGCTCCCTGTCATAGGCATTTTAGCTGTTTCTACTCTAGAAGAGAGGCACTCAGCTGCAGGCAGGTATGCGCTTTAAGGAGGCTTCTTACCTGTCTCTACTCTAGAGGCGCACGGCTGCAGGCAAGCCCGCGCACTTCCTAGATCTATATGCCAAACACACACACACACACACCAAGGCAAGGATGCAGCAGGTAAATTCTGTTTCTTACTCTAGAGGAGGTGCCTGGCTGCACTTTCTGGGCCTGCACGCCACACATGAACTCTCCAAGGCAAGAAGGCAAGTTCTGTTTCTTACTCTAGAAGAAGTGCTCGGCTGCAGGCAGATGCATGTGCTTTCTGGGCCTGTATAGCACAAACACTCTCTTTCCAAAGCAAAGAGGCTGCTCACAAAAAGTAGGCGAGGAGCTGGGATCGCCTCCTGCTTACTTTCGTGTTGAGCTGATTCTCATACAGGAAGGGGGCTTCCCATTACATGCTCATGAAGTACCGAAGGTACCGAATTAAACGGAGGAAATTGAGGAAATGGATTCCACCACAACTCTAATGTATTTACTCCAGAGTTTTCAATTGACTCTCCAATGCCTGAGAAATTGTTTTGTTTAAAAAATAACAACTCATTGCGCAAGTCATTCTTCCAGATCACATACAAACAGGATTCTACAAAATTAGCTAACTTTTTTTCCCAATCTTTCATCATCATCAATATCAAGACAGTATATGAAGCCATATTAATAGAATACAATAGAATAACTTTCTTGTCATTGAACATTGTACAATGAAATTAAATGCTTTCCCCAGCTCACATCACAAAAACAACACATCCATCCCTGCACAACCCCCAATGTCATATCAATGTGAAACCATGGGGTTCAATATAGTTACAGCTCCAGCATAAAAGCTATCTGTTTGCCCTTGTATTTGTATCAGTCTGTTTGCCCTTGTATTTGTCATCTTGTACCATCTACATGCACACATTATTAAAATTATTGTATATATATTCAGAGCACATGCACATAATGTATATGCAATATTAATAATTATTCTGTTCAGAATTGAGTCCAATTTCCAAGATATTTCATTACGTATGCATAAGCATATACAGATATACCAAAATCTGAAAAAATCTGAAATCCAAAACATTTCTGTTCCCAAGCATTTCAGAAAAAATGATGTTCAAGTGTATTAAAGATTCAGAAATTCAGTAGACCAGATAGCCAAAAATTCACTGCTGCCATTTGGCTCACTTTCTTTATCTTGTGTTATGCATTCTCATCATATTAGTTTATTTTAACACACATAGGAAAACTTCTTGGCACTATTTAAAGAAAGTAACAAAGAAATTCCACCAAAAATAATTAGCTATATCCTTCTCTAATGCTCCCATCCCAAATGAGAGAAGCCTTAATTACAGCTACTACTAGTAAAGTTTCGTCTGAGTTGTGCACCATTCTTCCCTCATTAAATCTCACTGAAGTGTGAAAGTGTGAACACTGACAAAACCATAACTTGTTATATTTCTCTTTCTGCCTCCAGCAAAAACAACAGAAAAGGAAAGATGACATGGCAAGGTCTTTGGCTATTGGGACCCGTTGGCATTTTAACTGTGTGTTTTCATGTTGGGACAAGGTGATGATGACTGAAGGCAAAAACACTCCTGTTGTTCATGTGTGAAATATAAAATGAGAGAAGAAGAAAAAACTAAGGAAAGTGTTCCTTTCCATTTATTGTTGCAGTCTTCTGCACAAGGAGGGGAAAAAGTTGGTGCTGCAGTTGTCCTGCGTGGTGGACCCTGTAAAGTATTAAGCATTATGGGGGATGTTTTCTCACCTTAAATTTCCCCCATTTTCTTACCATCTTCGTACACCAGAAAAACTCTTTCCTCCACCCCATCCCTTCCCTCTTGCCTGAGAGATAATGTCATAGCTTAGGTTTTTTTCCCCTGTGTTCAGATGACAAGGAAATGTCTACAGTCTCCTTGACATTGGTTGTAAAAGGAAGATAGAGACAGAGATAATGGTGAGATTGAACCTTCTAAAATATGGATGATATTCCCCAACTGCTTTGTGTAGACATTAAAAGGCCTCACAGAATCCCACAGATGAATAACTGTAAGATTCAACAATAGTCCTACAGCACAATCTTTCAGAAATGGGCCAGAACCACCACTTGGTGTTTCCATATAAATAAAAAATGAATATTATGCGCCAGCAGAACCAACATGGATATGCTCCATCTTTTCCATTCCTGACAAAGGACATCCACCAAGGCAACCAAGGCTTTTCTGTCCCACAAAAGGTCTGAACTCAGATTGCATTGGATCCAAGTAACTAGCTAACTGAAAAAAGGCTGTTTTGTTGACACTACTCACTGTAAACCCTTACTTTAAAAAAGAATACTAGAAAATGTGACATATTGTGGTAGGATCCAGAAAAGGTCTCTTCAGGAGAAGTCTCACAAATAGTTCTTTTAGAGGAATTAGAATATAATCTCAATATTTTATTTATTTTTCTAAAGAAGCATTCACATCGTCTATTATCCAATTGGCCAATCCTTCTCTGACAATTTTCATCAGTCAGGATGGGCATGTGTGAAATAAATAATAGGTTGGCCTAACTTCACCAAACAACTTGTCCCCATCATGAAGCAGACCAAATTGGGAGCCACTGATCAAAACTAATACAAGTGTATGGCTCAATTCTGTCTCCATAACTCATAAATTGAAGTACAAACTGGAACATATGTGAGCGATTTTCTTCCTTAAATGTTTTGCAAATACATTGTAACAGGTTTCTAAGGACTCCTTGGTCTTCTGAAGTTTAGAATGTAATAGCACATTGAGAATTCATAACAATTCCAATAGATTAGACTGTGCTGATGTGATGGGACCCGTCAATGGGAGCTTCTGGCTGCCTCACCACTGAAAAGTAAGTTATGAATTTTTCTCTTCTGTGTGCCACTTGATTTGTCCCGAGCCTTTCTCCACCATCATTCTAGTGGTCTCTACAAGTACTCCATTCCCCTGAGCTCATCAAAGGAGACCATGTCCAGGGCTTTGAAAGTGGCTGTGTCATTCACAAGGGTCATCTCATTATTTCACAGATTGCCATGAAGGTCAAGATCACTTGTGCCTTTGACACAAAAATGCACAACATCATCTGGAATCTAAAATCTCTATGATATACAATTTTAGCAGGGTTCTTTATCCCTGCAGAGATCAGGAGTCCCAGAAAATTAAATGCTTAAAAAAAAACCTATATCATATACATAACCCTCATCCTGCCTGTGTCAACACCCAAAAGAATCAGGTGAATCATACTGACATCCCCCTTTTTGCTCAATGAAATTTCAGTTATACATGACTAGTGAGCTATGTCAAGTAAACATACAGGTTGGACCAAGATTCCAATTGGACTATTATAATCTCATCAGTATGGTGCAAATCATATGGGAATCACAGTTTTTATTGGCTTCCCATATGCAAGTAGAGTAGAGATGTTTCACCAGGAGCTGTAAAATGGCTATTTAGCTTTGGAAATGTAAATCTAACACTCCTTTTCTGCAACCCATTACCATGCTGTGATCACAGTATGTAATGGCGAATCAAGCAGCCATATGCATGAGGCCAATAAAATGGATGATTCCTCTATGCTTAGCACCACATTGGCATAATGGTATTAATGGGATGCTGCTTTCTCACTTACCTTGAGCTATGACTTGTCAAATTGTGCAATTGCCCCACAATCCTTAAAAACAATTAGGTTAATCGCCCCAATCTGCTTGAGCGTGATTTCACACGATGGAATGATACCAAAATTCACATATTGACTCTTACCCATTTTTCTTAATGTAGATGACATATATATATATATATATATATATATACACACACACACACACACACACACACACACACATACATATATACACACAAACACACACACACACACACACATACACACATACACACACACACACACACACACACTGTATATGTGTATATGTGTGTGCATGTATGTATATGTATGTGTGTGTGTATCTTCCACCAGAATAAAACCAGAAATCCTCATAATGGATGTACAGTGAACGCTACCATTATGTGAAATGTTTATTAGTAAAATTACCACAAAGTGACTTCTCATGTCAGAAACTAATGTGTGAATTCACACTGAATTAGTAATAGATCAGAAGAGAGATAATCAACTGATGCTCAGTTCAAACACAGGTATCACTAACAGATGGTTTGTCTGACAGGAGATGCCATTCTGCGTGTTCTGAATAATATGATCCTCCATTTAAAGAAACCACATACGCATCTTGTTGTGCTGTCAAATCTGTCTTCTCCTGTGGAGCATCTGTGTCACATATCTTTCCTCAGTCTAGGACTCCAGATTCTCATGCAATGATAATGTCTCCAGGCCTTGAGCTTGGTAGTTAACATCATTAAAACCTTTTCATTTGAATGGGTCACATCTTTTAAGCATTCAGACTGCTATTTTCTTGTTTTTTATATATATTTAGGTAGTTTGAGCTTCTCTACTTTTCCATTCATTTCTATTTTATTGATTCTTGTATTGTAATTGTCCAAATCATCAGGCTGCCTTGAAAATCATTCAAACTGAAGGGTGGGTGTTGAAATATCCTAAAGAATGATAGCTTTTAGCCAGGGCTTCTGGGAGGCTTTCTAGCCCCCACACTGACTATATCCTACAGGTGCCTTAACTAATACAGAATGTTGTCTTTTACTTGATGGTATCCTCTCTTCATGGTATCTTCCAATCAATGTTTGGTTTAAAAGGGTTTTTTTAATGTAAGAAGAACAGAGATCTTGAAGCTGTCCATCAACATTTGTCACCTGGACAGCAGCCTGAAGAGACAAGCATGTTTCTGCTTAAAAGAAAATTACAGTCAGCCCTCCATATCCATGGATTCTGCATCCACAGATTCAGTCATCCAAGACTGAAAATATTCAAAAACAACATTCCAAAAAGCAAACCTTGATCTTGCCTTTTTGCCTAAAGGACATTACTTTACTATGTATACTGTAGGAAATGGGACTTAGACACTCACTGATTTTGATGTCCACAGAGGATCCTGAAACCAAGCCCCAGAGGATATCAAGAGCCCACTATATTGTATTTCTCTTCAAAGTTGTTTTCAGTTTATAGCCTTTGGCTGGCACCAAAGGCTATAATGACCTCATAATTGTTTCTTAGTCACATGTACAATCATGGCCCCATTGCCATGGTTGTAAATGCTGCCCAAACCCACTTTAAAATCCATGGACCTTTGTGGTAAAAAGGTAAAGGTTTTTCTCTAACATTAAGTCTAGTCAAGTCGGACTGTGGGTTGGTGCTCATCTCCATTTCTAAGCTGAAGAGCCGGTGTGGTCTGTAGACACCTCCAAAGTCATGTGGCCGGCATGACTGCATGAAGCACCATTACCTTCCTGCTGGAACGGTACCT
The DNA here is from genome assembly GCF_035594765.1 of Anolis carolinensis. Classification (NCBI taxonomy): domain Eukaryota; kingdom Metazoa; phylum Chordata; class Lepidosauria; order Squamata; family Anolidae; genus Anolis; species Anolis carolinensis. The sequence goes on from NC_085841.1 coordinate 162,970,051, forward strand.
CTAGATTGACTCACATTTGCATGTTTTTGAACTGTTCAGTTGGCAGAAGTGGGGGCTGACAGCAGGAGCTCATCCCGTTCCCCAGATTCGAACTGCCGACCTTTCAGTCAGCAAGTTCAGCACCTCAGCAGTTTAATCCGCTGTGCCACTGAGGGCTCCTGGACCTTTGTGGTCGTAATAGTGAATAGAGCACTGAAAGACATCACATCCAGCCCCTTCCTGCCAGTGAGTGGTGATATTCTGACAAGTTGTGACCCAACTATATGGGGGTCCCTCTCTCTGGTCAGTGCACTGCCACTTGCTGTCAGGAGAGGGCTGAACAAAGGATCCTTCAATGCCCTGCCCACCAGACCCACAGAACACCATTTGTGAGTCAGATTTTAAGGTCAGGGGTCAGATCAGGACATAGAACATAGTCACAACCTTGTGGCTCTGTATCTGCTGCAGGATCTCAGGCTTTATTTATAGATATTCAAAACTGAGTAGAAATGGGATGTGCATATATTGTGCAAATCTGACGCATCCTTTTGCCCTCAGTGTTACAGTGACATTATCTTTTCCAGTAATGTTACCAAAGGGCATCATGGTGTCATGGACTTTGATGAAAAATGTTGTTTAAATTACTATATGTATCAATGCAAGTTAGGTTGTGTATGCATTGTGTATAAGGTAATAAGATAAGGAGCTGTTGGGAGGAATGAAAGACTGGAATGCTGAGAGTGAGGGACAATTGGTGGAATGTCTAAGGGGATTTGAATAAGGTTCACAAATTGCAGTTGGGATGACAGTTGATATAGTCCGGTAATTAAAAACAGGTAAGGGGTAAAGTGACAAATAGGGTTTAATTTAGAAATTCATGATTGGAAAGTGCGAGAGAGTGAGAAGTGTGTTCTAAATGTATTGAAAAGTTGCTTTTTAGTGTATTTCTTTGCCAAGTACTTTGCATTTTTATATTGCCATTTGTTCAGATTTTTTTTCTTTTTTATATAAATATGGACATTTTAGCTTTGTTTTTGGTTTTTGGTTTTTTCTCTCTCCCTTTTTGATCCTTTTTAAATCTCAGTTTTCCCACTTTCTATACAATCAAATGTTCTCACTCTTTCAATGTTAATTTACTCTATCTTATAAGGTAAAACTTCAATAAAAATATATTTAAAAAGAAAAGTTTATCTGTTTTCTTATATTCAACTTCTGTTAACAAAAGATTGTCTTTGTATCCATATACCTTTGGCCTCAAGGAACACTACATATTATAGCCTGGATTCAGTCGGCATCGTATATGATAAAGCAGGAGTCAGACATGGCAACAGCTATGAATAAAGAAGGATGGCGACTGGTGGCAATATATGTTTCATAGTATCTGAAATGGTCGCTTTGAGGGCTTTTAGGAAGTCCCCACAGTTGGTAGCCACAGAAGTAGGACATGAGTTCATCCTTAGATTGATGGCAGAAAACAAGAGAAAGTTTCGAAAGTCTTCATCTTTGGTGACAGTGAAGGTTTAAAGCAGGTGAGTTAAGTGATAAGCCCACATAGCTATCTACCCAACTCAATTTTGAGCTTCGAAAAGCTTTGGACTGTTATCTTGTCCAACTTAATTTACCTCCTTTCATAAGCAGGCCCCTTCTCCCCACTTTTTTCCACCAGTGACTCTTGAAAAGCAAAAAAACCCACAAATCACATTTGCACAAATTTGAACAAAATAATTCATTTCATTAGCATAGGACTGAGGAGCTTGGACTGGATTGTACGGATTTCCGATAGTAGTTTCTATGTTAGGGTGAATGTAAACACAGACAGATAGGAGCAGTTCCCACAGCAATTCTTAGACAGAATTACATCTGTGTTTTGTGAAGCACTAGGGTTTTTTGAAAAAGCATATTTCTGAAAATACCTCTTTCTGGCATATTGTTTCCAGAGCTGCAGGTAGATTGATCCCCATGAGTTACTTGGCTGTCTGAGTCATTTCTGAAGAATTTTATGGATTGCAACATTTATATCAGTTTCAGGAGCAAACACCTCCTGGGGTTGAAGCACTGACAAACATAAAAAAAGAAACAAATACAAGAAATAATGTAAAGATTAAAAAAACATGCTCCAAATAGCAATACCAACCACAGTGTGTGTGTGGGGGGGGGGGTGTTTTTGTTTTGGGGATTTGTTTTTTGTTTTGGAGTATGAGAGGACAATGTTCTTTTTCCCTACATTGAACGCTGATGCTGGGACATTTGGGATTTTTGTTACTCCTGAAATGTACACCTTTTATGATCAGGTGGACAAATTACCCAAATTCCTATTTTAAGGCTCTTTTCAACATAAACCACCAGTTATAATATGTATAAGTTGCTTTCAAATGTGCCGCTTGGAAATAACAAGTAGCAATAACACTCTTTTTTTAAAAAGGAACAACTAAACCTAACACATTACAGTTTTGAACAACATTTCAAGCCCTCAGGTAATTTGTCATCTTCCAGTTTAAATGAAAACTGTTGACACTTCTCACTGTAGCCTTCACGGAGCTATCAGGACCTTAATAGGGTGGTTGTGCATCAAAACGAAATGGCACTCTAGATTTCAAGAGATGGCGGGGGGGGGGGACCAAATCTGGCCCCATGATAGCCTCTCCCAACCTTTTCTTGGAACTCTGCTCTATCACTACAATCCAAAAATTGGGGGATTTGAGTATACTCAATTTCTAGAGTCTGTTGCATGGTATACTTTTCAGATCAAACAATCTGGAATCCAGTCTAATCCCAAATCAATCTATTTCATGGCACAGAAGTTCCATTAGGGAAATATCAGAATTCTTTCAGGAGAGTGGGGAGGATCACCATTCACCTGCTGTTTGTCTAAATGAGGATATTACAAGACAAATGTATTCTCTTTTTCCAGTAGGTTCAAGCAGCTATTTAACTAAGCAATGAACATGTCTGCATCATTTATTAATACAGGTGGTCAGACATCTGCCCCTTCATTTTAACTAAATGAACTTGGAAGAATGTTTGCTGAAAGCCCCAAATTAATATGATATAAGATAGGGTCCTTTCCAAATTAGTGGCTTATCTAAATGTGCCAAGGGAGCCCAGGTTCAAGCTGGAAGTGGAACTCAGAATGTCTGTTGCACCCCTATCTGGCTATATAATGTATTTCTATTATTCGAATATTCTCTTCAAATTAACCTAAAATTTCAATATAGTATATGATATGGTATAACTACAATGGTGACAGATTGTGAAAGGCTTTAATAAAAAATACTTTTCATGTCTAATTAAGGCAAATGCTCCTGAAGTGTGAGAGGAAGAAAGACAAGGTGTTACCAATGCTCTCTGTCTGGTGAAGGATATTTGAAGGGCTAGCAAGAATTCTCTTATGACACAGCCCAGCAGAAAGGGCACTTGCATTACACTTCTCGCGTTCATTTTCAGCAATGATTTCACGGTAAAATAAGCTCTGCATGTGCATCCAGATTCAAATTGCAAAATCTGAATTAATCCTTTCAAATATCTGTTAAATACATGGTTTTCCATAATAGCCAATTTAGCACTAAGGTGCATTCAATGAAAAGGGGAACGAAAGTTCATTCCAAAGACAAAACAATGTGGGATCAATTCAGGATTGCTTATTCTTTCCAGAACACACTGACGCACCTGAATTGGTTCCTTAAAAATATTTACTAGAAAAGGATGCAGCATCACAACAGCTGTTGTATTAACTTCCAGTGTCATGGTTAATACAGAATGCAGTTCACATCTCTGAATTAACAGGTTGGGAGACTTCAAAGTCTACACATGGATGCCAAGTAGCAGGTATTTGTATGAGTCTGTTAATACTAAATATCATCTGGAGAGGGCCTTCTCTCTGTCCCACCATCATCTCAAGTTCATTTGGTGGGAACAAGGGAGAGGTCCTTTTGGGTGGCTCCCAGAAAGACCAGGATGGCTCCATCTTTGCTTGCCTTTCACAAGAGAGTAAAAGCATACTTCTGCCATCGAACATCCGTAAAATGATGAAAGATGGGCTGGTGGGGTTGGTAGAGTAGAAATCTGAGGTAAAGTAGTTTTTCAATGTATTTTAATATTTTATGTTTAATGACATAAAGGGTGTAACTTGCTTTTTAATTTTATATTCATATTTTAATGCAGTTGTACTATTTTAATTTGTATTGTGTTATAGCCATCTTGAGTTCCTATATTGGGAGAAATGTGGTATAAAACTAAAGTAAATAAGAAATAATGATAAAATCATAATGTGATACCTCACAACCTCTGAGGATGCCTGCCATAGATGTGGGCGAAACATCAGGAGAGAATACTTCTGGAACATGGCCACACAGCCCGAAAGACATACAACAACCCTGTGATCCCGGCCATGAAAGCCTTCGACAACATAATGTGATAGTTATTAATAAGAAAATATCAGACCAAGGTCTTCTTATTCCAAAACTCTGTTCCCATTTATATTTCAAGTTTCATTCAGGATGCCCAAGGCAGTGCACATGATTTATCCTTTTCCTTAATTTTATCCCTCTAATTACTCAATCAGGCAGGTCATATTGTGGGACAAAGACTATCCCATTGCTCTGGATCCTACACTGAATGAGGAAGACAATTCAGGCAGGACATATGGTCTTGAATTCAGTGGGTGTACTGTGTGTGCGTATGTGTGTGCGCCTTGAACTGTCCTGCTGACTTATGCAATCTCATTATTTCATAGGGTTGTATTTTTTTTAAATGGAGATGGTTTTGCCAATTATTTCCTCTGAAATACAATCTACAGCACATGGAATTAATTGGCAATCACCTATCCAAGTACTAACCAGGACCCACCCTGTTTAGCTTCCAAGATCAGATGGGATCTGATGCCTTTAAGGTACTGTATTTACTCGAATCTAACATTCATCTTTTTTGGCAAAATCACCTTGACAAAATTAGGGTGTGTATTAGCTTCACGTAATATGGTACATGGGAAAGCTGCTTCAGGAGCACCTGGAACTCCTATTTGAGGGACCTCGTCTCTAATTTAATTGCCAGTGCTCAATGCTATGCAATCCTGGGATTTGTAGTTTGGTAAGCCATCAGCATTCTTTGACAGAGAAAGCCCAAACCATGTCAAACTACATCCCCCATGACTCTTTAGCATTGAACCAAGGCAGTTAAAGTGGATTCATTCTACAGCATAGATGCACCCCAAGGTTTCCTTTGCCATTGCTGGAAGCTTTGGTGCTCTAACACTTGTTTTTAAAGAAGGAATTCTAAGCAGGCAGTATCTATAATGGCCAAATTGCAAAGAGTGCACTTCTTGCTGCTGTGCATTACATTAATCAGCAAATCCTTTTTTGGTTTCAGGGTTTTGAAAATTGAGGTGCGCATTAGATTTGATGGTGCATTAGACTCAAGTGAATACGGGTATTTAGGTCAATCGGTGTACTACACCATACTATCCTGGAATGAAAATCGTTGAACAAGAGGCTGTCTTTTATAAATGTTTGCACAAGGACGTTGTCCCAGGAAGTGCTGTACATTTGGGGATCTGATGTTATAGCTATTGCACATTTGGTTTCATTTTCTAGAAAGTTACAAAGCCACCTGTGCAGTCCCTATCTCCTGTCTTGTCTTTCTTTTGCTAATCCCCATCCACTTTCTTGTACTCCAACAACTTAAGTCCATTAGTCCCTGCTAAAACTGATTTCTTAAATCAGACATACAGAACTTGTCAATACAAAGGGGCCAATATTAAATTAGGCTAAACTTCTTTGGAGCCCATCCTCCATATTCAATCTTGATTAGCTGCCACTTTTCACATGACCACCACCGGTTCGCTTCACCACATTTCTCTTCTCCCTCCCACCCTTCTCAGAATTAGAAGCTGTGGTTTGAAGCTTCACCCTCCACTCTGCTCTACTGTGAGGATTATACAATACGTTTTGTGGGAGACAAAGTTCGTGCAGAGAAACGAGTGAGAGCGGCAGCTCTTCCAGCCACCCAAGCCCATATATTGTGCAGGTCTGTCTTAAATCAATGGCACTTACAGAAATTTTGTCTTGACACCACCCTGTTCATGCAATGATTTTGATGTAGCTAGGGTTTTAGCTAAACCTACAGAACCTATCTTGTTCGTAACTTGGGGACAGCCCATAAATACATTTAGAGGGGTCCCTAATATCAGGTGTTAATAGGCTATATTTCAGAGAAGGAATGAGCAAAACTGCTTTTGAGTGTTCCTTTCCTAAGAAGCCTTAAAAATACATGTGTCATCTTAAGTCATCAGACACCTGATAGCCACATACACATGACATCACTACCAGCATGAAATGTGCAGGCAACCATCTAGACCAGTGGTTCTCAACCTGTAGGTCCCCAGGTGTTTTGGCCTACAACTCCCAGAAAGCCCAACCAGTTTACCAGCTGTTAGGATTTCTGGGAGTTGAAGGCCAAAAACATCTGGGGACCCACAGGTTGAGAACCACTGATCTAGATATTACAATGGAGATTGCTCAAATGAAACATGGTTCTAATATAAGAGTGAGAGTTAGGTTTGATTATCTATCTCCTACCATGACCACTATCATGTTCTTTCAAGGCTTATGGTTTGATGATAAAACAATATAAAGGAGTGGACTAGGTGATTTACTAATCCAAAATATGTCAGACCACCTCAAAAAGCCTAAGGAGCAGAGCTGACTTATTAGCAAAGCAAATATTTGCTCAAGTAGAAGAAGAAAATGTTGGTTTTAGCAATGCCTTCAGGAACCTCACAGCCTCTGATTCATTTACAGTATGTAAGCTCATTTAACTAATTAGAGTGCCAGATATTCTTTCCCCGCCCCACAATCAACCCCATGGTCCTCTACAGCTAATAAAACTGTCAATTTTCTTTTGCTTCAAGGAAAGGTCACCTCACCCCCAGACAAACAGCTACTCTGCCATCTAACAGCCAGCACCTTTATTAATATTTAAAATGTACACAGTGATATTTCCAAAAGGTCAACATTTTAAAAGACATAAAATGTCAACCCAGATTCCCTTCCTCTTACAATCTTCCCCACCACCTGAACCACCATATTAATGTTCCCTTTTAGATACAGCACTTAGTTCATATCGCATTTACATTGGAGAAAAGATAATAAGAAGTTACAGCACTGGTTGCTTGTTCCAAGAGTTACTCAAACAGCTTCCACTGAGCAGTCATGGATTAGTCTCAAAAGACAGCTTGGAAAACAGCTTGGAAAAGTTGCTTCAGGGACAACAGCTCCCAGAATCTCATGTGCTATGCTGGCTAGGGATGTTGAGAGTTGTAACCCAGAAGTAACTTTTACCAAGATCCCACTACAACAGTTACTAGGGATATGAAAGTTTGTCAATGTCATTTTCTCCTTCTTATGAATATTTGAAATCACGGGCTCTACCTCCTGTGAACATGTATTTTCTGTGTCTGGGTGTTTGGCCTTTGCAGAATATCTTCATTTTCCTTGCAAAAATTTTCCATTGAACATAGGGCATGCATACCCCCTAAAATATACCAAAATTCCCATAGTCCTAAAATGTCACTGATATTTTAAGGGAAGTGAAATTTCCCCCTCAAATCCATATGGATAAAAATTAAAGGGTGACCTAGTTGGAAATGAATGAAATGGAACTGAATTCTATATGCAGTCGTTAGGATCATCTTGAAATAGCTTTATAGGGGAGTCATAGTCCTACTGATGTGGGTAATCCCACTGGCCTGTAATGAATTATCGTAAAGTACTTTGCTGACAGCTGTAACCTGGTTAAACAGAAAGCAAGATGAACCATGCTGCCTCTCAGCCAGATTGATTACGCTTGTCTTGTCCTAGTTCCTTTTCTTCCCATGGAAACTGAATGGAGAAATGGAACAGCGAAAGAGTTCAGCACATCTGTCTTGCCTGTACGTGCAAGAGCCTCTTGCCCTTGGGCAGGTGAGTCCTCTTTTCAACCTTGGCAGCATAAAAGAAGTATGTTTGTCAATGCACCTGCAAAGTTGACTCTGAAATAGCACGGGCAAAACGAGCATAGGTAAATACAATGTTTTAATTATTTTTTTTCGTGTCAGGAGTAACTTGAGAAGCGGCAAGTCGCTTCTGGTGTGATACAATCACCAAAGGGTACTGAAGAAGGAAAGCATCCTCCCAACATTTTCATTTCTCTGCTTGCCATTTTTCTTTCTTTCATTTTTCTCCTCCATTCAGGCAAATAGAAAGGTATTGTTGCCATAGACTTTGTTTTCAATTTGGGGCAAAGCGCGGGCTGAATAGATTCAAATGATGGATGCAACAGAAAAACACAGCACTTACTTTAAAAGTTGTGCATCATGTTTATTTTTACGCCATTTATTTCTACACCTGTATTTTTCCTTGTGAATCATATATTAAAGCCATGCTGCTATTCCACAGATCTTAGCCTTCACCTGTTAATTCTCATCCCCGAGGAGAATACAAATGGGCATCTGGTTATATACCTAATACAGCCTCCAGGCTGTGAGGAAACAAAGAGGTCCCAGTGTTCCCATCTTCTATCTGGCCTCTTTCTTGAGTGTGTTGAAATATTGAGCAACTCACTTCAAAGCAACTAGTTCTTGAGGCTGGGGAATGTGGGTGCGAATCCTTACAAATACTAATGCACCAGTACATTTTCTATGTATTTGGCACTGATATTTGGGGTTAGGCTGAAATGTCATTATTATGTTGTTTGAAGCTGGGAACCCAGAAATGTTGATTACCTCTAGTTACCCAATTTAACTTCAAAAGAAGAAAAGTAGGCCCAGCTGAGCTGCATTGATAGAAGAGACCTCATGGGCCATCCAATCCAACCCAATTCTGCCAAGAAGCAGGAAAATTGCATTCAAAGCACCCCTGGCAGATGGCCATCCAGCCTCAGTTTAAAAACCTCCAAAGAAAGAGCCTCCACAACACTCAGGGGCAGAGAGTTCCACTGCTGAACAGCTCTCACAGTTAGGAAGGTCTTCCTCATGTTCAGGTGAAATCTCCTTTCCTGTAGTTTGAAGCCATTGCTCCATGTCCTAGTCTCCAGGGCAGCAGAAAACAAGCTTGCTCCTTCCTCCCTATGACTTCCCCTCACATATTTATACATGGCCATCATGTCTCCTCTCAGCCTTCTCTTCTGCAGGCTAAACATATCCAGCTCTTTAGGCAGCTTTTCATGGGGCTTGTTCTCCAGACCCTTGATCATTTTAGTTGCCCTCCTCTGGACACTTTCCAGCTTGTCAATATCTCCTTTAAATTGCGGTGCCCAGAATTGGATACTGTCAAAGGTCAGACGCCAACTGAGAGCAAAATATAGTTTATTTAATTAACCACTCAAAAACGGTTCAGTAAATTGTCCAGATGTTTTAAACATTTAATTTTCAGTGTTATTAAGCAGTCAAAACTGAGAAAACGCCAAAAGAACAAACTGGTGTATAATCCGGATTATCCAGAGATAAAATCCGGATTAAAACTAAAACGCTTGAACTCAGCTCAAAATCACAAAACGGGCTTAAAACGGCAAAACACACAAAGATAAATAGTCCAAAAGACCCAAAACTTCCCCAAAACCCAGAAGTACAGTAGAAATCCCAAAACTAAAGCAAAAACCCAAACTGGGCTAAAGCTCTTCGCCGAAAGCAGCACAAGCAAGCAAAGCTGGAAGACGCTGAAGAGATAGCGGCAAGCCGCTGCAGAGTCGAAAGCCAAGCCAGGAGTTAAAGGAGTGTAGCGTTGTAACAAAGTCAAGCCGGTCTGAAGTGGGGATAAGGAAACAGCGTCAGAGGCGGGGACGAAGCCAGCAGTCAGCAACAGTAGACAGCCACAGAGATGAGAACGATACCAAGGCGAGTTTGGGAGCGAAGAGATAAGCTAAGTCGAATTCCAGTCCAAGGGGTGAAGTTGTCACAACATGGTCCACGTCACGGGATGGCACAAAAAGCCAAGACAATGGAGGCGAAAAGCAGATTGGTTGCAAAGTCCCAAGCCAGTCTTCAGAATCATGTACAGGAAACCCAATGGTGCCCAGCAACACCTTGCCACACACAAAGAATAATGGCCAAAAATCCCCAATTTGTTTAGGTTTCCTTGGGCGTCCAAACTTCCAACACCCTAGGGTCAGGTGTCCCAAGTTCCTCACCAGAATACGAACTCCAAACAGCCAACGCCCTAGGATCAGGCGTCCCAAATTCCTCATCAGAATCAAGATTACCCTGTCCACACCCAACTCTGTCCACACCTGTGGAACTGCCCTCATTCCTCCAGGTAGACCATGTGGGGTCTACTTCTGAAGATACCCAAGCCTCTCCTGCATCCACAGCATCCATGGACCCAGTTTCCTCCCCAAGATCCTCCGGAGCCCGTGCCCAGTCTATGCCAACCTCCTCCGCCACCACTGGTTCCTCAGCATCCATTTCCACCTCAGGATCCCCTTCCAAATCCTCACATGAATCCTCCTCAGAAGACTCCCCATCTATCTCCCTGATTCTCTTCCTGTGTAAATCTTCCAGCGAGCCCTCCTCGCAAGGATTCTTCCTTCCCCTCCTGATCTCACCATTATCACTCACAGCCTCGGAAGACCTATTCACAACAGATACAGTATTCCAGGTGTGGTCTAACCAAGGCAGAACAGAGGGGTAGCATGACTTCTCTGGATGTAGACACTATACTCCTATTTACGCAGACCAAAATCCCATCATCTTTTTTAGCTGCCACATCACATTTTTGGTTCATGTTTAACTTGTTGTCCACAATGACTCCAAGATCCTTTTCACACGTACTGTTGTCGAGCCAGCCATCCTCAGGGGCGGTTCAACCATTAGGTGAAGTAAGCGGTTGCTGAAGGCACCATCCTCTAGGAGGCGCCATTGAGGCACCTCCGCCCAGGCCTGGCCTTCCTGCCTCTGCAGCCTGGCCTGCCTCTGCAGCCGCGGCCTGGCCTTCACCCTTGAGGCCAGGTCTCCAGGCTGCCTGGCCATGTTCCAGAAACTTTCTCTCCTGACGGTAAATGCACACCTATGGCAGGCATCCTCAGAGGTTGGGAGGTCTGTTGGAAGCTAGGTAAGTGGGGTTTATATATCTGTGGAAAGTCCAGGGTGGGAGAAAGAGCTCTTGTCTGTTTGAGGCTAGTGTGAATGTTGCAATTGACCTGATTGATTAGCATTTAATGGCCTTGCAGCTTCAAAGCCTGGCTGCTTCCTCCCTGGAGGCATCCTTGGTTGGGAGGTGTTAGCTGGCCCTGATTGTTTCCTGTCTGGATTTCCCTGTTTTCAGAGTGTGTCCTGATTTTAGAGTTTTTTTTAATACCGGGGGCCAGATTCCCTTTTGGTGGCCTTTTAATTCCTATGCATTCCTAAGGACCTTCAGGACTCTTCCACACAGCAATATAACCCAGAATATCAAGGCAGAATAACCCACAATATCTGCTTTGACCTGGGTTATCTGAGTCCACACTGCCATATAATCCAGTTCAAAGCAGATAATGTGGATTATTTGCCTTGATATTCTGGGTTATATGGCTGCGTGGAAGGACCCTCAGGGCTCTTCCACACAGCCATATCACCCAGAATATCACAGCCGAATAACCCACAATTTGAACTGGGTTATCTGAGTCCACACTGCCCTATATCCCAGTTCAATGTTTGGTGCTAAATTCGCAAATATAGTAATTCCTACATAACATTACCATGTATTAAACTGCTTTTTCTGTTGATTTACTGTAAAACATGATGTTTTGGTGCTTAATTTGTAAAATCATAACGTAATTTGATGTTTAATAGGCTTCTCCTTAATCCCTCCTTATTATCCAACATTTTCGCTATAGTTATACTCCTGTCTTTGTTGGCACGCATCTATCTGGGAATGGAAGCTACATATTCTTTAGTAGCCATGCACATGTGTCAGGGTCTCCCCGCTGGCTAGGTTCCCCAAACAAAGTTCCCTCCTTGACTTTGGACACCTATCGACCCTGGAGGGGGGAGGGGGGAGGGGGGAGGGAGGAAATCCGGCCTAACAGCAGCGGCAGAACTCACTCCCAAAGGGGAATGCCAGAGATTTTAAAACGCCGTGCCGCCACCACCAGAACACCCACCCGCTTCCTTTCCCACACAAGTTCTTCCTACCATAAAACAGGACACAATTCCAACAGTCCAGACAGATGGCCATCCAACCGTTGTACTATCATAAAATCTAAGGGTTCTCTAACACCACTCAGGAACCACTTCAACTTCCATCTACCATAAAACAGGACACAATCCAAACACTCCTCACAGATGGCCATCCAACCTCTGTAATATCATAACATCCTAAGGTTTGGAGACACCCCTCAGAAATATCCAGTTCAAATTCCTTCAACCATACAAGAGGACACAATCCAAACATTCCTGACAGATGTCCATCCAGTCTCTCCATAATAATAATAATAATGCTAATAATAATCAACATCACATCACAGAATCAAACAGTTATGACAGACCCCTAAAGACCATCCAGTCCAACCCATTTCTCCCCTGGAGGACACAGTCCAAACACTCCTCGCAGATGCCCATCCAATACCTCCACAATAATAACAATAATCCCATCAGACAATCATACAGTTAGGACAGACCCATAAACTCCATCCAGCCCAAACCATTTCTGCAATAGAAGACACAATCCAAGCACACCCAACAGATGGCCATCCAGCCTGTAAATAATAACAATAATAATAATAACAATATCATAGAATCCTAAGGTTAGGAGAGACCCCTAAGGATCATCCAGTTCAACTTCCTTCTACCAATCCAAACACTCCTAACACATGGCCATCCAACCTCTACATAATAATGATAATAATCATAAAGATAATAAAAACAATGATAATCATAATACAACCATACAATCCAAGAGTTTGGAGAGACCCCAAAGGGCCATCCAGTCCAACCCTTCTACCATGCAGGACACAATCCAAGCATTCTTGACAGCTGGCCATCCACCCTCTACATACACCACAGCAACGCGTGGCCGGGCACAGCTAGTTTGTTGTAAAACATGATATTTTGGTGCTTAATTTGTAAAATCATAATGTAATGGGATGTTTAATAGGCTTTTCCTTAATCATTCCTTAATATCCAACATTTTCGCTTATCCAATGCTTTTATTTTTCAGTGATTGTTGGTGGGGGGGGGGGCGCCAAAATTCTGTTCGCTTACACTTGAAAATTACCTAGGGCTGGCCCTGGCAATCCCCCATTCTGTATCTTTGCATTTCATTTTTTTCTGCCTAAGTGGAATATCTTGCCTTTGTCCCTGTTGAACTTCATTTAGTTAGTTTCAGCCCATCTCTCTAATCTGTTAAGATTGTTTTGAAATCTGCTCTGTCTTCTGGAGTATTAGCTATCTCTCCCAATTTCGTGTCATCTGCAAACATGATGATCATGCCTGTGAGCCCTTCATCTAAGTCACTAATGAAGATGTTGAACAGAACTGGGCCCAGGACGGAATCCTGCTTATGGCACTCCACTCATCACTTCTTTCCAGGATGAAGAGGAAGCATTGATGAGCACTCTTTGCATTCGTTCACTTAGCCAATTACAGATCCACCTGACGGTAGTTTTGCCTAGCCCACATTTGACTAATTTGTTACCAGAAGATCATAGCTTCCTTTTCCCCTTTCCCCACCATATAATGCATTTAAATAAAGGTTCAGCCAAGCTCAGACTCAGGAAGCATTCCAATCCCGCAAAGACAATGAATCCTTCCCCAAAAGAAATGCCAAACCCATCATCCTGTGATTTCTATCAATTGCTATCTATTCTTGAATCGAGGGATCTTCTCCTTCCTAGCCCTGATATCCATCAGCAAACATTGCTTCCGCTGAAACATCACCTGCTATATTAATGAGCTCCCATGGACAGAAAGAAATTGTGTGGATAGAAAAGGCAGATTCAAGAATCCTTCCAATGAAAGGCTTTATTCAATTTCCCGCCACACTATACACAAATCACAAACTCTAAACCTTACAACAATGAATGTATTTTGAACCAACAAGATTGCAGATCATAATTGGAACCAATCACAGCAATGTCCATTATTTTCAAATGCCTATAAAAGTATCTTTAAAGGTCAGATCTGGGATAATGTCCCTGAACAACAGGAAAAATAAAGTGATATCCTACTCTGCCCTCCACCCTCCAGTGCCAGATATGAACTAGAAAGATCTCCATCTGGTGGACAAGAGATCCACCCAAACCTACTACATAGAGAAAAAGTCACATTTCATGTAATTTAAACTTTTCACTCTCCCCTTCTACCAACAAGCATATGCACACAGCATTTCTTGTTTTTTGGTCTTTACCATGCCTTTTCTGTTTTGACATCGTCTAGTCTGCTATTCAATTAATTCGATCCACGATGGTCATCAGGATGACCCTCAAATGTAGACTCCAAGGAAGAAAGACAAGGTGTAAAATCAACACCCAAGCCCGTCAAGAGCCCTCCAAATAACACTCAAGGAACATCTACCCACAGAACCCATAGAACACCCTGAAAATGTTTAGGAAGAAGAAACCATTGGATACCAAACTAAGAAACATCAAGACTGCTTTGATGAAATGATAATGAGAAGCTGTACCCCACTGCTTACCTAGATCATAAATATAAAAGTAATTGTAGCGTTATAGTTATATTGCAAAAGGAGTAAGGCTGTCCCTCTTACATTACAACCACAGCATAATATTCTATTTTAATTATAATTTCACAGCATCACAAGATGTCGAATGCAAATGGGACTTATTCCATAGTGATTTTACTATCCTTCTTAATAAATATTTATTTTCTATATGATTTTCATACATTTTGCAATGATCAGAACTGGAGGGATTTAAGGAGGAAAAAAGAAAATCTAGAATATCAGCCAAGAAGATCCAAATTTTTAGTCCTCAAAGCTCAAATTATGCAAACTGCTCCACCCAAATCAGTAAAATGTATGCTAATGTGCCATTTTTGCATAACTGTGTATAAATATGTGTGCATTTTTTTCCTGGCAAGACATATAACATTTTGCAGAGTTTTGTATATTTGATGCTATTGTTGTTTAAGGGAGATATAATAGTTGAAAACGATGAGCAACTGCAGATGTCCCTATGTATAAGTACTGGAACATGACTAGAGGCCATGGGAGAAAGACATATGGAGAAAGACATATACCCTGCAGTATACAGCTGTTCCACTCACAACTACTGAAATCATGCTCAGTCTCTGCCTTACAAACCTCTCTTTGTAGGCATTAGAATTAGATCACTCTTTCTCTCACTGTGTCTCCCCATCCCTTCCCATCAGTGCTCATTTAAATAGCAGCATATATATCAAAGAATGCCATTTCTGCACCAGGAGCAAATGCCAAATAAATTTCTACCTGAATTGCAGAAACAAAATGTCCTATTTTATCCCTATAGTCTCATTCATTCTCATGCCAGGTGGCAAAAATCTAAGAAGATACATAAGATACCCTATGCTACATCAAAGCAAAGGTCTGCCTGTTCATACAGAAGTTAACTGGGTTAACCACAGAAAGCCTAATAATGTTCCGCAACAACAGATATGGAGAGCGCTTTCAGACAGCATCAAAATGCAAGTTTTAAAATGGGCAAAAAATCCCAGGACCTGAAAGCAAGTCCACACACAGACCTATCAGTCCTGGTAAATTGTCCCCCATCATCCTCACTTTCTTTGAAGTGGATCAAGATGGAGGGGGGGGGGGACGAGGGACATCCGGTGGAAGTTTTTTAGAAAATATTCTCTCCTAGATGCACTGGACCTCAAATGCGCACATGCGGAGATCCCAATGTACAGACGAGCAAATTTTTTTTATCTCAACTATAACCTAACTGTTAATTCAAGCTCAGTTTAATATTATAAGAAAGAAAGAAATGGTTGCAGAGAGTTCTAATTGCTTTCCCATTGAGCTTCCCTTTAGCCACCTGTGTGTCTGTGGCTCCATTTTTGACAGCCCAATCAACTGTTTCAGGCTTTTAAAACATGTGTGTTAGAGCAGTCCACACCGGGGGGCGGGGGGGAGAGAAAGTCACTGGTTTTGCATGACTGTGAGAATATACCATAATGCAAAGATGTGCATTTTGGGGGCAGAATTATGTTTTAAGTGTACCTTTTAAACACATGCTTTTCAGCTGTTAACTCGATTCCACCTCCACTTTCCCCAAACGTTTATCCACCTCCACCACCCTTTATCCTGGTTACTTCTGGGTTTTACTACATGTGTAGAAGGCCCAGAGGGACCAGTACTGGTGGCAATGTGTAGCCACTGTAACTTGTAGATACTGGCATGATATTCCACACAAATATATTTAATTCCCTTTTAAAGATGTCAAAGTTACTACACCCTGTGGGATTGCTTCCTATTATTTAACTGTGCTCTGTATATAATTCCTCTTATCCATCCTGATTCACCCACCATGCAGCTTCACTGGGAGAATCACAGCTTTTGGTGTTATGATACAGAGTAACACCACCCTTAGTATGCCTTTCCTGGCCTTCCTACAGAGCTGGGGGAAGTATGTTCCAGAGCCTGCAGGTCCCATGAGCCAAGGCTGCAGTATCATGGCTGACATTTTGGTGACTGGTATTAAATGTTTTCCCAAACAGTTAGTGAGCACTAGCAGTAGTAGAGGAGAGGATGGATATTCATGGATGATCTCTCAGAGACAACAGCAGTGGCATCATAGCTAGTATTTGTTGGTACTTGTGCAGAAAGAGGCATGGTAAAACTTTTCTGAACATTTTTTTACTGTGAAAACTCTATAATGAGATAATACAACATGAAACAAGAGATTAGTGCCTGAAAATGATGCTCCAGGGTCATCTGGACTTCAAAAAGCTACTAGGATAGGACAGAGGACAATTATGAGTACATAATTATGAGTTGTGGCTAATAATGCAACTGAACTCAAACTAAAATGACATTCAGCTGTTGATGTGCTCAGAGATAAAGAGATGACTGCATTCATGGATATCATCCGATGGCCAGTAGAGAAATCAAATGGACTATATAATTAGATGTAGAAGATGGAAAGGCTGCATTATCTTGCATACCAAGACCAGAAACAAAATGTGGCACAGACAATAAACTACTAATATCAAAAATAGGGAGCCCTCGGTGGCGCAGCATGTTAAAGCGCTGAGCTGTTGATCTGTGGGCCAAAAGGTCGCAGATTCGAATCCGGGGAGCAGAGTGAGCGCCCGCTATTAGCCCCAGCCAACCTAGCAGTTCGAAAACATGCAAATGTGAGTAGATCAATAGGTATTGCTCCAGCAGGAAGATAACGGTGCTCCATGCAGTCATGCTGGCCACATGACCTTGGAGGTGTCTATGGACAACATCAGATCTTCGGCTTAGAAGATCCGATGAAGAGCCGAAGATGAGCACCAACCCCCAGAGTCAGACACGACTGGACTTAATGTCAGGGGAAATCCTTTACCTTATCAAAAATATATTGGATACTGGATTGCACCAAAGAATTTTAGGAGAAAATCAGCTTATGCATATTATATATAACAAGAGTAGGTGTAAGGAGCCTCAACCTCCAAATACCAGCAGAGCATTCATTCATAGTCCAAGGTCAGGCCGATAGTCCAACAGATTAAAACCTTAGCAGGATACACAACACAGAAGCCGAATGTCTGTTCCGGGGTCATAAGCCTAATACCAGAGAGTCCAGAGTACAAGGTTGAATCAGAATCCATTAACCAAGGTCCAAGGGTAAGTCCAGAGTTCAGGAACACAAGACACCAAGCATCCAAAGACGCAGCTTCTAGAACTGACATTGCAGCCAGCAACAAGGTGCCACCCTTGAGCTCCTTTAATTCTAAATTCACGTGTGTTGCCTGTTGCTGGCTCTCTTCTCAGCTAATCTGGAGGAGCTGCACAGCTGAGACCTCTCTTCGCAGGTCCGTGAATGCTGTTCAGACGAACTCACACTTATTCTGCAGGCTGAGAGGTAGTAGCTTCTTCTATGGGTGCTTCTTCAATTTTTGCCTGAGGGAGCTGCTGGGCTCCAGCTTGACCATTGAGCCTTCCACCAACATCTCCTAATCCCTGCTTTCCAATAAATGTACAGTCATGGAAATATGCTTCACCTTACCCAGTTAACCCTGATGGAATTATAATATTTTACAATCCATATTCTTTAAGTGTGTTATTGTTGCAGTATAGTCCTCTGTAGAGATTTGCTGGTTCATTGGATCTTATGTTGCTAATTATCACTTGGCAGTTGAGTGGAACTTCCTTGTGCAATACACCCCATAAAGATGAACATATAAAACTGCCACCATCACAAATATCTTTACAAATCTGAATTGATACCCCACTTGAAAACCTGCATACAGTCAGAAAATGTACAATGAGGCAACCCAAAGGATTTATAAAAATAAACATTGTTGTATTGGCCCATGAATAAAAATAACATTTACAGTTGATAATAGTAAGAATACCTTTATTAGAAGCAGCCAAAAGTGTGTGAGCTTTCAAGTTACCAAGAATTCTTTATTACGATAGGTAATTCTGAAATTTTTACTTCAACTGACATTGTCGGCTGTAACCTGAAGAACAGATGTCACCATGTGTTTTTTTATCAGAGAAAGGCGAGTATAATACACACCTGAGGTTTTGTTGTCAAAACAATGCCCTGGAGACATTTGGTGCTGAAATGAATATACATGAGTAAAAGAAGTGCAAGCCCTGAGCTTAATTAATGTTTCCAACCTGCTTGTCTCCATTCACACTTCCAAATGACTGTAAAATGAGAGCCTTCCTGTAAGAATTAAATTGTCATCACTGGAGACATGGGGAAGGATCCTCTTAAGAAAATGTTTCTCCCAGGTCTATAATCAGCCTAACTCCATCAAGGTGAGTGGGCACCATGTAATCTTTCTACATAGGTACTTTTAGCACTTTTGCTGCTCCTGAAGAAAGCTTAGGGGCTAAGGGACTTTTGGTGTCATCCTTCCTGTCTGCTCAGAATCTATTGATTTATAAATGATTTTTTTTTCCTGAGAAAACCACTGGAGATTTAACTTGAATTTGCAATAACAGGGGATAGGAGAAGGGAGAGAGTACCCTGAAAGTCTTTTCTGTCTACAGCTTAATTGGAACCCCCTAGGTAGGCAGAAAAAAAAGCACAAAGAGAAGCAAATATAATTTTGGAAGTAGACAGTAATTACATTTGAAACAACTTTCTCAAATGCTGGCCTTCAGGACACATATAACTTGTTAATATGCAGGGGGGTGTTGAAGTCTCTGTAATATTAAAAAAATTCATTCTACCTCAATATCTTTTATTCTTAGCCACATCCAACATTGTGTGTGTGTGTGTGTGTGTGTGTGTTTTGGCCTGCCAACAAAAAAATCACGTCAGAATGACCAGAGGGTAAAGCTCCACTCAGGGCTAATTTACTATTTACCCATGCAGGGGTTTTTTTTGTGTCAGGAGCAACTTGAGTCTGGAGTGAGAGAATTGGCCATCTGCAAGGACGTTGCCCAGGGGACGCCCGGATGTTTTTTTGTTTTTGTTTTTATTTATGTTTTTACCATCCTTGTGGGAGGCTTCTCTCATGTCCTCGTATGGAGCTGGAGCTGATAGAGGGAGCTCATCCGTGCTCTCCCTGGGTGAGATTCAAACCTGGCAGCCTTCAGGTCAGCAACCCAACCTTCAAGTCACGAGGCTTTACTCCACTACGCCACCGGAGGCTCCACCCATGCAGTAAAATTAGTTCCTCCCGAACCTGTTCCAAGCTGCATGCATTATAGTGTCAGTACATATGTGCCCTGAAATACATGCCCTAAAATGCAGAAGAAACCAGGATAAAAGATGTTTGACAAAAATGTGTGCTTATTTGGATTAACATCTGAAAAATATGTGTTTAAACTTAAAACCCGATTTTGAAAAATGCACATATTCACATGGCTGTACATCCCTGCAATCAAGGAAAATTTGTGATTTTGTTCAGATACCCAGGGGTGGACTCTTTCAGCACATGTGCGCATTTTAAAATCCCAAAACCATTGATCTAGGTTGTAAATAAATGGAGCCACAGACACATAGGTGGCTAAATGGAAACACAAATGGAAAGCAAATACAATGAGAATTTTCTTTAAGCATTTCTTTGTTCTCATCTTCTTGAAATTAAACAGTGCTTGAATTTACAGTAGGGTGAGGAGAGATAATAAGAAATCTCTGTGTGTGTACATTTAGATATTTTCATGGATGTATATGACATCCAGCACATCTCAGTCAATTTTTTAAAGTAAACTTCAACTGGATGTCCATCATCCATCTTGCAGATTTCTAAAATCCACTAGAAACAAAGGTGTCAGGATGGCGGGGGACCATTTACCAGGACTGACGGGTCTGTGTTTGGACTTACTGTCAGGTCCCACAACTTTCTGCCCTAGTTATTTCTCCTGCATTTTGACGCTGTCTGCAAGTGCCCTTAGGCTCTTCAGTCTAAAGCTGTAGTAGATATTATGTTGGCCAGCCCAATGTTCCCATGTGAACATTCTCACATTAGAACGGGAAGAAAGACCATTAGACAGCACCAGATTCACATCTTGATTCTGGATGCTTGGGCTATGTCCCTGTCCTTCATTTAAAAGGCAGCCACTTGAGCTTTTTAGGCCAGTGAGTTTTGACTAGTAAAGAGAGCTGGGCTACTGCCACAGTTCATCTCCCAAGGTAGATATGCCTCCATTTCCAAAGTGTCACCCTTCCCTGCCAACTTAATTTTGATCCTTTATTCTATCCTGTTTCTTCCTCATCTTTTCTCAAAGTCAATGTGTCTTTAACCTCCCTTTATCCCTCTAGCTTGCTTTTTTTCAATCCTACTTTCCCCAGCCTCCCCAATCTCTTTTTCATCACTGGAGATTCTTCATTCCACATAGTATGTGTGTACACACACACACACATATATAGCCATAGTTCCAGAGAAATCATTATCAACCCATTTCCTTTCATGATCCTCTTTCTAGCAGTGTTGGTTTGCCTTACCCCATTGTCACTTCCAGTGGCTGACCCTCAACCATCCTGCCTATGGCCACTGGGACCTGTCATCAAGTATTGGTTGATCCAACTCAGTTGAAGAACCCCAAATACATTGCACTAAGGTGAATTTGGCCAACTGTAAGTTCTACTTTTACCTCAAGTTGATCTAAATATCTTATGATTTCTGCAAATCAGCAATCTTTTAAAAAGTAGATTCATGGGGAAACTGGCTGGGGATTTCTTTTTAAATTTCCATTACTGTGTCTAGACAGAACTTGAAATACAAAATCCGCCAGGCTTCCTTCCCATTCGGATGACACTTTTGGAATTACTGAGAGACTCCATCTGTTCCTGTTTCAGTTTGAATCTGCTGGGACTTGAAAGAACTCCTGGGTGTCAATCAAACACAAAGTATCTACACATAAACTTGCTGCCTCTTAGTTTTTAAAAAAGCAAGGAGGTTATCTGAATTAAACATGAAGATGCTTGCTGTTTAGGAAGAAATGTCAATGACCTACCTCGTTTGGCTAGAGGGCAGATAAATAAAGCTTGGGCAAGGATACCAAAACTACTTAAAAGGGTTAACATTGGTATCCGACTCCACATAAATCTTCCAAAATTAATGTTGCCAACACTAATATTAAGGTTGTTGGGAGGGCTGTATCAACCCCAGCTCCTATGTCCACATGTGGCTCTATTGCCCTCCAGTTGAAATAGTCTGGAAGAATGTGTTGGAATTTATAACTAGAATGACAAATCAACAAATATTTTTGTGGAGTACTTCTACTCTCCACTTTTATGGAAATGAAAAGAAATAAAGCTACAGCATTCACATCACTTTTGCTGACTTCCATACGGCTTAAAATTGCAAAACACTGGAGGACACTGGAAAGAATTTATTTCTCAAAGTGTCTTGACAGAGTATGCACCAATAGCACTCATAGAGAAATTAACCTGCGACATTCAAGCCTTCAAAAGATAAATAATAACAGATAAGTTTACCAATATCTGGTGTAGATTCATTATGTAAACTTGCACATATCTCTCCTCCTACAGACCCTGATCTGTCCATCACAAACCCAGAATAATTTTTACAGTTGTAAAAATATTTATTTGTTCAATTTTCTTCATGTAAATCCATGTAAAGTTTTTCAATGGTTAACAAAGTAGATGGATTCTTGGGCTTTACTTTTTAAATAGAAAATGTAGTAGCATAGGCTGACATAATACAGAAAGAATATGGTTAGGGAGCATTTATACTGTAGAATGGATGCAGTTTGACACAATTTTAACTGCCATGGCTGAATGCAATGGAATTCTGGAGTTTGTAGTTTATAAGATTATTAGCCTTCTCTGCCAAAATATTCTGGTGCTTCACCAAACTATAAACCCCAAGATTCCATAGGATTGAGCCATGAGAGCTAAAGTGGTGTCAAACTGCATTTATTTACAAAGAACAATTATCCATGTTTCAGGAAACGTTTTATCAAAAACTAATAGTATGCACATATGGAATTAAACAGCCGATCCCAGGAAGCCTTGCATAGATGAAAAACATATATTTTGAATGTTCTAGTGATCATTGAAAGCATCTTTCAAAATGTATGTAGGATTACTTTTTTCTTTCACCAGCCTCTACTTGTCTTATAGTTTCTATTTTAGTGAACAAATGTGTAGCTGTATGACTTTTTTAGCATACTGGCCACAACTATTATCTGTTTCCTCCCTTCTCTGTTTTTTCTGGTCACACATCTCTACTAAGGGGTATTGGGAAAGCAACTGTTTACCTTCTCTGTTGTAGCCAGCCAGACACACCCTGCTACAGTAGTATCAGAGTAGAATCCCATTTTTTCCCAACTCAAACTTGTTTCAACCTCATCAGATGGGATACTTTCCAATAGCATGCAGCAAGTCATCTATAGTTTTACGACAGAGCCTGCCAGCTCCCATCCCACACTGTAGAACTACTTCCAGTGGAGCTCTGTCATAAAACTATAGAGAAACTGGCACATGCCACCACAACAACACAGGAGGCTTCCCAGATTCAATTTGAGTCAACAAGGAGGAGCCAGACAGCAGACGCTTCCCCTCATAGGATGAGGTGGGGGAAAGCCAGGCAATGTGGGGTGTGGGATAACAGGTTCCCCATACCCCACACTGGGCACTGTCAGATTGGCCATGATGAGCTCCTTGATTGTACTGTTTACTGCAGACATGCTGTTACAAGTTGGCAGTGAAAGTCTGTGTCTTTCCTGTCCTTCCTTCACCTATAGATGACAATGTACAGATCAGAGATGTGAGATTACTCTTCCTCATTTGTACCATCTTGCCCATGGCTCATGAATTACCTTGGCTTCTTGACCTGTCTTGCTTTTTGGCTTTCAAATTGAGTCATTGCCTCCTTCTCAAACCAGTAGGCTTGTTCTTTGAACTCAAAGACTCTGAAGAAATCTCTTCTGGTCCCTTTCATTGCTGATACCTTGTGATTCTTTCTACTCAACACAGTCATCTCTAGTCTGTTCTTCCTATGTCTCCTTAAATTGTGAACTGATTGACTTAAACCAGAGCAGGATTGTCTCATGCCTGTTTGCCCAGTCAGCTGGCCTTGAAGCTATTTCCCTGCTGTCCTGTCTCTGTGACATCACAAGGATCTATCCTGAAGACTGACTCCAATTGGAGGCTTCAGCTCTGATATCTCAAGGACTGGGCTCTGCTTGAGTTGATCACTCTTGTCTTGGTTGTTACACACAATATGAGAATGACAGTACTATTGACCCTTTCCCAGTCTTGGAGCCCTGGTGGTGATCCAATCTTTCCACCTATCAAAGGCTAGCCTAGAGAGGGCCTAAGAGAAGCAGAAGTAAGAGCACTGAACCAGCCCATTCCATATCAATTGATGCAACTCAAGGAAGCAATGTGGCAGTTTTCAGGAGTGAGAAAGATGTAACTCATTCACAGCAAAAGGAGAGTAGGTAGCACACACGGCTCCCACAAATCACTGCAAATTGCTTTATGGTAAAAATACTCATAATTTAATGACATGTCTAGATGGCATGCTTTCTGGTCAATTAACCTTGATATGAATATAAACTTATCTCAAGACTGTAAGCCAATGTTTCTATGTAGGATTTTAAATATGGTCAATTAAATTCATGATATTGGGGACCAAATTAGATGTCATATTGAGATCTCTGTGAACAGTACACTATAGCTTTGTTTTTTTATTTTTAAGTCTTATTAGGAGTCACAGTAGGGAAGGATCCAAATTGGGATCACAATGATGTAGGAAGGGTGACTTAACAATTTTGCCTCAAACCTTTTTTTAAAAGTACGTAAATATACTCTGAATATATTATTCTCCTGTACAGAAAGGTATAACATTATATAGAAAATACCAGATTTTTTTCTCTAAAGAGTAAATTTTAATGGGGATGTGAGTTATTAATGCAAAATGATTTTTAAAACCCCAAGTACCACTTGCTCTAACACATGGGGATAAGACAGAATAATATAATCAGCCCTTCATATCCATGGATTCTGTATTTATAGAGTTCACCATCCATAGCTTGAATAGATAGATGGAGAAATTGATACATATTTATTCATTCCAAAAAACAAGCCTTGTCTTCCATTTTGCATGAGGGTTATCATATCATTTTACTACACCATTGTCGTGATACAGACGCCTCTTAAAGAGCCACACACACAATAAAAGTTCTTAAATGTTTATTAAATGATGTTTTAAACTCAAAAAACACTTAACTGCAGTGTTCCTTTTAAAAGGTAAAAGTCTTAGTTCAAAAGAAGTCAAAAAGCAAGAACAAATGGATAATCTGGATTATCTGTCTTGATAATCCACATCAAACATAACACAAATGCCACCAAAGCTGACGCCATGCAATGCTGTGGCTCAAAGGGCTAAAGAGGAGCTAAACGCTCCCAAAAGGCAGTAAACAGAAGCGTAGTCGAAAGCCAGGCCGAGTTTCAAAGACCAAAGGAGGAAACTAGAGATGCCAAGCCAGGAGCAAGCAAAGTCGGACCGGGTTCAGTAGCCAGAAACGCCAAGGTAGAAACGCCAAAGCAAGGACGCCAAAGCAGGGACGCCTAGGCAAGCACAGATCTGGAAACACTGAAGCAGGCTCACCGAAGCAAACGCCAAACTGGAAGCGCCAGAGCAGGAAAACCAATGCAAACGCCAAACTGGAAACGCCGGAGCAGGAACGCCAAAGCAAACGCCAAACTGGAAACGCCAAACTGGAAACTTCGTTGTCAGGAGCCAAACAGGAGTCAGAAGCCAGGAACACCGAAGCAGGATTCAATCTGGATTATCAGAAAGCTGTACAGCCAGGACCCAAGGAGAACAGGCCACACGTTGCTGTGGCAAAGTATGGTGGTATTGGAAATAAAGTATTGAGGAATTGGTGGTAGTTAAGGTAAAGGGTAAAGGTTTTCCCCTGATATTAAGTCTAGTCGTGTGTGATTGTGCGGGTTGGTGGTCATGTGTATTTGTAAGTCAAAGAGGTGGCGTTGCCCGTAGAGTCCTCCGAGGTCATGTGGGCGGTATGACTGCATGGAACGCCGTTAGTTTTCCGTTGGAGGAGTAGGTATTGATGTACTGATATTTGGATGTTTTCGAACTGTTGGGTTGGGAGAAGGTGGGGTAATAGTGGGGGTTGACTTCGTTTTCCGAATTCGAACCTGCGACGTTTCGTTGGAGAAGTTGAGTAGGTTAGCAGTTTAACATGATGCGTCATTAGGGGATATTATTTCCTAAAAGTTGTGAATATACAATATTTGTGATTATTGTTTTGTTGTGTCTATTTGAGGTAAGTATGAATGGTGTATAAGAGATGTTGTAGGTGTTGTGAATGGGGATAATGTTATCATTGGGATATTAGAGTTTTATAAGAGATGTTGTAGGTCTTGTTCTGAATGTGTGGAGAGTATGTTATTATCAGTATATTAGAGTTGTATAAGAGATGTTGTAGGTGTTTTTGTGAATGTGTAGAGACTACGTTATGATCGGTATATTGGAATTTTATAAGAGATATTGTAGGTGTGGTTCGGCATGGGGATAGAGGACGTTTTCATGAGGATATTAGAGTTGTATAAGAGATGTTGTAGGTGTTTTGAATGTGGAGAGAGTACGTTATCATTGGTATATTAGAGTTCTATAAGAGATGTTGTAGGTGTTCTTGTGAATGTGTAGAGAGTACGTTATCATCGGTATATTGGAGTTTTATAAGAGATGTTGTAGGTTTTGTGAATGTGCACAGAGTACGTCATCATCAGGATATTAGAGTTGTATAAGAGATGTGGTAGGTGTTTTGAATGTGGAGAGAGTACGGTATCATTGGTATATTAGAGTTCTATAAGAGATGTTGTAGGTGTTCTTCTGAATGTGGATAGAGTATGTTATCATCGTTATATTAGAGTTGTATAAGAGATGTTGTAGGTGTAATTGGTATATTAGAGTGCATAGAGTACGTTATCATCGGCATATTTGAGTTGTATAAGATATATTGTAGGTCTTTTGAATGGGGAGAGATTACGTTATCTTAGGATATTAGAGTTGTATAAGAGATGTTGTAGGTGTTGTTGTGAATGTGGACAGATTACATTATTATTGGTATATTAGAGTTGTTTAAGAGATGTTGTAGGTGTGTTTGTGAATGTGGTTTGTTGTTATAGTTAGCCTGTCTGACCCATGGGTTTGAAACCGGATATGGTTTTGTTTGGGTTGGTGTGTCAGTGTAGATTGAGGGTAGAAGTTGATTATAAGTGAAGAGAATCCAGTTGAAATGTGATATTGTGGATATGGGTGGTTGTGGGTTGGAGTAGGTGGGTGTTGTTTGTATGAATGGAGGAGGAAGGAGAGAGTGGGAGGGAGGAAGTGCATGGTTATGGTCTTGTTTTGAAAGGGTAGAGATGGGGGGTATGGGTTATAGTGGGTGGACCTTGTTTGTAGGAATGGAGGAGGAAGGGGAGGGGTGGGTGGGAGGAAATGGATGGTTGTGGGTTGTGTTGGGTGGGGCTTGTTTTTAAAGGGATGGAGGAAAAGGATGGTTGGGGTGGTTGTGGGTTGTATTGGGTGGGTTTTGTTTATATAAATAGAGGAAGAAGAGTGGGAGGGGTTGGGTGGTAGAGCGTGTTGGATGGGCCTTGATTTTATGAGTGGAGGAGGAGGAATAAGAGGAGTGGAAGGGAAGAAATGGAGAGTTGTGGCCTTGTTTGGAAAGAGAAGAAGGGGTTTTTTTGGGGGGGGGGGGGTAGGGACTTGGTTTGCAGTCGAGGTCCAGGTTGCAAGGTGAGGGTGTGGCCTGCAGTTCCTCATGGTCATTTTGTTCGTTATGTTTGTTCTCGGCGGAGGCATTCCGTAGGCCCAGGGAGGCCTGGTGGTGCCTTAGGACGAGAGCCTTGTGGGGATAGAGGCCGTGAGGGGTAACGGAGGTGGAGGAAGAGGAGGTGGTGGTGGCAGGTAGGAGCAGCAGCATGTTTCCCGGCAGCGGAAGTGGCAGCACTCTTTCCTCCTCCTGAGGCGAAGGTGAGGTGTTGGAGTCAACGGCAGCGGTGGGGAAGAAGTGAGGCAATCAGGTGGCCTGTCTTTCTGCCTCCTGGCTTTGTCTGGGATTGCTTTTGCCTTTCAGGTAATGGGACTGGTGGTGGTGTCTTCTGTGTTGGCGCAGGTGCAGTTTGCCTGTTGCAGTTTGTGGCCTTTTGTCGGCCGTGTGATTGTGTTTTTAGTATAATTGTGTGGTATCATACTGGAAGCGGGGATGATGGTTTGTGTGGTAAATGTTGAAGTTTGAGAGGTTTGGGGTTTTGTTGTTTTGTGCGTTGCCACAACGCCAAAACCCTTTTATATATATATATATATATATATATATATATATATATATATATGCACTGATGTTAAACTTCTGCTGAAGAATAGGACTAGGAATTAACAGCAGATGTCACAGCTTCTCTAACAGGACTACATAGCCCATATGGATCACTTGATTATTGGGGTCCTTAACCTGGAATAATGGTGACTGTATTAATTAGAACATCCAAAGCAGAGGGCATCTTGCTTTGCCTTCTAAATGGAGACTGACATTTCCTTTAGTCCTTTGGAAACTAAAAGTGCCATTTAATCTGGATATTTCTGTCATTGTTAATGGAATGAACCTACCATGCAGGAAATGTATTCAGAGCTGCCCCCCTGAAAAAGCAACAGAGATCAAAGGTTTCAGAGCTGCCCTTTCATATTTATGCCAACAAACATTTTCACAGGGCTGCTAAACTAAATGGTACTACTGTTTTACCACAACTTCCAATAGCCTCATTAATTTGCTCCCAGAGGCAGATTCTTGCAAACGTCACAAGCAAAACAGGCCAAATCCCTCTGCTGATTAACTAGGGAATAGTAGGCAATATAAGTATGAAGAAAATTAAAGTTTTTCGCTTGAACTAGCCTTTCTAGTTAGCGGGAGGTGTTGAGGAAAGAGCCGCATAGGAATACAATACATTCCCTGACATCTGATACCACAGCCCTGTTGTAGCTGTGTTTTAGCTGACCCAGTATTGCAGTTTGTGAAAAGAACATGACTATGCAGTCTGTGAAGTGTGTAATAAACTTACCCCTTGTTCCCTCCTGATTTTAATTTGTTTTGCAACTTATCAGTGAAGCAAAGCAAATCAAGTGTGTTGGCCTCCCTTTCCTCAGCAAAGAAGCTGTTTTTACAAGTTGATCCTTCAGGGCAACTTATGCAAGGTGCATAGGGATTTGGAGATGTGTTTCTTGATAAGCTTAACAAGCCTTGAGTTTGGAAATCTCTCCTTCAAAACTCAATGAAAACATACTTGTGGTTAAGCAGATGACTAAACCCCTTTCTAGCGAATGCCATGAAAATACTCCTAAACTTCAGACCTTGAATGGTTGATGTTTGATGCTGCCACTAAAACAAAAGAGCTCATAGAACTGAGAAAGGGGTTGGCATTTTTTTCCACAGGGAAACAAGAAAGCTGTTCATTGAATTGCTATTAATATCACACAAGAAATCTCCACAGCTCTTTCCTGCACCTCCTGGAATATCATAAACATAGAAGCAAGGATAGCCCAAGACTTTTCACCACCTGAGGCTAAGCAGCACATGGCATCACCTTCTGTGCATATTGTCCTCCAGCAGCTATCAGACTCATCCATCACAATCAAAAGAAGGGGATGAATGAGGTTTTTAATGGACAATTTTATAGTTCAAGGCACTTGTGGGTTTAAATAGGGTGAAATAAAAGCATATATCCTTTTTCGGGAAGACATAAGTTCTTTTTTATTATTTAATTTTTATTAGTTTGCATTCTTGGTATCTGCTGCGATTTGATTCCAGGACCTCCCATGGATGCTAAAACCCATGGCTGCTAAGATTCTATTATATAAAGTGATACAGAAATATAGTGTTGCTTATATAAAATGGCAAAATCAAAGTTTTCTTTTTGAATTTTTTTTATAAATCAAGTTTTAGATGGGTTTTTTTGAGAGGATGAGGATTTTAAAAAATATTTTTAAGCCACGGATGGTTGGATCCATGGATACAGAACTTGTGAATATGTAGGTTCATGTATATAAAGCAGACTCTCGATTAACTGGAATTCAAGCAACCAGAACTCTCAAGCAACTCTCAAAACATGAAGAAATAATACAGCATTCACAAGCATGTTTTTATAATAAAACTGTTATTCTAGGTGTGTCTTAAAATGCCTTTAATTAATATAGTTCAATATTAATATCAAGTTAAGATAGAGTTTATGGTATGTTAGTATGGGGTATAGTATTAGTTAGCCCTATTTTAATAGTAACTCTCAAGCAACCAGAAACTACATTTAACTTGCTCCTACTCATTCCCATGGGTGCCGATTAATGGAGAGTCTACTGTATAATGATTGCTGTGGTGATTTCAATAACATATATTTGTAACTATCTGGGTAGAAAACGATGAATTTATTCACAAAGCCCTAATGATTTTAAATGCAGATAGCATATCCTTCCAATAACTTCAGATGGGCAGGAGCCAAATCGCAATCCATCTTACTTTGTTCGTTAGAGTCGAGGTCCCTCTTCTGGGGTGGTCAGCCATCCCATATCCTTTCCTTGTCTTCTGCCATTTGGATAGCACCTGACTCCTGAAAATACATTCTGGGCTCTGTTTCCATGCACACCGGAAGTGCCCTTACATCATGTGATGATCTCTGTGCGATCTCGTTTCCCACATGCATGGAAACAGAATGTGATGAGGTTCTAAAAGATAATAGATGAAACATCATTATAAGAAAGCTGGGCTGGTCCCAGATTCCACTATAGTGATGCCACAAATAAAAGGGCACATCCACTCTGCCTCCACCATTGTACATCATCAAAATTTAGTGGTCTCCCAGGATGCTCCCTTTATGGCAGTGTCTTATTTTAAAACAAAGGTAGAGGGGGATTGTAAAGCTGTGCTTCAAAAAGTTGGTGACAGTCCTGTGACTTTGAAAATGGCATCATAGACTCAAGGGCTACTCCCTACCATCCCTAAAAAAAAGCCTTGGAAACTACATCGGAAATCTGCTGATTGTGTGTTGCTAACCCTTGGATTATAGTGAAAGGGACAAGGAACAAGGACCTGATTAGATATGGTTAATAAATAGCAATAGTATGAAGAATAGGTTTGATTAGATATTCTCAGTCTTAGAAGTCTGCCATGAGAAACACATATGAAAAAGGCTCACAGGGCAGTAAGCAGAAGGACCCAACCATAAAAAACAAATAGCCTTTCTTAGTTATGCAAAAAAATCAGTTGAAGGGTCTGTATAGGAAATGCCAAACCAGGGCAATAAACCTCGGGTAGAAATAATAGCCTCAAATGAAGGAAAAAAGGTTTAAACAGGAATTATGTTTTGATGGATTCAACCAAATGTACTTACCTCAAAAGAAGGAAGGAAGTTCAAATAGGACCCAGTAAGTCCAAATGGTGGTTGATAGATTGACTTATTTGTAATCAGGAAATTGTGAGGAAATTGCTTACTTGGATTATTTTTATAAACAACTGATCAAAGCGCCATACGGGACAGGATGAAAGGGAAAGGGGTGGCATGGAAAGGAAAGAAAGGCATGTAACGGGAAATGTATGAAGGTGTGAAAATGTACTAGCCAGTCCTATAAAAACTTCACGAGAGGCTCCATTGAAGATATGGGAGATGACAGGAAAAAGGACAGCCAGGAAAACCATTATTTGCTTAAACCAGTGCCTCTCATTGGTAATAGACTGGATGAGGACAAGCAAACTGAAACTTAATCCAGTCAAAGATAGAGATGGTCCTGGTAATTTGAAAAGGAGATCAAGGAATAAGGATTTGCCCTGTGTAGATGGGGTTACACTCTTGCTGAAAATACAGGTTTGCAATTTCAACCTGGACTCATAATAGAACCTGGAGGCCCAGAATGTTTTTGTATGATTTGGCCATGGTGAAACATGCCATAGTTACATTCTATTTTTGAATATTGTGACTGTTCAACGGGCCACCTTTAAAGAGTGCTTGGAAAGTTATATTGCAGTAAGAGTTATTAAGCAGAGGTGCAAATTCATGCTACCATTACTAAACATCCATGTACCAGATACAGCATGAGTCATATCCTTTTCTCTTGATGCATGAAGAGAACTTTAAAATTCTGTGTGAGTGCTTCTGCTCTGTGAGGCAAAAACTGCCATGGAGCAAAAAAAAAAAAAAAAAAACCAGAAACATTACACAATCACTTTTTTCTGATGCCTTCAATACATTAATGCAGTACAGAGCACAGCAATGCAGAGATTGCTGAATTGGTGAATGTTAAGAGTTTACGGCAGCATGGGGAACATGTTGCAGTTGTAATTGATCTAAAAACTTGACAAAGCTAGATTTTTTTAAAACTCTGGCCGTCCTCACCAAGAAAAAAAAAAAACCCCATGGGAATTCTTTTTTTCACCTTTTCGAATTAATGTTATTTTATGGTTTACAGGAATCGAATCCAGACTTTTATCATCAGAAACTATCTGATCCCACTCTGCAAAAGACTGCTGGTGCCTTACCAAACTACACATCCCAGGATTCCATAGCATTGAGCCGTGGCAGTTAAAGTGGCGTCAAACTGCATTCATTCTACAATGCAGATGCACCCATAAGTGAATTACTACATATGTTCAATATGACAATAAGAAACTACAACACACCTTCCCAAGAGAAGAATAATCTTCCCAAATTGCTCTTTGTGAGTATCGTTAAAGGAAAGCCTTGATCACTTTTTCCTTAAGAGAATGAAAATGACGAACGATGCCACCCTATATGAGATACAAACTTTTCCAATCCATACGCCTTCTTGTTGACTAGTAATGAGCCATTGACCAGTGGTCACCTTTCTCCATCTTCTGTTTTTCAGCATGATTTGACTGTGGTTATTCATTAAAGTCATTACATTATTTACAGCTTTTTCACTGACAGTCAGTTCCCCACAGCGACATAAAAATAATATAATTTCCTGCAGTGCCTAAGAAGCTAGAAGGCTTTAAAAATGCATAAAGCCCCTTGAAATTACCCAGAGGAACTGAGTTAAAAAATAAATAAATCTCTGCAGAGTTTCTAAAACTGCATCTTCTGACTTTGATCTGCATAGATCAAAATCCCCCTGTTGCTAATATACAGGCATGCAGAACATCCACAATCAGCAGTTCTAGGCAGACAAATACAGGGACATAAATCTACAATCATTCTCTGAAAGCTGGTATGTTGGAGGCTTTACTGACACATCATCTCCTTCAACAATATTACACTCTCCCGTCCAATCTTCATTTGCCGGTTTTCTCCTTCCGCACACCTGCTCCCCTTTTCAAGTCGATATCAAAGGCTTCTTTCTGTGTGATGTGCTAATGCCAGAAAAGAAGTATCTGCGTTACAAATCTCATTGTTTTTCATAATGATGAACTGGGCTTTGGAGTATATGTACTAAAAGAACATTTTGCTTCCACAGACAGGGACAGTTCTACTTTCCTTTCTTTTTCTTCTTTCTTTCTCGCTCCTCCCTCCCCCCGGTTTCAGAGACAATTAGGACACTAGGTTTATTTCCAGTTTCTCTTACTTTTCATACTCAGTTTTCTTGGGGGTATACAGTCCGGTGGGAAATATTGTTAACCCTAGTGAGGTTTTTTAAAGTTGAAGGCAAAGCATTTGGAACGACATGTTATCTCACTCATTGCGTTTTACTAACCTTCCACTTTAAAGAGCACATATCATTAAACAATAATACTGTATTCCAATGAGTATGTCCAGCAGAGAACATGTACTTGCTACCACAGTTGGAGGATACCTCTGCCTTCATCCAAATAATAATAATAATAATAATAATAATAATAATAATAATAATAATAATAATCACAGTTGTGGAAAAGAACAAGGTTTGGATAAATGATGTCGCCATCCCAGGTGACAGTCGCATTGACGAAAAACGAATGTTTGCCTGTGTCTGTGTATGTACTGTGTTTCCCTCTGAGCCCCCTTGGGGAGAAGGGAGGGATATAAATAAAGTGTTGTTGTTGTTGTTGTTGTTGTTGTTGTTATCTGTTCCAACTTATGTACACATTCAATTTAAGAACAAACTTATATCTTGTTCATATCTTGGTAACTGCCAGACTAAACTCTCTGCTAATCTACTTTTTCAATCTTTTAATGCAAATATGTTCTGGAGCTGTCATTATGAACAACGCTTCAAATCACGTGTCTGATTGCACCTGGATGATACCAACTCCCGTAATGCCATTGAAAAGAACGAAACATTGGGTACAGTTAGAAGCAAAATATCAAACAATCCTAAGTGGTCTGGTGAGAAATAGATAGATTAAGAAATATAGCCACTTCCACAATGACTGACTGATTAGGACCCTGAAGTAAAATAAGCATAAGAGACTCAAGAAACCAAGAAACGGAATGATAGGACACATTAAATTCTTACAAGCCCCTTGCTGGTAACTGCAATGAAAAAGAACATGAAAGATAGAATTCACCTCAGGGTGGAACATCTGTTATTCTTTAGGGTTTTATTATACATGCAGTCTAACAGATCAGAGAGAAGAATATTGAACCTAGCCAGAAAAAAAATCATATATTTAAAAATACCTAGCCTATAGCTGCTGGCATTCACTGGTGATCTCCCAACCAAGGATCAAATAGGATTAGCTCTGGTTAGTACTTGGATGGGAGACCACTAATTAATGCCAGGTGCTGTAGGCTATATTTCTGTGGAAAGAACTGGCAAAACCAGCTCTGAGGACGCTTCCATACAGCCATATAACCCAGAATATCAAAGCAGATCATCCACAATATCTGCTTTGAACTGGGTTATCTGATTCCACCCTGTCATATAATCCAGTTCAATGTAGATCTTATACAGCTGTGTGGAAGTGGTTTAAGTAGTCCTTAAAAATCAGATGGTCACCATGAGTCAAGAGGCAACCTGAAGACATATATGCATACGCTGCTTATCTGGGTGTGGAATTTCATTTTTGTGAGGGAAGCTTGATAATCCTAGTGACTGACTGGAACAAAATCCCTCAGATAATCTATATCCAATATTCTGTGTTTGGAAATCAATTTGTTGCTAAATCTATAGGTATCAAAGATCCTGAGGTAGCTTTCTCTGGACCACAGTCCGGACCACTACGGATAGTGATCAAAAGAATGTGACCTTTTCATGAAGACTAAGGCTGGATCTACACTGCCATATAATCCAGATTATCAAATCATATAATCCAAATTATCTGTTTTGGACTGGATTATATGAGTATACAGCTGGATCTATACTGCCTGGGACCTGATCCCAGATTATCTGGGAGTGAAGACTCATATAATTCAGTTCATAGCAAATAATCTAGGATCTAATTCTGGGATATAGGGTAGTGTAGATCCGCCTATACTGCCATATAATTCAGTTCAAAGCAGATATTTTATGTAGCAGTGTAGATGGGCCTAAGGGATATACAATAACACAAAACCGATAGACCATGTCCATTTTCAGGAATTCAAGCCAGCTCTCAGGCTAAGGATGGCTCCAATTAAAAAAAAAAAAAAAAAACACTTGAGCTGGATCTACACTGCCCTATATCCCAGGATCTGATCCCAGATTATCTGCTTTGTACTGGATTATATGAGTCTACACTGCCAGATAATCTCAGATAAGAAGATAATCTGGGATCAGATCCTGAGATATAAAGCAGTGTAAATCCAGCCTTGATAGCACCAAATATTAACCTTAGAAATAAAGAGTTAATGGCTTCAAGAGAAATCTTAAAGGTAATGAAACTACAGTAGAGTCTCACTAATCCAAGCCTCGCTTATCCAAGCCTCTGGATAATCCAAGCCATTTTTGTAGTCAATGTTTTCAATATATTGTGATATTTTTTGTGCTAAATTCATAAATACAGTAATTACAACATAACATTACTGCGTATTGAACTACTTTTTCTGTCCAATTTGTTGTATAACATGAAGTTTTGGTGCTTAATTTGTAAAATCATAACCTAATTTGATGTTTAATAGGCTTTTCCTTAATTCCTCCTTATTATCCAAGATATTCGCTTATCCAAGCTTCTGCCGGCCCATTTAGCTTGGATAAGTGAGACTCCACTGTAAGTAGCTACTAAAACAATCCAAGTAAAACCTTTACTCGAAACCTGGAAAGAAGATAGGTAATGCCCTGGTGGTAGTGAAAGTAAGGCCGCGATGGCGCAGTGGGTTAAACCACTGAGCTGTTGAACTTGCTGACTGGAATGTTGGCAGTTCGAATCTTTAGGATGGGGTGAGCTCCTGCTGTTAGCCCCAGCTTCTGCCAATCTAGCTGTTCGAAAACATGCAAATGTGAGTAGATCAATAGGTACTGCCTCAGCAGGAAGGTAAACAGTCATGCCGGCAGTCATGCCAGCCACATGACCTAGGAGGAGTCTACGGAAAACGCTGGCTCTTTGGGTTAGATATGGAGATGAGTACCACCACTCAGAGATGGAAGGGGAAGCTTTTACCTTTATCTGTGTATTGATGTTTCTAGGCATTAAATGTTTGCCTGAGTCCCCTTGGGGAGATAGAGCAGAATACAGATAAAGGAGGATGATGATGATGATGATGATGATGATGATGATTGTGATTATTGTTGTTGTTGTTGTTGATGATGTTGTTGTTATTATAAAGTTGAAATAAATTATCCCTTTCACACTCATCCAATCACACCCTATATCTCTCCCAAACAATATAGTTAATTGTATGAAAAAGGTGGGAAACTGAAATGTAAGGAGGTTGAGAAAAACACTCTCATGTGTACCGACAGCTCCAATAAAACTAAAGAAAAATGAGAATCATTTCACAAACTTACACATATAAAATAGCTTCAAAGGTTGTGGGAGGGAGGATTCCTCATCTTCCTACGACAACAAATAACATAGACATATTCAGCTCTCAAGCGTTTTCTCAGAATGATCTCTCTAATCTGTCTCTTTCCAAGAAGGAAAAAGAGAAATATATACCAGTGATATCACACACTAACCCTCCAAGAAAATGCAGTTATTGTAACTGTCAGAAAATGCTAATCGCACTCTCGTCCTGGATTAGAAGCTGTAACCATATGCTGACGACTCCATTCCTACTCTCTGTGATGTCCCACAGGACTTTAGGCAGATGTGGGTGAAACCCATCGCAGCCCTATTTTTAATTACAATTCAGCTTCAATAAAAAGTGTGGAATTCAGTTCTTATAGCTTAATATTTGTATTTTATCATGTCCTTCATTAAAGCTAGAAACCGAATGTCAAGATCAGATACCATATACAGTTTCAACACGGCAAACATGTGCATCACAACAAGAAATGCTTCTGTTCGAACACTATAAAGCAAGGGCTGTTGTCCCAAGGCCAGTGTTACATACACGTTTTCTTGCCTAATCTCCCAGAATCAACCCAAAAAACAGAATAGAGGAGGTGTACCCAAAATTCGAAACAAAAGCAAAATGGATTTCTGTCATTTCACACTCACCTACCACCCACCCAAGTCAAGGTGCATGATGTTCTTCAATATAAAGCAGGGAATTCCATCAAAAATATCTTTCTACCTCTAGCTACAAAAATACAGTAGTGACAAATGTCACACATTTTCTCTAACGGAATCAGCTATTGAAAACTGAAATCCTTTTTTCCATAGATATTCCAAATCTTTCAAATCTATTTTTTCCCTAAGTCTCTGGCCCAGGAAATCATTACTGTTTTTATTCGATTATCTTATAGGATACCTATTAAAATCTTTGTTAGCCTTATCTTTTCCATACCATAAATAGGCATGCCAGCCAAATCTTAAATTACATCCCTCTAAACTAAGTAAAGCTCAAATTTTATCCTATCCTTTAACCAGCTAAAGCCTGCGACTTCATAATAGTATCTAACATCTGGAAGCGCTAATCCTCCTCTTTCTTTGGCATCTTTATCTTTAACAAATTCTAGCCTTTTTTTCCATTGCATACAAATTTAACCAGATCCTTTATCCATTTATCGAAGACTTTCACTTCCTTAATTATTTGTAAATAATAGGAACATTTTCAGTAAAATCATTTTAGCGTGGCTATCCTTCCCAACCAGGATAATTGAATCCTTTGACATATTTCCAGGTCTTGTTGAACCTCCTTCCATGCCTTTCCATAGTTACCTTGATATAAATTATTATTTTTATTAATTATCCATATTCCTAAATACTTAACTTTCCTTGTAACCTTACATGCTGATAAGGTCTCCAGGTTTTCAATATTGTTTTTCAAAAGATTTTTAATTAGAAACGTTGATTTCTCCTTGTTTATTTTAAAACCTGCCACACTTCCATACCTAATGATAAGTTAGTAGGCCTAAACTATATTTCCCAGAATTCTACAGGTGGTAGAAATGTGATAACGTAGTTAATCTTGACTTGTCTACTACATCTATAGCATGCATCATGGGAAATGCACACTTCCTCCCACATGATGTGTGACTTGAATATCAAATTCGTAATGACTGTAACCTTTGTAAGATCCTACTATCATGCTTTTTAAAAAATGCACATGTACATACTGTGGTCTTTGTGTCCTGTTGTTAATGAAGGATATATGCCAATGTTCCTTCTCCATTTCACATGTTCCTCTCATGTTACATGTGATCCATCATTACATGTGTGAGTAAGCAGCAATTGGGTGCTTTCCAGCTTCACAAATCAGACTCAAGAGTTCGTTTACTTGGACAAATATTTACTGGATTCCAGAAACATCTGGGAAATGGTAATCGTTTAGTGCAAGCTCCACTCATAGGGCACAGCACTCCGACTTTTATCCTAGGCACCAGCCATTTAGATTGTGCCAGGCAGCCAGCTGCCAGGTGCCCCGGCTTTGTCTCTGACCATCTGTTTTGCTGATTTTAATGGAACAGGAAACCTTTTGCAGTTGATGCATACCCACAGAGAGAGATGTCAAGCCATTTCTGACATCTATGCATTTTTGACATTTTACTGCCAAAATCATGTCCATAGTTCAAGGGAATGGGAGCAAAGAGACCACCTACGTGAAGAAAGAAAATAGCAGCAGACGTTCACAGGTGGGGGGTCTTGCTAACTGTGAATTAAGGAGGGCTTCAGGTGGAGAAGCAGCTCCATAAGTGCCCATCTATGTCAACCCCTCCTCCCCCACCGCAATGAAATACACACAAGCTAGTTGTGCCAAAATCAAGTCATCTGCAAATATTCTGCTTAAAATTCAAATGAGCCAGGGGAGGCAGTAGTAAAAGGAAGTCTTTTTGAACTTGTATATTTGTCAAGGTCACTGGCAGAAGAAAATAGTGGGATAATCTGACAAGTAGCAAATTAGAGATTGAAAAGAAACTTTTAAAAGCTATTTAGTTATCATTAGAGTTCTAAGGCACCAAATAGCTATCCCACTCACCATTTCAAAAGAAGTTCTTTGCGCTCTTGCTTGTCAAAAGTACTAAAAGTATCCATTTTGGTTTCTTTCTTGCTTTCTTTCTTTTAAAAAATCTGACTGCTTTAAGCTGCTGGTTTGCAGTACACAACAATTTTCCCTCCTGTCTACTTCATTGCTTCATTCTAGCGCAACCTGAACTATAAGAGCAAATCTACACTATAGAATTAATGCAAATTGACACCACTTGGGAGTTGTAGTTTTACAAGGTCTTTCGCCTTCCCTGCCAAAAAGTGCTTATGCCTTCCCAGACTATTTTTGGCAGACTTTGTAAAACTACAGTTCCCAAGATTGCATAGCTTTACACCATAACAATTGAAGTGGTGTCAAATTACATCCATTCTACAGTGTAGATGCACCCTCGGATGATATCAGGGACTGCTATAGAAAATAATCATTCACAAGAATATTCAATGTCACTAAAATAACAGCAATTTAAAATTATGGCAATTTTTGAAGCAGCTGAAGATATAATGGCAAATCATCCATCAGCAAATTAGATTCAAAACATAACTCTACATTAAACAGAGTGTGCAATTAATTCATCACAGAGTATCTGGATTCCTATCTAAAACAAACAAGAACAACCTCAATCCTTGTCTGTGGATTGATTGATTGAATAAATGAATGACTTTATACCCTGCCTTTTTCCTGGGATGGGATGCAAAGCAGCTATCAAAAGCAACTTTACAGGATATTTCTCAGAGAGACCCATGTTTCTAAAATATCTGAATCCCATCTCTTTAGCACTTGAATTGATTTAGTATGCTCTGGAAACATATGTATTTGTTTCTAAATAAGTGTGTCTATACATTTCCTATTCCTCATAACTCCGGCTCGACCACTTTAAATAATAATTATAATTTACAGTGGCAGAGACATTAGTTCACTACTAAAGATGACACTAAAACATCTTTGAATGCTAAAGTAGTAGAAATAATATAGTGTGTATTCTTTGCACGAAATCTAGAATATTGTACATTTCTTGCTGTTATTAATTGCCATCAGATTGACTTCATCTTGCCAGAACAAAGAGCCAGCCCTAAAATTGGGTAGAATTAGGCAATCTCATGAAAGGGCAACAAAATACTAACTACGTTAATTAGATTATTGCTATTGCAATCTGAGGCGTCATCTGCACTGCAGGCAGTGTGTAGATTCATATAATGCAGTTTAACTACATTGAACAGGATTATATGAGATTACTCGAATAATCTGCATTATAATGGCAGTGTAGATGGGGCCTGTATGTCAGGGAAAGTGGTTTCATGGTAACTTTGCTGTCTCTGAGTACTATGGATGGGCTTTGAGCTAGCTGAATACTGATGTTTCTTGTAAGCCACAAAATCTCTTCACCTGCCCTCTCCTGAAGACTGTTGTAGGCTGAATACAAGCTTGGGCCCCATTTACACTAACCATATCATCATTATCATAGGTGATCCCTTGTGGCCGAATATGATTGTCTTCGAAGTGTAGGGTCTTGGTGGTGGGTCTGCATGTGACTGCAGAGACTTATTCTTGATCTGCATGTTCTTTCAAAATGAGGACATTGATTTCCAGATGGAAGACAGGTCCGACCAGGGTTGGCTTAACACGCCTTGCTCTTGACACGCTTCTCCCTTTCACGCTCCATTTGTGCCTCTTCAAATTCCACAGCACTATGCTTTCTTCACAGGCTGTGATGATGGAGGTCTTCAGTTTATTCTAATGTTCCTCAACATTTCCAGGGTGTTGTATGGATCAATGATCCTTGAGTGTTGTTTGAAGAAGGGCTTGTCTGGAGGGCTTGGGTGTTCATTTTATGCCTAATCTTTCTTCCTTGGAGTCTGTGTTTGGGGGCGACCTTGATGGCCATTGTGGATCAAATTAACCTGTGATCTGTCCAGCAGTCATCAGCGTCTGACCATATAAGGTAGTTTCAAATTGCAATATATGGCAGTGTAGATGGGGCCTTAGCCCACATGGTATTGGTAATGTCTGCTTAGCTCCAACTTTATCCATTGGACTATCACATGAGGCAGGCAAACTGGCATTGCAGCTGGACCATCACCTCTGGTGATGGTAAGTAGGCATCACACAATGCTATGTGCCCACTGCTGCCAGTTTGCTTTTCCATTATTCTCCCATACCTAGCTTTCCCATACCTAGTGTAGTCTGTCCCTTTCACTTTTAAACATTAAACGAACCACATGGCACTCTAAGTAGGGAATAGTTCAGGAAACTGGGATTGTGGAGGGTGTGCAGAAGACTGATGATGGGACCACAGATTAGTGAATCAGTACAGATGTGTAAGAAAAGAGAGATGCAATTTTAAAGGTGCCCAACTCAGCATGTATCCATTATCTACACTAACACATTCTATGCCAGTCCAAAAGTCAGTGTTACCAGGGTATAGTCTCTCAGAAGAAAAAAAAAACTTTATTCATTTATTATCAATTTCCTCCTGGAAAAACTCGCAATGAGTTTCTGACAGGTTACTGGGAAACCATCATATGCTATCACTCATGGCTGAATACAATTGCCTTCCAAGCATAGAGGCCAAGCGGTGAGTCTGCAAATGACTGTAGAGACCTGGATTCCGGATTGTAGTGAGGATGTACATTTACAGATAAAAGGTGGTCCCAGCAATTGTTTGTTGAACTCCATGGTTTTGCATTGATGTAGCATTGGGGGATGTGCGGTAGTGGTGTGGAGGGATGGGTGTGTTGTTTTGTGGTGTGTGCTGGTGAAAGCATTTGATTTCATTGTACAATGTACAATGACAATAAAGTTATTCTATTCTATTATTTCCAGAAGTTGAGAGTGATATTTTTAGATGGTCCATATTTTGCAGGCATGCAACAGAGATGGAAACCATTGCCTCAGTCAGAACTGTCCCACTGGCAATGTTCCTCTGCAGAACTTGGGACAGGTACCTTTTTGGGACTATTACTATTCTTACTGACAAAGGGATTAGGGGAATTCAACTGCATTTTTTTTCAGAGCAGCAACAATCCATACGAAATGGCAAAACATATTTGCCATTTCATAACCAAACCTTGGTTTGATCAAGAGTGTCTACTAGATATGAAGAAGTCGCTTCTTAAAAAGTACTCCAAAAAGCAACTTTTCCAAGTTCTTTACCTTAGTGCTTCAGAAAAGAAAGTGAATTTTAAGTGGATCAAGCAGACTCAAATTTTCAGCATGGATTATAGTCACATGAACTATCAAATTATCTGTATTTCTGACACTATGGAATGAATGTTTAATGTACAGTGACAGAACAAGCACATTCTGCTCTGGAACTAAAATAGTAATACTGCTTGCCATTTTTCTTTTCTGTTTAATATCCTATATCAAATATTAAATTGGTTGCAAAGCCAGGGTGCTGTTCTCTCTCAGTCTTCATGCATTTTCATTGCTAAACTTCCATGTCACTTGTTCATTCACCATATCTGTCAGCAATTGCAGGGATCTTCTTTGTAACAAGAGAATGTAGCACTGAGAAACTCTATCTTACAATTGAGAAATAATACTGAATAACAATTTGCACCTTAGAATTGTATTTCCATTTCCCTTGCCAATGATTGCTCAACTTAATATAATCTCACGTCCAAAAATGCAAAAGAGCAATGTATTTTTGCAAGATCTATATTCTTCTATTATAACTGCAGAATTGAATTTAGCTTTCAACAGACTGTTTTATAAACTAAAATACATCCACTGGTTTGCCTGCATTATTCTCACATTATTGGTCATAAGACTAATGCAGTGGTGTGAACTGCCAGCCATTTATGATATAAGGTGAGCTACTTATTACAAAAAGTGGACTTGTTAAATATGCCAATGCAACAGCCATACAGTGTTATTCCATTTCACCGTTCTTTGGGGTATGAACAAGACAGAGGCTTCACATCCCAAGAAAATGTTGTATGTGAAGAATGGTGTGCATTGAAGGAAACACCAGTTGGCCCCATTCAACTAGACATGAAGAATCTTAACATACAAAGTTGATACACTGTGTGATTGCAGGTGTATAATAGTGTCTGTGTCCACTCCTTGTCACACGATATCATGACTCTCTTATTGCTGGTGTAGATGCCAACCATTACTGTGGTATATCTTTTCATTAATAGGGAAACCCCATCAATAGCTCCCAATTTCACTGCTTTTCCACTGCTGCCCCATGGTACCTCCCATTGCAGTTCCAATTTTTCAGCCTCTACCTAGTGTAAATAGAAATTACTTTCCTCTTCTTTTCCCCCCTATTCCCAAGCTGCACTGGGTTTGTCATCTTCTGGTGAATAAACGAGGAGGAGCTCGTGGCACACTAGAAAATAATATCCTTCTTTTGTTCTATTCATTTTTATTCATTTTTTAAAATATTCTAATTATTGAAATTAGACTGGAGGAGTCTCACGATAATAACCCAAACTCCATAATTGTGCAATTTCACCAAAAAATAAATATAAAAAAGGTGCTAGTCTTGGGAAGGGCAATCATAGACAGGAGTGGGCAATGATACAGTGCAGAATACTGATGGCGAGAACCTTCATAACCAAAGTACAGTAGAGTCTCACTAATCCAAGCTAAACGGGCCGGCAGAAGCTTGGATTAGTGAATATCTTGGATTATAAGGACTGATCAAGGAAAAGCCTATTAAACATCAAATTAGGTTATGATTTTACAAATTAAGCACCAAAACTTCATGTTATACAACAAATTGGACAGAAAAAGTAGTTCAATACACAGTAATGTTATGTTGTAATTACTGTATTTACGAATTTAGCACCAAAATATCACATTATATTGGGAACATTGACTACAAAAATGGCTTGGATTATCCAGAGGCTTGGATAAGCGAAGCTTGGATTAGTGAGACTCTACTGTACTATTAAAGAGAGACTGCAAAAGAAAGATTGCAATGTTTCTCTGTTTCCATGCATATTGAATACACTATTGCTGTGTGAAAACAGTCTGGGGTTATAAAGTCAGGAGGGCAACCTGTCTATTTCACTTTCTTTTTGAAAATTAGCCTCTAAATGTAAAGAATGTAAAAAAAATACATACACTCTCTATCCTAGTCAGGACAAGTGCAAAATGAGGATATTATCCCTCCAAAATAAGGATTCTTTACCTTCCAAAAGACATTTTACTTCAGCCTTCAAATTCCTAGGATTTTGACAATTTTATTTATATACTTTATTTTTATCCCAC
Source organism: Anolis carolinensis (assembly GCF_035594765.1). Taxonomy (NCBI): domain Eukaryota; kingdom Metazoa; phylum Chordata; class Lepidosauria; order Squamata; family Anolidae; genus Anolis; species Anolis carolinensis. The sequence goes on from NC_085841.1 coordinate 163,014,292, forward strand.
ATTTCTCCAAATATAGGAACTCGGTGTGGCTGATTTTTTTTTTTTTTTTGTGTCAGGAGCAACCAGAGTTAATGACCAGTTAAGCATTTTGAAATACACTTTAGGCAACCAAAGGAATGGGGGATGCAAACGTACGAAGATAATACAAACATCTAAGATTTCTATGTGGGAACAATATTTCTGCTCTCTACAAAGCTAGAAACTTTGGTACTCAGGAAAATTGTTATGGGATGGGTGGAAAATTCTTATTTAGAGATACAATGGACTCATCCCCCTGGCTATATCCCAGCTCTAATGTGAATCCTTATTTAGCCAAAATGAAAGCATTGACACAGAGAATGAAAGTATCAACAGGCTTGAAATAACTTCAAGGCTTGCAGAAGCACAGTCAGTCCTCCATTCCTACAAATTATGCATCTATGCATAATATACATATACATACCTACAAATTATGCATCTATGGATTCCAACATCCTTGGCTTCAATATATAGTTTTGAATTAAAGATTTGCTGAAACATGTCCATATTCTGCATGTGTTTGTGGTGTAGAAATCTAACACTGTCCTTCCCATATGATTTCCTTCTCTATTTCCACATTTTCTGCTAACTATTTCATTAACTTAGGTATACTTATATTTTCTTTTAGCAAAATGGGAAATAAAGACAGTATTTCTGGAAGGGAGAATACTTCTCAGATCTGACCACTTGGCTATTCTTCTTCATAGTCAGTAAAAAAAAAGCATCACCTGGCTCATTTCTTATGGTTTTTGTGGGTTCAGCATAGACAGGGATCCAATGGCAACCAGTGCGACCCTTGTCAGTAGAGAATTGAAAGCGGTCCTGCTTTTTTTCAAAGAACTGGACCCTACACCCAAAACAGATTAGATACCTTTGATGACCGCTATCAAATTCAAGTTGGTTAGGTTAGTCAACCAGAACAGGTTGACTAACTAACTGACACAAGAATCACTGGCTATCACTGCGGAAATCAGCAAGTTGGCTGATGTAGAAGTCCATATTTTCTTTTAATAAATGAATCTTACTGACCTTCTATTTTATCTTTTTAACAGTGTTTCCATTTGAAAATGTAATAGCTACAGCTGAGAGCCCGAGCTACTTGATCTTGTCCCAGAAGTGTCTACATGTTTTCCTAATTTAAGCATGTTGACTAACTACTTCATCAGACGGGCCCATTTGCCCATTTGCCCGGGGCTGTGGCGCAGACGGGAGAGCAAGCCAAGTGCAATTAACTGCAATGGATCACTGACCAGGAGGTCATAAGTTTGAGGCCCACTCGGAGCTATATTGTTATTTGTCTTTGTCCTGTGTTAAAAGGCATTGAATGTTTGCCTAATATGTATAATGTGATCCGCCCTGAGTCCCCTTCGGGGTGAGAAGGGCGAAATATAAATGCTGTAAATAAATACATAAATAAATAAATAAATTGTACACTGCTTCCTCTCCACTTTCAGCATGTCAGGGCTCCTTATAAAATAGGAGAGGAAGTGGCACATGTCGCTACTGCAGGAACACAGGAGCCTTCCCAACAATGGGGGGAAGCCAGGTGATGACACTTTCCCCCATGGAGAGGGGGTGACAGTAAGGTGGGTGATACAGGGCATGGAGTGACGGGTTCTCCACACAGCCCATTGGGAGCCCATGGATTCACCACAATGCATGGTGAATCTGTAGGCCTTTGTGATGAGATCCTTATGGTGACTGGCATTCTGTTAGTGACATGTGCATGTGTAACTCATGCATTGTATGAGGGGCAAATTATTTGCCATAATATAAAAGATGTTGAACATACAACCACATTGAACTTGTATTTCTATGCTGAGCATTGCACTCTCTGGTTGCACGTTGCTGTTTGAGATTTCACTATGTCAAGCAGTCATTGACACGGGTTGCAGTTCCCCAAGCGGGGTTGCATAGTGCCAATTCTATGTATCTCTACCTGCTGGTATTTATGCTATGCTGTAGGGATATTGGATTTTAGTCTGTGTGAAAGTACAGAAACTGTAGTTTTGAGCTGGGAAGTGAGAGAGATGAAACAAAACAGAGAAGGAGAGCTAATTGTAGGCTTGGGAAAGAAATTGTATTTAAACATGCACGTGGATCTGGGTTGTCTTTAGGTTTATCTTTATTCATGCTCAACAGCTATCTTCGTGCAACCTTTATTTTCACCTATCAAATGAACTTATGAACTTAAAGATATTTCGCCTTTGGTGGTCACACCTCTCTGCATCTTGTAATACACCTCTCCAGGGTTTGTTTGTTTTTAAGGAGAAAGTGAGTACAACATATGTGCATTTGTAGCAATAAACTACATTATTGGGGAAAGTGCTTTAAAATACATATAACAGAACAAACTATATATATATATATATATATATATATATATATATATATATATATAATGCATAGATACATACATGAGAACATAAACATTTTTATAAGAGGCTTTTAAAAAACTGAAAATGGTTATGGAAATAAGATAGAATGGGTTTCAGACCAAAGAATATGTGAAAGTGACAGAAATTAAAATTGACAGATTTTTCTACCCCTAAGCCTAACATAACTAAGAAATCAGCATCTGCCTATTCGTTGAGCTGAAGGTGTTTTTATTTATAGACTTTAATAAGATGCACATATCACTATAATGTCTCTTTTCTTTCCTTTTCAAGGTGCTCGCCGCAGGTAAAACACAAATACTAACTCTTGACAACAGATGGCATGTAATTTCTCCACTGAACTTTTATCCGTTCTCTTCGAACAAATTGCTTCGGAAGTTACCTAGGACAGACTTTCCTTTGGCTTTGATCAACATCAGCCTCTGGGGTGCGATCTCATTCTCAATTTATGACAGCAACAGTGTATGAATTGGTGCGTGCCTAATCTTCACATTTTGTAACATGGGTCTTTTCCTTGTGTTCTGACATCTGACATTTCTCAGAATATCTCTTTCACTTATCTTCCTTTGACGGAGAGCTCTTTCACATGACAGACAAATCAGAGAGCTTCTGTAAATGTAAACAACTTACTTAGCCTTGAAACACTGTGGGACTATGTTTTGTAATTGTTCTGGGATTCTGATGACCAGCTACTTCTGCTCCAGTTTATATCCAGACAGAAATAAGGACTTTTAAATATATAGTAACAAAATTCTATATATCAGAAGTTCTGAACTGAATGAGCATGGCATGGATCAAACTGCTGTCCCTTTGACATGAGGTTTTGATAAAGATTTTCTTCAATGGAAAGAGAAACTTCATCTGAAACAAAGCATGAAAAAACACTTGATTATTGCAGAACTTTTTTAAGATGGGAAAAAATAGCTGAATGTTGCAAAACCTTTAGCAGGTTCACTGTTCTAAAACACTTCTCTGGAATCCAGCTCAGTTTATCCACACCTGCCACCATCACCCAAAGTTCTGATCTGTAAACCATTGCAAATGTACAGAACTGCAAAATATGGGGCATAATCCAATTAAAATAGTTTATGCTACCTTCCCAAACATGGGGGTACACTTAAGCATTTATACATTTCTGGCTTTTAATAATGTATATTATGTAGCGTGCTCTTGGTATCTACTGGGATTTGTTATCAGGATACCCTGTGGATACCAAATCCCGTGGAAGCTTAAGTGCCATGTATACATAGAACAGCATAGGAAAATGCTTTCCCTTATATTAAATGGCAAGATCAAAGTTTTTGGGAGTGGGAGGGCGGGGGCTAAGTCTTTTTGAAAAATATTTTCAAGACATGGATGGTTGACTCTATAGATGGCAAATATGTGGATATGGAGAGCCAACTGTAATAAGGACCCAGTAGTATTTTTTGTATGTATACAAGCAGCCCTGAATGAGTCTTGATCTTCTGACTTCTCATCCTGTGTCACTTTAGACTGAAGATGTGGGCTTCCATGGCTAAATGCCACCTCTCCTTTATTGAATAACTGGCTTAGGTACTCGGCAATGCCCGAGTTAGGTATCTGGTAATTTATTTCAAAAAGTCATCGGTTTTTTTTTAATTTTATGAATGACCGCATGAAGAAAATGCATAAGCATGTGAGTGGACTATAAGTCACATCATGCCAGGTTAATTCCCCTCAAACTCCACCAGTACTTAAAGGTGGTCATGTTGAGCATGTATGCCAGGTTTGGTCCAGATCCATCATTGGTGGGGTTCAGAGTGCTCTCTGACTGCATGGTGAACTATAGCTTCCATCATGCTGGGTCAGTCCCCTCAAACCGCTCCAGTATTTTAATGGGGGTTCCAAATTTGATGCAGATCCACATCGGTGGAATTCACAGTGCTCTCTGGATTTAGGGTGAACTATAACTTCCATCATGTTGGGTCAGTCCCCCCCCCCCCCCAAGCGCCTCCAGGATGTTCCATTGGTCATGGGTGATCTGTGTGTCAAGTTTGGTCCAGATCTGTCATTGGTGGGGGTCACAGGTCTCTCTGAATGCATTATGCGAGTTGCACCCCAATGATATTTGGAGAGCCTCATGTTTTTCATCTCTGCTGTATCAGATTACCTTACTTTGCTTTTTAAGTTATGGAAAGTAGCAATAGCCATGGAACTGAACAAAGGGGAAGCTTAACTTAGTAAATAAAAACCTAAGAAAATTTCCCCCTTTCAATGCTCATTCTGGGCTAGGCAGCTTTATTTCCAGAATTGCCATTACTTCCAATTCATTGAAGCAAAATGAGCCATCTTGTATATGTGGGCCTCAAAGAGGGTCTGTATTTGGAACTCCCCCAATGCCATCACCATGTTCCATGTCATTTGATTACCACTAAATTCACAGTCTCAGAAATGGTCTTTAACTTTCAGTATCCTTACTTCAAAGGGGGTTCTTCTCTAACTGTATTGTATTACTTCCACAAAATCTAAAACAGAGAAACTTTTCATCTTTGGGGAAAATTGTGATGTGGAACTGCAAAGAAACTTGACCTTCTCTGAATGCTAAAGTTATTATCATGATATATGCCATGAATTAAGCAAAAAGCTAAATTTCAGAGAAATGCCTCACACAGTATAGCTTTTACATTTCAAGAAGCACGACAGTTACTTGTCCAAAATCCCATTTTAGCTTGATTTCACTGCAGCTTCATTAATCTATGATATAATAAATGAATAAGTTCATTTCATTCCCTCTGATGAAAATGTTCTACAAATGATCTGAATAAAAAATTGTGATCTCACCTATAAAATAAATTGGAAATAGAGACACAATAAAGAACAATATTCATCTTTGCATTTTGCCCATTTCTAAAAATCTCTGAATATCAATCATGACAAGACAAAGTATGCTTAAGCCACTTGATTATCTTAGCTGGCTGTGAGCCTTTGCACATTAATGGAGAAAGAAATCTAAGTTATGGCCATTCCTAACAAAGGGATGGCAAAATGTGAAGCTCAGTTGCTCTTTTGTTTCTCTGTTATGACTTTTCACAGGTACCGTGGGGCCAGTTTCAGATTTGATTCTTCTGGTGCTCTTTGGAGACCTGGAGCAAACTCATAAAATTTAAAGCTGTAAACTGAAATATTTGCCACAGCAGTGGTTCTCAATCTTTTTGCACTGTGACCCCCTTGAAGATAGCGTGCCCTCTCCCACATTGATGTACTATATGCATGTGTGTGTGTATATATGTGTGTGTACATATATGAGGATAAAACTAGTATGTTTGCTTGGTGTATGTATTTTCATTTGCACATTTATGTATATTTATGTTTCTACAGGTAAGTCCCCTTGACCACAGTAAGACTTAATTTTGAATATGATTGAATTATTAATACCACCAAATGACTTTTTATTATATCAGAACTGGAGGTCTGAATACACAAACAAAGAAATACAGCCAGCAATTTGACACATTTATTTATTTATTTATTTATTTATTTATTTATTACAATATTTATATCCCGCCCATTTCACCCAATAGGGGACTCAGGGCGGCTTACAATAAAACACATATATAAATTGTACAATACATTGTAAATCAATTTAAAAGTTATTAAATTGCATCAGACATTCATAAAAACACTTATAAAATACAGATGGGTATGTTCAAATCTAAAAGACTGGGTCTGTCAATTGAGTTCCAGCGTACATAATAGTAATTAGTGCTGCTAATTGTTATTCGAAAGCCTGGCCCCACAACCAAGTTTTGACTTTCCTACAGAAAGATAGGAGGGAGGGAGCCTGCCTGACTTCACTGGGGAGGGCGTTCCATAGGCGGGCAGCCACTACTGAAAAGGCCCTGTCTCTCGTCCCCACCAGCCGCAACTGTGAGGCTGACGGGACCGCGAGCAGGGCCTCACTTGACGATCTTAAACTTCAAGGTGGGTCATAGGGGGGGACACGTTCGGACAGATAAGCTGGGCCGGAACCGTTTAGAGCTTCGTTTAGAGCATAAATTATAAAGGGCTCAAGAACCCATAATCTCTGAGGCCAATCCATTGGCCCCAGAGACCCAGCTGTGCTCGGACTACCGTCCAAGAGCCTGTGCTCAGACTACTTATTATTATTATTATTATTGCTTTCGAAAGTAACATTTCCCCTTTTCTCAGGACTGAATTTGCAAATCTCATCATCTTGGATAACTATTTGTATGGAACACAATAGACATGGCCACCGCGGGTTCCCGACCTACTCTGATGGGTCACTCATCTACACAAGAGACATTCCATAACCCTCATGGGACCTGATCGCCCCTCTTTATTTTGTCCCTCATTGGGACAATAGTAATCCATTCAAGGTACTTTGCACTCCTTTGTCTCTTGGATCAATTTGCCCCCCCCCCCCATCAGCCATTGGAAAGCAGAAATCTGCATCAGAAATGGGAAACGCTCTCTAATTGGCTGGTGGGTGCCGCAATCCCACCTCTTCAGGGAGTTTGTCAGACCCAAGGCAGCGGGGCACCAAGAACCATACACGGAGGCCAATCTCTATCTAATATCTTTACTAAGTAAATATATAAAAGCAATAAAAACAAGTGAAGAATATAGTTCAGAGGCAGACCTTTCAAATAAGGTCAAATATAGTCCAAAAATGTATTGTCCAATAAATGATATTAGAGTTCAAAGTTTTAATCCAATAACCGAAACACACACTATTGCCAAGCAATAGTGTGGGGAAATGCCAGAGTCTTAGGAGTCCAAGGTAGCTTGACAACAAGGCTGGATACAATCTTGATTCTTTAACAAGGTCCGTGACTAGGAACAAGGCAAACAGTGATTCTTGGAACAAGATCCGTGGTTAAAAACAAGGCAAGGCAAATCTTGAATACTTGATCCGGGAAGCAAGGAACTGGGGTTGCGAAGTCTACACACCATCTTACTCCTGAAGCTGCTCTGTTGACTCCGCAAAGATTCTCCCGTGTCAGGCACCTATATTGGGGTCTCGTTTTCCCGCCAACAACCTCTTTCCCTAGAGAACGGGAAGCGAAACCCAACTTTGTCCAGATGCAAGACTCCTTAGAATTTCCCAAGGGAAGCAGGTCTAATCAGCCTGTTGTTTGGCTGCAATCCGTAAACTCCTGCGATTCTGTTCCCTCACTCTTCTGTCTGCAGAATAGGACTGTCTCCTAGGGAACGGGGCGAGGAATGCCCAAGGTCTGTTTTATTGAGTTCTTGGGTACAAGCATCAACATCCGGCAGGTGAAAAGATTCCGGCTCTTGTTGAACCGGCAAAAACCCTATGTTTTCGTCTTCATCTGCCACGATGGCACTAGGAACAGGACTACAAGGCCCATGAGGCATCACAGAGTTCCTGCCAGCTGGCCATGACATCAACGGAGCTCAGCCAATCACAGCAAAGCCAGATCCAGCTAGGATGGGAGCAGGAAATTCAATGGATTTCTGTCTATAAAAATGTATATTTTGCAATGTATGGTATCTCAGCTTCCTTCTGCAGCTTACTGTGAGCTAGCATCCATTTCAATTGACTTGAATAAATTACCTTGGTGGTTTCCTCTTCAACTTGGTGAGATTTCTTGATTTGGGAACATTCGGTTAGCTTCTTTGTCTCACCAGGTGCATGGATCCACAGGCAGCCCACGGCCAGTGCCAGTATCCGCTTATCGGTACTGAGTATGCACGCTTCAGGTATCTGCAGCTTGGATCTCACTATCCGCGGTTGCTTTAAATTGCTCAGTTTCATCTGTATGGTGTACATTGCAATGGAGCTGGGTCCTTGAGAGATTCATTTCACCAGGACTTCAGATTGTATACAGTACTTAGCATTCCAAGCAAAATGCAAGTTGCTACTTTGACCTTAAAAAGCTCACACTGTCATGTTCCATTGCAATTCCTAACATAATCTTACAATGCTCACTCGATAATCACACTGATTTTAAATGCAAGTTTGAGAACTATCCATGCTCCAAAGTACCATTTTAGGAAAATAGTGAAACTAGAAAAAAAATAATAGAGGCAAACTAAGGAGATCTTCTCCAGCAATGAACTGTAAAATAATTTCCTTCTACATTCTGCACCAGGTGAAGTGAGGAAGAAGGCATTGTCAGATTTTCATCCACTCCATGTCACTGAGATACTTGTTGATTAATCAACTGAATAAGTTTTGAATAATACAACTTGATTAACAATATTCTCGGTGACAAGAGTACAGCTGTGTGGGCAGATACACAGAAGAAAGCTAGTCAAAGAAGAAAAGAGATTAATTTTAAAGCTGAAGACTTTTTTTTTAGATGGCTGCACATACTGTATAAGCAGAGAAAATGTAGTCTGTTCTTGATTCATGTCATTTTTTCACATATTTTTCCCATAATTTAATTCCTTCTTTACTGTTTTGTGATTCTTTTTAAAAAATCTCAATGGGTATTTCAATACATTTAAATTGTAATTTGTGTGTGTGTGTGTTTTCCTTTCTCAAAATATGAATTAAATCTATTTTGATACATTTTAAACTTCCACAAAGTGCACTGCAGCAGCCCTTGGAGAAGGGTAAAAATTTTTGGATACCTACAATGCAATCTGCAGAGTCGTCAATCAAGAGAAGATCAGTACATTTCATATAACAATTTTGCAAAAACTAAAACACCCCTAATCTCACACAACTACATAGATGAAAGAACTGAGAGTTTTTAGGAATTCTTTAGTACTTTATGTTTCACTGCTCCCACACCTAAACATTTCTTGACTCAGGTTTTCTGGTTCAAAGAGGCAATCTTCCCCAGACTTCAGATCCACATGGGCGTTCCTCCCCCCCACCTTGCCTTTTTTTTTCTGCTCACTTTTCTCTTTTCTTCTTAGAGGATTGTGTCTGATATGTCTATTTTTTTTAAAAAATGGTTTGTATTGTGTGAATACAGCGAAAGCGAGGAAAACAAAATTGCTGAGAATAGTGCAAAGCGGTGGGGGGGGGATGTCTGATATGTCTATTGACATGTTTTTATATTAATATTTTTTTATTTTAAAAAACAAAAAACAAACTCTAAAACAAAAAACTCACAATATCCCACCCGCTAATCCATCTCCACCAACACGAACCAACAGCCAGTCACCATCTCCCCTATTTAAACTATAATATAGACATATTTGTCTTGATCTTCATACTTCCTTCTTTAAGTTCTTCCCCCTTGACAAGACACAACGTCTCTGCAACATCAATGAAAACCTCATGGAAAAGGCTCATCCACACAAGTTAAAAAACCCATATTCACCTTGAATCCAACACTGGAAATTTACATGACGCACAGGGACTTCCGATATCCCAAGGGTTTTTCTGTTAACCCAGCTTTGCTCCACTTTAAGCAAAGTCAGGGATACTCCCGAGTTTGCCAGAAACTCTAGAATAACCTTCGACAATCATCTGGACAGCTAAAATAGGTCTCTTTCAGCCACATAACATCACCATGATCAGTATGGGGATGGGATGTTGCTACTACCACTCCCTGCCACCCATAGAGCTCCCTACAAAAACCTGGTCATCACCTGCTACATCTGCTGAGATCACAATGGCCGTGTAAGATAATCAGTGGCCAAGCTGAAGCCTTCACATTACAGCTAGCATACATTTAATAAAGTGGCCAAAAAACTGGTAGCTGAGTATTTAATTCCCCTTCTCATTTCTCAGAATTGAGAAAAAGGAGAATTATCTTTGTTTAGCTATATCAGCTATTGCTAGACTGGATGCTTAAAAGTTCCAGTGGTGTTCCAAGCCCCTATTTTTGCTAAGAGCAATGAGAGCCCAAATATTGCAGAAAATGTTGGGCCTTCAGAACCTCACTACAGATGGAAAGTTGTGATAACCTTTCTCTGTTGTTACCACCATCTGCATTGATTCATCATCATTCCTTAATAATATATTTTATGTTTATACCAGTGATTTGGGACCCTTTCACACACAATTATGATGCTATGATTTTCACTTTAATGTCTATGGCCCCCACCTACACTGCCATATAATCTAGTTTCTGAATCCAGATTATCTGCTTTGAACTGTATTATATGGCAATGTAAATTCAGCCTCCTACTGAACTACAAACCCACGAATTCCACAGGATGCAGCCATGGCAATTAAAGTGGAGTCATAGAACTATAATTCTGTAGTGTGAAAGGCCCTGATCTGTTCCTGGACATTTTCCACTTTATATAATGAACAGACTGGGCCTAAGACAGCTCTAGAAAAACTAAGACCCCCCAAAAGGCTAAAGAGATGCAAATTATTGGCTGCCCTAGAATTATTGGAACTTTCTTGGGCAGTCAACAAAGGGAAAAACTTAATTGTACATTTTTCCAGTTTAAACAGGTTTTTCTGTGAAGTTAAGTTAAATAATACACAATGATTCTTATGCTGCTGGTTGTTTTCTGATTCTGCCCCACCACCTTGCACATGTGGGCTGCAGACCTGGAACACCAATAGAAAACACTGTAATATCATGTAGAAATAAGGAACTTATCCTAGACATATTCACCCTCCAAATCACTAATGTTCTTCATATTTTCTTTCTGTCTCTTTCCCCAGCTTTGTCTCTGTTTTTCAAAAAGGATTCTGGAAAGTTCAATGTGTCAGAAGAATGGCAGAAAAGTTGTGATGCATGATGACATTTGGGAGCAAATTTCCATGACGCTTTGCCAAAATGGCTCATTAATCTTACACAAGTCAGAGGAGATTTTCTCCTTCATTTAGAAGATGCTTTTTATGAGTTCAGTGACATGATTTGTAATGGGCTTTTACTCACTGTGGGAAGCTAGTCTTATGACTAAAACACCTACAAGCTCCCTTCCCAATGTAATTCAAAGTATCCCTCTCTGCAGTGCACTGATGTGCTGAGTTCACTGCCTGGGACCTTTTGATTCCTGCCTCACCACAGAACTCCACTTTTCCTTTTTCTCAAATTACAACTTCGATTTCCCTTGTCTCACAAATATTGGTTTCTTTCCATCTGCCTGATGATCTCCCCTCCTTCTCCTTTATTTTGTTATCTATCATCTTCTCGATTCACACAGCTGTCTCTTAGAGCAATGATAGGCTTGCGTGTTATACTTCCATTGTTGTGCTTCATTAGGTCGCAACATCTTTGCCTCTGACTTCTCTGATTTCTTCTGCCCTTTCCCAATTCTGCATGGTTACTGAATACTTCTACAGTGATGAAAACATGTGCACATATATACATTAATGCACCTCTTTATGGCGCTGTCTGGTAGAGCCCTTTCCTTTTTTCTTTTTCTTTTTTTCTTTTTTTCTTTTTTTTGCCTTACTCTGTTATGAGTGCTCTCTTGACCTCCTTGGTGTTAGCAGTTTTACGCATGAGTCTACACTGCCCATAAAGAGTCTCCATGGGGCAATTAGATTACAATAAAGAAATTGTGAGAAGTAGCAGACAGTTTTATTTAGAGTCCATTCTTGCAGAAACATAAAACTTTTGCATCAGTTAAGAAAATTTTGGTCAGAGGAGCAGCAATCAGATTGTTAGAACTCCAGAGCTATATACAGAAGTTGGTCACAACTGTTTGATTGACAGTGTTTTGGTAAATGTGTCATTTTAGATAGAATACATCAAGACAAAGGAACGTTCACATGTTCAATTCCAATTCTAATAATCTTCAGTTTTGTGCATAGGTAAAGGTAAAGGTTTTTCCCTGATGTTAAGTCCAGTCGTGACTGACTCTGGGGGTTGGTGCTCATCTCCATTTCTAAGCTGAAGAGCTGGCGTTGTCCGTAGACACCTCCAAGGTCACATGGCCAGCATGACTGCATGAAGCGTCGTTACCTTCCCGCCGGAGCGATACCTATTGATCTACTCACATTTGCATGTTTTCGAACTGTTAGGTTGGCAGGAGCTGGGGCTAACAGCGGGCGCTCATTCCCCTCCCGGGATTTGAACCTGGGACCTTTTGGTCCACAAGTTCAGCAGCTCAGCGCTTTAACACACTGTGCCACCAGGGTTAATTGCTGTTAATTGCATAAGTCAACCTCAATTTATAGTGACCCTATGAATGGGAGACCTCAAATTCATTTTGCTGTCAACAGCCCTGCTCAGGTCTCAGATACCCAGGGCTTTGAAACTAAGCAAGGAAGGTTTATATATATATGTGGAAAGTCCAGGGTGAGAGAAGAACTCTTGTCAGTTGGAGGCCAGTGTGAATGTTGCAGTTAATCACCTTAATTAGCATTGAATAGCTTCATCTCCTGGCTTCTTCCTGCCTCGGGTTATCCTTTGTTCATAGTGGTTAGCTGCCCCTGGTTGATTCATGTCTGGAACTCCTCTGTTTTCAGAGTGTTGCTTCTTATTTACTTGTCTACATAGGGACCACCAAACGCAGTGCCCAAACACGAGTCAAAGAACATGAAAGGCACTGCAGACTAACTCAACCAGAGAAATCAGCCATAGCAGAGCACCTGATGAACCAACCTGGACACAGTATATTATTTGAGAACACAGAAATGCTTGACCACTCCAACAACTATCATGTCAGACTACACAGAGAAGCCATTGAAATCCACAAGCATGTGGACAACTTCAACAGAAAGGAGGAAATGAACAAAATCTGGCTACCAGTATTAAAAAACTCAAAAATCAGAACAGTAAATAAGAAGCAACACTCTGAAAACAGAGGAGTTCCAGACATGAATCAACCAAGGGCAGCTAACGACTCTGAACAAAGGATGCTCCCAGGCAGGAAGAAGTCAGGAGATGAAGCTATTCAATGCTAATTAAGGTGATTAACTACAACATTCACACTGGCCTCCAACTGACAAGAGTCCTTCTCTCACCCTGGACTTTCCACAGATATATATACACCTTCCTTGCTTAGTTTCTCCATATCTCACAACCTCTGAAGATGCCTGCCATAGATGTGGGCGAAACGTCAGGAGAAAATACTTCTGGAACATGGCCATACACCCGGAAAACATACAACAACCCCATCATTAAGAGATATTGGCTATTGTCAAAATTGAAATAATGAGGCCCACTAAAGCATATGAGTATACAATATGGTGACCAATTTTTGGGCATGAATTTAAAGAAGATTTAGTCACAACATTTTTCATTTTATTTATTTGCATTTTGTGTGTCTATATCTGTGGTGACAAGCATGAAATGGTGGAAATACTAATTGGGACTTTCAGACCATAACTCAATAATACTTCATGCACAGAAATAGAAAGTGATCTGATTCTCACTAAAGTGGAGTGGTTGTATAAATACAATGTGTTAGCAAAGATGGAAAAACTTTCTATTTTTGATTAAACAAAAAAAAGCTTTAGCAATGTTTGTGAAAGTCTGGAAACTCCTAATTGATTTTTGGAAGAAAATAAGGGTGGTTTAATGACTGTCAGTTTTGTTAATTAGTATGAGTTAGCAGACAAACGTGTAACTAGTAGATAAGATAGAGTGAGGCAGAATACTACAGAAAGGAGAGTTGGAAGTCATCTTCATCTTTGGCTGGATCTACACTGCCCTATATCCCAGGATCTGATCCCAGATGGTCTGCATATCCCAGATTATCTGGCTGTGTAGACTCATATAATTCAGTTCACAACAGATAATCTGAGATCAGATCCTGGAATATAGGGCAGTGTAGATCCAGTCTTTGTCTTTTCTTTTTAGTTTTTCATCAGTTGAGTGGTAGGTGTGGGGAGTGCCATGTTTAACTTTGGTATTATGAAGTTTGTATATAGGGTATAGTTTTTCATATGTGTTTTATTTTTATTGTATGCAGATGTTTTTAAAAAATTAAAAAGATATCTACTGTGGGAGAGAACAGTGGTTCATCTACCATATGCTTCTGAATGTAGCAGTAACCGATAGCAGATGCTATAACATGGTGTTGAAGAAAAACCTCAATTAAAGAAATAGTCCAGTTTTTTGTACGTGTATTGGGCAATGAAAGAATCTGTGGGAATGAAATTGTGTTCCTGATTATCTTGGTTAATAGGTATTGATAGATCTATACTTCTTTTAATGAGGTTATTACCGCATACAGCATCTGAGAATTAGAAGTGTTAAAGGGCATCTGTGCACAGTAGGAAAATACTTTGTAAATTAGTTGTTTTCCTGTAATTTTAACTAGATCCTTCTTGGCTGCTGTGTACGTTAAAGCAACAGCTCTTTATGCACTTTTCTTTTCTCTTTCTTTATTTCCAGGGATAAACCATTACAGGTAGTCTATTTTGCATTGCTTAAAAATGTTGTTGGCCATTATTGAAGGTTTTCGAATGCTACTGCTTCTTTCTTATTAATTAATAGAGTGTGACACGTAGCCTCGATACAATGCTTCTGGTTATAAGGCAAATGGACCTCAGTCTGCTTTGGGTTTAACATCTGCCAATCCTTCTCCATGGTTACTATTCTTTACCGCTGTCACTGTCAAGGAACATGGCACAAGATTGTCTCAGGCCCCTTCTATACTGCCATATAATTCAGATTATCAAAGCAGATAATCCACAGTATCTACCTTGAACTGGATTACTTTTGATCCAACTCATGTTTTTAACATTATTTTGTATATTGACCTTTTATGACTGTTTTTATCTACGTTGATGTTTTATTGTTGGGTGATTTGTTTATTGCTTTTGTTTTGATTTTGTGCTGTTGTGTTCGGGCATTGCCCCATGTAAGCCACCCCGAGTCCCTTCGGGGAGATGGGGCGGGGTATAAGAATAAAGTTATTATATTCTAAAGTTATATTACATGAGTCTACACTGCCATATCATCTGGATGTGAGAGCAATCTGGCTGTGACACTGTCACCCCATTGATTGGCAGCATTGATTCGGCTTATCTGGCTGGCTAGGCGTGTGTCCCCTTCCTCAACTCACCATTCCATGTGTGTCCCTCCCAAAGCTGCGCTCTCGGTCGAAGAGGACATCCCAGATATAGAAGAAGTGTACTGCCATATAATCCAGTTCAAATAAGACCATCTGGATTTTATATGGCAGTGTAGAAGGGGCCTGAGATCAGATCCAAGTTGCCTGAGGCCCCATCTACACTGCCACATAAAATCCATACTATCTGCTTTGAACTGGATTATATGAGTCTACACTACCATATAATCCAGTTCAAATCAGATAATCTGAATATTATATGGCAGAATAGAAGGGGCCTCTAATCAAGTCCAAGTTGTCTGAGGGCCCTTTCAGGGTGGCCCAAAATGTGGGACCTATCTCACTTTTTACCTGAGGCATCCAAACGATGTCTCAGGTAAAAGCAAACGAATTCAGAGTAAACTTGGTTTTCCTGGTTTATTTGGCATTAATGAAACACCTCTAAATACCCAGACCTTTAGTTAAGGTCTGGTTCTTCAGAGATGAGGGGGGCTCTCGAAGTTTTTTTAAAAAGTAAATATTTTAGTTTTGTTTGAGAAAATGTTACTTTTGAAAATTGTAACTAAAAATATAACTAATAACTAAATAATTTGGGGCTCTAAACTGAATTGTGAATTATTCACTAATTACATAACCTTTTCATCTCTGATCCTGTCTCCAATGTAATAGTAAACTGGCCTTTTAAATGGCTACCTCTACTATTAGGAAAGATGAAGCAGCTACATAAGGCAGCAACTTTTGAGAATAAGTAATAGACAGCACACTCAGGCTGGCTAGCCCTCTTTTTTTTCCTAGAGAACTCAGAGTAACCCTGGCCTGATGGCATTGCAACCCTACAGCGCTCACCATGAAGGAGAAATGGATTGTCAGCTACAGCTGGGGAGTGTCTGACAGACAAGGATCCTCTTAGATTCCTTTTAGGATTCCTTTCACCTAGTTGCTCAGTTCTTGCCAAGCGGCTCACCCTAAGCTAATGATCCAGCCCTCGCCAGCCCAGTCAACCATTCTCTGGGTCTTGTCAACACCTCTGCTCCCTCCGCCAGCAGTGGTTCTCAACCTGTGGGTCCCCAGGTGTTTTGGCCCACAACTCCTAGAAATCCCAGCCAGTTTGCAAACTGTGAGGATTTCTGGGAGTCGAAGGCCAAAACCCCACTTGCATAGGTTCCAACACATCTCACAATCTCTGAGGATGCCTGCTATGCACCCAGGCGAAACATCAGGAGAGAATACTTTGGGAACATCACCAGGCATCCCAGACAACTCAGAGCAACCCAATACAAAGCCAAACAAACAAACAAACAAAACAAAGAAATGAATTAAAATAATAAAATAAAATAAAATAAACAAAGAAAAATAATAATAATATACAATAATAAAATATAATACAGTAGAGTCTCACTTATCCAACACTCGCTTATCCAACGTTCTGGATTATCCAACGCCTTTTTGTAGTCAATGCTTTCAATAAATCGTGATATTTTGGTGCTAAATTCGTAAATACAATTACTACATAGCATTACTGCATATTGAACTACTTTTTCTGTCAAATTTGTTGTAAAACGTGATCTTTTGGTGCTTAATTTGTAAAATCATAACCTAATTTGATGTTTAATAGGCTTTTTCTTAATCTCTCCTCATTATCCAACATATTCGCTTATCCAACGTTCTGCCGGCCCGTTTATGTTGGATAAGTGAGACTCTACTGTACATACAAATAAAAAACAAAAAATAAAAGAATAAAATAAAATAACTAAAAATAATAATATAAAATAAAAAAACCAAATAATACAAAAAACTAAAAAACTGTAATAAAATAAAATAACTAAAAATAATAAAATATAATATAATAAATAAAGAAAAAAGAAAAAATACAAATAAAATAAAAAAAATTTAACCAACACCACCAGACTACGCCACAGCGACGTGTGGCCGGGCACAGCTAGTTTCATATAAAATGAAAGGATGCAGCTTTAATTCATTCTGACTCAATGTTCTTTGGATACTATAAATCTGTGGTGGGTGGGGTAAAAGATACTTCGCTCATCGGGGAGGCCCTCCTCTCGCTTCCACCACCCTCGCAGTCGCGGTTGGTGGGGACGAGAGAGAGGGCCTTCTCCGTCGTGGCCCCCCAGCTTTGGAACTCGCTCCCCAGGGAGATTAGGCAGGCCCCCACCCTCCTTTCCTTTCAGAAGAGCCTGAAAACCTGGCTCTTCCAGAAGGCCTTCGATGATTGACCCTTGTAGGATCGACTTACTTGCCTACTAGCAATAGATCCTCAGGTATGCTTTCTCAGGATTACACTTAGCACTTTAATTACTACACCTGCTGTGTAATTACCCCTCCCTGATGACTTGACATTTTTTCTGCACCTTGGCCCAGATCTTTTGATCCAACTCATGATTTTAACATTATTTTGTATATTGACCTTTTATGACTGTTTTATCCATGTTGATGTTTTACTGTTGGCTGATTTGTTTATTGTTTTTGTTTTGATTTTGTGCTGTTGCGTCCGGGCATAGCCCCATGAAAGCCGCCCCGAGTCCCTTCGGGGAGATGGGGCGGGGTATAAGAATCAAGTTATTATTATATTATTATTCGACAATAGGGTTGGGGGGGTAGAGGTGCTTCTGGGAAGGTCTGCCTCACCTGGTGAATATATTTTCCGCTTTTGATCCTAGTACACACCTTGACATGGGTTGGCAGAAGGGAAAAACCTTTTGCTGCTCTGGCTCTCACAGTAAAATGGGAACCCTGTGTTAAATGTACTGCACAGACATATATGTAAAAATTATCCTTCTCCAAGTCTCAGAGATTGAAATCTAAAGTCCATGCCCAGCTCAAGCAACCCTCATGGTAGGCAATCTAACATATTCAAGTGCATACATTGCTGATAGGAATTATAACACTTTTTCTGCCCTACTTACAAAAGCTATTACCTTTAAATTGCTCTTCAAATAGTGTGCCTTTGTGACCTTCATTTGCAGGAAGTCTTCTCATAGGGGTGTAGAAGTACTTTTGTTCAAAACAAAGGCTTTTATAACAAAATCACTTGCTGTGTCTTCAAAGTTTTGGGAGCTACCTCATGAATATGTTTAAAAGGCATAGAACTATAACACTGTTTTACAATATGCTACATCAGGTTGTCACTTTTTTCCTTAAATTCTTTAACAAATTATTTTATAAGTAAACAAATCAAATATGAGACTTGTAAAATGGCTGCACATTCTATAGTGGTCAAAACTATTATAATATTATATATCCTCCAACTGTCTATATTTGGCAGGAGCCATCTTAATTAATCCTCTATTGTCATATTTTATGTGCCTTTTAAAATGTCCGTGTTTTTCTCTCCCAGTGAGCATATTTTACACTTGCCATAGATCAGTTTGAACACCTCCTCAAAATATTTAAGTAATTATCACAAAATGAAACAATGGCTAGAAAAAACACAGACAGTGAAAAATCTCTTCTATTGATGTTTTTAATCATGTTAGTAAATAGTAAATAAGTATAAATATTACAGTAAAAAGAAGCAATAATGCATTAATATGTTTTAATAAAATATTGTAGTAAAAAAGGTTAGGTAAAGGTTTTCCCCTGATGTTAAGTCCAGTCGTGACCAACTCTGGAGGTTGGTGCTCATCTCCATTTCTAAGCCGAAGAGCCGGCGTTGTCCATAGACATCTCCAGGGGCATGTGGCCGGAATGACTGCATGAGCGCCGTTATCTATCTACTCACATTTGAATGTTTTTGAACTGCTAGATCGGCAGGAGCTGGGGCTAACAGCGGCCACTCATTCCGCTCCTGGGATTTGAACCTGGGAACTTTCAGTCTGCTAGTTCAGCAGCTCAGCGCTTTAACACACTGCGGCACCACAATATTGTAGTTTTGAAAAAAATAGCAAATATTTTACCCAATCTGTTTGCCTCTTCCTCTTCTGAACCAAACCTATATGTCTGGGTTTTTTTTACGCCATATATGCTGAAAATTTTGAGCATCAGTTTGCCTGCATGAAACATTCATCCAACAGTCCAATAGTAACTGTGATTCCTGGGGATTCAAATGTATCTTAAAATTTTCCTGCTGATCATATAGCATCCCTATTTTTGGTGTCAATTTCCCTTTGATTTTTGGATCTTACTGATGAGATTTCCTGTTCTACATTTTTTGTCATCTTCTAGTTCTCTGCATTGATCATTATAGTAGTTTTTTGTTGCTGAACATTTGAGTTCAAGATTCTGGCCCTATTTCTGTCATCTCTTCTGTTCAAAGACTTTCATTTGTCATTTATTGAGGCCCCTCTTTTTTGAAGAGCTGCATTTAATGTTACAGTAGAGTATCACTTATCCAACATAAATGGGCCAGCACAATGTTGGATAAACAAAAATGTTGGATAATAAGGAGGGATTAAGGAAAAGCCTAGGTAAAAAGGTAAAGGTTTCCCCTGACGTTAAGTCCAGTCATGTCTGACTCTGGGGGTTGGTGCTCATCTCCATTTCTAAGCCAAAGAGCTGGCGTTGTCCATAGACACCTCCAAGGTCATGTGGCCGGCATGACTGCAAGGAGCACCGTTATCTTCCCACCAGAGCGGTACCTATTGATCTACTCACATTGGCATGTTTTCAAACTGCTAGGTTGGCAGGGTTAATAGGAAAAGCCTATTAAATGTCAAATTACCTTATGATTTTACAAATTAAGCACCAAAACATCATGTTTTACAACAAATTGACAGAAAAAGCAATTTATAATACACCTTATGTAGTAATTACTGTATTTACGAATTTAGCACCAAAATACTGCAAAGTATTGAAAACATTGCCTACAAAAACATTGACTACTAAAAGGCAGACTGCCTTGGATAATCCAGAATGTTGGATAAGCGAATGTTGGATAAGTGAGACTCTACTGTAGTTTGTTTTCATCCCTAGCTTCAATCAATTGTTCTTCTGGATCTTGGTCAATTAGATTGTACAGTATAAATCTGTTTTACATAGCCATTATATTCTACAGGGGTGTTCTTCAGATTGCATTTTGGTACAGTCTCCAATGGAGACTGCAATTTTCACTGATTTAATCTAGTATGATAAATGTCAGCCCTGTCCATCAGTGGGTAGTAGGGTACAATTGAATAAAAGCATGAAATCAAGGCTGTTGAAACATATAAACTTAATTTGTACCCTGCCACCATCTCCCTGAAGGGACTCGGAGGAGCTCACAAAAAGCATGCAATAGTTCAGAACACTCAAAATACAACAAGATACATAGCAAATAAAACAATAACAAAATAAGTCCTCAAAATAATAATTGCATTAAATAACATACAGCCCTACTGATTAAAATCCAACAATGCAGCAAAGCTGCAGGTGCAATAGGCTGTGAACTGTCTTCGTCCATAAAGTGCTAACAGAATCAATCACTAAGACCTCAGGTTTAATGAGTAAGGTGCTAATCATGGTCCAAAGGCTTGCTCAAAAAACCATGTTTAAAGTTGAGTCCGGAAAGCTTGAAGAGAGAGAGGTAACCTGATCTCCTTCAAGAGAACATTTCAAAGCCGAGGCACCACCTCCAAGAAGGCCCTCTCTCTCATCCCCACTAACCACATTTGAGACGGAGATGGGACCAAGAGGAGGGCCTCCCCGGCAGATCTTAAAGCTCACAACGGTTCATAAAAGGAGATGCAGTTTCTAAGATAGGTTGGACCTGAAGCATATAGCACTTTATAGTAATTACCTGCATGTTGAATTGGGCCCAGAAATTTGTCAGTAGTCACTGGAGCTGTTTTAATAGGTGCATAGTATGCTCCCTATAACCAGCCCCAGTTAGTAATCTGGCTTTGGAGTAATTGCAGTTTCCGAGCCATCTTCAAAGGCAGCCCCATATAGAGTGCATTGCAGTAGTCCATTCTAGATGTAACTAAGGTGTGGACCACCATGGCCAAGTCAGGCTTTTCGAGGTACGAGCGCAGCTGGCGCACAAGTTTTAATTGTACAAGGCCCTCCCAGCCACCGCCAACACCTGAGCATGAAGTGTCAGCGCTGAGTCCAGGATAACCCCCAGACTGCGGGCCTGCATCCTCAGGGGGAGTGTAACTCCGTAGAGCACAGGTTGCCACCCTATTCCCCAATTGGCCTCACGACTGACCAGGAGGACCTCTGTCTTGTCTGGATTAAGCTTCAGCTTGTTGGCCCTCATCCTGTCCATCCTACTTGTTGTTCTGTTCTTTATGCAATTAGTAATACTAGTAGTAACCATATGGCAACCATAGGTATTTTAATGGGTTTCCTTGGGCAATGAATATTTAGAGTGGATTGCACCGCCTCTGAATAGAGTCTACAGTTTCGTTATGCTACCTTGAACAAATCAGTGAAAAATGAGAAACTCAATTTTCTCACTATTCAAGCTTGCTTCTCCTCTCGACCATCTTATAGCTCCACTACTTTGGAGATTCAACTGTTTTTTCTAGGTCTATAAATCTAACGGGAATACCATTTATACTGATGACATTGCACCTCAAAATGTGACAGTCTTATCCAGCAAAAGTAATAATTGTTCTGAGCTTTCTTGTCATCTTTCCGTCTACTTGGGCACCTTTTGGGGGATCTAGGAACACTGATAATATCTTGCTAAAAAATAAATGGAAAAACTCATTGTCACATTCAATTTAGAAGAAAACTGCTTTTTAACCCTTTTCTGTTTATCTAATTATACTCTCTGATATTTTGAATCATTCACTTTTATAAGAATCATCACATTGACCTGATCAGTGTGCATCTTTTCATGACAAGCTAACCGACATGTCACAGTTCCTATTTATTTCCTGCAAACTCACAGTAAACATAGAGCCCTTCTACACAGGCATATAATGTAGTTCAGAACCAGCATGAAAAATGCCGATTCTGAGCTGCACTGAGGCCACAGAATGGTGTTCTGAGCTGCCTCAGTCTGAAAGCCCAGCCATGCCAAAACCAGTTTGGTAGGGCTTAGAATGGGGATAGATTCCAAATCTCTCTGCACCCCAATCTCCCCCAAGAGCAAGGAAATCTTCCCTAACTGGTGCTGCCTGTTCTTCCCTTCCTGTTTCATTGACATTAAGTGAGCAAAACATCTTGGGAGAAGTATGCAGCCTTTGAAGCTGCTGGGCTTATTTGGGGTGCTGGGTGGCAGCCGGAAAGAATGGACTGCCATCCTACCTCCCTGGACTCCTTAAGCCAGGGGAATGTAGGAAGACTGTTGGAACATGAGCTTGAATCCCATATCGGGATTGAAGATGCCTGTCCCCATGGTCCCAAAATTATTTCTCTTCTCCCCCTTCCCCCCTCCTAATTGCTTTGTCATTCTGGCCAATGTCACTGCAAGCAATGGCCAACCAGTAGGACCCATGTCACACTGGAGACTGCTACAACACAGAGAACAGGAAGGGACAGTAAGGGTGGCCATCCAGTGTCACCAAGCCGGGGGGGAGGGGGGTGATGTCATGCCAGATCACGCCAGGATAGTGAACCAGTGTAGATCTGCCCTATGGAGGAAAACATTCTCCAAGATGTTGTGCTTAACTAATGGTGAGTTATATGTAGGAAAAATGCTCACTGAAGAGTGTCACAGAAGTGAAAAGTGAAGGTCAGATATCCTAGCTGTGTAGCCCCCTTAGTAGACAGACCTTGACATTTTGCTTTCTAAAGATGTTGAACAATAGTCCGACCACAGATTATTTTTCAGTCATACCGAGGCCCCTTCCACACAGCTGAGTAAAATCCCACATTATCTGCTTTGAACTGGAATATATGGCAGTTTGGACTCAGATATCCCAGTTCAAAGCAAATATTGTGGATTTTCTGCCTTAATATTCTGAGTTATGTGGCTGTGTGGAAGGGCCCTGAGATGTGGCAATGACAGTCAGATGCTAGCCCAATATCATTCTTGTTCAACAAAGATAGATCTTCTAATTTCAGCATAAGGTAGACAATTTTATCTTCTGTCTCTGCCTATGCGCCTCCATAGTGGGGAAGGATTAGAGGTTGCATAAATCAACAGCATTGAAAACCTAAGGGCCAAATCTTGACAGGGTATTGCTGGCGACAACCCCTTAGATATCCAAAAGCCAGCCTTAGTTGGTACTAGTGATCTGACAGGAAGGCCAAATATCGCATGGATTGCCAGTAACCCCAGAAGCAACTTGACATCTTGGTAACAACAGACAAAACCATAAGTCCTTCTGATGTTAAGAAGCAGCTTAAGAAATGTCACTTTTTAAAATGTTTTACTGTTTATAGGTTATGATCTCAGTCTATTTAGCCATTTAACAGAAGTGTAGAAGAAAAGAAGGTAAAAGAAGAATGGATTGAGCACTCTCCTCTTTTTCTTAACTGCAGTGGTGAGGAGATGAGGCATTCCATCATCGTCAGAAAGTTAGTACTTTCCTTTTAGCCTCAACTCTGAAGGATATTTAATGAGAAAGAGCTCTAAATAAGATTTATTGAACCAACAACTTGCTTTCATTGTAAAGTCAGGTCATCTTTTGCTAGACTAGCTGATTAATAGGTACTGGTTCCTTTCAGAATGAGTACTCTTGTGTAGTTATGTCAAGGCCTTACCTTGTATAAATATTTTTTAATTAATGGTGCCTTCATCAAACACAGGAAAAATTAAGCATTAATGCTCACTTGAGAGCTTTACAATTAGATTGATTATCTATGATCTAATTTGATTTTCAATCACCATTAATTCTTTTTTAATAGATATCTAATTTAGCTTTTTCATCTTTTCCTCCTCCCCCATTTTTCCATCCACTTTCCCTTTCTCTGTCTTATTCTTTCTCCCTCTAACTCTCTCTTGGCAAAAACATTAACAAGCTGGAATTCCCCCAAAGCAAACGAAGCTCTTTCCACAACCTTCAGACTTTCCATGCTATACATTCACATTTAATTTAGTCAAGCAAGGTCAAGCAAGGAAACAGATTAATCCTCAGAAGTGGCTCTTGTAAGATTGAAGCTAAAATTGCAGTTTGGGAATCACACAGTTATAAAGGACTGCATGGGTCATTTACACCAATGTCTACTGTACTGGAAGTACGCTATGCATCAAAACTTTTTCTGGAAGATACTTTTTCCTAAGAAGATCATACAACCTCTTTGGATAATTAATTCCTTTGTACCATTGTTCCTAAGCATAGCAAACTTTTTGTGTCATCCAGGTTAAGTTCTGCAAATGATTGAATTTGTTTTTCCTTCTACCTCGACTTTGTGTCAACCTTTTACATGCTTCTTTACTTTTATGCCATCTCTTTGTGACCTTTATATTAAACCTCATAGAAAGACTCTTTGTGAATGAGCGCATCAAACTAGTTCAGAACCTGAAAGGGCTGGATAGATAACTTCAAACCAAAGCTACTCATTGTTCCTTAAATCATTCCAATTTTAGTTAAAAAATAATGATCCCTGCATACCATACTTAGTCACATATCAGGCAATCTCCTGTAAGAATTGAAGACAGGTTTGGGAGACAAAATTATGGATTTTGATATGACCTGTGATATGTTGGGGGTAATTCTGTGGAGCGGAAAACATCTCCTCCTGGTCACTATTGTTGCCATTTTCCTGCCCAGGGTGTTCACCACTCAGAGAAGGGAATAGTTCATTTTTAGAGAAAAGAGGCCCTCCTGGTGAGTAAAGTGGCAAAAGGCAAAAGCTTGGTACATCCCAGGAGAACCTACAAGAGTGGGATTACATGCCTTTGGTATATCCCAAAAGAACCTATGAGATGTGGTGGGATTGTATGCTCTTGTCAAGCAAGAAACTATGGTGAAAACAAAACTGCTGTTAAGACCTTCAAGGCTGGATCTACACTGCCCTATATCTAGGATCTCATCCCAGATTATCTGCTTTGAACTGGATGATATGAGTATACACTGCCAGATTATCTAGATAAGCAGATAATCTGGGTTCAGATCCTAGGATACAGGGCAATGTAGATCCAGCCTAAGTGTGCCAAACAACTACTGGGCAGCATCAATTGTGTGTGGGGGGAATCTCTCTGAGACAACAGCAGGAGCACTTTATTGAACTCTTATTAGTACTGGACAAATAGGGTCAGCATTTTGAATGTAACTGTTCAATTATTTGTGCAGGGACTACTATCATAATCAATGCAGAGAAATAAGAAAATACATATTTTTTCTAAGATCATAACTTAGGACCTCATCATAGTGATGATGCAGTGGGGCGATTTGCCAGCCTCTATGGTGAATCAGGGGAGAAGCAGGGCAATCTCCACACCCCACCCCTGCCTCATCCGCCTCACCCCTCACCTCATTCCCACGTCTTCATCTTCCATTTCTAACATAATGAATACTTCTTAACAATTAAATGCTCCTCATCATTACACAGTTCTACTTCAAAGTATGAAGCACTGAAATGGGCAATAATAATATTAATGGCCTCAATCATGATGTAGTTGCCCACAAGTCAATTAACCAGAAGCAACTACACTGCAGCAGCTCCTTCACCAATCACCGCAAGCCTTAATCAACAGCTATTCAGATGTTGTCTTAGGCTGTCTTCATGATCTGTCAGTTCCACTTGGGGAGTTGGAGAGACTACAGTTTAGCTTTTGGTAGAAGATGAAAGAGATCAAAGCCTTATTGATGCATTAAAATATAGGGGTATGGGGATTTGCACACTTGCAGTTACTGCATTACTCCACTGGGAACTGTGCTTGGTATGAGGAGGCCTAGGCTGATGCTGACAGAGGTGAAAATATTTGGGACACAATTCACAAGCATGCCCCCAGGCCTACTCTACACCTTGTATCCATGAACAAACTTCTAGATGCATGAAATGAGTTCTAGACATCTTGGGATGTGGCTGTCCAGTTGACCTTGATCATATATAGAGAGAGGAACAGAGGGAAATATATTCTCTGACTTGTGCATGGTGCACTCACCCATAAGTAGCATTTAGCTAAGAGGCAAATTTTCAAGGACAGGGAAAGGAGAACCTCAGACTGGAAGCATTGTTAACTGCTCTAAGCCCTCTGCTTTGACAAGCCAGCTCCACTGTGCCATATGTGGGATAAAGCTGCCCTTGAAATGTCTATCTTATTGAATCAATGGCAATAGAGAGTATTGTTGCCTGGCGAATAAACTTCTTTTGTCAGCATGTCTTAAGTGCCAGCGAAATTGGCACTTGCATAAAGAGAGAGGCAGAGATAAGCAGCAACCTCTTTTCAGAGGTGACTTCTAGCACAGCAAATCTTTTATATGTCTCAGTTGCTATTACTGAGTATTACTATTAATTATTGATTGTGTTATTATTATCTGGGCTACTGCAGGACAGGAAGACATATTTTAATGCCTGCATCTGTTTTGTGCACTTTAATCACAATCTGTTATTGGGTACTCTCATGCTTATTATTTATGTGCTGTTTGATATATATATATATATAGGCATTTAGAGAATAGGCTTTACATGCAGCCATTTTTGTAGTTGCAGAGGATATCTTGCATCCTATCACTGTAGTCAGTAACTGATTCCCTGCTACAAAATACCCACATATAGGTTCATTTATGAGGCCATGATTTATACACCAATATATCGTATGCAAACAACAGGTGCTATTTGCATGTATTTTACGCTTAGGAATATCTTTCAAAGGTCTATCAGCTTACATGGAGTCTCCTCTCCAATATCTGCTACATTCTACACACATGACCATTATTTACAAACAATGGAATCCATAGAAATCATAAAGGTAACTATGGTAGGCCCTTGATATCTCCTGAGCTTTGGTTTCAGGACGTTCTGTGGATACCAAAATCAGTGAATGTGCAGTGCCTATAGTAAAATCGGGTGAGAAGGGTGGGGTATAAACTAGTAAAATCAAGATTTGGTTTTTGTTTTTGTTTTTTGTAGGGAGAGGGAGGATATTTTCAAGCTGTAGATGGTAGAATCCATGGATACAGAATCTCTGGATATAGAAGACCGACTGTTTTATCACATTAGCTAGGTCATGGGGTATCCTTTTATATAGATTTTACATCTCACTGAACTCACTCTGCCTGATTTCAGAGTAAACATGGGTAGTATTCCACTGTACATTATAAATCAGTAATTTCCCACCACTAATTTCATTTTATCCCAAAATTAAGACAGACAAAGGACCTTATCCCATGTAGCAAAACACAGAGAGAGCATTTGGAAGAGTGGAGACCCAGCAAGGTTTGTCTTTGGGGATGGCCAGCCATCCTACGTCTTTCCCCATTTTCTTCCTGCTTCCCCCTGCTTCCCCCTTCTTTCTTCAGTCAGGTAACATTCAACTTTTGAAAAGGGAGGCTTCTCTCTGTTTTCTCACACTGGCAAGACAGATTCACACGGGCAACCCCATGTTGTTTAACATTTACATGAAGCTGCTGGAGTTTCGGGGTGAGTTGTCATCTGTACGCAGATGATGTCCAACTCTGTCACTCCTTTCCACCTGTCACTAAGGAGGCTGTTCAGGTCCTGAACCGGTGTCTGGCTGCTGTGTCGGACTGGATGGGGGCTAACAAATTGAAATTGAATCCAGACAAGACAGAGGTCCTCCTGGTCAGTAGTAGGACCGAACAGGGAATAGGGTTACAGCCTGTGTTGGACGGGGTCGCACTCCCCCTGAAGACACAGGTTCGCAGTCTGGGGTTTCTCCTGGACTCATCGCTGAGCCTGGAGCCCCAGGTCTCGGCGGTGGCCAGGGGAGCCTTCGCACAACTCAGACTTGTGCGCCAGCTGCGCCCGTTCCTTGGGAGGTCTGACTTGGCCACGGTGATCCACGCTCTGGTTACATCCCGTTTGGACTACTGCAACGCTCTCTACATGGGGTTGATAACCGTCACCCCGGCTTTCAAATTGATTTGAAAACGCAGCGGAGAGTTCCGTAGATCGCTCACCAAAGGAACGAAGCGGGACCGCAGCAGACTATTATTAAAAGACTTTTTTTTCTTCATTTTCCCCTTCCCTGAACTATGTAACAAATCCCCCCAATAAAAGTAGCATTTATTTTAACAATAACACTCTCTATCTGGTTATTTTGTATCTCCCTCTGACTCCTTCCTTTGCCTGCAGTTTCTCTCCCTCCCGTCCTTTTAACTCCGGTTGAGGTTTCTCCGCCATAGATTAACATGGCGGACGATACAAATTGGCTCATATCTCTATCAAAATTACCCCTAGAACGCTCCTCTTTTAGTCCTAACCCTTTCTAAGGCTCCTGACTCGAAGACAACCAGCAGAACCGGAATCGGTCCAGTTTTCGGCACCTCAACAGCTGACTGTCAAACGGGACCGACGGCTCCTTTCAAGCCAAGCTGCTGCCTTATCCCGGACTTTCCTCTCCCCGCAGCCCGCGGAATGGGTTTAAGAGATCCCTAGCCCCTTTCTGTGTACTGGGGATGGGGGAATCGCTCTCTCGCGGGGGAGACATAGTTCTCCAAGGACCCTCATCCTCTACAGCTGCCAGGGGGTGCCCGGACGGGTGCCCTCCACGTTTCATTCCTACCTTCATGATTTTATGAAGGAGAAGGACACTCTTCCCCAGACCTACCCCTGGACTTATGAAAACCTATACTCCCAAAGACTGCAACCCACATGTGCCCCTTCCCCATGCCATTTCTATGAATTCCTTATGAACTCTTTTCCCTCATGTATTTGTGAATTTTCATATTCTATGTACCTGAACACCCTCATGACCCACTGTTGTATGAATTTCTAATCGTTGGGCTAACTTCATGAATTGTGAAATCATGCTCCACTCTTATGAATTTCCATATTGGGTTCCCCAGATGTTGTAAACCTCATTCTTATCAAATGTTTTCAGTTGATTATATCATCCATGGTCCCCCTTTGTGCAATGTAACCCCCCTCTATGGATTCTCCCTTTCCTCCTTGAAATCTACCTATCTGCCTATATGTATTTATACTCTTTGGGATCCCCGGAAAATATGTGTTTTTCCCAGCTGGGTTCATGTTCCAACTATTATTTTAATTTTCATTTTATCCCATATAATTGTCAAATCATGAAATCAAATGGGAAATATTATGACCCCAACGTGAACCTTAGTCCCATGACCCAGACCTCCCCTTCCCAAAAACAAAAGGATAATCTGCCACAGTTTAATCCAATCTCATTCCGATCGCATGGACAATATAGGGTTTAGAGTCACCAAATTCCTAAAGGTGACTCGCCCCCAAGGCAAACATTGTCATATCCCAGACCAGGACGCCGCTGGAAGGCACCCTGTGGGGCCCGTCAATGACGGCTCATCACCACCCATCACCCCTTCCCGTCTGACACCCCAAGGCATATCTAAAATCTGTGAACGTGACAGGACCCCGGACACCCTTGATGGGTGCCATTAATTCCTTTAGAAATCGGCCGGGCCAGAATTAATCTGATATTTCCTGTCCGGTCACCTCATTGTTTCAATAGCTCCCGCCTCCTCCTCTCTGATTGGCCCGAGGGAGGACAAAAAACGGCTCCCCATTGGGCCAGCAGAGCAAGGCGGGAAACGAAAGCCCGCCTCGTTCAACCTCTCAGCCTATCCGCGATCAGATGGGCAGGGAAGCGGGGCGGGAAATTCAAAGGGCTGTCAGACCGAAACATTGTATAAATATGACTTTATTTGAAACATATGTTACGCTAGTAGATTGAATGATCGCTACTAGTGTCCATTCAGCTGAATCGCTCAATAAAGGCTCCTTGGCGGATTTTCCTTCAACTTGGCGGACCTTCTTCATTTCAGGCTTCAGGTTGTATTGCGGCTTATATTCTCCTTTTGGCTTCGCCAAGGTCCGTTCCCTCAGGACCGGATCGGCTCTCTCCTTAAGGGGCCCGATCCCTTAAAAACGCGGTCGACAACATAATTTGGCTTTACCACGAAGGGACTTGCTTGGAAGTTCGAAAGATCAATTTCTAGGCTAAAATTCCAAGCGGCGACCTTGGTCCAGATATTCTGGAACAGGTTGGGGAGAGAAACGGCTGCAAGGAGGGCCCTCCGACCAACAATTTGACCTCATTTCACATCCAAATTTCTCTGGCAGTCCCTTTCTCTCTCTAGATCTGATTCAGGGTACTGAACAAAGGAGCCAGATAGGAGGAAGCAGATTTTTAGCTCCTCGAAGGGAAGGCGCCAACGTGAAACAGGGGACGCCCTGTAAAAATAAAAGGGAACCGGCCCCGTTGTTGAGACCCAGGTGGGAGGAGCCCTGGAGGTATTGCACTTCGGATCAGGGCTCGGTAACAAATTCCTGGTGAAACGCGGGAACATCTGGCGCCCGGTGGCGTGTGAGAACAGTCTGGCTTGTAAGATTACAGGTTCAAGAATCGCGGGGTAGGGGAACGGTTGTGTTCCCGGGGCACCTGCGGATTCCACGGACGCCAGCCATTCAGTCTTGGTGAAGGGAACTCTCGGAAGGACGAGCGGCACCTAGCCGGTTGGGTGAGTCGTTACTCCGTTAACTGTCAGGTACTGGGCAGGGGTTGAGCCAAGAATGGGTGTTTGTTCAGCACGCCCAGGGTGTCCCACCCCAGCAGACATCCCCAAGGATTCTCCATTGGGCAAGATCCTGGCCGATTGGGGTGGGTTTGCATCGAAAAACATGGTGCAGGCCAGGTTGGTCCAACTAAGCAAGCGTAAGTGGCCCCTCGTGGCCCTTGAAGGGGGAGTCGCTTGGCCTCCCCACGGCAGTGAGGATGAGAGTCTCATCTTGAGACTCCAGAGCCATTGCCATAGGGAGGGCAAGTGGACCCAACTTGCTTATGCTGCAATGTTCATGGCCTTAAGCCAGAGGGAGAGTGGAAGGGGGGAGGGGGTCCAAGTCTTCCCATGCAGGGACGTGGGCTCCAAACCTACCCTCCTCAGAAGCTCCTCTCTAGACCTACTTCCCCTCCCACCTCCACCAGAAGAGGAACTTCTGGAGACATTCGCTTGCCCCCCACCTTACCATCCCCGACCCTCATCCCTTGCCCCACCTCCTCCCTCGCTTTATCCCCCTGTTTTGAGTCCTGCACCGACCCAGAACCCCCAAAGTGACCCTTCTAGGGAACCTCTGCTTCCCGGGATTCCCACTCTCCCAGACTCACTTTCCCAACCTCCTGCCATTTCCCCCCGTCCGCCCTCCGTTTCCCAACCTCCTATTTCCCCTCAGCCCCCCCAATCCTCTCTTCTCTCTCCTCCTCCCAACCCCCCCATTCTCCAATCCTCTTCTCCCTCTCCTTCTCAATTTCCTTTCCCATTCTTTAATGGCTATCTTCCGTATACGTTTCCCAAAGGATCACCCTTCCCGGTCCCAGACCCTCTCGCCTCTCAGACTTTCCACCCTCTATTACTCCCATCTGTGCCTCCAGCAGGAACCCCCCCGTCTCTTTAGCACCCCCAGCTTCTCAGACCACCCCACCAGTCCTTCTAGCACCCGAAAGACCCAGCCTCAACTGTCCCCCTTCTACTCCTTCGTCAGAAACTTCATCCCTCCCCCCTCGAAGGGTTTCCCAAGCGCCAGAGGATCCCTTTGAGCCCCTCATCACCAAAAATAGCCTGCGGGCCCGCCCCACCACTGTAATGGCCCCCCTACGGGAGGTGGTCGGGGCAAGGGGGGACCCGGTCCTAATCCATGTCCCTTTCAGTACAACAGACCTCATTACCTGGAAGAAGACAACTGCACCACTTTCCCAGGACCCCTCAGAAATGACCGAACTTTTTAGAACTATTTTTCTAACTCATCGCCCCTCCTGGGCAGATGTTATGACTCTCTTGGGCTCTCTCCTTACTCAAGAGGAGAAGCGCCGCCTACTGGCCGCAGCTCAGGCTGAAATCATGAAGGCAGATGTAGATGACGGTAGAGACTCTGAAATTATTTTTCCAACAAAGGAAGACCCCGGCTGGGACTACAATACCAACGCTGGTATGATGTCTTTGAAGGCTTTCCACCGTGCCATCTTGGCTGGCCTGCCGTTGGTCTACCCTCGACCCATTAACCTTTCTAAATACTATGACATAAAACAGACTCCGGAGGAAAGCCCCTCTGATTTTTATGATCGGTTATGTCGCACTGCAAAACAGTGGACACACATTGACCCCTCTGACCCCCGAAATGCATCCTCTTTAAATTCCCTGTTCATTGGCAGGTCTTGCAGGGACATTCGGCTAAAACTCCAGAAACTGGAGGGGGGAGCAGGTATGCCCATCTCCCAGTTAATCAATATTGCTTTTAAGGTATTCCACAACCGGGAGGATGCAGCGGCCCAGAAGGAAGAAGATGACCGACAGGCTCAAGCACAGGTCCAAGCAACCAGTATGGTGGCTGCACTGGCAGAACGTGACAGGGGACGAGGAGTTGGGGAGAACAGAGAAAGGCCAGTTTGGAGGGACAGGGGGCAAGGAAGAGAACCACCAAGGGAACTCCGTTGTTACTACTGCCAGCAGAGGTGGCACTTCAAGAGAGAATGTCCCGATCTCAAGGATAAGGGGGCAGAGAGCCGGGTCATGTGACTAGGGCAGCGGATTGTCTTGGCTCCCAGTGACCCGATGGTGCCATTGAAGTTAGGGAAAAGAACTGTGGATTTCCTTCTAGATAGTGGGGCCACCCATTCAGTGGTCACCGAAGGGTTTCGGGGAACAGACATGGGAGCTAGGAAGACTCAGGTAGTGGGGGTCTCAGGGAAAGAGGCAGAGAGGTCTTTTCTCAAGCCCATGGAGTGTGAGGTGGGAGGGAAGACTCTGTCTCATGAGTTCCTGTACATGCCTGAGTGTCCAGTTCCCCTTCTGGGCCGAGACATCCTTTGTAAGATCAGGGCACAGGTCACCTTTGGGCCAGAAAAGATCATCTTGGCTGTCCCAGAGGAGGAGGGGTGGAGGATACAGGCTCTCCTGCTTCATCAGCCCAGCCCAGAGGCTGACCTGATCCCTTTGGCCATTCTGGAACAAGTCGACCCTGTTGTGTGGGCCGATGGGATTCCAGGGAGGGCCAAGAACATTGCCCCAGTCAAAATTGCCCTCAAACCTGACATCAGGCCTCCTAGGATTCCCCAATACCGCATCCCCCTCGAAGCCAAAAAGGGCCTCCAGCCCATCATTGAAAATTTTCTGAAGTACTCTCTGCTGAGAGAGTGCGCCTCCCCTTACAACACACCTGTGCTGCCAGTCAAGAAGCCCAACTCAGATGAATACCGCTTTGTACAGGACCTCAGAGCCATCAATGCCGTTGTGGTGGACATTCATCCCGTGGTGCCTAACCCCTATACTCTCCTTTCCACTATCCCTCCTTCCTGCTCTTGCTTTACTGTTCTGGACTTAAAAGATGCGTTTTTTTCTATCCCTCTACACGTAGATAGCCAGGAAATCTTTGCCTTTGAGTGGGAGCATGTGGACTCGGCCAGGAAGGTGCAGCTCTGCTGGCAGGTTCTTCCGCAAGGTTTCACCTGTTCTCCTACGATCTTCAGCCAAAGCCTCGCTTCGGAGCTGGACAGGTGGCCGGATCAGGACCAGGGGGTCCTTCTCCAATACATTGATGATCTTCTGCTTTGTTGTGAGGATGTACCTACCGGCGAAAGACTTACCATCAGTCTCCTCAACTTCCTGGGAGAGGCTGGCTTCAAGGTCTCCAAAAAGAAAGCTCAAATCTGCAGGGACACTGTGCGCTACTTGGGGTTTGATGTCTCTCAAGGACAGCGGGCTTTGGGACCGGAGCGGAAGGAAGCCATCTGTAAGGTCCGAGAGCCCAAGACCAAGAAGCAACTGCGGGGTTTTTTGGGCATGGCTGGCTTCTGCAGAATCTGGGTGCCTAACTTCGGACTGCTTGCCAGGCCTCTTTACGAGGCAACCACCGGACCGGAGACTTTCCTCACCTGGACCGCAGAATGCAGGACAGCCTTCGATGCCATCAAAAAAGCCCTCATGTCTGCACCAGCCTTGGGACTCCCTGACATGACCAAGCCCTTCTTCCTTTATGTTC
Organism: Anolis carolinensis; assembly: GCF_035594765.1. Lineage (NCBI taxonomy): Eukaryota > Metazoa > Chordata > Lepidosauria > Squamata > Anolidae > Anolis > Anolis carolinensis. Next base: position 163,048,572 of record NC_085841.1, read on the forward strand.
ACGAACGCCGGGGGGTGGCAGCGGGGGTGTTGACCCAACCTCTGGGCAACACCAAAAGGCCAGTCGCCTACTTCTCCAAGCGACTGGACCCCACCAGCCTTGGGTGGCCAGCCTGTCTTCGTGCCGTGGCTGCCACCGCTATGCTGGCTGAGGAAGCCCGGAAGCTGACACTGGGCCAACCAATGACTGTCTATGTGCCCCATAGCGTCCTGGCAGTCCTGGATGCTAAGGGGACCAACTGGCTGTCAGCAGGACGGCTCACTCGCTACCAGGCTTTGCTCATCGACCAGGGAGACCTCACCCTGGCCACCACCAACTGCCTCAACCCAGCCACCCTGATGCCCATCGAATCAGCCGAAGGGGACGACCAGGAGCCACATGATTGCATCGCCACCATTGAAGAAGTCTACTCCAGCCGGCCGGACCTCAAGGACCAACCACTTCCCCAGGCAGACTTGGAATACTACACTGATGGGTCGAGCAGTGTCCATCAGGGCGTGAGGAAGGCGGGCTATGCAGTTGTCACTCTGTGGGACACCATAGAGGCAGAACCATTGCCAGCTGGTACCTCCGCCCAGAAGGCAGAACTCATCGCCCTCACCAGAGCTCTGGAGCTGGCAGCAGGAAAGACTGTCAACATCTACACAGACTCTAAGTTTGCCTTCAATGTCCTGCATGCCCACGGAGCCATCTGGAAGGAGAGGGGACTGCTGACCACTGCAGGCAGCCCAGTCAAGCACCAGGCAGAAATCCTGAGGCTGCTGGATGCTGTCTGCAAGCCCACTGCCGTTGCTGTCATCCACTGTCGGGGACACCAGGCAGGAGACCAGGACGCTGCCAGGGGAAACAGGAGAGCAGATGCCGCGGCTAAGGGGGCCGCCAACCAAACGCCCACCTTCCAGGGAGCCCTCATCCCGGACACCACCATCACCAGCCTCCCTCTGTATGGAACTGTGGACGATGAGTTTGCTAGGAAGGAAGGACTGACACAGGATGAGGGTTGGTGGAAGGACAGCCAAGGCCGTCTGCTCCTCACAGATCCCCTGATGCGTGAAGTGGCCCTCCGCCTTCACAAAAGCACCCACTGGGGTCATGATGCCATGCTGGAACACCTCAGATCCTTCTTCATTGGACCACGCATGGCCCAACAGTCTATCTGGGCCTGTAAGCGATGCCTCCTCTGCCTAAAGAACAACCCCAAGATCCAGAAGAAGCCAGAAGTGGGGCATCTCAGGGCAGGACTGCAGCCAGGACAGGTATGGCAGGTGGATTTTGCTGAATTGCCCTCCAGTAAGAAGTACAAATACCTGTTGGTGTTTGTGGATTGCTACAGCGGGTGGCCTGAAGCTTTCGCCTGCTATACTTGTACTGCCAAAGAGGTCACTCAAGCCCTCCTCCATGACATCATCCCACGTTTCGGCCTGCCCCTCTGCATTTCTTCGGACAACGGGAGTTCTTTCATCTCCAAGGTCACCCAACAGGTCTCTCGGGCCCTCCAGATCCGGTGGGACTTACACTCCAGCTGGCACCCAGAAGCAAGTGGCAAGGTTGAAAGGATGAACCAAACCCTTAAGAGACAAGTGGCGAAAATCTGTCAGCAAGCTAACCTACCTTGGCCAGAGGCTCTTCCACTCGCTCTCACTCGAGTCAGGGCTGCCCCCAGGGGCAAGTTAAAATTAAGTCCTTTTGAGATTCTTTATGGTAGACCTTTTCCTTCTTCCCAGGTTCCCTTGAAGGCTGAACACCTACATGAGGTGGGCTCCGAAAGCCTTAGAGCTAGGCTGTCTTCTCTTACCTCTGTCCTCTCTTCTCTAAACAGGTACCTACTCTCCCACCTTCCTGTCCCCTTGGATGCTCCAGTCCACGACTTTTCCATTGGAGATTGGGTCTTCGTGCGGACGTGGCGACCGGAGCCTCTGACTGAGAAGTGGGTCGGACCTCACCAAGTCCTCCTGACCTCCTACACCGCTTGCAAGGTTGCTGGAATCCGTGCCTGGATCCATCACACCAGGCTCAAGAGCGCTCCTGAACCTGAGCCAGCCCCCACCAGCGGTGAGGAAGACAAAGATCTGTGGACAGCTGAGCTGGGAGACGACCTGAAGGTGTTGTTCCGGAAAACACCTCCTCAGGGACCGCCGCCCGCGAACTGTCCTGACCCACACCCTCCCGAGGCCCGGAGAAAGACCAAAAGCCAGAGACCAAAGCACAAGACCCCCTCCAAGGACCCCTCCAAATTCCATCCTTCTAGCACCACGGGAACACCCCCATTTGGACCTACAAACATTTGACAGCTCACTTTGACAGCTGTCAAATCGGCCCTCACTTCAACCCCCCGCTCGGAAGAACTAACGCCGCGATTCCACTGGGAGCTATCCAGCGTGCTGAATCAGGAGCCGTGAGTTCTAATTTTCCCTCTATTTTTCTCTCCCTGCTCTTTCCTATCTTTCTCTGCGGGGAGCTGTCCAGCGTACTAACCCTAGAAAATGCTAACCCTAATTCTCATTCTTTCTCTGACTCTCCCTGCCAGTTCTAGCCCGGTGTTGTATGAATGGCTTTCTTCTAAAGTAAACTTCTGGCAACAGTTGGCCACAAAGGCCTTAAATGTCTCAGACTTTTGCCTGTCTAGTGGAGCCTCTGCCACAGACCTGTTTTCCACCTGTTTAATTGGCATTCCAGAACCTCTGGAAATTTTTAGAAATTATACCATGTTCCAAGACATCCCAAAGGATATGTCTTATAGAGATCTCTCAAACTGGGGAAGAGTCTCCATGGACAAGTTGCCCGGCATGGCTACCATCCGCCTTGCTCATGTTCCTCAAGCAGAAAATTGTTTTCAAATTCCCACCTGCACCGGCGAATGCCATCAGCTTCCCATTGACAACTCTCTAAATTGCACCCATGTAGAAAAACTGTCTCATCTGAATGCCCATCTGGTCCTGCCCCCAGGATGGTTTTTCCTGTGTGGACAGACAGCCTATGGTTATCTACCTGCCAACACCTCCATGGGGAATTGTGCCTTGGGTAGGCTGTCTCTTTTTATGCCTTCCAAGAACAACTTAGAATTGGCACACTCTTTGGGTCGGAAGGCAAGATCCATTCAAAACTTGGATCCAAATTGTGACCCCTCAGTGGTACTAAAAGGCATCCCACAATTTGTGGCGGCTGCATTGTTCACTCCTGGAGTGGCCTCAGCCATGAATTATAGGGCCATAAAGCATCTGGCCTGCGCTCTGGTCAAAAACATCAATTATACCTCTCAAGCCTTGGCATCAGTGGCAAAGGAAATGCATGAACTGCGGGAGGCTGTATTAGATAACAGGGCAGCTATTGATTTCCTCCTATTGAAAAACCACTATGGCTGTGAGAGTGTAAGGCACATGTGCTGCTTTAATTTGACAGACCAGACTCCTATGATTCATAAATCCATCGAGGGTTTGAATGATTTGGCCTCAGGAATCAAGGAGACGACTGGGTTCGACCTTAGTTTTTTGACCGACTGGCTCCCTTCTTTAGACTGGCTGAGGAAAGGTTTTCTCCTCTTTCTAGCTGTAATCCTTCTCCTTCTAATAATAAGCTGCTGCTGGTCACATTTGCCCGCTCTGTTCCAAATTTGTCGCAAAAAGAACCATTCGAACCCCTCTCAGCAGATGGCCATGCTGCCGCTAAGAGGTTATAATGCTTATGCGGTAGGGCAGGGGCGAAATAGGCTCCGCCCATCTCGCCCCGCCCTCCCGAGTGGGGGTATGATAACCGTCACCCCGGCTTTCAAATTGATTTGAAAACGCAGCGGAGAGTTCCGTAGATCGCTCACCAAAGGAACGAAGCGGGACCGCAGCAGACTATTATTAAAAGACTTTTTTTTCTTCATTTTCCCCTTCCCTGAACTATGTAACAAATCCCCCCAATAAAAGTAGCATTTATTTTAACAATAACACTCTCTATCTGGTTATTTTGTATCTCCCTCTGACTCCTTCCTTTGCCTGCAGTTTCTCTCCCTCCCGTCCTTTTAACTCCGGTTGAGGTTTCTCCGCCATAGATTAACATGGCGGACGATACAAATTGGCTCATATCTCTATCAAAATTACCCCTAGAATGCTCCTCTTTTAGTCCTAACCCTTTCTAAGGCTCCTGACTCGAAGACAACCAGCAGAACCGGAATCGGTCCAGTTTTCGGCACCTCAACAGCTGACTGTCAAACGGGACCGACGGCTCCTTTCAAGCCAAGCTGCTGCCTTATCCCGGACTTTCCTCTCCCCGCAGCCCGCGGAATGGGTTTAAGAGATCCCTAGCCCCTTTCTGTGTACTGGGGATGGGGGAATCGCTCTCTCGCGGGGGAGACATAGTTCTCCAAGGACCCTCATCCTCTACAGCTGCCAGGGGGTGCCCGGACGGGTGCCCTCCACGTTTCATTCCTACCTTCATGATTTTATGAAGGAGAAGGACACTCTTCCCCAGACCTACCCCTGGACTTATGAAAACCTATACTCCCAAAGACTGCAACCCACATGTGCCCCTTCCCCATGCCATTTCTATGAATTCCTTATGAACTCTTTTCCCTCATGTATTTGTGAATTTTCATATTCTATGTACCTGAACACCCTCATGACCCACTGTTGTATGAATTTCTAATCGTTGGGCTAACTTCATGAATTGTGAAATCATGCTCCACTCTTATGAATTTCCATATTGGGTTCCCCAGATGTTGTAAACCTCATTCTTATCAAATGTTTTCAGTTGATTATATCATCCATGGTCCCCCTTTGTGCAATGTAACCCCCCTCTATGGATTCTCCCTTTCCTCCTTGAAATCTACCTATCTGCCTATATGTATTTATACTCTTTGGGATCCCCGGAAAATATGTGTTTTTCCCAGCTGGGTTCATGTTCCAACTATTATTTTAATTTTCATTTTATCCCATATAATTGTCAAATCATGAAATCAAATGGGAAATATTATGACCCCAACGTGAACCTTAGTCCCATGACCCAGACCTCCCCTTCCCAAAAACAAAAGGATAATCTGCCACAGTTTAATCCAATCTCATTCCGATCGCATGGACAATATAGGGTTTAGAGTCACCAAATTCCTAAAGGTGACTCGCCCCCAAGGCAAACATTGTCATATCCCAGGCCAGGACGCCGCTGGAAGGCACCCTGTGGGGCCCGTCAATGACGGCTCATCACCACCCATCACCCCTTCCCGTCTGACACCCCAAGGCATATCTAAAATCTGTGAACGTGACAGGACCCCGGACACCCTTGATGGGTGCCATTAATTCCTTTAGAAATCGGCCGGGCCAGAATTAATCTGATATTTCCTGTCCGGTCACCTCATTGTTTCAATAGCTCCCGCCTCCTCCTCTCTGATTGGCCCGAGGGAGGACAAAAAACGGCTCCCCATTGGGCCAGCAGAGCAAGGCGGGAAACGAAAGCCCGCCTCGTTCAACCTCTCAGCCTATCCGCGATCAGATGGGCAGGGAAGCGGGGCGGGAAATTCAAAGGGCTGTCAGACCGAAACATTGTATAAATATGACTTTATTTGAAACATATGTTACGCTAGTAGATTGAATGATCGCTACTAGTGTCCATTCAGCTGAATCGCTCAATAAAGGCTCCTTGGCGGATTTTCCTTCAACTTGGCGGACCTTCTTCATTTCAGGCTTCAGGTTGTATTGCGGCTTATATTCTCCTTTTGGCTTCGCCAAGGTCCGTTCCCTCAGGACCGGATCGGCTCTCTCCTTAAGGGGCCCGATCCCTTAAAAACGCGGTCGACAACAGGGTTGCCTCTGAAGACGGCCCAGAAGCTCCAACTAGTACAACGGGCGGCAGCCAGATTAATAACTGGGGCGGCATACAGGGAGCGTACCACCCCGCTGCTAAGCCAGCTCCACTGGCTGCCGATATGCTACCGAGCCCAATTCAAAGTGCTGGTTTTGACCTATAAAGCCCTAAACGGTTCTGGCTCAATCTACTTGTCCAAACGTATCTCCTCCTATGAACCAGTAAGATCACTAAGATCATCTGGAAAGGCCCTGCTTTCGGTCCCACCTGCCTCACAGGTGCGGCTGGTGGGAACGAGGGATAGGGCCTTCTCGGTGGTGGCTCCCCGGCTGTGGAACGCCCTCCCTGGAGATATCCGACAGGCTCCTACCCTGCTGGGATTCAGAAGGGCCATGAAAACATGGTTATGTGTCCAAGATTTTAATGAGTAAATGACAAAGTTGACATGGCCTGATTTAAGGATGAAGCATGAGGATCTCAGATGAATGGAATTAATTATATATAGGTTTTTAAGGTTTTTGTAATGTGTTTTAACAATGTTATTAACAGATCTGTTTATATTGTTTTGTTTTTATGATTGCAATTTGGGCATTAAATTTTGCCAATTTTTGTAAGCCGCCCTGCGTCCCCTCAGGTGAGAAGGGCGGGGTATAAATGTTGTATATAAATAAATAAATAAATAATAAACCACTCGAAATAGTCATGCGCCATAGGATAGAGACTCCGTTTTGCCAGGGTGCGAAAAATATAAGGAAACGGGGGAGGGAAACCCACATGGGATAAGGTCCTGAGCTTTCATTTCCAATGTGATAATAATAGCAAAGATCAAAGTTATGCTGTTGTTGCACAAGACCATGTACATTAAAACCTCTGAACATTAAAATTGTTGCATACATGCCCATTTTACACCAGACTGAGAAGCAATTAACCTCAGTCCTAGACAAAAAAAAGACAACATTTCTAGTGCTATCCACCATGTCCAGAATTTATAAGGAAACTGTGTTTGAGGCCAAAGGGCTGACAATATTTTTCTTTCTTAATGAAATCCATGAGAAATGTGAAATATTCATGCTCCCTGGAGCTTGGCCTTAATTTTCATTTGCAGTGTCTCCTCACAGAGATATAATTGTGATTCAGTATTGATCTATAAATTTGGAATGTTAGACATTATATGAGAGAACATTGGCAGCTTTCCCCCTTGTGAATGTGGCCACCTGATTCCTTTAAATGGATTTAATATTGTTTTGTCTAAATGGTCACTTGAAGGAATCAATGGAATTTTTTTAAGGAAAAGCTGAATTCCTGTTAATGCATTTTTCCTTCCAGGTGTTTCAGCCACTCCCTATAGGCTCTTCCAGAAAAGTAAAAAAAATAGTAGATGGTATGGAAGTTATAGTCATAAAATCATAGAATATAAAACATATGTAAGGTTTCCCCACCCCTGTTGTTTTGGCTCCAGTAATTTCCCTATAGCCATAAAATCGCTGGCCAGTAATCGTAAGAAGGGCCTAAATACCCGAAATCAGACATGTAAAAACTTCGGCCCTCCAGGTGTTTCAGACTTCAACTCCCAGAAATCCCAGTCAGTTTATAGACTGTTAGGAATTATGGGAATTGAGTCCAAAACACCTGGAGATCTGAAGTTTGCCCGTGCCTGCTCTAAAGGAAACAGATCCTGACTGATATTGTGAAGCTAAGCAGGCTAAAGAATGCTCAAACTTCCATACAGTGGCACTTATTTCAGATGCCAGTATGGTAATGCTCAAGATCCTGCAAGGCAGACTCCAACAGTACATGGAGCAAGAGTTGCAGACGTACAAGCTGGATTTAGAAAAGGCACAGGAACGAGAGACCAAACTGCCAATATCTGTTGGATAATGGAGGAAGCTAGGGAGTTCCAGAAAATTATCTGTTTCTGCTTTATTGACTATTCCAAAGCCTTCAAATGTGTGGATCATAATAAACTGTGGCATGTTCTTGGTGGTATGGGGATATCAAGTCACCTTGTCTGTCTCCTGAGAAATCTGTATAACGACCAAGTAGCCACAGTAAAAACAGACCATGGAACAACAGACTGGTTTAAGATTGGGAAAGGAGTCTGGCAGAGCTGTATACTTTCAACTTGTACACAGAGCACATCATGCGACATGCGAGGCTTGATGAATCCAAGGCTGGAGTTAAAATTGCTGGAAGAAACATTAACAACCTTGGATATGCAGATGATACCACTCTGATGGTTGAAAGCGAGGAGGAGCTGAGGAGCCTTATCACCAAGGTGAAAGAAGAAAGTGCAAAATCTGGGTGGCAGTTAAACATCAAGAAAACCATGATTATGGCAACCAGACTGATTGATAACTGGCAAAGATGTTTACTGCTTGGGAGGAGAACAATTGCCAACCTCGATAAAATAGTGAAGAGCACAGACATCGCACTGGCAACAAAGGTACGCATAGTTAAAGCAAGGGTATTCCCCGTAGTAACCTATGGATGCGACAGCTGGACCATAGGGAAGGCTGAGCAAAGGAAAATAAACGCTTTTGAACTGTGGTGTTGGAGGAAAATCCTGAGAGTGCCTTGGACCGCAAGAAGATCCAACCAGTCCATTCTCCAAGAAATAATGCCTGGTTGCTCACTGGAGGGAAGGATATTAGAGGCAAAGATGAAGTACTTTGGCCACATAATGAGAAGTCAGGAAAGCTTGGAAAAGATCACAATGCTGGGGAAAATGGAAGGAAAAAGGAAGAGAGGCCGACCAAGGGCAAGATGGATGGTATCCTAGAAGTGGCTGGCTTGACCTTGAAGGAACTGGGGGTGGCGACGGCCAACAGAAACCTCTGGCGTGGGCTGGTCCAGGAGGTCACAAATAAACAACAAGCAGGGTCAGCCCTGGTTAGTATTTGTTTGGGAGACCGCTAATTGATGTTAAATGCTCTAGGCTATATTTCAGAGGAATGAAATGGCAATCCACATTTGAGCATTCCTTTTCTAAGAAAAATGTATGACATTCACAGGGTCACTATAAGTCAACAGGCAACTGTGGAAAGAAACAACAGGAGACATGGCTGAAACTAGGAATGCAAGTGACGGGAGGCGAGACAGATATCACTCTGCTGTAGGGTAGCCTGTTCGCTTCCATTGTGATCTGTCTTCATATTTGTAAATAAAGCAAGTAGATGTTATGGGACCGGAGTATTTTCTCATCCAAAGAAAACAAATTTAATATAGTTTCCTCTAAAATATGCCTTCCTTGTGAGCACTGGAGAAAATATAACAACACCTTTGTGTGGTGAAAAATTTAAAAATGGATCTGACTTACAATGTACGTTATCATTGTTGTTCTATACCTTTAAGTGAACACTAAGCTTCTCTATCTGCAATGTCTGCAATATGGTGCCAGAATATAAAACATATTCTTACTCTGAACACAACTTTTAGCATAAGTAATTTTCTTTCCTCACTCATGAACTATCAGCCATTGTCCAGATCCCTTTGAAGACAACGGACAGGGCAACTATGTGGGCAGCCAGATACCATAGTTATTTCTAAAGGTGGTAAAATAGCCAATTTCATGCAGAGAGTGTTTAGGTGCTTCTGAACAAAAGCTGAGTCCTTGAAAAGGAATAAAACAATCACACATTACCTGGAAATCTAGAAATACCACTATTATATCTGCCAATTAGCTGAAAAAGACCCAGACATAAACCCATGAAAGGACTGCAGCCTGGAAAAAGAGAAAAAGAAAGCAGGGGAACAATAGTGTTTGAGAAATTGATTTAAAGAATTGCAAATATAAGTAAGGAATAGGGAGAAACAGGTTGACTTAAGCTGAAGTTATGTCAGTACTTCAGTTCCAAATCATATTATTCTGCAATTCAAACTTCACATATAGAGATATCATTCACTCTTGGCTACACAATGGAATACTAAATCCTGTCCCATTAGCAGTTTTCTTAAACAATTTCCGTACCTGCTTCAATTGTACAAATGTAAGAAAAATATACTCCAAAATAAATGCATTTTACTTTCACTGGTTTTGCAAGAAAATGTACATATAGTACGGTTTGCAGTATTTTAGCTGAATTAGAGAAAATGGCATACACTCACAGAATAATTTGGAGCTAGTGATTGTGATGGTGCATATTTTCTTCTGTAACATATCCATTACCTCTGAAGTGAAGCTGCTAGCCAATTTGTTTGCACCTACTATAAAAGTCCCATTTTCAGGCTTCCTCTGCAATGCATAGATATGGATACTCAAAATTGTTTGGAAGTATATGTGTGACAAGCACATAATATTACAAGATGAAGCTGGCTGCATAAAGTATAAAGCTACATGAAAATACTATATGGCTCCGACACCTACTAGGGATATGCTTCTGAACTTACCATGGCAACAAGAAATCCTATTGAAATAATAGTGGATCCTATTGAAATGAACCATTTCCACCAAAATTACTACAGAGACTCACCGGAGGATAAGAAATTACCTTGGTTCTTCAGAGAGACTCAGTAGTAACTTTCAGCAGAAGCATATCATAGAATCACCCAGAGGACCTAGAAAATTCATTATTATTGTTGTTTATTCATTCAGTCGCTTCTGACACTTCATGACCTCATGGACCAGCCCATGCCAGAGTTCCCTGTCAGCCGTCACCACCCCCAGCTCCTTCAAGGTCACGCCAGCCACTTCAGGGATACTATCCAACCACCTTTCCCTTGGTCAGCCTCTCTTCCTTTTTCCTCAGCGTCATTCTCTTCTTCAAGCTTTCCTGTCTTCTCATTATGTGGCCATAGTACTTCATCTTTGCCTCTAATATCCGTCCCTCCAGTGAGCAGTCAGGCTTTATTTCCCGAGTATGGACTGGTTGGATTTTCTTGCGGTCCAAGGCAAGAAGAATTTTCCTCCAACACCACAGTTCAAAAGCGTCTATCTTCCTACGTTCAGCCTTCCTTATGGATCAACTCTCGCATACATACATTACTATGGGGTATATCATTGCTTTATCTACGTGGACCTTCGTTGCCAGTGTGATGTCTCTACTCTTCACTATTTTATCAAGGTTAGTCATTGCTCTCCTCCCAAGAAGCAACCATCTTCTGATTTCCTGGCTGCAGTCTGCATCTGCAGTAATCTTTGTGCCTATAAATACAAAGTCTGTCATTGCCTCCACATTTTCTCCCTCTATTTGCCAGTTATCAATCAGTCTGGTTGCCATAAATTTGTTTGTTTGTTTTTTTAACTGCAACCCAGCTTTTTCACTTTCTTCTTTCACCTTGGTTATAAAGCTCCTCAACATATTTTTTTTTTCAGACATGGGTATGGCAGGGGGTACCGTATTTAAAGAATTCAACAATTATGTTCATGGTGGGTCCCAACAAATATATTAGATCCTTGGCAATGAGTGGCAGCTGTATCTCTTCAGTTTTTCCCTACTGGATGTGAAAATGTAACAATGCCTCTAAATTTAGCTATGCAAAAGAAAAGTCATAGCTTAAATTATACCTTCAAATAAAGTACAATTTCAGGACGGGGCTTTGTCAATAGTTTGGGGGCTGGAGGCCATTCATGACTGAGGAGTAGTAGGATGAGGCTCTAGGGCTCAGAGCATCACCGTGTTATAGATGGCTTCAGGATGACATTACATTCACTCATCTTAATCTTAACTTTCAAAATGCATTTTGCAATAACAAGGGGCATTCATCAAAAATATGGAATTCATGACAACATTTTTTTTAAATTTAGATAAACCAATCAGAAAGTCATGGGGGCACAGGAGTCAGAAATGACACCATTCATGTGGACAAAAGAACTGTGCAAATGATGTTCTTAAAGTGCAAATACAGTAAGGATGGACAATCAGCTGGCTGAAGCAGATGTCAAATGGAATAGCATGGAATTAAAGAATGGTGTGATAAGGCTCTTAAAGTGAGTGATTTGCCCGAAGTCATTCAGTGGGTGTCCATGGTTGAGCAGGGATTTGAACCCTGGCCTCCCAGTGCCTTGGTCAAACACTAAAACCATTACATCACATGGATTCTCAGATCACTATTATATACCGATTCCACACTTTGTTCATTTTCTGCACAACAGAGATAATAATAATATACTGTATTTATTTTCCATGTTATCTCCCCAAGGGGACTCGGAGCGGATTACAGGTACATATATGACAAACATTTGATGCTATTATACAATTGACATAAACAGTACATAAACAGTACATAAACAGAGGCAAGGCTTTCTTCTGTTCATCTCCAGCATCCAGGTGTGCTCGACTCTGCCATGGGGAGTTGTTATTGTTTCATTTTCCACGCCAAGGAACTTGTTATCCATGGATGCCTTTCCTGGTTGGATTTTTGCCAGCAGGGCGGCTTTTTCCTCCCACTAAAGCGGTACCTATTTATCTACTTACATTGTTGTTTTCAAACTGCTAGGTGAGCAGAAGCTGGATTGACAGTAGGATCTCACCTTGACCCGGGCTTGAACTGCTAACCTTCCAGTTGGCAGGATCTTCTATAGCAGGCGGCAGGCATGTAGCCGGAGGGGGGGGGGGTTGAGGGGCTTCACCCCCCCCCCCAAAATTCTCAGAGTGGTCTGCAAGAAGGTCTTACATTTATTAATTAAACTGTTATGTTTATTGATATCATGATCTGATCACCATGCTCAATATATCCCATATGCATGGGGGTATTGGGATAACGATACAAAAGGTTTGCTAGGGTAGATCCTCCGCCACCCAGACTCACCCCTCACCCCGCCCCCCGAATCAAAATCCTGGCTACGAGCCTGGCAGGCGGTTTAACCCATTGTGCTATCCCACCCATGATGATGATGATAATGATAATGTTGATGATGACAATTCCACAGTTTTCCCAATACTAAAACTCAAGACAATTTACACATTATTAAAACCAGTTTAAAAATATAGAAAGCCATCAGCTAGCTAGCTAGATGACTTATTTAGAAAACACTTAAACAATCTATAGATTTAACACTATTCAAAAATGTTATTAATTTGTACTGAACTCAACTGTTATACAACTGAAGTGTGTTGATGTGGCACTCCAGATAAAGGGGGAAATGGGCCAATTGCTTGATCAATGGAAATTGAACAATTATTTGACTGCTTTTCTATGTAAGGAAAAATAGATTTAGGCAGACCAGAAGTATGTGGTGGCAGTTCCAATAAAGTGAAAGTGAGAGCCTACTTTTGCAAGCTAAGGTCATTATTTATTTTATTTCATGTCAAAAGCATTGCATAATAAATAAGTTTAAAAGTGATAAAATAAAGGAATCACAAACAGCTAAATAGTTTTGGACCAAAAGCAGGCAACAGGAGTTGCATTGTCAGTAGCTTTAAACAAGGTCATGGGCAAAAAGGACTTTAGAAACAAGCAAAAGGCATTTGGGACATGAATGAAAGCAGCCAAAGTGAAACACTTTTAAATTCTCTAGGTTTTCATAGAATCATAGAATAATATAGTGGGAAGAGACACATGGGCCATCTAGTCCAACCTCCTGCTATGCAGAAAAAGCACAATCAAAGTACCCCTGACAGATGGCCATCCAGTCTCTGTTTAAAAGCCTCCAATGAAATGTTCATGCAAGTGTTAAGTATACACACACACCACACACTTGTTTCCCACTAAAATCAATAGGCTGTGTAAGTATTTTTCTTTGGCTGGATTTCAGGTGTGTGTGTGTGTACAATTCTGAGCTATCTTCAATGGCAACTAAGTCAACAGCAATAACAGTAGTGACATAAATCAACATACAAAATGAGATGTAGGCCAGCCATTGGTAGCCAATGATAAAGTCATGCTATGGTTAATAATAAAATGATAATGTCTTAATTTAACAAATGACATTCTGTCACTAATGGCTGTTATGAAAACTCTGTGCTCGGCTTTCATGACTATATTTAGAAATGGACTGCAAATCATAGGAACAGCTGTATCTCAGTGTGGCAAAAACATGACATTTTCATAGAAAGAAATGCAACAGAGCCATCTAATGGAATAGAAGCAATCTGCTAAATGTTTCATATCAATACCAAAGGCTGCTTTTGAGTCTCGCTCCTCTAGCTTTACTTCAGGTTGATATGAGAGTCTGCACTTATTTTCAGTCTCCCCTCCTGGCATAAAGTTTACTCTGCCTTAGCATTTATATTTATCAAGCTGCCAATGGAAAACCAAAACAGGAGAGGAAAGGTTGCTTTGTGGAAGAGAATGAGTGTAAAGATATCTTCTGATCCGGGTATTAGATTCCAAAATGGGCCATTGTGCCTCACCATGGCACCATTGCAAAGCTAGGCATGTGGACACAATGTTGGTGTGAAGCTGAGGTAAGGAATTGATGACCTAACACTTGCATGTGATCTGCTTTAATTTTATATGGGATTTTCTTATGTCACCTACCCACCAAGGATGTTGCTGGTCAAAAACTTACAGTATGATTTTGTCCAGCATATCAAGTTTTGTACTCACACAACCTCCAAAAATGTGTATCAGTCTCCATCATACATCAGTTTACATCAGTTTAAAGCCATAATAGAATGGTAGCTTCTATATTACACCAGAATAATGTAGCCGTCTAATAGTTTGTTGTCAAAGGCTTTCATGGCCGGGATTACAGGGTGGTTGTATGTCTTTCGGGCTGTGTGGCCACACAACCTCTGAGGATGCCTGCCATAGATGTGGGCAAAACGTCAGGAGAGAATACTTCTGGAACATGGCCACACAGCCCGAAAGACATACAACAACCCCGTCTAATAGTTTCCTGCACTCTTGGTTTAATGTCTTAGCAATAAACTGAAATCTTTGAATCTTCCTAGAAAAATCGGATACAGTAGAGTCTCACTTATCCAAGGTTCTGGATTATCCAATGCATTTTTGTAGTCAATATTTTCAATATATCATGATATTTTGGTGCTAAATTTGTAAATACAGTAATTATAAGATAACATTACTGCATATAGAACTACTTTTTCTGTCAAATTTGTTGTATAACATGATGTTTTGGTGCTTAATTTGTAAAATCATAACCTAATTTGATGTTTAATAGGCTTTTCCTTAATCCCTCCTTATTATCCAAGATATTCGCTTATCCAAGGTTCTGCCGGCCCATTTAGCTTGGATAAGTGAGATTCTACTGTAGTTTCTAAGGTGTGATTTTGCTACTACTGTAGTTTCAAAATCTGATCTATAGCAGATTTCCACTTCTGTCCTCAAAAAATAGATGGTGTGCCACATGAGCCAGACAAGTGCAAACTATGGGTCCCTGGGAATTATCAAAGTCAAATACTGTATACTTTCTCCCTGAAAAAAGATGCAATCTTTGAAGAAGAATTCTGAGGATGCCATGGTCTACTAAAAAGACAAATGAATAAGTTTTATATCAAATCAAACCTGAATTCTTGCTAGAAGCGAAGATAACTAAGATGAGGCTGACACACTTTGAACGCATCATGAGACACTGTGACTTGCTAGAAAAGACAATGCTTTGAAAACTGGAAGGCAATAGAAAGACTGCACTACGGATGGATTTATTCACTAAAGAAGTTGCAGCTCTGACCTTTAAGATGGGTGTCAAACATGTTTCCTAAAATATCCTGTGAACATTAAATTACTCAGAGAATATTCACTTTCAAAATTCATTGAGGAGAATTTTAAAGGATTAAATTTGTTTCAGCTCTACTGTAAGCAATATATATCAATCTAGACAAAGCCACATGGGCCAGGTTGTAGCATAGCTGGTTAATTGCCAGCAGCAATAGATCACTGCTGAACGGAGGGTGGCAAGTTTGAAGTCTGAGTCGGATTGAGCATTTGATTGTTAAAGTCTAGCTTACTGGCCATCTAAGCAGTTTGAAAACAGCTGAGCTGTGAGTAGAGAAATTAGGCACTGCTTAAAAGCAGGGAGGTATTTTAAGACACCATAAAAATGCTGGCGATCACAGAACAAGGAGGAAATACTATGATCAAAAGGGCTCGGTGTCATAGTGGATAAAGCGACAGCACCCCCCTGTGGCTGAAATCGAGCATAACCTCCAGGTGCCGAAGTTGGAAGATACCAAAATACCTCTGTCTGTCTGTCTTGTATGTCTAAAAATGGCATTGAATGGTTGCCATGTATGTGTGCATTGTCCTCCGCCCTGAATCTCCTTCAGGGTGAGAAGGGTTGAATATAAATACGGTAAATAATAATAAATAGTAGCAGTGTAACTTATAATGCAACATTTGTTGGATTAATAATGGTATAACAACAATCCTTTTACAAAAATAATATAATGGATGTATTGTCAAAGGCTTTCATGGCTGGAATCACTGAGTTGCAGTGAGTTTTATGGGCTGTATGGCCATGTTCAAGCAGCATTTCCTCCTGACGTTTCACCTGCATCTGTGGCTGGCATCTTCAGAAGTTCTGTTGGCAGTGAGGCAAGTGGAGTGTATATATACCTTTGGAATGTTCAGGGTGGGAGGAAGCACCCTTGTCTTTTTAAAACAAGTGTGAATTTTGCAATTAGCAAGCTTGAAAAGCATTGAGTTGCCATGAAGTTTGCAAAGTCAATCAGTAGCCTGGTCTTTGTTGCCTGGAGGCATCCTCTATTTGAGAGGTGTTAATTGATTGCTTATTGTCTGGAGTTCTCCTTTTTCTGAGTGGTGTTCATGATTTACTGTCTTGATTCTGGAGTTTTTTAATATGGGTAGCCAGATTTTGTTCATTTTCATGGTTTCCTCCTTTTGGTTGAAATTGTCACATGATTGTAGATTTCATTGGCTTCTCTGTGTAGTCTGAAATGATGGTTGTAAGAGTGATCCAGAATTTCCATATTTTCAAATAGTATTCTGTGTCCAGGTTGGTTTATCAATATAATGGATGATTATATTGCTGTTTCTCTGTGTAACAAGTAATGTTTTAATGTGTTTTCCCTATTGGAGAGGGTGGAAACTGGGGGCATTTTGATAGCCTGTTCTGGTCACACTAATATATGAGCAAGGCATCAAGGACATGAGCCATGTTTGGTCATAGCAAGGCAGAAAATGCGCTGTTACTGGAAGACTGGACTTTACAGAGATTTTTCACAAGTCACATTTATCCTCTTTTTTCCTGTCATATATCTTTGGGGGGAGGTTATACTCAAGTAAATATGCGTGTTCTCTACGTCATTAATGGCAGCTTGACATGGAAGAAATTTCTGCTTTTAGTAGTGATGCAGAGATTTTAGCAGCATGCGCACACACACACGCACACACACACACACACACACATAGGCTCAACTTATTTAAAATTTTCACACTATCACGGTGACCCTGTGCTCTTAGATCCTGTAAAAGTTGAGGGCCAAGTGTATTTCTCAGAACAAGAACTGAATGGTGGAATGAAACTCACCACCTGGATTCTTTTCCAACAGGGAGAGGAAACATTCACCTTCTGACTTTTCTCATGTTAACATGTTAAAACATGTTCAAAAATGTCTTCAAAAATGCAAGTATTAGTTTGCATAGGCTCATCCTAAATCTGGAGCTCATCCACATGCACAGTCATATCACTACTATTTCATTTTTAATTACTCTTTTCCCATCCTGTGGAATTCTTGAATTAGTGGTTTGTTCAGAGGCACTCAGTCACTTTTGGGTCACAATTCTAAATTTCTTACACTGCAAATCTCAGGATTCCATGGGAGGTTTGATAGTGCTTGAAGTGGAACGTAGCACTATGTAGTTGGCTTTGTACTTGAAAACATTCCAGCACCATGCCAGCAGCTGGCTAAGAGGGAGCCCTGAGGAATTGGGTGACTGCCTGTATCCTCATTGAAGAAACCGGGGATAGCACAGAGACAGCCCAGAAACATCGTAGGATGGTATCCCACAACCCACAATGGTAAGGGGGGAAAGTTGGGCACTGCCCTGTGATTTCCCAAGCTGTTCCCCGCTTTCCCCCGTCCTCAGGTTTCTGAACCTCCATGTGATGAGGTCCAGAGAAAGCTAAAGACCTCATAAAATGACAACTCCCAAGTGTCCAGAGCATTGATCTAAGGCAGTTAGAGTGGTGACAAACTGAATTAATTCTACTATGTAGATACCCCTTTGGGCAGTACAAAGAGCATCCTGTAGGATGGTTCTTGAGGCATCAGCCATGGCTACTATGTGCTTTGGGACAGTGCAATTTACTGTTCCATTTCACAAAATACAACAAGCCAGCCTTGCCTATCTTATCCAAGTGATTTTTTTGGTTGGAAGATTCATTTGCTTTATAACCAATTGTTGCTAAAAATAATTACCAATAATAGAAGACAGGTCATTCTTCCATTTGGGTGCCCTTGGTGATAGGAGTTGCATGTAGGCTTTGAGCCACCAAACAGTGCCCATCAGACACATTTACAGCTGCTGCATAAGAGAGATAAGAGGTCTTTTTGTTTTTCCCAACATTCACTGAAAGAAGCAATATAAAGACAATTTGTCTGGTTGTCTTCTGATCAGGAGTGGGTGGCAGCACTGTGTTACAAGGCCAAAATCAGTGACACGGGGATTGTTCTCCAGCCTCTTTGATCATTTCTTTTCTCGCTTCTATTTACATAAGACTACACTGGCAGATATTGGGCACACAGGTTCAGTCAGCCTTCATGCAAGGAGGAAAAACTTTGCTTCTAGCCCACATGCTGGGAGAAAAGCTCAGAAATTATAACAGCAAACTATCTAGTGCCACATTACACTGATTTCTCTTGAATGTGATATTCTGCTTCCATAAGGAATGCTGAGCGAAAGAAGATAGACACATTTGAACTGTGGTGTTGGAGGAAAATCCTGAGACTGCCTTGAACCGCAAGATCCAACCAGTCCATGGATTCCAGGAAATAATGCCCAACTGCTCACTGGAGGGAAGGATATTAGAGGCAAAGATGAAGTATTTTGGCCACACCATGAGAAGACAGGAAAGCTTGGAGAAGAGAATGATGCTGAGGAAAATGGAAGGAAAAAGAAAGGGCAAGATGGATGGATGATATCCTTGAAGTGACTGGCTTGACCTTGAAGGAGCTGGAGGTGGCGAGGGCTGACAGGGAGCTCTGGCGTGGGCTGGTCCATGAGGTCATAAAGAGTCTGAAGTGACTGAATGAATAAACAAAAACAGATTTGCAGCAAGCTAACCTCGACCATTATCGGTAATTATCACATGATATTACGTGCATCCTGCTGCCAATTTGCCTTCCCACGATGAATGTAGTGTTGTTTTTTTATTCATGAGTAAAACCCATGAATGATTCCTGAAAGTGCTGGCTTTACAATAACTTACCTCAATGCAACAGATCCCTTTTGATTCTGTGGCAATATGCCAACAGTCACATATCATCAGTGGGCATTTTTTTGTTTACTCCCCTCTCCTTGTTATTCCTAAGATGGCTGTTTTCCTCTCCACATATTACTGTAATGGCAAAATTGCAATAAAAATAAAATTTAAAAA
This sequence comes from Anolis carolinensis, assembly GCF_035594765.1. Classification (NCBI taxonomy): domain Eukaryota; kingdom Metazoa; phylum Chordata; class Lepidosauria; order Squamata; family Anolidae; genus Anolis; species Anolis carolinensis. The sequence continues at coordinate 163,067,815 of NC_085841.1, forward strand.
ATGCAACGCACACTGGGCAGGGCATATGGCAGCATGGTGTGGTTATTGTCAGTGGATGATGGGTTGCAGAGTGGATTCCAAAATTCATCATCCCGGTCTCACCGCCTTCTCCAGACTGTATTCCCATGCTGAGAAACAGCACTGGTCAAACAAACACTCCAGCAGATGAAGTCCAACTGTTGATTAACTTTATTTACATGGATATATACAAATAGAGTCAATTGCCATAAGTCCCAGACACATGGCAGTGTCTCTTCGGCAACGGAGCCATTCAGTTCTCAGTCCATCATCTGAGAAAGCTCACGCCGAACTCCAGATAAGATAAGAACACATTCCTCTGTCCGGAGGAAGTTCCAACCCTCAAAGGCAGGAAATCAATCCTGATAGGTCATAACAATCACAACAGGCTGTCAGTCAAAACTAGCCTGCTGTTAACTATTTCATTACTGAAAATACACACTCTAGCTCATCAGCAGTAAACACTTGATTTACATTTCATACAAATACAACCATACTCCAACAGTTATAAGAGAGAAGGCAGATTTATACTGCAAAGATGTGAACACACCTATTCCAGGATGAATGTTACCTATCTCACAGTGAACATACCTTTCCCAATATCTTTTCAGGCTGGAAAGGATGGAGTGATAAAGTCCAAAGCCGACCTAGTTAAAAGCATGTCCATTTTTGTGATATTCTAGTTGGCCTGATATAGAACTCATATTAATATGGCTTTGGGGGCATATCATAGCAAAAACAGAATGGTCATATAAAGTTTCCAGCAGAGCTCAGACAAGATTGGCAAGGGATATTTCACAGGAATATCCCTTGACAAAGGGGATTGTTACAAAGTAGTGGTAAAGAAAAACGCATTCTGCATGACTCCACAGTCCAACATGCCATCTCCCATTATCATTATTTATTTTTGTCCCTCTTCATAGTGGCCTAACTGTTTGAATGCTATGCAAAAAGTACCTTGATGGCTCATGTCAAATAATTTAATATTATTCTTAATCTCAGAGGTCTTACTCGTCTCCTACAATATGATCAGGCAACTATGGTGGGTTCAGAGGCTAAAGGTCTACACAATACGCCAAACCCACAGGAGTGAATGGAAGTCATATTGTGATTTTGAAAGCCAGGAGGGTTTTTTTTATGTTAAACATGGTCCCTATAATCAGGCCCATAGGCAGTATCTAGAAGACATTCATTGTAAAGTTCTGTGCATTAGTTCAAATTGGATTTTAAATGGCCATAATTAATAGGGAGGAACACTTACAGTTCCTGAACTACTTCCCTATGCCTTGTAAACCTTGATTAGAATCAGAGATACAGCATTTTGAAAGATCTCTTACACATATATTTTCACTTATATATGCTATTATAAGGCATGAAGTGATAATGATTCCCCACTGTCCCATTATATTGGAGGCTACCAGATCCCCTGCTCTTCACAGCTCTTTCCCTTTCTACCTAGGCTGTACAGTCTTGTTCCCAGAGTTTGCTTCCACTTCTATGCTATTATAAGGCATGGACATATCTGGGCAACAGTATGGCAAATCTCCTTTTCCACAACTTTCCCTACCACCATCCCAATTCTGCGCTTTCTCTGCCATGGACACTAAATATAATCAAGCCCACAAGAACCAATCATACATACCAACATCTTGGAGCGCTTCCAGGCAGCACCAAATCATGGGTTTTCCATTCGGGGCAAAAAAGCCCGGAACCTGAGAGAAGGTCCACAGATGTGTGACGTAATGAAAAATCGCAAAGTGTAGTCCACGCACCAGAGAAAGAAAATATGTGCCACGCAGATGAACAATAAAGAACAAATGGTTTATTCTTCTTAAACCCAAAACTACATATGTATGATGTGCTCACATAATGTCCTTTTATGAGAGATTTAAAATAGTCCTTCCTTTGTCCGTGTGGATAAATTCCTTCCAGCAACTCAGGAAGCAAGAGCATACTTCATACTCTGTGTGTGTGTCTCTCTGCTTCTCTCTTCAGACTGTCTCTGCACCTGCTTAGCTCAGACCTGAACAAAATCACAACAGTATCAAAAACTCCCAGGCTTAACAGCTCTCCAGACATGGCTCGATCAATCAGCTTCATGCATCTTATTTTGCAGTAGTTGACACACACACATTAGCTGATTTCTTACATACCGCAAAAACCTGTTGGTCCCAGGATTTCTGCTTGCAATGTCCAGACTTACAGTTTCATTACAGGATTTTGAAGCCTGCAAGATGGCCACTGTGGGATGTCTGCTGGAAATTTCGGCATTTTTAAAAGACTTTAAATGTGCATATGTGAATCTGTGCATCGTTCATACGAGTTTTGTTCCTGGGTCATACATATCTGTTCGTCATTGCTTTTATTCTGAAAAGATGATAAAAGTTGACTAGAGGGCTAAAACTTTGCCCTGGCAAGAGAAATTTCATTCATTGTCCAAATGTTTAATTAAGTTTGTGGCACACAAATTTTGTGGAGTAGGACCACTACTTTCAAAGTCAAGACTGCACTTTTAAAAAGGTACTGACACTTTCAAGCCAGGAACTGAACTTTGTCATTATTATTCTCATTCAGAGGCTGTGTGGCCATCTGTCTAGATAGGTTTGGTCATGTACTTGTGCCTGGGAACAACAAGGTGATGTCTGTTATACATGTTTGTAACTCATTGCTTTTATCATAAAAACATGGGGAAAGTTGATTACATGGCAAAACCTTTGTTTGTGTGCCACAAACATCATTAAACATGTGGAGGACAAAGTTTCTCTTGCCAGGATACAGTTTTTGCCTTTTAGTCAACTGTTGCCATGTTTTTAGGATACAACCAATCAGGAACTGACATGTACAACCTGGGAACAAACCAACATAAAAATCCTGTATTTTCTGAGTGTAGGGACATACAGAGATTCAAATATCCACATTTTCCGTTCAGAACTGGAATATTCCCACAACTGAAAATCCTACATTTTTAGCACTTTGTAGCAATTTCTTCCATGTTTTCAGGGAACATTCTTTGGTCACCCGCCATATTGAACCAGGAGTTCTTGAGATAAAGGTACTGTATGGATGGGCCCCAGTTTAGCCTTGGTTTGTGTTGAGTTATATATGTTTGTGTTGAGATATATTGAAAACTGGGTAAGTTTTCATGGGGATCATTAAGGTTATTGCAGATATCTGTGTGCAAAGAAAGAAAGAATCCACATGCAGATACATTGCATGTGGTAATAAAGGCAAGTGATTTCTCGTACCACAATCAGTAGGGTATAACTGTGAGGGAATATGAAATAAAGTCTCCATATTGCGATGAGTTCACTGGAAAGGGTTGCTATGGCGACAGCTGCTGTGTCAGCCAGCATTCTGATTGGTTGCTGCCTTTAGCAGAGGCAGACCAACGGTTTTTCCAACAGACGTTTTCAGCTTCATTTTGTCTTCTCTTCTGGAGAGGAAGAGAAAGGAGCTGACTAGATTTTTAGTCAGGAATGGAATGGCTGTTGTGCTCTTCAAAGTTTGACTATTTAAAGAAGGAATGAGGCATATTTAAAAGGACTGTTACATATTGTTGGCCTATATATGTGTTTGAACTCTTGAACCTGAATAAAGTTACTGTTATTGTTTTATTCAAGCCTACGTGGCACCCTTGTTATACAGCAGACTTTATCTTGATTTAAAGACGGTGATAAAGCTTCCGTTTACGTATCCATCTTTATTTTTATTTTACATAACCCGCCACAATAACAACAGAGGTTACAGTACACCATTTGGTGCTCTTTACAAACTCTTGTTGTGGGTGCCGAGCTCTCTGTTTTTCCTGCAGATTATAGGTACTATACACTCTGGGAAGGACCATCTGTTTTGCTGAATTAAACTGTACTTTATTTTGCCTAGTGAAGGACTGTAGTTTCTGCTACGAATGAAGAAGGCTGCTTATTTTATCTGTTGGAACTCAGCTGAAAAGAGTAAAGTATTTTCTTTTGTGCTATCCTACTGCGACCCTGGTGTTAGTTTGTCTTCAAGGGAACTGAAGCTGGACTTTAAGTTTAGTGCTGTGCGGGACGGATTGGGTTTTTTTTCCTGACACTAAATGCAACAGTTTCCACTATATCATTATCTACACATTAATCTGGAATACTCTGGAGCTCTGGAGCTGCCCTAGATGCAGCATAGGAATGTCTCCAATACCTTTTGATGTTCAGCTGGCTGACTGGGCTGATAGAACATTACGGCTGCTGCTTCTGCTATTTCATTGGCCAAAAGTGGCTCCCTGGCTGAGCCATACTAGGGATGTTGCTTCTGATGAAGTCACAATAGGGCACACAGAAGCTGACCAGCAGAAGACCAGCAACAAGGCTGAGATGCTGCTCCTTGCTATCAACACAACAGTGGGTGGGTCTCTTAGGCATGTGGACACTGAGGCTGGATTTACACTGCCATATAAACCAAACCATACAAAATCTAGATTATCTGCTATAAACTGGATTACAGTATAGGTAAAGGTAAAGGTTTCCCCTGACGTTAGGTCCAGTCATGTCTGACTCTGGGGGTTGGTGCTCATCTCCATTTCTAAGCAGAAGAGTCGGCGTTGTCCATAGACACCTCCAAGGTCATGTGGCCGGCATGACTGCATGGAGCGCTGTTACCTTCCCGCCGGAGCGGTACCTATTGATCTATTCACATTGGCATGTTTTTGAACTGCTAGGTTGGCAGGAGCTGGAGCTAATAGCGGGCGCTCACTCCGCTCCCAGGATTTGAACCTGGGACCTTTCGGTCTGCAAGTTCAGCAGCTCAGTGCTTTAACACACTTCAGTTTATGGCAGTTTAAATTCATATAATCCAAATCAAAGCAGATAATTATGTGATTTGATAATCTGAATTATATGGCAGGGTAGATCTATCCTATGGTTCCATCTGCATTGCCATATAATCCAATTTGAACTGCATTATAATGGTCAGTGTAGGCAGAACTGAATTGCATTGAACTGAATTATATGAGTCTACACTGCCATATAATCTAATTCAATGCAGATAATCTGGATTTTCTAAGGCCTTGGGATGTTGAGTTTACAGATTGCATCTAAAAGTTGTATCTCTAATGCTGAGGGATTTAATGCTCTTGAGTACAAACAGTCTTTCTATTCTAATAAGTAACAAATAAATACATAGGGACCACCAAACACAGCGCCCAGACACGAACCTGAAAGACACTGCAGATTAACTCAAATAGAGAAGTCAGCTATAACAGAGCACCTGATGAACCAACCTGGACACAGAATATTATTTAAGAACACAGACGTTCTAGACCACTCTGACAACCATTATATCAAACTACAAAGAGAAGCATTGAAATCCACAAGCACATGAACAACATCTAGTTACAAGTATTTTAAAAAATTAGAATCAAGACAGTAAATAGTGACCACCACTCAGAAACAGAAGAATTACAGACAGCAAGCAATCAAGTGCCAGTTAACATCTCCCAACAAAAGATAACTCCAGGCAACAGAGGCCAGGCTACCACTATGCAGATACCCTCACTAATTTACTTTGCAGCTTCATGCTATTCAAGCTGAGTAATTGCAACAGTCACACTTGCTTTAAACAGACAAGGGTTTTTTCTTCCGCCCTGGACACTCCACTTGCCTCACTTCTAACAGATCTCTGAAGATGCTAGCCACAGGTGCAGGCAAAATGCCAGGAGAGAATGATGCTGAAACATGGCCATACAGTCCAAAAAACCCACAGCAACCTGACAAATAAATAGGTCATTATGCTCTGAATTAAAGTGCCATTGGTGATGGTTGCTCTATTTATTTCATTCATTACTTTGTTTAAGGTTTGTTTGTTGCTCTTTAAAGATGACAAGAGAGTGTATGTCAGTACAGGTTGAGCATCCCTTATCTGGAATTCCAAGATTTGAAACAATACAAAATAAAAATTTTTCCACATGGGTACGGTCAGGGCCAGCCCTAGATACTTTTCAAGTGTAAGCAAACAGTATTTTTGGTGCCCCCCCCCCTCCAAACCAATCACTGAAAAATAAAAGGTAGAGGTGAATAGAATATATATGTGTGTGTATGTAACACACACACACACATACACATGAGAGAGACACATATGGTACCTACATATGTGTGTGTGTGTGTAGTCAATTTTTCAATACATCGTGATATTTTGGTGCTAAATTCGTAAATACAGTAATTACTACATAGCATTACTGAGTATTGAACTACTTTTTCTGTCAAATTTGTTGTATAACATGATGTTTTGGTGCTTCATTTGTAAAATCATAACCTAATTTGATGTGTAATAGGCTTTTCCTTAATCCCTCCTTATTATCCAATATATTCGCTTATCCAATGTTCTGCCAGCCCGTTTATGTTGGATAAGTGAGACTCTACTGTATATACATACACATACACACAATGTGGAGAATATGTGGCAAGGTAGATAGATAGGTAGGGAACCATGGCGGAGGAACCTTTCTGGGAACAAGGCCTAATAATAGTGCCACCTTGACGTGGTGGGGGGGCTTAGCCATTCCGAGGATGCTGAGGGCTGTGCTGGCGGTAGTGTAACTACCGGCAGGTCCAACCAAGCCAGAGAGGCCTCAGCGGAGGAAGGCAACCAAGTGCACCTAACCCATTAGCATTATGGAGAATCAAACCAAAACGAAGTCTACACTGGCTCGGTCGTCGCCCAGGATAAAAAGGACCGCGGTGGATGCTGCTGATTCTGGACATCCATCGACAAGTGAGCTACGGAATCATCAAAACCCAAATGAACAGTCACAGAAGCGGCAGAAATATACAATGCCAGAAAACCCCACAGTCATGAAATGCTATTACAACTCTGAACCTGAAAAGTGCGGCTACCAAAAAAGGATGCATCAGCTATGGAAACAAGAGTACCCTGACTCACAGATAATAGAACCCTGACTGCCTGACCAACGAAGATTCATAATCAGAAACAAAGTGTTCAGTGAAGTTGAACTCAAAGAAATCCAGAAAATCTGCAAAGCAAATTACCATCAGACCACAGCACAGACAGCAGCAGAGACTCCAGCAACACTTGGAATGGTGGAACAGATTGAACCAGAAGAAAGTGTGGAGCTTTTGCAAGAATTTGATGACCAGCACTTGAAACACCTGTTGAACCACCAGGAACCTTGACAGCAAGACAACAAGAGCTCAAGAATAAGATCATGGCTCATGCTGCAGCAAATGCAATAAGACAGCGGCTCCCAACTCTAAAAACAGTGCCCAAGAGACACCTGGCGCCTCTCATGAAAGATGTGAATGCAGTACTCTCCACCGTCCAAATAACATCAATTGAACAAACAAACCAGTATGCCTACAGTGCAGCAGTGATAGTAAAAGAAGAGCTTGGGCTCCTACAACCATGGCAGCCCCAAAGAAAATTGACTGGAAAACCAAAGTGGAAGGTCAGGCTAGAGTTGAAAATCAAGAAACTTAGATCAGATGCAAGTAACCTGAAAAATATGAAAGAGAAGAAACTGAAGAATGACAAAATCAAGCAATACCTGATCAGAAAGTACTGACTGAACACCAGAAAAATTGAAGAATCCTTGGAAATTGTGAAAGAACAAATTACAGCAACAGCCAGAAAAATTGAAAGATATGAAGCCAGAAACATCCAGTACAGACAAAATCAATTATTTCAATCTGACCAAAGACGGTTCTACCAAAGCCTGAACCAAACAACAGACACAGTAACCATAAAGCCAGAGAAAACTGCAACAACGAAGTTCTGGAAAGAGCTTTGGGAAAATAATAAGAATTACAACAAAAACGCTGGGTGGATAAAGGAGTTTGAATGAAAATTCTCACAGAACAAAATGGAACAGATGGAAATAACAACTGAAATGATCAGCAAACAAGTGCAAAAAGTCAAGAACTGGACATCGCCTGGTAGTGATCAACTTCATGGATTTTGGCTCAAACATCTGATTAGTCTATATGGAAAAATGGCCCAACAATTCAATGAGATGCTGCAGAAAGGAAGTATCAGTGAATGGCTAACAACTGGAAGAACTTACCTGATACAAAAGGATCCAGCAAAAGGAGCAGCACCAGGAAACTACAGGCCAATAACGTGTCTGTCCACTATGTTTAAACTACTGACTGCCATCATAGCTGATAGAATTCAAGACTATCTTGAAGAAAAAAACATCTTGCCAGATGAACAGAAAGGCAACAAACAGAAAAGCAGGGGCATAAAAGACCAGCTATTGATTGACAAAATGATTCTGGAGAACTGTAAAAGCCGAAAAGCTAATCTTCACATGACATGGATTGACTACAAAAAGGCCTTTGACTCACTCCCACACAGCTGGATCATCAAGTGCCTGGACGCCATCGGGATTAGTAAAAACGTTGGCACCTTCATTGAAAACATGATGGAGCACTGGAAAACTGAACTGTTTGTTGGAAATGAAAGCTATGGACTTGTCAACATCAGGAGAGGAATTTTCCAGGGAGACTCATTGTCCCCTCTGCTTTTCATTATTGCCATGATCCCTCTGTCAAAAAACAAACCTCGGCTATCTAAGAATTCTCACAAAATTTCGCATTTGATGTACATGGATGACCTGAAGCTGTATGGAAAAACGGAAACTGAAATCCAGTCTCTGACTAACACTGTCCGAATTTTTAGCACTGATATCAGCATGGAGTTTGGCTTGGACAAATGTTCGACAGTGGCATTGAAGAAGGGAGAAATCATTGAAAGTGAGGGCATAAATATGCCTAATGGCCAACCAATAAAGTGTCACCAGCCAGAGGCCTATAAATATATGGGCATATTACAGCTGGACAACATCAAGCATGAACATGTGAAGACTGTGGTCAGTAAAGAATACACACAAAGGGTCAGAAAAATTCTCAAAAGCAAGCTCAATGGAGGCAACACCATCAAGGCCATAAACACCTGGGCCATACCTGTCATAAGATATACTGCTGGCATTATAAATTGGACACAGGCGGAACTGGACAATTTGGACAGAAAAACAAGAAAACTCATGACCATTCATCATTCACTGCACCCTCGTAGTGATGTTGACCGGCTATATCTGCCTAGAAGATCAGGGGGCAGAGGACTCTTACAAGTAAAACAAGCAGTCAAAGAAGAAGAACATGCCCTGGCAGAATATGTAAAGCAAAGTGAAGAACCTGCTTTGATTGAAGTCAAAAATCAGAAACTCCTCAAAGCACAGCAGACAAAAAACCAGTACAAGAAAGCCACACTACAAACTAGAGCTGACAGCTGGCACAACAAAACATTGCATGGGAAGTTCCTTGACAAAATTGAAGGAAAAGCTGATAAGGAGAAGACCTGGCTCTGGCTCACGAATGGGACCCTGAAGAAGGAGACAGAAGGCCTGATCCTTGCAGCCCAGGAGCAAGCCATCAGAACAAATGCAATTAAGGCCAAAACTGAAAAATCAGCTGTTGACCCAAAATGCAGACTGTGCAAGAAAACCGATGAAACAATTGATCATATCCTCAGCTGCTGTAAGAAAATTGCACAGACAGACTACAAACAGAGGCACAACTATGTGGCCCAAATGATTCATTGGAACTTATGCCTCAAGTATCACCTCCCTGCAGTTAAGAACTGGTGGGATCACAAACCTGCAAAAGTATTGGAAAATGAGCACGCAAAAATACTATGGGACTTCCGAATCCAGACTGACAAAGTTCTGGAACACAACACACCAGACATCACAGTTGTGGAAAAGAAAAAGGTTTGGATCATTGATGTCGCCATACCAAGTGACAGTCGAATTGATGAAAAACAACAGGAAAAACTCAGCCTCTATCAGGACCTCAAGATTGAATTTCAAAGACTCTGGCAGAAACCAGTACAGGTGGTCCCGGTGGTGATGGGCACATTGGGTGCTGTGCCAAAAGATCTCAGCTGGCATTTGGAAACAATAGACATTGACAAAATTACGATCTGCCAGCAGCAAAAGGCCACTCTGCTGGGATCTGCGCGCATCATCCGAAAATACATCACACAGTCCTAGACACTTGGGAAGTGTTCGACTTGTGATTTTGTGATATGAAATCCAGCATATCTATCTTGTTTGCTGTGTCATAATAAAATAATAATAATAAATCATCCCAACAAAGGATTACCCCAGGTGAAAGGCTATTCAATGCTAATCAAGGTGGCCAATTGCAACATTCCCATCAGCCTCCAACAGACAAGAGTTCTTTCTTTCTCTCACCCTGGACCTTCCGCAGATATATAAACCCCACTTGCCTAGTTTCCAAGAGACCTCGTAACCTCTGAGGATGCCTGCCATAGATGCAGGCGAAATGGCAGGAGGGAATGCTTCTAGAACATGGCCATAAACCCACCACAGAGACTGAGAAAATGGCCAATGTATGTTGGTGCAGCAGAAAGGATATGAAGAAGGAAGAAGGGAGGGAAGGAGGGAGAAAAGGGAGGAAGGAAAGAAGGAGGAAAGAAAGAAAGAAAGAAAGAAAGAAGGGACGAAGGAAGGAAGGAAGGAAGGAAGGAAGGAAGGAAGGAAGGAAGGAAGGAAGGAAGGAAGGAAGGAAGGAAGGAAGGAAGGAGTACTTACTTACTTAGGTGATCCCTTGTAGTTCGAGGATGATGGTCCTCCGTCTTCGCTATCTTGGGGATGGATCCGTAGATGGCTGAAGAGACCTATTCTTGACCTATTCTGCAGACCTATGCAGACCTATTCTGCATCAAGGAAGGAAGAGGAAAAAGGAAGGGCAGAAAGGGAGAGGAGGAGGGAGGGAGCCAGGGAATCCTCAATCAGGGCCAGCTAACACCTCCCAACAAAGGATTACCCCAGGCAGAAAGCAGCCAGGCTTTGAAGCTGCGAGGCTATTTAATGCTAATCAAGGTGACCAATTGCAACATTCACACCTGCCTCAGACAGGAGTTCTATTTCCCACCCTGAACATTCCACAGATATATAAACCCCACTTGCCTAGTTTCCTCTGAGGATGCCTGTGGGCGAAACGTAGGGAGAGAATGCTTCTGGAACATGGCCATACAGCCCAGAAAACCCAGTGATTCCAGCCATAAAAGCCATCATCATTATTATTATTATTATTATTATTATTATTATTATTATTATTATTATTATTACGGGTGGATGGTTGGAGGTTTCTTACCGGGCTGCTCCCCACGTTGCAGGCATACCCGTCGTCCTGCCCATACTGGTGGGGTAGGGTGGGGATTGATTTTGTCATTCGGGAGTTGTCATTGCTGGGATTGATAGTACACCTAAAATTAAAGAGCATTCAGAACTGCGCCAATGATTGAATTGAACCTAACTTGGCACACAGAACTCCCATGACCAACAGAAAATACTGGAAATGTTTCGTGGGTATTGATCTTGGGTTTTGGAGTTGTTGTTCACCTACATCAGAGAGCACTGTGGACTCAAACAATAACGGATCTGGACCAAACTTGGCACGAATACTCAATATGCCCAAATTTGAACATTGGTGGAGTTTGGGGAAAATAGACCTTGATAGTCTATTTGGTAGTTGTAGTTGCTGGGATTTATAGTTCACCTACAATCAAAGAGCATTCTAAACTCCACCAATGATGGAATTGAACCAATCTTGGCACACAGAACTCCCATGACCAACAGCAAATACTGGAAGATTTTTGTGCACATTGACCTCGGGTTTTGGAGTTGTAGTTCACCTACATCCAGAGCGCACTATGGACTCAAGCAATGATGGATCTGGACCAAATTTAGCATAAATACTCAATATGCCCAAATTTGAACACTGATAGAATTTGAGGAAAATAGACCTTGAAGAGAAGGACAGAGAGATCTTCAGCCTTCTCTGCCAAAGGAGTTTCTAAGACCATCAGAAATATATGTTTTCTGATGCTCTTTGGCGACCCGTATGGCACCCCCCTTGCGACCCTCCCCCCAAAGGTCCTGACCCCCAGGTTGAGAAACACTGGCCTAGAGTTATTGTAATCCTCTTGCTGAAAGTATTCAGTATTAAGGCAGAAGGTCTTTCCATTGTGAATGTCTTCTTTCTGGATTTCTGGGAAAAGGCAGTAGGGTAGATGGCCTTCCAGACTGTCATCTGCCAGTTTAATGATATTCTGCACCCAATGTGTATAAAAGAGTTGTGTACATTCTGTTCACCACAAGAGGTCAGCATAAACTTGGTAATAATGACTCATACTACAGTCTCAACATTTTAATATTTAAAAAGTACATTTCCTACCCCACCTTCAAAGCAGCTGTCTTGGGAATTTCACCAGCATTCTTTGGCACAGAAGGCCAGAGATCTTGTAAAACTATTATCTCATATGATTCCATAGCATTGAGCCATGGAACTTAAAGTGGCTTCTAACTGCATAAATTGTTCAGTCTAGATGCAGCCCCACATAGATAAATGTGTCTGTGTGTACATATACATAACCCTGCACCACAAAGTGTCCGGTTTGGTTATTATTTATAATCTTTGGCTCTGTGTTATTTAAAGGTGGCAGAGAATATATTAACATCTTGTTAGTGGAATTATGCGCATCTGAATTTGGAAAAATTGTCCTAAATTTCAGTAACCCATCAAAGCCAGTTTTTGATTAAAGAATGATAGATTTCTGAAGGTGCATTGGGCATCTCATGTCCATGCTCAATATTAAAGTACAAAAGGCAAAAGATTTGTCACAAGATACTTCTACTGCAGGAAATAATATAAAAGTCCAAAGCCAATTTTCAGCTTAACATTCTTGAAGTACCTACTGGGCATCATCCACAGTCCAAAGCAGCAACAGCTAGGGGAGAGTCAGTCCTCATTCAGTTCAATTATTCTTATTTCATATTATTTTTATGTTTCTACAGAAAGACATGGAAATTTCTCATTCTCTCTCTTTTTTTTCTTGTTTGCCCAGAGGCAAAATGGAAGTGGAAAGATATAGCATGGCAAGGGACAAGTATTGCATTGGATTTCCTATAAACCCACTGGGGGAGGGATGCAACTATTGAGTTCAGTGCTGCCAAGATAAGTAGAAATCTGTAATGCTGATTTCCTTTTGGCTCTGCATGTGCTCTCTTTCCTGTGTAACCAGTACCACTGCTTCAAGGGACTGGGCTTAGCACAGCAGGCTAACCAATGTGCTGCAGAAAAATCCTGGTCAGCAGTTCGAGCTTAGGTCAGGGCTGAGCACCTGCCATTAGCCTCAGCTCATCTGCTCACTTAGCAGGTCGAAAGCAGAAAAGTGAGTAGATGAATAGGTGTTGCTTTTAGCAGGGAGGTAATAAAGGTGCGCTTAAGGACATTGATCAGAGGAAAAGCTCTTTGGCATGGAAGATGGAGCGACAATGGCTGGAGTCGAGCACAACTTCCAAGATGCTGGAAATAAGATGGAAAAAAACTGCCTTTATCTCTGCTGTGTTGTCTGTTCTTGTTAATTGTGTAATTGTATAATTAGCATTTAATGTTTGCCATATGTGTGCTCTGTGAGCTGCTCTGAGTTCCCTTTGGAGTGAGAGGCGGGGCAGAAATACTGTAAATAAATACATAAGTCTTCCAAGCTTCATTAGGTGCACCAATGTGCAAACTTCACAAGCCTCACCTCAGGACACACATACAGAGGGGTGGGTGGGTGCTGTACATGCTCTTATGTGCACTGCACTCTGTCAACAGTCCTCTTTGACCACATAACACCAGACAACATCTGTTGGGGGTGCTTTGAATGTGATTTCCTGCTTCTTGGCAGGGGTTGGACTGGATGACCAGTTCTCTTCCAACTCTATGATATTATGATTCTATAATTCTAACAGTTATATATAACATAAGAACACAACAAAAGCTTTGCTGGTTCAGAGGGGACGGCTATCATTCAAGTTCAGCATTATATTCAAAGTGGTCACCCTCTTGCTATGGGGAATTCTGACAGTAAAAGATGATTGCAGCTGCACCTCTCCTACTGTGTTTCAGCAGATGATAGTTAAGAACACACTGATGTTGGAGATAATATGAATACATCCTTCATAACTAGTAGCCGTTGACAGCCTTAACTGCCACTTAGCAAAACAAATCACCCAACCTGCAAGCATAATGGAACAGAGTTGGTGATGGTAGAAGACTCTTCCATCATGCCTGCATAAAACTGCTATTTCTTCTTCCTGTACTCGAAGCACAAGGGAGGACAGACACAAAACTAGGAAAGGTCAGAACCTTGGTTAACAAGGTTTTCCTACAAAACAGTGGAAAAACATATCTTCTTCCCAAAGACTTGTGATGTCCTCGACAAATATAAAACCTTAGAAACTACATGGATTGCTCCGCTATAGGAGAAAAGCAAGGGGAAATGCTGACACTGGGACCAGCTACACTGACCATTTAATGTAGTTTCAAACTGGTACATTAAAAAGTGGTTTCACTGTGCAGATTATTACATAGAAAATCCCAGAACCAGTTTGAGGCCCAGATGGTGATTACACAAATCACAGAGCATTGATAAACTTTAAAAATATATATTAATTTTTAGATACATTAACAGCTTACAGTGAAACAGAACACAAAACAATGAACATTTTACAAGCACATAAGCCCACTTTAAGTATTTACTTTTGCATGCTTTTGTCGCTAGCTTAGAACTGCATTAAATGGTCAGTGTAAAGATGGCCAGTGACATAGAGACTTGCTTGAGTTCCCCTCTCTAGCAGCGATTGTCTTACCTGTAAAAATGCTGTGCAATAGGAATTTATGTCTTTCCTTTTGCACTTTCGGAACTATTCTGAGATTACAGCGTCCATTAGTACCAAAACGTTATCACACACAGAGTTCTTCTTGTAACGTGATCCCCTCCACTTGTCATTGTTTGCTTTTTGAGATGCATCAGGGATTGAAGGAGGGAGTAAGGAAGCTGACCACAAGCAAATGTAACACCAATTAGGGGGTCTTTTTGGAAGAATCTTCCCTTCCCTACTTCCCTCCCTATGGTACCTCCCATGTTTTGCACTTATGACGTTGTGGAAGGAAACTCAGGCACTTCTATATATATATAAAAGAGTGATGGAATCGTGGCACCGAGCAAAACAACAAAACTAAAGGCCACCCAACCTTGAAATTTGACAACACATCCCATCATCCACGCCTCTAGGTTGATACAACAAAAAATCCCATCAAGAACCTCCACAGGGCCTTAAAAACCCACCCGTCAGCCTGGCCGGAAGGCCCCATGGTGGTCGAAGGAGGGGCCTCCACGCGGCGGGGCCTGTGATGCCCACCGAAGAGGAGGGTCGCAGAGTAAGAATTGTCAGGCCGCGGCGGGGCCCGAGCAGGCGTGGAACAACACCCCCCCCCCCGCGAAGAGCCACCACGGCCTCCTCCATGTGCCACAGGCCGGACGGAGGCGCCCCCCCCCCGAAGAGCCGCCTCAGCCTCCCGCCAGCCAGAGGGAGGCTGTGAGGCCCCGAGGTTTTTGGGGTTTTTTTTAATGTTTAGGCCTGCAGAGCCGAAGGTGGAGAGGCTTCCAGAAAGACAGGCCTGCTGCCCCCTCCCCCCGCGAAGACCCATCGTGACCTCCTCCATGCGCCACAGGCCAGAGGGAGGCTGCCCCAACCCCCCGAAGAGCCGCCTTACCAGCCAGAGGGAGGCTGCGAGGCCCCAAGGTTTTGGGGTTTTTTTTTTTGGTTTGAAATGGAGGCCTGCAGAGGTGGAGCCAGGGCTGGCCGCAAGGCCGGGAAGAGCCCCCCCCCCCCCCCCGCCGTGTCCTGAAAGCCCTGAAGAGCCGGCAAGGGCCCAGCCCTGCCACATGGGCCGGGCCTGCAGAGTCAAATGGCGGCCTAAGGCTGTGAAGGCCTAGGCAGGGCCACCCAGGAGCAGGGCCTTGGCTCCTTGCACCCCCCCTCCCCTTTTCCCCTCTTCAGAGGAGGGCCCTACCTTCCCAGCCTCACCTGCCTTGGCCTCTGTCTCTCTTCCAGGGATTGGAAAAAGGAGCCGCCTGCCTGTACTCTCAGGCAACAAATATAATACCTAAAATTACTGTGGTGTAATAATACAAAACAATATAATCTCTAAAATCAGGACATTACATAAAGAACAATACTCTGAAAATGGGAATACCAGACAGGAAACAACCAGGGCCAGCTAACACCTCCCAACAAAGGATTCCCCCAGGCAGGAAGCAACCAGGCTTGCAAACAGCAAGGCTATTCACTGCTATTCAACCTAACCAAGCAACATTTCCCCTTGATAGTACACCCTCAAGGTTTCAAGCCATGAGGCTACTCTGTCTCATTCAACCTACTCAAGAAAGGATGCCCCTATGTAGCAGTCTTTCAAACACCAAGGCTATTCAGTGCAATTCAAATTGGCTAAAAAACCATTTCCCTACAACGCAACTACCCAGCCTTCCAACCAGCAAACCTATTCCATTGTGTTCCAGCTCACCAAACAAGGATTCACATAATCAAAAAACACCCAGACTTTAAGGCTGTAAGGCTATTCACTGCGATTCCACCTGGTTAACAAATGATTCCCATCAGCCACAGCAACGCGTAGCTGGGCACAGCTAGTCTTCTTAATGAAAGAGAACAAGGAGAAAGTCAAAATCAGGAACTCCTGTCCTCTTTAATATTCTCTTCCATTCCTGGAAGATATTGTGACATTAATCTGCTCACAATAATGTTATTTTTATTTTATCTGTTTTTCCAAAACAGAATCTTGATGTTTTATTTCATTTTTATTTTACCTGTTTTCCAGGAGTTTGGGAGCAAGCATGTGGCTCTTCCCATCCTTCCCATAAATTTCACAACATCTTTAAATCTAATTTGGAGAAGAAATGGAGACTGCTCGAAATGTTTTGGTACTAATGGACGCTGCAATCTCAGAATAGTTCCGAAAGTGCAAAAGGAAAGACATAAATTCCTATTGCACAGCATTTTTACAAATGAACTTCATGATTAAGGCTGCTATTCTCACCTTGATGTTTAAAAGAGAGGTCCAGTTTTATACAAGAACCTATAAATGTTTTATACATTTTTATACAGACATACAAGTAAATATAATAGTTCCATCTTAGTTTGTTTCATCATCTTTATATTATGCTTGGAGAAAGGGAAACAAACAATTGAATCACCACATCCTCCAACTCAGAGATCTGGTTTGTCCAATATTTTGTCTTTTGCATATTCCTTTATGTGCCAGGTGCTCTGAGTGAGATTTGACACATTTGGCAGTATCACTGGTGAGACTTGAGCAGTGAGCTCTACAAACATAAGCCAAGCGCAGTATGCTCCCTCAAGCCATGTTACTCCATGCATTTGCATAAATGCAGTTAAACCCGCAATGCCTGAATCATGTGTTTGCACAAACAAGGTTGATTCCATTAAGGCTGAATCAGAGGGAAAATATAAAGTGCTCCCATTTCAGGCAAGTCCACAATAACTCAGTGCACCCATTTTAAGTGTGCCTACCTATCTATAGGTGATCACTCGTGGCCAAGTATGATTGTCTTCAAGTGTAGAGACTTGGCAGTGGGTTCGTAAGTGACTATAGAGACCCATTCTGGATCCACACGGTCTTTCTCAGTAAAGACATACGTTTCCAAAATGGAAGGTGGTCCCCACAAGGGTTTGCTTGACTCACCTTCTTCTTCTTGGCACGTTTCTCTATTTGTGTCTCTTCAAAATCCACAGCACTGTTGGGAACAGCTGACCTCTGGTCAGAACGCTCAAAGACCAGGGCTTCCCAGTTCTCTGTGTTTATGCCACATTTTTTGAAGTTAGCTTTAAGACCATCTTGAAATCTGTTTTGCTGCCCAGCAACATTATGTTTTCCATTCTTGAGTTGTGGGTAAAGGAATTGCTTTGGGAGATGGTGATCGGGCATTCAAACAATGTGGCCAGTCCAGCAAAGTTGATGTTGGAGGATCATTGCTTCAGTGCTGGTGGTCTGTTACTTTCTACCTCTGAAGTTTTACTTCTAATTCCACTGAATTCAATGGGGTTGACTCCTTGAACAGTATTCCTCTTTAAATTGCAAATCCTATCATATAGTGTGACTGTGTAGTGTTGTTAACAGAACCCAAAGGCCAACCCAATCAGAAGCTGTAGTGCCACAAAAGAACAAGATGTGATTAGCTATTTAATGTATTGTTTCACTTTGAAATATCAGGCTCAGGGAGAGCTTCCTATGGGACTTTCTGACTCGTGGCCTAAAATAACCTCCTTAACTTTAGGCCTCATGTATGTACTTCAACAATGCTAAGTGTGGAACCATCTTTAATGCTTTGCCTCAGGTAGCAAAATACCGTATCTTGGGCTGGACCTTGCATTAACTGTCTTTAAAATCACTTCCAGTGGTGGAGTTGTAATTATATCCAAACATCTAAAATGTAAGTGGCTATTTTTCAAATAACTGAGGATAGTTTGAATAACTCTACATAACAAAATTTGAAAAAATTTTCTGTTTCTGGTTTGAAAATGTTATTTCCTATTTAATTATGCGGTACTTACTTTGAAAATAGTTATTACACTTATTATAGTTTGGCTGCCACAAACTATGTTGTATTGGTTGAGACTTGATGAGATATTCATTGAAAAACTATAACAAAATGTGCTGCAGGATGTCTCACAAAAATAATGTTTTTAACAGTTTTTCCATGTTTTTATGATAGAACCATAAAATGTGGGAAATTACATTTATAACCCAGGGACAAAAACATGTTAAAAAGTGTAATTCATAGTAATTATTCAATGAGTAAGTAAATAAGTTTCAGTAATTCATATTACTTTTTTTTTCATGCTAGGAGTGACTTGAGAAACTGCAAGTCGCTTCTGGTGTGAGAGAACTGACTGTCTGCAAGGACGTTGCCAAGGGGATGCCTGGATGTTTTATCATCCTGTGGGAGGCTTTTCTCATGTCCCCGCATGGGAAGCTGGAGCTGACAGACAGAAGCTCACCCCCTCCCCGGATTTGAACTGCCGACCTTTCGGCCGGCAGTCCTGCCAGCACAAGGGTTTAACCCATTGCACCACCGGGAGATCCTGTTTATAGCCTACTTTTTCTCCCAAATGTGACTCAAACCTGCATTCACTTTTACCAAAACTTTAAGCATGGTTCTAGGCTCATATAATTCCGTAAGGCATATATTTCTTCTGCTCCCAATGCAATGTGAAGCTATTTTTCCTGCATGACAGGGGGTTGGACTAGATGGTCCATGTGGTCTCTTCCAATTCTATTACTCTATGGTTCTTCCTTGCTGAATCATAGGGTCTTCCAGTTCTCAAAGGCTGTAAACAGGCTCTTTGGTCATAATCTATCAGTGCATCCATCTACGACTGGCAATGGGCCCCTTTTAAATCTTCCAGTATTTTTCATTAAAAAAAACTAGGACACATGTGGCCAAGCATTATTAGGATGTATTCAAGATAACAAAAGTTACTAATGAAGAAAAGCACACAGGCTAGGAGAGGCTGCAGCAACTTGCTTTTACTTGAACTTCCTAAGAAGGGCAAGGAAAAGCAAAATGCTCACCCTCCCAGCTGAGCTGACTGAATGCAAACTTGTTTCATACTTTGTGTTCAGTTTCCAGCAATTGAAATAAGTTGTGGGGAAAATGGGAGGAAGAGAGAAAAATGCAAGATTTTAAGTAGATGATAGAAGAATCGGAAGTCCCTGAAAATATTTTTCCAGATGCCTCATCAAATTCCAAATCTCATAATTCCATACCATTGAACCATAGCAGTTAAAAGTGGTGTCAAAACATATTAATTCTACAGCATAAATGCACCCTAATTTTAGGCCCCTAACAAAACTGGAAAAGAGAAGTGCTTAAGCAATCCTGAAATTCTGTGTATAATTTAAAAATAATTTTAAGAGGACAGTGGAAACCTTGTGAATTTTTGATTATGGAAAAGCACAGACTTTAGAATTGTCAACAAATGTGAAACTTGTTTCCAAAAAGTAATAATCTGTCTGAACACATTTTAGAGGAATTGAAAAAACATGTTGAGGATATGCATTTTTTGCTATAAAATGCAATTTTCCAAGCCCTGCATCCAAGTGATTAGATATATTTTGATAGTCTTGATCTGTACATAATACTATATTCTACTCCTAGCCAACAACATGCTGCCACCTATAAGTCATTTTTCATGTATTTCATAGAATCATAGAATCATAGAATAGTAGCGTTGGAAGAGACCTCATGGGCCATCTAGTCCAACCCCCTGCCAAGAAGCAGGAAATTTATTTTTTGGATTTGGTACTTTCTGGAAACAAACTCCACAAATGTACCAGACTTTTTTCCTGGAAAGAATTTTATAGATATATTCTTAAAAGCAATTACCTTTGTTACAACCTCTTCATACATTATTATTTAGTTAACATCCAATAAAGTTTTGGAATGTTTCCTAGCTTGGAGATATGTAAGGTGAGCCAGCATTACGTGTGGTGTGGTAATGACACATGGAGATGCCCTCCTCCTGGTAACAGATCAAGGCCAAGCTCAGAAACATGTGTGGTGGGTTCTGTTTATGATCTACAGACTTTTGAATGACCCTGTGGAGGGAAATAATAGAAAAATATAACTATGTTGTACTCTTAAGGCATTATCAGATGGGCAGGTGTACAGCAGGAGGCTGAGGGGGAAATTGTGGGACAGCGGAGGGAGCCTATGTTTCTTCCCGTCAGAGTCCATGCTCTTTCTTCCAACATCATTTCTCCACATTTTCGTCGCCTCCTCTTCCCTTCATCAAAAAGGAGTCAGGTAAACATCTGAGTCTTCTGGGCTCCACTGCTGCAATGCTGACGCAACAAAACCCCACAGAGTCCTGCTGGAAGTAGCCCTGCATCATCTGAAGGGCCCCCTAAGACTCTGTTCTAGCAGCAGACAGAAGCAAGGAGAAGCGGCTCCTCTCTGCGTCTGATAAGATCCTTACTGAAATCAACAATGGAGAAAAGTGGGGAAGCACCCCTTTTCTTCCTCCCATCCTCTTTCACCAGTCACAAGACATGGAAGGAAAATATCGAAGCTCCCAAAATAGTTGGAAATGATAGGTATAGAAGTTTGAACCAGGTTTTCCACACAGATCAAGGTAACGATATCATTCGGAATTGCTGTTCCAGGTGAGAGGGGGGAAATGGGGGGGGGGAGGGTATGCACATCCAAGGAATATATCAAACATTAATATTGCAAAGTGACACCTGGAACAATGTATAGTGAGATAAGGTTTGTATTGCAAAAGCCTGTTAAGTAATTGGATGTATCAATAAAAAAGAAGCTCCCAGTATCGGGTACATTCGCCTGTCACTGAGGTGGGAGAAGACAGCCATCCCACATCCTTGGTCCACTTGAGCCAAGGAAGCACGAGCTGGTCTCACCTAGGAATCAACTCAGAGCAACTTGACAACCATAACTCAGGGGAGAACCCAAATCTTGGTGCAAGATTTGGTTTTCCCTAGGTTATTTCAACCCAGAATGTAGTTGCATTAAGCAGCTTTCCCCAAGTTAATCCAAGCAGCCCACATGAGTTTTGTGGCCACCTGTGGGCTCATCCATCTCCATTCTGACCTAAATAATCATTGTAAATGGGGCCACTGAATGTACCTTGAAACCAGTATTAAAGAAAGTCATTTCAATGTGCAGATGATTACATGGAAACCCTGGAACCAATTTAAGGCACAGTTGATTACACAAACCACAAAGCACTGCTGCACATTAAGGATTTTCTTTTGCACACTTTTGTGGGAGTTTGTTGTCTGGCCACCATAGTTCGAAGCTAGCTTTGAACTACATTAAATGGTCAGTGTAGATGGGGCCTGTGTGTCATATACTCAAGATTGCATCCTAAGAATATTACATATGTCTTTATCCTTAAATATGGAGCCCCTGGGGGCAGTGGGTTAAACCCTTGTGCCGACAGGACTGCTGACCTGAAGATTGCCGGTTCGAATCCAACCCGAGGATGAGCTCCCTCTATCAGCTCCAGCTCCATGCGGGGACATGAGAAAAGCCTCCCATAAGGATGGTAAAACATCAAAACATCCGGGAATCCCCTGGGCAACGTCCTTTTAGACTGCCAATTCTCTCACACCAGAAGCAACTTGTAGTTTCTTAAGTCACCCCTGACACCAAAAAACCCCCCTTAAATAAGCTCATTAGAACAGAGGTCTCTTTCACACTGGACATATACAGTAATATAAGACCGCAGTAGCCACAAAATTCACACGGGCAATATGTGCTGTATCACATATCTAATGGTGTACAATGCACTAAAAAAAGGCACAGGAAAGTCTGAGTCAAACCAAAAAATGTGCTGCAGCATATGCCAGTATATCCCACATCCAGGGTGAAATTGGTGTCACAAAATGTAGAGAGCATTGTAAACCCCCAACCCTGCTGAAGCACATATTAGGTTTTAGAACAGAGCTACTGAAAAGTGCTTCAAGGGCATGGCTGGGCAGCAGGAGGCCAATCAACCCCCTGGGAGAGGTAATTAATTACCTTCACTGTTAACTCCCCCTTTCTTCCTTTTCCCCCCCTGTAAGCCTCTGGCGCACTGATGTGCATCTCTCCAGGAAATTGGCAGGGGGGGGGGGGGGCTCTGCAAACCAGTTTGAGGCCATGTTCCATGGTAAATGTGATCATCCACCTGGCCTCAAACTGGTTCCAGGCATAGCAATCTGATCATTTGCAGTGATTATAGTGTCAGTGTAGAAGCACCAAAGTAGCAGTGCCACAACTCTATTAAAAATACTTGTTCTACGGATAATAACTGTCACATTTACCACTTATAGCTACCATCGTAATTATCCCATATATGTTTAGAATGTGCTTACAGGTTACTTTGTACTAGAAATTCCGTTGTGTTGAATCAAGTGAAGAGAAGCCTATAAACAGGATGGTAATATGTTGCTTTTAGAGGTACTGGAAGGTGCTTGCTTAATATATTTGATTAGCTAGAGATTTATATTTTTAACGAGAATTGTATGGATCATTATGACATACCGCAAATATTTTAGAGAGGACATACCGAAACTTGGAAGGTAGCTAGTAAAGTAAGCAAAAGCTTGCAGCTAATTGGAAAAGGGTGCAAGATAGCTGAATGGGATCCACATTTTCAGGAAGGAAGAAAGGAAGGAACGAAGGAAGGAACCAAAGAGGGCCAGAAGTTGTTACCAAATACATGTGTGTTTTGAAATTCATTGTAGCATAACCAGGAAATGAGCTAGAGGTGATCTCACCTTCTTGATTTAAATATATTGAGACAAGAATGAAACAGGAGTCATGTAAGTATATTTGGAAACTTAACATCAATAAAATACTTGACAGTGAAATAATAATACACTTACACAATAAAAGATTTGGTTCCTCTTGCATGTTCTCACCTGGAACCTCAGCTAACACTATTTCAGTCCCATTTATCTCCAGTTGAAAGGATTTGATTTATGTTTGCTTCTCTGGCTTAAATATTTGGGGTACAGGAGTAGATTGTGTTCTGTTTCCCTGACAGAGAGCTCTTCTTGTCTAGCTGCTTTGTACTAAATCACACTAATATTTTATCAGCAATGAAATTCTGAGCTAAAATAAAAATAATTTTTCTGATTTAAGCATAGCCAACAGGGATTATGATTTCCATGTACCTTGCAGTACATTTTATTTTATCTTTCATTCTTGAAATTTTTAATTTTTGACAAGGATTACATCAAATGGAATGGAATTCTTGGGTAGGGTGTATCTACACCAGTGGTTCCCAACCGTTTTTTGACCAGGGACCACTTTGACCAGGGACCACTTTGACCAGGGACCACTTTCCAACATTAGTACCAAAAGGTTTACGAATCAGTTTTTGGTCAACTTTAGATTTGGTTTGGTTGTTTGGGGTGCTGATTCAGAAAATTGCTTTGGATCGGCCACAGCCACTCTAGTTTCTGATGCAGAACATATGCCATCCAGTAGTCACCATTTGCTCACCCTCGGAAAACCATATTTAATAATCTAGAGCTGATGTGGTTTACCCAATGTAATTTTCTGAATCAGCACCCCAATTAACTCCAGGAACAGGTCTAAAAATGAAGACACCAAGGCACCCCTGCTTCCAGGTGACACACAGAACAGCTCCACTCAGGGGGAGGGAGAAGAAGGAGAAGCATCAGTCAGGAGGTTTGTTGCTCCTTTCATAGGTAGTCAGCCTATCCCCTCTGCACTGTGAGGGTTTTGTGAGACCAGTCACTCTCGTTGCAACAGTGTATAATTAATGCAGTTTGACCACACTTTAACTGCCATGGGTTAATTCTACTGAATCCTAGGATTTGTAATTTGTTGAAGCACCAACTCCCTCTGGCAGAGCAGGCCAGAGACCTTCTACACTATGTAGATCAGGCTAATGCATTTCCCTCACGTTTCTTTCACCATCCTCCCTTCTTTTCTTCCTTTGCAAGCACTATGTCAAAGTAATAATATAATAAATAATAAAGTTTTATTTATATACAGTAGAGTCTCATTTATCCAACATAAACAGGCCAGCAGAATGTTGGATAAGGGAATATGTTGGATAATAAGGAAGCATTAAGGAAAAGCCTATTAAATATCAAATTAGGTTATGATTTTACAAATTAAGCACCAAAACATCATGTTATACAACAAATTTGACAGAAAAAGTAGTTCAATACACAGTAATGCTGTGCACTAATTACTGTATTTACGAATTTAGCACCAAAATATCATGATTTATTGAAAACATTGACTACAAAAATGTGTTGGATAATCCAGAACGTTGGATAAGCGAGTGTTGGATAAGTGAGACTCTACTGTATCACCCTAGCACCTCAGAGGACTCAGGATGATAAAAACAATATAATACACATAATAAACAGAACCATTCAACAATTTAAAATAATACAAATGGTAAACATAAATACACAACATACAATCCAAGGAATGAAAAACAAAACTAGTAACAAAACTCCCTACAATGTAGAGAGTGCATTGTAGTAGTACAATGTCCTTATTAATTTTATGTATACTGTAGCTCATCTCCCTTGGCAGAAAACTGAAAAAAATCTTCACCATTTATCCCACAAAAATAGGACTCAGTACTGACAGGGAAAAATCTCTCAGACTACTGAGAAATAAAGAGACAACAGGCAATCTTTGTTAGCATTTGGCTATGTTTTATGGAATATATCAACAATAAAATATATTGCGCTTTTTGATGGTTCACACTTTTATTCGGTTTGAATTATACCCAGAACCAGCATATATTATTGAAAATGCTTGGGACAAGACATGAGTTTTGTGGATTTTGTAATACCTTTATTTGCATGTACACATACATATTGAGATATCTTGGAAATGAAAGTCAAGTCTAAACACAAAATCTAGATCTTTTACAGATAATATGGGGCTAATTTTATATACAATACTTTAAATAATTTTCTGAATGAAATAAAGTTTGTGTACTTGAACCATCAGAAAGCAAAGGTGTCATTATCTCAGTCACTCATGTGAACCATTTTGGAATTAAAAATATTTCAGGTATTGAAATTCCAGGTAAGGGATGCTCAAAAGGTTTTCACCACAAAGTTTGCTCTTTTATCATGTTTGCATAAAGGCTTCATAACCACACGTTGCTTTTTCTCTCAATTCACTTGCACCATGTTGTGAACAGTGCTGTATATTGTAGAAATCATTTGTCGTGTGCAAGTTATTCGTCTTATAGACATAACAGTTGTGTGTATAATACTTATATTTGTGCTTATAATACAATCCTTGCTTATACATGGAATGCATATTATAATACATGGATTCTACATTTCAACCATTTCCACTTTTTAACAATGCTCTGGTCCCTAGCCCATCAAATAAACAGGGGATGTCTTTATTAGAGAGATGCAACAGGAGCTTTCTTGAAGCAGTAGGTGATTACAGAAAATACAGAACTTATTTCTCATGCATTGTGGGTGATGCTATACTGAATGTGAAGGCAAGTATAGAGACCCACTTCCAAGCTATGGAACTCCCTACCAAGAGAGATAAGATAAAATAGATAAGATTAGGGTTCGCAACTGATATATCTCATGAATTCAATCTATTGACCCCTATACTAGAAGTCCTCCCGTTGTCATTCTCTTGCCTTTGTGCTTCAAACTCTTCAGGAAGATTTTTTTTAAAGAGAGAGGCAGAGATAGAAAAGAACTCAAGTGAAAGAACAACAGGATAGAAAATAACTAAAGGAAAGAAAGGGCAAGGGCAAAAAAGTGGAACGTAAGGATGAAGGATGTGTCTACTCGGATTGCTTTATCCGGGGCCAATCTGAAGCATTATGCTGTAGACTGGTCCATTATTGACCATGATGGTGGCCACATGCACTGGGTCAGACACTCTTCAACAACACATCAGTATCCAGATTGTCCAGATAGGTTGAGACCTCACTGTTGCTGTTGTTCCTTCTTATTGGCACGGAGCTCACTGCAAGGACCTGGCCATTCGGTTGGCGTTAGCTAATGGGGCGCCCATGTAATCAACAAGGATGGGATAGGGTGATCCTCTCCTTCATACTGATTGCACAGACATCCTATTATGACCTCAGCATACATGACTGCAACAACCAAGAGCTCACAGAGAACTTTGTGGCTGGTGAGGAGCAGTGGCAGCTAGCTGCAAAGATAACGAAAAGCTGCTTCTGGCAGTGTGTGAGTGGAGAATGATCAGTCCAAATGTAATCTGGTCCAACTGTTCTCAATGCTGCTAACCCCTCCTAGTGGACAGAGAGAAGCTGAGGAGTAGCATTGCAACAACTGAACATGCACAGAGGAGAGAACAGGGTGGGACATCTGCCAAGTCCACTTGACACATTTTACTTTCTGCATAGGTGCAAGAGATACAGAAACGACAAAGAAGAAATCTATTTTTAATCTGTAAATATTTAAAAATATAACTCTATGATTGCATGCCAGGGGTTGGCAGATCACATTTAGTTAGACAGTCCAATTTGCGCAGCAAAAGAAGAATATCTGCCATGTATGGTTTGTAAACTGGTACATTCAGACATTGTTGTTGTTTACTCGTTTAGTCGTTTCCGACTCTTCGTGACCTCATGGACCAGTCCATGCCAGAGCTTCCTGTCGGCCATCACAACCCTCAGTTCCTTCAAGGTCAAGCCAGTCACTTCAAGGATACCATCCATCCATCTTGCTCTTAGTCAACCCCTATTCCTTCTTCCTTCCTTTTTTCCCAGCACCATTGCCTTCTTCAAGCTTTCCTGTCTTCTCATTATGTGGCCAAAGCACTTCATCTTTGCCTCTAATATCCTTCCCTCCAGTGAGCAGCCGGCCGTTATTTCCTGGAGTATGGACTGGTTGGATCTTCTTGTGGTCCAAGGCACTCTCAAAATTTTCCTCCAACACCACATTTCAAAAGCATCTATCTTTCTTCGCTCAGCCTTCTTTATGGTCCAGTTCTCATTTCCATAGATTACTATGGGGAATACCATTGCTTTAACTATGCAGACCTTTGTTGCCAGTGTGATGTCTCTACTCTTCACTATTTTATCGAGGTTGGTCATTGCTCTCCTCCCAAGTAGTAAACGTCTTCTCTGAGTTCCTGCCTGCAGCCTATGTCTGCAGTAATCTTCACAAGTAGAAATATAAAGTCTGTCACTGACTCCATGTTTTCTCCCTCTATTTGCCAGTTATCAATCAGTCTGGTTGCCATAATCTTGGTTTTCTTGATGTTTAGTTGCAATCCAGCTTTTGCACTTTCTTCTTTCACCTTGGTAATAAGGCTCCTCCTAGCTTTCAGCCATCAGAGTGGTATCAACTGCATATCTAAGGTTGTTAATGTTTCTTCCAGCAATTTTAACTCCAGCCTTGGATTCATCAAGCCTCACATGTCGCATGATGTGTTCTGTGTACAAGTTGAATAGGTAGGGTGAATGTATACATCCCTGCCATACTTCTTTCCCAATCTTGAACCAGTCTGTTTTCCATGGTCTGTTCTTACTGTGGCTACTTGGTCTTTATACAGATTTCTCAGGAGATAGACAAGGTGACTTGATATCCCATACCACCAAGAACTTGCCACAATTTATTATGATCCACACAGTTGATCCACAGTCTCCTGCAAAGGATCGTTACCTTGACGTGGTGCTAGACTTTGGGTGCCTCGATGATGCCATGAGCTAAACCATGAAGGGCCACCCAAGATGGGAAGGTAATGGCAGAGAGGTCAAACTAAATACGATCCCTGAGGAAGATAATGGCAGCCCATCCCAGTATTCTTGCCATGAAACCCAAATGGATCAGTACAACCAGAGTTATGTTGGTATACCATTGGAAGATGGGACTCCCAGGTCGGAAGATGGTCAAAATGCTACTGAGGAGGAACAGAGGATAAGCTCAACTAGCCCCAGATATGATGACACAGTTAGCTCAAAGCTGAAAGGAAGGCCAACCCCCAATGGTGCTGTATGTGAACGACGAATTCGATGTACTAAAGATCAACACACTATAAGAACCTGGAATGTAAGATCTATGAGCCAGGGCAAATTGGACGTGGTTATTGGTGAGATGTCAAGATTAAAGATAGACATTCTGGGAGTCAGTGAACTGAAATGGACTGGAATGGGCCACTTCACAACAGATGACCACCAGATCTAGTACTGTGGACAAGAGGAACACCGAAGAAATGGAGTAGCCTCCACAATTAATAATAAAGTTGCTAACACAGTGCTTGGATACAACCCAAAAAATGATAGAACGATCTCAATTTGAGTTCAAGGTAAGCCGTTTAACATCACAGTGGTCCAAATATATGCCCCAACCACAGCTGCTGAAGAAGCAGAAGTAGATCAGTTCTATGAGGATCTTCAACACCTACTGGATAATACATCAAAAAGAGACATTATTTATATTACAGGAGATTGGAATGCTAAAGTGGGCAGTCAAATGACAACCGGGATCACAGGCAAGGATGGTTTGGGACAACAAAATAAAGTGGGACATAGGCTAATAGAATTTTGCCAGGAAAACTCATTGTGCATAACAAACACGCTATTCCAACAACCTAAAAGACGTCTTTATACATGGACTTCATCAGATGGTCAACACCGAAATCAGATTGACTACATCCTTTGCAGCCAAAGGTGGCAGACATCTATCCAGTCGGTGAAAACAAGACCTGGAGCTGACTGTAGTTCAGATCACGAACTTCTTATTGCACAATTTAGAATCAGACTAAAGAGAATGAGGAAAATACACAGACCAGTTAGATATGATCTCATGAATATTCCTAGTGAATATGCAGTGGAGGTGAAGAATAGATTTCAGGGACTAGATTTAATAAATAAAGTCCCAGAAGAACTATGGACAGAAGTTCACAACATTGTTCAGGAGGCAACAACAAAGTACGTCCCAAAGAAAAAGAAAACCAAGAAGGCAAGATAGTTGTCTGCTGAGACACTGGAAGTAGCCCAAGAAAGAAGGCGAAAGGAAACAGTGATGGGGGAGATATGTGCAATTAAATGCACCATTCCAGAGGTTAGCCAGAAGAGACAAGGAACTATTTTTTAAAAAGCAATGCATTGAAGTGGAAAAAGACAATAGAATAGGTAGTCTTTCAGCAAATATTTTTTGTATATTACATCATATACATGGCAACATCAAGATAAATATTGGTCCAAGACCATTATCAGTTTGCTTATCCAGATGAGAAGCCAGCAGCCACAGCCCTAATAAAGCACCAGGGCCGGCCCCACTATTGAGGCCCCTGACGCTGCCGCCTCGGGCGCAGGCCCGGGGGGGCGCCGTCAGGCTGGGCGGGAGGCGGGGCACCGCCCTGACGGTGCCCCGCCTCCCGCCCAGTGCGCCCTGGCCCGTCTGGCCTTTCCTAGCTGGCCAGACTGCAGCGGAGGTCCCTGCATGTCACGACCCAGGCGGCAGAGGCACCAATAACCATACACAGAGGCCAGAATCTATCTAATATCTTTATTGAAGGAATATATAAAGTTAATAAAAGCAAATGTAAAAGATAGTCCAGAAGCAGACCTTTCAGGAAAGGTCAAAATTAGTCCAAGGAATTAATGTCCAATATGAAATATTAAGGTCCAAAGTTGTAATCCAATAACCGAAACACTCACTTTGCCAAGCAAAGTGAGGGGAGATGACAAGGTCCTTTAGTCCATAAAACTTGAACGTGGCTAGGAAATAACTTGATACTTGAAACAAGGCTTGAACGTGGAACAAGGTAACTAAGAACAAGAACAAGGTCCGTGGAATAACTTGGTAAAATCCGTGAAACAAGGCAAGGATTGGTCCTGGGAAACAAGGCAAGGTCCGCAGGTAAACAAGGCTGGGAAGCAAGGCGAAGGCTGGATAGCAAGGCAAGGCTTGAGCAAGAGCGAGGCTTGAATCGGAGCGCGCTGTCCAGACACAACTCGCTCCGTAGGCTGACGAATTGACTCCGCGAAGTTGCTACGCGGGCAAAACACCTATATAGAGTCCAACTTTCTCACCAAAGCGGTTCTCTGGGAATCAGAAACGAAAGCTAAACTCTGAGACCAGATGTTAAACTCCTTAAAGATTCTCACGAGAACCAATGTTAATTGGCAACATTCTTAGCTGCTATCCTCGCACTCCTGCGCGAAGCTGAATCCAAACTTCTCTGTTGTTTACAAAACTCCCGGCGCAAGAACACGGGAGAAGTAGGCTCTGGGGTTGTTTGACATACTTCTGGGGCACAACTTTCTTGCAGGTGCAAGGTTTCCAGATCTGCCTGGGAAAGGTCTGGCTGAGAGGAATCCAGTTCAGACTGGGAAGGTAAAAAACCCAAGTTTTCATCTTCATCAGGAATTACAATGTCCTGAGCAGGACTACAAGGCCCATGGTTCATCACACTATCCCCCTCCTCAGGGCCCCTCCCAAACTGGGGTCCTCTCCCCGAGGCGCGAGGTCGCGGTTTGGTGGGATAGGTCAGATGGAAGCGACGGGTTAGATCAGGAGCATGGACTGTGGAGGCGTCTTCCCAAGAGCGTTCCTCAGGGCCAAAACCCACCCAGTCAATGAGATATTGTAGGCGGCGGCGATGAAAGCGAGAATCCAAAATGTCCTCAACCTCGAACTCCTCCTCCCCATTCATCAAAACAGGAGGGGGGGCCGGTTGGTCTGTATCAGGACGCACACCATCCGCCGGAAGGAGCAGGGAACGGTGAAACACTGGGTGAATGCGCATTGAACGCGGAAGTTGGAGTTTGAAAGTCACGGGGTTTAATTGCGCCACCACTGGATAGGGGCCAATGAAGCGGGCATCTAACTTCCGGCATGGGCGGTGGGAGGGCAGAAAGCGAGTGGACAGAAAAACCCGATCTCCTACCTTGATTTCGGGGCCTGGCTGGCGGTGTTTGTCAGCGTGGCGTTTATAGTCCTCCTTGGCTTGGTCCAGTTGCTGGAGCAAAAGTTGTTGCACCGCTGTGAGTTCCTGCAGCCAATCCTCTGCTGCGGGAACTTCTAAAGTTTCAATGACAGGGGGAAAGAAACGTGGATGAAAGCCGTAGTTTGCAAAGAACGGCGTTTCTTTTGTAGAAGCTTGAACTCCATTATTGTAGGCAAACTCAGACAGTGGTAACAGAGAAGCCCAATTGTCCTGTTGGTAGTTTACATAACAGCGAAGATACTGCTCCAAAGTGGCATTGGTGCGCTCCGTTTGCCCATCTGTTTGGGGATGATGAGCTGAAGATAAGCGAGAGTCTATGCCCAGTAGTTTTTGTAGTGCCTTCCAAAAACGAGAGGTGAATTGAGATCCACGGTCTGTGACTAAACTCTTGGGCAATCCATGTAGTCTGAAAACATGCTGAAGAAATAGATCCGCAGTTTCTTTGGCCGTGGGGAGGCCTTCGCAGGGAATGAAATGGGCTAACTTGGTGAATAGGTCCACCACCACTAAGATCGTGGTGAATCCACAGGAAGGTGGTAGGTCAGTGATGAAATCCGCGGAAATTATTTCCCATGGGCGAGATGGGGTAGGAAGGGGGTGTAAAAGCCCTGAGGGCTTCTCCCTTCGTATCTTGGAGCGCTGGCATACTGGGCAGGTGTTGACATATTTTTCCACATCCTTGCGGATCTTGGGCCACCAAAAATCTCTTAGGATCAAATGCATGGTTTTAAATAGTCCGAAGTGTCCTGCTGGTTTGCAGTCATGACACAGACGAAGCGCTTTTTCCCTGCCCGGTCCGGGTGGGATATAAACATGATTTCTATAGCAGAGCAGCCCATCTTTAAGCGAAAAGGGAAAATGCAGACCTTGGCGAAGTTGGTCCTGCGCCCAGGCATCTGCTTGCTGACTAGCCCTGATTTCTTGAGCACAGATGGGTCCTGGAGTAGGGGAAGTTGAACCAATGGGACTGGATTTGGTGTTCCCCACTGTGAGCGTGGCAAAGTTCTCAGGTTGTAGCAGTTGGGATTCAAAGGTCTCCTTGCGTCCTGCAGCGTATTCCGGTTTACGTGACAGGGCGTCTGCTTGCTTGGTTTGAGCTGGGGTCACATAATGGATCTGGAAGTTGAAACGTTCAAAGAATAAAGCCCAACGTTGCTGCCTCTGATTTAGTTTGCGGGCAGTTCTTAGATGTTCTAGATTACGATGATCAGTGTGGACTTCAATGGGGAATTTGGCCCCTTCTAGCCAATGTCTCCAAGTTTCAAAGGCTGCCTTTATGGCCAGTAGTTCTTTTTCCCAAATGGTGTAATTCCTCTCTGGTGTGGTTAGTTGACGAGAATAAAAGGCACAGGGGTGGAGGTGATCTCCCACCGGTTGTAAGAGTACAGCCCCAATTGCCACATCAGAGGCGTCCGCTTGCACCACAAAAGGGGTTCCAGGATTTGGGTGCTGTAGAATTGGCTGGGAGGTGAATAGTTTCTTCAGTTGCTGGAACCCTTTCTCTGCTTGATCAGTCCAGCGGAAAGGCTGCTTTCCACGGATGCAGCTAGTGATGGGGTCGGACCAGCGGGCAAAATCTGGAATGAACTTGCGGTAGTAGTTCGCGAACCCCAAGAAACGCTGCACCTCTTTCTTGTTAGTTGGCGCCCGCCATTCCAATACTGCTGAAACTTTGGCTGGATCCATGGAAAGCCCTAGAGGCGAGATGCGGTAGCCAAGGAAATCTACCTCTTGTAGATCAAAAGCGCATTTTTCTAGCTTGGCATAAAGTCCATGATCCCGCAATCGTTGCAACACCATTTTGACGTGGTTCTCATGTTCTGATTGTGATCTGGAAAACACCAAAAAATCGTCCAGGTAGATTATCAAGAATCTGTCTAGATAGTCCTGAAAAATATCGTTGACAAAATGCTGGAACGTTGCGGGAGCTCCGCATAAACCGAAATTCATAACTCGGGACTCGAATAATCCGAATTTAGTCTGGAAGGCGGTCTTCCACTCGTCCCCTTCTCTGATGCGAACTAGATTATAAGCCCCCCGAAGATCCAGCTTGGTGTAGACCTTGGCTCCTCGAAGTCGGTCCAGTAGATCCGAGATTAAGGGCAGGGGATAGCTGTTCCGCTTGGTGATATTGTTCAATGCTCTGTAGTCCACCACCAAGCGTAATTCCCCTGACTTCTTCTTCACAAACATCACTGGGGAGGCGGCTGGGGATTGAGAGGGTCTGATGAACCCCTTGCGAAGGTTTGTCTCTAAGAATTCCCTGAGAGCTTCTTGCTCTGGTTCAGTCAGGGAGTAGAGATGCCCTCGCGGGATCGGGGCCCCCTCCACCAAGTCAATGGCACAGTCATAAGGTCTATGTGGGGGTAATTTTTCGGCTTCTTTCTCATTGAATACATCCCAATACTCGGAGTACTTCTTTGGCAAGGTGATGATGGGCTCGGAGTCTGTGGCATGGCATACCTTGGCTACGAGGCAATGGTTTTGGCAGTACGGTGAAGCAAACTGCAGTTCTCTGTTGGACCAGGAGATGTTAGGGTCGTGGAGTGTCAGCCATGGAATTCCCAAAATCACAGGGAAATGGGGAACCTCGGTAACAAAGAAGGAAATCTCTTCCATATGTTCCCTTATCCACATCCTGGTGGGTTCCGACCACTGGCTTACGGGGCCCGTCTTGAGGGGACGGCCGTCTATGGCTTGCACCACACGGGCATTCTTGAAATCATGATATTGTAATCCCAGAGAGTCGGCATACTCTCTATCGATGAAATTGTTGGTAGCTCCAGAGTCTATCATGGCGTGGATCATGACGGGCCCCCTTTTTGCTGACCATAATGTGACCACGAGAAGGAACAGGACCCCGGTTGGCGGCTCTTGGATGGATTTTTTGACCGGGTTGGCGAGCCTCTCTACACCCGGTCGTTGGCTTCCCCCGCCGGCTGTGTGCCAGTCGGCTCAGACGCCTTCGACTCCGTGGAGGACGCCGCCGCAAGACGGGCGGCAGGCTTCCCTTTGGCTGGGCACTCTCTGGCGAAGTGGCCCCCGTTCCCGCAGTACCAGCAGAGGTTCAAGCGTTGACGACGGGCCTTCTCGGCGGCATCTAGTCTGGGACGCACATTGCCCAACTGCATCGGCACCTCCTCGCCTCCTCTGGGGTATGGGGTTGGCGGCGGGGGTCTCCACACCGGACGTGGCTGAACACTGGCGGGAGCGGGGGGTTTTGCCCCGGCTCTACCGCCCTGGCCTCGAACCCATTGTTTCCTGTTGGCAATCATGACTTCAGCCCGTAAACATTGATCAATGAGTGCCTCGAGGGTCTGGGGAGGATCCACCTTGGAGATTTCTTCCAGCATTTCAATGTTGAGACCCTCCCGAAATTGTCCTCTGAGGGCTACATCGTTCCAGCCAGTGTTGTGGGCCAGCACGCGGAACTCGGCTATGTACTGAGACATGGGTCTGTCTCCTTGAAGGAGGCGCCGGAGTTTGTGACCGGCTGCCTCCAAATTGTCCTCGATTCCCCAGGTCTCCTTAAGGTGATCCAAGAAGCGTTGTGCTGAACTCAGGTGGGGGGAGGCTTGATCAAACAGGGCCGTCGCCCAGCTAGCCGCTGGTCCGTCTAGAAGACTGTAGACCCACGCCACCTTGATGTCTTCTTGGGGAAACTCGGCATCACGGGCCTCTAGATAAGCTTGACATTGGCGGCGGAAAACATGAACCTTAGCAGCTTCTCCAGAAAACTTGGTAGGCAACGCCATGGCCGGGAGGCGAACTCCGCGCTCCCTCAACCCTTTTATTTCTCCATCCTGCGCGTTGAGTCTGTCACGGATGCGGTCCACTTCGTCCTTGCTGATGGTGTAGCTGAGCGGCTGTCCAGCCGGCGCGGCTCCGGTAGACATCCTGGCCTCGGTTAGTTGGTGCTTATGGGTGGCGGAGTCAAACTGTCACGACCCAGGCGGCAGAGGCACCAATAACCATACACAGAGGCCAGAATCTATCTAATATCTTTATTGAAGGAATATATAAAGTTAATAAAAGCAAATGTAAAAGATAGTCCAGAAGCAGACCTTTCAGGAAAGGTCAAAATTAGTCCAAGGAATTAATGTCCAATATGAAATATTAAGGTCCAAAGTTGTAATCCAATAACCGAAACACTCACTTTGCCAAGCAAAGTGAGGGGAGATGACAAGGTCCTTTAGTCCATAAAACTTGAACGTGGCTAGGAAATAACTTGATACTTGAAACAAGGCTTGAACGTGGAACAAGGTAACTAAGAACAAGAACAAGGTCCGTGGAATAACTTGGTAAAATCCGTGAAACAAGGCAAGGATTGGTCCTGGGAAACAAGGCAAGGTCCGCAGGTAAACAAGGCTGGGAAGCAAGGCGAAGGCTGGATAGCAAGGCAAGGCTTGAGCAAGAGCGAGGCTTGAATCGGAGCGCGCTGTCCAGACACAACTCGCTCCGTAGGCTGACGAATTGACTCCGCGAAGTTGCTACGCGGGCAAAACACCTATATAGAGTCCAACTTTCTCACCAAAGCGGTTCTCTGGGAATCAGAAACGAAAGCTAAACTCTGAGACCAGATGTTAAACTCCTTAAAGATTCTCACGAGAACCAATGTTAATTGGCAACATTCTTAGCTGCTATCCTCGCACTCCTGCGCGAAGCTGAATCCAAACTTCTCTGTTGTTTACAAAACTCCCGGCGCAAGAACACGGGAGAAGTAGGCTCTGGGGTTGTTTGACATACTTCTGGGGCACAACTTTCTTGCAGGTGCAAGGTTTCCAGATCTGCCTGGGAAAGGTCTGGCTGAGAGGAATCCAGTTCAGACTGGGAAGGTAAAAAACCCAAGTTTTCATCTTCATCAGGAATTACAATGTCCTGAGCAGGACTACAAGGCCCATGGTTCATCACACTGCAGGCCGCAATCGTGGCCTGCAGGGACCTCCGCTGCAGTCTGGCCTGCTACAAAAGGCCAGACGGGCGAGCGGGAGTAGCGTGGGAGGCGGGGCCAGCTCTGGCCCCGCCCCCCCCCCCCCGCCCAGCGTGCCCTGGCCCCGCCTCCCACGCTGCGTGGGAGGCGGGGCCAGGGCACGCTGGGCGGGGGCGGGGCCAACTCTGGCCCCGCCCCCCTCACTATTCGCCCTGGCCCCGCCTCCCACGCAGCGTGGGAGGCGGGGCCAGGGCACGCTGGGCGGGGCCATGGCGCCGGTGGCGGGGGCGCTTTTCAGCACCCCCGCTTCACATCAAAAAATATCTCCGGCCGGCCCTGTAAAGCACCCTGTATTTCATTAGCAAGAATGCTGAGCTCTGGCAGATATAGCACACAAAATGTCTTGGTAAAATAAAGCCAAATACAGAGACTTTCTCATGAAATGAGTACTGCAGATTTCTAAAAAATTAAAATACGATTTTAAGATTTGAAATCATAAACTACCTCATGAACCCTAGATGATCCACAGAGCCCACCAGCTCCCATCTCATGTCTCATGAGTACTTCTGGTGAGGCTCCGTGGGTCATCTAGAGTGGAGCTGGCATATGCTTCCCGTGTTGCACAGAAAGTAATGTGGGGAAGCCATGCCATTGACGCTTCCCACATGTGATCAGCTTCCTATCGATCCGGGTGATGCAGGGTGTGGGGCAACGGGTTCCCGACGCCCCCTGGCGTCGCCAGATTCACCATGATGCGTGTAGCTAGGTCGAAACTCTCAAAGTAACCAAAGAAGCAAATATTGGGGGAGAAATCAAATCCATGGCAGCTGTCATGTTCAGATTAACATTTCAACCACTGTAAATGGTAGTCATTTTCCAACTCAAACTGCTAACTAATATTATATAGTTAAACGCTAGGCTACAATCTTGTACACTCTCGTCCATAAGCAAAATAAACACAGGTATATTTTCTTCCAATCAAATACATTGTGATGCACGTATGACTTCAGTCCTACCTTACCTACAGCTTTGTGTTCGAAACCAGTTTTCTTTTGGGGGTGTGCATAAAATTGGCTGTGCTGGCCTCAAAAGAATGGTTTGGGAATACATGAAAGACAACATGAAAACAAACCTTTGTGATTCAAGGAGTTACAGAGAAGGTAAGCTTGGGGAAACAGATTAATATTTGATCATTTCTGTGGTGACATTTTTGTCTTTCTTCATCTTGCATTGTAATTTAATTTATATTCTACTCTTTGTAAAGCTACAAAGAACTAAAAATATTGTTATCTTTTCAGCTTCTTGTGATGTTGCTTTCAAATTTAAAACAATCATAGGACTTTGCATTTAAATAGAGTTTTGTTTTAATGCTAATGCATTGGGAAAGTGCAGTGTATCTGTATGGAAGCTGAACTCGCATGAAGTTCAACAACTGAGAAACAAAAACAAGCAAAACTGTTTTTATTGTGGAATAAATTCATGTTGTACAAAGATCCTTAGTGTTAATAAACCTTTTTCGTGAACACAATAAAATAGCTTTTCAGAAAATAATGTTGTCAACTAACTGGGTTCTAATCATACAGTAGAGTCTCACTTATCCAAGCCTCGCTTATCCAAGCCTCTGGATAATCCAAGCCATTTTTGTAATCAATGTTTTCAATATATTGTGATATTTTGGTGCTAAATTCGTAAATAAAGTAATTACAACATAACATTATTGTGTATTGAACTACTTTTTCTGTCAAATTTCTTGTAAAACGTGATGTTTTGGTGCTTAATTGGTCAAAATCATAACCTAATTTGATGTTTAACAGGCTTTTCATAAATCCCTCCTTATTATCCAAGATATTCACTTATCCAAGCTTCTGCCTGCCCGTTTAGCTTGGATAAGTGAGACTCTACTGTATTGGGAGGCCCAATATGTTTGACTCAATTAGACTAGAAACATAAAATCATTGGAACTTCCATAAGTGTTGATTTAGAAAGATCCCGTGGATTCAATCGGCCCACTCTAGTTAGGAGTGGGACTAGCAATTGCATTTACCCTAATGTTTTTCAAAGAATAGTCTAGTTTTCACCCTTAGATAAAGGTTACAGCAGGTTTGGGGCATGATGAAATAAAGAGAGGGAATGCATCATTTCCACTGATACGCTAAGTCACCCTTGGAAAGAGTTCACACAAAATAGAACAATCAAATGCAGACAGCGATTGATTAGTTAAAGCAGTGCCACTAAAACTCAGGCAGGAAGTGCAAACATTCAAGCCTGAGCTGGCTTCACATTGTTTCCCAACAAACTGTCCTCGAGGCATACAACGACAACAAGAACAATAAAAATATACAGGTAAATTTAGTCATCATGGTATGGGTTTTCTCAGCCTATCTAAGGCTATCCTGCTTGGGGAAGACTACTACCTTTCCTCTGATTGGACAGAAAATGTCTGAACATCTTTTCCTCTGAAGCATGCTTCCCTTCAGCTTGACACTACCATGTTTAGTATAGCACCATGACACACCTTGCTTGGTGTGACTAAGAACAGGCTCTGAGAGTTTTAGATCTGTGATAAAATCAGTTTATCTACCTCCTGAGCCCTTTCTGTTGGAATGAGCAGGAAAATCCACCAACCCAGCTGGAATGTCAGGTAATTTATTTGCAGCAGGATAGCCTGCTCTACGAGCACTGTCAGAAGACTCACATGTACTTTTTTGTCAGTTTGTTTTTCTTCAAGAGGAAGGGGCAGGGCTTTTATACATTCTCTCATAGAAGCAAGTAGGCTCAGTTACATTATAGGATAGGCAAGCATCTGTGAAGATTGTGTACTAGAGCTCCTGCTTCAACCTGTAACAGTGTGATGCAATGTTATATTAAGGTTGTATCATATTATGTTTCTCCCTAAATCTTTATGACGATGAGAAGTGAGGGCAGAAAATGTGTACATTCCAAGACAAAGCTGACAATGCTGGGGAGAGGATCCCGTTGCTGTCTTCCACTGTTCCTCCAGCCAGTTTGCCTTTCTTCCCCCTGACTTCCATTGGTTAACATTCCTTGTCTACGGAATATACTCAACCCTGATTGGACTGAGATTGTATGCTTCTGGAATATGGCCATACAGCCCAGAAAACACACAACAACCCTGTGATTCTGGCCATGAAACCCTTCGACAACACATTGAGATTGTATGGATGGGCATATTTCCCTCTACTTTTTCACTTGAAGAGAAGTGTTCAGAAGGCAACCTCAGCCTAATCTGAATCTCAGTTCATCTCTATAGGGAATTTTTTCTTTGTCACTGGGCCATCTTGACATAACTTCTTATCATCATCTAGTATGTTACCTATCCATAACTAATTGGTTTTCTTTACAGTTTTATAGATTTAGGTGTCTCCTTCTTCCACCCCCTTTCCACACCCCCAGAGTTGATTGTAACTTTTAGTAGGCTTGCCAGCTTCAGGATTACCTTGAAACAACCGATATTTTCCTCTGCTGTTTGGTGATGCATTTTTCAGAACGTTTGCATTAGTACTTGAGCAATTGGTTATAAAATCCTAGGAATAATGAAAATTGGATTGAAAGAGTGCCAAAAATCAAACTCGCCTATTATTGGAAACTTTCATGAGATAGAAGCATACAGGGTTTCCACTGCAAATTGACTTCCAAAACATAATCTAAAAGGAATTATTACTGTATGAAATGTCCACATAGAAACTACCTTGCAACTGCTAAAATGTCCTGGTCATCATCCCTGAGCCATCTGATCAGGAGGAGGATATAGCAATTGTTACCTGTAGTAAAATCTTTGTTACTGTGCTAACTCGGCTGGGATTTCTTCACTGCAAAATTCATGCTATATTTTCTTTTTTCATTAGGTGCAAGAAAGTAAATAAGGAAGCTATTATTTTCACAGGAGCTAAGCAACTGGATGAGCAAGCCTGGTGCTCTATTCTGAAGCCTGCTGTTGATTTCAAATGCAAAGGATTTTTTTAAAAACAAAATCTCACTACATGTTTAAATAAGTTGTTTTTATGTTTTATGTGAAATGCCATGATGATATTTTTTATAAAATTATTTATAAAACAAATAAAATAAGTTTTTAATTTTTAAAAAACTAGGATAGGCAGTCTAGTACACTCAAACTGTCCTGATAGGTTTTCAAAAGCCATTCCTTGTGTCCACCTTGACAGAAACTTCCCAAGTATTATATTTTCTTTAGGTAACACACACAATATGGTTGTTAGGGCAATAATGAGGCCCAATAAGGTTAGCCAGCATTCTGTCTAATCTGAGAATGCATTGCCTAACCTTTACAACACACTATTTTTCAACAGAACATGAACAGCAAGGGGGGTGGGGCTGTTTTGTGACTTCATTCAGAAAACCCCTATCATAGTTAAATGCCTGTTGACCCTCCCATGGAATCATTAACTACACCTATCCATACAGGATAATCACTGCAGTTGGCTTCACATATGTATGTAGCTCTAGGCCAATAAACAATAAACCAGTAATCTAAACAATCCTGAATGCCTGAACATTGGCCTTGCCAACTGAAGCTTCCGGTATTTTCATGTCCAGACAAGATCTTGGTAATAGGATCCAAGTCTAAACAATAAATTAATGTATGTTTCATATGTATCTTACACACAAAGCCTAAAGGGAATTGTGTATTCAAGATTTTAAAATAATTTTGTGCGTGAAACAAAGTTGGTACATCATCAGAAAGCAAAGGTGTCATTATCTCAGTCACCCATATTTAGGTTTTAGTATTTTGGGATATTTTGGGTTTTGGAATTCTGTCTAAGAGATATTCAACCTGGACTGCCATCAAGTGTCATCTTTTCTGTTTGTCCCGAGTGTCACCTCTGTTTGACATATTTCACCTTATGTGCCTTTGTGGCTAGGCATGCTAGATATATATTAATGTTGGTCTCTCTGATCATCTTAATCATTATGACTCCCTGATAATGCACTCAGAATTATGCATGTCAATTTTCCAGAAAAGTATAGGAATGAGCTCTTGGTGTTAAAGATGGAGACAGGTAAGCTGGGCAGTTAATAACTGAAGGTGTATGCTGATGCAGCTTTTTATAAGAACTTGCATAACAGTCCTATTAATTAGCATCCCAGTTGATCTGGATACTATATCTAGCTAGCATAAGAAATGCAAGCAACAACAAATAAGCAATCAAGTGTTGGGAACAATTAGATGGGAGTGCCTTAGATGTCCAGATGAAATTCCTAGATATTTAGTCATCGCCACAGACATTAAACAACTGTACTACAGGT
This sequence comes from Anolis carolinensis, assembly GCF_035594765.1. Taxonomy (NCBI): domain Eukaryota; kingdom Metazoa; phylum Chordata; class Lepidosauria; order Squamata; family Anolidae; genus Anolis; species Anolis carolinensis. The sequence continues at coordinate 163,109,459 of NC_085841.1, forward strand.
GATTCTGATTATACAAAGCTAGCTTCCTGCTATCACAACGAGAATCCCTTAGTGAGAATTCCAAAGTACTCCAAAATCCAAACTTGTCCACATGGTTAACTGAAGTAGTGACACCTTTGGTGTATGAAAATGTGTTTCATGCACAAAATTATTTAAAAAATATTGTGCAAAATCACTTTCAGACTATTTATATGAGGTGTATATAAAATATAAATGAATTTCATGTTTAGACTTGGGTCCCATTTCCAACATATCTCATTATGTATGTATATGGAAGTACAGGTATTCCAAAAGCTAAAACAAAAATTCCAAATTCCAAACTGCTTCTGGCCCCAAGCCCTTTGGATAAGGGATACTCAACCTGGACCTTGAAAGCTGAGGATCCCTAATTTTCCAAGTGCTATCATCCTTACTATAATCCCTCATTTTCAACATACTTCTATCTTAACTTTTTCTTAGATTTACTAGCTACACCTAGACTGCAGTTAGTATATCTAAGAAAAAGCACTGGGCATTTCATTTCTGATGTAAATCCCATTCCTGATCTATGCAAATGTAAAACATTCCTGAAGTGACAGCTCTAGGGCTTGTCTACATGGTCTTAATATGTAGTTTGAACTCACTGTTCAGTAACTCCAAGTTTTGGAACATCTCATGGCTTTGTCACTGTGTAGAGAGCAAGACTGGATCCAATGTAGAATGGTTCATTACCCACACAGGCAGCTACCATTGTAGATAAGAGTATGTAGCTCTCTCCAGGGCCTCTGGAGTATTTCTGCTCTGGACTGGCCCTGGAATAAGCAGCCAGTGTAAATCAGCCCCAGAAACTCTATGCCTAAAAAGTATGATATGCAAATTGCATTGGCTTAGTTTGGTTCCAGAGATCATCCTTCCACACAGCTGTATAAAATCCACATCGAACTAGATTATATGGTAATGTGGACTCAGATAACTCAGGAGATAGTAGGGTAGGTAAAGGTTTCCCCCTGACATTAAGTCCAGTCGTGACCGACTCTGGGGGTTGGAGTTCATTTCCATTTCTAAGCCGAAGAGCCACTGTTGTCCGTAGACACCTCCAAGGTTATGTGGGCGGCATGACTGCATGGAGCCCCGTTACCTTCCTGCCGGAGCAGTACCTATTGATCTACTCACATTTGCATGTTTTCGAACTGCTATGTTGGCAGAAGCTGGGGTTAACAGTGGGCACTCACTCCGCTCCCCGGATTCAAACCTGCAACCTTTTGGTCCACAAGTTCAGCAGCTCAGCTCTTTAACACGCTGCGCCACCAGTGGATTATCTGCCTTGATCTTATGGATTATATGGCTGTCTGGAAGGGCCCTAAATGGTTCCTTTTTACCACTTTAATCAGAGAAGCATCGCATTCCTTTTTTATATAACAGTTAAAGCCCAGTACTTAAATGATCTGTTGATGTCAATCCAGGGTGGGATTTGGGGGGTGGGGTTAAGTTAAATCTGTATGATAGGGCCCTTCCACACAGCCCTATATCCCAGAATATCAGAAAGTCCCACATTATCTGAGTGTGGACTCAGATGACCCAATTCAAAGCAGATATTGTGGGATTTTCTACCTTGATATTCTGGGATATTTGGCTGTGTGGAAGGGCCCAAAGTCAGAGCAGGTAATTTTTAAAAGTGTAACTCCAGCCAAATAGATAGATAGATAGATTAGAACAGGGAAGGGTTAACACCCCTACAGTGTTTGTTTTGCTCTCTGTGTCCCTGTTCAGAAGCTTTCACCTCACTTTCTGTCCATGACAATTGGATTTTGAAAAAATTACTTGTGGAAATAAGGATTGGTGATAAAGCTTCAGTAGAGACACCCTTTTGCCATGATAACTCTTTCAGGAGTAAATTTCCTTCCTAGGGGTAGATTTACCAATGAGGACGCTTCCAAACAGGACTAAAATCCCTGGGTTTAAATTACAGTAGAGTCTCACTAATCCAAGCCTCACTTATCCAAGCCTCTGGATAATCCAAGCCATTTTGTAGTCAATGTTTTCAATATATCGTGATATTTTGGTGCTAAATTCGTAAATACAGTAATTACAACATAACATTACTGCGTATTGAACTACTTTTTCTGTCAAATTTGTTGTATAACATGAAGTTTTGGTGCTTAATCTGTAAAATCATAACCTAATTTGATGTTTAATAGGCTTTCCTTAATCCCTCCTTATTATCCAAGATATTCGCTTATCCAAGCTTCTGCCGGCCCGTTTAGCTTGGATAAGTGAGACTCTACTGTAATTTATTTTTTCCAGAGGTGTCATTTGGATGCCTCTGGTAAAAACCGAGACAGGTCCCGGTTTTTGGGCCTGTCTGGATAGGCCCTAAGTCACTTGTAAGTTAGATGTCTGTAACTCAAGGGTTGCCTGTATATACAGTGTGTTTCATTTTTATATGCATAGCTGTGGCAGTAAGATAGAGTCATGATCATTCAGTCAGGTTAACCCCAGCTCGGCCTGGCTAGATAGTCACCCTTACCTTTGTTATTATATGTTGTCGTGACAGTGGCCTCAGAGGTCTGCTGAGCTCCTAACCATTGCCAGGCACCTTTGTTCATGTCAGCAAATGCACTGGCATGACTTGGATCAGTGGTTCCCAAACGTATTTGTCCTTCCGCCCCCTTTCCAGAAAAAATATTACTCAGCACCCCCTGGAAAGGAGGGCGTGGCTTAGAGGGGTGGGCATGGCTCCTACTCAAGAGGGTGGGGCTCAGCCTCTCCCCTAGTCCAAGATGCAGGGCTGGGAGAGGGAGGGGAGGTGGGCAGGGCCACAAATGGGCGGCCAGGACTGGGATGGGCAGAGTTATGAGCTCTGACACAGGGCTAAGCTTCTATCCCTGTCCTGCCGCGCCGGCCAGGACACAGGGGGTGGGGCTAGAGGAGGGGGTGGGGCCTCTTACCAAGTGCCTGACAGGGCTGAACCTCTATATCCCGCCCCCGTGTTCTAACAAGTGCCTCAGGGGAGGTATACAGAGGCTCAGCCCTGTCTCGCGCTCTTGGGAAGAGTCCCTGCCCCAGCCCTGCCCTTTAGTCCTAAAAGGCCTCTCGGGAGAGGTATAGAGGCTTAGCTCTCTCTCGGGCTCTTGGAAGGAGGCCCCACCCCCTTCCCTAGCTCCGCCCTCTGTGTCCCAACAAGCACCTCAGGAGAGGTATAGATTCTCAGCCCTGTCTCGGGCTCTTGGGAAGAAGCTATGCCCACTCCTCTAGCTCCGCCCCCTGTGTCCTAACAGGCACCTCAGGTGCTCAGCCCTATCTCCGGCACTTGGGAAGAGGCCCTGCTCCTCCCCTGGCCCCGCCCCGTATCCTAATAGGTGCCATCACCTCCCCCTGGATCGCTGCAGTGCCCACCAAGGGGCGGTAGTGCCCACTTTAGGAATTACTGACTTGGATAAATAAGGAAAATGAGGAAGTCAATCCCCCTCCTCCGTAGATGCCCCTTGGACATCAACAAAGGTGTGTGCTGCCATCCAGAAGCTCTCTGAAGGTGTATGGTTGCTGCCACAGTGATAGACAATAACAAAAAGTGCTATCTCATTTTTCCCACACTGCAGAAAGGAGGGTAATGGAGATGGTGTAGCTGCCATGTGTGAACAGCTGGGCTGATTTGAATGAGAAGTGTCCCAGCTATTCATACCACCCCTGAAGTTTCAGAAAAATTCTGGAATATCCCCATATTTCTGCTTCCATGATGTAAATTGGTTTAGCCATTTTTAACCCACATTAGGGGCAGGAAATCCCTAGATGTCATATAGATGTTCAGAAGTGACTTCTAGAATGATTTGGGCATGTGGGTGATGCAGCTAATCCACAAGATGTCTTGGGGAACATCTTGGGGATTATGAGAAAGCAAAGGAAATTCCCCTCTGAGCAAATGCCAGGAAGCTATAAGTTGGAAAAGGCTTAAAGGCAAACAGCAACAATAAACAGGGGGCACGTTTTGCTCGTTTTGAGAAAACAGACATTTAAAAGCAATTGTGGCCACCTCTCAGGCCATTTCCCCATTTCAGAGGTCAACCAGGGTTTCAACACACTGCTTGCCCAAAGCAGCAGAAAGATCCACAAGTGCCATCAGGGGAACAATCTAGATATCCAGCTTCCTGGACAGACCACTTTAATCACCTGTCTCATTCTTGCAGTGATTTTGAGTTCTAGTACAATTTATGCCCCACCAGATAATGATCTTTCCATTTTTTTTTCGTGTCAGGAGCAACCGGAGTTGCTTCTGGAGTGAGAGAATTGGCCGTCTGCAAGGACATTGCCCAGGGGACACCTGGATGTTTTGATGTTTTTACCATCCTTGTGGGAGGCTTCTCTCATGTCCCCGCATGGAGCTGGAGCTGATAGAGGGAGCTCATCCACACTCTCCCCAGGTGGGATTCGAACCTGGCAGCTTTCAGGTCAGCAACCCAACCTTCAAGTCACTTAGTCCACTACGCCATCTGGGGGCTCCATGATCTTTCCATAACAACAGTACTACCAGGAATTCTCACATACAGTAACAAGATCAACATCAGCCCTCCCAGCAAAGAAACAAAGTTCAGACAATTTTTTTCCTTTACTCCTTTACTTTACAAAAAAAAAAGTGTTGAATCTGGATTCGGAAACTGGATTATAGGGCAATGTAGATGGAGCCCATGAGTCTACTGCAGTTATGGGCAAACTTCAGCCCTCCAGGTGTTTTGGCCTTCAACTCCCGGGAATCCCAGCCAGCTAATGGCTGTTAGGAACTGTGGGAGTTCAAGTCCAAAACACCTGGAGGGCCAAAGTTGGCTCATGCCTGATCTACTGGATAACTTTGAATTTAAAGAGCAACGGTACAGGTATGGGTTCAAAATGGCATGAAGAACATGAGGGAGGGGTTCACTATATCAATGTACTTCTTCATCTGCATCAAAATGCAAATTCAGGGATTCATCTGAGTTCTTATTTCATGCAATGCCTTGCATATAGGCAGTTCCTAGAACTGGAAGAATGTTGAGCATGGTCTGGATTTGTGTATATTGTTCCTGGTACATCAAGCAATAGGTGAGCAGACACATGTTACCTTTCTCCAACACATTTCCTTAGATGATTTGGACAAGGAAGCATTGCTAGGAGTGGAGATGGCAACGTTTCTCTTTACTCCAACATTTTCTTCTACTTTGGGATATATAGCTCCAAAATCAGATGGTTTGTAGGCCTTATATACATTATCTATAGGTTGAAATACGGTATGCAATGGAAGGATACATATAAACACAGATATAGTAAATGTTTTGCCCCCAAAACTCCACCAAACTTTTATAGCATATGCCTGTCATCTGAAGATCAAAGAAAATGGCTGTAAGATAGGCTGAGAAGCCAAATTGGTGGCACGTGGTACTTTTTTCATGTAAGGAACGACTTGAGAAACTGCAAGTTGCTTCTGGTGTGAGATAATTGCAAAGATGTTGCCCAGAGGATGCCTGGATGTTTTTGATATTTTTACCATCCTTGTGGGAGGCTTCGCTCATGTCCCCGCATGGAGCTGGAACTGATAGAGGGAGCTCATCCGCGCTCTCCCCAGGTTGGATTTCAACCAGCAACCTTCAGGTCAGCAACCCAGCCTTCAAGTCATCAGTCTTGACGACACAAGGGTTTAACCCACTGCGCCACCACGGGCTTCGGCACATGGTATTGAGAATAGGTGACCAAAACCATCAATTCAGTTGACGTTACTGCCAATATTTCTAAAGATTAAGGCCCTTTCTACACTGCCATATAATCTAGATTATCAAATCAGATAATCCACATCATCTCCTTTGAACTGGATTATATGAGACTACACTGCCATATAATCCAGTTCAAAGCAGATAATCTCGATTTTATTTGGCAGAGACCTTACTCTGATACCATATAGAAGTCTTATAGAAAAAAGTTGATTCCCTGGCCGCTTCTACACTGCCAAATAATCCAGATTGTCAATGTAGATAATCCGCATGAATTATATGAGGCCCATTCAACACTGCCATATAAAATCCAGATGATTTGCTTTGAACTGGATTATATGGCAGTGTAAATTCATATTATCCAGTTAAAAGGAGATTATATGGATTATCTGATTTGATAGGAGCCCCTGGTGGTGCAGTGGATTAAACCCTTGTGCCAGCAGGACTGCTGAGCGAAAGGTCAGCAGTTTGAATCCAGGGAGTGGGGTGTGCTCCTGTCTATCAGCTCCAGCTTCCCATGTGGGGACATGAGAGAAGCCTCCCACAAGATGGTAAAACATCATTCAAGCGTCCCCAGAGCAATGTCTTTGCAGACAGCCAATTCTCTCACACCAGAAGCGACTTGCAGTTTCTCAAGTTTTTCTCATGAAAAAATGTCTGATTTGATCATCTCGATCAGAATTTCTCAAACTGTGCTCCTCCAGATATTTTTAACTTCCGCTCCTACAATTCCTAACAGCTGTTAAACTAGCTTTCGTACCAAAAAAACAAAAAACAAAAAACTAGCTGTGATTTCTGGGAGCTGAAGTACAAAACATCTGGAGAAGCAGTTTGAGAAACACTGATCTGGATTATATGGCAGTGCACATCCAGCCCTAAAGCGATGTTCTCTTTAGAAATCTCTAGTATGACCAGAGGATGCCAACCACAGACTTACAGGCCCCATCTACACTGCCATGTAAACTCCAGATTATCTGCTTTGAATTGGATTATATCACAGTGAAGATCTAGCTGCAGTGGATGGCCTGCATCTACACTGCCCTATATCTCAGGATCTGATTCCGGATTATCTGCTTTGAACTGGATTATATGAGGCTGGATCTAAATTGCCCTATATCCCAGGATCTGATCCCAGATGGTTTTGAACTGGATTATATGAGTCTAACCTGCAAGATAATTTGGGATAATCAGATAATTTCGGATCAGATCCTAGGAGTTAGGGCAGTGTAGATCCAGCCTCATATAATCCAGTTCAAATCTGGAATCGGATTCTAGGATCAAGAGCAGACCCAGCCCTAGAGATTATTTGAGTAAACAAATCCACAAATGATCAAATCTGCAAACATAACTGCAAATGGGGAGGGATTACTGTAATGGGCCATGTGCATCCTTGGATTTCAGTATCCACCTATGTATCCTGGGACCAAACCCCAGCAACTACGGACAAGGCCTCTGCGGCCTACAGGGTGACTGAGCCCTGCTTCGCTTGAGCCACGTTCCAAGGGCCTCAGAGCTCAGCCTCACAAAAGAGCCGCTGCCTCTGGCCTATAAACCTACCCATTTCCTTGCCTTCTTCTGAAAAAGTGGATTTGGATATGGCAGGGCATATCTTCTACACTGCTGTGATGTGTAGATTATCTACCTTGATGTTCTGGGTTTATATGGCTGTGTGGAAGGGCCCTCATATAATCAGTTCAAAGCAATCTCAATCTGCTTTAATAATTTGGATATGACATTGTACAAGGGGCCTTAGAGGCTAAGGGCCCTTCGGCACAGCTATACAACCCAGAATATCAAGAATCCACAATACAATAGAGTTTCACTTATCCAACATAAACGGGCCAGCAGAACGTTGGATAAGCAAATATGTTGGATAATAAGGAGAGATTAAGGAAAAGCCTATTAAAAATCAAATTAGACTATGATTTTACAAATTAAGCACCAAAACATCATGTTATACCACAAATTTGACAGAAAAAGTAGTTCAATACGCAATAATGTTATGTTGTTATCACGATATATTGAAAACATAGACTACAAAAATGCACTGGATAATCCAGAACGTTGGATAAGTGAGACCCTACTGTATCTGCTTTGAAATGGATTATCTGAGGCCCCTTCCACACAGCTGTCTAAAATCCACTTTGAACTGGATTATATGGCAGTATGGACTCAGATAACCCCGTTCAAAGCAGATATTGTGCATTATCTGCCTTGTTATTCTGGATTATATGGTTGTGTGAAAGGGCCCTTAGTCCGCACTATCATATAATCCAATTCAAAATGGATTTTATAAAGCTGTGTGGAAGGGGCCTAACTACACTGCATAGGCCCATCTACACCGCTTTATATGGCAGTGTCGGGCCATAGACTTTAAGTCAACTTCCTCAGGGCCCTTCCACACAGCCATATAACCTAGAATATCAAGGCAGAAAATCCCACAATCTCTGTTTTGATCTGGATTATCTGAGTCCACACTGCCATATATTCCAGTTCAAAGGAGATATAGTGGGATTTTATTCAGCTGTGTGGAAAGGGCCTCTGTCTATTGAATCCTGTTCATTATGTGACATTTTATATGGCAGCGTAGAAGGGGCCTGAGGTGGCCCCTCTTGGACGCTGTCCTGTGGTAATAATCGCCAAAGAGCGGTGGCCCTTAAAAGCGGGGCCAACCCGCCCTACTTGTGAGAAGTGTGGCCACAAACGACAGGCCTTTGCATCTTCCCGCGCTTTTTAAAAAAGCCCTGGCGATAATCTTCCAAGCCCCTGACGCTGTTCAGGGCAGGTTGCTTGGGCCTGATGATCACGACTGCCGCTTAATTGCGCCGGGTTTGTGCTTTCATTCCACCCCCCTCCCTGCCCCCCAATTGCCGGGAGAGGAGGCTTGCACTCCTGTGATGCAATTTGTAACCGGTCTTCGCGGTGCGTTCCGCCGCCTCTCGGAGCTGCCCTTGGCCGGGGGCGTCGAGGGCGGCCGGGCCTCTCCTTAGGTCCCCGCCTTGCCAGGAGCTTCCCTTCTCCCTCCTCCTCCTCCTCCTCCTCAGGATCTAGCCCCGACGCGGATCCTCCAACGGGGTCCCAAGAAGCATGGTCTTGCGGACCCTTCTGCTCCTGGGTTGTTGAAGCCTCCTCCTCTCCTCCTCCTCCTCTTTGGGCTCAGATCTGCGCCGCGATAGCCCTCCTCGACGAGCCAGACGGACCAGTTGCATGCTGAAGGGAGGCTGCCTCCATCCATTCCTCGCCGCGCGGTCCCTTGCTTCCTTCCTTTCCCGGGGAACAGTGAGGAGGTCCCGGGCCCTCCTCCCGCTGAGGGCCGCCTTCGGAGCCATGGCTGCCAAGACGCCGAATGGCCTCGCCAATGGGCACCTGCCGCCCCGCCACAACGGGGGGCCCTGCCTCGCCAGGGACGCCCCCAGGAAGAACGGGTTCGTGGCCAAAGGCCAAAGCAAGGTAAGCCGGTCAACTTCCTTCCTTCCATCCATCCATCCATTCATTGCGTCGCTCTGGATGAGCGCGAGCCTCTCGCACCTGCCTCTCCCAGGGCCCTTCCACACAGCCCTGTGACCCAGAAGATCAAGGTAGAAAATCCCACAATATCTGATTTGAACTGGGATATATGGCAGTCTGGACTCAGATAACCAGGGCCCTTCCACACAGCCATATACCCCAGAATATCAAGGCAGAAAATCCTACAATATCTGCTATGAATTGGGATATATGGCAGTGTGGACTCAGATAACGCAGTTCAAAGCAGATATTGTGGGATTTCCTGCTCATTGCGTCGCTCTGGATGAGCGCGAGCCTCTCGCACCTGCCTCTCCCAGGGCCCTTCCACACAGCCCTGTGACCCAGAAGATCAAGGTAGAAAATCCCACAATATCTGATTTGAACTGGGATATATGGCAGTCTGGACTCAGATAACCAGGGCCCTTCCACACAGCCATATACCCCAGAATATCAAGGCAGAAAATCCTACAATATCTGCTATGAATTGGGATATATGGCAGTGTGGACTCAGATAACGCAGTTCAAAGCAGATATTGTGGGATTTCCTGCCTTGATCTTCTGGGTTATAGGGTTGTATGGAAGGGCCCCCACATCCCCCCCCCCTTCATGTTCATTGAAAGATAATGTCGTATATTGTTTATATTCTTATTTTTATTATTATTTAACACATGTAAAGCATCTTCCTCAAAATTATGGGCACCTAAGGGCCCTTCCACACAGTCATATAATCCAGAATATCAAGACAGAAAATCCCACAATATCTGCTTTGAACTGAATTATCTACCTTGATATCCTGGGTTATGACTGTGTTGAAGGGCCCCCAGAATATCAAGACAGAAAATCTCACAATATCTGCTTTGAACTGGACTATCTGAGTCCACACTGCCTTACATCCCAGTTCAAAGCAGATAATGTGGGATTTTATTCAGCTGTGTGGAAGGGACTTAAGTCCCCTCCTTGGCCCTTTTCCTCCGGGCCGTTCCACACAGCCAACTAACCCAGAATATCAAGCCGGAATAACCTATAATATCTTATTTGAACTGTGTTATCTGAGTCCACACTGCCATATATCCCAGTACAAAGCAGATAGTGCGGGATTTTATTCAGCTGTGTGGAAGGGGCCTCAGTTTCTCATCAATGATACATGGAGGTCCTGTAGTTTCCAAAATGGAGCCACTTTGTATGTGTGTTGCTCCCCCCACACTTCCTGCTCAGGCCTCCTCCACACAGCTGTATAAAATCCACATTGAACTGGATTATAGTTCTGGAATAATATTCTGGATTATATAGCTGTGTGTAAGGGCCCTCACAGTTTTCTGGCACATTAGACTATATATTGAGCCTTCTTCACTTGATCTTCCTCAAATTCAGATCCCTGTTGACTCTCAAACGCTTCCTGACATGCTATCTGTCAGTGAAACAGGCCATTGGACAACTTCTGGGAGTTGGAGGCCCAAACATCCAGAGGGCCACAAATCTGCCACTTCTGTTTTAGACTGATACCCCTTCTACACAGCTGAATAAAATCCCACATTATCTGCTTTGAACTGGGATATATGGCAATGAGGACTCAGATAGTCCAGTTCAAAGCAGATATTGTGGGTTATTCTTCCTTGATATTCTTGGTTACATGGCTGTGTGGAAGGGCCCCAATTCAGATTACTGGCCTACATCGCTTTTGTATTTACACCCATCGATCTTCAGCTGGTTGAATGGGTCTCCACCTAACCGCAAATGAGTCACAGCAGACAGTAGTGTGGGTTGAGTATTCCTTATCTCGAATCCTGGAAACATTCCAAAATTGCCCTTGTGGATGGCAAAGAAAATGATCACTTTGCTTTCTGCTGTTTCAATGGACGCAAACTTTCATGCACAAAATTATTGCACATATTGTCCCTAAAATTACCTTCAGGCTATGTGTATATGAAAGTGAAGTTAATGTTGAAACTTGGCTACCATCTTTAAGAGGGTCCCAAGAATTTTGGATAAGAGATAATCAACTTATTCAACTGGAAAAAAACTGTGGTACAAGAATTAAGAAGGAGATCACAGGGCCCTTCCAGACAGCCATATAACCCAGAATATCAAGGCAGATAATCCACAATACCTGCTTTGAACTGGGTTATCTGAGTCAACACTGCCATATAATCCAGTTCAATGTGGATTTTATACAGCTGTGTGGAAGGGACCTCAAAAGTTTGGGCTTAAGGTGAGCCCAAAGTTTGGAAAGTCTGAAAATATTGGTGTAGATTCTATCCTATCTTGAGCTATTCAGGAATTGAATTTGGGACAAAGCATGTGCTCTGCCACTGAGCTCTGTAGCCCTTTAGGGTCAAATGAAACTGGATTTTCACTTTTCATATGGTTATAACAGTTTGATAATAACACTTTAATTGTTATGGGTCCATCCTCAGGAATTGAAAGTTTGTGGATTTGGAGTTTGGTGAAGTAGCTAGAACTGTATGGGAAAGAACTCTGTTGTGATTGTTCAAAGAGTGTAGAAAAGAATTCATAGTGAGAAAGAATTCTAGGTGCCTCACTGAATTCCAGGTCTGCATAGGCTGGAGCCATGATAGTTAAAAGCGGGATGGAGCTACAACTCTTTAGTGTAGAATCCAAAACACACAAAATAGTGATACCTTTATTGGCCAAATAATCTGCACAAAACCCATTATGCGAGGTTTCACAGCTCCGCTGACTTCTTTATCAGACTCTAAATCAGAACTAGAAAGCAATAGAAATTGATTAACTACAACATTTTGAACACTGCTCTTGACTGAATGAATAAAAAATTTCATAAGTCAGTTCTGCTTTGTCAGATTCTATTTGTGTTTTCCGTTTTCTTAGGGGTTAAGTATTGTGTGGTGCTAAAACAGCTGTTGACTGAGTTGTGCAAACATGGGAAACGTTCCATACAAGAATTTCCTATCTTGAGTCTTCCTATCACAACTGGCATGCATTGCTAAACATTTAAGTAGTTCCATGCAGGACCTGACCCAAGGAGTGTATGTGGGTGGCACCTGCTTGCATGGTATGAAATGAGAGAATACTTGTGTAACCTACAGAAAGGGGCATGTCTGACTCCTCCAAGCTGGGAGGAACACCTCCCAAAGCATGAAGTTTAGTTCATCTTCCAAAAGTAGTTCCAAGGTGGATGATGGAGGAAAACTTGTGAGAGAAAAACACAGTGTAAAAGAGAAATAGCTCATAAAAATAACATTTACTACATTAGTATTTTATATGTGTTGTTATAAGTCATTAGAGTGTGCTTTTAATAGGAGTACTATTGTAAATGTTCCTATACCGAAGACTTGGATACTTTTCAAACAGTGTCATACACAAACTAAACTGCCTACCTGGAATATAAAAGAGATGCTCTCTTTGCCCCACTGAAACTACAAAACAGATGTGCATAAGATGGTCTCATTCTCTAAAAATATTTTGTTTCTTTAACTGTATCCAAAACATTCTCATAACTTGGAGGTTTGCCCCAGATTCAGACAATGGGTTGGTGCATCAATTCCTCAGACTTATTAAATTTGAGGATGTATGTAATTATAGTATGGTGATTAGAGCAGTGTGATTGGATGAAGTATTCATTAGCTGAAAGAAAGAATACTGTCACCGTTCTCTGAGAGGAAAGTGATCCTTGTTGAAAGTATGTTTGGAATTTCATTGGCTGTGCCACCCAGCTTCCTGGTCTCTTAGCTATGTAGCTCCGTCTGTGGTGGTGGATGAGTTTTGAAAGCACTGACTTACATAGTTTGGCCTTGGCAAGTACACAATTTTTGTGTTGTTTTTCCTCCTTCATTTCTCTCTAAGCCTACCCATTCAAAAGTGAATTTATAGAGTTTTTCAAAGTGATATCTCACCCGAGGTAAGCTGTAATGCTTGTAAGATAATGCAACTCCCTGTTGGGTCTGTTGGATATCCGGGGAGAAATTATGAATGGGAAATGACTGATTTGAATTTTGATGTGTTTGGATTTCTTTAGTTCTGTCCTTTTATTGTATCATGCACCTGTTATTCACTTGCTTTTTGTGCATTCTGTATGTTTTATTTTACAGGTAGTCCCTAACTCACAAACATCTGACTTAGGCCCTTTCTACACTGCCATATAAAACCCAGATTATCTGCTTTGAAACTGAATTATATGGCAGTGTAGACTCACATAATGCAGTTCAAAGCAGATAATGTGGATTATCCGCTTTGATAATCTGGATTATACTTTTTCTTTATCAAAAACATTGCATAAATAAATAAGTATAAAATCTGGATTATATGGCAGTGTAGAAGGAGCCCTAGAAACTATTCATAGTTAAGAATGGGGGTGAGACAGCAGGAAGTGAGAGGTATCTACCCCTAGGAAGGGAAATTCACTCCTGAAAGAGTTATTGGGGGAGGGGTCTCCACTGAAGCTTTGTCATCAATCCTTGTTTCCACAACAAGCCAAATTTTTCAAAATTCAGTTCTCACAGGGACAGAAAGTATAGTGAAATCTTTTGCAAAGGGGCACATACAGGAAAACATAGGCGTGTTAGCTATGTAAGTGCTCTCTCTCACACACACACACACAGCTGAAGTTGCACTGAAAAAATGTACCTGTTCCGGCTTACATACAAGTTCAACTTAAGAACAAACCTGCATAAACTTTCTTGTTTGTAACCTGGGGACTACCTGTATATGAAAAATGGAGACTTGTATGGATAAGGACATTCCATACCATTGAGGCATCACTGTTGGTTATGAAAGGGTCCCCATGTGTGGCTTCGTGTAAAAAAATGCTTTAAAGAAAACCTGAATTTCAGTGCTGGTAGTTCTGTTACAGGGCATTTTTCACATTAAATATAGCTATCAAAATTTTAGTGGTTTGGTATTGCCAGTTCCAACATATGAAGCAGCTTTTTATGAAACCAAGTTATTTTAGCTGTCTGTCCAGTACTGTGTATTCTGCTCTGACTGGCACCAGTCCTTCAATGGTCTCACATAGGGCCCTTCCACACAGTCATATAACCCAGAATATCAAGCCATATAACCCACAATATCTACTCTGGATTGGATTATCTGTCCACATTACCATATAATCCAGTTCAATGTGGATTTTATACAGCTATGTGGAAGGGGCCATAAAAGGCTTTCGGGTTAAGCAGCCTTCTGGTCCTATTAACACAGCAAGGAATTCCTTTCGGGTCTGCCCTCCTCCAAATACATCTCACCCAGGATCTTAGGTTTATGTTCCAGATCTGCCAGAATACTAAATAAAATTTGGGTTATGGGTGATGTCTCTCAACATCTTGTTGAAATACATTCTTGTTTTCATTGCATTAATAATGGCTAGAACTTAATTTAAGGGTTTCGTCTACATGAAGAAGTATTTCCCAACAAATACAGTGGGTCAGCCATTTCTGCAAAGGGCCATTTTTAACCCCCCACAAATATAAAAAACACATGACAATCCATGGTTTCTAGAAATTGGAGATCCAGATCCTGCGGGTCTGGAGGGCCCAGTGTACAGTAGTCTGCTGTGGATTTGGAGTTTGCTAAATTGCTTTACCAAATTCCATTGTGCTAAAAAGCAGAGCAAGTAAAGGCTACTAATAGTTTAAGTAGATACCTCGTAGTGTTTATCACTAATGCCACAGCCAATGGCTTTAAATTGCTGAACTTCTTCATTGTTTTTAAATGTCAGCTGAAAACTTCTTCATTTCCCAAATGTTTTTGGAATTTTAGTTTGATCATTTATAATCTTGTATGTTTTGATCAGTTTGCTTTTTAGTATAGTGTAAGATTTTTTTGCAAATTATTTAGATTATGTATTTTGTAATTATATTGTACACTTTTGTGATTTGTTATTCCTCCTTTCCTTGGTGTGTGCCTGCATACACGCATATGTTTTAGATTTTACACTTTTGCCAGAACCCACAGTTTTCCTGTTACAATTGCAGTAAAGCCAGATTGAATAATCCAGTGTTTCATCAATTTTTACATTGTAATTTATCATCAGAGATGGCAGTGTACATGAAACTTGATAATGAAGCCTCAGTCATGAATTGGTCACAATTTGACCCAAAGTCAACTCTTTTAGTTCCAGCTGGTTTTTTAGATATTTGATTGCAAAATTTATTATTTCAAATGAAACAGGCTGTTACCTATCATATATCAGAAATAAATATTCAAGAAAGCTGCTGGCAAAGATTTTATTGGATGATTCTGACACAACTGTTTCTCTTAGTGTACTTATGCTGGAGGTCAGAGGCCACTGCTTCCTCTCTTTTTTACCAGCTGCACAGTTGTAGACATGGAGCAGCAAGGTAGAGAGTCCTTTGGAAGTGGAGGCAGGGTTTGCCAAGGTAGTCGGTCTGGCTGCTACTTTCATCTGGGAAAAGCTGTTGTTTAGAGAGGTATCAACTTCCTTATATTGTACCTGAGAAAAGTGTATTTTACAGTTCTGAAAAACTCTGAATAAAGATGCAGTGTAACTGCTTATTATTGCTTTATAGTCCTAAACTGCTAAATAATTTCAAGAGAAAAATGTAATCCTCAAATATATTGCAGTGTAAGGTAAAGGTAAAGGTTTCCCCCTGACATTAAGTCTAGTCGGGTCCAACTGAGGGTTGATGCTCATCTTCATTTCTAAGCCAAAGAGCTGGCGTTGACTGTAGACACCTCCAAGGTCATGTGGCCGGCATGACTGCATGGAGCGCCATTATCTTTCCTCTGGAGCGGTACCTCTTGATCTACTCACATTTGAATGTTTTCGAACTGCTAGGTTGACAAATGCTGGGGCTAACAGCGAGAGTTCAACCCGCTCCCTGGATTTGAACCACTGACCTTTTGGTCAGCAAGTTCAGCAGCTCAGTGGTTTAACCCGCTGCCCCACCAGGGGCTCCATATTGCAGTGTATATTCATTAAAATTACCTGATATTTTTCAGAAAACAATGTTTCTTTGTCAAGGGCAAACCAATATATTTATACCCTATGGTACATCCATTTAGAAAGACCTTTCTAAGTAATGATCATAATGATAATAATCATAATCATACATAGGGATTTTTCATCATTTTGTCCCTGACAAAGCAATATTGTCTTCTCCAATGCTTTGGGCAATTATATATATAATTACGTGTATAAACATCCGACTTACATACAAACAACTCATTGTTACAAATGGGGGTGAGACAACAGAAACTGAGAGAAATCTACCCTTCAGAAGGTAAGTTCACTCCTGGAAGAGTTTTCATGGGGAAAAGCTATCTCCCCTGAAACTTTATCATCAATCCTTGTTTCCACAACAAGCCAAGTTTCAAGTACTGTATCACAGGGACAGAAAGTGAGGTGAAATCTTCTGAACTGGGGCACAGACAGCAAAACAAACACCACAGGGATGTTAACCCTTCCTCATGCTATCCAAAACGTAAAAATACATATTTTTGGCTGGAGTTACACTTTTAAAATATACCTTTTCTGGCTTACAAGCAAATTCAACTTAAGAACAAACCTACAGAACCTATCTTGTTTGTAACTTGGGGACTGCCTGTATTTTGTTTTCAGTTCTTTTCTTCTTTTTGTTTTCTTATTCCTTTGAAAAATACAGCTACTCCATATCAATTCCTCCTTCATAAATGCATTTGTTGGTTTCTATGCCTTATTATTTATGTGTAGCATCAGCTGCCATTGTGCGCCATTTAACATGACTGTCCTTGAAAACTACCTTGAGTCCTTGCCACCTTAATTTATTTTCTATGGAATGGTCTTAAAAACAAACAAAACAGAATCATTCTAGAAATGAATGTCTGTTATTTTTCCCTTCTTTGATCATCAAAACTAAGTCTAACCCGGCTGTTCATATAATAAAAATGTGTACTCCCTATGGTATATTTAATTGCTTTATTGGACTGCAAACACTTGAAAGAGTATCCAGTCTTTTCCAGATATGCATCTTAATCGAAGCAAAAGGCATTTGCAGAAAGAGTGAAAAGACAGCTTTTTCTAACCAGAGCACAAAAAGCTGACCTGGTAAACTGGGCTTTAAACCAGGATTACTCTAGAAAGCCTACTAGCTGGACCTGAAGGCGGTAGTCGTCTCTACACTGTGTGCTACCCAGTAAATATTATGCAAAAGTGTTCTTGTTTCTGTTTAACCATCATTTCTGCAACCTGATAATATACTTATCCATCATAAATTTTCATAATTCCTCCTTGGTGGACATTAGTCCTTCATGAGTTCTGTGATACAATAATTACCTTGAATCTGTTGTCAGTCAATTCCCTTGAACTACATTTCTAGTCCTTGTACTGGTGTTACAAGAAAGACAAATTAATCTCTTAAGTTGAGATGTAATTTTTAAAATTCTCATAATATATGCATCTTACTTGGTTATTTTTTTTCCTACTGAAAGCCCCAGATGCTTCAGGTTAGGATGAGAATTTTCATATAATTGAACTGCATCCATAGCCTGTGTAGCCAATGGTGAAAAATACTATGATTTGCAGTCCAACAGTATTTGTCCACAATTGCTTCAGCCTCTTGTCATGGGGAGATGTTCCAATCCCTCTATTGTCATGATTTTGTCTTTCATTGTTTATTTCAGCTCTGTACTTGCATTTTTGAGAAACTTTATATATTATTCTAAATATAATGACACTGTAGATTTGTATAAGGCTGGAGTTGGAAGCCTTCTGCCCTCCAAATGCCGCACTACTATTCTTATAATACCTCACTATTAGCAAGACTAGCTAGAGCAGTGGTTCTCAACCTGTGGGTCCCCAGGTGTTTTGGCCAGCTGGTAGGATTTCTGGGAGTTGAAGGCCAAAACATCTGGGGTGTTTGAACCACAGGTTAATAACCACTGAGCTAGAGGCTGATGAGTATTGGAGTTCAGCAGTGTCTAAAGGTCCATAAGTTCCCCATCTCTGGTATAAAGCATGAAAATTAGATGTTTATTTTTTGATCTTCACCATGAAATTTGCTTATGCTCCCATGTTGAGCTGCTCTTTCACACCTATTATCTTTCTTGAGGATTGTTGTGTGTCTTACAACATAACTTACAGTGGGCATGTTCAAAGCTGGCAAAAATTCTCTTGCGTTATAATTACAGGTGGAGCTTGCTCTCAGGTGATGTAATTTGTGTTTAGGGCTTGGCAAAACTAAAAGAAAGAGTAGATATTTATGTAGGTGATGAGACAACTGCAGTTGTTCAGAAAATTCTTCAGATTCAGAAAACTACAGGGGAAAAATAACCTTCAGTACCACAATCAGTTTAATCCTAAAGTGCTGTACAAACTACAGAAGGATGTTGTCAGCTAGAGACTGACTTGTTGCTTTATATACGACGAGACAAACCAGTAGTCTTATTTGGTCTTCCATCTCTCCATATACCAAGCCTTTTCCATATGTCACCTAGGACCTCATCAGACAGGCGGGGGGGGGGGGGGGAGACGACGTTACTCTGTTCCCTCCCATCTTTGCCAGTATTCAGATATGTCGAAGAGATAAGCAAACACTATAAAGGTTCAAAACATAAAAAGAGGTATGTACATTAGAGTATCATGCAAAGGCCACAGAAATAGTCAGGCCTTTTTGAGTACAGAGCTATCTTCTTTCTATGTCAAAAAGATAAGCAAATACTATAAAGGTTCAAAACATAAAATGCAATATGTAATTTAGACATCATGTACATACAATATTCACCTGAGAGTTAACAACAATTATGAAAATAACAATTACAGTCAACTGTTGTAATACACAGTAGTATCTTCCAGACTGTAATGTTTAAAGGAAACTGTAATCATCAAGGCTTAAATGTGGACTATAGTCAAAACATATCAAGTAGTCTCCACTATTTAAACAGTTTCTGAAGACTCCAATTTGATGTGGCAACCAACATAGTATAAACACATTCAATCTTTGCAAAATAATATTTGTTAATATATCTTAAGACTTCACAGGTATTGAAATGCTTATTCTAGAAGAAAAACCTTGACCAAAAGTTCTTTTGATTCTTTGAGATCCTGTGTTGATGACATCAAGTGTATACAATATCTCTTGAAATTACAGTCTATTGGAAGTAAGGACAGTTTATCAAGAATAAGATTGGGAAGACAGTCTTCGAGCTCCGTTTCCATGCACTTAGGAAACAGAGTGCCATGGAGTCCCACTAGAAGTGCCCTTAAATTGTCTGATGGCCTCTGTGGGAGTCCCTTGAGGCTCTGTTTCCTGGGTTCGCAGAAACGGAGCCCGAAGACCATCTGATGAGGTCCCTAAATACCCTTAGATTAGTGTTACACCAGGGCAGATTTTGGTGCACACAAATAAATGCATACTAAATAATTATTTACTTTTCCCTCAGGACTTGGGAACAGTTTTGTCTGGAAACTGAAATTATTTAAGAGAGCAAGCCAAATGTAAATACTCTATTCCCTCTCTCCTATCCCCTTTGTGCCATTTGTGCCCTTCTAATTGTCTTACTTCATTCATTTTTCTCCTGTGTGTGTGAGCACATATAAAAACACCCAGCTTTCCAGAAAAGTCGGTACTCTAGTAACACAATTGTTGCTTGTGACCTTGTTGGCATTGCACAGGACTACATAAAAACATCACACACTATAGCAAGAGAACATTTTCCCTCTGGCAATCATAAGTCACACTACTTGTCTGCTGAACTGCATGTTCCAATCTCTTCCTACCCTGACCCTCCCAGAATTAGTCAGTGCTGAATATGTGCACCATCACCTCCCCACCAATTGCAGCAAAGTTTGCTGCTCAGGTGTTTACAGCAGAACCCTTACAGTTCTCCAATGCAATATCGTCAGTTATTTCAGCTGGTGCCTATTTTAGACCACACTGTAGTGGACTGCAATTACAGAAAAAGGAAGATGGGAGAGAAGAGATGTTGCAACCAGAGTTGTCAAAGTACATGAATGGTGCGTGGGGTGTGTCTCAAACTCAGATTCAGGTGGGTGGCAGAAGCCTTCATCGTGCTGTATTCTTTAGATACAATTCAAAGGACAAACCTCTCTGGAAGATCTCCCCTCTTCATGTTCATTCTGGGAAGTCAACATATCGGTCATGTAGTATGAATACATACATCAACCTGCAGAGCCTGGATGTACCTCTGAAGTACTGTTCAGTACTGAGAAATGTAAGGAAGGAAGAGGAACAGATCAGGCCCATGTTCCCTCTTCCAAGGCTTTTTTGAGCTCTCAGCTGAGAATGGTACCATTACTGACTTCACAGAATATGCTGATGAGGTTTAGTGTAACGTGAAATGAAGTTTACTTCCCTATAGGCCATTCATCAGACAACATTAAATTTTGTTTGGTTATTAAGACCAACACAATTTCTGTGTTAAAATTGGAACTTCTTTACCTATCTTCATAGCAATGTAGAAGTGACCAAGGTCATATACACTTTCTAATTTCTGCTATGATTAAGAACAATCAGTCTAAATAATATAGAGGCTTGGTCTTACAATATGGTATGCCACTACAGAAAAAATGCCTGCAGAGAAAAATTCAATTCAAAATGGCAGAAGTAGCTCAACTGCAAGTATACAAGAACAGGACACCTTATGGATTTGTCTCAGGACCCCCCTTAAGCAATATTGCATGCTTAGTTAATGGGCTTGGTGGGCAATGGTAGTGCATACGTTTGTCAGTAGCAAATACCATGTGTGGTCTGTTACTACAGCTATAGTGTCTGTTTTCACATAACTCATCTGCTATACCCTCTAGTTGATTCTTTATAACAGTTGGACTTAATTTTACCCCTTCTTCTCTCTACATTTCTTTTCCCTGGAAAAGAATGCTTATAAGTTATAAGCATATGGGCAAGGACTTCTGTATTATTCGCTTTATAAGGTAAGAGCTTTTTTGTGAGCTTTTTTGGCTAGATAACAGGTTTGAATACTAGACAGGCAGAATGCCCATTCTCAAAACCAGAAGTGAACTTTCAGCCAATCTGAGGTGTTTTGTTTGTTTGTATCTCAAACTGTGCTCCAGATGTTTTGGAGCTCCCAGAGATTCCAGCTAGCTTACCAGCTGTTAGGAATTGTGAGAGCTGAAGTCCAAAACATCTGGAGGAGCACACTTTGAGAAACTCTGGGCTAGAGTGATAGGCCTTTTCCTCAGCTTGAGTTTCTTTAAATCCTTAAAGAGGCCCTATAGAAAAGCTGTAAAGGGTAGAGAAAGCATAACCCCAAAATGTGTGCATCTGGTGTTAGGCGATGGCAGTGTCTTTATTGATAAGGACAGTTCTTCTGGGGAACATGAATGCTTTCTCTCTTTCAGACCTAGAGAAGAAACCAGGAGAGGGATTAAAAGAAACCTTCATGACCTCTAAACCTCACCTTTTCTTCTCTACAGTCAGTTCTGCTAGAGTATATGTCCCCTACCTTTTAGGGAATCTCTTTATCTTGGTCCTAGGAAAGGGAATGCTGGTGCGCTGTTTAGGAAATCTAGTAACCTTAGGAGCAAATTATGTTCTGTGTCTATTCAGAGACCAATTACCAATTAAGCTGTGTCTGCTTTTATTTCTGTTACTGCATCCTATCTGTACCCCTTAACTTGTTCTGGGCAGGGCTTGATTGGATCAGGCTCTCCAGAATATTATTATTATTATTACTACTATTACTACTACCCAGGGCTATAGCGGGGGGGGGGGGGTGTAGGAGTTCAACCCCCCCCCCCCAAAATCAGTTTTTTTCACTTTCTCAAGAATTTTAACTGGTTAACCAAATCCCCATGAGTGTCCACTGTCTTGAGTGTCCACTGAAGTTTATTGATAGAGCCTGATTTCTAGATTATTTTGCATTATGGAAATACTCTTCATGCTTCGCTAAAAAAAAGTCGGCGTCGGCGTCCCCCCACCCCACCCCCACGGAAAGATTTTTCTGTCTATGGCCCTGCTACTACCCCACTCTATCTCTCTAAAAAGAGACCCAAAGTGACTTAACAATAAAAGCAATACCATATATAACTTAAAATCTAAAAACTTTAAAATTGAATTAAACATAGAAATATTAAAATGCATAGTTAAAGCAATAAAACCATTAAATATATTAAAATACATAAAACTTTATGCAGAATTCCTAAATTGGATCCTTCCTTTGCTATCTCTCGTTGGCAGATGAGGTTTTCTTTTTCCAGCAGGCCTTTGGGTATCAGCTTTCAACAGGATATTGATTTGTTTTTATTTCTTGTTTTTTCATGGGTGTATTTTTCAATTGGCTTTAGAACTACTGATATTCGTATTTAAACTGTATTTCTATGATATGCTTTTATCTGTACAGTGGAACCTCAACTTAAGAGCATCTCAACTTAAGAGTGTTTGAGTTAAGAGTCACCACCTTACTTTTGCTTTGACATATGAGCAAAATTTTGAGTTAAGAACTAGTGCCAATGGAAGCACTTGAGCGAGAGTACAGGGCTTTAGAATTTCAAGGGAGCAGCAGTTCTTCCTTGCCTCAAGCTCTTGTCCGCTTTGGGAAATTGCTGTCTGCTTTGCTATTGTCCGCTTTGAGGTATTTTGGATTAGTTGATTTTGTGTGGTTTTTATTCCTGGTGTGTTTGGCTTCATAGAGAGGGGGGGAGCAAGAGGGAAAGGGAGGTTGAAATGGGTACAGTATGAATAAAACAATGCTTCTTCCTCTTGATTGTGCTTTGTGCTTCCTTGCCACAACTTTGTGCTGCTACCATTGTGCCACAGCTTTGTACTTCTACCATTTTAAAGTTGATCTTTCTTTTTATTTTTCTATGCGAATGTGCATTTATACATTATTTGTTATTTATAAAGTACATTTTTTATTTTAAAACACATAACAAAAAAACTGGATTTGGGGGGCCGGAACAGATGAATAGCATTTCAATGCATTTCAGTTGAAAAATTCACTTTGAGATAAGAATTATTTGAGTTAAGAGCTCGGTCATAGAATAAACGAAATCTTAACTCAAGATATCCCTGTATCTGTTTGAACCATTGTAAGCCACCTAGAATCACAATGCTGGGAAAGCTGAGATAAAAATGAACTACAGTAGACTCTCGCTTATCCAAGCTAAACGGGCCGGCAGAAGCTTCGATAAGCGAATATCTTGGATAATAAGGAGGGATTAAGGAAAAGCCTATTAAACATCAAATTAGGTTATGATTTTACAAATTAAGCACCAAAACATCATGTTATACAACAAATTTGACAGAAAAAGTAGTTCAATAGGCAGTAATGTTATGTTGTAATTACTGTATTTACGAATTTAGCACCAAAATATCACGATATATTGAAAACATTGACTACAAAAATGGCTTGGATTATCCAGAGGTTTGGATAAGCGAGGCTTGGATAAGTGAGACTCTACTGTAAATATGTAAATATATACTGCCTCCTAGCCCTTCCAAGTTGCATATCCATAGCCTAAGGAATACAGTGGTTCAACAAAACAATAACAGTGATGAGCAATGAGGACTCTAGGGAACTGGACACAGACTGTGGGCAGCATTTGCCTACGCCTAGTCTGGATGAAAGGCTCAGTAATCAGATTGGGGACAGGGGATGTTGTAAGCGATATTAGGTTTTCCTCTTGCTGATATGTCTCTGTTGTGAGCAAAGAAATTCAAGGAATAGGTGTTGAGGCCTGTAAAGTCTCTGAGGATGAGGAGGGGGACTTTTTGGTGGAGTCTGAGGAATTTACTTCTGAGCATGTTACTTCTGTGAGAGAAAACGAAAGTGGTCCTCATTATGATGTGGAGCTGTTTCGGATAGACCTGGTGTAGGGAAACAAAAAGCGGTTCTGATGAGAATCTGCCGGGATTGACTCTGAAAGGAATGTGGAGGAGACAGGAGCGCTGTCTATAACGCAACCATTACAGTTACGAAGAGGTCGTACGAAGCAGAGACAAATTTGTTGTTCTCAGAGACTGAAACATAAGCAAAGGGAACCCAGGTGTGAGAAAGTGTGATGTCATGGGTAGGAATTAGAATTCTTAAACATTTTGAGATAATGTTCGTTGGGAGATCAACATTGGATGTTCATAGGTCAAGTCACCTGTCTTGGGAGCTCCAAGTTAGGAATTCTGGTTTTTGGTAATGTATCTTGTTTTCCTGTTTAAGATCAAGGCCTCTTTATTGGATAACAATTCTTGGTTCAAGTTTCCAAGCCTTAGAATTATAATTATTCACAAGTCTTCAAGCCTTTGGATCTAGTTTTGCTTTAAGTGTTGAAACCCCTGGATTACAGTTTCTTGTTTTTACCTGTTGGGATTTTGGATTCATATTCACAGTTGGTCACTGCTATTGGTTACACTCAAGAATATCAGGCTTATGGATATAACTTTAAAAATGCTTTTACAGTCTGGCTTTTAGTGTACCTTTGTGATTGCTTAGTCTGTTGATTTTGAAATGACTTTTGGATTATTGTCTGCTTAATTTTGAAACTGTCATTTTATTATATACTCATTTCTTAATAAGCTTATTACTTACTAGCTTTGCCCAGCCACTCATTGCTGTGGCTTATGGGAATCATTTGTTCGCCAGGTGGAATATCAGTGAATAGCCTTGCAGCCTCAAAGCCTAGCTGTTTTCTGGAGTAGCTGGAGTAGCACCTTCAATCAAAGAGCCGCTTTGAAGCCTGGCTCCTTCCTTTGTAGGGGAATCCTTGTTTGGCCAGATGGAATTGCACTGAATAGTCTTGCAGCTTAAAAGCCTGGCTGCTTTCTACATAAGGCATTCTTTCTACGCCTGGTTGTATGGGACAAAGTAGTCTCGTGACTTCAGAGCTTTTCTATCTAGAGGAAATCTTGGTTGGCCAGGTTGAATAGCACTCAATAGCCTTGCTGCTTGAGAGCCTGGCCGCTTTCTACCTTGCAGAATCCTTGGTTGGCCAGGTTGAATAGCAATTAATAGTCTCAGTATGGCAAGTATGAATGCTGCAATTAGCCACTTTGATTAGCATTTAATGGTCTTGCAGCTTCAAAGCCTGTTTGCTTCCTGCCTGGGAGAATCCTTTGTTGGGAAGTGTTAGCTGGCCCCGATCGTTTCCTTTCTGGAATTCCCAATTTCCCTGCTTTCAGAGTGTTGCTCTTTATTTATTGTCCTGGTTAGAGATTATATTGTTCTGTATTATTATACCACAGTAAATATTTTATATTACAGTAGAGTCTCACTTATCCAACATTCATTTATCCAATGTTCTGGATTATCCAATGCAGTCAGCCTTTTAATAGTCAGTGTTTTTATAGTCAATGTTTTCAATACATTGTGATGTTTTGGTGCTAAATTCGTAAATACAGTAATTACTACATAGCATCACCACGCATTGAACTATTTGCTCTGTTAAATTTGTTGTATAACATGTTTTGGTGCTTAATTTGTAAAATCATAACGTAATTTGACATTAATCCCTTCTTATTATCCAACATATTCAATTATTCAACGTTCTGCCGGGGTGTTTATGTTGGATAAGTGAGACTCTAATGTATATTTATAATCTTATATTATCTGCTTAGAACTGGATTATATGAGGCTTCTTCTACACAGCTGTATAAAATGCACACTGAAGTGGATTATATGGCAGTGTGGACTCAAGATAATCCAGTTCAAAGCAGATAATATAAGATTATAAATGGGTAATATAGCTGTGTGGAAGGGCCTTGAGTCTACACTGCCATATAATCCAGTTCAAATCAGATAATCTGTATTTTATAGGCAGCGTGGAAGTGGCCTGAATGAAGAGGCCCTGGGCGACATTAAATGGCTGAATGGGTTGCTAGGAGACAAAGTGGGTGGAGCTTAGCCTTCTAACTGGCAGCAATTGGAAAGAAACAGTTATTCCTCTCCCTCTAATCAGGACTTTATTTTTCTTGGGGGGGTTTTGGTGTAAAAACACAATCCGGATGACCATGTCTCTTGTGACCAAATTTGGTGTGTTTTGGTTGTGTACTTTTGTTGTTTAAGTTAAGGGAAAAACTATCAGAACATTTATATATATATAGATTGTTCAACTGTGTGGTGTTTGGGTGAAAAGGAGTCATGCAGGCGGATGGGATGTAACAATAGGCCTATCTCACACCAAGCCTCTACTGACAAAACCACCCAGAATAAAACAAAATTCACTTGGAATACAGGTAGATGCTTTCTAGGAAGACAGAAGAGTCCTAATTCTAGCCCAGCACTGTTGACATTAAATGGCAGATGAAACTCCCCAGAGCTATACATTTTGGGTTTTTCCCAGCCTTACCTGAAAGTACTCCTGAAGACTGGACCTGAACAAAGCCATGTGACCTGTTCCTGAGCTAAAGGATGTCTTCCTCTTGGTTGTGAAGACATTATGGAGAGAATAGATAGGCCGGGCTGTGGCACAGGCTGGATAGCAGCCAGCTGCAACAAATTACTCATGAGTTTGAGGCCAGCCCGTGCCTGCGTCTGCCTCTGTCTTGTAACGAAGTATGAGTTTTGTATTCATGTTTGTTGTGTTTAACTATGTGCTTGTGGTTTGGTTGGGTAGGTGTAAGATGGCAGCCATTTAGTGGCTCTCCTCTGAGGCAGTTGCCATGGAGATGTGGACAGAGCCATCTGCCGAGGGGAGGAGAAGTGAAGAGGTTTTTAAAAGTGAAGCCTCAATCTGTGCTCTGATGAGGCACAGGGAAGATTGATTCCAGGTTGATGGGATCAAGAAGACTCAATTGTTCATTTTGAGTCGGTTTCAAATAAATTTGGTGACTTATTTAATGTAGTCTGTGTCCTGGAAAGGCACAGAGAATCTGTGATAGTATATCACAGGGGTGACTGTGGTTTGAAGTCACTGGATAGACCAAGTTTCAGGCTTTAGGAACCAATCCCAGCTGGACTCACAGAGATCCATTGAAGTAACAGTTTAAAAGGAGCAGAGGAAGAAGTTTTAACTATTTTAAGTAAAAAAAAAAAAACTTTAGAGAGTTTGATTCATCTCATTCTAGTATTGTAACTGTTAATAAGAATACCTCTAAGTGAAACATCTTTTGTAACCACCAAGCTTGTGCCTGAATAAACTTGATATTGTTCTTTTTACATCAAAGCCTCTGTCGTCTATAGACTCCCTCAGCACGATTGCGCTACCATTTTAACACCGAATAAAGTAAAATGCTTCCTCTGAGCTATTGGGTGGTTGAGCACTTTTATAATCTAAAGGTGTCTCTCCACACAGTGGTGGCTGCATTTCCACTAATCGGTGGCAGTTATCTTTTATTATTTGGGACATCTATTCGTTATTAATTGGGTCTTCTACTCTACCCTCTTTTACAAATTGGTGGCAGCGGTGGGATAAAAAGATTCCCCCCTGCCTGAAGGAGCCTTAGACGTTCATAGTCCTTTACAGTCTCTGTTCTATGTTATGGCATTGAATGTTTGCCTTATATGTGTGCAATGTGATCCGCCCTGAGTCCCCTTCGGGGTGAGAAGGGCGGAATATAAATACTGTAAATAAATAATAAATAAATAATAGATATGTTCAACTCTACAAGACTTGTCCATTTCTGTTATTCATATTATAACTTAACATTTATTCTTGCATGAAGAACAAGTTATCATCTCATCCTTTCTAGAAAACCCCAGAATGTAGAGATCAGAATGACTAGGAAGGTGGGCAGACTTAAGGTGTGTGTGTTTTTAGAGAGAAGAACCAGAATTTCAAAGTCCACCCAGGAAGACTGGAAACAAATCATTGACTGGTGGAGGACACAGAGGCACGTATACCAAGTACATACACTTTCAGAATAAGCTCAAAAATACATTTTCAGAAGTGTGTTCAATGTATTTTGTCAAACTGACCTCCCCCATCTGTAATTGTGTTTCTTTTTATTCTCCTAATTTGATCGCTGGGGAGAATGAATTTTTGTTTCTTTTGCTGTTGCTTCTCCACTTGCTTCATAAACTAGCTGTCAGAAATCTGCACAGAAATACCACAGCTTAGTTAGACTCATCACAGGAAAACACCCTGATTTCCATTCCACCCACTTGTTGCAGGTGATCAGCACCTGTGCAAAGAGAGGTTACAGGAAGATTGGTGTTGGGTTGGGAGGAGTATGAAAAGAGAGCTAACCTCTTACCAAGGTTGTTGAGGATAAGAGGCAAAGACAGCATGAGGAAGAATGAAAAGAACAAGAGGAAGTCCCTCCTGGCTAATGACAACAAGAGGAAGGGTGTGTCCAGCTGAGTGTGTGTGTTGGGCAGGTTCACACAATCTGGGACATTCCCCTTTTCTGTCCATTGGAAAGTTGCAACACCACGATCTCTCCCAGCACACTCACCTCTCCTCTCAGATGTCCTGTTGTTGGAAGATGCTTTTCCATGAGAAGAGCCACAAGGTCTGATTGCTGGTTTTGCATGCTAGAATTGAAGCTGTTCCGTCCTTTTGTTGAAGATGATAGGGACTTTTCTAGTACCTAATGATTTCTCATTCCCTCTCCTCCCAGTGACATGTGCTAACTACACATTTTCTATGTAATTAGATGACTTGTTAGTGATTGTCAGGTACTAACTCAAAGCAGCCAGAAGTTGCTTATACAGTAGAGTCTCACTTAACCAAGATAAATGGGCCGGCAGAACACTGGATAAGCGAAAATCTTGGATAATAAGGAGGAATTAAGGAAAAAACCTATTAAACATAAAATTACATTATGATTTTACAAATTAAGCACCAAAACATCATGTTTTACAAGAAATTAACAGAAAAAAGCAGTTCAATACACAGTAATGTTATGTAGTAATTGCTGTATTTACTAATTTAGCACAAAAACATTGCAACATTTACAACAAAAACTAAAAGGCAGACTGCCTTGGATAAGTGAAGCTTGGATAAGTGAGACTCTACTGTACCAGAAATTTTAGGTGCTATAACTCATGCTTTCACTTACTATATATACTTGAGTATAAGCCTAGTTTTTCAGCCCTTTTTTAGGGCTGAAAAAGCTCCCCTTGGATTATACTAGAGTGAGGATCCTGGCCGGCCTCTATTTAGGTCAGCTTATACTTGAGTATATAGATATTCAGAGTTGGACAGACTTATCTTATTAAAGTCTTATTATTATCTTAAATTACAGTTTTATATAAATATTCAAAAACGTTTAACCTACTGATGCCTCAAATAATGCCATTTTTTTGGTATCTATTTTTATTTTTGAAATTGACTGGTAGCTGCTGCATTTCTCACCCTCGTCTTATACTCGAGTCAATAAGTTTTCCCAGTTTTAGTGGTAAAATTAGGTGCCTCGGCTTATATTTGGGTCGGCTTATACTCAAGTATATACCGTACGTTGTAGGTAATGTTCCTGTGAATTCCTTTGGATATTAATAAGCTGGTGGATAGATATCTGGAGTTAGTGTTAAATCCCAAGGGAAATATTTTTGAGGTCTTATGGAGACGACTCTTAAAATGGGGGCTTACATCCATGTGTGTGTATACATTTGGAATGGACATGGTTTACAAAATAGACGATTTCCTATTTCTCACGTTTACCTCCCAGATTTGTTCTGGAAAATTGGTCTTCCATGATAGATCTGGAATAGAAGAAGCAAGGGAGGTCCTATTGCATTAATGGGATGTTGAATATAACCAAAGTCGTTTTTAAATAGGTGTTGATGATTTTGTAGCTTTTCTTATAAATGAGTGACTCTGCTAAATGATGGTGGTAACTTCCTACAAAATATTACATATTTAATTTATATCAGAAAATCCTGCTATGTGTGATTCATACCACTGTAGAATATACAAAAAGATTGATTTACTCGTGCCGTAAAATTCTCAAGGATAAATATTTGGACAGTTTGCTTGAGAATGCTCTCTAATCAAAGAACCTTTGAGAATTGCTCTTTAACGCTTGTTAAATATGTTTTAAATAATTGCGCTATTCATTAATGTGTTTCTTCATTCCAACTTAATAAAATGAAGTGAGGAAAAGATAACAAAAGAAACATCAATATGTAGCGGAATGGAATTCTGCTGCGACTAACGATAAAAATTAATAGAGTAATTGATTGTTTAGCTAAAAAAAGTGTTTATTCTGAAGTTGGCATTGGAGCAGTAATATATTATGTCTTGCCGTCTTGCCTGTCACTTTTTCAACTCAAAGTAGCTAAAACTATCAAATGCTTTTAGGCAATTGTCTCAATATATACCACATTATCTCATTTTGTGGTGAATTAACAGGAGGCAAGAGAATTATGTCAGTAATTGGTACTTGTGTTCATTTAAAACTTCAGGCGTTGGATTTCAGTTAATTCATTTCTTTAAACCGGGGTGGAAGTTGTGTGGCCTACTAGATGCTGTTGAACTGCAACTCCCAGCAATCCAAGACAGCATGGTTAGTGGTAAGAACTGGAAGTTGCAGTCCAACAACTTTTGGAGAGACATACATTCCCTACTCTTGTTTTAGAATTTGAAGAATTATTATGCTAGTGTACTAGTAATACTAGGTTTCATATCTAAGCATAATTTCAAAATTGCATTTAATATTTTAATGACAAGTTGAGGCCATGCATGGATGATCTCAATATTCTAGATATTTTTGTCACTGTACAGTTGTATAGTAGTCTTAAAAGATTTGTTCATCTTGCAACATGTTACTATATCCTGTATTACAACATTACTACCAAGAGTGTCTTTCCAGCTTAGCTTGATATTATAATAGAGGTGATTGGTTCATGTGTTGTAGTAATCTCAAGGCTGAGCCACTTCACTGCACAGTCTCAGAGTAGTATTAGGAAACTGAACACTCTGGAATGCAGGGTGAAAGCTGTTAGTATGTACCAATTCAAAAGCAATACACTTGTTGGCCAGTGAACTACGTATCAATATATTGTACCTCTGGCCAACTGTAAAGTGTGTTCTCACTACAAAACTGCCCAGAACTTGTTAAGAGTACTCACGTCTTAGTACCTTACCAATGGGAGAAAGGATGCCAGGTGGGTCTGAAGATAAAGCACACATAAACGTATTGATAGAGAATGGCGTATGTCAAGAGATCCAGGCAAACCCACCTGCTGACCAATGTGTCTCATCGCATCTGTGCTAAGGAAACCATGGAATGGCAGGATGTGGAGTTGCACATGGTTCCCCTTCTACCTCGGAGCAAAGCAAATCCAACAACTCACAAGCTAGGTACATTTCTAATATTCTTTACCCAAGTAACTCATGATGATGTTCTTCCCAAGGGCAAACGTGTCAGTGCCTTCTGAATTATTCACAGTGCTCCAGAACTCCAGAAACCATAATGAGAGCTTTTTGTAAAAACTAGGCCTGGAAATGTTTCCATTGCTCAGAATAATGTTATCACTAAATAATGTTGCTTAGCATATGCAGTTTACATATTACCGTATATCCAAATACTTTCAAAGTTTTATGTGGAAACTATTTTTGAGCTGTAGTAATAATCTATACATATATATAAAAGAGTGATGGCATCAGGGCAGCGGATAAAACAACAAAACTACAGGCCCCCCAACCTCAAATTTGATAACACAACCCATCATTCACGGCTCTAGGTTGATACAACAAAAAGGAAAAGAATAATAAAGTCCTAATTACAGGGAGAGGAATAATAGTTTTTATCCAATTGCTGCGAGTTTGAAGGCTAAGCTCCACCCACTTGGTCTCCTAGCAACCTACTCAGCCCAGGGGACAGACATAGTTAGGCCTCACTTAGGCCTCTTCCACAGATTATCAGATTTTAACTGGATTATATGGCAGTGTAGGCTCAAGGCCCTTCCACACAGCTATATAACCCATTTAGAATCTTATATTATCTTATATTATCTGCTTTGAACTGGATTATCTTCAGTCCACACTGCCATATAATCCACTTCAGTGTGCATACTAAACATAAAGACAACCATACAACAGACATTCAATACCACCACTACCTCAACAATTTCTCACCAACACCACCAGACAACGCCACAGCAACGCGTGGCCAGGCACAGCTAGTACAGTATAAAGAAAATAGTTGCCTTATGACAAAAATGACTACACCTAAAAGAACACTTCTTTTTAAAGGTATTTTTAAAGGTTTTAAGGGAGGGGACTCAAATTTCATATTATCCTTGCCCTAATTTAAAAGTATTCATGTTTTAGTACAGGCTAAGTATTCCGTACCCAAAATTCTTGCAACCAGATTCTGGAATGTATGTATGTATGTATGTATGTATGTACATGATGAGATATCTTGGAAATGGGACCAGATCTAAAACACTGATTTTGTTTATGTTTCATATACACCTCATAGCCTGATGGTAATTTTATAAATTCTTTGTGCATAAAACAAAAGTTGTGTACATTGAGCTATCAGCAAGCAGAGGTATTAATATTTCAGCCACCCGTGTAGACAATTTTGGATTTTGGAGGATTTAAAATGACGGAATTTTGGATAAGGGGCACCTAATCTGTATTTGTACTTGTGTCTCATTGTATGCGTATCCTTGAGAGAAGGGGTTGTAGTGGTTACAAATTAGTTTCTGGGACTCAAGTGAAATTACATTTTTAATCTTTAAAACAAAACAAAAATAATGGAAGTAAAGTTTAAAATAATCTCTGAGTACTTATATTTACTGGCATTCCTTGAACAAATTATAAAGAGTCAAAATCTCTTTGGTCATGATTGAGGTGTAGGAATGTAATTTCCTGCTAATATGGCTCTCAAAGGAAAGAAGAATTGTAGCAACTGGAAAAGACTCTTGTCAGAAAGACTCTTAAGAAGTCTTTTTAGATAAACATTTGCAATTTGGGACTTTTTGATCAGAAAACATTTTCCACACTGAATGATATTTCTGAGCAGAACATGCTGTAGTTGGTGACTTATTCCACGCAAAGTTCACACAAGCTTCTCATGTGCAAAAGCCAAAATGTTTGGCGCTAAAAATTATATTTCTGTGCAGAAAAATGCTTGTGCATATTTACACAGAACATGTCTTAAAATTCTTATTAGTTCAGGGTTCTTCTTGGGCTTTCCACACTCTAGAAACACATTTTTTTTTTAAAAAAAAATGTTTCTAAATATTATTTCCACGCCTTGTGAAAGTATATACTGAAACATGATAGGCTTATCCTGTTTTCTAATATGTTTGCTCTTCTTCGCCTTGTTTTTGAGAATTAACTACACTTTTAATTGTTTGGTTACCACTGTTTAACAAATCTAACAGATCTGAAATGTGACAGATGCCAGAGCCATTTCCTTATTTGCACTTTTTTAAAGAACATATTTGTAAGAGACGTGTGTCTTTTGTCTCACTTCATATTGTTAGAGGCAATAGTTGGAAACCCTCCAATGTATTTTATTGTTATTCAATTAAAACGTCTATTAGTAGAAATGTTTTGCTGAAACTGTTGAGCTTATTTAATTTAGCTACTTGTGGCTGGTGGCCATTTTTCTGGAGAAGCAGAATTTCAAAGATCTTCATGGCTCTGCAGCAATCCACATATATCTTCATTCACATCTAGTTTTGTGTCTAACATGTCTTTTGCTAGCTACCTTTAAGTATTAGGTAGTAACATTATTCTCTCCCTAGTAGTACCTTAATACCTACATCTGTATTATATTCCACAGTTTTCTCGAAGCTCTATGAATATATTTTTGTCTATAATGATCACATTTGTGCATTACCATGGCTCCTTAATTTCTCTTCCCTAAATATACTTAAACATTGGTTTTGATTGGTCTTGCCCCTAGTGGGCATAGTTCCAGCATCCCTCAGCAAGCATGTTCTTGTGTGCCTTCAAATCATTTCTAATTTATGACGATTCTGAGATCATGTTTAGTATTTACTACAGGTACAGTAATACACATTGGTGTGTTACACAGATATATACGTAAAGCAAGTCAAATATTGTAAACCAGCCTACTCATAAGGTATGCTGTTTTACTCTGCTCAGACAATCCATCCAAAGGTTAGAGAAAAATGACTGTCACACAGAATTGCAATAACTAATGTGAGTTTTCCAGGCTATCTTAATTTAAGGTGCTTAACTTGCACGGTTGACAAATCATAAGAGGTTAAATAACAATATTAATTTCTTTAAAAAATAAATCTCATTATTTAGAAGTGGTTTAAATACTACAGTAGAGTCTTACTTATCCAACCTTTGCTCATCCAAAGTTCTGTATTACCTAACGTAGTCTGCTTTCCACCCAGATCCACAGCTATTTCTCTAGGCAGCAATGCCCAATAACAACACAAGTGCAGCCATGCTCCCAAACAAGTGGCAGACTTGTTGTAAAACATGTTTGGGTACTTAATTTGTAAAATCATAATGTAATTTGACGTTTAATAGGCTTTTCCTTAATCCCCCTTATCCAACATTCTGCTAGCCCGTTTATGTTGGGTAAACGAGACTCTACTGTATATCCAAAACATATTCAAATATTTACTTAACAGGTACTTTGATGGAGATATTCACATGTCAACTTATGGCGACTCCATGAATTCAACAGGCAGACTTGTTTTCTGTTGCTCTAAAGTGGAATCGCACAACCAGCAGTCCTCCTGGTGTCTTGGACTTCAGCTCCCAGAATTCCTAGCCATTGGAAAAGCTAACTAGAGATTCTGTGAATTAGAGGCCCAAATACCCGGAGAGCCGCAGGTTGTGCAGGCCTACTCTAGAAATTAGGAGATGTTATCTGTTACTATCTCAGAATATTTGCTCAAAACCAACTAATTAAAGAGTTTTATTTTTCAACGGATTCTTACAAGCTCATTGTCCTGCATCTGTAAGTGCCATGTAAGGTAAAGGTAAAGGTTTCCCCGACGTTAAGTCCAGTCATGTCTGACTCTGGGGGTTGGTGCTCATCTCCATTTCTAAGCCGAAGAGCCAGCTTTGTCCGTATACGCCTCCAAGGTCATGTGGCCGGCATGACTGCATGGAGCACCGTTACCTTCCCGCTGGAGCGGTACCTCTTGATCTACTCACATTGGCATGTTTTCGAACTGCTAGGTTGCCATGTATATTACTGTAAATTGCCATGCTCATTAGATGACATTGTATCAATAAACAATAACATAAATAAGTCATTTTGTGATTTTTAAAAAAGTTCTTAACAAGTTACAATTTTATCAATAACAAAAGAAAAGAAAGAACAGAAGAAAATTACACTAACAATGGAGAAAATTTTCCCGTATGTGTGTACCTACTCGCCCACATATTTACATATAATAGTCCTTATGATCCTTATATGGTGCCCGTTTCATGCAGCAGTCACTATCTATTACTGCCTTGCTCCCCTGTGACAGTTCCACTGCAAGTTCAGAATAAATGAGTTTATATCCCAGTACTGTATTTCATTGTGAACAATGCTAGTAACACTAGGCAAATGGGGTGCATTCAAATGAATCATTCCACTTTTCTTAATGTTGAATGGTTGTTGTTTTCAAAATTTCATTATTCCCCTTACTTATCTTTTAAAATGACAATTAATTATTTTTATATTAAAAACAAATCTCTCGGTATAATTTTTAAATGTTTTTCATGGGGGTGGAAGTAAAGGAATTGAGCGATCCATGAAAAATTTGATTCTAAACTCGCTTCAAAAGTAGGGGGCGCTAGCGTTTCGTTTCTGATGTCATTTCCGAATTTTGCCCCTCAAAAACTTTGAAAGTTAACAAAAATTCGTTAATTTCAAAAGTAATTCGTTAATGGTGGACGCGCATGCGCAGTGGCAAAAAAAAGCAGGGGGGAGACTTTACAGGTCTCTCCCGCCCTCATTTTTTGAGCTATCTTCTTCAAACTTGGTACAGTGGTAGAACACATTTAACACTGATAGCTCACCAAAATTCAAAACATTTCCCTTATCCTCTGATTTTTGGTGAATTTTTATAGCTTTTATAATAAACCATTTTATAATAATTGCAGAAATCTGTTCCTGGTTTGGAAGTCTTATTTCCTGTTTCATTGGGTTGTCTTTACTTTGAAAGTCATTGTTCTACTTCAGAAACTTTGTTTTTGTGGCTGAAACTTTGTAAAAATTGGTGGACTCAGGAAACCATAATGCACTACACCAGGAGTCCCCAAACTAAGGGCCGTTGGCCAGATGCGGCCCTCCAATGCCTGGAGGCCCGCATCTACCTGGCCCCTGTCCTAAACTTTACACTTAGGGTTGACTTAAGTCTGAAATGACTTGAAGGCACACAACAACAACAATCCTAATTTTGGACTATTTCACCACAGTCTGGCCCCTCAACAGTCTGAGGGACTATGAACCCCTGCACTACATTACACCATGGTCTCTCTCTCTCTCTCTTTTTTTATGAATGCTCCCATGAGAAAATGTATGGATGAACTACAATTCCCAAAAGTCTTGGGTCAACCATCCAAAAAACCCCCTAGGATTCACAGCTGGTGTGTGCCAAGCTTGGTCCAGATCCATCACTTTTCTTCTTATCCCAGATTATCTGCAGAGAGAACTCATATAATCCAGTTTAAATCAGATAATCTGAAACTAGATCCTGGGATATAGGTTTAAAGCGCCCCAATAGCAAGCAGCCAAGCACTCGAGGACGCCCAGACCTCTCTCCGCTCGTTCTGCAAAGCGGATTAAAGCGCCCCATTGCAAACAGCCAAGCACTCGAGAATGCCCAGACCTCTCTCCGCTCGTTCTGCAAAGCGGATTAACGTGCCCCATTGCAAACAGCCAAGCACTCGAGGACGCCCAGACCTCTCTCCGCTTGTTCTGGAAAGCGGATTAAAGCGCCCCATTGCAAACAGCCAAGCACTCGAGGACGCCCATACCTCTCTCCGCTCGTTCTGCAAAGCGGATTAAAGTGCCCCATAAGCAGTCAAGTAGTCCAGGAGCCCTTTGCAAATGCTTGCCCCCTCCGAAACATTCGACACCATTCGAAAAATTGGCAATCAAGGGTTCGATATCATGGGATACGTACGACAGGATAACCTTTTTCTAAACACAGTTCAAAAGTGACAAAACATACGAATTGGATACGACATCAGAAGGATTCGAATTTTTTGCCCAACCCTAGTGGCCAGATTACAACTGAGTCATAGTTCTAGTGGAAGAAACCCATCAGTGAATTCCCGAAAGAAGCGGTTTTCCCTAAATTTATAGCTTTACCAACCCACAGCAGAGTGCAAGAATATTTGTTGGGTAACCATTTTACCACCAGTTCATAGAATCACAGTGTTAGAAGAGACCACAAGGAGGATAAAGTTCAGCCTCCTTACTGATGACCATCCAGCCTCTGTTTAAAAACTCCCAAAGGAGATTCCACCACATTGTGAGGCAGATCTTAGAGTCCATGTGGGTTCGTAGGGGAGGATGCGATTGTGAAGGTAAGCAGGTCCCAAACCATTTAGGGCTTTGTAGGTAATAACCTGCATCTTGAATTGGGACCGGAAACTTATCGGTAGCCAGTGGAGCTGTTTAAACAGGGGCATTGATCACTCCCTGTAGCTTGATCCAGTTAATAGCCGGGGGGGGGGGGGGGCATCTAGACACCCAGTGGCAAAAGCGCAGATTTTTCAGGCCGGTGTGGGGACAGAAGTCCGCCCTGACCCGAGTTTTTTAAATCCGAGTCAGAGTGGCCTTTTTCCCTTTGTGGAACTGACCTAAGACTCCTAGATCCCTTTCACACTTACTGTTGTCAAACTAGGTGTTAAAAGGTAAAGGTAAAGGTTTTCCCCTGACGTTAAGTCCAATCGTGACCGACTCTGGGGTTGGTGCTTATCTTCATTTCTAAGCTGAAGAGCCGCCGTTGTCTGTAGTCACCTCCAAGGTCATGTGGCCAGCATGACTGCATGGAGCGCCGTTACCTTCCTGCCGGAGCGGTACCTGTTGATCTACTCACATTTGCATGTTTTTGAACTGCTAGGTTGGCAGGAGCTGTGGCTAACAGCGGGCGCTCATTCTGCTCCCGGGATTTGAACCTGGCACCTTTTGGTCCGCAAGTTCAGCAGCTCAGCACTTTAACGCACTGTGCCACCAGGGGATTCATGGCTTATATGTGTATTTGTGCCTTCAAGTTGTCTCTTGACTTACGACAACCCCATAGACTGAGTGTTATTAAGCAAGAGATACTCAGAGGTGGTTTGCCAGTTGCTGCCTATGAAATATAGCCTCCAGATCCTGGTATTCATTGGTGATCTCCCATCCAAGTGCTAACTGCTTAGCTTCCAAGATCAGGTGGGATCTGGTGTCAATTAAAACAAGTGCAGTTTTTTTAGCTTTAAATATCCTTTAATGTCTTAATCTAACTGTTAAAGAACTTGGTATCCAAGCTATACAGATGGTTTTAGTTAATTACCCATAATTATTTATGAGTGTTATGAGGCATGGAAAAGCATGCTGGGATCAT
The DNA here is from genome assembly GCF_035594765.1 of Anolis carolinensis. Taxonomy (NCBI): domain Eukaryota; kingdom Metazoa; phylum Chordata; class Lepidosauria; order Squamata; family Anolidae; genus Anolis; species Anolis carolinensis. Next base: position 163,147,996 of record NC_085841.1, read on the forward strand.
TCCTTTTTTAATAATTACTCTATTTGGGAAGTTACCAGTGTATGTGTTACTGTGGCTGTTACCTCTCTCTAGGAAAGCCTATAGCTGACACACCAATCAAAGCTGGCCCCAGACATGCCAAGCCGAAGATTCCACCTGAGTCTCCAATGACAAAAGTGAATTTAAGTGTACTTTTAATCTATGCACCTGTTCCTTCGGACAGAGTGAAACCGCATTCAGGACATCACTAATACCCATACTCAAGATCCTCTGGTCCACAGAGCCCATTTCTCATCAGGATTCAACTTTAGTACATTGGCTCTCATTCAGCACACTACAACAGCCAAGTATTTGCTGAATGTCTGCATAGCTTCAGCCACCTGCAACAACGAAGAAAAATAGATCTAGGTGTCATTGGTATACTGATATTACCACACTCCAAACATACATGTGGCAGACTGGATGGAATTATGTAGCATCTCACAGTTTAGTATTATGAGACTGAATGGAAATCCCTCAATGCTTTCCTCTAGAACCAGCACCACACATAAGAGCAGACACAGTGCCCAATCTGGTAGCATCTGTCCAATAGGATACCATAATCACTAATATTAAAAGCTGCTGAAAAATGCAGGAAGAACATTGGGGTAGTGCTTCCTCCATTTTTCACCTGGAGAAAATTGACATATTATATGGTTCCTCCAAAAACATCTGAAATTGTTTAGTCACCACATGCTCAAATGCCTTGACCAAAATAGGAATATTAGCAACAGAGTAGCAGACTTCACATCTTAAGGACTTAATTATTTTGCACATAATGCACTTGTAACTAAATTGGGTGTTTTATTTAATTGGAATATAGTTACTTTCTGTTAATCCTGATTCGGAGAATATCATGGCATTCATGTATGTATATATGATAAAGATCTGATAAGCATGTTATATAATGTTTAATTTGTGATCTCAACTAAGAACAAAGAAGTACAGAATGATGACAATAGCATAAAAAAGGAAAAGGAGAGAGGAATCTAGCAGTACCTTTATGATTTCATTATTTCATCATTACCTCTCAATCTGCCATTTCAGATTCACTAATGAGATGCAGTAGTAAAGCCATAAATATTTAAATGCATAGTTGTGAAAGCGGGATCAGAAGAATGTAACAGGGTATAACAAGATACATAAAGATATAGATTGTTACATTAGCCATACATCTTCAAAAGGTTGTGAAAGATAATACAGGTTTTTCAAGTCATTGATTTGTTTGTACAGTTGTTTATAAGCAAGAAATCTACTTACCAAATGCTAGTTTCCTTGGCATGCCAATCTTGGAATTTGACAGTACAGTAGAGTCTCACTTATCCAACATAAACAGGCCGGCAGAACGTTGGATAAGTGAATATGTTGGATAATAAGGAGGGATTAAGGAAAAGCCTATTAAACATCAAATTAGGCTATGTTTTACAAATTAAGCACCAAAACATCATGTTATACAACAAATTTGACAGAAAAAGTAGTTCAATATGCAGTAATGCTATGTATTAATTACTGTATTTATGAATTTAGCACCAAAATATCACGATGTTTTGAAAACATTGACTACAAAAATGCATTGGATAATCCAGAACGTTTGATAAGTGAGTGTTGGATAAGTGAGACTCTACTGTATATCCAAAAGGTCAGCTGTTTCTCTTTCCAATTTTCACTTGATATTTTTCATTTCAGAATTGTTATCTATAAGTCAGGAAGTGTATCTCTCGGAAGGTTGAAATGTTCTGCAGTTGGTTTGTAGGCGTTGCTATTTCAAATACTGGAATTGTATCAATTTAACCTCTTGTACAAATGTCCGTCTAGTGTTAGGTGTAGAGGGCATTGCGTGTATCATAGTGTAGTGATGGGGAAGTGAATACGCCTCTTGTTGCCACTGTTGTCCTTAGTACCTGTGATGTTGCAGTTTTAGCCATTTACACAAATCTGTTGTGCAGTGTTTATAGTGGACTCTGCAAAAGATGTTTCAACTGTACTTCATAAAAAGGAAAGTCATCCTGTTTAGCAAGCCTTGCAAATGCTGATTTGCTATCAGTAAATGCTTGATATTATACCTATTTTATATACCTATATACCTGGGGTCACGTAAAAAATTCTCAAACCAAAAGGGGTCCCAAGTGGAAAACTTTTAAGAAGCCCTGATTTAAAACATTGCTACACAAACTACTGGTCCATGGTAGTAGTCCATCAGCAGTTAGTTGCCTATCTCTGATTAGTTTTCAGAAAATAAACAATTGTTTTCCACAGGCAGAAATATGGTACAGGTTTAGTAATTCTTGTCTGAAAAGCTTAGAACCAATATTTGGATTTTAGAATTTTTTTTCAGATTTTGGAATATTTACACATATATAATGGAGATGAGACCTAAGTCTAAACATGAGATCCAGTTATGGTTCATATACACATAGCCTGAAAGTAACCTTATAAACAACATTTTCAATAATGTTTTTGCATGAAGCCAGACTTGTGTGCAATAAACCATCAATAAAGAAAAGTGTCTCCATCCTCACAACCTCTCAGGATGCCTGCCATAGATGTGGGCAAAACGTCAGGAGAGAATACTTCTGGAACATGGCCATACAGCCTGGAATACATACAACAACTCTGTGATCCTGGCCATGAAAGCCTTCGACAACACATTGTCTCCATTTTAGCTAGCTAAAGGTAAAGGTTTTCCCCTAACATGAAGTCTAGTCGTGTCCGACTCTGGGGGTTCATGCTCATCTCCATTTCCAAGCCGAAGTTTTCTGTAGACACCCCCAAGGTCATGTGGCCAGGAATACTGCATGGAGTAGTAGTATCATAGTAGGCATCCTGATACTTGTTGCACAGTAGCAATGTACTTCTAATAAACTTAGACAACAGCAAAAATTCCAAATAACAAAGATCAGATTTGCATCGATCTTCTGACACCCAGAACGCTTCACTTTAGGTAATGTTGCCATGCCTTTCTTTGTTTGCTTTTTTGTTTTATTGTTTACATAGAGACAGTCCCATTTATCCTATATAGAACACGATAAGATGTTACATCATATTTTAAAAAGAGCAGCTTCATAAGCTAATTTAGGTCATCTGTCATAGGCCTCCAAGGCAAGTATTTTGTGATGTTTGCATAACAATTAATTGTATGGATTAATGATAAGTGATAACATAAAGGAACAAGGAATCAAAGAGACTGGTGTGTAGTATGATTTTATGAAAGCAGGAGAGGAGACTGCTGCTCCCTTAAAGACAGAGTTTGATTTCAAGCATAGCACTGTGAATAACGTTAACTAAGTACTATGTGGCTTTGTGGGATATAGTATAATTGCATTGACTTAATAAAAGGGTGCTAAATCCTCTGTTTCTTACTAGACCTGGCCTATACAATTTGCCAATGAGGTTTTCACATTCCAGTTTAAAAAATTTAGTCCTAGCTCCAATAGACTTTGTTAGGCTAGGGCAGTGATAGGAAAAAAGGTAGCTTGCTCACCGGAGCACCAGAGAGAAATCATATGACACCAATTTTAAAGGAATTGCATTATCTGTCAATATACTTCTGGTCTGAATTTAAAGTGTGGGGAAAACATTTGAAGCCATAAATGGTTCAAATTGTATGGTTTGCCTGAAGACTGAAGTCTGTTGGAGGGGCTCTCCTTTGTGCCCCAAGTGTGGTAGGGGCGGGTAATAAGATGGAAAATGCCCTCATCTTAGAGATCCAATTGGCATTGATGTTGGTTTAATTTCAGCTGAATGTTAAACCATTTCTTTTAAAAGCTAATTCTCTAATCATTTTATCTGGTTCATACATGTGTCTAGTTTTAATTCTTTCTGCTTATTTTAATTTGTTAGATAGTTTATCATCTAGTTTTTAAGATTATAAAATAGCTTTACTGACTCACATTTCAAAACATTTTAAGTCATTGTATTTTGCTCTCAAATACATTGATATAGAGGAGATACAAATATTTTAATAAAATAAAAACTTTTAGTTTGTTCTCGTGGAAATAGTCAGATAAAAATGGCAAAATGTGCCTGAACTTCAAGTCTTGTAATAGTGTACGGTCACAATTCTCAGGCCATTTAAGGTAATATCAGGGGAAAAGGAGAGAATGAGACTCCACATGATAAGAAATATAATTTAGGAACTCAGGTTAGCTGGAAACTTACCACATATACTCATTTATAAGTTGAACTCATGAACAAATCAAGGGCAGGTTTTTGGTCAAAAATTATGGATTCTGATGTGACCTGTAGAGAAGTTGAGGATCATTCTGCAGATAAGGGAACGCTCCAAACCTGCCCTGGGGCAAGCTGCCCCTGGCCACTACCACTCCTTATTCTTTGCCCAATATGTTAGTTCATTTTTTTATAAGATTTTCAGGTGTAGGACTTACATTGACCCGTTAAAAAGTCAACTAAGGGGTTTTGGGTTGGTTATTTAACTAACATTTCTAGACTTATACGTGAGTATATAGAGTACATGTGTAATGTGATGTTAAGTTCTAATGTTGTACTTATGTGGGCATATGTGGAATTATTACGTTGGTATTTGTTTGTTTCACGGAGGAATTGAATGTTTGCCATTTGTATGCTAGAATTCGCCCTGAGCGCCCCCCCCCCGAAGAGATAGGGCAGAATATAAATAAAGTTTTATTATCATTTATAACGATGATGGCGAATGTATGACATGCGTGTCAGCACTGACACGCATAGCCATTTTCGATGACACACGGCCGCATGCGGCCACATACAGAGAAGTATGGGACCACATGCCGAGAAGGACGTTTCATCCTCAGCTCCTGCACGGTCAGATGCAGGAGCTGAGGATGAAACATTTGCTGTAGTCTAGTGTAGACACTCTGTGCCAGAGGTTTGTAGGCCAAAACAACAGAATTTTGGCACAGAGCGTCTAGTTCTGGGACTTCCGGTTAGGCCGTTAGGGGATCTTTGACCTCACTTCTGGCCGGCGGAGCAATGAGCAGCGGAATGCTGTGGGGGACACATGTCTGGGGGCCTTGTGATCACCATTACCAGCAACCACATAACCACAGCAACCATCATCAAATTCAGCAACAAAAAGTCACTAATAGGCAGGTTAGTTAAAGAATTCCCCCTCCCCCTCACTTATCTTAGTTCACGGCACCCCACACAAGTTAAATAATATCAAGACCAACAAAAGAAACTGACTGATGGATGGACAAAGAAGTCACTAAGCAGGTAAGTTAAATAATTAGCTTTTGGTTTATTAAATAGAGTTATATATTACAATTATACATTTTTGTTATTTAAACTATAAATATTGTGAAATTATTATTTTTCTTGAAGTGACACACCACCCAAGTTATGCTTGGTTTTTTGGTGAATTTTGACACACTAAGCTCAAAAGGTTGCCCATCACTGATTTTTAAGGTCATGCACGCTATCAGGGGAACCATCCAAAATATGGACAGTAGATATAGGTATGTGATATTTATCTTAGCCTGTATTGGGAAAAAAACAACATCTCATGCTTTGGTAATTAAAAGGCGGGAACAGAATTCAAATGGATCCAGATAAACTAGGAAATTGGGCAGGAAAAACAAATGCACAGTTATTGGGTGAAAGTGATACATACCTCAGCATTAAAACATAAATGTTATTTTAGCTTGCATTAATAGAAGCATAATTTCCAAGTCAAGAGAAGTAATAATCCCACTATATTCTGACTAGTAAGGCTTTGTCTAGAGTACTGCGTTCAGTTCTGGCTCCATCAGCTACAGCTACCCATGTTGACACTTTCAGGTTTTGGAGTATTTCAGCATGTGTCTTTCTAGTTCTGAGCTGTGGCTTTCTTGACTGAATCAATTCACATTGTAGTATCATCCGTTTTTCCTAGTCTGTTTTTTTGTCAGCATTCCTCACTGTCCAGTGTTCACACAACCATAATTTGAAATCAGATACAGTTGAACCTCTAATCAAGATCGTCCAAACTTAAGTGTTTTGAATTAAGAGCTGTCACTCGCCCGTATTTCACATTGACACAAGAGTAGCATTTTGAGTTAAGAGCTAGCACCAGAGGGAGCACTAGTGCATGGGTACAGGGCTTTAGGGCTTCAAGGGAACAGCCACCATGCCCCATTCTTCCCTGCCTTGTGCTCTTGTCTGCTTTGAGAGATTGTTGTCTGCTTTGCTCTTGTCTGCTTTGAGGAACTTTGGATTAGTTGATTTGTGTGGTTTTTATTCCTGGCATGTTTGGCTTCATGAAGAGAGGGAGGGAGGCTGGAATGAGTACAGTACAAAAACTATGATGCATCTGCCCCTTTGCTTTGTGCTTCTACCATTTTAAAGTAGATCTTTCTTTTTTTATAATTCCATGTAAATGTACATTTATACATTATTTGTTATTTATAATGTGCATTGTCTTATTTAAAACATGTAACAAAATTGATTAATCCCAGAATGAATTAATAGCATTTCAGTGCATTTCAATGGGAAAATTCGCTTTGAGATAGAGCATTTTGAGTTAAGAGCTCAGTTATAGAATGAACTAAACCCTTAAGTCAAGGTATCATTGTACTGACTTTAGAATCTAGTGATATCTTTATTTAGTTCCTTCATAGCTTGCCTTTCAAGTCTTAAGGTGAATCTACACTGGCCAGTAAATACCTTATTGGTCCTGCTGGATTGTTACCTTACCTTCCAGCTGACCACAAAGTTCCATGTGAGCTCTTGGCCTCTGTGGGCATCTTGTTCCAACATCAGCATAGGTTCCTGTGCAACCAGGAAGATGGAGGGGTCTAATCTCCTCTTGTTCTTATTGGTTACACAAGAAGGGAGATCATTGCAACACAGAGGGCCGGTGGACAGTTAGGTAGCCACCCACCAGCACCACTGGTTAATGAGATTCCTTCCCACCCCCACAGCAGCTGGGAAATTCAATGTGTGAACCATACCTGGGGCCAATCCAACATAGGGCACACCAGATCAGCCCCAGATTATGGGTCAGTGTAAATCCGCCCTTGGTCAGATAGGCAGAGCGGGTAAGTGTGAATGGGCAGGGGATATACATGCAGACATGAGGAACTGGTATTGTCAGAGACATGTGTTCCTCTTTATGAAATTATTGTTGTTATATAATTATCTTTGTTTCTATTTTCAGGAAAATGGTGTGGCAAATGGAGCTGTTTACAAAAGACCATTTAATGAATCATTTGAACAAGCACCTATGTATGTTGCTGTCTTTACATTTGTGGGTTTTGGCGTAGGAACATTATTTGGATATTTGCGAGACTTCTTAAGAGCCTGTGGATTACAAAAATGTGTCGGCACTATAGAACGAGAAGAACAAAAGGTATGTAGGACCGAAACTCACTGAAATGGCCCAATCCCTTCCCAAAAGGCTAAAAAAGAAGGGGAAAAACTAGCAAAACAAGGGCAACTCTAGCTCTTTAGTTATGGTTCATGTTCAGTCATTCTTTCTTATGATGTCTTTCTTCAGATCTGATGGATGGATTGTACATGTATGTAGAATTGGAACTGATGAGAGATCACCACCTGATAGGAGAAATGTTCCTCTTTCATGTCAGCAAACTTACTTGATCTGAAGTATTGGTGTAGGTGTAGCCTGTTAAATGTAGTCACTATAAAGGGAAATGCTCATGGTAGTCTAGTTCTAAACCTTAGTTTAGCTGCAATATATGTTTGAGTAGGAATAAGCCTCACTGTGCCTTGGACTCACATACCTGTCCTCTCTCTTTCTTCTGCATGGTGATGTTACAAAAGGAGTAGTAATGTGGCAGGAGGAGCAGGAAGTACCTGATGGGAAAGACCTTTCCCTCCTGATAATCTGGAGAAGTGCTGACATTCAAAGTCCTGAGTTAGATAGAGAAATAGTTTAATCTAGTTATAATATAATGCTGCTCCCCATGTCTCTAGAATGTATTTTGCAGATGGAAATCATCTGCCTCTATTAAGATCTATTAAACTGCTAGGCTAAAAATTGTAAAACCATCAGGTATCTTTCTGTTTTGTTTTGAGCATTGTTTTGTTGGTGGCTCATTTACTCAGATTATAGCCATTAGTAGAATTTAATTAACATTTTATAAAGTTCATAGATCACTTATTCCATAGAGAATCACAGATAATAAATATATCTATGTGAACTAGTTCTGGTACATACCTGTTTAGGGTAGGATACCTTGCTATGTATATGAACTTGTGCCACAACCACACCCACCAATGCAAGCACCGTATATACTTATGTATAAATCTACCTCAAGTATAATTGGAGATTAATTTTTGGAGCCAAAATTATGGATTTTGGCTGCAAAATGAGGGTCCGAGGGTAAAACTTAGGAGCATGTAACAAATCTTTTTCTCTCTTTAAAAACACATAGAGGAAACATACTTAGGAAAAGTTAAAGAGAAAGACAAACAAAACATGGCTACAAGTCCTGGCTCTAATAGGTAGAAAACTATAACTGAGCCAGGACTTGCCTTGTTTTTATATTTGAACTTTATTAAGGAATATTTACAAATATTACTCCCTTACAAATTACACAATGTAACTTAAGGTTTGCACCCTGTTTAGCTGTTGAAGACTATGTATCAAGCCAAAATCTTAATAAAATAAAAGTTCTCTATCACTGAAACATCCAAATTTCAAGAAGGAGTGAGGGCCCGTCCAGACAGTACCTTTATCCCAGGAGCTCTCGCTTCAAAATGGAGGGTGGCCAAACGTCATTCCCTTAAAACGCAGAAGCAATCGCTACAAAGGCCAATAAACGCAAGATTTTCAGGTGTGGGAATATCAGTTTTGGCCAGAAAATGTGGATATTCGAATCTCTGTATATCTCTACACTCAGAAAATACAGGAATTTTTATGTTGGTTTATTCCTGGGTCATACATACCTGTTCCTGATTGGTTTTATTCTAAAAACATGTCAACAGTTGACTAGAGGTAGAGGGCAAAAACTTTATCCTGGCAAGAGAAACTTCATCCTCCACAGGTTTAATGAAGATTGTGGCACACAAACAAAGGTGTTGCCATGTTATCAACTTTCCGCATGTTTTTATGATAAAAGCAATGAGGAACAGGCATGTATAACCCAAGAACAGAACCCCGTGGTTCCCAGGCACAAGTACTCAGTCAAACTTGTCTGCACAGCCTTTTTAACCCAGAAACAGAACTTATACAATGATTTGCTTATTCACATCTTTTAAAAAAGGTAAAGGTTTCCCCTGACGTTAAGTCCAGTCATGTCTAACTCTGGGGGTTGGTGCTCATCTCCACTTCTAAGCCAAAGAACCGGCGTTGTCCGTAGACACCTCCAAGGTCATGTGGCCGACATGACTGCATGGAGCACTGTTACCTTCCCGCTGGAGCGGTACCTATTGATCTACTCACATTGGCATGTTTTCAAACTGCTAGGTTGGCAGGAGCTGGAGCTAACAGCGGGCCCTCAAGCCGCTCTCTGGATTTGAACCTGGGACCTTTCGATCTGCAAGTTCAGCAGCTCAGCGCTTTAACACACTGAGCCACCGGAGGCTCCATTCGCATCTTACTTTTTTAAAAAACAAAGCCAAAATTTCCGGCAGGCATCCCAAAATGGCCATCTTAGGGACTGCAAAATCCCAGAACAAAGCAGCAAGTGTGGACGTCAGAGGCAGAAATCCCGGGACCAATATGTGGACTTCTTTTCAGGTCCCAGGTTTTTTTTGCCCCTAACTAAAACCCACAATTTGGTGCTGTCTGGAAGCAGCCTGAGATTCATGCTTTTTAATCTGTTGAAGCAAAAATAACAGAATTGTGACATTTTAAGTAATATAATCAGTCCTAATATTTGGATGACAAAACAGGATTTGGGAGGAATTAGCCATTCATGCCCCTCCTATACTGCCATATAATCCAGATTATCTGCTTTAAACTGGATTATATGAGTCTACGCCACCATATAATCCAGTTCAAAACAGATAATCTGGATTTTATATGGCAGTGTAGAAGGGGCCCCAGTGTACTCCAGTTGGATTCACATGCCTTAAATGCTCATATATAAATCTAGAAATTTTAGTCAAAAAAGCAACCCAAAAATACTGGATCAGTTTATCCACAGGCGAATGTGGGTACTATCTGTTAACTTTTATTCTTAAAAAAGAACTATCCCCTTACCCGAGTCAAATGGCAAAAGACAAGAGTGCAGTCTGTCCCAAGAGTACTTAAAAGAAGCACCAATCCCTACCCACTGTGACGCTTCTGGGCTTTTTGAATTCCTGGATGGGGAAATGGCAATTGCAGCCAGGGACAGCTATCTACAGATCATATCAAAATCCATAATTTGCGTCCCACAACCTGTCCTCGACTTAACAACAGATTGTCTTATACATTAGTTTATGTGATACTTATAGACATTTGAATTGTTTACCGCTTGTATCTCTTGTCATTCCATAGATAGTATTTTGCTTCTTACATTTGCTGTATTGTTTGCAATTGACTATCTGTCTTTCGTTGTTGCCGTTGTTGGCTTTTGGTTTCCCACTCCAGGATGTTCTGCAGTTTTTTGTTTGTCCAGACCCCTCTGTGGTATGCTTACTATAAGTCTAAATCAGCAGTGGGAAAATATGATCTGTTATTGGCCTTGCAGCACCCCTCAGTTGTTTTTTTTATTGCCAAATACCTTCAGTCACCATCATTAGACTCTCTTCTTTTAAGAAATAACTGCCATTTTCTTAAAGGAAATAACCTTGATGTGATCAGTTAATCCTTAAGACAAGAGTTTCTGAAAGTGTGCTCCTCCAGGTGTTTTGGACTTCAGCTCCCACAATTCCTAACAGCTGGTAAGATTTCTGGGAGCTGAAGTCCAAAACACCTGGAGGAGCACAGTTTGAAAAACACTGCCTTCAAGGAAAGAGGCCACACCTGGAGCTAGACTGGCCTAGAACGAACAATATAATGGCAAAATTGTCCCTGACCCTTTAAAAAGTAGGGAGGGGAATGAGTAATCAAGACCACTCAAAGAGCTAGTTCATCTCCTGAACCCTAGGCAATTGCTTGTCTCTGGCCTATATTTTAGCTATCAACAAGAAAACCAAAGATAGCAGCAATAATTTTTTAATAATAATAATTTTATTTCTTACCCACCTCTTCTTGTGCTCTTAAATATCTGATATCCTGAATATGTTAACTAGAGAGATTTTTTCTTTTTTAAAAAACTTAGGATTTTGTACCACTCTATCAAGATTTTGAAAACTTTTATACAAGAAATCTGTATATGAGAATAAGAGACAATTGGAACCGTCCTATCTGCAGCGTTCCTGGCCCAAAATTTGACTTAATGGAACGTGTTTCAGATGACTACAACTGGACATTTAGGTGGGTCATGGCTGATAAGTATAGACAGTGATCAATGAGGATAAATAGCATATTCCCATCTGTTCAATTCTCCCTTTCTCTTCATATCGGACAGTATTATTACTCATTATCTCTTTGTTTTGTTATCAAAACCATAGGAAACTAACCATACAATGTTAGTTCCTCTTCCATTTTGAGAAACATTCTTCCTCTGTGCTATAAATCTAAAATTGAAAATGTTTTCAACAAATTGCTACCACCTTCCTTGCCTTACTAAATGTCTGGCTATTCTTTCCGGCAACAAAGAGTATGCTTACACCACTTGAATGTTCAGCTCCTGTTGAAAATATATATATCCAGGTTCATGTTACAATGCTTTTGACATAGATTAACATAAAATATATAGCTAAACAGAAAGTTCAGAAATAATGTCCAGGGCTGGTCTTCAAACTACAACTTCCAAGAAGGGTGTAGATTTCCAAGACCTCAGGAAGTGGAAAGATTTATTTTGAAGGCCTCCTGCCTGTGACGATAGACACATCACCGCACCATCACTGTGTTAGTTATAGTGGGGGGTCACAAAGATGTGGATGCAGAGACCATTTTGGATCTCCCAGATCCAGTCCATGGCATGGAGATGAGGGCACTCCTTTACTAGCTTTACTCCTCCCAACAAAATCAATGGGAGAAAAATTAAAGAGAAAAAAAAGATTAGCGACAGAAAAAAATGAAACAAAAGTGGACAAGGATGACCAATTTCCCAGGCTTGGGAACTCCACCAGTCCCTCAAGGACTTTGAACATGCGCACACCATTTTTTACAGTCTAGTCAGTCACATTCCTGTAGGTTTCTGGCCACCACTTGGGGGCCAAAAAGCATTTGCAAGGTGTGTTTAATGGCAGAAAAATCATGCTTTGGATCCCCAAAGCCCAGCTTGGGTTATGAAGTGGTAGTTTATATTATTGACACATTTATTTTATAGAAGAATTGAAAGTGGGGACAGCGAGAATTATTTCTGCCCAAATGATCTCCCCCTCCTTTCATATTCAAAACCCTCAAAATAAGACATCCAACTGTCCACAAGAGAATTTGGAAATTTTGAAGCTACTAGCTTATTTCATCTAAGTAAAATCTGATCCAAAGAATATGACATTTTTAATTATATTTACTCATGAACTGTACTAAATACTATATGTTTTATAATGTAATGTTTCAATTTAAATGTTTTTCCTTTTTGGTAGGTTCACTGGAAGGACAATCAAGAATGTAATCAACATGGGTTCATATAACTACCTCGGCTTTGCAGAAATTGAGCCCAATGCTATAAAAAATGTGAAGAAAGAGTTAGATAAATATGGCACAGGAACTTGTAGCACCAGACAGGAAATGGGTAACTAATTTTTTTTCATTCCTTTTTTGATCACTGCCCATTATGACACAATGCACTATAAAGTTGGTACAATCAATTTGGGCTGCTTCCTTTATTTTTAACTGACCCACCCACCCCCAAATAAATTACATCATTTCTAAACTCCATGATAAATCTCTTTTTAAGTGAAATGGCCTATGAATGTGCCTACCAGAATAATGGTCTTTGAAGCTGCGCCTCTAGTAGTAAAGGATCTTGGAGGAACAAGCAAGATCACATTTTTTATCAATTACAGCCTGGTGTCTGCAGAAATTATGTTGTGGGGGTTTGAACCCACAGAAATGTGAACTGCTGTGAGAGTCCTCCACATATACTTTGGAAGTGAAGCCAGCATTGTGTGAACCCACAAACAAATTATGGGCGTCATATTCAAGGTTTCTTAATCCTCTGACCCTTGTGGAGTGGAATAAATTTCCCACTCTCACTAAAACTGAATATAATCTATTGCTAATCTTTGGATGTCTGCCATACCACAAGTCCTGCTGAAGTTGTAACCAATCCAAAAATTGCACTTTTTCTGTAATGGTCTTTGAAGCTGTACCTCTAGTAAACTTCTAGAGGTGCCTAAAAAGCCGAAAACTTCTTCAATGAATGCAGTATATCAGTGGTTCTCAACCTGTGGGTCCCCAGATGTTTTCACCTTCAACTCCCAGAAATCCTAACAGCTGGTAAATTGGCTGGGATTTCTGGGAGTTGTAGGCCAAAACTCCTGGGGACCCTCAGGTTGAGAACCACTGCAATAAAAGGATTCCAGCCTGATGAAGAATGTTTTGTTTAAAGAATGTCATGGGGAGGACTGGAATATATGCCCTCACTGATATCGTGTGCATCACACAGCTCCTTTTTGTCATTGTGCCCACTTTCTTTCTCCTCTAAGAGCAAAGACAAAATTGTTACTTACAGAGGGAATTAGTTCTGAAGATTTTGTAAGGCCATCTTGGTAGCAAATGTTAAGTTATATTCCTTTTGTATGTCCTGGTCATTCTTCCTCCGCTATGTGATTAATATTGTTATTAATGTTAGTTTTTTATTTATTACTGACCTCTCATTTTGGATCGAGGCAGGGCACAACATAGTCAAATAATTCTATAAAATCACATGTTAAAATATAGTTACGATGCAACCATATAAGCATATATTAAATGTTTGAGACAAAAGTTAAAACACAATAAACATAGAATGTGAATTAAAAGTCATAAGTAAAACTGACTGGGAATGCCTGCCAGTGGAGATAGGTCTTCAATTGTGGCTTAAATTCTAACAGCTGATTTAGCTGTTGGAGCTCTTCTGGCAGATCATCCCACAGTCTTGGGGTGGCCAATGAAAAGGTCCTCTTGGTGACGGTTGCCAGTCGGGTTCTGCCTCGTTGGAATAAATGCCCTGAGAGGACCTCAGTGTCTGGAGCAGATTGTACAGGAGAAGGCAATCCTGTAGACAACCTGGACCCAATACATCAGTGGGAAGGGTGAAAAGATTACACACTGCAAAAATAATGACACCAGCTCATCCCTCTTATTAATCTGACTATTTATTATTTATTTATTTATTTCCAATATTTCTACCCCGCCCTTCTCCCCGAGGGGACTCAGGGCGGCTTACACAACTGGTAGGATCACTACCAGTACATCATAATACAATAAAATAAGAATAAAACAGTTAAAATAATTAAATAACATAATAAAATACAATATATAAGATTTAAAACAATGCAACACCAAATATATATACCAATCATCCATCAGACCTTGTGCAAAAGCCTTAATCCGATCCATGTCAATGCTAACTGAGTTCATTCATTAAACGCTTGCGCGCATAGCCAGGTCTTCAGCTTCTTCCTGAACCCCAAAAGGGATGGAGCCTGCCGGATGTCACTGGGGAGGGAGTTCCACAGCCGAGGGGCCGCCACCGAGAAGGCCCTGTCTCTCGTTCCCACCAGCCGTGCTTGTGAGGCCGGTGGGATCGAGAGCAGGGCCTCCCCGGATGATCTTAAGGTTCTCGTGGGCTCATAGGAGGAGATGCGTTCGGACAGGTAAATTGGACCAGAACCGTTTAGGGCTTTGTAGGTCAAAACCAGCACTTTGAATTGGGCTCGGTAGCATATTGGCAGCCAGTGGAGCTGGCTTAGCAGGGGGGTAGTACGCTCCCTGTAAGCCGCCCCAGTTATTAATCTGGCTGCCGCCCGTTGTACTAGCTGGAGCTTCCGGGCCGTCTTCAAAGGCAGCCCCACGTAGAGCGCGTTGCAGTAATCCAAACGAGCTGTAACCAGAGCGTGGACCACCGTGGCCAAGTCAGACCTCCCAAGGAACGGGCGCAGCTGGCGCACAAGGCGGAGTTGTGCGAAGGCTCTCCCGGCCACCGCTGAAACCTGAGGCTCCAGGCTCAGCGATGAGTCCAAGAGAACCCCCAGACTGCGAACCTGTGTCTTCAGGGGGAGTGCGACCCCGTCCAACACAGGCTGTAACCCTATTCCCCATTCAGCCCTGCGACTGACCAGAAGGACCTCTGTCTTGTCTGGATTCAGTTTCAATTTGTTAGCCCTCATCCAGTCCGACACAGCGGCCAGACACCGGTTCAGGACCTGGACAGCCTCCTTAGTGACAGGTGGGAAGGAGTGACAGAGCTGGACATCATCTGCGTACAGATGACACCGGACCCCGAAACTCCGAATGATCTCTCCCAACGGCTTCATGTAGATGTTAAACAACATGGGGGACAGTACTGACCCCTGCGGGACCCCACAAGTCAACGGTTGTGGGGCCGAGCAGGCGTCCCCCAATGACACCATCTGGGACCGACCCTCCAGGAATGAGTGGAGCCACTGCAGAACAGTACCTCCAAGTCCCATTCCTGCGAGGCGTCCCAGAAGGATACCGTGATCGACGGTATCGAAGGCCGCTGAGAGGTCCAGCAGAACCAGCAGGGACACACTCCCCCTGTCCAGTTCCCGGCGTAGATCATCGACTAAGGCGACCAAGGCTGTCTCGGTGCCATGCCCCGGCCTGAAGCCAGACTGCGCCGGATCCAGAAAATCAGTGTCAACCAAGAATGCCTGGAGTTGCGCAGCCACCACACGTTCCAGGACCTTGCCCAAAAAGGGGAGATTGGAAATAGGCCGATAGCTGTCCAATTGAGTGGGATCTAGTGATGGCTTCTTCAACAGCGGTTTGATCACAGCCAATTTAAGGCTCGCTGGAACAATGCCTTCCCGAAGGGAGGCATTCACCACCACCTTCACCCACTCGGCCAATCCCCCTCTGGCTTCTCTCACCAGCCAGGATGGGCAGGGGTCTAGGATGCATGTGGTAGCCTTTGCCTCTCCAAGCACCTTGTCCACATCCTCGAGCTCAACCAATTGAAATGA
Organism: Anolis carolinensis; assembly: GCF_035594765.1. Taxonomy (NCBI): domain Eukaryota; kingdom Metazoa; phylum Chordata; class Lepidosauria; order Squamata; family Anolidae; genus Anolis; species Anolis carolinensis. Next base: position 163,164,121 of record NC_085841.1, read on the forward strand.
ATCCATCAAAATAGGACAAGCAGGAGCTCGTGTTACATCCTCGGAAGCTGCCATTAATATGGTGTCAAAGCTAGAGCGGATCAGAGCGACTTTGTCCGCAAAGAACTGAGCAAATGCTTCACAGCGGGCTGCCGAGTTGTCAGGGATCCCATCTTGAGAGATGGGATTCAACAAACCTCTAACAACTCGGAACAGCTCTGCCGGACGGTTCTTTGCGGACGCAATATTAGCTGCAAAGAAAACATTCTTAGCAGCATCTATTGCCGCGGCGTATGCCTTTAAATAAAGGCACAGCCGTGCTCGGTCTGGTTCGTTCTGCTTCAAACGCCACACGCGCTCTAGACCCCTCTTCTTTCGCTTCATCGCTGCCAACTCCTCGGTGAACCAAGGAGATGGTTTAGCTCGGGTACTCGAGAGGGGACGTTCCGGAGCAATCGTGTCTATTGCCCTAGTCGCCTCCTTGTTCCAGAGGGCAACCAGAGCATCGACAGGATCACCAACCGAGGCAGCGGGAAACTCCCCAAGAGCCGTCAGGAATCCATCCGGATCCATAAGCCTCCGGGGGCGGACCATTTTATTAGGTCCTCCACCCCTGCGGAGGTTGGGGGGCACAGCGAGTCTAAACCTGATCAGGTGATGGTCGGTCCATGGCAAAGGAGTGATGGTGAGCTCCTCCACACCACCACCTTCCTCCCATCCCTGGCAGAAAACCAAGTCAAGTGTGTGCCCTGCTCTGTGGGTGGGACCAGATACCAATTGGGACAGCCCCATGGTTGCCATGGTGGCCATGAAGTCCTGAGCTGCGCCAGTCAGGGTGGCCTCCGCATGGACATTGAAGTCCCCCAGCACAATAAGCCGCTGGGACTCCAACGCCAGGCCCGAGACCATCCCCGCTAGCTCAGGCAGGGAGACTGTAGTGCAGCGGGGTGGTCGGTACACTAGCAGAATCCCTAATCTGTCCCGGTCACCCACCCTCAGGTGGACACATTCAAACAAGGTTGACTGCGGGATGGGGCACCTGGTCAGGGGGATGGAATCCTTGTAGACCACTGCGACTCCGCCTCCCCTCCCTCCGGATCTTGGTTGGTGCTGCACGGAGTACCCAGGAGGACAGAGTTGGGTGAGATTAACCCCACCCGCCTCATCCAGCCAGGTCTCCGTTATGCACGCCAGGTCTGCCCGTTCATCCAGGATAAGATCCTGGATAATTGCGGTTTTTCCATTTGCAGACCTGGCGTTCAACAGCACCACCTTTAGTCCGAAGGGACCGCCAGCCCGGCTATCCAAATTTACCATATCAGGAGACCGTTTTAAATCTACAAGAAATCTCTCCCTAGGCCGAATTAATTTTGGTCTCCTTTTCCCGCATCTCCTCCTCCCCTGAATAACTTCAATGGGGGCTCCTCGGCTAGCGGACATCCCCCCTCCCTCTACATGGCCCCTCTCCCTATTCTCTAACATCTGGCTAACACTGGCTATAGCTGGAGACAAGAACACTGGCTATAGATGTAGACAAGCCACTCCTTTCTCCCCCCCCCTTTAGGAGTTACTAGAATAAAGTGCACTAAAAAGCTGGGTTTCTAAATGTGCCCTGTGGCCGCATCTGTGCCAAAAAATAGCACTGACAGGCCACGCCTACATGGAACAAACTAGGATCTTCAAATAGACAGGGACACAAGAAAGAAAAGATTTTTTGTGTTCCCTGGGTTTCATTAGTAAGTGATGATTGGATATGTGGGAATCAACCCTACAGGTTAATCTCATCTCAATGAGATGATGCTAAATTGCATTCTTTGAAATCTACCAAAATGTTACATCAAACTGCATCAATAGATTTAATTTTTAAGTAGTTCAATTTTTTTTTGCAAAGTTTTCATTTAAAAAAAATCATGTGTTGGTGAACATGAAGTAATGTTTGACTAGAATCTCTGGATTTGTGTACCTGCTAGCATACTCCTTCATGTCACAGCTTATGGTATGATGGAAGCTTGGTGTGGGAGCACATTTTTCATCAATCTACAAGTCCGTTGTAGCCCATTTTAAGTAGTTTTGAAACAAACATAATTGCTTGGAGAATTATCTATGATTATATCATATTTCAATGGATGATCAATAAAGGCTTCAGGAAGCTAATATATCATTTTGATGGTTATAGGCTTTATGTCAGATCACAAAATCATGCTGGCATCTTCAAGTTTCTAAATGAGTCACATCTGTCTCAAATTGACTGTATAGTAACTCCATTCATGGGACACACTGTACAAGAGTTGTACAGTAAGCTTTGAAAAATTACGTGCTAATGTTAGAAATTAGAGATTAACTTGTTATCACCCATAAATATTTGAATTGATTTTATTTGTTATAATTGTCATCAATGATATTAATTTCATGTATATCCCATCTCACACACACCCCAGAAAAAATGGGACTCAAAGCAGTTTACATATGAAGACAAATAGAATAAACCCCAATATAGAGAAGTGATCAACATTAAAATATAATTCAGGTAATTTAATATTCACAATATCAAAACAATTTTATATATTATGCCATTTTTCCAAAGCTGCACCATATAGAGCATACTACAGTAATACAAACAGAATGTAACTGAAGCATGTGTCATTGTGGCCATATCAGGTATCGCCAAGAATTGATGCAATCATTTTAATTAGGGAAAAGCATTCCTAGAGCCCACAGAAATCTGGGCTACCAAGTTTGAGACTGAATCCGGGAGTATCTTCAAACTGCAACTGCAACCCTGTGCAGTGCAGGCTAAGTCATTAATACATTATTTGCTTTTTGATTGGGATCATACTGTACCAGCAAAATTCACCCCAAGGACTACATGTGGCCCCTGGGGCCTTTTTATGGCCCTGAGGTTCTCCAGGGAGTCATAATACCAAAAAAAAATAAGAGTGAAGTGTAAGGGTATAGAGGACATTTCCAGTGTGTTTGGAGGCCTGTTGGGCTCCCAGAGTTTCAAAAAGTGCCCTATCCCAAGTTTTCTCCACAATGCATACTCTCACAACCTGACAGAAGACAGTGGCACACCTGAAAAGGTATGTCACTGCCACTGCCGTAGGTCATTTAGTGGGTTTCACTGGATGAGCAGGTATTTGATCCCCAGTTTCCAAAGGTCCTAGTCCAATTCTCCAAACAGTTACATACTGATTCATTTAGAAGTCTGAATACCCCTCTAAACTGTCAACCCCACTTTCATCGCACTTTTGTTAACTAGTAATTAAGGTTCAGCTCTTCCACTAAGAACAATGTTAGAAGAAGTAACATGTGATTGACAATCTGTAGCCCTTGAATAGAATGTATCCCCATACTCATTTCAAAACCCACCTCCACCACTCCTTTGCTCTTTTTCTGGCAAGAGATTTTTTCCTGGAAACATTCAAGACATCCGGGCCCGGGCTGTGATGCAGGCTGTTGAGCAACCAGCTGCAGCCAGCTGCAATGAATCACTCTGATCAGGAGGTCATGAGTTCGAGGCCAGCTCGGAGCCCCGTGTTTGTCTAGTCTTTGTTCTATGTTAAGGCATTGAATGTTTGCCTTATATGTGTAATGTGACCCGCCCTGAGTCCCCTTCGGGGTGAGAAGGGCGGAATATAAATACTGTAAATAAATAAATAAATAAATAAATAAATAAATAAATCCCTTTTAAGTCCATGCTAGCCCCTCCCTCATCATTTAATACATCCATTTTCAAAAAAAAAAGATTTTAGTCACCTTTCACCTCTTGACTTTTTTCATTTTAGGCAGTCTTTTATGCCCTCGAAGAGGGCCAAGGGCCTACTCATATTGTCTGTCCTAATGTAATATCTTTTGCACTTACCACTTTTGAACATGTAGGTTCCTGCTTCGTGCCTGTGAGGAAATCATGCATTGTTGTTAACCATAGGTGCATTTTACTCCTAATTGTGTTGCACTGAAAATGAACACAGATATTTGTTGAAACTAAACTGAGCTTTTTGTCCCCACCCAGTGTGTCTTGTCCCAACCCTCTCAGTGATAAGATCTGGTTGGTACCTCATGGGTTTACTTAACACCTCACCTACCACCTACAGAGGTTCCATTCTAATTGTGTGCAGAGCAAAAGGGCTGTTCTGCCTTGCCAGTCAGGTTTGGCTTTGCAAAACTGATTCAAGAATTGGTTCCCATTGTGGTTTAAGAGACAATTATTGCTGCATATTTGTTGGGGAATGCTCAGTTTGTTTTTTTCTGATGATAGCATGCTTTCACAACCTTGTGTTTTCACAACATCATGAAGGTAATAGTTAGCAATATCACCATCATGTTATTTTCCTTGAACAACTTGAAGTGTTAAACTAAATAACTTGTCTCAAAACAATGCAGCAGCGTTTATCATAATTTACAGTTTAATGGGATCTCTCAAAACTAAAACAGTTAGACTTACTAGAGATTCTGGTAGGGAAGATTTGACCATAAGATACTTTCTCCCTAACCACCCAGATGACATTATTCTCTGCAATACAGTTTTAATATGAGAACAGGCCGTGTAAGAACAGTTTTAATATGAGAACTGTCTTTTAGCAGTTGCATTTTAATAATACCGTAACTTTATTTGTATTCTGCCCCATCACCCCAAAGGGACTCAATTTTCTACATTGAAGTGGGCCAAATAATTTTCATTTTGTAATTTTCCCTTAGAGTACTGAATTCATAGACCAGAATCATGTAGGTGGCAGCATATTGGAAGCCACTGTGAAAGAAAATATCCTATACTTCCTTGTTCAATGCTTTTTGTGCACTGGTGAGTTTGTAATCCCCCAGGTGTAGCTCTTCCCTCCAGCCTTATGGGTCATAGAAGTGGACATAGGGGCCACCCAACTGTCCATATACATTTGGAAACCAAAAAAAACCCTGTTTCTGCCCTTCTCAGGGGGTGATGGATGGTTTTTCTCATCCCTTGGGCATGCAAGAAGAGCTGAACAGCTCTTGTGGGTACCATCCAACATTACTCAGATAAAGACTCTTGCGGCCAAGTAACATCTGAGGATGGTCAAGATGGCAGAAGTTATTAATAAGGAAGAACATAGAAGGCAGAAGAGGCTGAAGCAGCTAGTTTTTGCCTGAGATCACAGGGAAGGGCACACCCTTATCCTCTCCACCCACTGAGTGAATTGAGAACAAATGTTTGCATTTTGAACTAAGTTTGCAGTGTCTTGGGTAAACCAAGGATGAAGGGAAGAAATGGGTACAGAAGAAAGAAACTTGAACACTTGGAAAGGTGATATGGCAGAAGATTAGGATTGTCCCTGCCAAACCAGAACAATTCGATGATATGCACTAGTTCTGGACAGAGTTGTGCCTGGTGACCTGTTGCAGTCCTGTGCTAGAGCCTTGTCATTTTATGGCTTTTTCAGCATTCTTCAAATTTTGTGTCTCCTGTTGGGGAAACATTCTGAAAAGAATGACTATTTAAAATGCCTCTTTTGCCTAAAAGAGAGGGCCGTAATGCCAGACTTTCACTTCTTGGAGGCCTCCTTTGAGAGGAAGCACTTAAATCTCCCAACATTGCTAGAGCTATTCAAAATCAGCTCTCATTTATCTTATTCAGAGCAAGCAGCTTTGGTTATCTCTGAAACGCTCCCTCATGGAGACATTCTTGAATCCTAGTCAGAGCCGGCCCTAGGTATTTTTCAAGTGTAGGCAAACAGAATTCCCCCCCCCCCCAAAAAAAAAACAATCACTGAAAAATAAAAGTGTTGGATAAGCGAAAATGTTGGATAATAAGGAGGGATTAAGGAAAAGCCTATTAAACATAAAATTACATTAAGATTTTACAAATTAAGCACCAAAACATCATGTTTTACAAGAAATCAACAGAAAAAGCAGTCTCGACTGCGCCCCCGTATGTTTTGCGCCCGAAGTGACCGCTTAATTCACCTCATTGTTGGTCTGGCCCTGATCCTAGTAAGCAAAGTGTGCTGAAAGATCTACTATGAGCCTACAGTTAGGTCCCATGTGTCACCTACATAAACATAGGTGTTCCTACCGTTTCAGTCACAAGCCACCATAATCAACTCTGTTTCTTTGACCCCAGGGAAGTATTTTGAAACTTCTTCATAAGTTGCTTCAGTTCATCAACAGTGAACCCTCAAGCACCATAAGAAGAATAGGGCAATAACTGAAGCTCTTTCTTCAGATATCCCTTCACTTCGAACTGAGCAATGTTTCCTTCTTGAAGATCTTGCTGAGGTGCCAACTCCCATTGTTTTCCCATCCTGACAGTTACCCACATGGTACCATAAAGATTACTCTTCCTCCAGTTCCTTCTTCACCTGAACCACCAGCCATCAAGAAACCAATTCTAGTGAAGAAGCCTGTCTCTTATTATCAACACAGAGTTTAGTCCTTTTCATCTTCTTCTTCATCCTCTACCACATCCTCAGCTACTTAATCTCACATTTCTCTTTACCATTAGTCTCATAGCCCTTAGCCTTGCTTTACGTAATACTGCCGCAGTTAGCACAGACACATTTACTGTAATGGGCATGATAATTAGATCCAATTTTATTGACATCTTCAAGATTCAGGTTGGCATTGTCTTTGACTTCCTTCAGTAAGACTCTTCTGGTACCAAAAACCAATTTTACCAACATTTCCACTGTGCCATTTAATGTAAGCCTCCAAATGAGGCCCTAGCTGGTATGGATCGATCCTTTCACCAGGTCCTTAAGAAAAATATTAGCAATTCTTCAGGTTGTGCAATGTTTATAAGATAGCGACTGGACCTGCAAAATTTACATGCAGGAATGCTGGTTCTTCCTCATCAACCTTGCATTTACTACTGATGCGTCTCTGGGGGGTTTATGAAGTACATTCAGAGAGCTTGATGCAGGGGAAGCAACTATGCATGAACACACTTTTTCCAAATAATTTTTATTAACATTTACTACTAAATTAGGTGATGAGAGGAAAAGGGAAGGAACAGGAGAAATTTAGGGATGATAGATTATTGGTTAGTTGCATCTTTATAAATGTCTGGTATGTTGCGAGGAGAAAACAAAGGGTGAAGGTTGTTGAGGAACAAGGAGTTCTTTTACAATATTTTTGTTACAACAAGTCTTCATCTCTATTTCTTTAACACATATTACATAATATGTTGAGGATTCTAACACTTTTAATTATAAGTTCATTGGTTGTATCTTCTTCTATCTTCTCACATTGTCTTCTGGTCTTCATACAGTAGAGTTTTGGCAGGCCCAATCTCGGATAACTGAAACTGACGGATAATTAGGGGGGACTATTATCCAAGCTGGGGGCTTGACCAGGCCGCGGAGAAGGTACCTCAAGGGAGGGAGGCAGGCTCCTGAGAAAGTTCCAATGGAAGATTTCTTCTCCCCATGCCTTCCTTGCTCACCTTTGAGGAGCTCAAAGGCTCCCACCAGCTGCTTCGAGGTGGCGGACGACAGGGCGGGCTTCATGCAGAAGAGGGCGCCGAGCTGCAAGGAAGCCCAAGGGGGAGCCGCCGCCGCCGCCACCATCACTGTGCTCATGGCTGCCTCTGCTTCCCCCTCTTCTGCCTCCTCCTCCTTTGTATCTTCCAGCCGGAGGAGGAGGGAAAGAAAAGTCCTCCTCCCTCTCCCTCTCCTTCTCTCGAACTCCCTCCGCACAACAGCAGCGGCGGCGGCTTCCTCTCGGGCCTCCTTGCAGCTCGGCGCCCTCTTCTGCATGGAGCCCGCCCTGCTGTCCGTCGCCTCAGAGCAGCTGGTGAGAGCCTTTGAGCTCCTCAAAGGTGAGCAAGGAAGGCGCGGGGAGAAGAAATCTTCCATTGGAACTTCCTCCGGAGCCTGCCTCCCTCCCTCGAGGCACCTTCCCCGCGGCCTGGCCAAGCCCCCGCACCTCAGATAATACGACTCTTGGATAACCAGAACTCGGTTAATTGGAATTCTACTGTATATCCTTTTCCGGTTTCTTCAATGGAAATTAAACTGAATTTTTCATAGCAGACTATTTCACATTAAAACTTTTCTTAAAGGGAAGAGCTCCCGCAAGATGTCCTGGTGGAGGAAGGCCATGTCCATCCAAGACCACCTTGACCTTCTGCCCCTCCTCCGAGTTGAACTTCTTAAAGAATTACAAAGATAGTTCTACAATTTTCATTTAGATTGTTAATAGGCTAGTGTTTTTATCATTCTCATGCTGTCTCTCTTTCTGTATTCACATCAAATATATTTTCCATCTATAACTCTTGAGGTAAAAAGCTCTTCTAATTTAACCATAATCTCTCAATATGATAATGTTCTTATAGTCCATTTTAAGAACTTTCCCTGATAGCTCCTGAAGGCCAGATCTCTCACACTTTTCTTTCTCAAGGTTTTGTTCCCACGAGCCCACCTTGCCTTCTTTTATATCAATCTGTTTCATCCTCACTCTCTTTCTGTATTGTACATACATAAACACATTCATACCTATATATATATCAAACACACTTGAGGTGATGGCTATCCTTAAAAAAAATTAGGTTGTTAGAGAGAATGCTGTCAAACATGACTGTGGTAGTATCACATTGTGGCCTACCTGAACAAGCAAGGAGACACACTATTGCATTCACTCTAATGCTATGAAATTGGTTTATCTCACAAAAGATCTGCTGTGGAATTGGTTTATCCCACAAAATATTTGTTCATCAGTACGTCATCTTCCCAGAGAGTAGAACATTGAAAATGGAGGCAGATGCTGTCAGTCAAACTCCTGTGTCTTGCCACAATTGAAAGATGCATGAGACCACTCTCTTACAGATCTCCAAGCAATGGGGCCTGCCCACAATAGACCTGTTCACTTCTGACCTGAAGAAGCAATACAAAATATTCTGTTCTAAGATTTATGAAGAACAGAGCTCCCTGGGTGATGCATTCCTGTTCAACTGGAAAGGCCCTGTAGTATATGCCTTTCCCCCCTTTCTTATGATCATGAGGGTGATTGCCAAGATATGCCAGGATGGATTAGAGGTATTCTTATCACACCATAAAGGCCCAGAAAACCATGGGTTTGCATGTCTCCATCTTTCTAGGGAACAGAAGTTTCAACTCTACCCAGATCTTTCCACTTTTCATGAAGGGCAAGTGAAGCTTCTAGATTTACAAACACTATTAGTGATGACCCGGTATGTTTGTTCGTAGCATAATTATCTGACTTTTTGAACTCTTTAGCATAGCATTGGCAGCTTCACAGGCGTTCCCGAGAGGCTTCTGTTCTCAGCCTTCGACATTAATCTTATTACAGATTACAGACACTTAAGTCTCAATAAAATACTGCTTTTGGAAGAACACTGCTTCTCTCCTGTGTGGCATGACACTTGTCTACACCCTCTCTTCCTGTGGTTAGTACGAGGTAGTTTGATAGTCTCCCATTTGTGTAAGTCACAACGACCACGAAGAAAGACAGTTTGCATACCTGTAACAGTGGTTCTTCAAATGGTCATCTGGGAAGTCACACAACCTCACCCATCATCCTCTTCATTGTTTCCCTGTCTCCTTAGGCCCTGCTTCAGTGACAAGGAAACCATGTATTTTGTTGGGAACTGCGGTAATATGCTGTGTAGAGTGGCCAAGGTTACTGCCAAACTGCTTATTTAAGAGCTCTAGAGCAGTGGTTCTCAACCTGTGGGTCGCCATAAATCCCAGCCAGTTTACCAGCTGTTAGGATTTCTGGGAGTTGAAGGCCAAAACATCTGAGGACACACAAGTTGAGAACCACTGCTCTAGAGAGTTCGGAATGATGTACTATTCAAGTGATATTCGTGAGTTCACAGATGACCTCTTGAGGAACTACTGTTACAGATGTGCAACCTCTCCTTCTGAAGCAATACTTAGAATATGTATTTACTTACACTTTATGGGATTTACTAATAAGACATTTAAAAGCATTTTAATTGTTTTAAACAGGTAACCTTGATAAACATGTGGAGTTGGAAAAAATGGTGGCACAGTTTCTTGGTGTTGAAGCATCACTAACATTTGGCATGGGATTTGCTACAAATGCTATGAACATTCCGGCATTAGTTGGAAAGGTGAGTGGAAAGCATCAGAACCATTTTACTGTTACTGTTTATACCTTTGGGTTGATGGAATAATTCCTCAGAAAATATGACCCAGTTCAAGGTGTTATACACTCATCTTTTCCAGTGTAGGGTCACACTGCTGATCTGTTTTTTCTTTAAATCATACAAAATGCAAGGGTAGCTAACATCCATATTGTGATAGACATACATTAGGCTTACAAAAAGAGCTGTGTAACCTACAAGACTTTATCAAGTAAAAATGGTTTTAAAAGCTGGTATGGCAGAAATGGTGGGATGGGAATGAAAATCTTACAAATCATTTAGTCTGTATGTTATATTAAACAAATGTTATGGAGGAAAGCTTCAGCAGACAGACCACCTAAGCTTATCCAGTACACACTAGTAGTCCCTAAAGCTGCTGGGTATAGAAAGGGAAACATAAAGAAGTAATTCTCCTCCTCCAACCTTGAAAATTCCATACTTTCACTATCTGGTGCACACTCTCAGTTCTAGAAATCAACTTTATTTAGGCAGCTGATTACATTGAACGGTTCTTGATATGAGTGTTGAGCTGGATATCTTCCTGTTTGCTTAATTCATGGCTTATGTGTCTTTTTATGTGTCCAGTTGAAAACCTGGATGTTTGGGCTGGCCTTTGGAGAGACAGCCATTGGATGACCAGCCTCATTATAATTATATCCTGAATGTTATTAGGTTCCTTTCATTGGGATATTTTAATCTAATGATTTTATCTTATATTGCTGCTATAGTCCCCCCCCCCCACCTTTGAAGTTGACTGAATTGCATTGGTGGTTGTTTGATATTATTACTGTTGTATAAACCTTTGTTTTAACTTCTGTTTTATCATCTTCTTGTGTTTTAAACTGTGTGTATTGTTTATGTATTTGCGTTGTTACTTTTGTAACATTGTGAGCCGCCCCGAGTCCCCACAGGAAATGGTGGCGGGGTATAAATAAAGTTTTATTATTATTATTATTATTATTATTGAACATTTCTCTCAAGTTTTTTATTTATTTCGTGTCAAAAGCATTGCATAATGTAGAGTAGGTCATGGGGACTCTATGTGCCAAGTTTGGTCTTGCTCAGTCATTGGTGGGGGTCGCAGTGGTCTGTGGAAGTGAGTGAAAGTATTGCAATTCCCATCATCCATGGTCCATCGTCCTCCAATCTGCACCAGGGTATAGAGTGGGTCGTCGGTGCTCTGTGTGACAAGTTTGATCTTGATCAATCATTGGTGGGGGTCGCAGTGCTCTCAGGAAGTGAGTGAAGGTATTGCAAGTTCCATCATCCATGGTCTATCATCCTCTAAACCATGCCAGGGTATAGAGTGGGTCATGGGTGGTCTGTGTGCCAAGTTTGGTCTTGATCAGTCATTTGTGACAGTTGCAGTGGTCTCAGGAAGTGAGTGAAGGTACTGCAAGTCCCATTATCCTTGTGTCCCGAAACATCTGTCAGTACCCACAGTAGGCTATGTTGAGTCTGTGTGCCAAGTGTGGTTCAAGATCTGTCGTTGGCTGGGTTCAGTGGTCTTTGGATACAAGTGAACTACAACTCCCCAAATCAAGGCCCATTCCCACAAACCCCTTCAGTATGTTCAGTTGGTCATGGGGCTTCTCTGTGCGAAGTTTGGTCCTGGTCCATTGTCGGTGGGGGTCATGGTTTGTCTGGATGCAGGTGAACTATAACTCGCTTTTTCCCAAACTTGTCCAGTATGTTCTATTGGTTATGGGGACTCTGTGTGCCAAGTTTGGTCCTGGTCCATCATTGGTGGGGATCGATTGCAGGTAAACTATAAATCCCAGTACCTACTACACCCAAATGTCCAGGCCAATTCTCCTCAAAACCCAACAGTATTCAAATCTGGGCATGTCGGGTATGCCTTGCAAGTTTGGTCCAGACCCGTCATTGTTTGGGTTCATAGCGTTCTGGGTGTAGGTGAACTACAACTCCTCTAAATTCCCCAGTAAGAGTGACAGTGCTCTGACTTGATGCAGGGTGAACTACAACTTCAACCATGTGGAGTCAATCCCCAAACTCCTCCAGTAAATTTAGTTGCTGCGTAATTCTGCTCTGTTTGTTATGCAGACAGATTTTAAAGGGAAGGGCAGTAGGCGGGGTCATGCAAATTTCACACCAATGGAGAACCCTAGGATGCCTGCCTATGGTGGAGGAAAAAGCAAAATCTAGGATGAAATGGTCCCCAAATGAAAGCATTCCTTGGGTGGTGGGCTGTAGTGTTTTTGGAGGACATTGGCAGGAGTTGGGATACATGTTCATGGAGCTCGCTGTAACCGTAGTGTCAGTGGAAGGGTGGCTCCTCAGCACTGGGAACTATAGCCTGTTTGTGGCTGTCTGTGTGAGCAGACACCCGTGCCACATACACACATACAGGTTTTCACTTTTGTTATGGATATAGATATAGATATAGATAACCGTTAGCAATGGTCTTGATAAAGACATTTGGTATTCATCCATTTGTGGAGATAAAACACATTTAAAATGTTAAAAATGTTTAAAAGCAATGCTTTTGGGTTGGAAAGATTAGCCGTTGGAAAAATTTCTCTCAAGTGAACACTCTGCAGAATTGCAAACAAAGACTGCTTCAGTTTTAGACTCTAACTTGATTTGATTATAATTTTATGTTTATGTTGAATTATTGGTATGCTTTTTGTTTTGTTTTCAACTTTGGCATCTTAGGTTGGGGGGATTACAAATAAGATTTTAGTACTAGACTGTAGATTCATGTGTTTATTCTAATCCTTGTTATTTATCATATATTTTTACAGGGATGTCTTATTTTAAGTGACGAACTTAACCATTCTTCACTAATTCTTGGGGCAAGGCTATCAGGTGCTACAATAAGAGTTTTTAAACACAACAGTAAGTATTAATGCTGGGTATATGGGTAACAAGTATTTTGGTGAAATTAAAGTAATTTATACCCACTCAAGGGATTTTCTGTCATAATTTAAATGGAAAAACATGCCCAATTTTATTTTAAACTAGCTTGGGCACCCGGCAGTGCCCGAGTTATTAGAACAGTGGTTTTCAACCTGTGGGTCCCTCCCCAGGTATTTTGGCCGACGACGCCCAGAAATCCCAGCCAGTTTACCAGCTGTAAGGATTTCTGGGAGTTGAAGGTAAAAACACTGTATTAGAAGAAGGCATTGTTTGTTTTGGGATGTTAGGTCATACCACTGAAGTTTGGTCCAGATCCGTCATTGGCTGGGTTCCGTGCTGTCTGGATAAGGGTGAACTACAACTCCCAGATCCGAGGTAAATCACCCCCAAACTAGATGTCTATGCACAGTTGGCCATGTTGGGTCTGTGTGCCAAGTTTGGTCGAGATCTGATGTCATCTGGGTTCAGTGCTTTCTCGATGCAGGTGAACTATAACTCCCAAAATCAAGGTCCATTCCCACTACCCCCTGTAGTATGTTCAGTTGGTCATGGGGCTTCTCTGTGCCAAGTTTGATCCCAATCCATTGTCGGTGGGGGTGACAGTACCAGTGCAAGTCCCATCATCAGTGGCAAGTGTGGTCCAGATGCATTGTTGGTTGGGTGAACTGTAATCTCTGGATGTAGGTCAAGGACAAGACTTGTAAATTCATGGTGTGAATTCTCCCCTAACCTCTTGTTCAGTTGCCAATCAATTTCTATGTTCACTGTGTGCCAGGAAATGGTATGAAAGGGTTAAGGTAGAGGCGGTGGGAGGGGTCATGCAAATGAAGGAACCCTGGGATGTCAATTCTGGAGGAAAAACAGAACATGTAGGATGAAATGGACCCCGCATGAAAGCCTTTACTTGGGGGGGGGGGGGGGCAGAATGGTGTTTGTGGAGGACACTGGCAGGGTTTGGGCTGCATATTCGTGGCGCTCACTGTAACCGTAATGTCAGTGGACGGGACTGACTTGCTGACTCCTCAACACTGGGAACTATAGCCTGTTTGTGGAGGCCGGAGGCTGGCTGTGTGAGCAGACACCTGGGCCACATACACACATACGGGTTTTCACTTTTATTATGGACTAGCTTGGGGACCCGGAGGTGCCCGGGTTATTAGTAGACGGCATTGAGTTGTTTGGGGATGTGCGGAAATATCACTTAAGTTTGGTCCAGATCCGTCATCAGCTGGGTTCAGTGCTGTCTGTATAAGGGTGAACTACAACTCCCAGAGCCAAAGGACAATCACCCCAAAATCCTGCCTGTGCTCAGTTGGACATGATGAGGCAGTGTGTCAAGTTTGGTCCAGATCCGAAGTCGGCTGGGTTCAGTGCTGTCTATATAAGGGTGAACTACAACTCCCCGAGTCAAAGGGCAATCACCCCGAAACCCTGCCTGTATGCTCAGTTGGGCATTATGAGGCAGTGTGGCAAGTTTGGTCGGCTGGGGTCAGTGCTGTCTGTATAGAGGTGAACTACAACTCCCAGAGCAAGAAGTGAGTGATGCTACTTGGTCCATCCTCCCCCAATCTGCTCCAGGACGGAAAAGGTTTCATAGGGGTTCTGTGTGCCAAGTTTGGTCCAGTTCCGTCACTGCTGGGCGTCGCAGTGGCCTGTGGGAGTTGTAGCGATTGAAAGTACTACAAATCCCATCACCCATGGGCCATCGTCCCCCAAATGGCACCAGGCCGTAAAGTGCATCATGGGGGTTAAATGTGCCAAATCTGGTCCAGATCCGTCATTCCTGGCGGTCTCAGCGGCCTGTGATAGTGGCGACCAATCAGAAAGCTGGCACATTCACAGATACATACATACATACATACATACATACATACATACATACATACACTGACTTTTATTATATATATAGATATATAGATATAGAGCTTACTATGCATCACTTTTCTTTGTAATGTAACAAAACTGTTGTTCTTGTTGCTGCTGTGGTTACTGTGTGTCTTCAAGTCATTCCTGACTTAGGTCCACCTTAAAGTTTCCACATCACAGGGTTTTCGCAGCATAATTTGTTTAGAGAGAGTTTGCCATTGCCTTCCTCTGAGATTGAGAGATTATGGTGTACCTGAAGCTGCCCACAGAGTTTTCATGGCTGAGTGGGAATTCAAACTGTTGTCTCTCACATCCTAATCTTGGAGCATTTTAAAAGCAACTGGAAACACGGGATGCAAAAGTATGAATAGAGACTGTCCCTGCCAAATCAGATAGTTGGAGGATATGTTAGCTAACTCTAGCTTTGCAGCTGATCTAAAATTTACCTGCTGTTGATACAAAGATGATCTACAGCCTGTTGCAAATATTCAGCATAGTTTGTATCCATTTTATCTAGTTCATATTGCTCCATATACTTGTATTGAAGTTTCATTGAACGGTTTATAGAAAAATAATGCATTGCTCTTTTGTTCATTACCTGGATTTTATTAGACTCTTGGAAATGTTTCAACAAGTCCAGTTATTTACAAGCTTATCTTCTGACCACTGGATTGAAATGTGTGTGTTTGTGTGTGTGGTTGTTTAGTTGGCAGGATAGAATGTGATTATGCAGCCTAGGTTTAATAGCCAGCATTTGGAAGCACTTCTCAAACTTGGTACAAATAGGATAATCTTTTAGGTTTTTCAGGGAAAATCCCCATACCTAAAAGGAAAAAAACACATTAGGAATCAGATACTGGGATTTAGAAACAGAATTGAAATAAGAGATGGCAGTTCCAAGAAAGTTGAATAGTTCATGGGGGGGCGGGGGATGAAAGTAGCTTTGCATCTACCTCATACGCATCCTGATACACGTAATCTCTGTATATAGTGCACATAAAAAGTGCATCTGGTATGTGGATTGTATTCAGAAAGGATACATGCTGGCAATAAGACCATTGTTCTCTACCTCACAACAAAGAGTTCTTTGGCACTTTTAAGGCTAGCAGGTGTATTATAGCCTGAAGTTTGGAGACTTCAATCCACTTGGTTAATGATATGAGAATAATGGGAGGAGTATCCAGGAGTATCACATCGCTGAGCATGGGATGCTGACAGGGAGGTCATAGCTAATTTAAGTGCAGAAAATAGTAACAATAACAATTAAAATTGGCCTCTCACTGCAATCAATGCTTTCTGTTGCTTTATAGCATGAAGAAATGTCAAAAGTAGATCAGAGGATGAAACTCCTGAGCACTCATTAAAATCTCATAAAAGATGCTTATCACATTGCTATTACTGGGATGCTTATGTTACCATCAGTGGTTTTGTTAATGACCCATGCTGATAAAGTTATTATTGCTGTTAGTACTTTTTTCATCCCTTTTTCCTCTGATCTCACTAGCAACATTTCACTTCCAAACACATGTACTGTTTATATATTTGAATCCCAAGATTGTACTATATGAGGAAGTGGGCTGCAATTTCCAAAGTTCTTGCAATAATAAGTGTGTTGATTGTATAAATGTTACAGGGCTCTCTGTTGTTCTAGCTATAGCAAACTAACATAGCCTTTCATTTAGAAGTAGATATTTGACAGTGAAACCCAATTTTTTTCTTGCACAAGTTATCCCTATGTAGGTAACCCATTGAAATCTTTACTTAGAATCCTAGTGTGCTGTTTTGCCTAGAAGCAATACATGGCTTGATTACAAACAAAAATAGGCTTACTGCCTAGCATGTTCCATTGATTTGTGGGGAACATGTTTAAATCCTTCTGAAGGTCAAAAAGTGGCTCTGAACTAACTGTAACCTCTATGGGAATTACCCAGTTTTCAAATGTTCTCCTAAAAAGGTTTTCCTGGCATTTATGGTGATAGTGATAGTAGTGGCTGTGCCAATGGCAATTTATTTTTCCAGTATGCTTAACAATTGTTCTTATATTGGGTTTGAGATATTTATCTGTTTGAGATATTTACCTGTAACTGTGTTTCTTTGAGTTTTCCTTTATGAAGTCACACAAATGGGTTGTTCTGCACCCGCATAGAGCACATTTAGAACCCTCTAGAACTCTAGAGATAGTTTTTGACAGTAACACTCTCCCAAATGGTAGAAATAGGCAGGAGGTGCTAAATCCTCAGATTCCTTTTCTTCTGCTACAGAAGCAGCACTGATAGGATCCTTACCCTTACTTCAGCATTCTCTTTGAAGTTTTCAGTTCTGACTCAGTATGTTTTCAACCACTCTCCTGTATATCTTCTTGACCTCAGCCTTTGTCTTGATGCTTACTCTTCCAGCTCCTGACCTCTGTATAATTTATATATCTTCCAGCTTCTCTCTATCTGCCTCAAATTACAGGCAATCGTTCTCTTTGTTTACTGTCAACCACTTTTTTAAAGAGGTGTGCAAGTAGTGGTGGAAATAATTTGCATACAAATGGACACTCGAAGTGTCTTGGGGAAGGGCATGTTGTTCATCCTGTTTGCACTGCCAGACCTTTACATCCCAAGCCAGACAAAACCACGAGTCTCGCCTTAAGACTCTAGTATACAAGTATGCACCAACAGCTCCCATCTCTACTGTGCCAAAGACAGCCAAGAAGGTGCTGCCCTCTTTCAACCTTGAAGTCTATGGTTCTGCAGAAGTTGACATCTGCACTGCCCACTCACTTAGTACAATCGTCAATCTCAAGAGGTTCCCCCATCGATCTTGAAAGATCTGTCAAGCTAGATATTGAGGTCCTTAATGTTGGTGCCGCCATCAATGTGGTTGGCTCTACTTTCATAGAATCATAGAATCATAGAGTTGGAAGAGACCTCACAGGCCATCCAGTCCAACCCCCTGCAAGAAGCAGGAAAATCTCATTCAAAGCACCACCGACAGATGGCCATCCAGCCTCTGCTTAAATCCAGCCTCTTTCCTCCTCTTCTTGTGTTCACCTTCCCATGAAATGTTCTTCCAATCACACTGTACCATCAAAGACTAAAAAGCCCAAGTGCAAGGATGAAACTATCTCCCCGGGAGGAAATGCTCATCCTGGGAAGTTGCTGATGTTCCTCCAGCAGCAGTAAGGGTGTCCCTCTGGGCAGCTAAACCTGGCAATTCCAGCTGGATGGCCCCCCACGAGGGTCTTCCTCCTGGGGCAAACCAAGAATGGGCAACTTGGAAGTCCCCGAACAGACTCAGAAGCGGAGTGGGCAGATCTAAAGACAACTTGGCGAGGTGGCACTACCTGGAGGAATCCTCCACTTTGTGTGACTGTGGAGCAGAACAAGCAACTCCGCATATGTATGCTTGCCCACAATGTCCTACCTCATGTACAGAGGAGGAGTTGCTTAAAGCTACGGACAATGCCGTTGCTGTTGCCCGCTTTTGGTCTAAAATTATTTAGTTGTTTGTGATTTCCTCTATTTTTTTCATCATTTTAAAATGTATTTGTTATGCAATGCTTTTGACACGAAATAAAAAAATAACCTAGAAAGACAGAAAAAGAAGTGTAATGTTGGAATCAGAATGATCACCCACCCCAATGGTGCCTCAGACACAGATTCACTGAATCATGATGGTTCTAGTAGGATCCACCTGTCTCAACAGCATCACTGAGATGACCATTGCCTTCATCCCCATTACAAGATCTACGACTATGAGATTCACCTCCAACACTGGCAGGATCAAACATATCACATCCACCAGTCTCCCGCTTCAATCTCAGGCAGTCAGCATCTTTCTCTATTCGGCAAGTCCAGCCTTGCCCCAGAGAAGTTACTTAAAGCCTCCTCCATGAGAGCTTCATCCTCTTATACAGAAGTCTCTAGGAACCTTCTGCATGGCCTTTCTGAGGATTCAGATTCATCTTTGTCAGTTTCCACCCTTACCGTGTTTCCCCGAAAATAAGACAGTGTCTTATATTATTTTTTGCTCCCAAAGATGCGTTAGGTCTTATTTTCAGGGGATGACTTATTTTTCCATGAAGAAGAATTCACATTTATTGTTGAACAAAAAAATGAACATTTATTCTATACCGTACAGTAGTTGTCATCACAAACCAACATAACCAAACTAGACAAACTGTGACTTCTGTCAAGAATTTCCATACCATTATTTCCATATACAACTGGTATGTACATATACCAGTCCTGCATGCTATGGTGTTTTGTTTGGTGGGTGCCGGGCATGCTTCCAAACAAAAACTTTGCTAGGTCTTACTTTCGGGTGAGGCCTTATATTTAGCAATTCAGCAAAACCTCTATTAGGTCTTATTTTTTGGGGATGTCTTATTTTAGGGGAAACAGGGTATATATCTCTAAAACTTCTTGTTGTGAACCCATCTCCCGTAGATGACTTTAGGTCGTTTGCTGGCCTTATGCTGATACTCGTTTGAGACCTTGACTTAACTTCATCTACCAGAAGAGGAGAATGTCATTGCTGATAATGTCAGCAGATCCTCAAGATCGTGTCACACTTTCACCCCTACAAATTGGTCCAATTATTTGCTATCTGGGTCCTGCCTGAATTGGACATCTATGCTTCCCCTCTGAACTTTTAGTGCTAACACTTTTGCTCAAAGATTCAATCTCAACATATCTCAGGCTGTGTAGGCAATGGGTTTCTTTTTAACTGAACATCTTCTTTACATAATCACATCTATTCCCCTAATTACCAGGGTTCTAGCTGACAGATGCAACTGCATTCTCATCACTCTGAGGTGGCCATAGTAACCCTGGTTCCAGATTGTGACACTGTTCAGACTGCAGAAGGCAAATTCCAGTTGCTCCATCACTGATCTGATCCCCATCAGGGTCCTCAGAATAGGTTATCCTTACCTTGGCTTCCATAAGGACAAGGTGGTCCCTGACATTACCTTTTTTCCAAAGGTTGTTTCCACATTCCTTCTTAGGGCCTTGTTTTACTTGCCTGTGTACAGGACCCTACATCAAACCTTGAAAAGAGTCTACATTTTCTGGGTATTCAAAAACCCCTGGCCTTTTATGTCCACAGGACTGTTCCTCACAGGAAATCCCCTACATTGTTCCTAAAATACTCCTCCATTGATCTTATTTGTAACATCCCAAACACTTACTCATACAAGCTTTCTGGCCGGGTTCTAACAACTGCCATTCATGGGCACTGTTTGTGCTCTTGATGTGTCTACAGCATTCCAGTAGGCTATACTCTTTGTTCAGGTATGTAAGGCAGCTACCCGATCCACCCTGCTTACTTTTGTATTCCATTTCAGAGTGGATACTTGATTCAGATGGGACGCTGCCTTTGGCAAAGCGGTATTCTTTTCATGTGTGGCATGAGATCTGCCTCCAACGGTTGGTAGTCATCCATTTGTGTAACTCGTAGAGACCCCAAAAAAATAAAGGGTTGCTTACATGTAATTGTGCTGGTGGTCATCTGTAAAATTACACACTCTCACCCGTCCTCCCCACTTTGAATTATGCCATCCCTAGTGACATTGGCTGCTGCTCCGGTGACCATGGTGCTGCCTGCCTATTTATACCATTGTGAGTGGGGCTATTGCCAAAAAATATCTCTAGAGCTCTAGGTTTTGAGTGTGCTCTGTGCAGGCACAAAACGACTCATTTGTATGATTTCACAGAGAACCACTCAGAAACAATTACAGATAAGTAACCTGTCCAGGGGCCCGGTGGAAACAGGTGAGCTCTGTTTGGGCAGAGCCTTGACTGTTAGAGTGTGTTGGAGGGCTATATGCTTTTTGTTTCTTGTTTGTTTTTAAGACTGGGTGTTTGTTTGTAAGGTGGTGTGTTTATTTCTAAGGCCATGTGGTTGTTCTGGTTTCTAGTGTGCTTGTTCCTTTGCTTGAAGCCGTGTGTTTCAGGTTGTGTGCTTGAGGGAGGCAGAACAGTTATAGTCATAGTAAAAGCATACAGACTTTCCCATAACTCCATTGTAAAGAAGTAAAAAATGAGAGAAAAATTGAGTGTTTTTTTAACTGAGCTGGGTTTTTTCCCCATAAACTTGCAGTTGTTTCTATTGGGTTAGTCTCTAAGTAACGTTGGCATTGGAGACTATTAGGAAAACTATGTTGTAAGAAGTCATTATTGCAATTATCTCAATGATCTGACTTGGCCAACAAATCATTCACATGTAATGACATTCATTGTTATAATATTATTGATACTTAGGATGCAACTTTGCTCCCAGTAAGTCCAAAGTATGATAGTTATAGATCTTCCTCACTTGTGGTGCACAGGCTCTCATGAACTAAGTTCTTTCTTCAGTTTATATGTGCAAGATGTTGAATAGTTCAGACCCACAACAGAATTATCATAATGGCCTTGGCCAAGATTGCATAGATTTTAGCGTAGCATGAACACTCACAGGACCCAATATGGTGTAGCAGTTTGGGTATTGAACTAGGACATTGAGGGAAAGGGGTCAGTAGCCAAAACCACAAACCAAATTGACATCTCCATCAAGAATAATAAAAGACATTCCAAAATTGGACAATGACAGCAAAATTACAATTTCACATCTAACTTTAAAAAACAAACAAGGAACAAAACATATCAAGATGAAAGGTATAAAATTAATTAAAATTTATGAGTTTAAAAGCCAGTAGAAAAGTGGCAAGTGACAAGCTGCCTTGACTGATTTAGAAAAAGATAGGTTTTAAGAAAACGCTACTATTTACAGGTTTTAATCAAATCTTCCATGTATAGTTTTTCTTGTATTTTTATAACTAGATATACAAAGCTTAGAAAAGCTATTGAAGGATGCAGTAATACATGGACAGCCTCGAAGTCGAAGAGCATGGAAAAAAATTCTCATTCTTGTAGAAGGCATTTACAGGTATGGCTAAAAACAAATATGGAAGCTTGCCATAGGCATATTCCAAGGACTTGTTTAAATACATTGATCTCACCTAAAATGTGTATAAAAAGGTAAAGGTTTCCCCTGACATTAAGTCCAGTCATGTC
The DNA here is from genome assembly GCF_035594765.1 of Anolis carolinensis. Taxonomy (NCBI): domain Eukaryota; kingdom Metazoa; phylum Chordata; class Lepidosauria; order Squamata; family Anolidae; genus Anolis; species Anolis carolinensis. The sequence continues at coordinate 163,185,991 of NC_085841.1, forward strand.
TGACTCTGGGCGTTGGTGCTCATCTCCATTTCTAAGCCAAAGAGTCAGCGTTGTCCGTAGACTCCTCCAAGGTCATGTGACCGGCATGACTGCATGGAGCACCGTTACCTTCCCTCCGGAGCGGTACCTATTGATCTACTCACATTGGCATGTTTTCGAACTGCTAGGTTGGCAGAAGCTGGAGCTAACAGCGGTCGCTCATGCCGCTCCCGGGATTTGAACCTGTGACCTTTCAATCTGCAAGTTCAGCAGCTCAGCGCTTTAACACACTTCGCCACCAGGGCTGCTTATAAAATGTGTATAATTGGGTGAAATTAAATAATCATACTACCTATTTTAGTTGCATGTAAGTCATTGAACATGCCTAGTAGACCTTTTGTTTTTGAAGTGCAAGGTTCCACCCTCTGCCATATTGCAAACTGGAATTCAAGAAGACTCCTACCCATGGTTTAAAGTTAATGTTGAAAATGAAAGTGTCCCAGCAGAACATTTAAGAGCATCATTATACAAATGTTTTCTTGTTTCTTATTTGAGTGGGGGGTGTCTTTGATTAACATATAATGGTCATTCTGTATTTGTGCAGAACTCCTTGGAAACCTCTATAGTTGTGTTTCCTGCCTCTCCTCAATACAACTGCCCTTCCTCAGTTTCTTTCTGTCTCCCACTGTGGTGATATCAATAGGAAGCTGACTGCATATTTGTGAACTATTGCATTCTATTCTGTCTGTTTCTTATTCTATCATGGTATGTTTCCTTCTTTCCATTTCTAGAATTATGCCAGCAGTCAGATTAGAGGCAGAATTCTGCAAAACATTTACTGATTAACATAATGCTCATTTTATGGAAACTTTCTTTAGAAGTTTCCTCTGCCTCCAATTTAGCACTAATTTAGCTACACCAACCAAACTGTTTTTTGACTCTCTCTTGTAAAGAATGGAACATAAGTCAGCTTATACTTTACTTTTTCTTGGTGAATATTGATAAACATAGAGTTTTCATGTTTGTTCTGAGCTGCTTATGGACAAAGGGGATTGTAGTTATGGATATACCCATACACTGAGTTCTCAATTGCTAACTTCTTTGGTGTGTGTGTTTTTAGCATGGAAGGATCCATTGTACGCTTGCCAGAAATTGTTGCCCTGAAGAGAAAATACAAAGCCTACCTCTACTTAGATGAAGCCCACAGTATAGGTGCCATTGGTCCAACTGGCAAGGGAGTTGTTGAGTACTTTGGAATGGACCCCAACGATGTTGATGTATTGATGGGAACGTTCACAAAAAGCTTTGGAGCCGTTGGAGGATACATAGCTGGCAAAAAGGTAACAGCAATGTTTAATGCTCTTTGTATGTGTGAAATAATTCAGGTGCTTAGCCATCGCTGTCACTCTAAAACATCAAAAAGAGCCCTGGGTTTCCAAGGAAGTCAGGTCTCTTCTATCCTGATTCGTAGGGTTTCTACCCATGGATGTTGATTTGCATTAAGTCTGAAGAATGTAATGCAACTCAGAATGCGGCATAGATGCCCTTCCAGGTAATGTGCCAGCTTCTGACATATTACCTAGAAAAAATTATAGTGAAACATTTGTCAGTTTTTCATTTCTGTGTACACTATGTTTGCAATGAATTTCTGATCAAGCCATTCCTGTCAAATGCAAATTCCCTTTCCAGTAGAAGAAAGAGTGATTTGATGTCCACATTGAAATCTTCTTTTCTCTGGTTGAAGGAACTAGTGGACTACTTACGGGTTCACTCGCACAGTGCTGTGTATGGTGCATCTATGAGTCCACCTGTAGCAGAACAAATAATAAGAGTAATGAAAAGCCTAATGGGTCTGGATGGAACCACACAAGGTAAGACATCTCACTTAAACTTAAGATTTTATGTTTCGAAAAGAAGGAGATGTGACAAAGAATTGTATGAATGATATGGGAATCATAGTAGTAGCATATCATGTTGAGAAACTTGCTTTCGTGAATGCATGGTACTATTACTCATTATGAAGAAATTGTACATCATTTCCTGACTTACACTCATCTTCAGGCTAAACTTGCTTCAAGGATGTCACTGTGCTATTTCAGCTGTAATAATTCTTACGACGGCCGACAGGAAGCTCTGACATGGACTGGTCCATGAGGTCACGAAGAGTCGGAAACGACTGAACAAATAAAGAAAGAAATCAAGAAGGAGTTCTGGGCTGCTGCTTTTTCCCTCTCTTTCCCAGATCTTCATTAATGACATTGTATTAAAGCTCCTTCTACACTGCCATATAATCCAGTTCAAAGCAGATAATCTGGATTTTTATGACAGTGTGTGAGGCCTAAGTTTACAAAGGATGTGAGGATTATCTGGCTTTGACTGTAACAAGTACTAAAGCACTACAACTGATACATGCAGATGGGAATAAGAAACATGGTCCAACCACAATTTCTGGTTTCATAAACCACAGGTTATAAATAAAATGAGCTTTGTTTCTTCTTCTTTGTAGCCTCTAAACTCTCACACATAATCCATTTTGTATCTGCACAGAGCTGATTTTAAACTTCGGAAGGAAAGCACTGTCAGCATAAACCACTCTCTTCCAGCTTCTGACAAACTGTCAGTAGCTATGTCAGAAATCTATTTGGAGATATCTGATATCAGTAGCTAATGCACCTACACTCCTCCAATGCTCAACTAGCTGGTTCAGTATTGCATTTTAGGTATTTGCATGCAGTTTGCTTACACTATGCCCTTTTTAATTAATGTCCTTGAGTACAAATGTCCGGTAATAGAAAAAGGTCAACAGTTGGATGAGGAAGGAGTTGGATAAGGAAACTCTGCAATCATTTGATCTTCAGGAATACTGCCTTTTCAAAATAATTGCATAACATCATATTCCATAAACTAAATTATGGAATTAATCTTACCGAGACACCAACCCATAATTTGCTTTTGACATTTCCTTAATGTGATATCTCTGGATTTTTCTTTGTGTACTCTGTGAATGCACACTAGTGGAGATAACTGCGCCTGCAGAAAGTTTCCAATGGAAAGTCTTCCAAGCTGAATCTTTTAAATTTTGGCAGTAACCCCACCCCTCTCCCCAGAGGGCATAAAAGCCAGCCCTGGGCTTACGCTCCCCAGTTCCTTTTTTCCACCACAAGGTTCACATCTGAATCTTCCCATGTCGACTACACGCTTCAAGAGGTGCACGGAATGTGCAGCTAAAATTTTTGACTCTGACGGCCACACAAAGTGCCTTCTCTGTTTCGGCGAAGGCCACGTCATCAGCTCCTGCCACCATTGCCTCCCCTTCACAGCCCAGGCGAGAAAAAACCGAGTGGCTTGCCTAAAGGCACTCCTTTATCAAAGGTCCCTCGCTCTGATGCCATTGACCTCCACCTTGGCCCCTCCACCTACCACTTTGATGGCCTCGACTAGCTTCAGGACCTCAAAAGACTCAAAGACCTCAAAGGCACCATGTACAGTAACTACTGCTACGGTCTCGACTCAGTCGGGCAAGGTGGGCCCCTCATCAACGTCGAACTCGATGGTCTCGGCAACCTCAGTCCAATCCACCCTAGGAGCTCCTCCATCCACCTCGGCAATGAAAATTGCTTTTAAATGGGCCCATGAAGAGATTTGCCGCACCCAATCCGACTCCGTAGCTCCATTCCCGGTACCTCCAGCACCGGGAAAAACCATGAGGGCCCTATCAAAACAGCCTCCCACCAAGAGGGAGAGCACCACAACTCAGTATTCGAGTATTTCGGGAGATGGTTCAGTAAGGAGGACGTGTCCCGTTGGGGGAAGTTCTTAGAATTCCAAAGCATTGCTATCTTTTACAATTTTTAGCACCCATGCATCTGAGGTAATATTTTGCCAGGCTCTTGAACAGAAGGAGAGGCAGTTGCCAAATTGAAGGTTTTGAGGTCGGTTTTGTGTGATGCCACTCCCTTGATTCGAGGCAAGATTACCACCGAATTCGACCCCGAGCTGCTTGGGATATGCCCTTCTACTGAACTGGTCGATGGAACTCCTCTACATCTTTCCCCCCATTCCTCTCATCCCCAAACTGCTCGAGAGGCTCCGCTTGACGGGCCAGCTTGGCCTCAACAACCCTGGTTCTTGACTCTCCTCCACATGTCCTCAGAGAACCATCTGTCCCTGCCTCTGGTATCTCACCTCCTGACCAGACATCAGGGCCAACTCCTGCATCCAGACATTCCCTCCTTGCATCTCTCAGCATGGAACACCAGGATGTAGCTGGACTTCATCCTTCGCTACAAACAATGCTTAAAGCAGCTCACAAGTCATCCACGACCAAGGCCTACACTTATAAACTCTCTTGGTTCCAGACCTTCCTTCGATCCCGTGCCGTCTCCTTCCCTCCATCGGTACTGATGGTACTCGAATTTCTACTTACCTTGGCCAATCAAAACCTATTGCTCTCATCGATAAAATCCTATCTGGCAGCCCTCTCCTGGGCTTTTCAACAACACAACCATCCATCCCTTTTTTCCCATAGCCTGGTCAAAAATTTCCTCAAGGGATACGCTAATCTCCATCCACCGGTCCAACCCCCTACACTTGGATGGAGCCTCAAACTCGTCCTGGCCCAGATCTCTGGCCCGCCGTTTGAACCATTAGCATCCGCAGAGCTTCGCTTCCTTTCTTGGAAGGTAGCCTTCTTCGTCGCCATCACCTTGGCTCGACGCCCATCCGAACTGGCCGCCCTTCTAATCAACAAATCCTATCTTCAATTCCATCACAACTGGGCGGTCTATATTATATTATATATTATATTATTGTTCTATATATATATATATATGTGTGTGTGTGTGTGTGTATTGGTTATTCCCTACTAATATACAACTATACAAAATAAGACAGCCAAGCCCACTCCCTGTTAATTCAAAAGAAAAGAAAGAGATAAACAAAGTAGCAGGGTTAAATAGGAGTCATCAAACCTGTATTTCCACAGGTCAACTATTATTCTTTTTCTGAGTTAATCATTTTTACTCATGTTTTTCATTATATCTCATTGCTACAACTACAATGTAAGAGGCTCACATCAAATTCTTCCTTCCACTCTATTATTGTGGCGACATTGTTGATATGCCTTTTACAAATTATGACACATACCATATTTTATCATACTTACCTCTATACCTACCTCACTCTGCAGTTTTTGCCTCCAGGTCCCCCTTTTCGGTCTCCTCTAAAAAAAGAGAGAGAAAGAACACATACCTGCCTTAGGCAATCAGTGGCTCTGGCCTCTGCCACCTTGTTATATGTTTGCACTTGTTTCTATATGTTATTTAATTACACTCGGATCTTTTTTGCTGCCACCAGTTTGGTGGACTTATATCTTTCAGGTCACTTGGGTCTTCCATTACGACCCACAGTTATTTCCACTATTGCTGTCCTATATGTGCCTTAATAAAACATATGTTTGGACACTACTTCTTGTCAGTTTACTATGTCCCACCAGCCTGGACTTCAGCTTACTAGTCTCCACTAGTGTGTATTCAGAGAGTACACAAAGAAAAATGACAGGTTGATTACCTGTAACCATGTTTCTTCAAGTGTGAATTCACACAATCGTGCCCTTCCTCCCCTCTGGCAAACCTTTCCCTTTCTCATTGCCTTTTCCAGCGTAGGAACTGGGGAGCGTATGCCCAGGGCCGGCTTTTATGCCCTCTGGGGAGAGGGGCAGGGTTACCGCCAAAATTTAAAAGAGTCAGCTTGGAAGACTTTCTGTTGGAGCCTGCGCAGGTGCATTTATCTCCACTAGCGTGAATTCACACTCGAAGGAACATGGTTACAGGTAAGCAACCTGTCCTTGTGTATGAATGCTATATGTTCTAAGTGGAGCTAAGAAATGCATGTTTCATTTGTGAGAATAAATAAGAACTTAAAACAAACATAAATTAGATTTATGGAACACTAAATAAGACATCTATATCATTAGACAACTTTAGAGATAGGTTCTTGCCAGTGGAGGGCAATATTGTACTGTATTTTTCATGTTCATAGTATATTTCTCACTGTTTTCAGTAGTAGAACCACAATATATTACATTAAGTCAATGTGGATGTTATTACAACATGAAGTATCATGCTAGGGTTGTCCTTATGTAAGAAAGGCAGCATCTGATAAAAAGTGCACCAAACTACATTAATCGCATTGGTCTGTAGTGGAAATACTGGATCACAAATCACTCTTGAAAATATATAATGCTCCTTTAGGAGAGTGCACTTCCATCTAAAGCAGGTTGAATGCCAACTTCCCAAAAGCAGTAACCACCTTATGTCATGATAACTCCTTGTCAAGATATCCTGTTAGTGAACTGGACCTTAGCCGTGCCGTTATCGAGTAGATAAGGTGGAGTAGGTGAGGTCACAAAAAGTCGGAAGCAACTGAACAGATAAACAACAAAAGGCGGAGAAATATTGCTGGTTGTCATCAGCATATTGATTAAGCCTTGTTCAGTTTCTCAGATAATCTCACTCAGCAGTTTAATATAAACATTAAAGAAAATGAGGAAGTCCTCCCAGTTCTACCTTCTGAATGTCCTTTCAGCAATGAACAGAACCACCTCTTCACCATAGCTGTTAGACTAATGAGATGATATAGCTCATAGCATTTGACATTGCTAAAAATTGGGGAGCATTTATAAAATTGCATTCCTCCACTCTCTTTACAATAGAGGCCATCCATCAAGAGAATCTTTTTCTTTTGGTTATATAAGTAAATTATAACATTGTCACAGTCCCTTTTAAAAAATATTTTCCTGTATTCTCATAACATTCTGATGATTCCTGTTTTCCTACTCTTTACATTTTTACTACTTACACATATCAAATTTTCCCGTTCCCTCTTCTTCCTTCTCCCCTCTCTCTGAGAACATTTGTACCTCTGCTCCTTGTATTATATTATTTGTTCAACCAAGAGGATTGATTCAATTCCTTATATTTTCCTTTCCCCCTTTTTATCTGTTTATAAGCCTTTTCCATTTTGACTCTCCGTTCTCCTTAGGCTGTCCATTCGTATATTTAATTCTCCTTTCAGTGATGTAATCTTGAAGCATATAATCATATATTCATACCATTTTTAAGCTCCCATTTCCTTGGCTCTTTCTATCCTAAGGCTACTGTTGTTTGGGTTATTGCTATCATGTATTTTAAAATTTTGTCCCATTCTTTATATCCAGCTTTGCCTTTGATTTTTTGAATAAATAATTATCTTTTGTTCAACTCTGCAAAGGGCTGCAAAGGCTTTTGTTCAACTTCAAAGAGGCCTATCCATCTCATCCAAAAGTAATGGAACTAGATTACTACTACCCTTTAAAGTACAAGAAAGGAAATATTTAAGATCAGACAAGAGCTGTGACAATCCTCTAGATAGAGTGAAACTCACAACTTCCTACTTCAAGTCAGCAGAATTTCATCCTTCCTCCCCTCACATGACAATAAATTCGTTATTTGTTTCCTTGGCAAGGGAAAAAATACAGGTAGATGGGAAAAATTCTCCAGATAGTTTCTGCAAATCCTTAAACTGAAGGAACTGAAATGTATCTCACAAAACTAGACCAGATAGTGCTCTGCACACAATCTCTGGAAGTGCATTAATGAAAGTATCCAAAATTAGACAACATATGAATGATTTCACCCATGTAGCTCCTAGCAAACATTTCAAAGAGTTCCAGAAGATCCTCTGGAGGTTCAATTGCATCAGAGCTATTCCACTGATTTTCCTCCAGCTTATATCAAGGAAGGAGGTTTTTAGAAAGGGAGTTGAATGAAGAGCCATCTTTTCTTCCTTGGCATTACTATGCGTGAAGTTGCACAAACCACCTGCTGTACTCTTTGTTCATTTACTGAGCTAGAGCCAAGTTTGTTCACATCATTCCCACATCCACAGAGGGTGTTACAGAGCTCAAACAGAAATAATGATTTGTGAAGTTTTTAAGTGGAGTATGTGTTTCACTTCTTACAGAAAAGCTGAAGATATGTTTAGTTTCCCTTTCACAGTCAGGCCTAGCTCGATAAAATGCCAGAGTATATTTTCTCTTAGAGGGGAAACCTTTGGATAAATACCGGTTGTTTTGAATTTGCCCCAGCCTTTTTTATCTTTTGACTTCTGTAATATAGCAATAGTTTTCAATATGGAGATAAATTTCTCTCGTAACTATCCCATTTCAAATTGCAGGGACCCTCACATGATGGGAATATCCCCTATTAGATGAAATCATAGTTATATTATAATGACCACAAATATCAAGAAACAGTGTATTTTTCAGCATCTTACCTTTGCGGTAACAGGATATATACACAAAAACACACACAGTGCACCACAACTTAAGAGTTTTTTGAGTTAAGAGCCATCACCCGTGTTTTGCTTTGACCTAATTGCAGCATTTTGAGTTAAGAGGGGGAGTACAGGGCTTTAGGGCTTGCCTCTGTGCCTTATGCCTTTATTCCTCATGCTCTTGTCCGCTTTGGGAGATTGCTGTCCTCTTTGCCCTTGTCTGCTTTGAGGAACTGGATTAGTCGATTTTGTGTGGTTTTGTTCCTGGCCTGTTTGGCTTCATGAAGAGAGAGAGGGAGAGGGAGCAAAAGAGGCTAGAATGAGTACAGTATGAAGAAAATTATGCTAATGCCTCTTCACTTTGTGCTTTGTGCTTCCTTTCCACAACTTTGTGCTTCCACCATTTAAAAGTTGATATTTATTTTTTATTGTTCCATGTAAATGTGCATTTATAAAAAAATTATTTATAAAGTACATTTTCTTATTTAAAAACACATAACCAAAAATGAGGGGGTCTGGAAGCCAGAACAGATTAATTGCATTTCAATGTATTTCAGTGGGAAAATTCACTTTGAGATAGGAGTGATTTGAATTAAGAGCTCAGCCAAGGAACGAATTATCACTGTACATACACATCTGTTTAGAGGAACTTTATTCATGTAAACCCTCCTGCCACCCCCTATTTACAATTTAAAGTGACTTATCTGAGACACAAATTTGGTTCTCAAAATCTGCTAAGATGTCCCTTTTGTGCAAATATTACATCTTTCACAAAATCTCTCATGGGCTTAGATCAGGGGTCCCCAAACTTTTTAAACAGGGGGCCCATTCACGGTTCCTCAGACCATTGGAGGGCCGGACTATAGTTTGTTTGTTTTTTTAAAAAAAACTGAACAAATTCCTATGCACACTGTACACATCTTATTTTGAAGTTAAAAAAACCAAACGGGAACAAATACAGCCTCAATGTTAATAATAATTATTATTATTATAATCATCATGAAAATAATAGAGAGGGTTGGGCCATGTAGTCCAACCCCCTTCTGCCTTTGTCCACTAAAAGCACAAGCAAAGCACCCCTGACAGATGGCCACCCAATCTCAATGTTAGTAATAATAACAATAAAAATAATATCAAGGGCTGGAAAAGACCCCTTGGGCTACTTAGTCCAGCCCTCTTCTGCCTTTGTCCACCACAAGCAAAGCACCCCTGGCAGATGGCCACCCAACCTCAATCTTAGTAATAATAACAATAAAAATAATATCAAGGGCTGGAAAAGACCCCTTGGGCCATTTAGTCCAGCCCTCTTCTGCCTTTGTCCACCACAAATTAAATAATAATTATAATACCTTTGTAAACACAAGCAAAACTCCAACTCCAGGCAGGCACAGGGCGAGGAAGGAGGCAGGAAAGGCTTGTGCAGGGAGAGGGAGGAGCCAGGAATGGCTGCAAATGCTTTTGCCGGGAGAGGTCAGAAAGGGCTGCAAAGGCTTGTGCAGGGAAAGGACAGCAGCGGCATGCACCTTCTTCGAGGAAGGAGGAGGAAGCCACTGCTGTGGGGGCCGGATAGATGCCTTCCAGGGGCCGCATGTGGCCCACAGGCCGTAGTTTGGGGACCCCTGGCTTAGATAAACCATAGTGGTCTACTACACAGGTAGTCCCTGAGTTGAGAACAAGATAAGTTCTGTAGGTTTATTCTTAAGTTAGAACAGATAATTTTTAAAGTGTAACTCCAGCCCCCCAAAATTATATTTTTAGTTTTGGATAGCACAGGGAAGGGTTAACATTTGTTTTGCTATCTGTGACCCATTTCACCTCACTATCTGTCCCTGTAACAATTGAACTTCACTATCTGTCCCTGTAACAATTGAACTTTGTAAATTTTGGCTTGTCTTGGAAACAAGTATTGGTGATAAAGCTTCAGCGGAGACACTTTTTCCTGTGATAGCTAACTCTTCCAGTAGTGAGTTTTCCTTCCTGGAGGTAGGAAGGGATGTTGTCTCACCCCCTTCCCCCAAAATGATAACAAAGAGTCGGTTGTAAATTGGGGACTGCCTGTAAAGGGGTACCATAAATTGCTGTACCTGTGTTCCAGTTGTTGGGGTGGGAAGATACATGGATTCTGCTTTCTGTCACATTTCAATTGCCTCATTATTATTATTATTATTATTATTATTATTATTATTATTATTATTATTATTATGTTTATTTATATCCTGCTTTTTCTCTCCATACTGAGACTCAAAGTGGCTCACAACTAAAAACATTGTAATACAACTTAAAATATACAAGTATTAAACAATATTAAACATAATTAAAAGCATATAAAATAATAGCAGCTCTTATTTAAAAGTCTGTAAGAATAAAAAAAAAATCTGCCATCTGAAGGACAGCAGGAAGGGGCTGTTCTGGCTTCCCTGAGAAGAGGAGTTCCAGAATCAAGGGGCAGCCACTGAGAAAGAAGGCCTTCTGTCTCATTCCCACCAGCCAGGCTTGTGATGGAGGTGGGACCAAGAAAAGGGCCCCTCCTGAAGCTCTAAGGGTCCAGGCAAGTTCATACAAGGGGACATGATAGGCCAAATAGCCTGGACCTGAACCGTCTAGGGCTTTAAAGGTCACAACCTAGCACTTTGCCCAGAGACAAACTGGCATCCAGTGGAGCTGCTACAACAGGGGAGTTGTCAGCTCCCTGTAGCTAGCCCTGTGAACAACCTGACTGCAGCTCTTTAGACCAGCTGAAGTTTTCAAGCACTTTTCAGAGGCAGCCCCATGTAGAGCACGTTGCAGTAATCCAGATGAGATGTAACTAAGGCATGTACCACTGTGGTCAGATCTTGCTTCACAAAAACGGGTGCAGTTGGCGCACAAGTTTTAATTGTGTGAAGGCCCTTCTGGCCAACGCCGATATTTGGGCCTCCAGGTTCAATGCCTAGTCCAGGAGGACCCCCAAACTGTGAAACTGTCTTCAGGGGAAGTGTAATTCCATCCAGCACGGATTGGATCCCCATTCCCTGGTCTGCCTTCCTACTGATTAGGAGTACATTTGTCTTGTCCGAATTAAGTTTCCATTTGTTTGCCATCATCCAGCCCATTACCAATGACACCAGTTTAGGGTCAGGACAGCATCCTTGGCATTAGGTGGAAAGTAGTAGTAGAGCTGGGTGTCATCTGCATATAGGTGGCACTGTACTCCAAAACTCCAGATGACCTCTCCCATCTGTTTCATGTATATGTTAAACAGCATGGACGACAAAATGGAATGCTGAGAAACCCCACAGGTCAACAGCCAGGATTTCAAACAGAACTCCCCAGCCCAACTTTCTGGATATGGCCCTCTAGGAAGGATTGGAGACACTGTAAGACAGCGCCTCTGAGTCCCATCCCAGCGAGATGACCCAGAAGGATACCATACTCAGTGGTATCGAAAGCCGCTGAGAGATCCAGGAGAACCCACCATCCAGGAGCAAGATCTCTCTTCTCCCCACCCCAGTCTCCTGGCGCGTCATTTCCACATGCCAGGAGGACAGAGGGACCACCGTAATGGCGGCCCAGTATGTTTTTAAAACTTTCCAGGCTTGTTTGGCGCAGCTTCGGTGTGGCACACACCCCAGAAAAGCCCGGGATTTTGGGGGGAGGGGCAGAGTGCCAGAGGGTTTTAAAAACCCGATTTGGAGTACATTTTATTCCTGTCTGGAGACGCCGATAGAAAGATAATTTTTCTCCCAGTACAGGCTAGTGAAATTGTGTATATGGGTTCAAAGTTATGGAAGTCTTGCTGAGCTTTTAAAAATTAACTTTAATTGAACTGTCGCCCATTCTTTTTTTAAACAGTACCTAGCTGAAGCACAGAAATATAGTGCCATCACACCTCTATGTAAAGCGCTTAGAGTAGCAGCTTTTTGATCTTAAGAGGATTTCCCACTCCTCAACATTTTTACTTGTTTGTTCAGCCTCCTCCTCATGCTTCTTTTCAAAAACAAGTTATAGAATGTGCTCCTACTACCCATCAAGTGAATATAAAATAATTTAGGTATGTCTCCTATATATGACACTCCTTTAGGATTCTCTGTTGACCTTAGTGCAGATTCTTTCAAACAGTGCTTCTTCAGCTATCAGACATTAGGGATTTTTTTTTTTGACAGTGTTCAAAAAACAAGCACCATAACTATTCCTGTTGGCTACAACTATTTATTTCTGGTATCCAATAGCTTAGGAAACTACACTAGTCCATGGATTATCACATTTTGAGTACCATTGTTCAGGGAAAGCTAAGATATGAAAAGCTATTTTTTTCATATATGGTTTCAACAAGTAAAAAGTCCAGCCTTAAAAACCACTTTAGACAAAATAGTCTATTTTTTGCTCCTACATCATTGCAGTTACCTTGATTTAGTATTGAGAGATGTGAGTCTGTAATTGTGTTCAACTACTGAGGTTTTTCGAAAGTACCGATCACTATAATATCTGTTTTTGTGTGTTAAAATAGCTCAGCAAAACATGCATAAGAGGAGTGGGGGAGTCAGTCAAGTGTGTGGTCTTTGACCACAAAACATATAATGAGACATTGAGAGGAAAGACATGAAGCTCAGCAAGGAATGGCAGGCACACTTTCCATCATCCACTTGAAAGCAGTTCCTCTTTGCTTCTCTATTCATTGTTTGCCCACCTCACACATACAGTATCCAGCTCATCTTTATGTCCAGGATGTATTCATACCCATTCATAATAGCATTCATGTTGATAAAGACCCTTTTTAAAAAGTGGGGACTTCTAGCCAAGATCTTTAAAAACACCCACATGACATTCCTTTGTTAACAGGACCTCTGGCAAGGGGCCTTTTTTATTCTGTTTGTAGAATTGGAAAATGCAGAGCTGATTTGATTTATAGGCTTCTCCCAAAGTCTTTTGATACATTGATTTCTGATTACTTGCTCTTTCGGTGCTTGCAAATTGCAGACAAGGTCTTTTCATTTGATGAGGGGTCGAGTCTCTCATCAGTTCTTGCTTACAAGGTTCGCTTTAGGCTGCTTGTGCAAGGATCCACCGTCCCAAGACTTGCCTACAAAAAGAGCAGACTCTTACTTGATTCACTTTTAAATCCATGCAAAAGCTCTTTTGGCTATACTATCCCTTCCAGCGTAATATATCATGTGTTATTTATGTTTTCTGTGGTCAAATATGGATTTGCAAGCTAAAATACCCAGGGTTCCACTTCTCAACCAATTCCACTTTCTCACAGCACTCTGGTCCTACCTGTCAGATAAGTGCTGATTTCCTGTAGTCATTTGGTTTCATTTGGTGTTTGCTTCATTGTAGGCTGTTCCCTTGTGACATGCTGGCCTATCAGCATATGAAAGTATTTGTTCAATTTACAGTTAGACTAAGCAAAATAGCCTCTACGGTTTTGCCTCTGAATGGAAATCAGTTTTGATTCCCAAGAGCCTTCAGTATTCCTTAATAACTTACAGTGTTTTCTGAATGGAATGAAGTCCATCTCAAATGCTTTTAGAGACTCCAACTAAGAGGGAAGAAATAAGTTTCAAGTGTTGAATTTGGAAATGGATGGCAAAACAGTGAGATGAAAGCTAAGGCATCTTTTGAGCAGGGAATCTGATGTTCAGTAGTGAAACTCCTGCCTTGCAGGATTGCTCCTTTTTATTCCTCTTAGCATTGTACATTGGTAAACAAAGAAACAACTAAGGAGAACAGAGTCCAGATTTAGTCATACCTGGAGCAGACCAATTAAACTCTGTGGCTAGTCCCAACTAAAGTAGTACTGGTATGTACATTTACCAATCCTGCATGCTCTGGTGTTCTGTTTGGCAGGCGCTGGGCATGCTTCCAAACAAAAACTTTGCTAGGTCTTACTTTCAGGGGAGGCCTTATATTTAGCAATTCAGCAAAACTTCTACTAGGTCTTATTTTTTGGGGATGTCTTATTTTCGGGGAAACAGGGTATGCCTCAGTTAATGTAATTTTATTCGTATCTATTTTTTAAAAAAAATTTACCAGTAGCTGCTGCATTTCCCACCTTCGGCTTATACTCGAGTCAATAAGTTTCCCCAGTTTTTTGTGGTAAAATTAGGTGACTCGGCTTATATTCGGGTCTGCTTATACTCGAGTATATACGGTATATAAATTCCATGGATTTAGTGGCTCTGCTTTAGTCAGATTAGCCATTTGATTTAATCCATTGGAACATAAACTACCCATGACTTTATGATTCATAAATCCTAATGATTTTTTGGATGTGATCTTGGTTTGACATCACAATTTAGCCCTACGTTTTCTCCCACAAAGTAATGTTGCCTGCAGAATTTTTCAACATTTGGAACTCTGAAAAATACATTTTGAAATATTCCAATAAAATACTATGCTTTGAGAACATGTCTTGCTTGGGGAAAAAACCTCGCAGTAATCACAACCTCTAGGTGGTGCACTTGAAGAATAGTCATAACCTCTCCTTCCCTAAATGCCTCCAGTGCAAGTTTACCTCCCTCAAGTGTGTACATCTTTGTTCTGGAGAGAAGATACATGTTCTAAAGAAAAGGCAACAAGTTTTTAAGAGCAGAATAGGAAAGTATTTTTTATGAAATCACAGTCTGCATCTTCCTTAATACTCTCTTTAGAGCATATGAGACAGATGGTGTGCTCTATGAATTCATGGATTCAGAATGTCTTGCAAAGTTATAAATGTTGTTGTTAGCTACAGTATTTCTGCATGACTTAGATTCAGTGGGACACTTTAATATACTATATATAACAATAAAGATAAAACAGCTGTAAAACAATGCAGTGTTCCGCATAGAAAAATAAGACAACCTATGAAAGAGAATGTTGGGTCCTGGAAATACTGTTGGCCTCCCAGATAAGCAAACCATCTTAGAGCAATTTGACATAGCAGCTAACAACATTGGCATATGCATGAGAAATACAAGCTTTTTATATACCTTTACATACATATCTGGATCAAACATCTATTTCTGAACTTCATTAACCTTTTTTTTTCTTATATGGAGCCTTGCTTAGCCGAAAATAGATTTTTATATAATTATTTTTATACTGTGTAAGGAAATGCCTATTTCTATTTCTAATCTGTGTGGTAAAATTTGGTAGTCTCCAATTTATAATATTTAATGATAATGGAAAAAGCTCTGTGTCTCTTAAGTTTCCTGTCAGCCATTCAACGATTCACTGTCTCCCACTCTTTCTTTCTAGTTCTTTTGAAATCTGGTATACCAAAAATATTTTTGGAAATACCCCCAGACAGTTGTTTTTATTAGCAACTGGAAAGCTTTGTAGTAAGAGGCATTTGTTTTGCTTTGTTTTTTGTTACTCTCCCACAGCTGGTTTTGTTTTAGCACCACTAGAGAGACACTTAAGTTATTTGTGGCCCTTTCGACTCACTTATTTGGTCAAATGGAAACTGAACAACAAACCCAAAGGATAATAGGCTGCTTGTGTGACCAGGCCTTTGTGGAAAAAAAATACTTAGAGATGTCATCTTTCCTTTCATTAAGCCATGCAACAAAATAATTTATAATTATCAATTTCTATTTTTTTAAAACTTCCAAGTGAAAAAAAAACAGATGATGCAACTGGTCCTTTCTACAAGGGAAATACCAGATTCTGGTTGTCCAAATTGTGACACCCAAGATTCCATAGCATCGAGCTATAGCGGTATATCTGCTATAGCTCGATGCTATGGAATCTTGGGTGTCACAATTTAGTTTGGTAGACAAATACACAAACCTTGTAAAACTACAACTAACATTATTACATAGCACTGAGCTGTGGCAGTTAAAATGGTGCCAAACTGCATTTGTGCTATAGAGCAGATGCGCTCTTAGGGATGACATTATAATATTCATTTTTATTGATTAAATAATATGCTTTCAAGTTGTTTCTGACTTATACCAACACTAAGAATAACCTACTATGTGGTTTTCTCAGCAAGATTGTTCAAAAGAATTTTCCATTGCCTTTTCCAACATGAGAGAGTATAACTTCACTTGCCTAAGGGATTTCTGTGACCAAGCAGAGATTTAAACCCTGGTCTCCCAAAGTCCTAATCCAACATTTAGATCACTTAATCATATGGACTCACTTCTTACGTATTGCTTACTTTGTTGTTGTTTCATGGATCAAGTTGCCTGTCTTGGAAGCACAAAGTTAAGAGTTCTGGTCTTTGGTAATGATTTTGCTTTCTTGTTTAAGATCAAGGCCTCTTGATTGGATTACAATTCTTGGTTCAAGTTTCCAAGCCTTTGGATTATAGTTATGTACAAGTCTTCAAGCCTTTGGATCTAGTTTTGCTTGAAGTGTTGAAACTCCTGGATTGCAGTTTCTTGTTTTTACCTGTTGGGATTTTGTATTCATATTCAAAGTTGGTTACTGCTATTGGTTACGCTCAAGAATATCAAGTTTATGGATATAACTTTAAAAATGCTTTTACAGTCTGGTTCCCTAACAACAGATCTAATCGAAACATTCCCATCATCGGGAGGAACACTTTCGTTTTCCCACACAGAAGTAACAGGCTCAGGAGTAAAAACCTCAGACTCCACCAAAAAGTCCCCCTCCTTATCCTCAGAGACTTCACAGGCCTCAACACTACCCTTGTCATGATTGCCCTTTATCTGGAAATCTATGTGCTCAGTTTGAAAGACTATGTGATTCCAGAATAAGTCTTCACAGTCATTTACGGGTCCACCGCCAAGACTCTACCTTTGGAATCATACCCAGCCATGAGTGATCACTCATTATGATGATGAGAGGGGAGGCAGAGTAAATCTCTT
The DNA here is from genome assembly GCF_035594765.1 of Anolis carolinensis. Classification (NCBI taxonomy): domain Eukaryota; kingdom Metazoa; phylum Chordata; class Lepidosauria; order Squamata; family Anolidae; genus Anolis; species Anolis carolinensis. The sequence continues at coordinate 163,203,081 of NC_085841.1, forward strand.
TTGAAGATAGACAAGGAAGACCATATGATGAGATAACACAATAATGAAACAAGCAATAGTGCCAGAAGATGAAACTCCCAGACTAGATGTCTCTCAACAGCTACTGGGAAGGAACAGAGGACAATTACAAGTAATGCTGTGCTATTGACACAACTGAATTCAAACTGAAAGGATGTTCAGGTGCTGATGTGCTTAGAGGTGAAATAAATTCTGAATCTGTACCACACATGTTATAGGAACATGAAATGTGAGAAGTACGAATTGGGAAGATAAACATAGCAAAGCAAAAAAATGGAAAATATAAACATTGCAGTACCTGAGCTGAGGGAACTAAAAATGGACAGATATGGGACATTTTGAGTCTGGTATTTACACAGAATTTTACTTTGACATTTAAACAAAACATTAATATCTAAGAATAAATGTTGTGGCATTAAAAGTAAGGAGCTATGTAGCAAAAACAGTCAAAGCATAGATTGCAAAGTTAAACCAAATAATATCATTAAGACTTTAGGGAAAACACATCAGTATAACATTAAACCACATTTATGCCCCGGTGGCGAAGTGCGTTAAAGCGCTGAGCTGCTGAACTTGCAGACCGAAAGGTCCCAGGCTCAAATCCCGGGAGCGGCTTGAGCGCCCGCTGTTAACTTCAGCTCCTGCCAACCTAGCAGTTTGAAAACATGCAAATGTGAGTAGATCAATAGGTACCGCTCTGGCGGGAAGGTAACGACGCTCCATGCAGTCATGCCGGCCACATGACCTTGGAGGTGTCTACCGACAACGCCGGCTCTTCAGCTTAGAATCCCCAGAGTCAGACATGACTGGACTTAACATCAGGGGAAACCTTTACCTTTACCTTTATGCTCCAACTACAGAGGGAGAAGGGAAAGAAATTGAAAGATTCTATGCAGGGATCCAGAGGAAATTAATCACACATCAAAACAGGACTACTTGTTAATGAATCCTAGGCAATTAAAGTGCAAATAAAACGCAAAATCAAAGATTGTAGAAATGAAGCAGGAGAGCCACTGATTGTGTTTTGCAAGGCAATCTATTCATCACAAAAATATGCTTCAAGCAAGAGATGAACATGGACATCACCTAATCAAGCGAATATAGAAATAAAATAGACTATATAATTGGACACAGTGGAGGAACTCCATTGTATATGCAAGAACAAGACTAGGAGCAAATTATGATACAGACCATGAAGTGCTAGTATTCACATTGGGGTAAAGCTAAAGAAGGACACTAAACCAACTATTGTGCCAAAATGCAACCTGAAGAACATTCATGTAGAAAAGTAATGTAAAATTAGATTTGAACTGAAGTGAGACTTAGTCAGGAAGGGATGCAAAAACCCTAACTGCAGGGGGGGGGGGGGAGAGAAGTTTTAATGGATCACAAAACAAACTCTTCAAACAGTTAAGGACAGAGAGGAATCATAGGTTGAAAGGTGATAGAAATCAGTTCATACGCCTGAATACAACAGGAATCGTTCCAGGAGTTGAGTGTGACATCTGTAGACAGTCCACATTTTGCAGGCACATAACAGGGTTGGGATGACAATATCTTTATAAACAAGCACCTTGGTATCTCTACGGATGTCCTGATCCTCAAACTACATTTGGAAAAATGCTGCACTCGCAGAGCTCAGGCAGTGTTGTATTTCAGTGTCAATGTTGACTTTTGTGGAGAAATGGCTGCCAAGATAGTTGAAATGATCAACATTTTCTAACATTACACGATTAAGTTATATTTCTGGCATTGCAGATGGACTGCACAGTTGCAATTGCAGAGAGATTGCACAGAGATCCTCATTAACCTCTGTGTGATCGATAGTTGAAGGATGCTGTCTTTAAAAAGAATAGAAAGAAGCACCAAGCGTTACATCTCTTTATAGCCCATAACTTACAGCTCTGTGTTAACATAGAGTCGTTTGGTAATCAGAAGAGCAAAAATGCCTCATTTCTCAAACCTAATGTGATGAAAAGAAGAGGCTCAGGATTGTGATAACTACTGTGTTTTTTAATATAAGGAAATTGGAACTAGTATGGCATGAAGTGGTGCCTAAGAAGAGTGCCAATTAAAATTACTTCAAAGACAGTGTAAAGTAATATTTCTCAGTGAGGTGAAGCAATATGTACCATGAATAGCTTTTCTGGAAAGAGTAAAATGTCAAATGTGACGGCCTCTACAAAAAGAAATATGATGATACAATCAGGCTGTTAAAAAGATCAGAGATGCCACAAGATCAACTACTTCATGGTGTACAAAGGGAGCCTGCAAGCTTTTGCAAACATGTGCTTTGTGTCTTGTCGCTAACCAACAAACATCAGAAGTAATCTAACTAAAACTCCCTTGGCTACAGGAAGATTAAAGATCTGTAAGGTTATCACATTGTTGACAACGACTAAAAATGACATTATTGAGTCAGTAATGGGAAAGGAGAAGTTTTAGAGACCTCTTTGCATGTCCCTGCCCCCTGTTCCATTTAGCTGGCAGTTGGGCCTCACGCACCCTCCCTCCCTCCTTCCTTCCTTCCTTCCTTCCTTCCTTCCTTCCTTCCTTCCTTCCTTCCTTCCTTCCTTCCCCCATCAGATGAGGACAATGGGGCAAGGCACATCAGATGGGGGAAAGAGCCAGAAAGATGTGCATAGTTCCATTGGAGCTCCCCAAAACCCACTTACCTCTCAGTCGTTGCCAAGGAAGCATCTTGCAACACTTCCTCTGCATGGGGCCTGCTGAGCATCGTGTAATGACGCTCAGCAGGCTCTGTCCCCAAAGTGCTTCAAAGGAGCAAAAAGCCCCAGTGTGATGAGGTTGATAAATCAAATGCCTGAATTTTTCTTATCCAGATGCCAAGGCACAGAAAATAATTGTCAGATTGAGGATTAGGGTTATGTTTGGGAGAGAGGTCTGATCATTTAATGGTGATGTTATTTCATGCTTTTTTAAACAATTGGGGAGGCGTTTCTTAGATTGACTTTTTCCCTATATGAACATTTCTAAATTTGCAGTGCGTCTTAGAATCGCTGGTGTAGCTTATGTATTTTTGTTGGTGATGGTGGTGGTACAGAAATTAGTATTCATTTTACAATTGATGGAGTCTTACAATTGAAAAAATATGGACCCATATCGAACCCATGATAATACAATTTGTCTTTTGACTTGTTTGTTTGTTCACCCTAAGAATCTGTATTCAAACCTGTATTTTAGGCTCAGTAATAATAATAATAATTTTATTTCTTACCTACCTCTCCTCATGGCTCAAGGCCATGTTTAAACACTCCATAAAATACACATATTAAAACATACGTAAGAGTTTAAAGCATGGAAGAATGAGGATTTTTGCATCCTTAACTATGTCCTAGATAGCCACATATGTCTGAGGAATGTCACTTCAGTACCAGGATGAATGAGATTTGAGCAAGCTTGCACATTAGAACACCATCCTTGGATTGATTTTGTTACATGTAAATATGTGATTCCTGTTTATTAATCAAATATTATGTTACATTAAACAGTGCAGAATAGTTTATTGTAGGCTTAGTGGTCTTCATGCACATTTCAAGCAAAATATTTGCACTGACCCTTTTCAAGGTAAGTGAGAAGCCATGACTATTCTCCCTGAAAGAAGATGAAAGTGTGACAAAGTGATTGCCCACCTGTACATCCTACTGAGATATAAAGTGAAGGGAGTAACATTATAAGGGGGAGAGGGACACTAACCCTCACTGCCTTACTGTTTCAACACTCTGCTTCCTTCCCAACTCCACAAAACAGTCAAAAATAGAAAAAATCGTAGAATTGCAGAGTGGAAAAACATCCCAAGGATCATTTCATCCAAACCCCTGCCAAAGGGCTTACTAGTGAGATATAATATTGGTCTGCTGAACTAAAAAAGCACCCTTCACTTTATTGGTGAACATGGTTAACTTATTTTCATTCAGCCAGCCATCTGAGTCAGCAGTCACAGCTGTTTTTCCTTCATTATATATTACATGTCTGAAATAATTACATGGAGGGACTATTGCTGGATAGGCAACAGGTCGATCCTACTAGATCAGTCGCCAAAGGCCTGTTAGAAGAGCCAAGTTTTCAGGCTCTTCCGAAAGGAGAGGAGGGTAGGGGCCTGCCTGATCTCCCTGGGGAGCGAGTTCCAGAGCCGGGGGACCACGACGGAGAAGGTCCTCTCCCTCGTCCCCACCAACCGTGACTGCGAGGGTGGTGGGAGCGAGAGGAGCCCCCCCCCCCCCCCGACAAGCGAAGAGATCGTGCAGGTTCATAGGGGGAAATGCGGTCACGAAGTAGCCTTAGTCAATATTTTACTCAGCCTTCAGCACGAAGACCTAGATCTTGGTTTTTGTCCTGACAGGAGGATCATAATTTTTTCCCATGAATATTTCCTTGGTTCTTTGTTTCAGGACTTCAGAGAGTCCGCCAGCTATCAGAAAATACGAGGTACTTCAGACGAAGGTTGCATGAACTAGGCTTCATTATTTATGGCAACGAGGATTCCCCTGTTGTGCCATTGCTGCTTTACATACCTGGTAAAATCGGGTAAGTGACCCTGGTTGCTCTGTGAAGCTAGTGCTCAGAATTATACTTGTCTGAAGTTTCATTTCACAAAGTCCTTAAAAAAATGTAAGAAAATCTCAACCAGCGCTGACCATTTCTCTATCTTCTCTGACTGTGTGTCTTCCTCATCTGCAATCTTCTATCCTGACTGACTGCATCTTCTCAAAATCTTAGCCAAAGCTCTTACTGACCACCAATGCTGGAATGTATCTCTTGAAACAGTTTCTTCTGCTAGTAATTACAGTGATTAAAGAGTAAATAGATGCTAGTTGCTACTGCTCATTACAATGGTGAACCTGAGCCCTTGACCTCAATTTTATTACTACTCCAAATTAGAATAGGCTCAAATCAATGAAGTTTCTCTGCAGGAGTTAGGGAATTAATTTAGGAATTAAGAAAGTGCAGCCTTGGGGGGGGGGGGGCACTGAAAGTCATGCTATGGGGAACAATATTTACATGGCCCTGTTTGTACTTTAGGGTATATGACGCCACTAAAATAAAAAGAATAAAGGCACCATTGCCCTAAAATGGTCCAAATGACAAAAATGTGGAGAAATTATATCCCAGTGTCCCTTGCAGGTGTTTGGAAGCAAAAATATTAATTTTGTTCAGATTGTGGCAGCTTTCCAGAGTGTCTTTCGGTGTGGATGAGTTTGCTGTCTTAAACCCCAGCAGTTGCCTATATTATTTTAATCTTAATACCATATTTACTTGAATGTAGTGTGCCATTGTTTGTAATGCGCACCCCAATTTTGAAGTGTGCACTACCCAAAAAATGCCTGAGAATGTGATATGCAGGTGAAGGGGTTTGGCTTCCCCTCACTGGTCAGCCCTTTACCTGCTTGCCTAACAGAGGCAAGCAGCTGAAATACAGACAGGCAAGGGGAATCCAAGTCCTTTTGCCCCTTCTTCAGCCTTACGCCAGTATGAGGCAGGCAAAGGAGTTTATCTTCCCCTTATGTCTCAGCCTTTTTGCTGCCTGATTCAGACTGGCAGGCAGGAGAAGGGCCAAGGATGAGGGAAGATCAAGCCCCTGGGACCCTTTGCCAGCCTCTCATGTGGCTGAGGAAGGGGGAAAGTTGCTTGGTTCTTCCTTTCTCTTGGCCTTTCCCCTGCTTGCCTCGCTATGGCAGGCAGGAAAATGGCCGACAAGCAAGGGAAAGCCAAGCCCCTTTATTAGCCTTGTGCCTTCCCAAGTGTTGAAAACGAAGTGAGGTTGGGAAGGGACTTCAGTCAGCTATTCCACTTAACAGCTAGGGCAAGACTTTTCGCCAGCCTCTCTTCATTCCCAAAACTGAGGCTGAGGAAGGGGCAAAAGGGCTTGGCTTCCCCTAACTTCTTAGCCCTTCATTTGCTTACCTCAGTTAGGCAGGCAGGCGAAGAACTGACGAGGAGGGGAAGCCTAGCCCTGACAGTGAAAAGAATTGCACATTATTTCATTTTTATGTATTGATTATGTTTTTGGTACAAAAAATTATTTTGTTCAAAAATCGTATTGTCTAAAAGTTCCCAATTACAAAACTCACTTTTTGAAATGTGTGACAATGGGGAAATGTTTTAGTCTTGCATGCAAGAATGAAATAAGCAAAGATTTGGATCTGTTCTCACTGGTCATTCATATTTTGGATATAATTTTTAAAGGAAGATTGTGAATGTGACAAACGGATGTTTGAAAATGTGCATATGATGCAAGCATGCTAGCATTTGCCACAAAATGCATTTTTACAAAGCTAATACTTTTTTTCCAAATGTAGCTCTTATCCAGAAGCAGTTTACATTATCTTGTAAGAGTGCTTTAGTTGTGTATTTCTGCATGGCAGGGGGTTGGACTAGATGGCCCTTCTGATTGATGGTTTGTACTCAGTGCATGCAGTGAGACTGTTTTTTACTAATTTAAATGCTTTTGCAGATAAAGGAAATAACATTTTTCACCATATTTCTTTGCCCAGGGCTTTTGCAAGACGTTTGTTAGCCAAAAATATTGGGGTGGTAGTAGTTGGCTTTCCCGCTACACCAATCACAGAATCCAGGGCTCGGTTTTGTGTGTCGGCTGCTCATACACGAGAGATATTAGACACGGTAAGCACATCAAATAGCTTTGCAAAATGGATGGTGCATGTTGGAGGGGCTTGAGGAAGACTTGCCACGCCTCTCAGACTCTGTGCCGCCTTTATTGTCTGCCTTGCTTAGTCTTTGTCATTGATTATTGTAGAAAGTTTGGCTTTTTTACAGCTTGTATCTATTTGTTTGAAATGGGATATCTCATTGCTGTTAAGGAGAAATAGAAAATAGAAAAGTAATGTTTTTTTTGTTTTGTTTTTGTTTTGTTTTGTTTGTTTTTTTGCTGACGTTGATTACATCCACTTAAAACAGGGTGGGCAACCACAGTGAATCCAGGGGTCAATTTTCTGGGACTCTGGGGTAGAAACTGCCAAAAATAGGGGGAATAGAGAGGTGGATAAACACAAAACTACAGCAACAGCAGAGGCAATTCTGCTTTTGAACAACTAGTCTTTTTAAAATGTTAAACAGTACCAGGGGGCCATAAAATAACTTAAGAGTTGCATGTAGGACTACTGTATGTCCACCCTTGATTTAAATTTAAATGTGTGTTTTAGTTTTATAGAACTCTTCTTTGGGTTAAATGAAAAGAGAATGAATTTCCAATTGTATAGATTCATGTACACTTATATTTTCTAATATAGATATATACACACACATGCATACACTTGTATACATATCAATTGTTTTCATAAGTGTGGAAGTAGAAACAACTCTATTCCTGGGTACTGTACGACCTCTTCCTTGGACCTTCATGACTGGCACCTCCCAATCCCTAAACATTTTTATATTTTTAATTTCTCAGGATGGCCTCCTGTACTTTAAAGTGTTTGGTTGTTGGGGTAGAACAAATAGCAAATTCAGATTTTCTGCATTATTCATTGTATAACCTTGGGCAGTTTATAAAATACGTTACTTTCATTTAGTGTCTTAAGTATCTTCCTAGTCAAAATCAAGGAATGAGGCAGAAAAAAAATCAATTGAAATAATTTGTGAAAGAGCAGTAAGACTTAGAACTATTATGAGCAGTACATTACCAAGTTAAAAACAGAACACAAAATCTCTAGGTCTAAAAATAATGATAATGCCTGCATGTAGCACTAAATAAGTGCTAAAATAGTGCTCACTGGTGGTGTTTTACCAAACATTGATAAGCACCCCTATGCAGTAGTAACTTCTAAAACTTTGCGAAAGGCATCTCAAAATGTAGAGACTATATGCTCATCTATACAGCAATACTCCAGACTGGCCCCAGGGGTGATTACACTGGCCACGTTTGTCCTGGAGCAACAGAAGCAGGACAGACTGAAACTGCATTGGCTCTGCAAGACTGTCACCTTACCTTTCTTTTCTCTGCCACTGCTATCTTTGCTGACATCTGCCATTGCCTAATACATTTGGTGACATCAGCAAAAAACACCTGCATGACTTGCTGATGTCAACAAAGGTGCCTGGCAACAGTCAGGAACTCTCCTGGATGTCAGCAAAGACAAGGGACACAGATATGATCCATCAAGCACAGGAAGAGAATACGCTGGCTCTAGGATACCTGGACAGCAGACCAGTTCAGATTAGAGCTGATCCATCTGTCCACACTAACCCCAAAGTGCAGGCCTGCTCCAGAGTTTCACCAGAGTTCCAGAGCATTCCCCGACTTTGCTTAATACGGGCAAAAACTATGTACTATTTATTATTATTATTTGCATCCCATTGTATCCCACAACAAACCCAATGCAATATAATTTAAAACCTAAAAATATACAAACATTAACAGAATTAAACATTAATGGTATTAAACATAAACAGTTAAAACCAACGAACAACCTATGCATATAGATAAAACCACAACACTCCCTGACTTGATCTTAAATCTGTCTTCTTTAAAAGGTTGCCTGAATAAAAAGGTTTTAGCCTTCTGTCAGAAGGAGGGGGTCGTTTTGGCTTGCCTGGGAAGAAGGGAGTTACAGCCACCAAGAAGGAAAGCCCTCTGAGATCTTCAGGAGAGGCCTTTCTCTTGGTCTCACCAACCGAGCTTGAGATGGTGTTGGAACCAAGAGAAGGGCCGCTCCTGAAGATCTCAGGGCCCACGCAGGTTCACACAAAGGGATGCAGCCGGCCAAATAGCCTGGACCTTAACCGTCTAGGGCATTAAAGTTCATAACCATCACTTTGAATTGTGCCTGGAAACAAATTGGCAGCCCGTGGAACTGCTGCACAGGGCGGTTGTCTGCTCCCTGTAGCCAGCCCCAGTGAACAACCTGGCTGCAGCTCTTTGGACTAGCTGAAGTTTCTGAGCACTCTTCAGAGACAGCCCCAAGTACAGCATGTTACAGTAATCCAGACGGGATATTACTCAGGCATGTACCACCATGGCCAGATCAGGCTTCTCAAGGAACGGACACAGTTGGTGCACAAGTTTTAATTGTGCAAAGGCCCTCCTGGCCACCGCAGATACCTGGGCCACCAGGTAGATGATGAGTCTAAGAGGACCCCCCAACTGCGAAACTGTGTCTTCAGGGGAAGTGTGACCACATCCAGCACAGGCTGGATTCCTATTCCCTGATCTGCCTTGTGACTTGACCAAGAGTACCTCTGTCTTGTCTGGATTAAGTTTCAATTTGTTTGCCCTCACCCAGTTCATTACTGATGGCAGGCACTGGTTTGGGGTCAGGACATCTTCTTTGGCTTTATGTGGAAAGGAATAATAGAGTTAACCCAGTTTATTCCTACGTTAAGGACCAGAGGTCCCTGGACATTGTTTGGACACCCATGAACAACTTCTGGTCCACTTTAGGCTGTAGGGCTAGGGTAGACAAGCCCTGCATTGGACTTCCTCGGGTAAGAGCAATGACAGAAACAGTGGCAGCTAAGCAACACTAGGATGCATGAGGACCCACCCCCTTCCCGGCCACTCATTAAACACAATTGAACATGTCATGGTGCTTCAGCAATAAATGCCTCATCTGGAAGCAGCTGTACAGTTGTGTAATTCCTTGGTGGTAATGCTGAGCAGAACTGAGAAGCATGTTATGTTTTTCTAATATAATGCAATTGTATTACAGGTCCTGAACGCTCTAGATGAAATGGGAGATTTTTTACAGCTGAAATATTCCCGGCACTCCAGGTCATCTCGTCCTGAACTATATGATGAAACGAGCTTTGAGCTTGAAGATTGAGTTTCTCTCCCATTGAGAAACCGTTATGAGGAAGAGAGGGACCTAAACAATAGGAATGCATTTCTTTTTTCTGAGGACAGTTTTTGCTTCACATTTAATCGAACCAAGAGAAGTACTGTATGTGTTTGTACCAGATTGGATTCTGTGTGCAAGAGACTGAAACATTGCTACAGATTCCCTTTCGAACCTTCCAGAAATACATGTTTTAGTATTACTGTATTATTATTTTATGCAAAAGACTTTATTCTATTAAGTTAATTGCTACTGTGCCAACTTTGTTATGGGCCTTTTTACGACAGGCCTTGGATAGTTCTGAATTATGATTATCATAAACGTTTTAAAAGACTGGCTTGAAATGTAGTATGTTGGGTGAAGGAAAAGGAATTCTTGTTATCTCCATTGGTGCTTATTTACCGTTTTTGGCAGACACACTGGGAAGTAGCCATCTCTTGGCCAGTTATTAACTTAACAGAAGTCTGAATCAGGGAGACTGGTTCAAGATCCTCCTTAGCATTAAGGACAGGGAAAAGCTGCAAGTGGTGGATTTTTTCTAAAATAAAATTGTTAAAGGATTTTTTATTAAATTTTATTAAAATTGGCAAAAAAAAGACTAAAACTACAAAAATATAAATTTCAATTCTTACACAGTTGATGCATTGAATTCTTTTGTAATTGAATGTAGAGGTTTGCTTCCATGTGCCTTTTTTTAGAAATGCTAGATCTTAAGCAATACTACAGGTTTTCAAGCACATACTAAGTAATGGTTTCAGTTTCCTGTTTGCAATATTCATAGCTTTATGGTATATATACAGCTGATGTTTCCAAGCCCATGTGTTCTTATACTGTTTTGCAGGCTTGGTATAGTAGTATATTTGTGAATAAAGAGCACTTTGACTGTGAGTTACACAGAATATGATGCTCAAAGAGTTTACTGTTTGTAGCTCTTGCTTCTTTTTAAATTGAAGGATCTCTGGTTGTTGATGTTTCTCTGTGACGTAATAACGAATACGGAGATACTTGGTCTGTGTTCTTATTTTCTATGCAATTTATGTATCTATGTTTCCCAAATGTTTAAAACGCTAACTTTTTAGGGCCATGGCCAATTATCTGAAAAGGGAATGATAGGGACAGGTAAACATATTCCCCCCACTTCCTTTGCATCAGATTAATTAGACCAGGACAAATCCGGTCTTTAGATTTGGCTGGATGAAAATGGTTCCCAAATAGCAACATCTAAGACCCTTGTAGTCTGTGTAGATTTTAAAGTCACCAGTTGAAAGTCACTTTTGTAGTTTTGGAGGAAGCTGCAAGTCATTCTGGAATATCTGATGGCACTGTAAACACATCTGATCAAGAGATGGTTAGCTTTCTGTTGCACAGATGTACTTTGCTTTCATGTTCTTAAAGACTGTGGTATCCACTTAACCCACAGCTGCAAAATTAGATTTAAGAACAGAACAATTAAATTGTGGAATAGCAATTACAGTATATGACTCCCCTGCTTGTTAAAGAGCTTTGAGGATAAAGCAAGCCTGATTAGTTATGAGGTCCCTTTTTGTTGTTCAAGTTAATAAAATTCAATGCTGCTATAATGTTAAGAATGGACCGCAACACATTCCAGAATATCAAATGTCTTTTTCAGAAGTGAATTTTTGGGGGTGGGTAGTGAACTAAACAGTGTTGTGTGATTGTTCACTTTGGCAGATGAACTTGAGAAACACTAAAGGAGGCCATGTTTGTGCATTATGCTAAAACTACTGTATAAAGATTAAAGGATATTTTTGTGTTTTTTATTTTTGACGTTGGCTCATTTATTCATTACGATACCTACACATTTGCATGGAATACCTTTCCATTCTAGAAATATCCACAGTTGTGCTCCATAAGCCACAGGATCTCTAGAGCACCCTGATTTCTGTGGTCATTTGTAGGCAATCTGGTTTATGTCTGTCTGTCTCTCCCTCTCTTTTTCCTTCTTATTAGGCTGTCCAAATTGAGAGCAAAACGTGTCTTTTAAAGTATTACTTGGGTTGAAGACAAATGCTTCTCTGTGGTTGTTTTCTCCTCCCTTCCCCCTCTCATAGCACTCCAATATTATTTTAATATTTGTTTGAATTGACAAATGCATGCTCTTTCATTTTGATTTCTGTGGCAAATAAGTGCTTTTCTGGTAATCTTTTAATAGTGGACATATTTTGAAATTCTAAAAATTGGCTATTTCAGCATTCATCTTGACTACACAGACAGCCTCTAGACCAGTGATTCCTAAAGTGGGCGCTACTGCCCCCTGGTGGGCGCTGCAGTGATCCAGGGGGGGCGGTGATGGCCACAGGTGCATTTGCCATATGCATTAATACATATATATTTCTGTTTAATTGCTATTAAAATTTTAAAAATATTAATTTCCAGGGGGCGCTGACTAATATTTTTCTGGAAAGGGGGCAGTAGACCAAATAAGTTTGGGAACCACTGCTCTAAACACTTAACCATTCACCACCCAAACTACTGAAAAGACATCATTTTCAGCCCAGTCCTCTATCTCTTGTGTTTTCTTCAGTAATCTTGTTTTTTGTCTGATTTCTTCTATTTCTCACCCTAGAAATAAGATAGTTAAAGCAGATGTTAAGCAAAATAAAAAATATAGGACTCAGGCAGCAGTAACATCTGAGTAGCTTTTGACAGAAGAAATATGACTTGTGTTTTGTATGTGACATTATCTGCAGTTATCTGTCCCTCATCCTTATACAAATATGGACAAACATTCAGCAATAATAGCTATAAATATTTGTAAAAGAAAGCAGTAGTCATAGTCTGCCTTTGCTGCTTTCTGCTTCTTTCTTGCTCCTTGCTCCATTTCCCACATCATCTATACGTACCACTGACTACATTTTTACAACGCATCTTGTAAGTGGATATTCAAAGAAGCAGTCATTTGATTGCAGTTTTACTTCCAAATTGGTTTGTAGGTACAATAGGGACTGTACAGGAGCTATCTTGATTTTCACTCTATCATGAATTTCACTTCAGCAGCAAGAAAATAAAAGATAATCTCCTGAAATCCACACTGGACTTTGGGAGCACGGAGGGGCAGCACTGTAATGCTTTACTCTTTTTACCCTACTCTTCAACTCAAAAGTTTCATAAAGTAAAACTTGTAAATAAAGTAAAACCATAAATGTATAGCTGTAGTAAAACAGCATGGAAACAAGGGTCTCAAATTACTAGCAAATCAAAGGGTCTTCATCTGGAACTATAAAGCCTTTTTTCCAGGAGTGTAGATGGCAAGAGCCTGCCATAAACCTCCAGTCCCATCCTGTCTCTGGTGGCTTCTGTAGTTGGGTTTAGCTTCCTCAAGGAACCAACATCCTCTCCCATTGTACTGTTCACTGCCACCAGCCAAATAGTATTTGTAAGGCATTTGGGAATTCCTTACATTTGGGAATTTGGGAATTTAAAAAAGGCTCCCATACTTATGTTTTCTCCTTTACCAAGAGAGAAACGGAGTCCTTAGTTGCACAGTTGAGCTCCAAACGGATGCGGATTCCCTCAGGATTTGGCACTTCAGTTTTAGTATGTGAACACATGTGCCTCTCTCCTCAAACAAATAATCATTTCAGCCTTTTATTAGCAGGGAGGAAATTTTATTGCAGGATATTACCAGCAACCGCAAAGTATAAATACAGAACGAATGTCTTCCTGGGGAGTCATTTTAGGATTAGAAAAAATGGCAACGCACCTGCTTGCTTCCTGTAATTTTCCAAAAATAGACAATAAAGGAATAGAATAATCATGTCTAATTCAGGATCAATAAAGAGATTAAGGAATATCGGAATTTAACCCTCCTAGAACTCTTCCCTATAGTGGTTGCAGCCCACATTTGGGGCCGGGATTTCACAAACCAGCACTTTCAGCCATGTTCATAAATGAGCAAAGAGCAATGCTCTCAAAATTATATGACTCAACTCTAAGGAACGAGTTGAGCCATATAGACTTGAGCTATATGCTGTCCCCGCTAGATTATTAATTGCTATCTAAGCTCTATACTACAGTTGCCAAAAATGATTGGAGGTGGACTATTCTTGATTCAAGACTTGTCTGCATAAATTTTATAAACCTGAATTAGTGTTGGCAGTCTACACTAATGCACAGTGCCTTCCGACGAGCATCCTGGGTTTTCTCCCTTTAGCTTGACTTTGCTACACTTTAAGCGAAGTTGGGCAATGCTCCAGAGTTTCCTTGGGTTTTGCAGCCATCTAGACAGCTGGATCTAGTCCATTCCGACTCAATCCACTTTCAGACAGGCACCACTGTCATCACCCTTTCCTTGAACTGATCAAAACAAAGGAAAGGAATGGCTTGTAGCAATGTTGCTGCCACCAGTCCCTACCAACTACAGAGTTCCCTGTGAGCTCCCAGCAATCTCAGCAGTGTCTGCTGATGTGACAATGGGGCACCACTGTCACCAGCAAGAAGGAGGGATGTGTTTTACTGATTGTGTAGATGTCCCATTCTGGCATTAGCAGATATAACATGATACCCAGGGAAGATGTCAATATCAGGGCTTGAAGAACATATAAACATGCTGATTCATAGTGACTGTGGTAACACACCTGTTAAAGTGAGAGTGTCATTGCCAGCCACATGGTTTCCTTTTGTGAGATTATTTTGATGTTAAAGGGCAGTCTTGTGATGGTCGCGTGTGCTATACTTCACATTATTTCTGCATTTTATACAGAAAAGTGTATTGCCCATCCAATTAAGTAACATGTCTGATAGAATGTGTTAATGCTGATGTGCAATTATCTATATAAATGCACTGTAAAAAAAAATAATGGGGACTATCCACAAACACATTTTTTTTAAAAAAACAGACAATTGCACACCAGCAAAAATGAGTCACACTTCATGGCAGGATTTTCAGGGGATATCCCACCTACATGTGCCACCCCAAACTATATCCACAACACTATAGCTGACTTAGACTGCAGATATACACACAATAACAGGTTTTCCAGAAAAGTGAAAAGTAAATAAGTTGATATTTTAAACTCAGATTTAGGCCCAAAGGGATGATGGAAAAAATTGGATTGTTCAAGAACATAGTGTGTTATGCAAGCACAGATACTGTATCAGATGAGTACAATTTTTTTTTCACCTGAGTCTTTTTAGGGAGAGATCAGGTATGATTTGCTTTAATACCCATTTATTTTGTCTTTCTACCATGTTTTACTGCGAAATCGTCAAACTTTTTATCCCTTTTTTGCCAAAGGGGGGGGGGGGGGGTGCGACTATTATGTGGTGAAAAAAATCCAGCCACGGGGGCCTGTAGCTGCAAAGGGGATGGGCATGCAGATGATGTATGGGTGAGTGAATAAACTCTATTTTGTGAGGAACAGCAATATACCAATTTTGCCACCCCAAAAATGGGGGTGTGACTATTATGCAGTGGTGACTATCATGCAAGGTAATATGATATATGGTAGAACCCTCCACCCGCACCACATTACAAATGGGTAGATTCTCTTCCTATCACCTTTCTTTACTTCCACAACCACACATTGAAATTGGAAATATGATAGCAAGAAAAATCCTGACTTAAATTCTGTATATGCCTTTACACTTGAAAACTCGGCTAGTTCTTTCATAGCTGTCCTTTCAAGTCCTAGACTTCTGAATCCTTGGTTGCAGTTTCCATTTTGATTAAAGATCTAGCCAAGAGATGGAAAAATGTAAACTATTTCAATGTCTTCCTCATCTATTTATTTATTTATTTATGTAAACAGTCTGTAGTCATTATTGTTTTCTTAAGACGTGCATTTGCACATTCTTCCTATATTTTCAACAGTAGTCTCCAAGTTTCTGCCAGCCCGTTTAGCTTGGATAAGTGAGACTCTACTGTATAATGAGTATTTCCAATACGTGGGCCATTGTTCTGTTTTCCATATTTATTAGTTGGATTCTGTTTCTGTGACTTGAAGCACCTGAGTTGACATTCCATCTGCTCCTGGTTATTTATTTCTCCCAAATGGTTCCACTTCACTTTCTTAAATTGTAAATTCCTCTTCATATGGTTCTTCCTTAAATGAATATGTCATCCTTTCATCCCTTTAATCTCTTTGGAGTTTAGGAAGGGACTTTTAGCACCCTCAGCCAAGTCACTCCTATGATGCCAATCTATAGGACGGAAACATGTGAATTAAAATTAATTAATACCATTATAATTATGAAGTCTGAATGGGCACCAAGACTTGCTGCCAAGTACAGATTTGCACTCCATTCTTAAAATCTGAAATGGGAAAATATTTTAATGAGTATGAGGATCAAACATGAACAGATCCTATAAAGAAGTATTTTCAAAATGCTGCTATATATATATATATATTGTGTCAAAGACATTGCATAAATAAATAAGTTTAAAACTGATAAAGGGATCACAAGCAGCTAAATAGTTTTAGACCAAAAATGGGCAACAGCTTTAAACAGTTCTTCCTCGTGCATGAGGCAGGGCATTGTGGGCAAACATACAGATAACTGAGTTGTTTGTTCTGCTCCACAGTCACACAAGGCGGAGGATTCTTCTAGGTAGTGCCATTTTGCCAGGCTGTCTTTTGATCTGCACACTCCACTTCAAAGTCTCTTCAGGGACTTCCAAGTCACCCATTCTTGTTTTGCCCCTGGAGGAAAACCCTCGTGCGAGGCCATCCATTTGGAATTGCCTGATTTTGCTTCCCACAGGGATATTCTTGCTGTTGCTGGAAGAACATTTAGAGGAGTGGTGGTTCTCAAGAAACTTTTCCTTGATTTGGGTCTACTGGGAGGAGGCGGATATCCATACAGTGGGTGGCTTTCACAGTGTTCAACCTTATTTTTCTCACAATTGGCAGCAACTTCCCATCGCACATCGGGAGAGGGGGGGGGCAGTACCAGCTAGCTTATGTCTATTGACAGGTGTAGGTTTAAAACATCCTGTGATTATTCTACATATCTCATTCAGTGCTATATTCACTTGCTTTGCGTGGGCAAATTTATGCCAGATGGGACAGCATACTCAACAGTTGAATAAGACAACCCAGGGCTGGTGTTCTTATTAATTTTGGGTCTGCACCCCATGTGCTATTAGTAAGTTTCCGCAGGGTGTTATTGCATGCAGCTACTTTGTGTTTGGTGTTCACACAGCATTTCCTAAATGTTAGCAAGAGATGTCCTCTAAGAGATGTCCTGGCTGGATGGCAAAGAGAATGATCTCAAATATATCTGAAACTGGACTGATAAGTTGTGTACATGTGTATGCTGAACACATGAAGGTTGTGAGTAAACCAAATACGTTATTTTTTATCAAAGTCTTTTTTGTCTCTTGAGTGCATGATAAGTTGTTTTATAGGAGAATATATATGGCAGTTAAAGACACTTCTGAAACACTGTTGTTTTATGCACTGACCAAATCTCTTTTACCAAAGCTTCTAAGAATCTGACCCTATATAGAGTTTTTTGTTAGGCTTTAAAGTGCAACAGGATGATCCTTTGCATTTCAGTAAAAGTATGATTCAGTGAATGTCTATCTTAAATTTTGATTACAAAGAATGACTTCTTGCTTTTCCCTTTCAGTTAAAAATGCTATCTTGAAATTTGTGGAAGTTACAAAGAAGTAGGCAATGAGCACATTGAACATTTCAGTACTATTCCATTATCCAGGTGGAGGCCACCAGGGGGCGATAGAGAAGTGTAGTCCATTTTATGGGGTGGAGAGTAGGTTTAAAGGAGGCAAACCATTTCCCCATTTTCCTGTTATTCCCCCGACCCATGTCCCCACTGTGGAAATAACCCTTTATGATATGGGAAGTAAGGAGGGGAAATAACCAGTGAAAATGGGGGAAATCATTTTCCTCCTTCAACTCTCCCCCCCCCCACACACACACACACACACAAATGGACTGTCCTTCTCTCTCTAGCGCCCCCTAGTGGCCTCCACCCGGATAATGGAACAGTACCAACATTTCAAATCCACATTTTCATATTTTAAGCCATATCATTTGGCATCTTTTAAAATCTGAAGTGGAATAGGTTTAGTTTATTCTTTGCCCAGGGGTGTAGCTATAAGGAGGAGGCAAAGTCCTTCATCTTAAGTGTTCTGACCTCACAAAGGAAATTGTCCTTCAGTCCCTATATTTCTAACTTTGCAGGGCTCCACTTGCTTTTTTGCTTTGTTGGTTTATTTCAGAACATCTTTTTTCTATATTTTTTTTTACTCTCCTCATGCCAATGGCTTCAAAATGAGCCAGGAATTGCTGCTGGTGGTGGTGGTTTTAATATCGCTTAGCAGATAGCATCTGAGCATTTTGTCCGGCAAGGAGCAAATGTGATGTGGCTGGATAAACTGGACTGCCTATGAAAGTCATCCAGTTGGCTTCTTTAAGACCAGGAGCATTCCAAACCCCTGAATGGAGAACACAGTGCTAGTAATCTGTTTCAAAAACAATTCGATCCCTCCACTTCGTTATTCCTCACATTTGGTAATCACATATATCCTCCAACTTAACAAGGA
The DNA here is from genome assembly GCF_035594765.1 of Anolis carolinensis. NCBI lineage: Eukaryota > Metazoa > Chordata > Lepidosauria > Squamata > Anolidae > Anolis > Anolis carolinensis. The sequence goes on from NC_085841.1 coordinate 163,221,444, forward strand.
CCTGTTCCTTTACAGTTTCCAGAACCGGTCTATTATTAAACAGACATAGATTTTGGACAGCACAATGGTGGCAGTCAGACTTAAACCATAAATACTGTGTAAAAAAACACACACACTGATGGCAGGGGGGAGAAGCTTTCTTTTATATTAAAATGTAAGTGTTATAAATGGTTTGTTACCTAATGCCAGCTGGACTGTGAAGTGTGTTTTTTTGCTTTTCGTTTCTACACATCGATTATTCTTTTTGTTAAGTACAGTCTTAAATAAATAGCCACAATTTAGGTAAAGAATCAAAACACACCAGCAATAAAAATGCTATTTAAAATAGAGATGTACTAAAAATGGAGTAGGAGATGAACTTGTTTCAAATGGCACTGACCAGCAATAAGGAAAAAGTTGGGCTGCTTCTCAGCTTCTAAAGGGCCTCGTTCAGCGGCACCTGCAAATCTGAAAGACCTTCTGGAACCAATATTTTCTTTAGACCTGGCTAAGGAGTGGTGCTACAAAGTTTAGTTTGCAGTCCTCTATCAACATATGTGGAAATAAATCCCATCAAACCCAATAAAATTTACTTAAGAGTTTGGAAAAACAATTTTTGGAATATAACTCCAAGACATAACTTGCCAAAATGGGTTTTAGGCTTCTTTCGCATGAGACAATATGACTCATTGGAAAAGATAATGATGCTTGGTCAAGTGGAAGGCAGCAGAAAAAGATGGGTTGACTCCGTCAATGAAGCCACAGCCTGAATTTGAAAGACTTGAGCAGGGCTGCTATTGACTGGGGCTCATGGAGGTCTCTCATTCATCAAATCACCACAAATTGAAGCTGACCTGCCAACAATAAACAAATAAAAGGATATTACAACAACAAACAAGGCACAATGAAGTAACTTAGCAGGCGCTGGACTTATTTCAGAGGAAACATGCATTAGTTTGTATTGTGAATTGACTAAAAGTACACCCAAGTGGGAATCAGGTAGTTATGCTTAAAGTTAATATTAATGTACAGATTTTGTTTATCCCTTGTCTAGGATTCCGAAATCTGAAAGGTTCCAAAATTGTCCACATGGGAGGCTGAAATAGCGACACCATTGCTTTCTGATGGTTCAATGTATACAAACTTGGCTTCATGTACAAAATTATTACAAAATGTATGTATGAAATTTCCACCAGGCTGTGAATATGTGAAACTTAAATGAATGTTGTGTTTAGAATTTGGTCCCATCTGCAAGATATCTCATTATGTATATATATGCAAATATAGATATGCTGAATTTTGGGGGGAAATCAAAAACCTAAAACACTTTCAGATAAGAGATACTTGGCCAGGATCAGTATGCTATAGCACTTTTTGTGCCCCACAGAGTAATTTAGGAAGCTGCCTTGTATCATAGTGGGCTATTAGCCCAACACTGTGGATACCGATTGGTTGATGGTCCCCCAAAATTCCACAGAATGGAACATTTCTGGGCCCAAGCAATGCAGTTAAGGCATATTCAATCTGTATTTAATCTTACACCACTTTTATATGATATCAGCTAATGAGGTTGGCGGTGAGCTATAAATGCGCAACTCAAAGGCAATTATAGTATAATCATAATAAATAATTCATATGAGCACCTCACAAAAGCTGGATGTTATTCACAGCAAGGATTCTCCTATTACACTATGCAACAAAATTTGAAAAATTATCTGTTCCTGGTACGAAACTGTAATTTCCTGCTTAATTGTGTAGTACCTACTTTGAAAGTAGTTGTTATACTCCAGAAACTTCATTTTTGTTGCTGCCACAAACTAGTTAAATTGGTTGTGACTCAAGAGAAACTATAGCAAAATGTGCTACAGGGTGTCCTGCAAAAACATAGTTTGTGTAGCTTAATAAACCTTTTCCATGTTTTGTCGAAGGCTTTCATGGCAGGAATCACTGGGTTGCTATGAGGTTCCAAGCTATATGGCCATGTTCCAGAACATCAGGAGAGAATGCTACTTTATTTTATTTCGTGTCAAAAGCATTGCATAATAAATAAGTTTAAAAGCGATAAAATAATCACAAATAGCTAAATAGTTTTAGACCAAAAGCGGGCAACAGCAACCGCATTGTAGCTTTAAACAACTCCTCCTCCGTGCATGAGGCAGGGCATTCTGGGCAAGCATACATATGAGGAGTTGTTTGTTCTCCTCCACAGTCACACAAGGTGGAGGATTCCTCCAGGTAGGGCCACCTTGCCAGGTTGTCTTTTGATCTGCCCACTCTGCTTCTGAGTCTGTTTAGGGACTTCCAAGTTGCCCATTCTTGGTTTGCCCCTGGAGGCTACTGGAACATTGCTATACAACTCACAGCTTTTCCATTTTTAAAATATTAGAACCAATTAAGAAATTGGCATTTAAAATCCAGGAACAAAAATCGTGTTACATAGTGTTTTAGCACAGCTTTCATTTGTTTCTTTCGTTCTGATCTCTTAATGCTTTTCATGGTGCATGTTTCTCAAATGAATCCCACAACCTTGTGAGCTAGAAGTTTAGACAGATCAAGACTGAGAGAAAGCTTAAAAACCTCATCATTTTGACAGGAGAAATTTGGCCAGTGAAAGGGAACTTGAAATCAGTGTGATGAATGAACCATAAACTACCTTTCTCCCTGTATCCGGAGTGAGCTGAATGTGACCACTTCATTTTCTGTTGGACTTGAACTCCCGACACTGTTTACCAAGGCTGAACTAATGAAAGCTGGTAGGGATTGGAATCTGACACATTTGAAAGGTTAGAGTTAAGTTTTTTTCATTATCTGCTGCAGGGGTCACGTGGCCCTCCAAATGCAGCTACCACCAGCTTTAGCCATCACAACCAAGGGTGAGTTGTGTTGCATCAAGATCTAGAGCACTACACTTTCCCCATCTCTGGTACATTGACAAGGTTTTTCTGTGCTAGCCTCTGTCTTGCCATTAACTTGGTTGATTACATTCATGGACACAGATCTGTGTTCTAATTAAATGAGCCATAAATGCCCCCCAAAAGGCAGTAGTCCTTCATCTGCTGTCCCAGCTCACCAACCCATTTTTCTTTTCTAATGGCTAAACAGTTATTTCAAAAGCAGGAGTTTGTAGTGGGATGCAAACTTTGGGAAGTGGAAACTTGTTTTTCAAAATACGCTTCAGTGACCTGGCTCAGCTTCCAAATTTTAAGTCCAGTTGTTTTATGAAAGTTTTATGACAGAGTGTTACATGGGTATCGAATAACAGTTATTCTTTAAGCTTCCGTCAGGAATAGTTGGACAGAACTGGCCAAATCTTCCTCTAGTAAGAGATGCCAAGTATCTTTTGACTTCTCTCCAGCTGCACCAATTCATACCAGCTGAGAATGGGGTTATCTGACTGTATTCAGCTGCTTCAAAACTTTGAAGACAATCAACTGCACATTATTCTCTAGCAACAGCTTAGTGAAGTGAGAGCTGGAGAGTCATTTATATCCAGTATGGGTTTATTACAAATCTGGAAAAAACTTGTAGGCCTCCAGAAGCTGTTGCACTGCCAGCAAACCCCAGGGTGAGGGACACTGGGAGATGTGAGGCTCACAATATCTGAAGGATGACAAATTGTCCACACTAGTATGAAATGAAGCAACATTTTTCTGACATGTCTCTTATAGGAGGCCAGCTAAAGCTGCACAAGAGCCAAGTTGTGGACAGTTTTTAGAGCCGGAACTTCATATCTAGCATTGGAAAGGTCTGAATGGCTCATGTTGTGAATGAAGGAAGAAACTAGTTTAAACCATTACACGGTCCAATGAAAAAAATCTTGGTGTTTTTGTTTTTAGACCTGTTCCTTGGGTTATTTGGGGTGCTGGTTCAGAAAACTGCATGTGACACTGCCTCAGCTCTATTTATTTATTTATTTATTTACAGCATTTATATTCCGCCCTTCTCACTCTGAAGGGGACTCAGGGTGGATCACATTGCACACATAAAGGCAAACATTCAATGCCATAACATAGAACAGAGACAGAGACAAGACACAGGCACGGGCTGGCCTCGAACTCATGACCTCTTGGTCAGAGTGATTTGTTGCAGCTGGCTTGCTTTCCAGCTTACGCCATAGCCCAGCCTGGCCTCTAGCTTTTAAATCATAGAATCATAGAATTGGAAGAGACCTCGTGGGCCATCCAGTCCAACCCCCTGCTAAGAAGCAGGAAATGGTTATCATAATTTTCTATGGATGAGCAATAGCAACTGGTAGATGGGATATGTTCCATATCTCAAAGATTAGAGCTGATGGGGGGAAATTGTGCCATTTTTTGAATTGGCATGTGAAATATACCCAGAAACAGATCTAGCATTTGAGGCACCAAAATGTGTGTTGGCCAGTGATCAATGGCATCTCCGTATAAAATTAGGCAAGTTTCCTGTCAGAATCTTTGAGAGCCATTGACTATCATAGGATCAGTGGTTAAGTTGAAAAGACCAAATTTGGACATAATACAAGGTCAATCTTTACACATACGTCCTTTTTTGTGCCATGAACTCATGCATTGCCTTCAAGTTCCTCTTGATTATGGCGACCCCATGAATTTCATAGGGCTTTCTGAGGAAAGGAATCTTCAGAGGTAGTTTGCCAACTTTTCACTCACTAACAAAACAATCTTTCTTCAGCTTGTTTCATCTGATGCACTTATTCTCAGTATACATACTGAGACTTCTTTTTTCAAAGATTAGGGTGAAGATCCCGAAAACATTTCACATCTGTTGAAGCAGAAGTCAAAAGTTGCTGGTTTATTTTTATTTTTCTAAATGAAATCCACATGCTGCTTCATCACACATTTTCTGTGCAATTTACAAAATGCAAACATAAACAAAATTTCAGAACAATAGTAAAGAACCCAAGATTCATAGCACCTTAAAATTAAACCCATAGATTATAAAGTTGTGTGTTTCAGAAGTTATATAAAAGCTGGATGAAGATGCTTTCATCACATAGATAGTGAAGAAAATACCACAAACAAAACTGACTAGGAAGATTGTTCCAATAATGAGGTCCCAATAGTGAGATGCTCTCTCTGATAGTCACATCCATTTCTCTGTTCAGCGTCTTCCACTGTCATGGGACATTCATATGAGGTAATTGTCAATAATGCCTTTTAAAACTTTTTAAACAGAGGGCTCTTTAAAGAATGCAGGAAATGTGTTTCTCTGTAGTGAGTACTCTCCAGCACTCTGATTTCAGGGTACAAAACCCTCAGATGCAAGATCATTCTTGCTCACCACCACCACTTCCATGTAACCAAATCTCACCCTTGATTGACACCACTGCTTGGGCACAACAACATTGGCAACTGGCATTTGATTGGCACCACTGAGAAAATGAGGAAGGTAAAAGGGGATACTGTGGAAGAATCTTCTATGGAGATTTTAATTCTGGGATGGATGGATGGAGGGAAAAATAATTTTTGGGATTTTTATAAATTCCAACTTTGAATGAGTTAGTATTATGATTATGATCTTGATTTCAAACACTCATAACAATGTTCAGTCATTTCATCAAGTGAAAGGGTTAAAGGGAAATCCAGCTCAGGAAAGGTATAACCTAGGCAACTGAGTACAAAAGGAAGAAGTTCTGTTGCCTGGCTGGACTGTTTCCTTAGCAATATTGATCAGGCCAGAAAGGGTTCTCTTCAGTTCTAAAGCTCTTGAGCTGTTTCTGTCTCTCCCTCCATGACTCCAATATTTACACCAATGTGAAAAGTTGAGAGATCATGATGGAAGATTAGGAGTTGGGGACTTCTATCATTCCATTGCTATTGTAAAAATACCTGAGGAACAAGGATGGCCATTTTTCAGAAGGAATATTGGTATTGGTCCATGAAAGTTTTCCATGGCATCTTAATCATATGTGAAGGATGAAGGAATACTTGTGACAATCTCCAGAATGCATTTCTATCAACATCATTAAAGAATAGGATTATTATGAACCATCCTTCTTCATGAGATATTTACATTTTTTTAAAAAAAAATCATCATCTATATATATAAAATACAAAAATGATGAATGCAGTCACAAGACAATATTAAAAGGCAGTTAAAACAATACAGGAAAGCAAAAGAAAAGCTGAAACTATATGTAAGATACTGGTGGAAACTACATATGGAAATGGGCTTTCTCCCAAAATAGTTTGGCAATCAGATTTTGGACTAGAGCTGATCCCCATCCAAATGTCAAGAATTGCCAAAACTATTTCATTATTGTGCTGGAGGTGATAAAACCTATTGGCATCTATCTCCACATGTAGATGGATTGACCCTAAACTCAAAAACTTCTGGATGGTAGTTGTAAATCAATTTTCATTTATCATCAAATAAACCACTCACTGTTGTCCTGCTTGCCTGTTACTTTACCTTTGCACCAAAGAAAATAGCACTTTAACACAGAGAAACAAAATGGTTTCCCTTTTAGCTGTTGTTAAGGATCAAAAAAGCCATCTCCTGGAAGACAGGCAACTTCACTATTGAAAGTTAGTGGTCAAGTCTGAAAAGCTCTCCTACAATATCAGTTTATATGGTAGAAAGAAAAATCCAGGGTCCTTCCACACAGCCATACAATCCAGAATATCAAGGCAGACAATCCACAATATCTGCTTTGAACTGATTATCTGAGTCCACACTATCATATAATCCAGTTCAATGTGGATTTTTTTTTTTTGCAGCTGTGTGGAAGGAGCCCTAGATTCCTTCTATGAGGATTATTCAACTTTCATTGACTAAGCAATAACTGGATTGCACCCAGTGTAATTTTCATCAAGACATCCTGAATTATTGATGCCTTTGGTGAACCCAACCGCTCTTGGAGAACTGTGTGCTCTTCTTGACCAATAACATCCAACACAATCAAGATAATTATTCTAATGGAACAATCTGTTAACTGTGACTTGTGTTTTGCATACATCCTGAACCTATTTGGGTATTGTTTCCTTATTTTTCCCCTCTGTTATTTTTCATTTATTCTTAAAACTCAAATAAATACTAATTAAAAAAAAACAAAATTGGGCAGGCTGAACAACTTCAAATGATAGGGAAACAATATTTTAATATTCACACACCTGTAGGATTAGTGCCAGACACATACTTGTGAGGAGGATAATTTGCAATCGAGATGCTACCAAAATAAAAAAAAATGTTCCTTCCATACTCATCACATAATGAGTAGAAGACACTTCCCCTGTCTATCTAGTACCTTCCAGATATTTTGGACTTCAGTTCCTATCACCCCTAAGTTATATGGCCCATGGTTCCCAGTAGTATACAAAACCGTCCAAAATATTCAGAGGACATGAGGCTGAGGAAGGCTGAGGCAGAAGGACTCTGAGAACATGGCCTGCGACAAATCTGAATTCAGGACAGTTGTGTTTCTACATGGTTCTTGTTGGTGCAAGAGCATATGGTAACAAAGAGCACTCCTTTTCCACCCATATTGACAAGTACATCCTCAAGACATGGTTGCTCCTTGAAAGAGACAGATGCCAGCAGTGTTTGGCCTCTTAATTAGTTTTGTACACATCGCAATGGCGCAGCCTGCTGAGCCCTCCCGTGTATGAAGTCCTTTATGGGATTGTCTCCCGAACAGCTTCCCCCGGCTGCGGTTCTTGTGTTTCCGAGGCAGGAAGGACCCTGCCTCTCCTTTCTTTGCAGGATCCACATCAGTTAACATCCAGTCAGGAGGTCTGCTCAGGATGAAAAGAATATTGGATTGTGCAAGTTTCATTTCTTTCAAGAGAGGGAAATGTCTTTCTTTTCAAACTGCCTCTACTTAGCTTTCATTTCCTGTGCACAGAGTAGCTTTGTCTTGAGTACGATAATTAAGTTGTTGACCTTCCACAGGGGTCAAATGGAGCTTCCTCCAGGAGAAAGATAAAGACTGTCAAGAATGGACTTTTGGACTGCCCGGCAGATAGGTGATGTTGTTGGAAGTTTTGGCAAATGCATTCTCTTACTAAACACAGTGGGAAACAGTCAACTCACAAATACGCAAGTCAAACTGCAAACCATTCAAATTTTAAAATCCAAGCAACAACAATGATGATGTTCCTGTGGAAGGAGGTTATATTATTTTGGTTATGATGATGATGTCTTCTTTCACTACAGTTTGATTAGGACACCTGAAACTATATACTGTTGTTAATTAATGAATATAAGAAAACAATACATAAGACATAAATATGTATAGAAAACACATATATCTACAGTACTGCCCCTGTATCTACATGGGATACATTTCCAGGCTCCCTGAAGATACCTGAAAACGTGAATAATAATAAGCCCTGTATTTTATCTGGAGCACAGATAAGCCAAAGCGTGGATATCATAAGGGATTGTTCTGTCCTTTTTTCATCTAATCTTCTCACCACTCTTTCACATAAATGGCAAAGTGGGTTATAATAACGATTAATCCTCAGCAGATCTTTACCTTTTGTAATATAATTGTTTGCTCCTAGGTCAGAAAATCCTTTTCACTAAAGAGTTGTCCAAGGACTGTCCAGCAGTTTTAACCACATTGTTCTTCTTTAGTATTATCACTCATCCCTATATGTTTACAATCACAATTACTTCAGCTTACAAAAGACAGTGTTACTCATGGATAATGCCATTTTATTTCTTTAAAAAACTGCTGCTGCTGTTTTGCCCACCAAAAGCAGCTCTTTGGCAGAGGCTTGCCAGTGACATCAGTTCAGATGAGGTCACAACAAGCCTCTGGCCAGCCATGTGACCAGCAAAAGCAACCTCTCCAGCAAGACTCTGCTGAGGATCTATTTCCAGTCGATGGCAGAGTGGTGGGTTTGTTCAGTGTGTGGACACTTGATCAGGCTGGATCCCACCCATACCCACACCTCAATTGTGGACCCCTTTATGCTGGGTTATTGGCTGGAAACAGCACTTCTACTATGGAACTAGATGTACGATGTGCAGATTCCTTGCAGAAGTTGCAAGATGAGTCTGCTTTATTTGGCCTGTGTAAACAACAGATGTGGTGACAAAAGGAAATCACTCAAATTTTGCTAAACCTACTGCAATTCAACCATGCCTCAAATACCAGAGTCTAGTCAACAAAATTGCTTACCTATAGACACCATCTGGATGGATGAGATATGGATACATCAATTTGGTTGACTTTGTTTGCTGACTTTCTTTCCTACCAACTCTAATGTCTTTTTTTGTCACTCCTTTGCCAAACATGCAGCTGAAATAAGACAGGATGAAGGGAAGATAGGACCTGTATGAGGTCAAGGTCTCTGTGAGCACTACGATCACTTTTCTCTGCTGTAGAATAATGGAATCTGAAAGGTCAACCAGCTTGAAGGTCTTGAAGTCCAGATTGATCTCCAGCCATGCTATGCCACATACTTCCAGAACCAATATATGATTTCCACTCATGCAGACTGGCCTAAGATCAGTTAAATAATTGGAAATGAGGATGGTACTCTAAGTTCTGGAAGAACACACATTTTCATCTACTAATGATCTTGCTAAATGGTGCAGGCATGTCCAAATATGCTAAGGAAGTGGGCATCCTGACTGGCTGGCAGAAAGAAGCCACACAGGGAGCTCATAAAAACCACAGAGATTCTTGGTAGAGGGAAGAAATGGCTGCTACCACAACTCCACTCCCCCAGCAGGAAATAGACTCGGAAGGAAGGCTGCTAGGCCTTGCTCCTCTTGAATAAAACTAGCTTTTAATTGGAAAGATGGAAAAGCTAGTTATCGTGGTGCAAAAGAAATTGTCATTTGGCAAGGGTACCTCTTTGATAGCTGCCCAAACAAACCCTGTGTGGTCTTACAAATAAAACCTAAATCTGTATTGGGGAGAAAAGGAATCCATCACACTAGAGTTGTTTCACACCACAAACTTGATTTTGTGGCCAGCACACTTGAACACCATGTTCCCTGTGACTATCTTGTTTGTGACTGTATCCTTCTGTGGAATGATCCATATTAGTCTTCCAGAAATTGTACAATTTCCCTGTGAACTTGCCTTCATGTCAACCTCATGAGTTTCTATTTTGAAAAGAATCTATAGATTCTAGGTTTTGTTTAATGACCTTGTCGTAATATTTGTTTGCCTGAGGCTGGAACTCTCAGAGGCACAGTGACCGCTGTGTCCTTCTCAGTGAATATAGTGGGGCTTCTTTAAGCAAACCTGCTTAGGATTTCAATGTAATAAAAGAGTAATATGGGCAGGCAGTACATTTTTCCAGACAACCTAAACCTGTCTGCAATTATTCCTTCAGAAACTTGGTTCAAAACAATGGAGTTACAAATGATTACACTGCATGCTATTTGTAGAGTTCTCTGGGTTTTCTATCAGCCTTGATCGAGCAGCCAAAGCAGTTCTGTTTCCAATAAAGCTTTAAAATATTTCTGAATGACCCTCCACGTGCTTTTCTATTACATGGCATTAAGCTTTAAGAATGCAGCCAAGGAGAACAGCAAATAAAGACCTTTTCAACATTCCACTGTTTTATATCCTCCCACTCTTAAACCCACCACTGAATTCAAAGAAGGGGGTGGTTTTAATGTTACCAAACATCCTCTACTATAGCCATCTCCAATTCCACTGCAGCCCACAAGGCTTTTTAAGCAGTTCAAACTGAATTTTTTGGTATCTTATTGACAGCTTTGTATAAAATTAAAAGCCAGTATTAAACACAAAATAGTCAAGGGACTGTATGAGGTGGGTAGCCAAATGATTTAGGAACAAATGGTTTGAGGGGAAAGTTAATAAGTCAGCAGTTAAAAATATTTACCATGAATACTGGCCAAAGCTAGACCTATTATAAAAGAAGTCTGAGATTGCAAAGAGTAAAAAGAGAACAATTCTGCACTGTGTTCGCACTAGTCTCCTCAGGTTAACATTCTGTATTCAATCGCTAACCCAGGTGGGTTGCTGTGAGTCTTTCAAGCTGTGTGGCCATGTTCCAGAAGCTTTCTCTCCTGACGTTTTGCCTACATCTGTGGCAGGCATCCTCAGAGGTTGTGAGGATGCCTGCCACAGATGTGGGCAAAACGTCAGGAGAGAAAGCTTCTGAAACATGGCCATATAGCCCGAAAGACTCACAGCAACCCAGTGATTCCGGCCAAGAAAGCCTTTGACAATAACCCAGGTGGCTTTTGCAGATTGAATGGGGATCAATAAATGGACCCTTGAGTAAATTGAGCCAGAAGTCTCCTTGAAAGCCGAAATTATTAAACTAAGACTGTTGGACATTGGCCGTATCAGAAGAAGACATGACTCACTAGAAAACTCTATTATTATTATTATTATTATTATTATTATTATTATTATTATTATTTTCCACTTTTATCTTGATTGAGATGCAAGTCAGCTGACAACATTAAAAACAGTGCAGCTTAAAGTCCACAACATACAAATATTAAAATAGAATTAAACCAGTCAGTAAAAATACTTGGCAAAGTTAATAGCAGTATGAAGATGGATAGATTCAATCAAAGAAACCGCCTCCCTGAGTATGTAGAACCTGAGCAGGACTATTGATGGCATGGTGACTTGGTGTGCTCTCATTCATAGGATCTCCATAAGTCAAAATTGATACTTAACCATAATGTCTCAGGCAGCAAAAATAATAATAATAATTCTTGGACTGACTTTGGTATAGTCTGAGGAGGGGAGTTTATAGACATGGCATCTTCAGTGGAGTGTCCCAGGTCCAGACTTACCAATTGGCAAAGTAAAGAAACCACTTAAGGCAGCAGATATTGGCCACCGCTGGGCCCCCTGAATTAGCTTGTTGCCCAGGAACTGTGAGTGAGTGGTGCTCAGCTTGCCCATCTGGTTGGTTTCTATATCCAGACTAGAGAGGGAATGTCATTTTATCCTTCATCTCAGGTAGCAACATGTGAGCTCTGAAGCATATTGGAGACCCAAATATTGAGAATTCTCTGAAACTGTATCTTATTCAATACTCTGAGGATGCTCTTTGCAAAGTGTACATGATGACAGCACTATTAAGGCATGTGGCAACCTTACTAGTATGAAGACATTAGTAAATGTCCAGCCGTGACAGGAGCCACCTCTAGCTTCCGATCAGTATTAGTGATGAATTCACAAACTAAAATGGAATTGGGATGAGGATAAAGACAAGTACAAAGCAGCTCTAACAAAGGATATTGCTGCACCTTATAAGCTACCTTATTTATATAGCTTTCCATTCAGCACATGCTAGTCCAGCTGCAGGTATTATTTGTTCAGGCCATTTTTATTTTGTGATATTCCTTCCCTCCCACACTTACTTCCTAAGAAACACCAAAATATCTGAGACTTTGATGACTGTTATACTGGGCCTTGTTTTACTCATCTTCTATTTAATGAGCTTGAGTGGTTGTAGCAAGAAGACAAGAGCGAGAATATGAAAGAGATAAAACAAAACCTGCAACCCTTGCTGCCTAATTATACGGATTCATTTCTTCTGTGGGTTACATTTTGATCTATTGCCTAGTAGGTAAAACACAGCTATTAACATCAACATGTTAAGAAATATTGCCTTTTCTGCTCACTTCCCAAATTGCTGTGGTGCTATCCAAAATAGGAATTGGCTAATTGAGGCTGCTTTGTAACTGTATAAAAACCCATTTAACACAAAGTTTGTTAAATGGAGAAAGCATAGCATAAAGTAACTTGAGCAGATCTAATGTAGGTTTGACACCCAAGTGATAAACCTATTTCTGGGATGTGCTACTTCACCCAAAAGTGATAGGTATATGGAATAGAATGCTGACCTGAAAAAGCTTAGTAAGCAACATTTTTGAAGTGATTGTTTAACATTTCCTATATCAAGACACAAATATGACTCTAGTCATAACTGCAAACTTTAAAAAAGTAACTCTTTCCCATTTCCTGGAAGGTCCTGCAACAGTCTCCTTTAGGTACATAGAAAACTAGCTAAGTGCTGCTACAAGCTGCAGGTTGCTAATTCTCCTTCCATCTCTCACACTCTTACCTCAACCTGTCCACAAGAGAGCAGAAGACAGCTCTCGAGGCAGAACACAAGGCATTACTAGAAATGTAATAGTCATCTTCTGCTATTTACTATGCCCCAAAACTATAGAAGTACTGCAAAAAGAAAAAAAAGCTATTCCACATTAAATTGTAGTTGGAAGGTAAAGTCGTTTTGCCTTCATCAGCAACCAAAGGAATTGATTGTAAATAACTACTTGGAAATATTTCTAGCTAGTTACACTAAACAATGCTCCATTACAAATCAGTTCTCTATGCATAGGAATATTTTGTCTATAATTACAGCACAGTATAAACAGGGATATTGTCAAAAGACTCCCCCTCCCCACACGAGTCACCTGCAGCTTCAAATTATATAATCCAGTTTTAAATTTACAGTCTTGGTGTGTGAAGCTAGGTCTAAGCCTCACCACATCCTTCACGTGTCCATTGGAAAACTCTAACAAAAAAGAGTGGAGTTAAAGAGAACGGGAGGAAATAACCAGGCGGGTCTAATAAAAGGTATTGTCTCACTTACTGTATGTTTTTCATTCTGTGGGATCAATGCAATGATTAAACTCTCTGATCTTTCGGCTGAAAGAATTCCTCAAATTGTTAGACTTCAAACAAGCAAAGGAAAATATTTACAAAACAACATTAGAACTCTGCGCACTTCAAAACTTCCAAAACCACTTTCCTCATAACCTTTTATCACCCAACCCCCTATTACACTATAATCATGTTGCTTCATTTTAACATTGGGGATATCTGTATTTCAAACATCTGGCATGCAAATGAAGCATTTTAAAAAGAATGAAGTGCTTACTTATTGTAAAAACCTGTCAGCCCAGGCTTACTGCCACCAGACTTCAAGGATCATCATCACCTTTTTCAAAAAAAAAAAAAAAAGGAGGGGAGAGAATAGACTGTGGAAACTATTGAGGTATCTCCCTTCTAACCTTTGCTGGGAAAATCCTCACAAACTGCCTTCTGCTTGTCTCAGAAGACACTCTCCCAGAATCCCAGGATGGCTTCTGCCCCTCCAGAGGAACAGTGGATATGGTCTTCAAAAAAAATTCAGAGAATAAAATCAACCTCTGTACATGGCATTCATTGACCTTGCAAAAGGCATTTGATACAGTGAACCAGAATGCTCTCTGGACAATCCTGCAAAGAATCGGATGCCCTGACAAATTTGTGAACATCCTGTGGCTCCTCCACAATGGCAACAGTCTTGGACAACAATGCCTCTCAAAATGACCTATTTAAAATGAAATCAGATGTCAAACAGGGATGTGTTATTGTCCCAACCTTATTTTCCATCTTCATCACTATGATACTTCATCTTGCTGATGGGAAGCTTCCCACCAGAGTGGAAATCATCTATCAGACAGATAGCAAACTATTTAACTTCAGCAGACTGAAAGGCAAAACCAAAGTCACAACAACATCTGTTATAGAACTCCAGTATGGCGATGATAATATAGTCTGTGCACATTCAGAAGAAGAACTACAAGCCACTCTGAGCACCTTTACAGAAGCATACGAGAAGCTTGGCCTCTCACTGAATATCGGGAAAACCAAAATGATCTTCCAGCAGGCACCAGCCAATCCCTCTGCAATGCCAGAAGTACAGCTTAATGGTGTAACATTAGAAAATGTTGACCATTTCCGCTACCTTGGCAGCCACTTCTCCACAAAAGTCAACATTGGCGCTGAAATACAACACCGCCTGAGCTCTGCGAGTGCAGCATTTCTCCGAATGAAGCAGAGAGTGTTTGAGGATCAGAACATTTGTAGGGATACCAAAGGTCTTGTTTATAAATCTGTTGTTCTCCCAACCCTGTTATATGCCTGCAAAATGTGGACTGTCTACAAACATCGCACTCAACTCCTGGAACGATTCCATCAGTGTTGCCTCTGAAAAATCCTGCAAATCTCTTGGGAAGAAAGGTGGACAAATGACAGCATGCTGGAAGAAGCAAAGACCACCAGAAGCAATGCTCCTCCACTATCAATTCCACTGGACTGGCCATGTTATTCGAATGCCCAATCACCATCTCCCAAATCAGACACCTGCTCAGACCCCTTGCCTTTGACCTGTGGGGTCCCGCAAGGTTCTATTCTTTCTCCTATGCTCTTTAACATTTACATGAAACCGCTGGGTGAGGTCATCCGGAGTTTTGGAGTTGGGTGCCACCTCTATGCAGATGACATTCAACTTTACTACTCTTTTCCACCTGACTCCAAGGAAACCCCCGTGTCCTGGACTGGTGCCTGGTGGCTGTGCAGGACTGGATGAGGGCTAACAGGCTGAAGCTTAATCCAAACAAGACAAAGGTCCTCCTGGTCAGTCATATGGTCAACCGGGATATTGGTTGACAACCTGTGCCTGATGGGGTTACACTTCCCCTAAAGGCACAGGTCAGCAGTTCAGGTGTCCTCCTGGACTTTGCGCTGACACTTGAAGCCCAGTTGTCAGTGGTGGCCAAGAGGGTATTTGCACAATTAAAACTTTGTGCCAACTGCAACTGTACCTCGAGAAACCTGACTTGGCCATGGTGGTCCACGCCTTAGTCACCTCTGGGTTGGATTACTGCAATGCACTCCATGTGGAGTTGCCCTTGAAGACTGCCCGGAAACTTCAATTGGTTCAACAGTTGGCAGACATGAGCAAATTATAGGGAGCGGACAACTCTCCTACTGAAACAGCTCCATTGGCTGCTGATAACCTTCTGGGCCCAATTCAAGGTGCTGGTCATTACATATAAAGCCCTAAACAGTTTGGGTCTGGCTTATCTCTGTGATCACATCTCTTACTACGAACCTACAAGAACCTTGAGATCTGCCGGGGAGGCCCTCCTCTTGCTCCTGCCGCCATCTCAAACATGACTAGTGGGGACTAGGGAAAGGGCCTTTTTCTCAGCAGCCCCCCAGCTTTAGAACTCCCTTCCAAGGGAAGCCCCAACCCTGTCCATATGTCGAAAAGGGTTGAAAACCTGGTTATTTCAGTGTGCGTTCAACTGAGCAGGCATACTTGATGCTTTCCCTCTCCAATGTCCCCACTCACTCCCTACTGCTGCACTTTATTGGTCCAGCTCCAGAATTTGAATGATTGCACACATATATAATTTATTGCCTGGCCCCACTGAATTCCTTAACAGGACTTTGTTTACTGTTACCATGTTTTACTGTTTATATGCTGTTTTATATGCTTGATTTATGTGCTTTGTCTTAAATGTATTTGACATTGTATTTTATGATGTACTGGGCTTCGTCCCTATGTGAGCTGCCCCAAGTCCCTTCGGGGAGATGGGGCGGGATACAAAAATAAAGGATAATAATTATTATTATTACTGTACTCCCAACTCAAGTACGGAAAACGGAATGTTGGTGGACAGGAAAAGAGATTTAAAGATGGGCTTAAAGCTAACCTTAAAAAACTGTGGCATAGACACTGAGAACTGGGAAGCCCTGGCCCAGCATTCCTGTGAAATTCGAAGGGGATCAAATGGAGGGTGAAAGGGAGAAACGCACCAAGAGGAAGGCATGTCAAGCCAACCCTGACCAGGAGCGCCCTCCACCTAGAAACCGATGTCCTCACTGTGGAAGAACGTGTGGATGAAGAATAGGGCTCTTCAGTCACCTACGTATTCACTTGGAAGGCCATCATACTCGGACAAGGAGGAATCACTTAAGGAAAAGGACTGCCACCATAAAACATTGCCTCCAAGTCCCATCCCAGCAAGACATCCCTGGACACTACCATGGCTGATGGTTATCAAAAGCCACTTCTTCAGCCAAGTAGTTAATTTTACAGTAGCCAGCTATTTTCTCTGGAAGCTGGAAATGACAAGGGTAGTTCTCCTTTATTGCTTCTCTACAGGGCTGGTTTTATTATACAGTGCACAACATGTGCATGTTAAGCTATTCTGCCTAATTGGAACTGGATAACTCTACAGGTTAAATCCCATGTTGTTCCTGTCTATAGTAGATGCCCTGAAATCAATTGGTTTTGCATCAGTTGTGATAGTCCCTCCCATTTTAATGGGTCTAATCTAGTTTGCACTGACACTGGACATCTATCATAACCTACCTACATACCTATTTATCTACTGCTGTCATCATAATTTCTCCCTCTCTCTTTATACATCTAGCTACTTAGTATTAGCCCTCTTGTTTTATTTAATTGATTTTAAAATAATCTACACTAATTTGCACCACAGCACTTTGTGGCAACAAATTCAGTGTGTTAATTGTGTCTCTGCATTAATAAAATCAGGCAAAATGAAAAAAAAAACAGAACTTCAAGAGCACAGCAGTATATATCATTTTTCTGAATTGCCTAGAGGACATCAAAACCATCTGACTCTATAGTTTTGAGGTTAGACCCACAGTTCTTTGTTGCTGAGGTTCCCACTGTCAGGGAAAGAGATGTAAAACAGAAACAATACTATTTTTAGATTACCAATGCTTTATGGTTGCCAGAACGAGCAGACTTGATGAACAGTTCATTGTAATCCTCAATTACACATATGTCTCACTTTGTATGGACAAAATGATATCATCTTGATAATTGCTAGCAACGCAGCAATAACATCCACAAACTATGCTCCTCTCAAGGAACACACAAGAACAGTTCCTCCCAAAGGTCTATCTCTAATCCGGTATGTTGCTTCACTTTAATCAAGCAACCGGCTTCAAATCCTAGAGCCCTTTTTTTTGCGGAGGTGGTCTGGTGAAAATTTTTTATTTGTTGTAGCATGTGATATCCCTTCCTGGGTATCTTGTATTTACATGCTTTGTGTTGTGATGGGTCTTGTAACCCAATAATGCACCCCATGACTCAGTATCATATTGGGAAGTCATTGAAGGATTTAACTTGCACCTTTTCCCACTTTTGACTCC
The DNA here is from genome assembly GCF_035594765.1 of Anolis carolinensis. Classification (NCBI taxonomy): domain Eukaryota; kingdom Metazoa; phylum Chordata; class Lepidosauria; order Squamata; family Anolidae; genus Anolis; species Anolis carolinensis. Next base: position 163,239,346 of record NC_085841.1, read on the forward strand.
ATAGACCTGTCCTCAGGGTTTTTTTTTTAAGTCCCATACAGTTTCAGCAAAGATACCCTATCCAAGTCTACTAAAGATCAGGTAAGGTTACAAACAGGGCATCTAAAACAAAACCTTGAGTGCTTTAGAATGATAGGGAAATGGAGCAGAAGTGTGAAGTACGTAAGTCACACTTTGACATTACAGCTTGTGATACAAAAGGCCAAGATGAATAGCAATGGCAAACAAAAAAGAATAACAAAAATAAATGTCTACCATTAAAAAGGGACCACGCAATTCTTGGGAAATATTATAAATTGCTCTCTCAAGCATTGTAAATAATGTGCCCAGCAGAAATTGGACTGTTCACCAGTCCACTTCACCCCACACACAAGATCTAGCAGAGAAAGAAATAGAACATAGTCTTCTTCATAGGATACATAGCAGTCTGAATTAATACAAATTGAAGGTAAGAAAGGGAAAAGGTACAACATGGTGGCAGAAAAACGAAAGCATCTCACATAGGACCTCATTGCATGATGAAAATTCAGCATCCTAGGACACTTCTGTCCCAGTTGACTCACAGAGCCCAATGCTACCCATCACATGACATGGCTTTGTTTCGGGCGGGGGTCTGTTGATCAACTGGGGCAGCATCATCATAAGACGCTGCACCATCAACACAGGATCCTCCCCGTGTTCCATTTGGAACAACAAGGCTAGTGGGGGGAGCATGTGAAGGGTTACAATCAGCTAGCGGCGCTGGCATTGTCCCGCTGATCCATGATTCACCATGCTTTGCTATTCTGCTTAATAATAATAATAATAATAATAATAATAATAATAATAATAATAATAATAATTTTAAAAAATCTTTATATATACCCCGTCACCATCTCCCCGAAGGGACTAGGGGCGGCTCACAGAAGCACTCCAAGTGCTGCATATAAACAACAACACTTAAGCATATACACAGTGACATAAGTATGAAAACAACACACATAAAATTCCAACTGAGAAAATTTTAAGGATTGTAAAAATTATAGAAATTCCTAAAACGCAGTAGAACCTGCAAATAAAGCTGGCTATTTGCAGGAACAAATCAAAGTGTGGAGTGATGCAGTCAGTGGATCCTCAAGGTGACCATAGATTACACAGGGTCAAAGGCCTGTCCGATGAGCGTATTCCAGAGCATGCCCAGTATGAAATACATCTCACCACATTAAAGCAGTGGTTGTGGCTCTTAGTGAGACATGCCGCATTGTCACAAGATGTCTACATCCCACACCACTGGAGAAATTATACTGTTTAGCCGGTATTGCACCATCTGACATCCGTCAGGTAGTAGCAGCCAGTATAATGTTAAGTCTTTGACTTTGTGTGTTTTTAAATACATTATAACTGTACGCTCAGTTCACTTCTGACACAATAAAAAATAAATCTGTGCCTATGCCAGCTGATACTTTATCCTCTCTTACTGCAGTGGCCTATAGCTAAAAGCAATAAAATATTTTTGATTGGTGTAGGCCAACTAGGGAAGTACGTCTTTATAATTAAATATGATTTTCTGCACTGTTTGCTGCAGAGAGAACCCCATTTTCTGTATACAATCAAAAAAAAATTTTTCTGTACACACACATATGTACATAGAAACATGTGTTTGACCCAAGGCAAACTTTGAGTTGAAAATATCCAGACAGCAAAACAATCTCTTTCAGGACCATTTCCCACAGAAACCCCCTTTTCATGAAAGATTAGAAGATGCACAAATCTTCTTTCCATGCTTAAAATTAAGTCTCAAGTGGCTCCAAAAGGTTGGTGCTTCAGCTTTCTGAAGCCCTTACTCCCCAGGAAGACTTGGTCATTTATATGTTCACTACATGTGTCTTTCGGTAATCTTTCAGTTCTTCAGTTCTTTGGTATTTTAGTTTCTTTAGGATTGACATTGAGCTCATCTTCAAAAACCGAAGATGACTTAAGAGCAAATAACAACAAGAAGAAAACATTTGGACATTTCATAGCCATTTGCATCTTTAGATGTTTTATTTCCATTATAGTTTGGAGCATCTGAATATCCTAAGAACAGCCTGCAATGGTCAGAGTAAATGTACTGAGTAATAAAACTAGCCTGGCAACTTATTAGTATTGGGGGAAGAGGGGACATTTTGCATCAAGCCAGACACTGCCATTTTTAGTCATTCATTCTTTACAATTATCTGACTATTGTCTACAAAAATACAAAAAAAAAGTTGGTTTGCAAGTATATTGAAGTTTCTCTGACTTTACTTGACTGTATGTCACTTTAGCCAGGAGACAATGTACCATAAGTGCTTTGCACACTTAAAGGCTTAGGCATTTACTACGAGAAGCTTCCAGACATCTTACCTGCAGAGATAACATTTTATCATGAGATTAATGGATAATACTATTGCTCAGCAAGCAGTACCCTATGAACTGACCTTGTCCCCTCTGCCTTCGCCCTAGCCTCCCCACTCTTTATAGACACTTTGATCCTTATCCCACTACACTGATAGAGGGCTATATTCAATTTTAATAATATATTGTAGAATATTGTGTGGTAGGGCCCTTACTGTTATACCAACAAAAAGTCTTTTTGTGGGACTTTGAAAAGAAATGTCACTATTGCATATGTTTGTATGATCTAGAACCCATTTCAATCAAATGCATCTGATGAGCTGGACTACAGTCCAGACAAACATATGCATAAACACTTGTATTAATCTTCAGTGTTATAGCAGGCTCTATATTGCGTTTGTTGTTAGAGCCTTAACAGAACTGCATTAAAATGTCTATTTTACATGACGGGGGATCTAAACACATTTTCTTTATGCTTGTCATGCAGTTGTTTACAAGGACAGGTGTGATGCATTCACATTGCACAGTGTTTTGACTCTGAATTCTGATTTTTTAAAAATGAGAACCCAAGGGCTGGTTATCCCTCTTGATGTAAAGCAGTCATGTTGGGTTCAAACAACTGGATTCAAAATTAGATATGGAATTCATCTATTATTTGATATATTCTATCATTGGGAAAATAGAAGAATATCATCTATAACAGTGGGAGATTGTTAGAACGATTGGTCATTGATTGAAAGTTCAAAGTTGACTTGCTTCTTAACAGTTAGAGAAGATAAAATTAGTATCTTAAAAGATGAATAAATTTGTCTGTGTTCTCTTATAGGAATACTATTATGATACACTGAAATACAAGTCTTAACCTATCTTTTAATTGATTATATCTACCTTGCAGCCCTGATTACTGTATTGAACTCTTTCATGTTGATTGATACTGTAACTGTGTTCATTTTAAATTGAACTGTTTTTACTGCTGTTTTATGATATTGTTTTTATTATGTTTGTTTGTTCATGCCATTGTATGTTGTTTTCACAACTGACTGTTTCGTACATGCTGGAAACCGCCCTGAGTCCTCTCGGGGAGATGAAGCGGTTTATAAATAAAGGACTATTATTATTACCATTATTGTTATTATTATTACTATAATAAAAAGTATATTGATTTGATTGACTGACTTAATGAAGTTTTGATCCAATGACAACTTAATTATCAGTAGTTTCAAGAAGTGATCCTTTTAAAGCACTAGTATAACATTGTAATTTATGTATTTCTAAGTTATTCATGTAGTATGTTTGCTTTGACAATTGGATTATATGCAGTGTGATTTGTGTACATGTTATTTTGATATGTGTCTGATTCTAAAAGGCATTTACTTTCCCTTCTCTGACACTTCCTTATGAATTTTCCTCCTCACAGTTCTGCAAACAATTACCAAAAATTCTTTTTAAAATCTAAGAATCTGAACAGGTGTTGCAATCAATTTTTTTCACAAAGAATATTTACATATCTTGAATAGGCTTGTTCAACTTGGTTTTGTTAAAACTATCCTCTTGACTACATAGCAACCTACTAAATAAGGCAGAGTACTCAAAGGGTGCATCTCCACTGTAGAATTGATGCAGTTTGACACCACTTTAACTGCTATGACTTAGTGCTACAGAATCATGGAAGTTGTATTTTACAAGGTAATTTCTGTAACAAATAGGAAGGTCTTATAGAACTACTATGATTACAAATTAATTTTAGCATTAACTATGCCCTTTTCCCCCTTTTGATATTCAGACTAACCCTTTCTCTTTTGAATATACTGGTTGAGTTTCTCTTATCTAAAATACTTGGGAATGATAGCCTATTGTGTTAGAGTTCAACCCCACACTCCCCAAGTCTGCAGTCCTCAACGAGGAGTAGTTAGCTAGAATAGACTGAAGAAAATCTTTCCCTCCCCACCCTGACTCCTGAATGACAGTTGAAATGTATCTATTTCTTCTCACCTCTCTGTTTCTGCTCTCATTTTGATTGGTTATGAAGAATGGATACTTTTCAGGTGCATGCCTTTTGTCTTTGACCTATCTTTACATCTTGGAGTATTCTGTGAGTGTTGAGATCTTGCTCTTCTTGTGTGTCAGGAGAAATGAGAGTGCTTGGATATTTTCCCCTCTTTGAAATCAAGAAAGAGATGGGGTTAATATAGAGTAGCTAGGACCCAGTTATTTACTATTAAGAAATGTAGATACTATTTTTGTAAATAAACCTTTTGTAATCTTCAAGACGAAGCTCTGCATGTTTGCCTCCTAAGCTCTACATTGTTTACAGCCAAATGGCACTTCACACTCTGCTTGCTGTGAGCTGAATGCTCGACTATATCCTATTTTTGCATATTTTGGATGCTCTGGTGTTTTTGTTTAGTTTTCCATAACACCCCCACAAAATCCATAAAATTTTGGATTTCAGATTTTCAGATTTTAGAAGACCTGTATTTGTGTGCATGTACATAATGAAATTTTTTAGAGATGGGACCCAAGTCTGAACATAAAATCCATTTATGTTTCATATACACCTTATGAAGAAAATAATTTTTTCAAAATTTTGTGTGTTCTATAAAATATATGTACACTGAAGAAAGCAAAGATGTCACTATATTAGCTACCCAACAGACAATTTTGAAGATTTTTGAAAGTTTGGATTTTTGGATAAGGAAGGCTCAACCTGCAACTACTTCCTTCAACGTGTAGCAATAGCAGCTCAATACTTCCAAAAGAAATACTTTCTTCAGAGAGGGCGTTATTGTTAAGCCAATGGTGTAAGATTTTTCCTCCTAAGTAAAAATAAAAATATCATTCAGAATTTTTTTTTACAATGGGTTTCAGGAAAGAGCTGCAATTGAAGAAAACCTGTTTGCTAATGGTTCCTTCTCATTAATCTTTCTGCAAAGTTTATTCTATCTCACATTTCCACCATATTGTATTTCCCTCATATTTTTCTATAGCAGATGCCTGTAAGAAATGGAGAGAGATCATTGGAAACGAGAATAAGCGCATGGATCATTATTGATGGCTAATCGTAATTGAATGAGAGAATTTGCTAATATACCACCATGATTCAAACTCATTTTAACAGGATTTAGACATGCTTTATTTTAGTTGTCTCCTGTAAAAGAACTTACCGAAGATCACTTGGCTTGTAACACTTTAACCATCTTTGATTCATTCAGCAGTTTCTTTCCCATGAAATACAAGCTGAATTTGCAGAGAAGATAAAATGTGGCTTTTTTTTCACTCGTACAGTTCCAGATACATCTTTTCAGTTCCCTTGAAACAACAACTTTTATGGACTGCTTTCCATATGTCTTAATTGTGTAGCTTGGCCCTCAGTTGTACTACAAATATGTTAAGCCCAAGGTACCTTGTTTAAGTGTAACTTAAGTGTACATAATCAGTTTACCCAAGCATCCACTTATCCATATGTTTTGGATGTCTCTGTTCCACTCAGCTAAATGAGTCATAGTCTTAAGTAATCACAGAAGAAGAAGAAGAAAATAAAACATAAACAAGAGTTGTAATATCAACAACAATACATACTTTCATCATCCTTCTTGTCTCAGGGCTAGGCCCCAAATCCATTTTCCTACATCTTCATTTGGGAAAGAGGGAGAACAAAAGATAAGCACTCTGCTCAAGATTCACTTCTAAATTCATTACAAATAGTTACGCTGCAGAAGAGAGAAAACCTTCGCTATCTTAGACCCACTAAACATATTATGCAAAACAAAATGGAAAAGTAGAGTGAAAGGCTTCTATGCTGTACGATTGCCATGAGAACTTGTTTCATATTTCTAAGTGACAACACAGAAGCCATTCCTTCATATTGTCAAGTCACATGCAAGCTATCAAGATGGATGAGGAGGGGATTTAAACCAAGCCAGCTTTCCATCTGTACACTCCCTGTTTCATGAAGTAGAACACTTCATTGCCTCAGTCTGAACAAGACAGAATTATAGCAACATGATTTCACTTTGAAGCCTGTGGACTTTATCACACAAACCCACTATTCCATTACAGTAGTGTAACTGATGATAGTGGATATATACTGCATTGGGCATCCTTGATATTGCATGTCTCTTCATTAGCATGTGCTTGTTCATGCCCCACTATCATGCTTCCCGTATTCTTATAACCCTGCTTTCCCCCACTATCGTTGTTGTTGTTGCTGCTGTTGTTGTTGTCGTTGTTAAAAAGAAAAATAGGACACATGGTGATAGGAATCAAAAGTGGCAATCCAGTCACAATGCTGGTTTGCCTAACTCTTGTAATAACCTACAAACTATCTACAGACCCACAAAGAAAATTCAACAAATGCTACCGTCAGCGAAGGACAAGAGGGATCCTCTCACCTCTGCAAGAGTCTACCGTATACTATGCAGCTGTGGCCAAGTCTACATAAGGACCACCAAACACAGCGCCCAAACACAAGTCAAAGAACATGAAAGGCACTGCAGACTAACTCAACCAGAGAAATCAGCCATTGCTGGCATTGGTTTGGTAGAGGGTCCCAGGAGGAGTCAGGTGGTATAAAAAGAGATCTTGCCCAAGTGGAAGGGCAGGCACGTCGCATACTTCCGTGGTAGCTGAAAGAGCTCAGCTGGGGTGGCCCATCAGAACTTCTCAGGTCATTTCTATTGGATCTGGCACTGGGCAGGATCAGTGGGCTCATGAATCAACAGCCTGGATCCAGACCCATGTGCAAGCCAACCCAATTTGCAGCTGTAACCAAACAAAGTTGTGAACTTTTTTCCCCCAAATAATTTGTTATTGTTTGGTCGGGTTCTTGTTTGTATGTGGTGCATATTTCTTACCTGATCACACAATTTTGAGTAGCATGGGCCTACATACTGTAGCTTATTTATTTGAAAATGACCTTGTTTTCATTATGTACTTGTTTTATTTTATAAGGAATGAATCAGGTCTTAACTGGTATTGTGAGTTAAGAAACAACATGGGCAAACCTCTGGCAAAGTATAACAAGCACGCCAGATAACAATGCATACAAAAAATGTAAGATCAATTTCTTGTTTATTCGTTCAGTCGCTTCCAACTCTTCGTGACCTCATGGACCAGCCCATGCCAAAGCTTCCTGTCAGCCGTTGCCGCCCCCATGTCAGGACCCAGGCTGCAGAGCACCAATAACCTTACACAGAGGCCAGAATCTATCTAATATCTTTATTATAGAAATATATAAAGTCAATAAAAACAAGTGAAGAATAAAGTTCAGAAACAGACCTTCCAGATGAGGTCAAATATAGTCCAGAAATGTATTGTCCAATATAAGATATTAGAGTCCAAAGTTATATTCCACTTGACCGAAACACACACTTTGCCGAGCAATAGTGTGGGAAATGACAGAGTCTTTAAGGTCCAATGTAGCTTGACAACTAGGCTAGAAAATAACTTGATTCTTGGCTAGATCAAAGGCTTGGAACGAGGCAAACACGAAACATGAATAGAGTCCAAGGAAGTCCGTGAAAACAATGCAAGGCTGGAAACTTGATCCGGGAAACAAGGAATTGGGGTTACGAAATCCACACACGATCTCTCTCCTCAAGCTGAACAATTGACTCCGCAAAGTTCCCCTTGCGAGCAGCACCTATATTGGGTCTCGTTTTCCCGCCGACAGAACACTTTCCCTAGAGAACGAGAAGCGAAACCCAACTCTGTCCAGATGCATGACTCCTTAGAATTTCCCAAGGGAAGCAGACCTAATCAGCTAATTGTTTGGCAGCGATTCTCAGGCTCTGGCGATTTGCCTCCCTGGCTCCCCTATCTCTATTATAATTGTCCCTCCGGGAAAACGGGGGGGAATTCTGCCCAAGGCCTGTTTGGCTACATTCTTGAGGACAAACATCCTCCAGGTGGAGAGGCTCCGATTCTGGCTGAAACGGCAGAAATCCCATGTTTTCCTCTTCATCTGCCACAATAGTACTAGGAACAGGACTACAAGGCCCATGAGTCATCACACTATCCCCGCCCTCAAGGCCCCTCTCAAACATGGCCCCTCTCCTCGAGTCGCGGGGCCGCGGCTTGGCAGGGTAGGCCTGATGGAAGCGGCGGACTAAGTCGGGGGCATGGACTGTGGAAGCGTCTTCCCAAGAGCGTTCTTCGGGGCCAAAACCCACCCAGTCAATGAGATACTGGAGGCGGCGGCGATGAAAGCGAGAATCCAAAATGTCCTGAACCTCGAATTCCTCCTCCCCGTCCACCAAAACAGGGGTGGGGGCCCGCATCAGGGCGTACACCATCCGCCGGAAGGAGCAGGGAACGATGGAACACCGGATGAATGCGCATGGAGCGCGGAAGTTGGAGTTTGAAAGTCACGGGGTTAAGTTGCGCCACCACTGGATAGGGACCAATGAAACGGGCATCTAACTTCCGGCAGGGACGGTGGGAGGGCAAAAAGCGAGTGGACAATAGAACCCGATCTCCTACCTTGATCTCGGGACCCGGCTGGCGATGGCCGTCAGCGTGGCGTTTATAGTCCTCCTTGGCTTGATCCAGTTGTTGGTGCAAGAGTTGTTGCACCGCTGTGAGTTCTTGCAGCCAGTCCTCCGCTGCAGGGACTTCTGAAGTTTCAATGACAGAAGGAAAGAAATGTGGATGGAAGCCGTAGTTTGCAAAGGACGGGGTTTCTTTAGTTGAAGCCTGGACACCATTGTTGTAAGCAAATTCCGATAGAGGTAATAGGGAAGCCCAATTGTCCTGTTGGTAGTTTACATAACAGCGAAGGTATTGTTCCAAAGTGGCATTGGTGCGCTCAGTTTGCCCATCCGTTTGGGGATGGTGAGCTGAAGATAAACGAGAGTCTATACTCAATAGTTTCTGTAGCGCTTTCCAGAAACGAGAGGTGAATTGAGATCCACGGTCAGTGACTAAACTCTTGGGCAATCCATGTAGTCGGAAAACATGTTGAAGGAATAAATCTGCAGTCTCTTTGGCCGTGGGAAGACCATCGCAGGGAATGAAATGGGCCAACTTGGTAAAAAGGTCCACCACCACTAGGATCGTGGTGAATCCAAGGGAGGGTGGTAGGTCAGTGATAAAATCCGCGGAGATTATCTCCCATGGGCGAGAAGGAGTGGGAAGGGGATGCAGTAGCCCTGACGGCTTCTCCCTGCGTGTCTTGGAACGCTGACATACAGGGCAGGTATTGACATATTTCTCCACATCCTTGCGGATCTTGGGCCAACAAAAATCTCGTAGGATCAAGTGCATGGTTTTAAAAAGTCCAAAATGCCCTGCTGGCTTGCTGTCATGACACAGATGAAGTGCTTTTTCTCTGCCTGGACCTGGAGGGATGTAAACATGATTCCTGTAGCATAGTAGCCCATCCTTAAGTGAGAAAGGGAAACGTAGTCCTTGGCGAATCTGTTCTTGAGCCCAGGCATCTGCCTGTTGACTGGCTCTAATTTCTTGAGCGCAAAGGGGTTCTGGGCTAGAGGAAGTTGGTTCAATTGAAGTGGATTTGGTGTTGCCCACTGTGAGCGTGGCAAAGTTTTCGGGTTGCAGCAATCGAGATTCTGAGGTCTCTCTGCGTCCTGCAGCATACTCTGGTTTCCGTGATAGAGCATCTGCCTGCTTGGTCTGCGCCGGGGTTACATAATGGATCTGAAAATCAAAACGTTCAAAGAATAAGGCCCAGCGTTGCTGCCTTTGATTTAACTTTCGTGCGGTCCTTAGGTGCTCTAAATTTCGATGATCAGTATGAACTTCAATGGGAAATTTGGCCCCTTCTAACCAATGTCTCCAATTTTCAAAAGCTGCCTTTATGGCCAAAAGTTCTTTCTCCCAAATAGTGTAATTTCTCTCTGGGGCTGTCAGTTGACAGGAGTAATAGGCACAAGGATGAAGATGTTCTCCCACTGGCTGCATGAGTACAGCCCCAATTGCCACATCAGAGGCGTCAGCCTGCACAACAAAAGGGGTTTTAGGATCAGGGTGCTGTAGAATTGGCTGGGTCGTGAATAACTGCTTTAGCCGGTGGAACCCTTTCTCTGCTTGCTCCGTCCAGCGGAAAGGCTGTTTCCCACGATGCAGCTGGTGATTGCGTCCGACCAGCGAGCGAAGTCTGGGATGAGTTTGCGGTAGTAGTTTGCAAACCCCAAGAAGCGCTGCACTTCCTTCTTGTTGGTTGGCGCCCGCCATTCAAATACTGCTGAAACCTTTGCCGGGTCCATGGAGAGCCCTAGTGGCGAGACGCGGTATCCCAGGAAGTCTACTTCTTGCAGATCAAAGGCGCATTTTTCTAACTTGGCATATAGTCCATGATCCCGCAATCGTTGTAGCACCATTCTGACGTGTTGCTCGTGTTCCGATTGTGATCTAGAAAACACCAAAAAATCATCCAAATATATGATCAAGAACCGATCTAGATAAACCTGGAAGATATCGTTGACAAAATGCTGGAATGTTGCGGGAGCTCCGGATAATCCGTAATTCATGACTAGGGACTCAAATAATACGAATTTGGTCTGGAAGGCGGTTTTCCATTCGTCCCCTTCTCTGATGCGAACTAGATTGTAAGCCCCCCGGAGATCCAGCTTGGTGTAAACCTTGGCCCCTCGGTGCCGGTCTAATAGGTCTGAGATCAAAGGCAGGGGGTAGCGATTCCGCTTCGTGATATTGTTCAATGCTCTATAGTCCACAACCAAGCGTAGGTCCCCTGACTTCTTTTTCACAAACATCACTGGGGAAGCAGCTGGGGATTGAGAGGGTCTGATGAACCCCTTGCGAAGGTTTGACTCTATAAACTCCCTGAGAGCTTCTTGCTCTGGTTCAGTCAGGGAGTAGAGGTGTCCTCGCGGAATCGGGGGCCCCTCCACCAAGTCAATGGCACAGTCGTAGGGTCTATGTGGGGGTAGTTTCTCGGCTTCCTTTTCATTGAAAACATCCCAAAAGTCCGAATATTTCTTGGGCAAGGTGATGATGGGCTCAGCGTCCGTGGCATGACAGACCTTGGCTACTAGACAATGGTTTTGGCAATATCTTGAGGCAAACTGCAGTTCTCTGTTGGACCAGGAGATGTTTGGGTCGTGGAGTGTCAGCCATGGAATCCCCAAAATCACAGGGAAGTGGGGAACCTCGGTAACGAAGAAGGAAATTTCTTCCATGTGTTCCCTTATCCACATCCTGGTGGGTTCAGTCCATTGGCTTACTGGACCTGTCTTTAGGGGACGGCCATCTATGGCCTGCACCACCCGGGCATTCTTGAAATCATGATATTGTAATCCCAGAAAGTCGGCATACTCTCTATCGATGAAGTTGTTTGTTGCCCCTGAATCTATCATGGCATGGATCATGACGGGTCCTTTTTTCACTGACCACAGCGTGACCACCAGGAGAAATAGGACCCCGGTTTGCGGCTCTTGAGTGGGGTTTTTGACCGGGTTGGCGAGCCTCTCTACGCCCGGTCGCTGGCTTCCCCCGCCGGCTTGGCTCCAGCCGCCTCGGCCGTTTCCGGCTCCACGGAGGACGCCGCCGCCAGGCGGGCGGCAGGCTTCCTTTTGGCTGGACATTCTCTGGCGAAGTGGCCCCCATTCCCGCAGTACCAACACAAATTCAAACGTTGGCGGCGGGCCTTTTCGGCAACATCCAGTCTGGGGCGGACATTGCCCAACTGCATCGGCTCCTCCTCGCTACCCATGGGGTTTGGGGCTGGCGGTGGGACTCTCCATGCTGGACGTGGCTGAATACTGGCAGAAGCGGGGGTTTCACTCCGGCTCTCCCACTCTGTCCTCGGAGCCACTGTTTTTTGTTGGCTATCAGGGCTTCGGCACGTAGACACTGGCTGATGAGTCTCTCAAGAGTCCCTGGAGGATCCACCTTAGAGATCTCTTCCTGCATCTAGAAGTTGAGGCCCTCGCGAAACTGTCCTCTAAGGGCTATATTGTTCCAGCCGGTGTTCTGAGCCAGCACCCGGAACTCGGCTATGTACCGGGACAACGGCCTGTCCCCTTGGAAGAGACGCCGGAGTTTATGGCCGCCTCCTCGTCGTCTTCGATCCCTCAGGTCTTTCTAAGGTGGTTCAGGAAACTTTGCGCAGAGCTTAGGTGCGTGGAACCCGCATCAAACAGCGCCGTTGCCCAATTGGCCGCAGGCCCATCTAGGAGACTGTAGATCCACGCCACTTTGACATCTTCTTGGGCAAATTCGGCTTGGCGGGCTTCTAAGTACGCCTGACACTGGCGATGGAAAACATGAACCTTGGAAGCTTCTCCGGAAAACTTGGTTGGTAGCGCTAGGGCAGGAAGACGCACTCCGCGTTCCTTCAAGCCCATTATTTCACCCTCCTGCGTTCGGAGAGTATCACGGATTCTATTGAATTCTTCTTGGGAAATGGTGTAACTGGCCGGTTGAGCCTCCGCTCCGGTTCCTGTAGACATTCTGGCCTTAGGTTGTTTGGTGCTTAAGGTGGCGGAGTCAAACTGTCAGGACCCAGGCTGCAGAGCACCAATAACCTTACACAGAGGCCAGAATCTATCTAATATCTTTATTATAGAAATATATAAAGTCAATAAAAACAAGTGAAGAATAAAGTTCAGAAACAGACCTTCCAGATGAGGTCAAATATAGTCCAGAAATGTATTGTCCAATATAAGATATTAGAGTCCAAAGTTATATTCCACTTGACCGAAACACACACTTTGCCGAGCAATAGTGTGGGGAATGACAGAGTCTTTAAGGTCCAATGTAGCTTGACAACTAGGCTAGAAAATAACTTGATTCTTGGCTAGATCAAAGGCTTGGAACGAGGCAAACACGAAACATGAATAGAGTCCAAGGAAGTCCGTGAAAACAATGCAAGGCTGGAAACTTGATCCGGGAAACAAGGAATTGGGGTTACGAAGTCCACACACGATCTCTCTCCTCAAGCTGAACAATTGACTCCGCAAAGTTCCCCTTGCGAGCAGCACCTATATTGGGTCTCGTTTTCCCGCCGACAGAACACTTTCCCTAGAGAACGAGAAGCGAAACCCAACTCTGTCCAGATGCATGACTCCTTAGAATTTCCCAAGGGAAGCAGACCTAATCAGCTAATTGTTTGGCAGCGATTCTCAGGCTCTGGCGATTTGCCTCCCTGGCTCCCCTATCTCTATTATAATTGTCCCTCCGGGAAAACGGGGGGAAATTCTGCCCAAGGCCTCTTCGTTTTCCTCTTCGTCTGCCACAATAGTACTAGGAACAGGACTACAAGGCCCATGAGTCATCACACCCCAGTTCCTTCAAGGTCAGGCCAGTCACTTCAAGGATATCATTCATCCATCTTGCCCTTAGTCGGCCCCTCTTCCTTTTTCCTTCCCTTTTCCTTCCTTTTTCCTTCCTTTTTCCCTAGCATCATTATCTTCTCCAAGCTTTCCTGTATTCTCTCTATGTGGCCAAAATACTTCATCTTTGCCTCTAATATCCTTCCCTCCAGCGAGCGGCTGGGCATTATTTCCTGGAGGATGGACTGGTTGGATCTTCTTGCAGTCCAAGGCACTCTCAGGATTTTCCTCCAGCACCAGAGTTCAAAAGCGTCTATCTTCCTTCGCTCAGCCTTCCTTATGGTTCAGCTCTTGCACCCATAGGTTATTATGGGGAATATCATTGCTTTAACTATGCACACCTTCATTGCCAGTGTGATGTCTCTTCTTTTCACTATTTTATCAAGATTGGCCATTGCTCTCCTCCCAAGAAGTAAACATCTTCTGATTTCCTGGCTGCAGTCTGTATCTGCAGTGATCTTCGCGCCTAGAAATATAAAATCTGCCACTGCCTCCACATTTTCTCCCTCTATTTGCCAGTTATCAATCAGTCTGGTTGCCTTAATCTTGGTTGTCTTCATGTTTAACTGCAATCCAGCTTTTGCACTTTCTTCTTTCACCTTAGTGATAAGGCTCCTCAGCTCCTCCTCACTTTCAGCCATCAGAGTGGTATCATCTGCATACCTAAGGTTGTTAATGCTTCTTCCAGCAATTTTAACTCTGGCCTTGGATTCATCAAGCCCCGCACATCGCATAATGTGTTCTGCATACAAGTTGAATAGGGAGGGTGAAAATATATAGCCCTGTCATACTCCTTTCCCATCCACAGACCTTTTGAAATTTTAAAAAGCTGAACAATTTCATTGGAACATATACCTTAGTTTAATCCCATTGATTTACAAATCAGACTAAATGTGATGTTAAACATACTGTTGAATCTTGTGCTTGGTATTCTCTTCCTTTAGAAAGATGAACCAATGCCAGCTGGGGGAAAGCCAATCCAGCTCAAGACCACAGCACTAGGGGAGATGTAATCCTTTCCCCTTGCACCACCCTCCCACTGAAATCTACCAGCATCTTGAAACCTGGTATTGGCCACAAGATCTACTTTAATCCAATACCCTCATTTAAGTGTAGTGCAGACAGATTGCAACCACAAAGAATGAGCTAAACCAAAGCCAGGAGAGTCTTTTACCAGCTCTCTTTGTTTTGGTTTTGAGGTTAGTTTTATTTTTGCTTTACTTTTTTGCAGAGGAAAGGGGCACAACTCCCTGACACAATGATCTTTGGTCCATCGGTTTGGGTCAATGAACTCATCATGTGTGTGGCTTTTGATTCCAACTCAAAAGCCACCATGTGTGGGCTACCCAAAAGGCAGCAGGGCAATTTTTTTTACTGTTTATACTATTTCCCCTTTGCCTAAGTGTTTTTCCATTTCTCCTCACTCTCGCAATGCCACTGGCACTCTATCTAGAAGAAAGCTTGTTTTTTAAAAATATAATAATACTTTTGAAACAATGTGAACTCATACATTTTTCCTAGAATAAGAGAATCCAGATTCAAACTGCCAGCTCTTTACTGCCAACAGTGGTGTTCTCCAGTCCTTTATTGTTATTGCACAACATCTTGACACATAAAAGTAAATACTGCATCCGGAAATGCATGCCAAATGTAAGCCTGTCTCAGATGGCTTAAAGATGTGTCTTTTTTGTTTGTTTGTTTTATTCATAAGATCATGGTGAACTTACATTACCCAGAAACCAGCTGTAGATAATATGAGTGAGGTTTTTTTCCTTCACCATGTCACTTAAGCTGGTATACATTATGATCTTTCCACCATTCTAGCCACCAATTTGTAGCCTTAAAATAAAGCATAACATACACCAAGTTCTGTTTTCTCTAATAACTCACATCTCCTGCCATTCCTATTTTATAATTCCAACCCTTAAAAAAGCCAGAAAATGTCGACACCAAGGATTTCTTCATAGTATGGTAAAAACAACAAAATTTTGTGGCATCTTGAAGACTAACAAGTTTTCCTTGGCATAGGTTACTGTGGTTTGCAGCTCAGGTGTATTTCACAGCTAAAGTACAGTTATTTTGCACCTTCACAAAATCACTTTGGAGAATTCAGGTGTTGCCACTTATTTCATTGCATGAGTTTAAGCTAGTCCATGCTCTATAGCCTATGACATTATGTACATTTATTGGATATGAACTAAGGCATACATGAACATGAACAGAAACTAAAGAAAGCTTGTAAAATTCATGGGAGTCTCCATAATTTGTAAAGAACCTTGAAAGCACATGCGAATGAAATCAGTAAGGCTTAACTCTAAGAAAGTGAGTATATAATTACAGTGCATGATTCTTCAAATATATTTTCTTCAAATATATTATCTTCTGCTAACATCTGTAATAGCTGTTTGGCTCCATATTTACATGTACCTTCACTATTTGGAGTTGCCCTAGATATTTCCTCACATGAAAGTTAAAGGTTGAAAAAAGGAAGGAAGGAAGGAAGGAAGGAAGGAAGGAAGGAAGGAAGGAAGGAAGGAAGGAAGGAAGGAAGGAAGGAAGGAAGGAAGGAAGGACACTATCTGTAAATATGTCACACCTCATTTTGCAGAATGAGAACTAAGCTTTCTTGACAGAAACTTAACCTAGTTTGCTGGAACACTGGTAGTTCAATTGACCAGATAGCAGGAGTTCAAGTTTTGTGGAACTATTAATATTATACTAATCAATTAATTATTCACATTATTCTGGAACATATTTATATCTGTATATAGGCATCAGAACATAAAATATAACTTAATCCCTACATAAATAGTCACATATAGACTTAACTTTATTCAATGGGGTTTATGTTCAATTCAGGTTTCCATTACTGTGAATCAGAATAAGAAAGATGTGCTTTGTACTAGTCAGAATTCAGAGATTTCATATGATACAAGTTACAAAATGTAGCAAAATCGCCCTATTCTAACTTTTACTGCAAGATTATTTACACAGAACTGTAGAGGTAAATCTTGGTTATTAACCACGAGAAATAACTTTTTAAAAAACTTATCCAAATCAAACCTTTCAATGGACTGTGATCAGTGTCTTACATACCATTGTACAGTTAAGTTCTACTACTGGTGTCCAAAGGATTGAAAAACTTTGTACTGTGTTTGATAGTGTCAACACCATTCATACCTATGCAGCCAAATCCTAGTCATGTTTACTTAAAATTAAGGCTCACTGATTTAAATGTTAAGTTTTTTTCCAGGGGGTACATGCTGCTTCCATGACACAGCAGCCTCAAAGTCTTCCACTTAAGACCCCAGGGGTACAACTTTGAAAAATGTGTGATTAGTGACAATCTTCGGAGGGTAATCCAGCCAATTTGTAATGGGGGAAGGTTCAGCTCCTTTCCTCACCTTCAAATGAATTTTTAAAATACAAAAATAGACTTTTCCTCTCTCATGAGACAGACATTTGAGCAATCAACATGATTCCTATATTCTTATCATACAGTAGTAGTAGTAGTAGTAGTAGTAATGATAATAAATTTTATTTGTTATCCGCCTGTCCTAGTGGCTCGAAGTGGGGGTACAACAAAGTCAAAATATATCAACATAAATACATTTGTTGTTTATTTGTGTAGTCGCTTCCAACTCTTCATGACCTCATGGACTAGCCCATGCCAGAGCTCCCTGTCAGCCGTGGCCACCCCCAGCTCCTTCAAGGTCAAGCCAGTCACTTCAAGGATATAATCCATAATAATAATAATAATAATAATAATAATAATAATAATAATAATAATAATAATAACTATAATAACAAATGCAATTAAGGCCAAGATTGAAAAATCAGCTGATGACCCAAAATGCAGACTGTGCAAGGAAACCGACGAAACCATTGATCATATCCTCAGCTGCTGTAAGAAAATCGCACAGACAGACTACAAACAGAGGCACAACTATGTGGCCCAAATGATTCATTGGAACTTATGCCTCAAGTACCACCTCCCAGCAGCAAAGAACTGGTGGGATCACAAACCTGCAAAAGTATTGGAAAATGAGCACGCAAAGATACTGTGGGACTTCCGAATCCAGACTGACAAAGTTCTGGAACACAACACACCAGACATCACAGTTGTGGAAAAGAACAAGGTTTAGATCATTGATGTTGCCATCCCAGGTGACAGTCGCATAGATGAAAAACAACAAGAAAAACTCAGCCGCTATCAGGACCTCAAGATTGAACTTCAAAGACTCTGGCAGAAACCAGTACAGGTGGTCCCGGTGGTGATGGGCACACTGGGTGCTGTGCCAAAAGATCTCAGCCGGCATTTGGAAACAATAGACATTGACAAAATCACCATCTGCCAACTGCAAAAGGCCACCCTACTGGGATCTGCACACTTCATCAGAAAATACATCACACAGTCCTAGACACTTGGGAAGTGTTCGACTTGTGGTTTTGCGAAACGAAATCCAGCATATCTATCTTGTTTGCTGTGCCATACAACGTCGTTGTGTTGATAATAATAATAATAATAATAATAATAATAATAATAATAATAATAATAATAATTTTTATTCTTATACCCCGCCTCCATCTCCCCGAAGGGACTCAGGGCGGCTTACATAGGGCAAAAGCCCAGGCAAATAAAATAAAAAAACATAAAACACATCAAATAACAAAAACCACACGTGAATGAGAATAAACATAAAATAAAATAAAATAAAATAAAATAAAATAAAATAGCAAAAACATTGGTAAAAACATAAGTTAAAATATAGCAATAGAATCATAAAAAGGAGCTGGGCAAAAGTGCTCTAAGTGTATTTTGTAAACACAAGGTAGTTGGTAAAGTGCTACATAATCGTGGGAGATTTGGAGTAGGCTGGACTTGGTTGGCCCCTCTTCCTTTTCCCTTCCATTTTCCCCAGCATAATTGTCTTTTCCAAGCTTTCCTGTCTTCTCATGATGTGGCCAAAGTACTTCATCTTTGCTTCTAATATCCTTCCCTCCAGTGAGCAGCCGGGCATTATTTCCTAGACTATGGACTGGTTTAATCTTCTTGCAGTCCCAGGCACCCTCAGAATTTTCCTCCGACACCACAGCCTTCTTTATGGATACATACAATACATAAACACAATACATATATCAAATATATAAAATACAATACAATACATATATAAAAAACCATACACAATAGAATGCAGTAGAATGCAAATCCAAAACTCATGATTGAAATTTGACTGGGTAGGCCTGCAAGAAGAGATGGATCTTTAATTGGGTCTTAAATTCTCGTTTAGCTGTCAGAACTCTTCTGGCAGGTCATTCCATAGTCCTTGGGCAGCCGAGGAAAAGATCCTCTGGGTGATGGTTGCCAGTCTAGTCAGCCTTGTAAACATAGGAACACATTATTACAGAAAGGGTATAGCTTAACAGCAAAAACAGATGGTTCTGAGTTTTGTTTCTGGCATCTGCAGAGACGGTCACATTACACAATATGCCACTATTATTTCACTTTAACTGCCATGGTTCCATCCTAAGACACTCTGTGCTTTGCAGTTTGTTGTTGTTATTGTCATTTCCAGCTTATGGTAACCTTAAGGTGAATCTATCATGGTGTTTTCTTGGCAGGATTTGTTCAGATGGGGCTTGCCTTACCTTAGATTTGTTCAAAGTTGTCCAGTAGGTTTTTGTGGCTGAAGAGATTACAGCAGGAGGTTTGTGGCTTGCATTAAGAGCTCCCTAGCCAAATAAGTTGCCTCAAAACTGTCCTCAACTCATTGTCAGGCTGTCCTTTTCAATAAACAGGAAACTCCCATTTTTAGGCTGTTGAGAGCACTTCCCAAATGTGTTTAGGTGATACAATTGGTCAAAAGCACTGTTTCAGCAAGTTTAAGATATGCATATATATTTTGGAGGGGGGTCGTGGACATTACTTTAAATTGCTCCTCTTCTCCATGCTGAAGCTGATGGCCATTCTACTTCTGGCGAGCAGTCCAAGAAGACCTCTGGATGCAAAATCATCTTTCCACTTTTGCCCTGTTTGCTGCCTTTCAAAAATAACCACCACAGATTAGAGAGCTGGGCCAAAATTAACAAAATGCATTTCAACAAGGACAAATGTAAGATACTACACTTAGGGAGAAAAAATGAAAAGCGAAGATACAGAATGGGTGACGCATGGCTTGCCAACAGTCCATGTGAAAAAAATATTGGAGTCTTCACAGACAACAAGTTGAACATAAGCCATCAGTGTGATGCAGCAGCTAAGAAAGCCAATGGGATTTTGGGCTGCATTAAAAAGAGCATAGTGTCTAGATCGAGGGAAGTCATAGTGCCTTTGTATTCTGCTTTGGTCAGACTTCACCTGGAATACTGTGTCCTGTTCTGGGCACCACAATTCAAGAGCGATATTGATAACCTTTGATCATTTTAGTCACCCAGAAGAGGGCGACTAAAATGATCAAAGGTCTGGAGACCATAAATCCCTATGAGGAGCGGCTTAAAAAGCTGGGTCTATTTAGTTTGCAGAAGAAATGGTTGAGTGGAGACATGATAGACATGTATAAATATGTGAGAGGATGTCATAAGGAAGGAGGAGCAGGCTTGTTTTCTGCTGCTCTGGATACTAGGACTCTGAGCAATGGGTTCAAATTACAGGAAAGGAGTTTCCACTTGAACATTAGGAAGAACTTCCTGACAGTACAAACTGTTCAGGAGTGGACCTCTCTGCCTCAGAGTGTGATGGAAGCTCCTTTCTTGGAAGCTTTTAAACAGAGGCTGGATGGCTATCTGTCAGAGATACTTTAATTGTACTTTTCCTGCATGGTAGGGGTTGGGCTAGATGTTCCACATGGTCTCTTTCAACTCTTATTATCTATTATTCTATTATCATTCAAATAACTGTAAATTCACAAATAATTCCAGGCAATGATAGGGATTTTCTTTGTGGGTAATTGTTAAGCATTTCCATGTTTACAAGACTTCCTATCTGTTTTGCAGAAGTTCCTGCTCACACATGCCCCTGCATCCCAAAACCAGGTTTGCTAATCATAAGTACCCTTCCTCCAAGCAGAATACACAAAATAGGGGAAAGGCTTGAGATTGTGAGATGCGTCTATATTTTTAATTAATATTTTAAGTGTTTGTAGGCACAGTGCTTATGTGCTTTGCAAATGTAGAAGTAATTAGCTGTATTGCAAGATTGTGAACTCTGGAAATTGCCCAATTCCTCAAAAAAAAAAAACCATACAAAGGGCGGGAGAAGCACAGTCAAAGAGAGGCAATGTATGGTTCGGGAGGAGTTATGTCTGAATTTATATGCATCAACTGACATGCTTTTAGTTTATTGAAAGTGCTGACAAAAGATTGGTGTGATAAGAATGGCTATCCTGGCAGGTTCCAGCTCTCAATGAGACAGGTTCACAGCATCCAGAATTTATTTTTAGAGCCTTTTGTGGTAAAGTCCTGAGTGGAAATTCAAATCTTGGTCTCTAATCCAACTTTCAAACCACTATAAAATGTTGCCTCATGTAGCATTTGAAGGAGAGCCTTTAGAATACTGTCGGGGAGCTCCTTTGGAGCCCCTGATCAAACTACAAGGAGTCCACACATGAAGTCATGGTAACTAAAGTGGAGTCAAAGTCCTATAATCATGTAGTGTAGATGGGCCCTGGTTAAAAGAAGCAGAAAGTACGCAAGACTCTTCTTTCCATGAGAATCAGGGGAGCCACTACCAGATCAGAATGAACAAATACATTGACCCAGAAATGGCCACTTCCCTTGTTGTTCCCTTCCCTTCAGACTCTGCATGCAAACTGTTAAGTCACTAGTGAACATGTACAGCTGCATTAAGAAGTGACCCATACTGATCCCACTTAGGGCTGCACAGGCTGGCAGCAGTGGAGCACTTTGATTCAAGTTCAATATAACCTTTACATTTATAAAGAGGTCTTAGAGACTTTGGTTATCTAAAAAAAAACTTATTTGTGTGTGTTGATATCATTAGGTATAGCAGTAGAAGGTTAAATCATCATCATATTGTAAGGTGAGGCAACCTCATCCTCCCATGACTAGTAATCTTTAGCTCTAGAAACAAAGGAAAAAATAAGAACTTGGGTTTTAGCATTTTATGTCTACGAACATAAGAACGATGTGGTCTGTGGCCAAAGTATTTGGAATACATGCAATTACAGTTTATTCCCTTCAAAACATGCTCCTTGTGATCGAATACAGTGATCTCAGCATGGCTGCCCTTCTTCGTAGCAGTGGAGGAAGTCATCACTTGACATGTTGCTCAAAAGCCCTCATCGCAGCTGCCTGGACATTTTTAACTGTCTCAAAATGATGTCCTTTGAAGCATGTTTTGAGTTTGGGGCAAGAAAGCGCAAAGAATCAAGCCAGCTGTACGATGAGAGATGAAACCTTCAGAACAGCCTTCACATGAAGAGCAAAGTTGCTCCCAATTCTTGACATTGAAGGATGTTGCTCCAGACTGCTGCATTTTTTGCCCAGGACAAAAAATGCAAAAAAAACACAAAATTACTTTTTTGCTAATGTAACGACTGCTTCAAATGTGTGGTATCAGCTCAGGAAGGTCAAACTGTATGCCTGGGTTCCATTCTCATTTCTTTCAGGACAGACTGTGTCTGCCAGGTCAAGCTGAAGGCCTGTGTTCAGATGCCTGCAGAAAGCCCACTGGGAAAGGCACCCTCCTTATTGCACTGAATGGCAACTCATGTCAAAAGCATTAGCCTTGGATACAGTGAAGTGCAGTGGTTTTGAATGGGATACCATGATTCTGGAGACCAGGACCTGAATCCCTCCTCAATGCCAGGCTCTGTCAGCCTCAGAGGAAAGAAAAACCTTGGGTCTCTTAATGAAATATAGAGAGTCATCTAGTTGGTAGTGTCATCCAGATCCAATCAAGCAGTTTGTCCAGTTTGCTGAGGACAGAGAGAGAGTGAGAGAGAGGTGCTGGCTAGCGTTCCTTGACTTGCCGTTATTATCCACAAGTGAGCAGTGAGGGGGCAAATAAATAACTACCTTATCACATTGAGAAATTTACCAGTCGTAGGACACTTCAGCCTCTTTTCAGTCATGGAGAGGAAATGAGCTCATCACATGAGTTAAACTTCTTCTGGCTGTCATACAAAGCCCTCTGTGGTTAAAAAGAGGCAGAACTGTCCTGAAAAGGAATTCCAGCAATCGACTTCATCACATTGAGAAATGTCCCCCTGGTAGGACACTTGGGCATCTTTTCAAGCATGGAGAAGCACAGAGCTCATCATGTAATCCAGGGTTGAAAAGAGGCAGAAATGTCCTGAAAGGAAGGAATTCTGAACACGAGCCGTGTTCAGATCTCCTACCTCTTATCATTATTTACTCCCATCTTTACAACTGAAAAACCGGTGCAATGGAAACCATCTCCGTTTCCCATCCTGTTTCATTGCCCAACCATCAGTAATGGTTTTAACATGGACTACTGTCTCTTGTATCCTATGGGCTTTGATGCAGAACTACAGGCTCCCATGGAAAGCATGGTTTTAACCTGGATCACTGTCTCTTGTATCCTATGGATTTTGATGCAGAACCATAGGATCCCATGGAAATCAATGGTTTTGAACTGTCAGTCTCCTTTAATGTAAGGGGCTTTGGGCAGATTGAGGAATCTCTTGGTTTTCAGATACTGATGTTTCTCCTGATTAAAAACAAAAAAAGTACTACTGACCTTGTGATGAATGTAAAGGATGAATGTATTGCCAGCTCTTAAGTTTCCAACTGTGTGATTGAGGGGCGGGGGGGACGACTCCAAATGTGACTGCTGAGGATAGAAGAGCGCGATTTTCTCCTCTTAAAGGGATGGTCACCCATGCTTCCCCTCTCTCAATGTGATGAAGTGGTAATAATTGGGTTGCTATGAGTTTTCTGGGCTGTATGACCATGTTCCAGAAGCATTCTCTCCTGATATTTTGCCCACATCTCTGGCAGGCATCCTCAGAGGTTGTGAGGTCTGTTGGAAGCTAGGAAAGGAAGGTTTATATATCGTGGAAAGTCCAGGGTGGGAGAAAGAACTCTTGTGTTGTCTAAGACTTTCATGGCCGGGATCACAGGGTTGTTGCATGTCTTTCGGGCTGTGTGGCTATGTTCCAGAAGTATTCTCTCCTGACGTTTTGCCCACATCTATGGCAGGCATCCTCAGAGGTTGTGAGGTATGGAGAAACTAGGCAAGGAAAGGAAAAAATATATATCTGTGGAGAGTCCATGGTGGCCAATTGCAACATTCACACTTGTCTGTTTGAGACAAGTGTGAATGTTGCAATTGGCCACCTTGATTAGCTTGAATGGCCTTGCAGCTATCATGTCAGAGTACACAGAGAAGCCGTTGAAATCCACAAGTATATGGGCAATTTCAACAGAAAGGAGGAAACCATGTAAATGAACAAAAACTGGCTACCACTATAAAAAAAACCTTCTAAAATCAGGACAGTAAATAAAGAAAGAGGGGAATTTCAGTCAGGAAACAACCAGGGCCAGCGAATACCTCCTAACAAAGGATTCCCCAGACAGGAAGCAGCCAGGCTTTGAAGCAGCGAGGCCATTCAATGCTAATCAAGACGGCCAATTGCACCCTTCCCACTTGCCTCAAACAGCCAAGAGTTTAATGTGTTGTCGAAGGCTTTCATGGCTGGGATCACAGGATTGTTGTATGTTTTCCAGGCTGTATGGCCATGTTCTAGAAATATTCTCTCCTGACGTCTCGCCCATATCTATGGCAGGCATCCTCAGAGGTTGTGAGGTATAGCCCGGAAAACATACAACAATCCAGCCAAGAGTTCTTTCTCCCACCCTGGACATTCCACAGATACATAAACCCCACTTGACTAGTTTTCCAACAGACCTCACAACCTCTGAGCATGCCTGCCATAGATGTGGGCGAAACGTCAGGAGAGACTGCATCAGGAACATGGCCATACAGCCCGGAAAACTCACAGCAACTCAGTGATTCCGGCCGTGAAAGCCTTCCCACAGGTGGTAAGAAGTTAGCCAAAGGGAATCAAAGACTGTTTGGGGGGGGGGGGGGAGATGATGAGGTCGTGTGTGGGAGAAGAGCCGCTGTGACGAGATGAGAAGTAAACCCTCGGGGGGGGGAGGGGGGAGCTGAAGAGCGCGAGTATATAAAGCCGGAGACAGGCGCGAGGGCGGCCAGGCTGAGAGGAACAAGAGGAGAGGAGAAGGAGGAAGCAGCAGTGCTGAAGGGAGAGAAAGCAGTGGGCGCTATTCCTCGACTTCCTCGGGACCTGTTGCTTGGGAACAGAAGTAGTAGTAGTAGACGAGTTTAAAGGGCTTTGGGTCCAAAGCCTGAGGGCTGTCTCTTTCGCACTTTTGTGGAGCCCACAGGCGCCGACGACAGTCCGCTCATGGGCTGAAGGAGGGCCGGCCTGGGAGCCGTTTGAAGCGCGCGCCCCGCTCAAAAGGGGATTGAGGAGAAGGAGGCGGCAAGAGGCGCGCGCGCCGTACTCTTGAACGTCTTCTTTCCCTGGAGGCAAAGGGAGCGCGAGGAGGAAGAGGCACGCGCGTGAGAGAGAGGAGGAGGAGCGCGCTCCCTGCTTCTTTCCTCGGAGGAGGCACGAGACTCCCCTCCACTCCCGAGGGGCGTCCCTTCTGGCGCCCCTTCTGACCCTATGAGGGCGCCTCGGGCTTGCCAAGGACGCCGCACCCGCAGCTCGCCCCTCCGCCCGCGGCTACGGCCCCGCTGCTGCTGCCGTCGGGCGGGCGCCCCCGTTGCCCTCTCTCCTCCTCCTCCTCCTCGGAAGCCCCCTCCCCGCCTCCCGAAGTGGCTTCTCCGGGCTGCAACAACTGCAGCAGCAGAGGCGGAGGGGAGGCTTGCTGCAGCGGCTCCCCCTCCACTTCTCCCTCTTCTTCGGACGGGCCGCTAGATCCAGACCCTGCTCGGCTAGACGTTGCGGGCGAGGTGGCTCCTCCTCCTCCGCCGCCTCCTCCTCCTCCTCCTCCGCGGAGCCCTAAAGCCGCCCGCTGCCGGAGGATGGTGCGCCTGGCGGCCGAGCTGCTGCTCCTCCTGGGGCTCCTCCTGCTCACGCTCCACATCACCGTCCTCCGCAGCAGCGCCGCCGAAGAGCAGGAGAAGGGGGCGGCGGCGGGGAATCGGAGCCAGCGCCTCCTCCAGCAGCAGCAGCAGCAGGTGAGGAGTGATTGACGCGCGTCGCGAGGGGGGCTCCAAGACCCGCCTCAGAGAGAGAAAGGGTGTGCGTGTGTGTGTTGCGAAGGGGCGGGGCCTATTATGATGCCAGCCCCTCCGAGGCTGAGAGAGCGGGCCTTACCCGAAGTCAGCCAGGGCCCTTCAAGACAGCCATATAACCCAGAAGATCAAGACAGAAAATCCCACAGTATGTGCTTTCAACTGGGTTATTTGAGTCCACACGGCCATATATCCCAGTTCAAGCCAAATTTTTATTTGTCATGTCAGAAGCGAGCCGAGGGTACAGTTGTAATGTATTTAAAATTACAAAGTTAAAAACTTGGCATTATACTAAATGTTCTTTGGCCAGTAGCCTGCCACTTGGAGTGCCTCTGGTGTTGCTATAAGAAGGTCCTCCCTTGTGCATGTGTCAGGGCTCAGACTGCATTGTAATAGGTGGTCCGTGGTTTGCTCTTCTCCACACTCGCATGTCACGGACTCCACTTTGTGGCCCCATTTCCTAAGGTTAGCTCTGCATCTCATGGTGCCAGAGCGCAGTCTGGTCAGCGCTTTCCAAGTCATTCAGTCTTCTGTGTGCCCAGGAGGGAGACTCTCATCCGGTCTCAGCCATGGATTGAGGTTCCAGGTTTTAGCCTGCCACTTTTGGACTCTCGCTTGCTGGGGTGTTTCTGCGAGTATCTCTGTAGATCTTAGAAAACTATTCCTTGATTTAAGGCATTGGCTTGCGGGCTTATATCTGAACAGAGGATGGGCCGGAGACATCACTGCCTTGGTCCTTTCATTTCTGGCTGCTACTTCTCAATGGATTTCAGGTGGTGCAATACTGGCTAAACAGCATAATTTCTCCAATGGTGTGGGGCGTAGACATCCTGAGATAATGCTCATTAAGAGCCACATCCACTGTTTTAATGTGGTGAAATGTATTTCACACTGGCATGCATATTCAACAGCAGAGTAGCAAAGTGCAAGGGCAGATGTCTTCACTGTGTCTGGTTGTGATCCCCAAGTTGTACCAGTCAGCTTTCGTACTATGTTATTTCTAGCGCCCACTTTTTTCTTGATAGTCAAGCAGTGCTTCTTATAACTCAGAGCACGGTCCAGGGTAACTCGCAGGTATTTTGGTGTGCTGCAATGCTCCAGTGGGATTCCTTCCCAGATAATCCTCAGATCTTGAGATGCTTGTCTGTTCTTAAGGTGAAAAGCACACATCTGTGTTTTAGATGGATTAAGAATCAGCCGGTTTTCCCTGTAATAGGCAATAAGAGCACCTAAAGCTTCAGAGAGCTTCTGCTCAACCATTTCAAAGCTCCCTGCTTGGATGGTGATGGTACATTTGTCAGCATAGCAGAAACTCACTGTCCCTTCTGGCAGTGGCTGATTTGTGTAAATGTTAAACATTAATGGAGCATTGCTCCATTAATGTCCAAAGCAGATAATGTGGGATTTTATTCAGCTGTGTGGAAGGGGTCCCAGTAGATTGGTTTGGGCAGGGATTTCCAAGCCCAACCCTCCAGCCACTGCACAGATTAAAGGAAACACGCCTTGCTATTCCTGAACAAGATCCTACACAGCAGGCATGGGCAGTTGTGGGAGTTGAAGACCAAGGGCCCTTCCACAACCATATAACCCAGAATATCAAGGGAGATCATCCACATCGTCTTTGAACTGGCTTATCTGAGTCCACACTGTCATATATTCCAGTCCAATGTGGATTCTAGAGAGCTGTGTGGAAAGAAGCCGAAAAACCCAGAGGACCAAAGTAATTGTCTAAGTGAATGTACCCAAAGGGTGCTCATCAATGCTTCTTCTTCATCCTGGAAAGAAGTAATGAGTGGAGTGCTGCAAGGTTCCGTCCTGGGCCCGGTTCTGTTCAACATCTTCATTAATGACTTAGATGAAGGGCTAGCAGGCATTATCATTAAGTTTGCAGATGAGACCAAATTTGGGATACTCCAGAAGACAGCCAATACTTCAGAAGGCAGCTACAAAATAAAGGCCATTGTTTCAGGTGCACAACTATTTTCACATACAGTGGAGTCTCGCTTATCCAACATAAATGGGCTGGCAGAACGTTGGAGAAGCAAAAATGTTGGATAATAAGGAAAAGCCTATTAAATGTCAAATTACGCTATGATTTTACAAATTGAGCACCAAAACATATTTTACAAGAAATTGACAGAAAAAGCAGTGCAATACACAGTAACATCATGTAGTAATTGCTGTATTTTCTAATTTAGCACCAAAACATCGCAATGTATTGAAAACATTGACTACAAAAACTTTGACTACTAAAATTGACTACAGATAAAGATAGAATTGCATAAAATGAACTTACAGTAACAACATTGTCAGAAGTTAAATCCGTAAAAATTCAGTCCTGTGAAGATATTTTAAAAATCTGTGATCCTTGCCTGCCTAGAAAAACAGCTGTGGATCCAGGTAGGAGGCAGACTGTATTGGATAATACAGAACATTGGATGAGCAAAGGTTGGATAAGCGAGACTCTACTGTATGTCCAAGTGTTACACCCCTAGGCAGCGAGAGCACTGAAAACCAACACAGAGACCAATAACAATATAATATCTTTATTGAAGCAAATAAAGTTCCAAAATGAAATAAGCAGCAAAGTAGAATAAGCAATTGACCTTTCAGAAAAGATCAAAATTAGTCCATTAGATGAAAGTCTTATGTCCAATATTAAAGTCCAAAGTCCAGAAACCGAAACACACTCAAACTCGGCTTGAGTATTGAGTGGGGGAAAAGAGCAAAATGGCATGAAAGAGTTCTCTGGAGTAAATGTCCGAAAGCAGGATTTCAGGGCAAAGCATGAACTAGATGTGCAGGAGCTGAAACGCAGTCCAAACTTGGGCAAGGAGGTAGACCAGCGCCCAGTGTACTCAAGAGTAAGCGCATCTTCAGGCCGCTTGGATTCCAAGAGCTAGAGACAATGATGCTTCTCAGTCAGAAGTAAAGTTGACACCACACAGGAAAGTTCCCAGCGCAATACTTTTATTGAAGTTCATAAGCTCCCCCAAACCAGGTGCCTGACTCCCTAAAACTTCCCAGGAGAACTGAGCTTGTCATGTCACCACGCCAAGTGTCTGACTCCCAAATTCTTCCCAAGATAACTGGGTTTAGCCATAGTCACCACGCTCCGCTAATCTGGCGCTTCTCCTCAAACTTTGTCTCTGCGATCTGTCTGTTTTCAAAAAGGCCCTACGATCAAACACTAAACCTTCAGGAGAATCTGGGAGAGCCAGCACTGTTTCAAGGGCATCCTTTATTGGCTCTGGCTCGGAGATGTCAACAGAAGGCATCTGGAAAGGAGTTGATTCTTGCTGACGTGGGAGAAAACCAAAGTCTTCTTCGTCCTGGACAGTAATGGCCACAGGGTCAGGGGCCAAAGGTGCCCTAGGCATCACACCAAGACTCAATCAAACAATGTATAATACAATAAAGCTACTGTATATAAAATTACTCTCAGGCAATGTATATAATATGTAAAATATAAACAAATTTCTTGTTTAGGTATGGGTTCCACCTCCAAGATACCTCATTATGTATGCGTTTTGGATAAAGGATACTCACACTGTGTTTTGGATAAAGGGTACTCTCTGTATTAGTAGATTGTAGCACTTTTTTGTGTTCTACAAAAGGATTTGGTGAGCTGCCTTGCATCATATTGGACTACTGATCCAGCACTGGTCTCCCAAAAACTCCAAAATATGGAACACTACTGGTCCCAAGCATTTCAGTTAAGGGATACTCAACCTATATTTACTTATATGCCACTCTATGATACCATCTAATAATTCAATGATATATAAACCAGTCCCTGTAGAGCAGGCATGGGCAGATTTCAGCCCTCTAGCTGTTTGGGTTTCCAACTATCAGAATTCCTGGCCATTGGAATAGCTAGGGCTACTGGAGTTGGAGGCCAAAAACAGCTGGAGGGCTGCAGGTTGTGCAGGTCTGCTTTAGAGCAACCTTTCTCAACATATTTTATTCTGAAGAAACTCTTGAATTATTTCCCCTGAATGAAAAATATTATAGTGAAAAAGTATATTATTTTTCTACCACTATCTCTAGCAGAACCCAGAGCTTTGGGATTAAATGGAATCCTGATATAGAGTTTCGAACAGGTTGGAAATGGAAATAGACTCCTTCTGTAGGTAAAACATATGCTCTGCCACTATGCTATGGAGTTTCCTCCTCCCCGCCCCCACCCCTCCATGCTTCTTCCAAAACAAGAAAATGACCCATTTTGATTACTCTTCATGTGGGAGATGAAATGACGGGGGAGCGAAGGAGCACAAACTCATCCCTATAGAACACATATATAGCTTTAGAGCAGGAGGAGGAACTCCAGCCTAGACAAAATGAGAGGGAAGGAAGATGTTTTCTTCTGCTCCTGTCAATTGAGACAAAAAATCTACACTGGAGTCTGGAAAACTACAGCCCGTGTGCTCTTTTGGTTTGAAACTCTGGACATACAAGGAATTGATATCCTGCCATGTAAGCTAGTACTGCACTTAGACGCCTCAGATCTTGCGTAAGGCCCTTGATTCTTGTACATATGTGAAGATCGTTGTACACCTGAAACAATGGCGTTTATTTTGTAGTTGTGTAGCACGGGTGCAAAAAGTGGAGCCGTGGGCCACTGGTGGCTACCGGGCCCCATTTGCCTCCAAGCCTCCACATACATCTAAAATGGACCAAAATTAACCACAGGTATTCACAAACTGGTAGCCATTACTTCTAGTAGTTGTGATTTCAGTTGTTTCCAAGAAAACTCACCCTTGAAATATCCAGTAGTCAAATTCTGGTCACTTCCAGGTATGATTTTGGGGCAAAATGTGGCCCATTCAGTCTATTGTAGTGCAGCTTTTGTTCAGCTAAGAGGCTTTCTCAGGAAGAGAGTTATCTGCAACCTGCAGAAGTGATAACTAATATTTCCAGTGACTGAGAAGAAGTAGAAATCCCTTGTGTTAGTGACTAGTGCTGCAAAGCTATTTTGGGAGAAATACCTGTTCTCCTAATCCAGTGGTTCTCAGCCTGGGGTCCTCAGATGTTTTGGCCTTCAACTCCCAGAAATCCTAACAATTGGTAAACTGGCTGGGATTTCTGGGAGTTGTAGGTCAAAACACCTGGGGACCCAGGTCCTAATCACTGTCCTAATCTATACACACATTTTGAGATTGAGAGTAGTACACCTTGGACTATCCTGATCACATATTATTTTGCCATTCTTATAGTGTATAAAGTATAATTTATAAAACTTTTTTTAAAAAACTAGCTGCATAGAGCATTATTCCATGTCCATACAGTATATGTATGTATAAGTGCATTATAGGGCAGCAAGTAAGCTTAACTCCAAACTAAATTGATTTTATCCCTCTTTCAAAATTAAGTGCTGTCTTCATTTGTTTTTCATTCTGGATAGGTGTGACTGAGTTTGTGCAGATGGGTTAGAGGAAGTACACATTTCTGCTGCAATGTTGCAGCCTCCAAGAAAGGCATTAAGCTCTGAGATTGTGCTGGAAGAATAGTAACTGCCTCCTAAACTGTAAAGGCACAGCAAATACAGTGTTTTCACAAAAATATATTTTAAAATTCATTCCATATGCATTTAGCATTGGCTTCTCCTGTAAGGATGGGGGTGAGCATGTGAAGCTCTACTTTATACAATTGTTCTTTGAAAAAGAACCATAGGTTTCATTCTTTCTTGACTGCAAGTACAGTGCAATCCCCTTATCCACAGATTCAATATCCACAGTTTTGGCATTCTGGCATACATACAATCAAAATATAGAATATACAATCAAAATATAGAATACCTAAAATCCATAGTTTCAGGTATCCACAGGAAATCTTAGAAGGTGTGCCCCAGAAATATGGAGATCTTGCTGTATAGTTTCAAGCAATGACTTCCAGCTCTGTCCATCAAGTGCTTTGGATTTCAGCTTCCAGCATCTCTGACTATGATTGAGAACATCTGGATGACAAAAGGTTGAGAACCACGGTCGGGGTTGTGGTGGTGGTATAGTTTTGCCTTCATTAATCTAGGAAATTAACAAAAATTAATGAGAAACTTCAGCTCTTGTGTAGAAGTCCTGTTCAGTACCCTAGTTTCCATGGACAGTGAAAAGCCATAGAGACCTCCTCTTCTGACTTGCTTGTACTCAAGTGTTGCCTTGCTTGCAAATAAATTACTTCTATAGCAACATAATTAGCTTAAAACTGATGAAAGGTTTTTTCTATCCAATAAAGTGCTTGATGTCTCAGTGATAGCACTTAAAGCAATAAGAGCAAGCGCCTAGTTGTTTCTTGTCAGTTGTTGTTGCATAACATCTTGGATATCTGTTTCAAAAATGTTTCCAGGATGGCTATAACATTTTTATGAATGACGCATTCTTTCTTTATGGGCTCCTGACATGACAGAGAATGATGTTCTGTGAAGTAGTCAAGTAAAGATATAGATGTGTTGTTGTTTTTTAATGAGGTGTGTGGTACCATTTAAATAACCCTGAATTTACTTTTCTTGACAAGGTAGTAACATAATGAGCAAAGCAGCTGGGCAAATGAAAATTCAAGGTGAAATGATTTCCTAAAGGAATTCTTTATATGCCCTACCATGTCGGGGGGTGGGGGATGAACTGTTTGCATTCCAACAAAAAAAAGGCAGGTTTCTTGTTTGACATCAGCTTATTCATTTATGCATAGACTCTTGAGCCCATGAAATCTTTACCAATTCACATAAAACTGTTAAATGGATTTTCTGCATTAAAGTGACCTTGTAGGGCTTAGTGGTCCGCTAGATCGTTTTGATCGTATTCTGTTTGTAGCAATATATACTTCCTGACTGAATTGATTTTGCAGCTCTGGATTTTGGGAGAACAAAAAATTGAAGACATTAAGGGCAAAGAGTATATCAGGTGTCACACTAAGCATTTAAACAGATGGAAACATAATTTACTTATTCTCTTGCCAAAAGTATAGGAACCTGCCCTAAATGTAACTTTCAAAATAGAATTAAATGGATGCTTTTGAGTCTGTCCCAAAACACACAGTGTTCTAATATTCCTAGAATGGCCTCTGGTTTCTCTTAAGTCCAATGTATTACCTATAATCTGGTTGTTTGGAATGTTTCTTTTTTAAAAAGGTGTATAGAAAAGGAAATCTATCTGATCCTCCAAACTAATAGTACTAATTAGCTGGCTAATGGCCATAGGGGTGGCTAAGGGTTTCACTGCTTTTCAAGTATATAATTTATGTAGTATGTTGGATTCCATGCCTGTAGTTTTTCTCAGGAGCTAAATGAAAGATGGCAGGTGTTCAGAAATACTGCATTTCTGTGTGTGTTTTGTACTTGTGCACTCACTTGGTGTTTATGAGGGATACTTGTTTGGATAAATAAACTACTTCCTAACCTGTGAAGCAATTTGTTTAGATAGTGAAGCAAGTCTTCCTTCTTAAACTTAAAAGCAATTATAATTATGTACAAAAAGTACTGCCAAAATATTCCTGTCACACTCAGAGTTCCAGTGATGGTTTCAGGATCTTGGCACATTAAAAATCTGCTTTGAATCTTCATCTGGGCAGTTGTTCTGCACTCTTTTTAAAAAGTCAGCTTGATGTCTTTCCAGCTTCGTTACCTTTTCTTGGATTTGTGGCTATTCCTTCCAAAGAAATACTGCCACCATAATGGTTTGGTTGGTTTATGTGCTATCTTTCTTAAAGAGGAATATTGACTGTAGTCCTAATAGCTTTTGATACACTTAAGAAAAAGTGAGGATGATACGTGCAGTGTAACTTTCGGGAAGTGGTTGCAGCCTTCAGTCGGCACGCATGGCATAGTATTCCTGTACAATCAGCCTTCCATTCACTGGGTTTAGGAGCAGGAAACCCACTGATAGAAAAAAAAACACACAAAGAAGGAGTTCTTTTTTAAAAATCCAATGTAACACCACTCTAGAAATTCTTAGAGAGAAGTTTTTATTCAGATTTGTGAATAATCAACTCCGCAAAAGTCAAAGCCACAAATGTGGAGTAATTACTATATTTTGAGGCAAAGCTTGCCAAAGGTGGGACACAGAAGGAGTGGGATCATACAAATCTCCTCCTAGCTGAGATCTGTCTAAAACATTTAATACTTGCACAAAACCTTGGAATCTAGTACTGTGGACCTATTCTGCGTTGTCAGTTGTAACGTAGGTATGGTATGGAGTGAGCCTAAGGTTCACTGATTCATATAGCATACACCATTTTCCCCATAGTTATCCAGTGGGAAAGAATCAATGTAGACACAATTGTTATCAGGCGGAGAAGGCTGCAGCAGCATCCAGAACAGGCCTGTAGCCGGGGTAGGGGTGGGGGTGGGGGTGGGGGGTTAGGGGTTCAACCCCACCCTCCCCGAAATTTTTCAGGTTAAAAAAAAACCTGGTTTACTCATGAATTTTAACTGGTTAACCAAATTCCCATGCTAAGTCTATGAGATGCAAAAAATTAGGAGTACCTCCAGGCACTATCTCAAGCAGATATTGACAGGTCTGTAGCCAGGGGAGGGGGAGGTGTTATGGGTTCAACCCCCCCCCCCAAATTTTCAAACCCCTCCCAAAAAATTTTCTGGCTACAGCCCTGATCCAGAGCATGCCTTTTGTGTGAAGGTTTCCTCAACACCTGGGATTCTTGGAAATCTGGCTTGCCCTATCACCTTTCAAAAACAAACCTGTAAAAACAAAACACAGTTGCCCTGCACATACGATTGTCCTAAGGTACTGTAAAATTAATGTAGTTTGATACCACTTTAATTACCATGGTTCATTGCTGTAGGGATCCTGAGATTTGTAGTTTAGACCGTGTAAAACTACAATTCCCATGATTCCATAGCATTGAGCCATAGCAATTAAAGTGGTGTCAACCTGCATTAATTCTGCAGAATAGATGCACCTGTAGTCAGGCTTCTTAGAGGATTTTTCTGGAGAGCAGAAATTTGAAAAATAGGCAAAAGGCATACTTCCTCTCTCACAGAGGACAGTTATGGCTGCTTCCTTTCTCCAGCACTGTTCCTCTACCATTTTCTTAAACTGGTGTTAGTTATATTAGCATAGTTACCTAACAAGATCTTGATTGAAGAGCATTGAGTTCTTGGTCTCCAGATTCTAGCATAATGTCCTACACTTAGATCCCTTCATGACTGTCAATGCAGGTGGGATGTGTTGATATCATCTCCAACCTCATGTTTGGATTTAATGTGTGTGCCAGTACTCCAATCAAATCTTTACAAGCATATCAAAGTCACCCAAGTGAGGAACAGAGAAAGGACCTATGCTAAGTCACAGTATGTTCTGGGAAAGGTTCCTCAGATTTTTTTTAGGGTTCTTACAAATATAATTTATACTACTTTGTAAAATGGTACTTCTTAATGATTATATATTTATAACACTGTTTAAATGTGTCATGAGAATCAGCTCTTTCCAGGTAATAAAATATTATTTGCTTATCTCTTGCTATTGGTAATAAGGCAAAGAGTTTTTACCAAGCCCGCATCATTGTTGAATATTGTTTGGCAACATTTTGGGAAAGGATGAATGTGTGTAAGTCATTTTGTTAGTCATTTAATATTATGTTTTGTCATAGTCATTTAAGCATATGGAAATCTGCTCGTAAGTACATCCCGTTCAACTCATGGAGGTGTACTCCCATGAGCATGCTCAAGATTGGGTCAACAGTTTCAAGAATCTCAGACAAGTATGAAATTTGCTTTATTGGGCAACTACCTAAAATGTGTAAGATTTGAATCTTAATTGGAAACATATTCATGTTGAGAGCAAATGTTAATTTGGATAATTAAACCAGATATTACTTTAAAGGTTAAAACGAGCATTTGGACTTGCGCCTAGGAATAGGCTACGAGATAGTCAAGATGAATTAGTGTCACTGAAATATATTCCAGCAAAGCAGAACTTATCACTGACTTTTTTCTTTACTTGCTATAGGATCTCTTATAAAAGTGAAGCTGTGATCTGATCTGGATAATTGTGTTCAATACTATGATTATCTGTTTGTTGGGAATGCATTAGTCTTTGCTCATTTGTTTTGCTTTTAGAAATCTGAACAGAAACCACAGCTTTCTTGATGATTAGCAGTATGAGTGAGACTTTATAATACCACCAAAACATAGCTTTACAAATGGTGAAGCCCTGCATTGAAAAAGTTCCCCATGGTTACATACCATAATCAGTAATAAGACATTTAAGAAGTTGTTGTGATTGAAGGCGTCCAGAATTAAATGAGTTGGCCTTGTTATACATCATCGCTGTTGCTACAAATTATGTTGCCCCCATGGCATCATAATCTCTGCTTAATAAAACTGTGAACACATGAACCATGTGGGCAGTGCCAGTGGCATTATCCCTTTTTCTTAGCCAATTCACATTTACATAATAAGGAATCATAAAGTTTGGACCCACGACCCATCTATATGCTTCTTGCATTCAACCTTTATCAAGGGAAACATGGATCCACATGCTGCTACAGAAACATATGCGTTCTTCTGAAACTCATGTGTGTTATATTACAGGCTAAGAAAAGAGGAGGATTTTTATTTTCCAAGTAATAATCTCCATAGTATTTAGACAACTGCAAGACATGTTCCAGCATTGCCTTTTTCCAGTGTTGGAAACACTGACAAGTCTTTTCTTTGTTAATACAAAACAGTTTATGGCTAACCATCCCTGTTTACATTTACTTTGGAGATTTTGTTTTTGCCTTTAGACAAAGTTGAATGGATTTTTCATGTTTTAAATCTTCCTTGTCAGAACAAAGGCATTCTTCCTTCTTTCACATCTTGTTTTTGTATTGTGACATTTTAAAGATGTTTACAATTGCTTTCTGAATATGTTGACTGATAGAGTCAGCTAATAGTTGGTTAGACTATGCCATATTTGGCCTCTTCCAGACTGCTCAATAGTTCAGGATAGAGTTTTTCAGGGTATCACATCTTATAATACAGATTGAATATCCCTTATTTGAAATGCTTGAAATGAGTAATTTTTGTATTTTATTTTTCACATTTTGACATCTTTGCATATACTGTATAGATCTGGTCTAAGCACAAACTCCTTTATATTTCTTTTACACCTGATATATATAGCCTGATTTTGGACACATTTACAATGACCGTTTAGGTTAGTTTCTAATTGTCATAGAAGAAAGTGGTTTCAGTGTGCAGAGGATTAGATTGATAATCCTGGAACTGGTTTGAGGCCTGGATGGTAATTACACAAACCACAGAGTCTAGCCTCAAACCAGTTTTTTTTTTCAACTCACGTAGGATTTTGAGTATTTGCGTGATGATTCACATTCTGCAGAATCACTTTTGCCAAGCAATGTGCTTTACAGTAGAGCATACATTAGAGCACATTATGACTCTAGGAGTATTCTCCAGTTTTGCTTATTTTGATTTAAAGAGCTTAAAGTTCACTGTAACATGCTTTGGTTGCAAGTGTTGTATAGCTGCTGTACTTAGATGCAGTGTGGATGAGCTCTTAGTACCCATCTACCAGTAAGAGACCCAAGATGGTTTGCAACAAATTAAAACAAGGTACAGCTAAAACATACAGTAGAGTCTCACTTATCCAAGCTAAACAGGCCGGCAGAAGCTTGGATAAGCGAATATCTTGGATAATAAGGAGGGATTAAGGAAATGCCTATTAAACATCAAATTAGGTTATGATTTTACAAATTAAGCACCAAAACATCATGTTATACAACAAATTTGACAGAAAAAGTAGTTCAATACATAGTAATGTTATGTTGTAATTACTGTATTTACGAATTTAGCATCAAAATTTCACGATATATTGAAAACATTGACTACAAAAATGGCTTGGATTATCCAGAAGCTTGGATAAGTGAGGCTTGGATAAGTGAGACTCTACTGTATCTGTTACAACATTAAAATAAAAAAAGTTAATTCCATTGTCAAAGGCTTTCACGCCCAGAATCACTGGGTTGCTGTGAGTTTTTCAGGCTGTATAGAAATGTTCCAGAAGCATTCTGGAGACATTCCAGAAGAGAGAATGCTTCTGGAACATGGCCATACAGTCCAGTAAACTCACAGCAACTGCATATATCACTAAATTAAAACATAATAAAATGTGTTTCGTTGTTTCTGGCTTCATCCACACTGACCATTTAACGCAATTCACTGTTAGCTTCTAACTGCAGTGACTAGACAACACACTCCCACAAAACAGCAAGAAAGAAAGTCCTTAATGTGCATCAGTGCTCTCTAGTTTGTGTCTTTACCGTCCAGATCTCAAACTGATACCAGGATTTTCTATATAATTATTTGTACAGAAAAACCACTGTCTTCAGTACCAGTTTGAAACTGTATTAAATAGTCAGTGTAGATGAGGCCTCTGTCTTTTGCCAGCAATGCTAAACTAAATTAGTAAAACAGTCAGATCACATGCCTTGTAAGAGCACCTATTACAAGCATTTTTTGTAGATAGTATTGCTTGATTTCTTATTAAAATTTCTCCAGTGGTTGTCCAGTGTGATTATTTTAGTGCACAAATGACTAAGCTGAAACATCAAAATAAGAAAGTGTTTTTGTACGAGTCATGTATCCCTGTTGGAGCTTGGGTTGTTTGTTTGTTTTTCAAGTCTGTCTAGATGGGCAGTTTAACCTTAAGTAAACTAGGACAGCAAATCCCTGCCGAACTTTGACCTAGTTCAAGTAGGGGGCATCTGAAAATTGGAAAACCATGTTTGTGCTGTTGCCTTTAGTACAACAGCTGATTCACTGAAAGGTCTCACCCCATGGCCAGGAATTGCTGCTTGATTTTGTTCCTTTTGTCTCTCACTTTTGGAATTGAGGGGAGGACTTTTTAAGCCAATTATCAGGTGATACATTAGTCACAAGAAGCAGGTTAATGCTCTTCGTAGCATTAAAAAAACAATCCAAGGCTCTATTTTAATCCCAGAGGAGTCGGACTGTATGGAGCCTATATGTATGTAAAAATGTAAATGTAAAGGCAGACACATTGGGATGAACTTCACAGAGAAGTCTTGACCACTATAATGTTTTAGTTTAGCCGAATCCTAGCAAAGTGTGAAACTTTAAACTGTGAAACACAGATTTTCTTGTTGTTTGAGGCTAAGGATGAAATTCTGTTAAATCTTTTTCACTCAGTTATTTATTCACTCTATAATTTCTGCCTTGCTTTCTTTTTTAAATAGACAAATACAGAAGAGAAAAGGGTTAAGAATAATGTATAAGGAGGACCACCAGATTCATAATTTTATCTGTTGACACTACCTGTATGTAGGGGGTGGGGACAAAGATTATGTCCTCTGTCTCTACTACATGGGCAGTCCAATTGCCCCTTCCATTGCCAATTTATTCATGGACGATTTGGAAATGAAATTGGTTTTGAACCCCACACGGAATCCTGTTTATAGCCACGATTAAATACTTCAGGTACATTGATGACATGTTTATCATCATAAATAATCAATAATCTATACATGATCTATTGATATGGGCTAACACTATCCACTATCCAAAATTCACTGGACACATTGACCCAAATAGCATTCCGTTCTTAGATGTCTTGGTTACTAAACTTAATAATAGACTTGTGGTCAACAATTACCGTGAACCTACAGATCGAAATTCAGCTCTTCATTATCCCAGTTTCCATTCGCCATTCTTAAAAAATAATTTATCTTATTCTCAAATATTGAGACTCAGACGCAATTGCACACTGCAACAAGATTTTGAACACAACCTAACATTGATTAAAAATAAATTTTTATCCAAGGATTATCCAGGACATATTGTTGATAATGCAATCATCAAGGCATTCAGAGTTCATGCACCACCCTGTTGACAGACAAATCTGTGTTCACTGACAACAGATTGGTCTGGCCCTTGACATTAACTAATTTTTCCAGATAGGTCATTAAAACATTGAAAAAAATACTGGCAACTCATAAGTGATATACCAGGTTGTAAAAAAAAAAAAAACCATGGTGGCACATAAAAGAACACAGAATTTGAGAGACATATTGGTACACTCAGATATTGACCATGATTCTCAAATCATGAGAATTGGTCCTAATTTAGTAGGAAAGTTTCCTTGTCACTACTGTACCATATGTCCGCAATTTACTCAAACTAAGGTGTTTCAGAATCCTCATACTAAGATTGTTCATCAACAGCAACATTTTGCCACGTGCACCACCAAAGGCATCATTTATGTCATTACTTGTCCCTGTTCCTTGATGTATGTCGGCCAGACCAGTAGGCAAATTAAACTCTGCGTAATAGAACACAAAAGTAAAATCAGGAATCAGGCCACTGACTCAAGCCTGTATAAACATTTCAATGTCAAGAACCATAGTCCTGAGTCATTTTAGGGTCCTAGCCTTAGAGGTAGTTACTTCCCCTTCAAAAATAGATTTATGCACTAAACTACAACAACAAGAAACCTTCTGGATTTTTACCCTCAACACTGTCCATCCTAAGAGTCTCAATGATTCTATTTCATTTCAATGTTTTCTGTGATCCTGTGTATGCCTTTTGTTAAGTTCAAATAGGTTTTTTATGAGAAACTTTTTACAGATGGCTGGGACATGGCCACATCTATATCCATACCAGGCCCCTTTACATTTCTCTTTATATAAGTAGGTTCTACCTGCTTCTCCTGTGCTTGCCTAAGTAATCAAACTAGTAGCAGAGCACCCTTGTAGGAGAGTTTATGTGAGTATGCTTGCTCCTGTCTTTAATGCTTTTACTATACGTGGTAATTTTTATCCTGTACAAGTGTTTCTAGCACTCATATGTATTCCCTGTAGGTCCACTCCGTCATTGATACTTATTCATTGAATTGATTTACTCCAAGAACTTGCTACAGTGAAAAATTGGCTATTCTAGGTTTTTGGTACCTTCACAAACGACCACCTGAGGAAGACTCTACACAGTCAAAACCGGTTGTGGATGGCTATAAACTTTGGATTTGTTTAACAACTTTGGATTTAAAAAGGATTTTCAAACTTGGACATATAGGTTTGGATGTATAATCTGTGATTTACAAAGTCCTCCATGTGGAACATGAACGCTGTATGTCATTGGACTCAAAAACCTTGAGTACAACAGTTGTGCTTTCTGTGAGTATGTGTATTTGTAACACATTGATTATATTCTTTTTGATTCTGCTTTAGGAATTCTTGCCTTTCCTATATAAGGATGATTTTGGTTTAGAGACGTGTATTTTGAAGCATTTAGTATATTTTGAACCTCTACAATCCTTGTCTGCACATTGAATGTTCTATGACTATAGCATATATATAAAAAACTGTCTTATAATTTATACTATTGGATTATATTTCTGTTTGTAGTGGCCTCTTGCCTTTCTACTACAGTTGATACATAAAGGAGAAACAACTTTAAACATTACCTTAATTGACCTTCTACTGATGACATAATTGTGTTATTTATCAAAAGCTACAGTTTTGATTTACCAAAGAGATTAAAACAATGCTTTCTTAACACAGCAGATAAATATATCTGGGCTGTTACAGAGTAGCTTCATCCCACTTCCTAATAAAATCTATGTTCATGGTACCCAACATGCTGGTTTAATTATTCTGGCACCTGAGGCCGAAAATCCTACAAGTATCTCTATCCCTGTATAACAGATTTTAAAAAATATTATGTTGGAAAAAAGTAATCACTATTAGTTTATTGCTGCAAAAACAACAAAGAATCTACTGGCACTTCAGACACTAATAAGCATATTTGGACTCCATATGAAACAGGCCAGGGTCCCTAAAGGCTTATACCAAGTAAAACATTAGTTCTTTATTCTTGGTGATAATAGACAATTAAAGCTTTGTGACAATAAAATAAATACTGTAAGTAGTAATTTTTCTGGTTTTAAATGATGCCACAAATTAGCTGCCTTGAGCTGCTGTCTTACTTTGCTTGATGATAGAGTTGCCCCCCCCCCCCAACATATATGCCATACCATGTCCTCATTCAATTTGTGAAGAGCTTCCTAACACAGGTTAGCATCCTTTATCTTGAATTCAGAAATACATGGGTTGCTTTAATAGTGACACCTTAGCTTTCTAATGGTTTGATGTATTCAAATCTGTTAAAAGTAGTGTA
Organism: Anolis carolinensis; assembly: GCF_035594765.1. Taxonomy (NCBI): domain Eukaryota; kingdom Metazoa; phylum Chordata; class Lepidosauria; order Squamata; family Anolidae; genus Anolis; species Anolis carolinensis. The sequence continues at coordinate 163,281,407 of NC_085841.1, forward strand.
TACAATTACTTTCAGGCTATTTGTACAGCTGTATATGAAACATAAATGAAAGCCTTTCACAATACAACAAATTTTTTGTTTAGATTTGGGTCCCCTCTGTAGGATATCTCATTATATAAATACAAATACCAAAATCTGAAAAACGTTCAAAATTTTTCCATCAGCAACCATTTGTATAAAGGTATTCAACATGTATCACAAAGTAGAGATTCAACACAAAAGAGTTGGAGGGTTTTTTTTTTTTTTGCTGGACAATTCAGTATTTTGTCAACAGTTACCATATAGACTCATATAGAAGTTGACTTCATATATTAAAGTTGGGGGCAGGTTTGGAGGCCAAAACTATGGATTTTAATTAGTTGAGGGTCATAACCTGTGGACTGGTTGAGGGCTGTTCCACAGAAAAGGAAAAGAACCAATGCTGCCTCAAGGAACCTTCTGCTCCCATCTGCCACCACAATTTTTCTGCTCAGGCATCCAAAAAAGGCCAGAAGCTATAGAACAGTGGTTTCCAACCTTGGTCCTCCAGGTGTTTTGGACTTTAACTCCCACAATTCCTCATAACTGGTAAACTGGCTGGGATTTCTAGGAGTTGAAAGCCAAAACAACTGGGAGACCAGAGGTTGGGAACCACTGCTATAGAGGGAGTTAGTGCTTCTTTTAAATTCTCCCGGGATGCACTAAGCTCTTGCCTTTCACCAAACTACTCAGATATGGAGATAGTTCGTTCTCTCTCTCTATCTCTCTCTCTCTTGGAAAAGGTTTCAGGTGCAAGGCTGACATTCACCTGTGGATAAAACCAAGATTTCTTGGGGTGATTTTTGGACGGAAATATCCAGACTTTGAATACTGTGTCCAATTCTGGGCACTGCAACTTAAGGGAGATGTTGACAAGCTGGAATGTGTCCAGTGACTAAAATGATCAAGGGTCCGAAGAACCTTTGAGGAGCGGCTTAAAGAGCTGGACATACTTAGCCTACAGAAGAGAAGGCTGAGAGGAGACATGATAGCCATGTACAAATATGTGAAGGGAAGTCATAGGGAGGAGGGAGCAAGCTTGTTTTCTGCTGCCCTGCAGACTAGGACGTGGAACAATGGCTTCAAATTCCACCTGAACATTAGGAAGAACTTCCTAAACTGTGAGAGCTGTTCAGCAGTGGAACTCTCTCCCCTGGAGTGTAGTGGAGGCTTTGGAGGTTTTTAAGCAGAGGCTGGATAGCCATCTGTCACGGGTGCTTTGAATGTGATTTTCCTGCTTCTTGGCAGGGGGTTGGCCTGGATAGCCCATGAGGTCTCTTCCAACTCTATGATTCTATGACTCATGCATGCATATATAGGGTATGTGTCTAGAATATTGTTCTTACTATTAGTTATTATTCAAGAACATTATGAATTGAAATGATAGTTGTCATATGGGTGCTCATATTCAGCCTGCACAGTAATATAGCAAAAAAAATCCCACCTCACCATTGTTCATTTAATATAAAATGATTTTTAACTTTATTTCTGAGACTGTCCATTCTAAGGCCCTCTGATTCTCAAACCAGATTAAGAATAATGGGCCTCAGTTGTGTAGATACTCAATTCTTGGCAATAAAATATCTTGTTCATGCCTTCTCCAAATCTAAAATAAGTCAGAATTCAAAAATTGATTTACAAGATGGTTAGTCCTCTTGGTATATCCCCAGAAGCAGAAAGGTGGGAGTTTTCTCAACACCTTGGCAGGGGAAAGTACTATGGTGTATTCCCATTGCTTTCATCCTTATCCTTCATTATGAAAGTGAGGCAGGAGGAGTAGACTTTATAAAGCGAAGCTTGCCACGTGGTATGTCCAAATTCTCAGCACAGTCCGGCAGGTCTAAGACACTTCATTGTCTGGGAAGGGAGTGTCCCAGAAAATCATGGGCCGCTGCAACAGAGGCAGCCTTATCATAAGGTTTGACTGCAAGGCAGGACGCCCACAAAACCATGCATTTGTGGCCTGCTTGATTATAGAGAGATCTGTATTTGCAAGGCTTTTAGGGTTGTGAAGACTTGGGGGCCTCCAAGTGAGAAGCACAGTTCTCTACCTTTCCTGCACACTGCCTGAGGCAAGCAACTCCCTCTGTCTAAAATACAAGAGGCAGCCAAGATCGGAGACATACACAATGTAGGAAAAAAAGCATGCTGTATATGAACCTGGGGAAAGTAGGAGGAGGAATAAAGAGAAACAGATGCAGAGAGCTTGTGAATATATGAGGTTTCTCTACACGGAGTAACTGCTGTCTGCTCTTTGACTGCAGCAGCAATCAAAGGCCTTAAGCAGATGTCCTTTCCTTAAGATCTTATAATTGAAAATGTCAGAAACAAACCAGACCCTGTCCTTATAAAGAGCTAGATTTCTTCGTAACTATCAAACTCTAACTCCAATAGACGAATAGCTCAAATTCTCAGGGATTCCACTTGATATAAGTTGTCTGTTCCTGGTTTAACTTTTCCAATTTTGGCTACCCAATTATTATTAAAGGCAACAAATCTGTTTCCAGCTAAACTTATTCTGGTGTGACTCTTACATCATAACAGTAGGATTTTTCTATCAATCAACTTGACTTGCAGCTTGAGGACTTTTAAAATTCAAGAACTTCCCAGTGCCTACAAAGAATGCATTTATCTTCGTATGTACCTAGTCCTTTGCTATTAATAATAAGAATAATAGTAATAATTGTATTTCTTACCCATATCTCCTCGTGGCTTGAGATGGGCTACAGCATAATTAAAACACATAAACATTGTAAAAATTGTATTAAAAGAAGATGGGTGGAAAGGGGAAGAACTGGGTTAGTTTGTGGATTAGATATATGTCAGGCACTCTGAAGGCTTGTTAACAGAGACATGAGTAAAAATATTTTGAGTATTAAATGCATATATCACATATTTTATACATGATAGGGAGCATACTTAACATCTAACACGAAGCCTGGTATAGGTATAATACTGGTTTTCTGTGAATATTGAATCATCAGTTAGTTGTCATCCTCAAAAATGCGTATTTTATCCTATTTACTTTCTCTTTCTTCAACCTGATTTCCTTTTTGCTCCTGTCTTCTCAAGCTTCACTAAGATTTAGTATTGCATCTATTCAAAGGTAACCACAGTTAACAGTAGCAATAACTTGACATCAAGTGAAACCATTGTTTGGCATGATATGAATACATCTTGCTTCCCAGGAGTGTGAGTTTCTCCCATCTGGCCAAGAGGAGACATTAGGAAGCTTACACATGCTTTTCTTAAAACTCATCTTAAGGTCAAATTTGAACCTTCAGGGATTATAGTTTTAGCACCTCTATGTAGTTTTAAGAAGCCAGCTTCAAAAATAATAGTTTGATGTTAACGTGAAAACCTCAAGCTTCTCAGCTTCTCCTGCAACATAAATTTCCATTATGTCTGTGAAAGGGGCCAGGCCCATTGGACAAAAATCAATTCTAACCAATAGTGGATCTTAAAGATCCATACCCAGACCTAATTCAAAATTTGACCTACCTCTAGTTGGACTGCAGCATTTGAAACACAGGTAGGGATCTCCAACAGTTGTGCAGGAAGGGCTTTGAAAGGGTTAACATTTTCATAAGTTCATGCCTGTGCCCCATATAGAAGCTGAAGAATAACTCTTGCTACAAATATCTGGAATGAATAGTCCTCCTTTCCCATAGAAGAGCCTAGTGATTAGTTTAGTATTCCTCTGGGCATTTACTGTGGTGTTTTTAATTTGAGTATCCCATGTGCTCCTTGCTCAGATATTTAAAAAGGAGAATGCCCAGATATTTAAAAAACATAACTTGCTCAATGGGTTGATCACCAGTCTGCCGATTGAATAGCACGTCCTGCAGGGGACAATCTGGCTTTTCAGCCCCTAGCAGTTGTCCATTCCTAGTATATGCCATGCCAGTTTCCAGGACACAGAAAGAAATGATACTACCTACACTTCGTTGAGGTCACTTTTATGTTTTCCATTTAGATGTTGGATGGCATTAATGTAGAGTTTGAAAAATAATGTGTGTTTTTGGGCAGGGATGGGCAGTTGTTGCACTCCAGATATAACCCCCATTATAATAAAAGGTTAAAAAAAACCCTAATATTTGTTGAAGTTTTTAAGTTACTATGGTTATTTTTGATGTACTGTGGCATACATTACTTTTACTCCTAAATAGCCATCTCTTCCCCCTCCATGGGTGATGGTGATCAACAATCAAGGGATTATAAGTGTGCTGTAAATACAGTGTGCTACCTGTCTTCATATTGTGGATGTAGTTTTAGAACTGTGGGGAAATAAAGGTGATCCTGTCTGAAAATTCCTTTGTGCAATCTACATTATCACTGGAACATAGACTTCCCCTTTTAGTGATGTTTTTAGGCAGTACTTAGGTATATAATCACCTAAAGTTGTTGTGTGATCTAGATAAATTGCTCTGCCAGAATTTAAAGATCTAAATTCTCCTCTTGGGAGGGGTAAGCCCCCATTGGAGGATGTGATTACTCCAGATGTTTTCCCTTTGGTTGCTAGTAGATTTCCATGAAGCCAGTTTTTCCTCTTGTAAATATATCGAGTACTGATCCTTATGGCTTGCCAAAAGGGTTATATTGTCCTTTTAAAAAAGGAGATGGGGAAAAATTCATCCAACCAAAAGCATAATGGACTTGTTAGTTTTCAGGATCTGTATTCAAGTATATCTTCTTTATATGTATTCTATAAACTGAGCAATTGGGAGATCAAAATTGTTTTGTATTTAAAGAAAGTTATTTAGGAAATGTAGAAGTACAATGGATTGGATTTTTAAGTTATATTATTTTGAGGTATATCAAGGCTCCAAATAAATTAATGAGGCTGGTGACTACAGCATTATTATTATTTTTCATTTACTTTTGATTTTCTGGATGTGGACCATTTAGGGTATGCAATTAACGTTATTGACAGTTGTAGCTTATTTCATTGTTACAGTAAGATAATACAATGCAAGTCAAATTCAGTAATATAGATATCAAATGAAAGCAGGTAACATTATTTTCAGGGTTGTGCCCCCACAAACTCTTTTTAATTTTTTTTAATAATGATGTCATTAAAATGATATTGTCTCCTTTTTTTACCCCTCTCCTAGAAAATGTATATACAGTATATTTATTTAAACCTTATGACTTGGTTTTGATTTCCCTTAGTAAATGAAGTTTTAGGAGTATGTTAGTCACCTTGGCACTTCTTTAGCAAAGACAAACCATTATCTGTTAATTATTTTAACTTAAAAATTGTAGTATTTCAAATCTGTTACTTTTAATCTAACATTTCTTTTAAAAGTTTTAGTCAAAACCCACACATTATGTGGAACTTAAATCTCAGGTGAAAGAACTAAGGCCTCTTTAGAGACTTTCCAAAATAAGTGGGAAATATTGTTGGGCATCCTCCTGGCACACTATTTGCCTTTCTTATTGAATACTTAAGATTGCAGTCTAGTTCAAAAAGTATCTGTCTGCTGTCCATCAGGTTTCAGCAGAACAAGTAATCTCTGTTTTATTAAGCAATGATCGCTTGGACAACTGAAGTTTGAATTCTGAGCATAGCCTGCCACCTTTGACTGGGAAATGTGATCTCCCCATGGAAACTTTGTCTTCTGGATTTCATTCTGTGGCTGTCAGAAACTATCCTTGTTCAGGCTTCAAAAGAGAATAGATAGGGAATCTAAAATGGCAGACAAAGAGCAGCACTGAAGATGTATGAATTACACATACACGCACATAAACATGCCTCTCTTTTTTGTCCCTGATTCTTCCAGACTCCTCTGATCAAAAAAAGAGGGAGAATTACCAGTATTGGAATCACCTAAGACAAGCAATTGATCCCAGCACTCAGGGATTTCATTGAGCGAAAGTCTCCAGCAATGAAATATTTGGGGAAGTGTTTGGAGTATCTGGGTGTTCCACTTTCAAAATAGCTTTCCACATTATATGCGGACTTGTCCTCTGTATGTATTGTTATACATCATTATTCAGTATCTTAACCCTCACAGGTATCACAGTAGAATTTGCATGTGATGGCCGTCATCCCTTTCTTAGTCCCCCAGTGACCTGGTTTGTTATGAGTTTATCATAGCAGGCAAACTTTCCTAAAACCTAACTTGGTCTTTACTGCCAAACCTTTCTTGCCATACCAAGTGGTGCCCTCAGTGTTTCCTTGATGAAGTTGAGCAAGTGTTGCGACTGCTTGGCAGAATCCTTCCTCCTTTCACAATAGTTCTGCAGCAGACTCAGAAGACTCCCTCAGCAGACTAGATAGTGACACTGAGAGGATTCCATGAAGGGCAGAACACCTTAAAGCGCCTGCTGTAAATCATGTCAACATGCTGTTTCTTCTTAGAAGAGAGGGTGAACTGCTTCTTTGGAATGAGGGCACAAAGATCTGCCAGTCAATGCAGGAATCGCATGATTAATACTAAAAAAATGTCTCTAGCACAAACATGCCCAATGATGCATTTGTTTTAGTAAGTCTTGGACCAAAAAAGTCAGAAAATGACAGCTCAACTTTGATTTCAGGGATAAACATCTCAGAAAGGGCAGATGACTAATAACACTTCTTGGAAGTTTCTCATACCCTACGGTACTAATGGGTAATTTTACATTTATCCATAACTACATGCAGACTATCTACTGGTAACATTTCAAACTGTTATTTTGTGGGCTTTGGAGTTTTGGAAAATAGGGTATAGCTTCAATATATTTTGAAAACAAAGAGCACTTTTGTTTGTATGTATGTTGGTTTGTTTTTTAAAAAAAAAATTTCCAGGCTCTCTCCCTCTTTTTCCCATCTGTATATCCAGGTGCCATTTCACAAATCTTGCTTCTATTCATCCACATTTAATTTCTTTTGAGAGGAGAGCATCTTGCAGTAGGTGTCTATTCAGTTTTTAGGATGATAGTAAGAGAAACGTAAGGGCCTAAACATCACTGCCTATAATCTACATCGATTGCCATTCTCACAATGTTAGTATAACTGCTGTTTTGTTTCAATCCCAAGAGAATAATAATTTCTCTAATCCAAGGATGGGAACCGAGTGGCCCTCCAGATATTGTTTGGGTACAGATCACATCAGGTCTGTTCAGCATAGCCCGTAATGGTAAACATTCTGGGAGGTGCAGTCTAACAACATCTGGAGACCAGCATGATTCCCACCCTACTCTAATTAAAGATTCTGTTATGAGTTACTCTGCCTGTACCATTTCTGTTACTCATTAGCATAGAAACCTAATTAACAATGGTTTCTGTTTTTTGGGTAGTTAAATTTGTCCAAAGACCTAAATTAGGTTCCACAGATTCAGTGGCTCCACTCAAGTTGAATTGGATTTAGGCCAGGATGGGCAACAGATGCCTTTCCAGAGGTTGTTGGACTGCAGCTTCTATGGTCTCTCACTGTTTTTATACTGACTAATCCTGCTAACAGTTGCAGTCCAGAAATACCTAGAGGGTCTCAAGGTGCCCATCCTAACCATTGTCCATCCAACTTAGAATACATCCACTGAATTAACAAAACATATATAAGGTTTGACTTACCAGGTTCCAGTTGATTCAGTGGGCATACTCTAAACCAGTGGTTCTCAACCAGGGCTCCCTAGATGTTTTTGGCCTTCAACTCCCAGAAATCCTAACAGCTGGTGAACTGGTTAGGATTGCTGGGAGTTGTAGGCCAAAAAAAATCTGAGAACCCCAGATTGAGAACCACTGCTCTAAATGGAGGCAACAACTCAATTTAGGCAGTTTGCAGCCGACCCTCTATGTCTACAGGTTTTGTAGTCTCTGTTTTGCACTATCCCTGCTCAGGTTTTTAAACTATGTGTGTTACTGTTGACATGATTGTTATTATATTATGTTCAGCAGGAAGAACTGTATTTTATTTGGATGTGTTTTATGTACAAATGATTGTAATCACCTGGGCTTGGCCCCATGTAAGCCGCCCCGAGTCCCTTCAGGGAGATGGAGGCGGGGTATAAAAATAAAGTTGTTGTTGTTGAAAATGTTGAGATTAGCAGTGTGGGACATCTCTCCTTCTCCCCAACCTTTCTATAGTGATTTAGCAAGAGGGCAATGAAACCTCTGAGGCAAGAGAGTAGAAAGATAGAGATAAAAAAGAGCAGGTTGTCAGGGTGGGAAAGGGGGAGGCTGTGATTCGTGCATATACATGGAAGCTGCTTTTGAGTTGGATGCAGGGGTGGTGGACTGCAAGGCATTCATGGATGCTCCAGCTCCCTTCTCATTTTAGAGCTTTCTTGCAGTGTGCAAACGGCTGTGCTTCTTGAGAAATAGACAAGTGAGAAGCCATGCTAGTGGGGAATCTTTCCAGTATTGACCCAGTATTTGTTAACTTACAAATGAGATAAATAACACTAAGCACCCCAATGTACACTTATGCTGAATCCATATCAATTTATTCTTTTTCTATAAAGGACTTAAGCATTTGCAGAGTTTGGTATCTGAGGGGAGCCATGGATAAAAAGATGACTGTATCTTGTAGAAAGTGCAAAAGAAGTTCTGGAAACCAAAATAATGGCGATAGGTGGTCTACACAACTTTGAAGCAAATGACAATTACATTGAAATAGTCAAAGACTTTATATACTTTGGCTCAGTCATATATCTAAATAGAGCCAAGAATTCAGAAGAAGAATAGGACTTGGTAGAACAGCTCTGAAGGACTTGGGCAAGATCTTCAGGTGTAAATGTGCATCACTCCATACCAAAGTCAGAATTTCTCATGCCATGCATCTCCAATTTCTTTGTGTGATAATGAAAGTTGGACAGTGAAGAAAGCTGGTAGGAAGCGAATCAGATCATTTGAATAGGAGTGCTGGAGAAGAGTTCTACAGATACCATGGACTACTAAAATGGCCAATAATTCAGTCCAAGAATAAATCAAGCCTGAACTCTCCCTTGAAGCCAACATTATCAAATTGAGGCTGTTGTATTTTGGAAATGTTATGAGGCAACATGGACCATTAAAGGATTGTAATATTTGGTAACATGGCCTACAAGAGAAAGAGAGAAAGACTGTATTACTGGTGGAAAGACCCAATCACTGAAATCACCCCCTTGAGTTTGCAAAACCTGAGCAGAGCTGTTGATAACTGACTATTTTGGAGTGTTTCACTCACAGGCTTGCCTTAACATGAAGCCAACTTGACGATAATTAACAATAACAACATCTTGTATTAATAATTCCATAACTCACTGGAGTGTCTTAACCCAACATTTGAAGATCAAAGGCATGGACCATTGCCCATGTATAAGCTATCTGCATATAATATCATCTACTTTTAGCTATTGTCCTGTAATCACCACACTATAAATGATAACTGCCTAGTACCTGATTTTAAAAAACCAAGAGCTATGCCAATAAATCTGTTTTGGTGATTGTGTGTAATAACAGGAAATTAAGTATCTGCACCAAAGTTGGCAGGTGTGCAGAACAGAAAATGCCTGGAGGGACACAATTGAGAGACAGTGCTAACTTCCCCAGCAATTTAATTGAAGAACACTGCCAGAGGGAGAATAGAAGAATAAGAAGGTATCATGTATATCTCATGCCAGACATGTGTGGCAGTAATATTATTCAGAATAACTACTGGTGCTTGTTCTTGCAGGTATTTTTTTAATTGAAGACTTTAAAGGCAGGTTCTTGAGATGAGGTGGTTTCTTGCAGTAAATTTAGTACTAGTAATTTACTCTAGTAAATTTAGCTATCTTCTAAGATATAATTACCATTTTTCACAGAGGTAGCTTAGAATTCTAACCATTTGATTGCTGTTAAGTGACAAACAATTCTACAAATTGAGGGGTACTTGGAGAAACTCCACCCTTCATTTTTCTCAATGTTTTCAGCACGGTAGCCCTTGGATTCTGGGAATAATGTCACAATTGTCACATGTTGTCTCCTATTTTAAAAGGTCATTAATCTGAAACAACTATAGCTCAGAAAAAAGTTTCTCAAGTGCCCAGAGGTAAATAAGATGGGGAAGGTCTGAGACAAACTGGGGAATTCAGTGTTTTTTGTTCCTTTTAATCAAACAGCAATTTGGATATTTACAAAGTGTCTTAATGCAATGCCTGGACCAAAAGCTGGTAGTTCATTCATATAGATATGCGGTACGTGTGGTGCCAGTGGTGAGTAAAAATTTGGGAGAAATATGGCTTTGCTACCTGAGAATTATCCTGAAGTACCAGCTACATACTACCTGAGTATCTGGGAGAAGGACAAGATGAATACATGAGCCACACTAGCCTGTAGAAATGTGCAGTCCATAGTCACTACCAGGTATAGGCAGTATCTGAATTCCTTCCCCCCCCCCCCCCATTTTCTAATTTTTTTCTAGAAAAATTGAGACAAGGACCTCCCACTCTTTCCCATCTTATTCTCTTTCTAGGAAACCAGCAGTGTAAGCTGGTAGATTCCATGCCCATGTAGTAGAGAAGCTGCTCTGGGTTTAAGCACAAAGGTCATATCTATGGTACTAAACCTGGTGCTCAAAGGTTCAGAACATTGGAGAGCTCCCATAAAGTTTAAATTAAAGGCCACCTTGAGTCCCCCTTTGGGGTGGAGAAAGGCGGGGTAGAAATAAGGTAAATAAATAAATAAATAAAATTTAAAACTCCAGAACATACTTGTCCTCCCATTGACAACAGAACCACCAGCCACCACTGAACACCAATTAGATCTAATAAACAATGTGCTACCAGTATCCAGACTTGAAATTCATGGCCAAAGTCCAAACAGTTACGAAACATACCAGGGGTAGATAAGGAAGGGAGACATTATTTCCTTAATCTTAATGTTTACATTTGTGTTGATGCTTGGGACTAGAAAGATGAAGGCTGTTCTTAAGATATCATGAAGACAGCTTCCCAGGAATTGGTTGAGTATCATTCACTGTGTGTAAAGCTATTTGGTTTTAGGACTTTTCTATGAAATGTTCAAAGCCACTATGAGCTATGTTATATGTTCATGTAAAAGTCTAGACATTTTAGTTAACAAATCAATCGGGAAACATTGATTGACTTATCCATGTTCCAATGTAAATATTGTATATTTATTTTAAAAAAGGAACCATCCCATTCTGTGTGTAGAGTGGCAAATGGTGAGAGCTTAGTCCAGTGGTTTTCAGCTTGTGGGTCCCCAGATGTTTTGGCGTTCAACCCCCAGAAATCCTAACAGATGGTAAACTGGCTGGGATTTCTGGAAGGTGTAAGCCAAAACACATGGGGGCCCACAGGTTAAGAACCACTTACACTCTCCATCCCAGGAGAACATAAAAGTTACATCAAACCCCTCCATTCTTTCTGCTGCAGCATTACTTCTCGCTTTTTAAATGCATAGTGGGGAAAATGTTGACGGTCAATGGTGGCACAGGCATTTTTCTGCTCTGCAGAATGACCTTCAACTTATTCAGAAGTCATATCAAAATCCATAACTTTTCCCCCAGAATATGCCCTTGGCATATACGTGAGTTTATATGGTATATTTTGAATGTATATTCAAAACCACTTCCACAACGTTTTGAAATGTCTGTTTTGCCTTTCAAACTGTACATCTGCCTTTGACGTCATGCCCTTTTTTTCTCCTCTCTCTTTTTTACCTTAACATCTGGCATCTGGCCTGAGAAATCATGCTTACTATTCTGTGACATTTCAGTTAGCAAAGTTATGGCCCTGTTTTGGAACTTTGCCTTCATTTATTTTTAATAGGTCAAAACAGCTCCTGGTGTCCTTGCTGATGTGGGGGCAAATAGGACACCCGTCCTGTTTTTCTTGGCCTTCATGCTGCTGCCTCTTCTATGGACCTTGAAGCATGCTGTGACCCCATTTTTAACATAGTTGTAGCATCTGCAACTGTTAAAATAGCTCAGTAACAAGGATGGATTAAATTTCTCGTAGTGAATGAAGATGTAGATTCTGGCGGTATTATGTGTAACTGATCTTAAGCTTTATTTGGACCAAATAGCTTCTGCTCAGAATGGAAAAAAAATAATGTAATGAGGCTATTTTTTTCTCAAAGCAAAGCATTTCTTATTTTGTAGTTCCATTGGATAAGTCATAATTAAACATCAAAACATATTAACATGAGGTGAGGAAACTCCTTGTGCAGTGTGTAGATTTGTGGTGTAATCGGTTTCTAGCTATGGCTTTTTCACTGAGTGGGAAAATAAATCAGAATATATAAGGTATAAGCACAGAGCCCAGCTGAAATATAATTAAATTACTCAGTAAAATAAAATATATCACCAAAGAGCTTTGAACTGGGACCAGAACATACCAAGCATTTTTAAAAGTGGTAACCACAGTGATATTTTTATAGGGAATGTTCACCTCATGGGGATTCTTTAAAGGTGCTTCACGTTGTTCGTTCCTTTTTTCCCTTTCTGCAAAGTTATAGCCCCACTTTATTGTACATGATGTCCTATAAAGAAGATCTATGTCTGTGATGCCTCTTTGAAAGAGGACCAGGCGCTGTCCATTTAAAGAGAATGCAGTCAAGCAGTAAATTTAGGGGGGCATCTCTTTTCATATTGACTGTATCTGAGCCAGCAGTGGCTCTTTGATGTTGTAACAATAGAGCATAGGCGGAGAGGAGTATTAGGACTTGAACAATGTTGAAACGAGATTGCATTCATTAGTTTTAAAGAGAAAGCCTTCTAATATGTGCCAGGACTTGTATTTCTCTGTGCTTTCTTCCTCATAGGAAGAATCTATGTAGTGTGTCTGTATTACAGTCCTTTTAGCTTGGACTATGTCTAAAACATTTTCATTATAAGCCAGGTGCTGTGGAAACCTCATTTTACTAGCTTTATAAATGCTTCAAGGCTTCTTTCTCTCCCTTTTAGAAATAATATCTTTGGGGGCTCAAAATATACTTTTCAAGTACCCTTGCCATGCAAAATTGTGGATCAGTTTTAGATTGAGTATTGAATCGTCATGCCCACACAAGATGAAATATGTGTATCAAAGAAACCATCGCAAATGTCTGTGAGAATTCAGAGTAATTTCTAACAATATTCTTATGTACCTTCCTGCTTCAAGCAAAAGATGTAAAATTAGCAAATCTCTGAAGTAAATATTTCTGTTTCTCAAATGCTGGCACATAACTCCCTGGACTGTTTAGCATTTTTTCTGTGCCACATAGTCTCAGCTAGTAAGTTTGAAAAGGCCCACCGTGGAGGAAGGAAAGATATTTTTTCCGAAAGAAAGCAAAATAAAACCTTGAACACTGTAAAATAGGATTTAAATATGAATTAATAAACACAGAGGGAAATGCCCTGAGGATGCCTTGGCATGGCCAGGTTAACCGAGGTTCCTCTGTGCTTGTCCACTTCATATTTAGAAGGGAATATTTCCATTTCACAGTGTTTACCATGCTAGTCACTTAGATACTTGCAACAACATTTGCCACATAAAATGAAAGTTGACCTATAGTTTACGTAAAACAGTTTAAATCAGCTTTTAATCCCCTACCTGTCCTACCTTGTCAACATTAGGACAATAAACTAGAGCCAGATTAATCTGTTAAGGTTTGTTTCATTCATTATCACAAAATTAAGTTCCTTCCAACCAATGTCTTTCATTTAAAGTTTAGTTTGTATGATTTTCCCCACATGAAGATTTGTATTTATGTTCATGTGTATTTCTCAAAAGTTTTGAGTGTTTACACAGTTGTATGCATGCATCCTCAATATACGGATATTTGTATATTCTATAGTTTGATATGTGGACTCCGATGTGAAAAATTTGGAATGTGGAGATATTGAGGTTCAGCTGTATTCTGGTTTGTGCTAAGTTTACATATATATATATTTATCGTGTCAGAAGCGACTTGAGAACATATTGCAAGCTGCTTCTAGTGCAAGAGAATTGGCCGTCTACAGAGACGTTGCCCAGGGGAAGCCTGGATGTGTTAGCTGGCAGGTTTCTCTCATGTCCCCACAAGTTAGTGCTGACAGAAGGGAGCTTGCCCTGTTTTGGCAACCTTCAGATCAGTAGTTCAGCCAGTACAAGGGTTTAACCCATTGCACCATTTCTCCTTTGCCTACAAATGCACTAAAGAGAGTTCTTCATTCTTGAATAACTTTTTTGTTTAGTGTGAGAGCAAACAAATAAGGATATTAATGTAAAAATGGCTCTTGTTCTCCTAAGGCAATCTATTGTCAACTTTTGTTCTTGAAAAAATTAGATGTGTTGCTGTTGTGTAACATTCATTTGATTTGTTGTGTAACGTGGTTAAGGTTTCAGCCTAATACCACCATCCCATCCCCTGTTCCCATGTACTAGACAGCAGCTACTGTGAGTAACCAGGATCTGTTCCTCTGCTGATCAGGAATCCTCAGGCTAGCATTTCTACCCACTCCCATGAGTGATCTTCAGTGCAACACCTAGAAGTAGTTATACCTGTCACAATCCCCTCCCATATACACACACTGGATATTGTTCACAAGAGAATGGGAATGTCAAGATAGGTGCTTCAAAATAGGTAGGAGAACAGAACCCTGTCACTCATTGCCTGATGAATGGGGATTGTGGAACTTTTAACGGGTCCCTAAATATTCCCCAAACTAGTAAATAAGGATGCTGAGTACAGAACAGTCACAAATGTGTAACTCTAAGTTAAACATTTGTAAGTACCTTCGTGAATGTCAACCATTGTGTAGGAGCTGATTTTGGAGTGTGATAATAATTTTTAAACTAGACTTAATTACCTATGATTTCCGTAGAGGTAATTAAATCTGTTTTTTAAAAGTTTACCTACAGTCATAGGAATATTCTGGAACCAATCATTCTGGCTAGATTTTCTGGTTAGAATTTCCTTTGGCTCCAATTTCACATTAATGTTGACTTTCCAGATTAGTACGGAGTGATGGGAGAGAGGCTGCCTGTTAGAAAAGAGCTAGAAGAACCTGTGGTGTGGCTCAGTAAAAAGCAACTTTATGTACTTGCAACCCACTAAGCCTGATAAAGTGGATTCAGACCTAGGAAATCCAAGTTCTATCTGAGATTTAAATAACAATTTTTTTCTGTTATCAGTAAAATGAAAATTCAAATGATGAGTCAGTATGAGAAAGCCCTGGCTCAGCTCTCACTTCAGTTGTGGAATCATTATATTGTAAGGATGTTGGAAACCACCAAAGCAGGAATGCTTGCAAGATGAGTGCTTCTCTGCTTGGACATCTCAGGAGCATCTTTTTTCACACTTCCTCCTCCTGGATACATATATGCAATCCTAACATTGGGTAAAGATAATACAGTCAGTGAAATGCAGGATTTAATCCCCTCCCACACTGCTATCTTCCTTTCCTTTTGTGTCATGTCCTAGTTTAGATTGCAAACTTGGGGGCAGGAAAGTGTCATGTACAGCGATGGTACTATATAAATGAATGGTGGTGATATTTGGTGAATGGCATCTCAGAAGGCCTTGTGATATGGAAACTCTCCAAGGTGCTGTTTCCCATCAAGAGTTTCTGGGCTGCCATCCCACAAGTCCGCTCCCTTTATTCAACCCTGTGACAAACTAATGTTGCATAATATGTCTATTCAAAACATTTGCCGGGCTGATGGTCTTTATGCTTTATGGGTTTTTTTAGCCTATTTGTTAAAACAGAATTTTATTGCTATTATTAATTACAGTTTTTAAATATATATTTGGGGCTTTTCAGACAAAAGAGCAGACCGTAAGATGTTTTTAATTATTTTTTATTCAGAAATAAAGTGGGAAAAGACACAAATAATACAAAAAAGCAAATTTTCATAGCACATAAAACTGGAACTACAGTACATTTAACATAAATTGATCCAAGACAATCTTCCTGACATAAAACATGCCCAGACTAATAAATACATATTAGATTAATCTATGAATCTTACACTCATCGTTTGTTGGTTTTTACTCCTTATTTTTCTACTTCCTTCAAATAATAATATATTTCCACACTTCTACTTTTAGTAACACTCCTCTAATTCATAAATGTAATAGTTGAAGTTCTCCTTTATCATTGCTGCAGGAAAGTGATTAATAAGTCCCAATCTTTCTTAAAGTTAGTCAGGGATTTTTCCTTGGATCAGCATCATCAGTTTGTCTATCTCAGGTAATCTTCATCAGCCATTCTTCTTGTGTTAGGATGCCTGGTTCTTTCCACCCCTGCACATAGGTGATCCTCACTAAAGTAATCATATGTTATAGTCATCTTCCATATTTCCTTCCTAGTTGATCGTCTAGCATCCCCAAGAAATAAAATTCTGGTTTCATCATGATTTTAATCATAACAATTTCTTACAACATCATATTAATTTGAGTCTAGAGTTTCTGGGCCTTTTTGCAAGACCACTACATATGATAAAATATCCCAACATTTTTTTCACATTTCCAACATTTGCTAAAACTGCCTTTATACGTCTGCCATCAGGTGCCACCTATACATCATCTTGTAAAAAAAAATCATTACTCAAAGTAACTTCAAACACTTTGTCCAAGCCTTCTCCCATTGTTCTAACTGAATTTGTGGGCCTGTAGTTTAAGACAATTTTGCCACACAATCTCTCATTGGTAATTCTTCAGTTCTTATTTTAAACTTTTTGGCAATCAAATGGTCATCCCTGGAGTACAATAAAGCAGAATGTAAGATTTAAAGCAAAATGTACTCCCCTAAACTCAACCTTCAACAAGAAAATTTTGTGACTTACTCTCCTTTATTATCTCAGCGACAGATTTGGGATTCAGCTTTACCCTTCCTCGCCTCTACTCCCAATGTATATTTGGAAGCCCACTTCTAAATTTTTCACCACAATACTAGAAAGTATGCTCTCTACATACTGGCATAGTAGCAGCTTGGGCAGCATCTGTCCTGTGAGAATTCCTCTCCCAAAAAGGCAACTTTCTTTCCCTGAGTCTTAAGTGGCTGATTGACCCTTCAGCAAGCATTTAGTCTTCCACCAAATCCTTCACCAAAGAATTATGCAGAAATTTAACACTCATATAAGGTAAAAGGAGAGGACCTCTTACAGAATGAGAACTGACTGAAGAGAAAGAAGCAGAGAGCAAGATTAAATATTCGGTTCTTGCTATGAAGGAAATGAACGGCCAAGTTTCTTGGGGATCTGCATTAGGAGCAGTGCTTTCTAACTTGTTCATAAATTATTTGGAGTTAGACCATGTTCATTGTAGCAATTACGTGACTGTGGGTGCTAAGGAAAAATGGATTTCAAAGAGCTACAGAAGGGATCGCTCCAAACAGGAAGAAGGGGCAGTAAAATAACAGTTGATATTCAGTTTAAGCAAGTAGAAGGTGGTGCTTATTAAGGAAAACAATTTCAATTTCTCACATACAGTAGGCCCTTGGGATCCACAGAGGTTTGGTTCCATGCCAACCCCAACCCCCAAAATACATGAATGCTCAAATCCCAGTATATGCAGTGACATCGTAAAATAGGATTCCCTATAAACATGGCAAAATCAAGATTTGCTGTTGGGAATTTTTACAAAACCTTTTTAAGAAGCTGAGCTATGAAAGACAAAGAAATGGGATCTTGGGGTTTTTGTAGATATTACTGAAAATGTCAACCCAGTGTGATATTGTAGTAAAGTAAAAGATGGACTACATGATGGGTTTTTTTTTCCTTGCAAGTTGAATAAGTCATTGGGAGGCATCTTCTCTGTTATCCATCTAAGATGGAAAATTTATTCAAGTTTATTCAGCTGAGTAAACTTGTTCTCATAACAGATGTCATTGATATCTTCACAAATAAAGAAAAGAAAGACAATCTGTCTACTGAAGTATCTTCTGCCTAAATCAGTTACTTCTTCAAAGTTCACGGTGTTTTTTTTTCAAATATAATATTTTCATGCTGTGTCCTTTTGTTGTTTTAATGACTCATTATGTGGTGAAATCCCCTTGTTACTCATGAGCCCTAAGGGCTTTCAAGATATCAAGGAGAACAATATTTAACAGGTGATGACTCCAGAAATAAATTTTGTAAGGTGACGGTGAATGATTTTAGAAGATGAATAAGAGGCAAGACTAAAGGACAGGAAGCAGCTGCTTATTGGAAACCATAAACAGCTGTGGCAGGCCTTTGGGGGGGGGGCACATTTTAAAGCAAGATCTTCCTTTCACAATGTCAAGAAATTAAAACCCAGGTGAAATCAAGATGAGAAGAGATATAGCTAATTAAGGCGATAATGACACTAAATCAGACCACAAGCCCATTTTTGTATCTCCAGTCATCCCTCCATTTCAGCCCACACCAAAACACCAGGAGAATTGTGCCTTTGAGATACAATCTGCTTTAACACAGAATGCTTCTTGACACCACTTATTATAGCAGAGCATTCTTTAAATGTTCATTTCAACAGAGTCTTCCTGTTTCACATAGAAGAAATTGTGCAATTCTAAACATGTTCTCTACTTCTCAAGAAAATGCCCACTGCCTCTCCAAAGGGCCTCAGTTATTGACTTTATGTTGTGATCTGAGTGTCATGCTGAGAGTTAGATTCAAATCCTCACTTACCTCACTGTCTTGTTGTGTATGGATAGGACATGTGATGGGGCACAATTGAGGTTCAGCCACTGCTGCTTCTGCAGCAAAGGGAAAGAGCCAGTCGGTCTCTGCTGCACACACAGGCAACCATTCTGCCTTGGCAGCAGAGTTGTCGACCCTAATTATCTTTGTGTATTTACATTAGTAGAGTACTGAGCCACAAAGTAGCTTTGAAGATACCTACTTATGAATGTTATGGGCTTCCCTGAATGACTCCAGGCTTGCTGAATGTAGGCTACTGCACATGTCTCACAGCAACTCCTTGACTTTTATTTTAATTACCTTCATAAATCCAAAACATTGTGTGAATCAATGGTATTTCAGTCTGAGAGCTAGATCCTGAAGTGCCCTCCAATGAGTAAAAGATATCTTTCGTGTGCTCCTTTTTTCTGTCTTCATGCAAGATCCTTGTGTAAAGAAACAGATGTGAAAATCAGACATATGTTTGTGTTTTTGCAAGGTACTGTGCACCATGGTTCAACATACATGCTGGCATAAGGCATTCCATAAGTCATTGTCGAGTTTCTTGCAGAATGTTACAGCAGTGTCTTATGTCTTTACGGGGAAATATAACTGCGAGAATTTCTTTTTCTAGTTCATCTCTGGATCCAACCTATTATGTTTTATTTGTTGTATTTTTCCCCCACAATATTTTTATTGTTTCAACATTACAACATCTTGCTTACACTTAGTTTCCATTGGTGCTCATACTTATACATACAGTAGAGTCTCGCTTATCCAACGTAAACGGGCCGGCAGAACGTTGGATAAGTGAATATGTTGGATAATAAGGAGAGATTAAGGAAAAGCCTATTAAACATCAAGTTAGGCTATGATTTTACAAATTAAGCACCAAAACATCATGTTATACAATAAATTTGACAGAAAAAGTAGTTCAATACGCAGTAATGCTATGTAGTAATTACTGTATTTACGAATTTAGCACCAAAATATCACGATGTATTGAAAACATTGACTCCAAAAATGCGTTGGATAATCCAGAATGTTGGATAAGCGAGTGTTGGATAAGTAAGACTCTACTGTACTTCATTTTCATGTGACATTTCATTTGTCTACACCTTTTTTTAAACATTCTTGTCTTCGATGACATTTTTTTTTATCATTAACACCCCCTCATCCTCACCCCATCACTCTTTCCTCTGACCACATATTTATCCTATATTTTTATCTTTAACCATGCACACAATTTCCTTAATTTTTGTACAATATTTACATTAGCTTCACCTCTTTCTATCCATTCTATATATGTCTTCCATTTATTTTTAATTGTTTCTCTTTTATCCTTCTGTGTATCCTCCTAAATTACATATGCTATAATTTCGGAGTGAACCTGATCGTAAATATAATTATTCCAATTTTTTATACAGTAGTCCATTTTCCCCATTTTTCATTATTATTATTATTATTAACTTCATTTCTATCCCGCCCTTCTCACCCCACAGGGGACTCAGAACGGTGTACAACATACATCTAGGCAAAAATTCAGTGCCTCATTATACAAAGCAAATAAAATAAAACATTAAATCAATAGAAACAATCAACATATAAATACAATTTAAAATCATTAACATTAAGATATTAAAACATAAAACAGCATCTAGATAAACACTACTATGACGACTTTACTATTCCCTAACACTCCCATTAACATACATTCTACATTTACTTTGGGTGGTATTTAAAATAATTTTTCCAGTTTTTTTCAAACAATTTTGACTTTTGAACATTCCCACCACATATTAGTATACCAACCTTTGCTTGTACAACAATGCCAACACATTGGACTTATCTGTCATATATGAGAGTAGCGCTCTCTATTGTTTAACGTCAGTGGCTCTTTTTTCTGCCATTTAGTTTGTATTATCTTTATCATATGTTCACTGTCCTTGACCATCAGTTTGTATATTAGTCCTGCCAATGCTTTCTCTAATTTTTGTGTTTTATTTATTGTATATAATGTGAATGCTCTTTCTTCTTCTCCAATCCCTTCTCCTGACCACCCAGGACATCCTCCAAACAGATGGCCTTTCACCTCCTGAAGCCACCTTGACACTAAACCCAGAGGACCGTCAAGGTTATCCTGACCACCAAGGAGTACACAGATCATTTGCCAAACAGAGATACAGGCAGGCAAATGGGCATACGTCTTTGCAAAGAGATGGACCCAGATCTTTCCTTCTGGATTTGCCAAATTTTCCTGACCTCTCAAAAGCAGATATCAATGGGCAAAATCCTAACATTCAGGTAAAGTTTCTCTATTATGTTTACAATTTTAAAGGTCATTTTGATGGAACTTATGGCTTGTTGAAGCAATTTCAAATACTTAAAATACAAAAAAAATTCTCATATCCGTGAAGACCATTTATGTTATAACTATAATTGTAGAATACATAATGTGAAAGAAAACCATATAATCTGGTCTGTAACCTGATCACTTGAAAGGTTTGTAGAAGAATATGTGCATATAGGAGAAAATGTATGTTCTTCATGGTCTCACACATATCTTCTCTACAGTCTTTAGTTTGGAGGGTGGTAGTCTACTTAACTGTGGAACAAAAACAATGTATATCACAGGGCCCTTCCACACAGCCATATAAGCCCCAGAATATCAATGCAGAAAATCCCACAAAATTTTGAGCTGCGTTATCTGAATCCATACTGCCATATATTCCAGTTCAAAGCAGAAAATGTGGGATTTTATTCAGCTGTGTGGAAGGGGCCAAAAGCTAACAATGTAAGCAAATTCTTCTGGAGGCATCCTTTAGAACTTCCTACCATTTATTAAATTGAACAGCACATTTTAAAATGTTTGTAATATTTACTATCACCAGTTTAATATTTCTCCTTGTATAAGATATAATTTTATCTCTTTTGTGTTATCTTCCAGTTGATAATCTACTATCACAATTTTCAGACAGATATATAGAAATCTTCATTTTCTTCATGTCTTAGGCATACACAAATAGCTCCACACATAACTATCACCATTGGCTTTTCTTTTGAAAATGACAGAGTATGGCAGCAGTCACCCATTGACTGTCATCTTACACAAAATTTCTAGAAGTGCACTAGTTTACCGCACTCTGAAATGAATACAGTACCTTTCTGTTTACTAATTATTTTGGCTGGATCTGTTTCAAGTAATGAAATATTTTTATTCAGTCCCCATGCCATTTGCGCAATTGTTTCAGTATTAACAAGACAAGAAAATATTTGAAAGAGTAACCTGAGCAGCTGTTACTTTTGTGCTTTTGCTGCTTTTTTAACTTAGTTGCCAAATCAGCGGCCAAATGCACCACTGCACTCAAGTAAACGAATTCACAGGAAGTCCGTGAAAACGAGATGCTTTTTAAAGCCAGCAATGTATTTCCTTTGGGAGCAGAGATTTCTTGGTTCTTGGTGAAAAGCTCTTTTGTTGGTCGCCATTGATTTGACAGATGCCAGCTCATGCGCTCATGCCAGCAAAGCAGGGCTATTCAGGATGCAACAGGTTCACTTTCTTCTCCTTCGGAACAAAGTGAAATCATGTGTCAAATGAGTGGGAATGGCCGCCAAATTATTTTCAGTGTGATGTTCTTTTTGCTTTTCCAGTCCTATTTAAATATGGCTTTACTCAGAGGAAGTCCTGAACCTGGTACAGATACTGAATTTTGAAACATTCTTCATTTGAGGTCTTTGCTCCAGATTTTCAGGCCCTTTTCCTCACACTTTCAGAGTTCTAGCAGCATTCATTTGTGGCCACAGAAAGAGAAGTCTGGTATCATGTTTCAGATTCTTCATAGAATGAGACAAGAGTTCAGTTTCATCGGGTTTCATGAAGAGTTTCTTCAGAGAGTAGATACAGATATGACTACTAACAGTTGTAAAGGAATACAGGAGATATAGTGTGTGCCAATGCAGCATAAAATATAAACGAACACAGAATAAGAATAGTGCCCATTCACAGCAGCAGTACATAGTGAATGCTATTTATTCTCAGTGCTAATAAGTACCTGTATTGGGACAGAAAGCAATTACCTTAATTATTACAGATCAGGATTAGAACTGGTATTATATGCATAATTCATTGTTGTTATCTGCTGCAGTGTATAAGGACAGGTGGGTCAAAAATACTCTGAGCCCTTGGCATTCACTGGGATTTGGTTTTAGGACCCATCCCACCCAGTGTTATCCAAATACATGGATGCTCAAGTTCAGACCCATAGCCAGAAAGAAATCGAGAGATGTTGAAACTTTTTTCCCCTGAAATGACTTTTCAAGTCCATGTCTCCTGATCTGGCACGAGATCTCAACAAGGTCCTGAAATTATTATCATTATGCAAGATTCTTCACAGGTAATAGGTCCTGAATCATTACTCCCTCTTAAAGCCAGTTCTTGTCAGCCACAAAGAACAATAATTTCCACGGTTGGCAGATGTTTCTTTCTGTTTTCTTCTGTTTTCTTCTTATTTTCTTTCTCATGACGATGGGTTACATCAAGACGTTTTCCACTGTAAATTAGCAAGAAGTTTTCAGCCAAGAACAAGTTGTTCTGATGATACTGTTTTTTGGTGTCTAATTAAGACTTCTGTTGCATTTTTCCATCGTATAAATGATCTAGCAACCCATGCATCAAGCTGCTGATGACCACCTTTACTATCACCTTCCCCTCCAAACACTATGCAGTACTTAACAGAGTGCACATTGTATATGAAAAGAGTAGGCCAACCAGGGAAATCTGTTGAACCATTTGGGTTGAAAACTTAGGTGTCTCTTCTTATCCATAGGAAATACATATCCTGTCAATCCTCTCAATTTGTACTAACTGAGCTTTCACTTGGTCATCAGAAACAGGTTTCTTTGGCAGTGCTTGGATTAGATGAACCAGTGGTAGATACCTTAGTTTCCACAGTTTCCTCAATTTTTACCTGCAGTCCAGGTCAACACCCGCCTCTCCCCCCCCCCCCCCCCCCCGGCATCCCGGACCTTAGGCTTTGATGCTGGCTACCACATTTTGGCAGCTTCCACTATGTCAGCTATTACTGCTATTGCAATGTAAATTGGTAGAAAGGTAGGCAATGATAGTATGAATAATCAAAATTTGGACCCCAGGTTGAGAACCACTGCTCCAGAGGCATTTGAACTGTTCATCCCACAACCATGGCCAGAAGGAACAATGATGAAAAATGCTGGAAATTGTGGTCCAACAAAATCTGAATGGCTGCATGTTTCTCATCCCTTATTGAGGGTAATCAGGCACAGAGATTAGTTTGTGAGATAGGAGCCAGAATAGATTCGGGTTAGTGGACCCAGATGAAAAGTTGTTGTTTACCAAAACATTTTCCAAGCATTCCTTATATTGTTGGGCAATACCTTCTTAAATTTATCATAGAAACAGGAAACCATGAATAATAGCAAACACTGTTGAAATAAATGACTTCTGCCAGAAGTATCCTTTCTAGAAATTTGCAAGGCTCTTCAGGACCACTTTGATAACCTCTACTAGAGCATACCACAGAATCACCTGGAGGACCTAGAAGAATCCTATAGAGGATTCATTTTGTCAGACATGGAACTTCAAATACAAGCCCTAAGAGAACCAGGGTCACTACCATATATTTTAAAAACAGAAACCTTTGTCATTTATATTTATTCATCATCTCGTTCTTTCTCTCCTTCGCCAAGCCTTTATAAAGAAGCCCAACCCAAAAAATGGGGTTTCATCACTATTTTGTGCCATGTTAGGTTCAGATACAATGCACTTGAAGGTCTTGATACATCTATTAAAGACGAATGTAACCGAACACAGCAGGAAACATATAGCCCTCAAGATTAGTGGTTCTCAACCTGTGGGCACCCAGGTGTTTTTGCCTACAACTCCCAGAAATCCCAGCCAGTTTACCAGCTGTTGAGATTTCTTGGAGTTGAAGGTCAAAACATCTGTGGACCTAAAAATTGAGAACCGCTTCTCTAGATGTTGGATTATAGTTACCATAACGTTTCCCCTGTGGTTTTGCTGGCTATGGCTAATGAATATTTTAGTCCAACATCTGGAGGCTGATATATTTCCAACCTCTGCTTTGTTTGTTCCAACACCATCTCTACTTTACAGCCCATGTCTTTTGACTCTTTATAAAATACTGTTTTATTCATTCAAGTTGAGTATCCCTTAACCAAAATGTTTGGAATGCAGAAGTGTTTTGGATTTTGGATTTTTTAGATTTTGGAACACCTCTGTTTACATTTATGTTACATAATGAGATGACTTGGAGATGGAAACCAAATCTAAACATAAAATTGTGATTCATATACCTTATATGCAATATTTTTGATCATTTTGTGTGTGAAACAATGTTTGTGTACATTGAATCATCCAAAAGCAAAGGTGTCTAAGCCATCCATGTGGACAGTTTAGGAGTTTGAAGAATTTCAGATTTGAGATAAAAGGACCCAATCTG
Source organism: Anolis carolinensis (assembly GCF_035594765.1). Lineage (NCBI taxonomy): Eukaryota > Metazoa > Chordata > Lepidosauria > Squamata > Anolidae > Anolis > Anolis carolinensis. Next base: position 163,306,453 of record NC_085841.1, read on the forward strand.
TATATCTAGAGATGCAAGGGGAATTTGGGGAGGAAGGGAACCACTGTCCAGCTGTTTTCTCCTCCTTATGAGTGTGTTCTCTTGGAATTCTTTAGGTGACCATAGAAGTGGTTGATGAAACAGACTCTGAATCTGAGAAAGATCTTCAAAAGGAAAGCAGCAAGCCCAGCTGGCCTGTCGCATCACCAGACTGGAGGACGTGGTGGCAGAGATCGGCACCCACAATCACCCGCATGAGTAGTGGTGACCAGGATTACAAGTATGATAGCACAACCGAAGACAGCAACTTCTTAAATCCTCTTAGCAGCGCATGGGATAGGCATGCCCCTAGTCACCGGACGTTTGAATCAAAGGAACAGCCAGAATATGGTAAATGAGCATTCAAACTCTCTTGCAGGCACCTTAGGTTTGTAGAAGGAGCTATAGAGATTGGAGAATTATTAGGTGCTGCTGACAGTGAAAAGCAGAGCATGGGAAAGCTAGGTGGAAATCATATCTAAGAAAAACTATTGCCAAAATACTGCATCAGGAGATATATCTTTGGACTATAGCTATGATATGTCTCCTAATGCAATCCACTTTTATCTGCTCCAGCCCCCCCTCCACACCTCAGACTTCCATTTCCATGCCAGTGAAGAGTAAGGAGAGTAGCAGAAAAAAATCTGACTATTTTACCTTGAACTGGATGTACCACCAGAAGCTTCTTCATAGGGGATCCTCAGGAAGTTCCTGAAAATTGTGTTTTGAGGGATTTTCGTCATTGTGTAGTTGGAACAGACTTCTAATTTCACTACAACCAGATATGTTAGTTATGATGGCATGATTTAGACTGACACCTTTAAAAAGCAGTAACAGGATGCCAAGTAATGTTTCAGAAGCTTTAGTTACTGGGCTTTTTTTTCTTTCTTTTTTTTTTACCGTTGTGTGCCTTTGTGGGGCTTGCAAATCATGGTGACCCTAATGGGATGCTATCACAGGGTTTCTTGGCAAGAAAGAGTTTCACTATGGACTTCCATGGCCAAGCAGGGATTTGAACTCTGGTCTCCCAGTATCCTAGTTCAGCATTGAAATCATTACACCGCATTGGCACTCTGGTTAGAAGCCTATGGGGATACACACAGAGACAGAAATAATCTCCTGTATTCTTCAAGTGAGACTTCCTATATTGTTAATGTGACATTATCCACAAAGCGGGATAATACTGGCAGGCTTAAGGGCCACAGGGCTTCTAGAAGTCTTCTCCTCCAGCCCTCTGTGTATGTGTTTTTTTTCTGAAGCTCAGAAAAAGAGAAGAGCTGATTGAGGAGTAAACATACTCATTGTACACAAAATACTAAATACCTGCAAAGGAACAAGGAATGGGAAAAGGGATGTTGGTGGTAGAATGGACTGTCCTGTAAAGGAGTATAATTGATTTGATTTTGAATATCTGTAGGCGCCACTGCAGCATTGAGTTGCAAGATTCCACCTCAATGTAACTAAATTGTAAACCAAAAGATATTGTTTCCTTAAGCATATCAGTTATTCCTTCCAGGGAGATAGGGCGGGTTAAAAATAAACTATTGTTCTTATATTATTATTACTATTATTATTATTATTATTATTATTATTATTATTATTTTATTCTACCAGTTTTTCTTGTTCTTGATCAGTTTTTTATTTTTCTTGCAGATTACATAGATGGTGAGGGTGATTGGAGCCCTTGGTCAATTTGTAGTATCACATGTGGAAGTGGGAATCAGAAGCGCACTAGAACCTGTGGATACGCCTGCACAGCCACTGAATCAAGAACATGTGACAGGCCAAACTGCCCAGGTAAGGCTTTTCTAAATAGCATCAATCCATGTATCAGAAGTGGTTGTAACCCCATGCCAGTGAGAAGTTCTATATTGGGTTATCCATCCTATATGTAAATGCTACCAGATACTTGGAATGATCACTTTTAAGATGTCTTTTCAGAAAACAAGACCAGAATCAAAGGAGTTTTGACTATAAAGACTTCTAGAGTCTGTAGTACAGTAGGACAGCAAACCCATTCATGCTTTATGCCTACTGGTTTCAACAAGGGCTGCAGTCAAGAGAAAACTGCATTTCTTGCCATACACGCTAGAAGGGGTTAGGTTTAGGTCATAGTATTAAGAGTATCCTGCCACTTGAAGTGGCCCTTCCACACAACCACATAACCCAGAATTTCAAGGCAGAAAATCCCACAATATCTGCTTTGAACTGGGTTATCTGAATCCAAACTGCCATATATTCCAGTTCAAAGCAGAAAATGTGGGATTTTATTCAGATGTGTGGAAGAAGCCTGAGATTCTACTGAGAGGACTAAAATCTGAAGAGCAAAAACTTAGTTCCATTGTTTTGATTCATGTAACATTGGCCCCTTCTGCACAGCCATATAAAATCCAGATTATATGCTTTGAACTGGATTCTATTGCAGTGTAGGCTCATATAATCCACTTCAAAGCAGATAATGTGGATTATCTGATTTGATAATCTGGATTATATGGCAGTGTAGCAGAGGCCGTACTTACTGCAGTGGACTTGGGAGGTCTGAGAGGGAAGTAAGTACAGGTGGGTCTTTTCCCATCCAGGTCATGTCCAAGCAAACGCCAGTTCAGGAAACAAAAGCTCTCAAAGCTTTATTGAAGAAAATAGAGTTGATCACAGTACAGCTAATGCTGTTAGGTCTTAGGACTGAATAATTTCAGAATACATTTATAGGTAAAGCAATTAAAATATTCTGCATCCCATTTGTCCATGAGCAATGCTAGTTCCTCTTGTGCAGGTTTTACCCTCATTGGCTCATTAATCAAAAACATTTCAAATACCTCTTCATACCAGATCTCTCTCAGAAACAATCTTGTAGCTTTTTGGCAGTTGTTACTTCTCTGCAGCATCCTAGTGAAGAAGAGAAAGTGGGATTCCCCAGCAGCTCCAATATGGAGACAAATACCAGCATGGCTAGAGCGTGATATCACCACCATCCAGTGTACAAAATACATAGACAATACAAACAACTCCATACAACAATTTTATAATAAACATTACAGGGGGTAGTCTCATTGCTCTGACATAAGCTAGGAGAGTATGGGCATATCTATCTATCTGTTTATTCATTTTTGCTTCTTGCGTTGGAGTACTTTCATGCTGACATGGTTTCCAACAGATATAGTATATTTGTTTTTGAACATTTGCACTGTCATGTGTGTCAGTCACATTGTCTTACTAAAGCTGTAATACTAGTCGTACATCCTGGGTTTTTTTTTAAATAAAATAAAAATCTGCTAGTTTAGCAGCTGGAAATTCTATACTCAGCATTAACTCGCTGGCACTGCAAAGAATAAAATAAAGAAAAAAAATCTCATCCTACTTAGTTTTCTAGTTGTTGAAGTTCCTAAGGTTTTTGTGATTGCCAATAAAGCTTGAAAATTTGGATGTTTCATAACACAGCATAAAGGAGTGCTTAAGTTGTGTGTTCATCTGTAGGCAATTTTAAATATTCAAAAGAAAAGAGGCCAGGTGGGTGGATGAGTGAAACTTGTCAGACCTTTTTCTGTGCATTGAATTTGATGTTTTGTTGGGATCTAAATGTAAGCGTCATTCTCTCGTACATTCTGTCTCTCCCTCTGAGCGAATGCAAGAATTTAAAGAGCATGAATGTTATGAGAAACGCTAACCCTGCTGGGATGCTGATGCAAGCACAATGTTTCCTCTGCCCTTTCATTATTTCCTATTAAGGGAAAAAAACTGCTTTCTTTAGGGATTGAAGACACCTTCAGGACAGCTGCCACAGAAGTGAGTTTGCTTGCAGGGAGCGAGGAATTCAACGCTACGAAGCTCTTTGAAGTCGGTAAGCAGCAGAAAGCATCCTTTTTCAAAACTGGATCAAATGGGCAAGTTTCACATGGTATGGCAAAAGCCTCTTTAAACAGGAAAAAAGAGGTAGGACATTACTTGGGAGGGGGAATAAGCTCTCAAATCCAAGCAGCATTCTGTGGCCTTTGAGTGATATAGGAACACGGGCCTTTCCCCAATTAATCATCTCCTAATACATTTATATCATGCAAATAAGAAAGGCTAACAAATGAATTCAAATTCTCATTTAGGATCCTGTATGAGATTTATATATGTGTAAGCACAATGGAGGTACTGTGTAGTGCAATGGTTCTCAACCTGTGGGTCCCCAGATGTTTTGGTCTTCAACTCCCAAAAATCCTAACAGCTGGTAAACTGATTTCTGAAAGTTGTAAGCCAAAACACCTGGGGACCCACAGGTTGAGAACCACTAATGTAGTGAATCCTAACCCAAAGTTTCAAAAAAACCTAAGTTTATAGGGATTTATTTCCAGCACCATGAATTGCCCCTATAAAAAGATGAGTCACTAAAGAAGCCATTATGACAAGGGGGTCATGTGTTCCCTGTCACCAAACTGCCTTCAAGCTCAAATTTCCAACCAGTTTCTGTTAAGAGTTACCCAGGTGGGATGTAACAAAAGCATGTGCCATTCTGACCACATCCTTTATCTCCAGAAATGAGACACAGGCTTTTTAAATCAATGTAAGAAAGCTTTTATTTAAAGATAAGAAACAAAAGCAAAGCATGTTGGTTGAATACACATTTGCAGAGGGAAGGGGCTTTATTTTATTGCCTGAATAATATGTCACACTCTGTCCATGCCAGGAAGAATATTATTCATATGGAGCATTGCAAGACTGCATTTTCTTGAAAGTTTACTCTAGATGGATATTTCCCCACATCTATTTCCCACCTCATTATTCATAGGGACCCTGGTAGTAGGACATCCTGATTCTCACAGATATCTTGCTGTCTCTGCACATATTTCAGGTCTGGAATGTGAATCACTTATGGCTCCAGTTATAAGGAACTCTTCCAGTACCTTCAGTGAAAAGGTTATCATTTTCATGTTTCAGAGCAGCTGAGTGTTTAGCCAAAAACTAACAAATCAAAGACCAAATAAATATTTGCCTTTCTGGTGATCCTGAACTATTGCACACCTATTTCAAGTTTAGCACAGCTGTAAAATGTTTTAAGAATCTGTCTTGTTTTCAGTTGAAGACATTCAGGTTGGAAAGTGTGGAAAACACACCTTGGCAGTGAAACTGATACTTGCATATTTGTTTTGAAGCATTGGAATCCATCTGCTGCAAATTAGCTTGCTAAATTCATGCCGGGTTGTGTGCACATGCACACAGAGTCATTGTGCTTTACCCATTTCTTTCATGAGATAACTGGTTGAATGTTAAGGGTTGGAAGAAGACTATCATCAGAAAACCTAACTTCGCTATGTTTGAGATACATGGAATGAAATTCTGTTAAGTACATCTGCACATGTAATTTTCCATTTGGGGGAATGTCCCTTTTGGATGCTCCATGGATTGATGTCCCCTTCCTCTCTTAGCAAAAGTTTCTCCTTTTGTGACTCTGGCATGCTTCATAGTGAGCAGACAAGCCCTGAGAAGCCATACAGCATACAGGTAGTTTCAGGGGCTTTAGAGTAAGATGGGGAGGGTCTATGGATCAGTGTAGCATAGGTCCCCATGCAGATACTTACATTGTGTTGAAGGGATGTTGGATTGAGGACTACCATCCCTTTAGTGACATACTCAAACATTATTACACCGTTTTTGGTCATTGCAGGGGTTGATATTCCCTTCTTGGCCAAAGCCTGTTCTAGACTCATTGTTTCACTGCAGTACCACCACCCTATACACACGTGTGTGGAAGGAAGGAAGTAAGGAAGGAAGGAAGGAAGGAAGGAAGGAAGGAAGGAAGGAAGGAAGGAAGGAAGGAAAAAGAAGGAAGGGGGGATGGAGGAGGGGGGAAAGAAAAGGAGGGAGGGAGGAAACAGAGAGGAAAGGAAGGAGAGAGAAAAGGGAGAAGGAAAAGTCAGCACGAAATAGAAAGAGAAGGACTCTATAGAGTATGGTGTAGTGGATTGAACCTCAGACTATGACTCTAATCCTACTGGGTGACTTTAGGTAAGTCACACACTCTCAGCCTCCAAGGAGGACAAAGACAGATCCCCTTTGAATAAATTGCCAAGAAACTTCTATGACAGGGTCACCCTAAGTCTGAAATGACTTGAAGGCATACAACAACAATAACCTACAAACCGTACCTCCAACAGTCTGAGGGACTATGAATTGGCCCTCAGTTTAATAAAAAGTTTGACAACACCTGGTTTAGATATTCTATTTTTAGTTCAGAAGCCCCAGTGAATCTTGGAGGGAGTTCTAATTTTTGTCTGGCTCTGGGATCATGGCAACTGAGCGCAGCTATTGCAGCTATATGATCATGAGTCATGGGGGTCGTGGCAAGAGAGCCACAATAATAGTGGTTCTCAGCCCATGGGTCCCCAGATGTTTTGACCCTCAACTCCCAGAAATCCTAACAGCTGTTAAACTGGCTGGGATTTCTAGGAGTTGCAGGCCAAAACACCTGGGGACCCACAGGTTGGGATCCATTGCATTATAGAGAAATCTTATGTTACATTCAGTCATGTATGATCTTGGCCTATGACACACATTTTGAATTTCAAGAAATACGTTTTCATTTTCCTACCTCTCTCTTCTCACTATCCCTAGACACTGACAGCTGTGAAAGGTGGATGAGCTGCAAAAGTGAATTCTTGAAGAAGTATATGCACAAAGTGATCAATGACCTTCCTGCGTGTCCTTGCGCATACCCCACTGAAGTGGCCTACAGCACTGCAGATATCTATGACCGGCTGAAGCGGAAGAACTTTCGTTGGAAAGACGCAAGTGGGCCAAAGGAGAAACTGGAAATCTACAAGCCTACTGCTCGCTACTGTATCCGGTCTATGCTGTCCTTGGAGAGCACCACGCTGGCAGCACAACACTGCTGCTACGATGATAGCATGCAACTGATTACAAGGGGCAAAGGAGCGGGCACACCCAACCTGATCAGCATTGAATTCTCAGCAGAACTCCATTACAAAGTAGACATTTTGCCCTGGATCATCTGCAAAGGGGACTGGAGCAGATACAATGAAGCTCGTCCGCCTAACAATGGCCAGAAGTGTACAGAGAATCCTTCAGAAGAGGACTATTACAAACAGTTTCAGGAAGCAAGGGAGTATTGAAGGGGCAAAGTAAAGGAATTGTCCTGTGTCAAAGCCTACAGAACATAGGCAATTGACTGACAGAATACCAAATCCAATAAACTCTTGCCAAAAGGAGTAAACTTCTTCCCCTTTCCCACTTATTCTGTATAGCTGTATAGTATACTCATTTTTTCAAAAATGTGTGTTATTTATATATACATATACAAACATTACAAACAGATATGAAATTATCTTGGAAGACATTTATATGATGGTTTTCATCCCACAGCATGGTTTTATCTTTAAAGATCATATTCAATGAAGAATTTCATTATAGTCTTCAGTTGTGGGCAGTTGCTAAATCTGTTGAATTTTGTGTGGCGAGTCCAATTTCTGGTGGCTAAAAATTAGACCTCAATGATTCATATCGTCTGGTGCAAACCTGCTCATTTAGAAGGGACATTTCCTACTGGAAACAATACCTTGTTGGATTACCAACTAAAATTATTATGTGGTTTTAAGACTGCATCTAGTGGTATTTTTTGCTGAGGAGCAAAAACAAACTCCATAGCAGCATGAACAAAAATGGAGTATGAGGACTAAATTGTGCCTCTTAAGAAGTCAGATTTCAGCTTGTATCAAAAGGTCCATGTTTTGTGATTGATGTCAATGAGTTAAAAACAATGCTAACAATATCCTATAATTGCATAAAGTGTGTTATTCTGGAGAATCTCCTGGATAGTCTGGTTCACTCAAAGCCAAGGAAATGAGAGAGAGAAGTAGGAAGCCATTTCTGCCATGACTTATTTAATAAAAATACAATTGCTAAGCATAATTGCTTTACAACTGCATCTGTGAAAATATTTAGACATACAGTGTTCCCTCACTTATCGTGGGGGTTATGTTCCAGGACCACCCACAATAAGTGAAAATCCGCAAAGTTGGGACACTATATTTGTGTTGTTTGCAAATCTCTGTCTTCTCCTTGCCTTTCAAGCACACACATGCGCACTGCTGCCGCTGCCGCTGCCTTGTAAGGCGATAATAAAGCTGCTTCAGCCTCCTTTTCTCTCCCTTCCTTAGGCTTCTCCATAGGAAGGAAGTAGAAAGAGGGATTTATAATATAATTTTATGATTTATACTGTTATTTTAGTGTTTATTAAAAACCCACGAAACAGCGAGGGAGCGAAAAGTGAACCGCGAAGTAGTGAGCTGCTGCCCAATCACATAGTCATTTCCGACTCTTCGTGACCTCATGGACCGGTTCACGCCAGAGCTCCCTGACGGCCGTCTCCGTCCCCAGTTTCTTCAAGGTCAAGCCAGTCACTTCAAGGATACCGTCCGTCCATCTTGCCCTTGGTCGGCCTCTCTTCCTTTTTCCTTTCATTTTCGCCAGCATCGTGATCTTTTCCAAGCTTTCCTGTCTTCGCGCGATGTGGCCAAAATACTTCAACTTTGCCTCTAATATCCTTCCCTCCAGTGAGCAGCTGGGCATTATTTGCTGGAGGATGGACTGGTTGGATCTTCTTGCGGTCCAAGGCACTCTCAGGATTTTCCTCCAGCACCAGAGTTCAAAAGCGTCTATCTTCCTTCGCTCAGAAGTAGTGAGGGAACACTGTATTTAAAAGATGAAGCAAGGAAACTTGTGAAGCAGATAACCACAACACACAAAGCAAAACCACGCTTTCTTTGTTCCTTGCTTTGTTTTGTTTTTGAACTTGCATTTGCTTGGCAACTTAACCTGGTATGGGGTTATCCTCAGAGGGCAGACATATCCCCCATTGCAAAAAGGATCTTGGCCTCTGTGTGATAAAGCCAGTGGAAGCAAGCATATCTGTCATGCACAAAGCAAAAGCAAGGCCATTGTCTTTATAATCAGGAATCAAAGTAGTCACAAAAATAAACTAGTTAATTGGGAATGCAGCAGAAGGGATTCTGCCTTGACAATGGGTTTGCATATTTGATAATAGACTGTTTGCTTTATGACTCGGGATGGTAACTTCCCATGTCCAGAGTATCTGTGTACTGGGATTGGATATGTCAGCTCATTTTCTGATTTAGGACCCTTCTAAATAATACATGCTCATATCATAGTCTACATCAACAGTTTTGGGGAGAAAAATGGCTTGCACCCCATTAGTGACATAAGCGTTTTTAATTTTGGTTACAGTGAAGGTTGGGATTCTCAACCTTCATCCACAGCAATCAAAGCTCAAGTCCTTTGTAAATGCCTGAATTAACACTGATTTGCATGGAGCTGATACACCATATTCTGTGAATGGAAAACATTATGCAAAAGAAAATTTGCTCTTTATAAGCTTTTGTCAATGAAAGGATGTGGACTTACACTTTTTAAATTTTAACTGCATTATTTTTATAGTGTATTTATTATATAAGTTTCAGTAAGCATGGATCTGCAGCATTAACTGAGAAAAGGAAAGAGTTTACTGGAAGGTACTAATATGTCCATAGAGAAATGACACATAAATCCAAAACAAATGTACAAATAAAGCCATGCTCAATCGCCTACCAGCTTGCACTCTCATTAAGTGGAGGTTACAAGGCAATGCTGGGTGAGGTAGAAAGGGGAGGGAGCCTGTGGTCGAGGTAGGTCAGAGCAGGTGAAGGGAGAATGCGAGAGAGACATAGCAGAGCTACCGCCAAGACCACCCATCCACCCACAGTGACTTTGGGTAAAGTGGATTAAAGAGTTGTGTTAATGGCCTTACTAGTAATTGAGGGCAGAATCAACGTCTCTCTTTCTAGGAGAAGGGTGTAGGAGGCAGAATCAAAACATAATTTCCATTGTGAAATTTAAAGAAACGCACTGTTAATGCAGACTATTGCAACTAGACTTGTCAAGGTGAAAGGAAGGAGCTATTTCAGAGTTTGCCTCTCACCTCATTTATTAAAATCTCATTGCTTCTGGTCTGCCAAAACTAGGAACACTTTGGCAGACCACAACAATATATTTTCAGGATCACTACAGCTTTTCCCAGCAAACCAGCCCTGGGACAACTCACAAGGAAAAATATTTCTCCCTCTGTGGTCTTCAGTAATAGCATTCTAAAATAATATTCCTGTTATTGTTTTTGCTTGGGGAAAATGGTTTTATGGCATGTTAGATTTAGTATCCCATTGACAACTTTGATAGAACATGGTCCAATTTTACTTCTGGCCCCAGCTTGGAGGAGTACATTGGTGGCTGGGCCTCAATTGGGTAAGTAATGAAGTGTGTCTCTGTGTACAATGTAATGAAATCTTTCTTAACATAACATGGAATGTACCTAATCAGAGATCAGAAAATCATAACATCCTATATAAATACCCTATGGAGACATTAGTGGAGTGGTGGGTGGGTGGATGTGAACAAATGAGAAGACAGTACGTGACCAGGCACTTCAGCTCAAGTTTGCTTAGGAATTGCCTAACAACCAACACTGGGGGATGATTTTAACTGAAAGGGAGGCACTCGCCCTACTTGGTCCTTAGCTACCAGTGATTAAAACAGCCCAGTCCTAAAATAATGATGGGGAAAACACAGCCAGGGTCAGAAAGGGAGAACCAGTTTATATGTGTTCCAGGCAGTGGCACGGGCATGCATGTATATTTTCAAGTTAATATGAGATTTACATAGGAGTATCAAGATTTGAACTGGAGTGTGGTTTCTGGTTATTAAGTTGTAATGGGTTTAAGAAGTGGAAATGGAATTTCATTACTAGTATAATAAGGAACACTTTCCTATATTTAGATAGGATCTTGTTTATGTTTCATCCTGCTTGTTCCTCTATCCTAAATCCTTCCCCACAAAAGAGTAACAAAAGTAAGCAAAAAGTGTCAGGAGCAACACAAGTAATGCACTGAGTTACTATCAGCCCTCCACATGTACTGGAGTTCGAGTTGCAGGATTCCCACAAAAGTGGGAAGACAAAGAATAAAAAAGCACATCTCTCCAGGAATCTCTTAAGGCCTCTGCTGGAAGGTGGCCATAGAGTCATGCTGGGGAACCTAGAGATTCATAATCAAATCTGCAAAAGTTAAATCCACAAATATGGAAGGCGACACATTCCTTTCAAAACACTATAACAAGTAGCAGGAAGGAATTATTCCTAAAAAGTAGTTTTTCAAGGTCTCTGGTTCATTCTCTATATTCAGCTGGCACCATGTCAAGTGACATACTTTGGTATATGTCAAGTATAGGTCTCCATATGTCCTTTTCTGAATCATTGAGGAGGTTAGAATTGTCTTCCTTCCTGATGTAATGTCCAAATCTCCTTCCTTTCTCCTGTGCCTGCCCCAGCCATTTAGTGGATGCAGAATGGCCAAGAAGTGTCAGGCTTTGTGGATATAGCCAAATGCAAAATGATTAATGGCTCTAGGAGTCCTTAAGAAGTCCTCTGGAATTTCTGGAACATGACATTGTTATTCATCTGGCTACAGCCACTTAGCCAGATGCTTTTCAGCCATCTCTTGCTCCCCAGCTGCCACAAAATGCCTACAGAAAGAAGGTGCATCCTACAGAAAGAGAGACATACTTCTGCCATGGGAGAACTATATGGGATATCTCCTGATGCAGGTAATTGATTATTCATCTCTATTCTAAGATCAGATCCACAAAAAGACAGGAAGAATAGAATGGTTTTTTTTAAAAAAAAAAAAGTCCAGAAACATTTTTGGGCTCATCTAAATTACCTAAATTACCCTAAATTACCTTTTTTTTGTTCCTCATAGTTGCTATGTTCTACCTATTTTTGTGACTGCTTCCAAATGTTTCTTGAATACTTGCTCAGTGTAGCAAAGTTTTTTTTTTAAGTGGATGGTTGTTCCCAAAGCTCTCTTTCTAAACTTCTCCATTTCCCCTTTTCCCTGTATGACATCTCCATTTCTCCCTTTGCTTCTGAGCTCCTAGTCTGGAAATTTAATGAACCGAAACATTAAAAGACAGTACAATAGTTCTAGAATTTTTCCAAAAAAAATGCTAACAAGACTGGATGTGGAAAGAAAGAAAAGAAAAAGTGAGAGATTGGAGTTGCCTTTAGCAGAAAGAAACCAAACATTCTCAAGTGGAACATAAATAGGTGGTAATTACACAGAAAACAATGCTGAAAACCAAACTGTCCTGCAACAAGTGCACAAGACAAGAAAGTTCCACGTGTTCTCAATTAGTTGCTTGAGATACATTTTCTTAGTTAATCCAGAAGAGAGACTGGGTTACTAAAGAACCAGGCATGAATAGCGCATGTTCAAGGGAGTGCTACAATACTTTTGTGCCTCATTCATTTTGTTGGAACATTTTTGTGATTGAACCTAATGTGCACAGTAAAACAAGAGTCCAGAGGAACACCTCCTTTCCTTCTGAAAGAGGTGAAATCAAGTACTAGAAGACCCAAACAAGGGTTTTGTTTTCAAAAGTATGAGCAAAAGAAAAGGGCAATGTCACAAAGATCAGAATTGAAACATTGGGTTGGCTTCAGAAATGCTCCAGTCAAAACTCCACAAACTGCATACCGCATGTGTGGGTGGTTACATGACTTTTGTGTCCTGCTGCAAGTGTTATGTCCTGGCGTAAGTGAATGCAAGAGTCAAGACCCTTGCACAAATCCAGATGCCAACTCTTTCCTGACATCTACCCTGATAATAACATCACAGGTTGTAACAACATCGTTCACAGCCTCACAGGTGCTTTTCTTTGCTCATGCTCCAATGTAAAATCCATCATCCTCTGTCAGCAATGCCCCTCAACATTCTACAATGGACAACCAAGACGGTTTCCATACAAGAAGATTAAAGTACACAAATCTATTAGAAATGGTAATATCCAAACACTAGCTACTGAACATTTCAACTTCAAGCTGAATTGAATTATATTAATAAATTCCAATGCATTAACAACTGTGCAACAATGACAATGGGTTCATAACACACTGCATACATTAATACAAGAGGCCTCACGACAGAAACAAAATGGAATTTTCTCAGAGAAGGCTTTAAACTCCAGGAAACTGACTCTTGGTAAGCAGATCTATTGCTTTCACACATCAACACTACCTAACCACTGTAGAGATCTGAAAGCCCTGTGTCATCTTATGCAACTCTTTGAAAATTTGGGGCAAGGGTCATGATTTCAATCCTTCAGGATCATATTACATTCCATTCCCGCTACTGTTTCAATATGCTTTATTACTGGACATTTATTATCACTCTACTGCATCCAAAGAAGTAAAAGCAGTTAGTATTAAACGTGCTGCTACATTCTTTTTCCTCTCGTGCACTCCTTTTTTATGCTGCAAGACACTTATGTCTGCTTCTTTAAAAACAAACTGAATCATTACAGACAGCACTCCACCTTTGCTGGGATTGGACACCATGGCCTATGAGACCCTTATGGGACCTCTTCTAGCTCCACGATTCTGTGTTCATGAAAGGATGAATCTAGTTCTAGCCCACTGACTCACTGTGTATTCTGTTCTGCTCATTCTTTATGCAGTATTTTGGAATAGGCCCATCACACACATTCCTCTGCCAAAGCATACCAGCTGCATGTCCTCTCATGCCATTCTGTAAGAAATCTTGCACAGTGTGAAAATGCTTGGAATGAAGACTCCAGGTCTAACAACTGCCTCATCCCAACCTCTATGCCTTCTTCATGTCACAGCTGAATATCCTGGGATGTCCCCAGCTTGTAATGCTCAGGACAGCATATGCTGAGCTCTGATAGATAGACACTACCAGGTCTTTAAAAGTGTTTCGGGTCTGTACACATTAAGCTCAAGAGTTCCTCACTCTTAAAGCTGATTGATAAACTAATCTTAGATTCAGCTTTCCATAATCTCAGACAAAATATGAGTTTTCTTTTTTTAAAAAAATCTATAGTTATAGTAGCTGCTGTGGTGGTATTAATTTCCTTCCTCTTGCCTGTCGAAGTATGGCAACCATTTTTTTAAGGTAAAGGTAAAGGATTCCCCTAGACATTAATTCTAGAAAGGTCCGACGCATCTCCATTTCTAAGCCAAAAAGCTGGCATAATTCGTAGGCACCTCCAAGGTCATGTGGCCGGCATGACTGCATGGAGCGCCGTTACCTTCCTGCTGGGATGGTACCTATTGATCTATTCACATTTGCATGTTTTCAAACTGCTAGGTTGGCAGAAGCTGGGGCTAGCAGTGGGAGCTCATCCTGCTCCTTGGATTCAAACCGCCAACCTTTCAGTCAGCAAGTTCAGCAGCTCAGCAGTTTAACCCACTGCACCACCGGGGCTCCATTTTCTTAAGGAATAGTCAGATGAGGTTTGCCATTGCTTTCCTTTGAATATAGCCTGTAGCACCTGATGTTCCCTGGTGGTCTCCCATCCAAGTATTAACCAAGTTTGCCATCACTTTCCTCTGCATATATCCTATAACCACTGATATTCCCTGATGGACTTCCATCCAAGCACTCAGCAGGTTTGCTATTGCTTTCCTTTGAGTATTACCCATAGCCCTGGCATTCTCTGGCGGTCTCCTATCCAAGGACTAACTAGATCTGTCCCTGCTTCAGACAGGATCTGGTACGTACCTTCAGGGTACTTAGACCAACTGTGCATGATTGCTAAGCCTTGATAAAAAATCGTTCAGAAGAATCAGATTCATTTTCTTTTTTGTTTTCATATTAATCAAAGTCACTACTATCTTTTCCTTGAGTACCTTTTGCCTAGAATCCCCTAGCACTGTATCATTCCAGCTCGTTCTACTGATACAACTCTCCCAAAACGTACCTCTTAAGCCAAGTAGAGCCTAAACCAAAGGGCTTCCAAAATGCTGAAGTGTTAGAGAATGACAACTGTAGTGGTCTACCATTCATGGCATACATTGAGACAGGTAGCTGGAAAGTCGTCCAACCATGAGACAGCTTTATTCATCATTTCCAAGTGCCCCAATTTGCAACAACACGGCTCTTGCCTTAAGAAACTGTAGCTGTGTCTTTCATAAATAGGCTTTTGTTCTTAGCGTAGTATTTATTTACAGGTCACACATACACATCTACACTGCTTGGAGTCACCTGAGGAAATCCATACATTTTGAACACAAAACAACATTAGGATCAAAGAATCATAGAGTTGGAAGAGACCTTGTGGGCCATCCAGTCCAATCCCTCTGCCAAGAAGCAGGAAAATTGCATTCAAAGCACCCCTGACAGATAGCCATCCAGCTTCTGCTTAAAAGCCTCCAAAGAAGGAGCCTCCACCACACTCCGGGGCAGAGAGTTCCACTGCTGAACAGCTCCCACAGTTAGGAAGTTCTTCCTGATGTTCAGGTGAATCTCCTTTCCTGTAGTTTGAAGCTGTTGTTCTGCATCCTAGTCTCCAGGGCAACAGGAAACAGCTTGCTCCTTCCTCCCTATGACTTCCCCTCACATATTTATACATGGCTATCATGTCTCCTGTAAGATTTTTTTAATATATATATATATATATATATATATATATATATATATATCAATAGTAAATAACATATTGAGCCCCATTAGTAGCTGAATGATATCAAGGAAGTCTCCAAGCTGATCTCCACCTGGCAAAGCCTTCTCCAAATTTTTAAAAAGTTGCCCTTTTAGACTATAACTCTCCTACTTGCTTGTACTTGCTGGGAGCTGCTGGTGCTCGTTGTTTAAAAAAAAAGTATCTTTTTGGTGGAGTAAGAGAAAGGGCTCTCTGTCTTGCCTTTCTCTAAGAAATTATTGTTATCATCCCAGCTTCACAGTTTGTAAAGTGCTACCAGCGGAAGTTTTGGACCATCCATGATTTGGATTCTACCCAAGAACTCAGCAATTACTAAAGTGTCATTAGATAATAAGTACTTTCTAAGCATTGATGTAATTGCAATGTATTATTCTGATCCTGTCTATTGTTTGTGCTATTGTTCTGCTTCTGGAGATGGTGATCCATACAAAGAAATGAATAACAAACACCTCCTCCCCCCCTGCAAATTCCAGACATAGTCCTTGAAATTCAGGACTATTAATGCCTTGAATTTAGCTACACCAGGATAATCAGCTTGCTAAATAAGCAGAGAGAGCCAGACTGTGATGGGTGTTACAGATCCCTTGTGGCTGGTCCTCATCATAGGAAGGCCAGGGCGATCAGAAAGGACAGATGTGAAGCTGTTATCATCACTATCTGCCATCTGTCTCACAGTGCTTAGTAGATCCAACATTAGATTTCCAACATCGTTCTATGGCACATCTTGTTGCCTCACCACATTAATCACAGCCCACTTAGCCATTTAACCATTCATTTTGCCATGCATAACTTACTCACATTTGTGTATTTCCTAGTCACAGAAATTTTGGAATGAAGAAAATTTCATTGGGGGCAGAATTTGGCGGCCTCCGTAGCGACTTTCCAATCTAGTCTAGTTTGAGGCATTGGTGAATTGCATTCAACTCACAAAGTATGCAGAGGCTTCCTCTGGACTGAGAAAGTGTGACTTGCCTATGTTTTCCTCAAATTAGAAGATCCCAAGAAAATCAATTAATAAAGTCACTTTAGATTCTGCATATACTGGAAACAACTCAAAGGCAGACAACAAAATGACTGGATGGTGTTGGTTACTGTTACCACATTAAAATAAATTCATCAAAGCCCATTTCAGAGACAAGATTTAACATGTGTAGGTGGAAAGGAAATGAGATCACCATGCCCACGCCCAATCCATGCAAGTTCAGAACAGCTGTATTTATATCTGTACTTATAAATGTGAGTTTCTCCTCCATGGAACTCAGAAAATCAGGATCCCTAAAAGCACTGAGGACCACCACTGGATTTATGCTTTGACATTCAGCTGAACACAATGATATCAGTTCCACTCTTCATTGCTTTGTTCAGTCATCCTGGCCCTATAATGGGTGCTAAACAGGTTCTCTATCACCAGCAATCTCACTGCACTTGTGTTGTCTCTCTCCCCCCCCCCCCCCAACACCCCAACATATTGCAGAAGGACACAGATGCGTGCCTTTTAAGTAAACAAGTGACTCATAGTATGGTTGGGAGCCCATGGGATGAGCAGCTTACTTCCATGGCATTTCTTGGCACATCTCATCAGTTGATTTATAAAATATCAGCACCAAAATGTACATTTCCCTATAACCCAGACAACATTTTCTTTCTTTTCTTTCTTTCTTTTTTCCTTTTTTTTTTTTTTTTTTACAAAAAAACACTTTCTCTAAATATGCACTGTTGGAGCTATCACTTTGATCAAAATGGTTGCAGATATTGTAATATCACATTCTTTTTTCCCATCCAACTCCTCTGTTTATGAAGCAGCTGCTGATTTTTTTTAATGTATCTGGTGGTAATTTTTCAGTGGAAAGTTGCTCACACAGTTTCCGTGAAGTTGTGCCCACACCGTTCAAGGGAAATTAAGGGGCAGATTCAATCATTACAAATGCACATATGGACCCCGAAATTTGTAAATAAAGGCAGGAAATCGTCCAGTCATTCACTCATTTTATACCCACTCCCGGACATCATGATTGTTAGCAACACACTGAGAATCCATTTGGTGGACAGAAGTAGAGACTAGAAGATTGCCTTCATAATTCATAGAGGATGGGTGTTTTGACAGGTTATTTTTTTTTTGGACAAAACGACTCAAATGACAATGACATGTCAAGCAGTTTTTGAGAATGAAAACAAACCCATTCCAAATAATTTGAGAGTGGTGTCATTGCATGCCAGCCATGGTGTGGGGTTGTTGCTGTTGTGAATCAAGCTACAGACTGCTATCAACAATAGAAGTGTGTGTGGATTCAATTTCATTTGGTACCTTTGGTACCTTCAGGATCATGTAACAGTAAGGTCCCTTCCAGTACGAAAAACTACCCACAACAAAAGCAAGCGGAAGCCAATCTCAGCTCCTCATAAATAAGGAGGAAAAAAGCTAAAAGGGTGAAAGTTTCCAAATGCGTGTGCACCCCACCCACTGTCCCCCAGGTCCCCAATTCCCAGTCAGTCCCACATTTGGAAACTTTCACCCTTTTAGCTTTTTTTCCTCCTTATGTATGTATGTATGTATGTATGTATGTATGTATGTATTTATTTATTTATTTATTTATTTACAGTATTTATATCCCGAAGGGGACTCAGGGCGGATCACATTATGTACATATAGGGCAAACATTCAATGCCCATAAACACATCAAACAGAGACAACAGACAGACAGACGCAGAGGCAATTTAACTTTCTGCTGAGGGGATGTTCGATTCTGGCCACAGGGGGAAGCAGCTGCTTCATCATCCACTCTGATGGCACTTCCTCACTTCCTCATTCCAATGTTGTAAATTAGTTAAACTTGCCTCCCCACTTTTATAAGTGGTACCTTATTTCCTACTTGATAGATGCAACTATTTTTCAGGTTGCTAGGTCAGCAACGAGCAGGGGCTATATTTTATTTTTAATTGACGGGTGCTCACCCCACCACGGGCTGGCCTCGAACTCATGACCTCATGGTCAGAGTGATTTATTGCAGCAGCTGTTTACCAGCCTGCACCACAGCCCGGCCCCCATCCCTCTTCTTTAGAAAATATTTCTAAAAGATAAATAATAATTATTAATAATAATAGTAATCCCAGAAAACTAAAAGAGAAGGAAGGAAGAGTTATGACCTGGAGTTCAGTGGAGTTTTTTTCAGATGCGGAACAAAAACACCCTTTCAGCAGCGTGCCTGTTTTCAATAGTGAATCCTGTATTTTGACTATACAGTACTTGGACAGGAAAAATACCATAGAATTGCACTGGAGGACCTAGAGATTTCAATAAAAACTTTTGAGGGAGATGTTTTTAAGTATGTAAAACCATGGATCAAATCTATGAATAAGGTAGTCATAGTGTATAGATTTTGTCTTCATCAGTCAGGAGTACATGTGGCTATGTTGTAAAGAGCAGAAGACTTTATGTTGGAAGACTTTATTCGATGCTATTAACAGGTTGTGTTGCAGATGTCCTTTAGAACCAAGCTTCTCAAATATTTAGGTGGAGGGAGAACGGATATCACCATAAACTCCTGACTTTGCCTCTTGTCCACTTGTGTGTTTCAAATGTCATTTTTTTTCCATCTCCTAACACACTTTGGAAATATTAAAACAATGATACATGGAAATTTCTGAAACAGCTGCAATAACTTAAACCTGGAGTCCGAAGAAGATAAAAAGTGAAAGGCCAATATCTAAAGAAAATAGGACACTAAATTTTTTAGAGATCACTATGATAAACCTGCTGAAGAAGGAAGACATTTTGTATGGACACTCAAGGACTATTTTGAATCTCAAAAGGACATTGTGTGAGTCGATGCAACTGTTCACATGATTGTATATATGTTGCTCTACATTTCAAAGAGTAAAAGTTCCTCTTCTTTACTGATCATCTGTGTGGCATATCTTTTCTCTGGCAAGACAGTGTGTGGACTGGTCAAACGCGAATTGCACGTTCTTTTTTATTTCGTCACAAAACCCAATTACACACAATGGAAGTTTCTAATCTATTACAGTTTGGAGCACTTGTGAGAAGACTGGCTTAAATCCTACTGATTCCTTCTAACTGGATTACTTGTTGACTAGTGAGCAACAGGTAGACAACCCAATTGATTCAGTTATTCTACTCTGCTTGGGACAAGCAGTATGGAGTCCATTACATTATATATTGAACCAAAATATTATATCTGTGCTAAGCAATAGAAAATCTTCACATTTGGCAAAATAAATACTAGGCCAAAAGAAAGCACTTGGAAATACAGCAAATGCCTTTTTACATGTCAATCAAAAGGTTAATATCCTACTCTAAGGAGATATTGCATAAAAGTTATGCAGAGCAAACTATATCACTCACTGGATACCAGCAAAGACGTCTTCATGTTACTTTACTTCACTATACTGTGTTTATTGGGAAATATTTTAGAAAGCTCAAATGACACTTTTAAAAAGCACTGATCTATAGGGCGGGCTATATCTACTAGAGTCTTCCTTAATTAAAGAAATATTACCCAAAAAGGCAATGGATATTCTCTCTCCTTGAGAAGTTGTTAATCTCATGACTCTTTTCATGAGATACTGACACTTGTTGTTCCTTTCCTTTCCTTTTTTTTTAAAGCAGACATGTTGTCTCTGAAAATAATTTAGAAGTGCTGTTGCCAATAAGAAGGGAAGAGTGGAAAATGTTTACTTGTTTTGTTTTTTGTTTTTAGAACGTACCATGTTGCTTGATGACACGCTGGACCCATGCCTACACATCGTAATCCCGAGAGTCGCTAAGAGAGGTGGAAGATGGGCTCCAACATGGCCTCGTCTCAACATTTTATGCATGGGTCACCAAAACAAGACATTGCTAGCTGCTGAAATCTGGTGTTGGTTGCTAGGTTTTAATTGTGTTGTTGCTCAGTGTTGTATGCCTTATTTCCATTTATGGAATATGTTTGTCAGGACACAAAAATAAATCATCAAAAGCAGAGAGGAAAGGAAAAAGAGACATTTTTAGATTGGGCTTGTGCGCTACTCTTTGGGATGCTCTCATGATGACAACCCACTGGAGAGCAAATCAGTTTTTCCACCAGAATGTCATCCAAAAGCAAAGCCATGGTTCTGATATATGTGTGTGAGAAAGTGGGGCTGGTGAAGAAGATCCGGAGGCGGAACTTGGAAAACTATATCTGGCCAATAGGAGCTGATCACTCAGTCCCTAGAGTGTCCTCATATTTAACAGGCATCCCTCTATTTCAGTGATTCCCAAACTTGGTCCTTTAGATGAGTTGGGCTTCAACTTCCATAATTCTTGATTGTTGGCCAAGGTGTCTGGAATGTCTAGGTTTGAATCCTTAAGAGGACCAAAGCTTCAAAGATTTTCCAAAATGGGTTTGCAAAGCTGGAGCAAATTCTATTTGAAAAATAATCCCTTGGAAGTAGAGGTCACTGATACATCTCAATATGGGACTCCATCACTATCAACTTGTCAAACTTGTGTGTTTCAAATTAGAGCAGTGGTTTCCAACCAAAACGCCTTCTGGATGTTTTGGATTTCAACTCCCAGAAATCCCAGCCAGATTAACAGCTGTTAGGAATTGTGGGAGCTGAAGTCCAAAACACTTGGAGGACCAACGGTTAGCAACCACTTTGGGTGTCTTTCTAGCTGGCCTCCTCAGCTGCCTGCATTGTGCAGGGGATCCCAGTAAATAGTATTCCAGGAGAGATTATAGATCAAGCTGGTACAATATTTGCAGTTCTGTCTTTTTTTAAAATCCTTTTCTAACGATCTCCAAGATGGTACTTGATTTTTCCCCCGGCTCCTTCTACACTGTCATGTAAAATCAAAATTATCTGCTTTGAATGGATTATATGGCAGTGTAGACTCATATAATCCAGTTCAAAGCAGATAATGTGGACTATCTGCTTTGATAATGTAGAAGGCAATGTAGAAGGGGCCCCAGTAGCCACAGATTGGGCTGACATTTCAACTTGGGATTCTTCCTGTGCTTACATCTGCTAGTACGCCACTACTATGGAATAGTAATTTGTGTTAGCATTGAATGGTACTTGAAGCTTGGAAATTAAGATACTTGACTAATAATTGTAGTGTTTTTCAAAAAAATCAGCAGCGAACATCTAACATTACATTTTCAAATTATTTCACCCGAACAAATTTTACTGATAAGACCATAGGATAGGGTCACCATAAGTTGGGACCTATTTGAAACCACATAACAACAGCTAAAGCAGTGGTTCTCGACCTTTGAGTTCCTGGTGTTTTGGCCAGAAATCCCAGCCAGTTTACCAGCTGTTAGGATTTCTGGGAGTTGAAGGCCAAAACATCTGGGGACCCAGGCCCCAGGCTGAGAATCACTGAGCTAAGGCATTGGGAATGGGAAATGAAGTCAGTACAGTACTTGCATTTTCAGGTGCAATATACTATTGGAGGTAAGTGACGGCCACAACAGTTTTCCCACCACCCAATAGCAGCTGTCAACAGAATTCTGAACAAACAAAAATATTCACCTATTTCTTACAAATGTTCTTCTCACTTTTTCCCTAACTCCTACCCTTAAAGAAAGTGAGGTTAAGTAATGTTGAATACGTGGCCCTTTGGATAATGGCAAACTATAACGCCTACTAATCCTAGCCAGTTTATGGATGATGTGAATAGTTGTCCAGCAACATCTGAAGGCCCATAATTCTGCTGCCTCGAAAAATATATTAAAATCTTTAGAGTCGAATCCAACACTCTCCCTCTCTTCATCTGGGAATAATCCCATATCACCTACTTTTAACCAGAACTGTGAGATCAAAGGTGTCCAAAGCTGAGAACCACAATGCTGATAGGTCGGCTACACCAAGTGCTTACTCTCATTATAATGCTGAGAACATCAGCAGTTTTTGATGCTGCTTCCCCGCTTGCATGATTCAAGCAATTTCAAACCTGAGATGTATCATAAGAGTGCATTGTCTGCTTGGATAAAATCAGAGGCCCTTTCAGCTGCTGCAGTGTTGGAGAGCTTATGCCCATCATCTGGTACTTGATTTGTTTCCCCAAAGAGGGGAGATTTCACGACAGACATGAAAGGTTTTAGAATGGCCGGGAAGTCACTTTTGATGAAATCATTCCTGGCCTTAGGGGCTGCATTCTTGAGAATTTGGGCATTGAGAGAGGATCAGAGTCTTCTGGTGAGTTTTGCTTTTTTGGCATGCTTACAAGAGTGTGCAGAAGAAACTCATCTGGCACAAAGGAGTCAAGTAAACAGAGAAGAACGTGAGGAGAACAAAATTGGCATGGGGACCGGATGGGATTTCCTTTAAAGGAAGTGAAATTGCTTCCCTGTTCGTAGGCCTGGCAAGAGAGGGCTCAAAAATAACAGAACATCTTCCGCACAGAATAAAATCACAAAATGGCTCAACCCTGGAGACCATGTAACATTTCAGGGCAAACTTTATGGGGGCTCTTCATGTGTTCCTTTGCAGTAAAGATGAAACACCTCCACCCCATAAGAAAGCATCCAGCTCTGAAGCAAATGCTGAAATGGAGGAGTGAATCCAAGTGTGAACTGGAACCTTAGGGCTTTTCTTAGCTGTATTCAACTACAGTAGGCGGAAGGGCCATGTTAAGCCTCTCTGTTTTCAGCCCATTTCCACCTCAAAATGGAAATGACTTCTTGTTTGTATTTCGGGTTCAGGAAAGGGCTATTTTTTCACATTCTGGGGTAGGGATGTAAATCCTACGTTGTTTTGCCCTCTCAGATGAGAGGGCAAAGTAGATATCTTTCCTCTGAGGCCCCTTCTACACCACCATATAACCCATATTATCAAATCAGATAATCCACATGATCTGCTTTGAACTGGATTATATGAGTCTATGCTGCCATACAATCCAGTTCAAAGCAGATAAACTGGATTTTATATGGCAGTGTAGAAGGGGCCTCAGAAAGAAAATAAATATCTTTCTGCAGTCTTTTCCCCCTAGTCAAATGTAATGACCTGATAATTATTTTGTAGGAAAAAGAATTGTTTTCTTTGCAGAAGGGTTTCTACAGAAAAGGTTTATGTAAAAAGAAAATCACATTTTTCTGCACAGAATAATTCCTGAGCAACTCTCCACTCTTATTTTGCTTGCAGGGTAACAAGATAAGAACATGCAAGTAATAATAATAATAATAATAATAATAATAATAATAATAATAACAACTTTATTCGTATACCCCGCCCCATCTCCACGAAGGGACTCAGGGCGGCTTACATGGGGCCATACCCGGACATAACAATATAAAAGCAACAATAAAACAAATTAATCAACAATAAAAACAGCAATATTGATAAAAACAGTAATAAAAAGTCAGCATACAAAATAGGTATTAAAAACATGAGTTGAATTCACGGATCTGGGCCAAAGTGCAAAGTATGTCGAGGTCATCAGGCAGGGTAGTTACCCAGCTGACGTAGTAATGTGCCACTTTAGATTTTTAGATGTAAGGAACACACTGAAAAGTATAAGTCATCCATGTACGACTTCATCACAGAGGCAAACAGACCTATTGCAGGACGCTTCCAACACATTTCCTGGATGGAGCCCAATGGATCCCAACACCACATAGCTACTTCTGGCGGGGGTGCGTCCATGAACCTTGCTGGAAATAACCTATGACAAAGTAAGGAGAACATGTTCTCATAAGGTAGAAAGGGGAAAGTGCACAGGTAGCCGAGTAGTGATGCTTCCCCCTATAGGATGGGGAAGAGGGTGATGTGGGGCAATGGGTTCCCGTGCTGCCAGAGGCGGTCCAACCATAAGGTGAACTAGGCACTTGCCTGTGGCGCCAACGTCCCTGGGGGCGCCATCGTCCTTCTCCTTCTCCTTCAGGCCTCTCGGCGGCCGCTCTGGGCCTTCCGGCCGGTGCGGGCCCACCTTCGTGCCGCGTGGGCTCACTTTTGGGGCCTTTAGATATTGTGAGGTCTGTGGGCACTTGGAAGCTAGGTAAGTGGGGTTTATATATCTGTAGAAGGTCCAGGGTGGGAGAAAGCACTCTTCTTTGAAGCAGGTGTGATTAGCACTTAATGGCCCTGTGGTTTCAAGGCCTGGCTTCTTCTTGCCTGGGATAATTTTTTTTGGGAGGTGTTAGCTGTCCCTGATTGTTTACTCTCTGGATTTCTCCTGTTTTCAGAGTGTTGTTCTTTATTTATTGTCCTGATTTTAGAGGGGTTTTTTTATACTGGGGGCTATCTGGGTTATCTAAGTCCACACTGCCCTATATCCCTGTTCAATGTTGGTGCTAAATCCGCAAATATAGTAATTCCTACATAACATTACCATGTATTGAACTGCTTTTTCTGTTGATTCATTGTAAAACATGATGTTTTTGTGCTTAAGTTGTAAAATCTTAATGTAATTTGATGTTTACTAGGCTTTTCCTTAACCCCTCCTTATTATCCAACATTTTCGCTTATTCCAATGCTTTTATTTTTCAGTGATTGGTTTCTGTTTGCCTACACTTGAAAATTACCTAGGGCCGGCTCTGCATGCTGCCTATGTGATTTTCCCTACTGCCCGATGAAAGCTGCCGCAGCTCCCTGGTTTCAGGATTTCAATGTGATGAGATTTGTAGTCAACTGTTTCTTCAAAATGACTTCCCTGCAACATCATCTGCACTAAAATACAACACACAGCATATCATTAATAATTGCATTATTTCACAAAAGACACATTGTTATGCCTGTGTTACTCCAACCCAGCCATTGTAACACATTAACTGGCATCCTGTTGGTTAAGTGTAGCTAGAGTAGACCTATTAGATGAATTACTGAATTGTAAGTCAAGCTGTAAATTAATGGATTCAGTGGTCTATTAAGGATTAAAACAGAATTTAGGCTATTTTGTCCAAGCTCTGAAGCAGTTTTTGTGTGTGTGTGTCAGGAGCGACCTGAGAAACTGCAAGTCGCTTCTGGTGTGAAATAATTGGCCGTATGCAAGGACATTGCCCAGGGGACGCCTTGATGTTTTTGATGTTTTACCATCCTTTTGGGAGGCTTCTCCCATGTCCCCACATGGAGCTGGAGCTGACAGGGGGAGCTAATTTGCACTCTCTCTGGGTTGGATTCAAACCGGCAACCTTCAGGTCAGCAACCCAACCTTCAAGTCAGCAGTCCTGCTGACACAAAGGTTTAACCTTTTACTGTTGAGGGCTAAGAAGGAAACCGCGGAAGGCTGGAGGACAGAGGTATGTGTTCCTGGGAGTCTGCCCTGGACCTCTTGAACTGCCTCTTGCCCCAAGAGTGGTTGTCGGATGGACCTGCTAAAATAAATTCAGGTTGTCAGTGAATGGGAGAAGGTGCCTTCTAATCCTTTTTTTCATGTAATAAAAATGTCTCGAGACATTGTTGAGCAGGGACATTTCAGAAGTCTTGCCAGGTGTTTCTTAGCCATTTGGGATCATTTACATCTAATTTCCCTACTAACAGACACAGCTGGAACGCTTGGCCAATTATTACTGAAAAGCTTAAGCAAATGGTCCTGGCTTGTTTAACCTTCTCCTACAGTGCCAGGCTCCTTCACAGCCATCAGATAATGATCTTAAAACCATATGAAAATGCAGAACAGGTATGAAATATGCCTCTCACTAAAAAGCAGTGATGTAAAAACACTTGCAAGCTCTCAGGCCTGTACGTCTGTCATTCTGACTGATCCCATCAACCTCAACCATCACCAAGCTTGCCTGTGTATGTGTATATATGTACAGTGTCCAAAATGCCGCCAGACTGGAAGAGATCATAAGTAAATATTCCATTCAAGGTAGCAGCCTCTTAAAGATCAAATGCCAACAAACATATTTGTCCAGTTATTGGCTCACCCACACAATCCTAGACTTGAATGTTTAACAGAAGTCTCTTCTGAGGTAGGAGATTACGTGTAATGTTCAGAATGAAAATTAGAGGTACTTTGTTGCCAAATTCAGCAAATGAAATTCTATGTATGTTCGACAGCCATGGCTAACCACTGAGGCCACCAAATGTATGGAAAGATAGAGTCAGTCTATAGTCAATGTTGAGGGAAGAACTACACACTGAAATCTTAATCATTTATATTCTAGTGACTTGCCTCTCTTGTAGGAAGAGGAAAAGCATTCGAATTAAAGGTGTACAGTTATGAAGAACAAGGAGTAAGCAGTCTGAAGGGTTAGTCCATCTCTTCTCAACCAAATATTGATTCATTCATCCCGGGCTTCTAGGAAAGGAGAAGTGTCAGCTAGATTTGAATGTGTGTTTGAATCAGGTCTGTGCAGAGCAAGGCAATGCCAGGGCCATCTTTCTCATGAACCATTGGCCCCTATTCTGTCCCTACTATAGTGCTTGAGGGCTGCTCCCACCCAGTAGAAGGGATCTAGAGAAGAAATAAAATCTCAAGGTGTTGGAAAAGGTCATTTTATTTTTTCAGTCTGCCCACTAGAAAAATAAAATCACCCTTTCCAACACCATGAGACTCTTGCCTCTTCTCTAGAGCCCCACAACAGCGTTCAACAGGTGTCTTTACAAGCATGGGCCATTGTAGGAGACAGGAGCACAGCCTACAACAACACAGCTGCCCCAGGCCCAATTAAACCTTCTGGGCATCTCCATGTGCATCCACCCTTCAAGGCTTGCGGGAGTGGATTTTAGTTTTTCATACCTGTGTGAGAAACTGGCCTGATGGGTTAAACTGAATGGAGGACAAGCTAGACGCAAGATGTAAAGGAACGTCCGGTGTAACATTCTGGGGGAGAAGTGAAATGTGTGTGTTGCAGTGGCTGGTGGCTTCCAGGTCAGTGGAGCAGTGAACCCACTCTGGGATTTAGTCTGAACCCCATCCCTCAAAAGAATTCAGCATCAAAGGAAATATTTAGAGATTGACCACAAGTTCAACATAAAGAAGCGCTAAAGGAAAAGTATTCCAAATCAAAGAAAATTTAGAAATGACAGAGTTATTAGGATCTTAGAAATCTCAAGAAAAAGCAGATGAGGCATTTCAGTATTCTGACCCAATCCTCAACTAACTGCCATTTTCTACTAATAACAATAATTATATAAAGTATAAGGGAAAGGTTTGTCACAAAAAATTTCAGTTGATGCTTGATTATTATTTTCTTACATTGATTTAGGGCCTCATCACATTGATGAGAGTGCGTGGGGCGATTCGCCAGCCTCCGTGACATATCCATGGGGCCGTGGGCCAATCCCTGCACCCCGCCTTGCCCACAGCAACACTTCCCCATCACATGTGAAGAAGTGTCACCACACAGCTTCCCCCTAAGCTGGCCCCATATTTCCCAAAGGAACACGAGAAGCCTCCCTTGTTCTGGGCACAGCACTGTAGGACGCTTCCACCACAGTTGATTGATGGAGCCCTGCTAGAAGCTCATGTGCATCATGTGATAGGAGGAATGGGACTCCATAGATCAACTGTGCTACAAGTATCCTAGGATACTTTCGAAGACACGTATGATGAAGTCCTTACTGATTCCTGCTTAATGATTGACTAATATCTTCAGTATTCACTGATTATTTGCTACAAGTTGTTGCAATATAGATTTTTCTCATACCACTATAAATAATGAGGTTTGATGCCAAACCTAAGATTGGTGCCAGATAGCTCAATTTGCATACTAGTCATTTGGGTCAGCAGTGTGTCATTAAATAAACACATGTCTCGAGTTCACAGTGGTTACACTTGTGACCCTATAAGTAAACAAGTTCCCCCTTCAGCACCCTGCACAACTCCTTTAAAGTACAAAGTAAAAGCCAGACATGGGAACCATTACCTGCCCCCCTCTCTCTTTTTCATTTTTCACATTGACCTCAGTCTTGTACAACTACTTGTGAACAAGGGGAAAGTGGGGAAATGCATCAAAAAAGTGAATCCCATGCAAGTCAGCTAGCCTCTCCCCCTTTGTATTGAATAAGCACAGTTCCCAACAGTACCAAGGCTAATGCCACACCAATGAACTCCATGATAAGCTGATTTCCTCAACATTTTTGTGTAGCAGAGCCAGCCTGGTAGGTTTTTCTTTTCTATCAACATCTGCCTAAGCCTGTCAGTGCCCCGTCATACCAAATGAAGAAGGACTGCTGTAAGCTGATAAGCCTAAACTATTTAGGTTTCTTTTTTGAAACATTTCTATACTTCTCATTTGCAGAAATCTCAAAGAGGTTGACAATATTGCCATAAAAAGATTAAAAAGAATGTAGCATAAAACTCAATTGCATGAAATCTAAGGGAGTTTCTGATACTTTATGTCCAGAGGGAAAGCCAAGAAGGAAAAGATTTTCAACAAGCAGCTAAGACATGCCAACATTGAGGCCTTGCGAACTGCAAGGGTAATCATTCAATACGAGGAGGGCAATTGTAGAGGCAGTTCAACTTTGTGTTCACAGCCCAATCGAATTGTGTAGGGCAAGGCACAGCCAACGTCCCTCAAGGCCACTCCTGCTGTTTTGGACCCCAAAAGAGGGACATAGCCTTGAAATCGAGAAGCATACCTTCTAGATAATTCTTGAGGCACAACTCTGCATTTTGGCAGCACTTTGTTTTATAATGAAAAGCTACTAGGTTGCCCTGAGGACTTTGATAGGCTACATGGGGCCTGTAGGCAGCATCATTCCCATCCTTGGCATAGCACAAGATGTTCCTTGTGATAATATAGCCCCAAACTGCACAGTATTTTGCATACTAATGTGAATACCATAAACTTAACTTTAAACATAAACACCCAATTCATATCTGTGAACACTAATGTACTATATTTATTTATTTATTTATTTACAGTATTTATATTCTGCCCTTCTCACCCCGAAGGGGACTCAGGGCGGATTACAATGAACACATATATGGCAAACATTCAATGCCAGCAGACAAACAACATTCATTAGACAGACTCAGAGGCATTTTTAACATTTTTCCAGCTTCATGATTCCGGCCACAGGGGGAGCTGTTGCTTCACCGTCCAGTAGTGGCTGTACTTCCGCATTCCTTTCCTCATGTTTTGCTGGCAGTTTTATGGTGTTGTAAATTAGCCTCCCGCATAAAGCGTCCCTAAATTTCCCTAATTGACAGGTGCAACTGTCTTTTGGGGCTGCATAGGTCAAAAGCAAGCCGGGGCTTTTAATGGTCGGAGGCTTAACCCGACCCGGGCTTCGAACTCATGACCTCTCGGTCAGTAGTGATTTATAGCAGCTGGTTACTAGCCAGCTGCGCCACAGCTCGGCCCCCTATATATGTGAAAATGCATCCCAGTCAGTAAAGTAGCCAAGCATTTGGACCAACTTCAGCTTTCAGATCAGGGCAGCGTCACAAAGAGCATACAACACTACCATCTTGGTATGTTTATTTATTTTATTTATTTATAGTATTTATATTCCACCCTTCCACCAGTTTATTTATTTATTTATTTGCAATATTTATATTCTGCCCTTCTCGCCCCGAAGGGGACTCAGGGCGGATCACAGAACACATATATGGCAAACATTCAATGCCAGTTATAACAATGACAAGACAGACAATAGATAGAGGTATATATAAGCTTTTCCCATCTTTGGAGGCTGTGTTTGGTTCCAGCCACCGAGGGGTGCTGTCGCTCCATCTCCCTGATAAAGAGCTTTCTTTGTTTGTAAACTTCCTCCTTTTTTCTGATCAAATACTGAGCCTAAATACCTCCTTGCTTTAATGTGGTTCCTATTTATCTACTCACGTTTGTTTTCAAACTGCTAGGTAGACAGAAGCTGGGCTAAAGGTCAGGAGCTCACCCTGACCCGGGCTTCAAACTCTCAACCTTCCAATTGGCAAGATTTATTGCAGCTTGGTGATTAACCTGCTGGGCTAAAGTTTGGCCCAATGTTGGCAAGGCTACCACTGTCCAGGCACAAACATAGCTATCACAACAGCCATAGACTTTAACAGTGTTATCTTCCATAAGGATAACTATGACTCGAAAACAACAAAGTCTTCACAGATGATATTTTTCCAGGGCCACCTCTGACATAAAAAGCTTCCCTGCATGTCACAAATTGGATGTCAGGGGTACGGATGTGTTAAGCCTCTCTCCTTCATATTCAGTTTACTTCAGGAGCCCCTGGTGGTGCAGTGGGTTAAACTCTTGTGCTGGCAGGACTGATGACTTGAAAGTTGGGTTGCTGACCTGAAGGTTGCCGGTTCAAATTGTGTCACAAATTGGATGTCAGGGGTACGGATGTGTTAAGCCTCTCTCCCTTATATTCAGTTTAATTGAAAGAGGCAGTTTTCACATAGAGGGGACATGTCAAAACAGTTTGAAATGTAAATTTCTATACAAGCCCATCATTCCTTTCCCCCTTCAGCCTGTTTAATGGCTCTGGTTTTTGTCAAGAACTAGAACTCCATTGTCTCCCACCTCTACATCCAAAATGTTGTCACTCCTATACTGGATTATTTTTTTCTACTTTTCTCTTTAGTCATTTCATGTCTCTTCCTGCAGAAAGCTCTACCCTCCACACACACACACACCAAACGCATGCCAAGCATCTTTCCCTTTGCCTCATGCATGGTGACATTCTTAAGACACCCCTTGATTTTTCATGGAGGGCTGTTGCATCATTGAAATTGCAGAGGCCACGGCTGGCACACCCACCCAGGTCCTGACACCCCCAAGGGAAACAAAATACTTCAGCAACAGCCTGGAACAGTGTCGCCAGTGGTGCTCAAAACCACTGGAAAACCAAGCCGGGAAACCACAGAACACAAGGGGCATTTGTCTGCCCGGGTCGAGCACATCATCTCCGCTGTTTCTAGTCCTTTGGAGCCCTGTGTTCACTCCCCCAGTCCTGCCGCGAAGCCAGCATTGAGCACAGTTCAAAATAGTAAAAGCTGAGGTATTCCAGTCACTTGGTAGAAAAACACTCCGCTGCCTCTCAGTCATTAAATGAATGAAGAGCAAAGACCGTTTCGCATAAACATCCAGCCAAGAGAAACCTCGGAGGCCGTGCGGAGGCTACTGCTTCATACAATGTGGATCATGTTTCCCCAGTGCAAATATTACCTTTGGCACAGGCTGGCCTTTACTTCATGAGTTATGTGGCATTTTCTTGTTGCTATATTTGAGTTGGTCCAAAAAAGAAAAAAAGAGAGGCATAAATAGCAGTAGATTTTTTCCCTTTCCTGAGCTATCAGAGGAACACAGGACACAGCCTGTGCTCAGAGAACTCCGTGTTCTTAAAAGGGCCCCCCATAACTTCCATTACAGTGGCAGCATCTTTAAGATCTGCAAAGAAAACCACACAGGGAAGAAATTGCCACTCAAGAATTCATATCTGTTGGGAAAACACCTTTCACTGTTCGCTTCTAAGTTAAACATACTATTTATATTTCCTATCAGCTCAAGGAGGAGCTGATAGGAAATTATCCCTTCCCACCTTATCCTTACAATGACCTGCAAGGTAAGACAGAAAAAGAGAGTGGCTGGCCCAAGGTCAGCTTCATGGCTCAGTAAGAATTGCAAGTTGTCTCAGTCTTCCAAATCCCAGTCCAGCAGGGCAGCCACAAC
This sequence comes from Anolis carolinensis, assembly GCF_035594765.1. Taxonomy (NCBI): domain Eukaryota; kingdom Metazoa; phylum Chordata; class Lepidosauria; order Squamata; family Anolidae; genus Anolis; species Anolis carolinensis. The sequence goes on from NC_085841.1 coordinate 163,338,588, forward strand.
CACACCCTGCTTCTTCAAATCTGTGTTAATCATACAAGGCCACCAGCCCCCTGGATCTAGGCCAGGATAGAAATGTTTTACAGAAATGGTGTATTTAAGGATTTCATCCCATGGTTTTTGAGCTCTGTTTCCATGCTCTTTGGAAACAGAACCCCCAGGAGGCCATCACATAATGCCAGGGCACTTCCAATGGGACTCCGTTTCTGCAGTTCATGGAAACAGGGCCCTAAAGCTGTCTTCAGGAGTTGGCATCACCTGATTCCAAATGGGAGAAAGCAGGGGTAGGATGGACCTCCACGCAGGAGGGACAGGGATGGCTGGCCATCCCAGAAGATGGGGGAAGACAGGAAGGAAGACGGTTCCTTCCGCTTTCCCACGCTTTCCTCGCAGTGGTGGGATGAAGTAAACCTCTGTCTGAGAACAGATTTACACCATCGTTCAAACACATGCATCAAAACCACAAGGCAATCCCAATTCGACAATATGAAACTGGACCACAGAGTACAGATGAAAAGAATATTTGTGATCATTTGTTTCCAGTTTCATCTAAATCAGTGCTTCTCAACCTGTGGGCCCCCAGATGTTTTGGCCTTCAACTCCCAGAAATCCTAACAGGTGGTAAACTGGCTGGGATTTCTGAGAGTTGTAGGCCAAAATACCTGGGCACCCACAGGTTGAGAACTACTGATCTAAAGAAAAGGTAAAGTCTAGTCATGTCCGATTCTGGGAGGTGGTGCTCATCTCCATTTGTGAGCCGAAGAGTCGGTGTTGTCCGTAGATGCGCCCTAGGTCATGTGGTTGGTATGACTGCATTGAGTGCTGTTACCTTCCCACCAGAGCAGTACCTATTGATCTATTCACATTTGCATGTTTTCGAACTGCTAGGTTGGCAGAAGCTGGGGCTAACTATGGGAGCTCACCCCATCCGCTGATTTGAACTGCCCACCTTCTGATCAGCAAGTTCTGCAAGCTTAGTGGTTCAATCCACTGCACCACCACGGCCCCTTTTCATCTACTAGAAAGAAAAATGGACCAGCAAGAATTTTGTACAATTCTCTCTAGCTATTAGAACTTCTCAAACGGCCCAGAAAGATAGAACTTTCCTGCACAGGAAATGCTGCTTCCAGTGCAGGACACATGTAGGATTTTTTTTCTCTTGGTTTATTTATTTTTCACAGAGCAGTTTTTGCATAAAAAGAGGGTTTTTTTTCCTTGCAGAATATAATACTTTGAAATTTTCAAATATGAGGTGAACACTGAAGAGGATTATTCATTTTCAGAAGAAATTGCCACAATTATTCATCCTTGCAAGCAAGGACAAAATTGTTGAAAATGTACATCCTTGGTATGGAAACCTTGACATATTATCTGGGCTTTGTTCCAAATGCTACATAAAAGTATTTCAGAAAACATCTAGTCACTACTGAATTCTGGAGTATATATTTTCCTGATGTTTAAAAGGTCATGGATTTTGGCAGTTAAGTATCTTGATTCCACACTTTCTCAGACCCAAAATCCTGGATAAAACAGAATGAGGACGACAAGAAATATTTGGAATCCCAGAACCTCCGATACAACCTGCTGCAATTTTCCTTCAACCCATTTCCTTGAGTTAACAGAGAGTGACTTTTTTACATCCTGAGTCTTCCAGCTGTTACACATTGGGAAATGTTTACATTTTTTTAACAACACTGAGTTTGTACTAAGGAATTGGCTTTTGGCCATCATGAATGGCTGCCAAGTGATCTAAACTCTTCCTTTCAAGTCCAGGAACAGAATATTAGCATGATATACAAACAGGCTCACATTCAAATTCAAATTCCTCGTGTTTAGCTTTAAAGATCTATATCAAGCAGCAGAGAGAGGCGGGTAATAAATTGTTGTTGTTGTTGTTGTTGTTATATCAAGGATGGGCACCTGGAGCTTTCTGAATATTGTGGAAATTCATATCCCAGTAGTAGTAGTAGTAGTAATACACTTTATTTACATTCCGCCCTTCTCCTCAAAGGGACTCAGAGCGGATTACAGTATATATAAATCAGACAAAGGCAAACATTCAATGCCTTATTTTCAATCACATACAATGAGACACACAACACAGACAAAAGCAAAGACTTCTCCTTTCATTTCAGGCTTTTGGAGGCAGCGCTCATCTCTTGCTCTGGGGAGGTGCTCTTCTTCATTTTCAAGCCAAGGAGCCTGTGTTGTTACCTCCTGGTTGTGTAGCTAGCAAGATTGCCTTTTCCTGCCAAAGTGGTACCTATTTATCTACTCATATTTGCATGTGTTCAAACTGCTAGGTTGGCAAGAGCTAGAGCTAACAGCAGGAGCTCACCCTGTCCTGTGGATTCGAATTACCAGCCTTCAGATCAGCAGTTGAACAACAGAAGGGTTTAAGTCATTGCGCCACCACTGCCCCCCTAATAGTCATCACTATCATGTCTGAGCTGATGGAAGTTGCAAATATGGGGCACCCCCCATTACCACACTCTTCACCTGCATGTTTTAGTTTTCCAGTATTTAAAGCATTGGTTTGCCCCATAATCTACCCACAGACTAAGGTAAATCACATAGCTTTCAACATGTCACAGCTAAAAACCAGGGCACACGTAGCAAAGCAACACTATAGTGCAGTAAGAACAGCAAAGTTTACTAATAAGAAAAAAGATCAAGCTAGGAGAAGCTGCAGGGGTTGGCTTTTGCCTGAGATGACAGGGAAGGATAAGATTCTGTTGCTTCCTTGTCTCTCTTGTCTCCTAAGTTAACTATATATAACTTACTTTTTGCTCTTTGAACTCAGTTGAACTTGGACTATTTCAAATCATAGAGCTCTCCTAGGAAAAATGAAAGATCATTTTACAAAATACCTAGTGACTTAAAAAAAAAACAACTTCCCAGCAATAACAGATATGTTTGTACGCTGGAAATGTAAGGATGTAACCGTTAGATGTTTATGCAAACCTCTGTTGAGCTACACAGTCTCACCAACAAACACACTGTATTTATTTTGCTTGCCGTTTCTTACCCAGATGTCGGCCCTCTAATTTCTAGCTTCCGCAAACTTTTCTTTCATAATTACAATAGATTGCTCAGGATCTGGCAAACTCAAAATGACTGAGCGCAATTCCTGCAGAATAAAAGTTGGGGTGCATCTACATTGTAGAATGAATGTAGTCTGACTCCGCTTTAACAACCATGGCTCAGTGCAATGGAATCATGGGATTTTTAGTTTGGTGAAGCAACAGCCCTCTTTGGCAGAGAAGGCTAAGGACTTCATAAAACAACAACTCCCAGGATCCCATAGCATTGAGCCACGACAGTTGAAGTTGTGTCTGCAGTGTAGATGCACTCCTGGTTACATATTCCTTAATGACGCAAACAGACCTCTGCCTGTCCGTCTGTGATACTTTGTCAGGGAACAGTTTCAGAAATGTGCTGTTGAAGGCGTTCATGGCCAGAATCACTGGGTCGCTGTGAGTTTTCTGGGCTGTATCGCCACGTTTCAGAAGCATTATCTCCTGACATTTCACCCACATCTATGGCAGGCATCCTCAGAGGTTGTGAAGTCTGTTGGAAACTAGGCAGGTGGGGTGCATATATCTGTGGAATGTCCAGGGTGGAAGAACAAACTCTTATCTGCTTGAGACAAGTGTGAATGTTGCAATTAATCACCTTGATTAGCATTGAAAAGCCTTGCAGCTTCAAAGCCAGGCAGAAATGTTAAGAAATCTTTGGGGGGGGGGGGATCTGAGATTATTTGAGTGGAAACTGCAAAAAGCAAGAACAAACACATGGGATTGGATCTGTCAAATTTGTCTATTTTGAATAGTTTCAGTGACATGGAGTAATGGGCGTTCCTATGGGCAGTGTCCTACCATGCATTGACATTTCTCTTCATGAGCCTATCACGGTAATTTTTTAAAAATAAATTTAATCATTAGAAATACCGAAGTTAAAGATATCATCACTTTATTTTTCCTGTCATTTCTTTTTCATAGTAATCTTGGCTTTCCAAATTACATTATTGCTAGCTTTTCAGGTTTCGGACTTCCGTGATTGAGAGGGGTTTTTTTCATGTCAGGAGCAACTTGAGTCGCTTCTGGAGTGAGAGAATTGGCCGTCTGCAAGGACGTTGCCCAGGGGACGCCCGGATGTTTTGATGTTTTTACCATCCTTGTGGGAGGCTTCTCTCATGTCCCCGCATGGAGCTGGAGCTGATAGAGGGAGCTCATCCACGCTCTCCACGGGTAGGATTCAGCAACCCAACCTTCAAGTCACGAGGCTTTACTCCACTACGCCACCGGAGGCTCCATGATTGAGAGTAATGAGACTGGGAGGAAAGGAGAGGAACACAGAGATGGGGAGTCCGTCTTAAGAATAGTGCCTTGGGTTTCCTCAAGAGTAATGGGATTGGAGGGGAAAATCAAGTATCCCAAAAGTGGTGTCTATCTTAAGTACAATGCCTCCTGTCTTCCTGAGAGTAACAGGATTTGAGGGGAAAGTCAAGTATCCCAAAAGTAGTCTGTCTTAAGAACAGTACCTCGTATCTACTCTACAGATGGTTGAACTAGACCAGTGGTTCTCAACCTGTGGGCCCCCAGATGGTTTGGCCTTCAGCTCCCAGAAATCCTAACAGCTGGTAAACTGGCTGGGATTTCAGGGAGTTGTAGGCCAAAACAACTGGGTTGAGAACCACTGGACTAGAGCAGGAGCAGGCGATCCTGTGTGATAAGGGTAAGTACATTCTCTGTCTTCTTTAAAGATAGAATCCCATGGAAAGAAGATGATTCTACACACAAGAAGACGCTTTCCCCGGTGTTCCCCTTTCCCCCCAGCTCTGTCTGATGAAGGGAAAAAACAAGACTCTTGGGAGTCTGGGGGAAAAAAAACAAGACTCTACCTTACCACCAAATTAGATAATCATACTTTCCATCCCATTCCCTACACTTCCACTTTGGACTGTTTCAACTCTTAGAGTAATTGCCATGCTCTTACGAGGAAATTCCCTTCTTGTGCCTTTTTGGAAAGCTGCTCAGGGCCCTTTTAGACAGGCCCTATATCCCAGGATCTGATCCCAGATTTTCTGCTTTAAACTAGATTATATGAGTCCGTACTGTCAAATAATCTGGGATAAACAGAAAACCTGGGATCAGATCCTGGGATATAGGGCCTGTCTGGAAGAGCCCTCAGTGACTGAATCTTTTATTCCAGTTACTTTTCTGGGGGATCCCTTTAAGCCACAACAATATGCTTTAGAAAAGATCAAATTTGCAATTTCTGATAAATGAAATATAGAACAGGAAAGATCTGAAAAACTTCTGCCCACAACCAAACCAACTGCATATTCAGAATGTCCTTTCACCTTGAATTTGCAAGGACCTCACAGAGCAGTCCCCATCTTTCCGGTATTTATTTGTTCTGCCAAATATCACCAGTGCTCTTCTCTTTAAAAGAAAGGCCCTTTTTAGCAAGAAGTGGCTCACAGTTGGACACAGGGCCTGTGTGCCTTGAATGGCTCGTGCCTTTGAAAGAAGCCGTGTTTGTTTTCTTTCCAGAAAGAGCTGCCTCAAGCTCCGCTCACAGGCGTCCCTCTGGTTAAGGTGCTTCCTTAGCAAAAGGAGGAGCAGGGCATCTCCTTCAGGACTTGTGCATTTGGTAACAGCATTTGGTGGACAGGAAAAGAGATTGAAAGATATCGGCTTAAAGCTAACCTTAAAAACTGTGGCATAAACAGCAAGAAGTGGGAAGCCTTGGCCCTTGAGCACTCTAGCTGGAGGTCAGCTGTGACCAGTAGTGCTGTGGAATTAGAAGAGGCACGAATGGGAGAAACGTGCCAAGAGGAAGGCACGTCAAGCCAACTCTGACCAGGACCGTCTTCCACCTGGAAAACCATGTCCTCACTGTGGAAGAACATGCGGATCAAGAAAAGGGCTCCACAGTCACCTACCTGGAAGACAATCATCCTCGGACAACAAGGGATTGCCTAAGAAGGAAACTTTGTGCAAAATATTGGTATTTCAGGAGGGGCAGAATGGGCTGAGTTTGAAAGGGCTGGAAGAGAGACATGCTTAAGGATTCCAGCTGGATAGGAGCCACTTTGGTGATGACAATAACATAACCTCTTAGAGGTCACAGGTAGGAATCGGCCCTCCAGATGTTTGTGTGGCAAATATTTGTGTTTTTTACGTAAACCAAAGAAATATGTCATCAATATCATCATAGCATCGTCTCAGACAAAGTACGCCTGACTGTCTCTACAACAAAGGCTTGTGACGTCACAATACCGGGAGAGGAGTCTTTTAATCATCAGATGCATTCTGTTTTTATCCTTTATCTTTGCTGTGTTTTAATGCATTTTAAAACTGTTTTACATTTTGATAGGATGGCTTATTTCCTCTTTTAATCTATCCAATGTGTTTTCATTAGACTTTAATTTATTGTAATCCAGAATGTTGGATAAGCGAGTGTTGGATAAGTGAGACTCTACTGTATTCCACTTTTTCTCCAGCTCGAAGTATCTTACCAAAGCTAAAAGATGTATATATATTTTTAAAAATTATATCATACAAAACGATATTAAAATATAATTTAAGAAGTGTAACCATTACAAAGAATAATAAATAAAAACAAGATATCAAGCTTCATCAAGCTGTGAGAAAATATATATGGCAGCTATTGGATGAAATTTTCCATGGAAGCAATCAGGGCTGTATTTCCATAACTCAGGGGCCGCAGTGGTGCAGTGGGTTAAACCGCTGAGCTGCAGAACTTGCTGACTGAAAAGTTGGCAGTTTGAATCTGCAGAGCGTGGTGAGCTCCCATCATTAGCCCCAGCTTCTGCCAACCTAGCAGTTCGAAAACATGCAACTGTGAGTAGATCAATAGGTACCGCTCCAGCAGAAAGGTAACATGCCAGCCACATGACCTTGGAGGCATCTACAGCTTAGAAATGGAGATGAGGACCAACCCCCAGAGTCAGACTCAACTACTCAATTTTTCCTCAAAAATCTTGTTCTCCCACTTGAAGGAAAAGTAGCTCAGTGAATTTGATGTGTTGATGCAGTACAGCAGTGGTTCTCAACTTGTGGGTCTCCAGGTATTTTGGCCTACAACTCCCAGAAATCCCAGCCAGTTTATCAGCTGTTAGGATTTCTGGGAGTTGAAGGCCAAAACATCTGAGGACCCACAGGTTGAGAACCACTGCAGAACAGTGTAAATATTTCCTAGTGTGACAGTCTTAGGCAGGGGTCCTCAATCTTTTTAAGCCAAGGGCTTCAGACTGTTGAGGGGCCGGATTATCATTTGAAGAAAAGAAAAAAAACAAATTCCGATGCACACTGCCCATGTCTTATTTGTAGTGCAAAAACAACAACAACAACAAGAACAATGAAAGAACAATACAATATTTTTTAAAAAAAACAATTTTAACCAACATACATTTATCAGGATTTCAATGGGAAGTGTAGTCCTGCTTCTGGCCAATGAGATAGTCAAGTTAATTAGGGTTGTTGTTGTTGTTGTTGTGTGCCTTCAAGTCATTTCAGACTTTGGGCGAGTCTAAGTCTAAAATTTATTTATTTATTATTTATTTATTTACTGCATTTATTTACTACATTTGTATCACACACTTCTCACCCCAAAGGGGACTCTGAGTGTCCTTCCATCTCACCTCTAGCACCGCTTTATATGCCATAACTGGGTGTTAAAACCTGGGCAATGTAGCCATATCCTACATCCTTAAACATGACAAGCTGCATACTTGCATTACCATTTGTCACACTCTACATGAAAATATATACAGGTTACCTTTTAAAACCATATGAAGGTTTTATGGATTTCCTAAGTAGGACTTTTCAGGACTAGGGAAATGGCTCATGGCCAACTGGCAGGGAGGTATTGTTGCTTTTGGCACTTTGTGGGAAACAGACAAAAGATGTAGCGGCAAATGCATGGAGGCTTACAATGTAAAAACCCAAATCATAGATCAGACTCAACAGATAGATCATTCTATTTCAATGATAACTATATCAATGCATACGCATCTGATATATAACGATGGTTCCAGAGCCTTCATCCCAGATAGGGGTTGCTAACATGCATGCATTAATATTCCCTTCCTTTCCGCATGCTCAAGGAAGATGTTTCAAAATAAACAGGGAGTTAATCTGCTCAATTTGTTGTGAGTGGCTGGGACTGACAATATAGCAAAAGACGGCACATCTGCAGAAATGGACCTTCTACATTCAATTTCCACCCCAAATATTGCTAGAGGTTGAGGATGTCTTATCCGGAATTCTAAAATACTTCAAAATTGGCCACATGGGTGTCTAAGATGGTACACATGCCTTCAAAAATTAGCCCCAGCTAAGGAGTAAATCCTTAGAGGTGGTAATGAGGAAAAACAAACAGAAGCTTAATCTAGATAAGACAGAGGTGCTTAACCAAGGGCCCTGAGTTTGGAGGTGAATCAGTTCTGGGTGGGATTACATTCCTGCTGAAAGACTGTGTTTGCAGCTTGGGGGCTGCTTCTGGATCTATCTCTCCAACGACAACTCAGACGGAGGTAATGATCAAAGGGCATTCTGAACTCACCAATGATGAAACTGAACCAGACTTGGCACACAGAACTCCCATGACCAACAGGAAATACTGGAAGGTTTGGTGGGCATTGAGCTTGAATTTTGGGGTTGTAGTTCACCTACATCCAGAGAGCACTGTGGACTCAAGCAATGATGGATCTGGACCAAACTTGGCACTGATATTCAATATGTCTAAATGTGAACACTGGTGGAGTTTGGGGAAAACAGACTTTGACATTTGGGGGATTTATAGTTCACCTACAATCAAAGTGCATTCTGAACTCCACCAACAATGGAAATGAACCAAACTTAGCACACAGAACCCCCATGACCAATCCTGGAGGGTTTTGGGAGGAATTGATAGTGATTTAGGGGAGATGTAGTTCACCTACCTCCAGAGAGCACTGTGAATTAATGTGTTTTCTGATGAACTTTGACACCCCCTTGCGACCCTTCCAGGAGTCCCGACCCCCAGGTTGAGAAACGCTGCACTACACATTGGATTACATCTGTACCAAGTTAAGAAATACCAATTCATCCAAAACATGGCAACCAGACTGGTCACAGGTACATCTAGGAGTGAACATGTAACACCTATACCACCACTGGCTGCTAATTAGTGTTCGGGGAAAGTACAGTGTTTGTCATTATCTTTAAAGCCCCACTTGGTTTGGGTCCAGTTTACCTATGGCATTGCCTCTTCCTATATAATCTGCCCCATGCACTCAGTTCCTCTGGAGGACATTTACTTTTGTCAGCCATGAATAGAGTAGTGATGGTCATCCAGATCACTTTTTCTTCGACTGTCCCAATTGTGGAATGACCTGCGGAAAAGACTCAACAGTGAAATACACTGGATTTAAGACAGCAGGCCTATCCAGATAATTTCTAAATTATGAATTTTATATTATATACTGTTTATTCTAAACTCATTGCTCTTATGTTCTTTTATACTGATGGTTTATGTGTGATGTGTTTTTAACTGTTGGTTCATGTCGTATTTTAACAACAAGCTGTTCCCTGCTTTGGTCCATGGGGAGAGGCAGGAAAGAAATAACAATGTCAGCTGCTGTATATGCAAATCTATTGTTTATCCAGTGAAGGGCTGAAAGACACAGGTTTCCAACAAGCATCTGCAAAAGGCAAAATTCCCATTTCATTCTTTGTGCCTTTTCAGAGCGTATTCCCCGTTTGGCTTGGCTGCTTCCACACTATCCCGTGCTTTGAAAAAGTTGGGGAGTTAAAACTGGTCTCAGTGGGTTTCCTCTGAATGAGGGGAGGGAGAAGAACCTTATTTTCATTAAGTACAGCAAGAAATAATTTCTTTGAAATGACCATCCATTTATATAGTTGTGAACAGACCTCCTAGTGTGCGTGAAGACAAGGTGTTATTTAAAGTGATGTGTGCACAACCATGCTGTTTTAATGACTACACTATGCAGTTTCAGAACATAACATTTCAATGTTGAAATATCAAAGGCAACTTGAGAGGTACATGTATATTGTTGGAGCCCCAAGCAGTTGGTGGATGTCTATATTTTGTATTGCTAGTCTCTCTAGGGCCTTGTAAAATACTGCTGTCAATTACCAACCTGAGAAAAACTGTCGTCCCCCCACCCCCAAAGCATAGTAAATACTCTCCATTTAAACTGGCTTCACTATGGTTTCAGCAATTGCAGCTGGTTTCCCCTTCCAATGTGGTCATTTCTCATTCACAGTCATTACATATTGGTCACAAAGAACCGCCCTCGGCTTGGCCTTTGGGCTTTTTAAGAGTACAGTAAACACTGACATTACGAGCCTTCTGTGCATTTCCTTGCCAATTTTACATTTAATATATATTTAATCTTTCCTCCTCTTGTAGACTTTAATCCACTGTTATGTTCATGCTGAACTCCGGTTTCTCTGGACAAAGTGGAATGCAATTGAATTATGGAGTGTAAAAGACTACATCCCACTGTTAAGAAAATGAAGATGAGCACTCTCTCCCCTTTCCAGAATAAGGGAAATTCCAGCAAGTGGGGAAAGGCATGTAGTTGGAGTGTTATGCACTGTCAAGCCGATTCAACTTATGGTGTCCCTATTATTATTATTGACACAATGACATAGTCTGATACAGCAAACAAGATAGATATGCTGGATTTCGTATCACAAAATCACAAGTCGAACACTTCCCAAGCGTTTAGGACTGTGTGATGTATTTTCAGATGATGCGCGCAGATCCCAGTAGGGTGGCCTTTTGCAGTTGGCAGATCGTGATTTCGTCAATGTCTATTGTTTCCAAATGCCGGCTGAGATCTTTTGGCACGGCACCCAATGTGCTGATCACCACCAGGCCCACCTGTACTGGTTTCTGCCAGAGTCTTTGAAGTTCAATCTTGAGGTCCTGATAGCGGCTGAGTTTTTCCTGTTTTTTCATCAATGCGATTGTCCCCTGGGATGGCAACATCAATGATCCAAACCTTTTTCTTTTCCACAACCGTGATGTCTGGTGTGTTGTGTTCCAGAACTTTGTCAGTCTGGATTCGGAAGTCCCACAGTATCTTTGCGTGCTCATTTTCCAATACTTTTGCAGGTTTGTGATCCCACCAGTTCTTTACTGCTGGGAGGGGGTACTTGAGGCATAAGTTCCAATGAATCATTTGGGCCACATAGTTGTGCCTCTGTTTGTAGTCTGTCTGTGCAATTTTCTTACAGCAGCTGAGGATATGATCAATGGTTTCGTCGGTTTCCTTGCAGAGTCTGCATTTTGGGTCATCAGCTGATTTTTCAATCTTGGCCTTAATTGCATTTGTTCTGATGACTTGCTCCTGGGCTGCAAGGATCAGGCCTTCTGTCTCCTTCTTCAGGGTCCCATTCGTGAGCCAGAGCCAGGTCTTCTCCTTATCAGCTTTTCCTTCAATTTTGTCAAGGAACTTTCCATGCAATGTTTTGTTGTGCCAGCTGTCAGCTCTAGTTTGTAGTGTGGTTTTCTTGTACTGTTTTTTTGTCCCCCCCGTAGGTGCCACCTTGCCGTGGTGGGGGGGCCTAACTGCTCCAATGATGCTGAGAGCTGTGCTGCAGGTCCAACCAAGCCAGAGAGGTCTCAGCTGAGAAGTAGAATTAAGAGCACCTAACCCATTAGCATTATGGAGAATCAAACCAAAACGAAGTCTATACTGGCTCGGTCATCGCCCAGGATAAAAAGGACCGCTGTGGATGCTGCTGATTCTGGACATCCATCGACAAGTGGGCTACGGAATCAAAATACAAATGAACAGTCACAGAAGCGGCAGAAATATACAATGCCAGAAAACTGCACAATAATAATAATAATAAATTATTATTATTATTATTAACAGCAGTACTAGGGTCTTGCAAACTCAGGGGCATTCTATAACATAATAGTTTTCTCTTATCCGACTGACTTCACCTTTCCCACCATTAGTATCTTTTCCATTAAATCTCATGATATCTCCAAAGTATAATAGGCTCAGTTTAGTTTACTGAGAGTTCGGCCTTGATTTGCTTTCAGATCAGGACATGACATTTACGTACGTGGATGCATTTAGCCTGTTTATGTTGAAATAGTCCAACATAAAACATTTAGCTGTCAAATCCACTACAAAAAGCAATATTACAACAAATAAAACCTCGAAAATGATGTGACAAACAACTGATAAACAAGCAGCATTGTAAGTGCATGTAGAAAAACTACATTCCTTCGGATTGGCCGAAGGAAATGGTTACAAACTGATCTGGGCTCAAGCCTAATGCACACCTAAACATTATTTTTTCAACAGAAAATGTGCAGGCAGAAATAGGACAGAAAAAATAGGGATAGGTCCCTAGTCAATAAACAATTTGGCATGTTTCTCCAAACATTTTACTTGTGAAATGAAACAATTAAGTCATGCAAGCCTCGCTTAAGTAAACAAAAACATTTTGAACTACCTGTAGCTTCTTCCATAATGCATCTAGGGATAGTCTTTTTTTCACCAGCCTCCACTTTTCCTGCGGTTTTATTTATTTATTTATTTATTATTTATTTATTTATTTACTTCATTTCTACCCCACCTTTCTCACCCGAAGGGACTCAAGGCAGCTTACAATTCTGGCAAAAATTCAATGCCGGTAAAAACCAACAATAACAATAAAACGTAAAGCACTTAAAACAATTAACATTAAGCAATAATACACATAAAATAGTAGACACATTTTTGAACACATTTAAAGTACATAGTTGTATTAATTCATTCCTTTTTTAATGGGTACACCTAAAAATCTATTTTTAACAACCTGGGAACAGGTGGGGAAGGCTAATCTGCTCTCCCCTCTTCTCAGTTTTATTTTTCATCTGTGCTCAATAAGGGATTCTGGAGGCAGCTGATGTTTGTCTTGACTGTTGTGGGTAAGCACACGCAGCTACAATAAGCTAAAAGGAAATCCTATTCTTTCCCAGCTCAAGCTTTATTGTTATTTACTGCAGACACGCTACAGAAAGGTGATGCTGAAAGTTCCCAACCCTCTTTCACCATCTTTTCACTGCTGATGCTACTAAAATCCTTCAAGCTGAACAGAAGATGAAGAGGAAAAGGAGGGATGGGTAGGAAGGAAAAGACTGTTGAAAGGAGTTTCTTAACTGAGATGTGCCTGTCTGTGTTTTATTGCTAGTATAGAAAACCTCAAGAAAGCTTTGAACAACTTTCTTCCTACAATCCACACTATGGAAAGACTAAAATTAGTTTTAAATGTATCAAGAAACACCAGGTGCCAATGGATCGGAAAGAGCCATTGGAAGTACAACATGTGTAACTGTGAGGAGCAGATGAGTTAAGGCAATACCAACAACATGATTTCTGATTTCAGAGCATGGATGTGACTAAATAGTAAACTCACTGTATTGGCCAGGGATGCATTGCAAGACCACTCCTTCCCGCCCCACCGTGGATACCCGAAACAACATATAGTGAACCCTACACTTTGAATAAACCTGCACCAGAAGCATACCATAGAATAGCACTGGAGAAACTAGAGAGGTCCACAAATGCTTCCAAGGAGGGAATATTTTTTTAGGAGTGTGAGACTATGGATAATTGAGTCTGGGGATAAGGGGCTCAAACTGTGTTGTATTTAGAAAAAAATACGAAGTCTTGCTGCTGTTGATACTCTTCCATTTCCCCCCAAAAGACAGAAATTGTAGTCCATGAAAAAGGAAACAAAACCCACAGTTGGGCAATACCTTTATTAGGACTGACTGAAGTGTCACAAAAAGTGTGCAAACTGGTTACTACAGGTCACAAATATATTGTACAGTGCCTTTACCAATGTCGCAATTATAAACTTGCAGATCCAGAAGGAGAAGACTATCCCGCTTTGAGAGTAGTAAAATAGGAAGAGAAGGCATGACCATAGTTACACAGGAGGAAAGCAATTCTTTAAACTGACATGAAAGGTAGCAATCAACACTGGTTACAATTCTTAATTTAAAATGAGGATGTTACTTTGATGAACACCAGAGTTGGCAAATCAGTGCTGCAAAGTCCTGCATCGTCTCAAACCTGGAGGAGCAGGTTCCTTCTGAGCTCAGTGGCTCAGCTGCAGTGAATGTGGTTCAAATGACTTCAGTGCTGAAGGTTTACACACAGGCTAATTCAGCCAAGGTAAGAACAACTCACAGCCTTCCCAAATTAGTGGAAATTGCATTCATATGCACTTTGGAAGGACTGAAGGTCAATAGATAAAAGACTGCTAAATAAGGCTAACCATGAGAGGTTGCTTTTTCTACACCAAGGAGAATGTACAAATCTTTGAAGCATTTTCCCTTCATTTGTAGTGATAATAACTTGAATTGACAAATTGATTATATGATTATGAATATTTTCAAAGATTTTAAAAGGAGGTATACATCACTTCTCAACACAAGACGGGGGGAAATAAACCTCAATTAATGTTCTCTTATTCCGTTCAGTTCAGTTCACAAAGAATTCAACAAGATTGTTCTATAGTAATTATATCCCTGTAAACATCAACCCTGAAAATGCTGAAAAGGTCAAAAGGAAAAAAGCACACCTACGACAAAGGAAATACATTAAATCATGTATCATTGATCTCTCCTGTATAAACGTTGAAAAGGCCACTTGCAACTCTGCATGCATAATATATAAATTTAATTGCAAACATTAATACATAGTCACTGAAAATCTGGGACTTAACGAACTGAAGCAAAAAGCTAAAATTAGGATTCTCTGCCATCAATTTAATAGATTGCATTATTTGTCCAAAAACAGCTTGTTTATTTCCACAGCATTCTCTCAAAAATATATTTAAACCAAAGAATAATATTGATTCTTCCAATAAACTTTGTTCTTATTTACATTCCAATATTTCATTATACACACAGCAAAGACTTCATGACTCTGTACATTATCTCTACAGAGTCATTCGTAATACATAACAGCTTGAAGCTATATATATAACATGTAAGCCAGGAAAAGTACCACCAACTGAATAATTAATTTTTAAAAAGTCAGGCCATAACCCTGTCCTTGACTATTTCATTGAAATGCACCACTTTTTGCTGAAATTTTAAAAATAAGCCCTGATATGGAAGAAGATAGTAAGTCTACAATATCACAGGATTCACTGAAATCATTAAATAATAGAAAGCGCATTCAATCACTTTTGGATTCCAGTTAGCCCTGAAACCTGTACTTTCCTCCCAATATGAAACAAATACATTTACTATGGCATACAACACAATTTTAACAATTTCTTGTTGCAATTTCTGGGCATTCTCATCTTAGGGTAATCCATTAAGAAATAAAAATGTTTTGAAATGTTAAATTATCGGTACATTATCTTCATGTGCACGACTGGGAACAGAGCTCCTATTCCACAAAGAGACGAGTTTTCATATACATTCAAACAAAGTGAATTAATATAAAGCTACAGCAGCACTTGTTTCAGGTTACAGTGCACGTGGTTGCAATAAGGAATATAAAACGAGAGTAAAATTCTCAACATCTGTTAAAACACAAAAGATCGTATGATACAAAACATCCTTTGCGCTCCCCTTGCTGACCAGAAGAGAAGCAGTTCAGCTCACTGGGCTCTCCAGCCGACAAACTCCTCCTTCAATGGCGACCGACTGCCCCGCCACGGCTCCTGGGGGAAGCCTGGAAATGTGGGTCTGCAGAGAAAAGTGGCGACAATTGAGGAAGAAACTAGAAGTCCAGAAATCCAGGAAAAGGGCAACCTGAAAAGGAGAGAAGGGGGCTGCTCCCACTTTTCTGGGTATAAACTTTCAAGAGGTACATGATGCAGATTTTGAATTCATTTAACTGTCGCATAGATGCCACTGTAATTAAAAAAGAATATGTCCAAGACAGTATGTGATTATTAAATGAGCTGTATCAATATTATGGTGGATTAAAAGGGGAATTTGAATTAGAAAAATACCACATAAATACTTCATATGATTTGCAACAGCTGTTTACTGTGGTCATTTTGCTTTGGAGCTTGTAACTCCAAGGGTTCCTGGATGAAGCAGATTATCTGGATCCATTTCAGTCTGGATTCAGGCCTGGTTTTGGGACAGAGACAGATCTGATCACCTTCTGGGTGACCTATGCAGAGAACTGAACAGGGGGAGTGTGTCTCTGTTGGTTCTCCTGGATCTTTCAGTGGTTTTTGATACCATTGACCATGGTATCCTTCTGGGCCGTCTCGCTGGAATGGGACTTGGAGGCACTATTTTACAGTAACTCCCTTCCTTCCTAGAGGTGGTATGATCTCAGAAGGTGGTGCTGGGGGACTCTGGTTTCACTCCTTGGCTTCTGGCCTATGGGGTCCCTCAGAGCTCAGTTCCTTTCCCCATGATGTTCAACATATATATGAAACCGCTGGGAGACGTCATCTGGAGCTTTGGAGTGGGGTGCCAACTATACACAGATGACACCCAACTATATCACTCCTTTCCACCTAATTACAAGGCAGCAATTCCTGTGCTAAACCAGTGCCTGGCAGCTGTAATAGACTGGATAAGGGAAAACAAATTAGAGCTTAATCCAGACAAGACAGAGGTGCTTCCAGTCAGTGATAAGACACATCTGGGAATAGGGAGTCAACCTGTGTTAGATAGGGTTACACTCTCTCTGAAAACGCAGGCTTGGTGTTTGGGAATACTCCTGGATTTAGCTCTGAACCTGGAGGCCCAGGCATCAGCAGTGACCAGGAGAGCTTTTGCACAGTTAAAGCTAGTGTGCCAACTGCACCCGTTCCTGGAGAAGTCTGATCTGGCCACAATGGTACATCCCTTGGTTACTAGAGGTGTGTAATTCAGCCAAAAGGCATGACGTTTTGGGGTCCATTGTCGGCTGACCCCTTATTCTGTTTACTGGGAAATTACTTGAAATGGAAAGGGTTTTGCCATTTTCATCCAACAAAGATTCTGCCCATTGACTAAAATGGGAAACTTGAAAAGCTGAGTGCTCAGCCATTTTAAGGCCTATATGCATGAAACCAACCTTAGTTTTAGACCCCATTTACAACTGCAGGCCTGCCAAGTTTCAAAACAATTCACTAATCTAATTTTTAAAAAAAATATTTTAAAGTTTTAACCGTAATATTTTTTAAAAATAAGACAAACTACAAGAGAGGGTTCTGGGAATTGTAGTCACCAGTTGTGTCCATTCTCAGCCAATCAGAGCATGGACACCACCAAGTTTTTTATTGGCTGAGAAACAGTGTGTGAGAAAAACTTCAACTCCCATCATGCTCCGAGAGGAAGTTTTGAATGCCCGTCCTATGCAAGTACTGCTGGGAAAGCAAGTTCCCAGGGCCCTCTCTGGAGGAGGAGGGAATTTTCCTAGAAAAAATGGAGAATGCTGCTTCTGCCAAGGAACACAGTAGATCGCTGCCTCAGGTATATTGCAGACTTAACTCCTTCCTCTAGAACCAATTAATTTGGCTCTGTTACTCCATTTTGTCGGGCCTTTTGTCTCTCTCCTTCCCATTCTGTTTTCGGGTATTATACAAAACAACCCACTGAAAACTACAAATCATTTTCATTCAAACTTATTCGGGCCCAAGCCTATTGGTTACATCCCGGTTGAACTACTGTAATGCACACTACATGAGGCTGCCTTTGCAAAGTGTTTGGAAGCTTTGGCTGCTGCTGTTTGGACCAACTAGACTGCTACCTGAGGCTGGCTACAGAGAGCAGACAACTCTTTTGTTGAGACAGCTCTACCGGCTGCCAATATGTTTCCGAGCACAATTCAAAGTGCTAGGTTTGACCCTCCTGACCTGCGACGGGAAGTCGCTGCTAACTGCGAGAGAAAAAAGGTTGAACATTGTGAAAGCCACCCACTGCATGACAATCAGCCTCCTCCCAGTAGACTCAAATCAAGGAAGGGCTTCATGAGAACCACCACTCCTCTTGATGTTCCTCCAGCAACAGCAAGGGTGTCTCTCTGGGCAGCTAAACCTGGCAATCCCAACTGGATGGCCCCCCATGAGGGTCTTCCTCCAGGGGCAAACCAAGAATGGGCAACATGGAAGTCCCTAAACAGACTGAGAAGCGGAGTGGGCAGATCAAAAGACAACTTGGCAAGGTGGCACTACCTGGAGGAATCCTCCACCTTGTGTGACTGGAGCAGAACAAACAACTCAGCATATGTATGCTTGCCCACAATGCCCTGCCTCATGTACGGAGGAGGAGTTGTTTAAAGCTACGGACAATGCGGTTGCTGTTGCCCGCTTTTGGTCCAAAACTATTTAGTTGCTTGTGATTTTCTTTTTTTTCCCCCATCATTTTGAAATGTATTTGCCGTGAAATGCTTTTGACACGAAATAAATAAATAAACCTACAAAGCCCTATATGACTCCGATCCAGGTTATCTGAAGGACCGTATCTCTTTCTATGAACCTGGGAAACATCTACAATCTACTGGGGAGGGCCTTTTCTCTCTCCCACCACCTGTTCCAAGTGTGCTCGGTGGAAACATGGGAGAGGGCCTTTTTGGTGGCTGCTCCCAGGCTGTGGAACTCCCTCCCATGAGACAACAGGATGGCCCAATCCCTGCTGGCCTTCTGCAAGCAGGTCAGCACCTTTCTCTGCCAGCAGACATTTGGGAAAGAATAAGGGGCATGCTGCTGGGGAAGTCGTAGGTGGGATTTTTGGGGAGGAATTGTAAGTTTTAAACATAAATTTAATGCTATTTTATCTAAATCTACCCAGAACTATTTAATTTTTTAACTTTTGAATTTGCTTTGTTTTAAATTCTGAGCAGATTGTGTGGTTGTTGTTTTTTTTGGGGGGGGGGGGTCAATCAAGTATAACATAACCACATTTCCTCATGAGGACGTTTAGAAGATAACATAGGTGATGTATACAGTGTGTGTGTGTGTGTGTGTGTGTGTGTGTGTATATATACACATACATACATACATACATACATACATACATACATACACACACACACACACACACATATATATTCAACAAAGAAAAGAGGAAAAAATCAAATATAATCACCCTCATCCCCTACTTGTATCTATCCCTTTTCCATTGTTTTTCCCCTCATCTTTCCCCCGCTCTCTCCAGGAACAGTCATGTATTTCCTTTATCATGTGATTCCTAGCTGCCTTGAGTCCCCATGAGGGGAAAGGCCGGGTATAAATAAAGTAAATAACAACAACAACAACAACAACAACAGTAATTTGCACATTTGAGCACTACTGACGATCTTTCTTCTACATCCCATTTCACACTGCGTTACAGCACAGAGGGCAAACCGTTTTGATCCCTCTTCTTCCACCCAGGTTAGCATGTTTTATGTGGTAAATCAGCATTTAGGTTCAGGAAGTGGAGTGTCAGCAAGAGGGAATTATTATTAATCAGGTGAAGATTAGTAAAATGTAAGACTCAGAGTTAAATGTTTCAAAGGCTATTTTCTTATGAACACTTGGCTCCTGTTATAACGAAGACAGCTTCCTGTTAGTTCTAAGTGCTACAAACATACACCAAATGCCAACAAACACTACTCAGTCATAAGGGAATTCAGAGCACGTAGAAATGTTTCTGTTTAGGATTTTTAAACTCAGGAGACCCTAGGGGTAGAAAGAATCATATAATTTATATTGTAATCCCTTATATTATAAAGGAAAACAATTCACATACCACCATCAAATAGGGCAAATTTCACCATCACTTACGTTACATTGAAGCTGCTAAGGCAGAAAGTCAAATAAATGTAACACATGAACAACAATTTCTGGAGTGCTGCTGCTTCTCTCCACATGCTTCCTAGTTATTCTATCAACATGACACACAATAGGTAGAAAGCCTGAGAGAAGGCAATAACATTTCTCCTTCTCAAATACACCATAGAAACAGGCCATTCTGGTCATGTTAATATGGAATCTGGAAAAAGAACTACAGTACAGGAAGTTCCTAAGTTACGAACAAGATAGGTTCTGTATGTTTGTTCTTAAGATGAATTTGTTTTGTAAGTTGGAAAAGTACATTTTTAAGTGTAACTCCAGCCAAATATACATACATACATACATACATACATACATACATACATACTAAAACCCCTGTGGTGTTTATTTGGCTGCCTGTGTCCCTGTTTAGAAGATTTAACCGCACTTTTTATCCCTGTGTGATAATTAGATTTTGAGAAATTTGACATTATTGAGGAAATAAAGGTTAGTGAAAAAACTTCAGTGGAGATACCGTTCCCCTATGACAATTCTTTCAGAAGTAAATTTCTCTTCCTGGACGTAGATTTCTCTCACTTTCTGTTGTCTCACCTCATTCTTAACCAGGAGTCTTTTGTTAAGTCAGATGTTTGTAACTCGGGGACTAACTGTATATGATTATTTAGGCTCTACCTGGCAATGTAAGCATTAAAGTACAGAGTTACTATAAGACAATAGTCTAGCAGTCCTCGTTATACTCACTCAGCACCAACTATTTTGCGAATTGCTACTGTTAATTAGTACTCCCTGCATTTCATTCCCATTTGACCTCACCAAGTCTACAGTTATTTGCAACTGGGGAATAACACTGGGTTCATCTGATCAAGTGGACTATAGTCCATGGAAAACTATTGTAATATATTTAACTATTCTCCCAGTCTAGGAAAGGACACTGACTAGGTTAGTGGGCTGTACTGACCCTGAGAGACCACACACACTCCCAATTTTTTTTTAAAAAAAATCCCCCAAATTATTATCACCAGAATGCTACAAACCCTCACAGTCAATTTGGCATGTTAGGGGGACCTATTTTAAGCCCAAGAAGTGCCCCTTTTAAACAGGTAATGTACCATTAAAAGGTTTTTCAAATGGGAAGCTTTTTTAAAAAATCATGGCAAAACTGGAGGCAAAAATGTTAAACTTAACAAAATCTTGGAGTGCTAGGAATGGAACAAGATACCTTCTAAGAGCAGTATGAAGAAGAATTCTTTGAAAAAGAGTAAATGAGGCAATCTGGTTTATAATTGCTGCACTCAGGATGCTCAAAATCTATGTGGAAAGAACTGTTCATGAACCAAGACCAGGGCTTCTTAAACCTTTTCCCCTCAAGACCCCTTTTTGCCTCAGATCTGATATATAGGTGTATATAAAAAAATGTGAAAATCAAGCATTTACAGACAATGAACCAGCATTTACAAGGCTCACTAAACAGGATGATTTTCCTTTTTGTGGAGAACAGCTAAAGCATTTTTTGCAGAGACCACTGTAAACACTACACTTTGTGCTGATAGATTTGGTAAATGGGTGATATTCAGAAACTTTTTACTGTTGCCTTTTTTTTTTTGCAACTTCAACATTGAGCTAAGACGACCTCATTTGGGGTTGGGATCCAAAGTTGCAGAAGCAGTGGCTAAGACTGCTTGCAAGACCCACACTTAATTTAATTTTGTTAGACCATTTGAGGACACAAGGAACAGTGCTGCACTCGCAAATCCATTATGTTACTTAAAAGCCATTAGAATTAAGTATTGCTATGTAAATACGTAAGTAAGTAAAGCTAAGTAAAGCAGCCACATCGTTTATGAGAAAACTGC
Source organism: Anolis carolinensis (assembly GCF_035594765.1). Lineage (NCBI taxonomy): Eukaryota > Metazoa > Chordata > Lepidosauria > Squamata > Anolidae > Anolis > Anolis carolinensis. The sequence goes on from NC_085841.1 coordinate 163,360,228, forward strand.
ACTTGAATGAATGCATAATGGAATACCAAAATCTTGAAATCAAAAGTTCCCACCAGGGTCTTCAAAATGAGAGGCCCAGGGCCTTTTTAATTTTAAAAAACAAGAATATTAATTGTAAATAGTTTTTGGCTCATTTGCCAGTGCTGTAAACACAGAGTTAAATGATGTGGTCACACAAAAATTAAGTTATAACAATAGGAGCACAGCATGAAAAAGAGTACACGGGCACTTCAACAGATCAGTTGCCACTTGCCAGTAATGCAAACCCCACATTCTCCATATTTTCTGACATTTGTTTACTACACAAAGACATTGTGTTTGGACAGAATATTTATAGCCAAACAACAAAGCATTCCTGGACAAACGAATGCCAGTAACATTGCTGAAAGCTGGCACAATGTCATCAGGAGGAGGTTTGGAACAGGACAAAAAAAACCTACTTTCTCATATTTTACTGACTAAAATGTGGTCATGTTGACATGTTTCACAAAAACTATAAATACCAGCAAAGAATGGAGATGAAAAAATAAAAAAAGACACTGCACTATAAAAGATTCAGGAATATGTAGAAGGGGAAAATAATGCAAATACAAAATGTTTAAATTGTATAACTGCAACCTACTACTACTACTACTACTACTATTACTACTACTACTACAATAATCATCATCATCATCATCTTTATTTGTAGACTGCTCTATCTCCCCAAAAGGACTCAGGGAGGTTTCCAACACTTAAAGCAAACATTCAATGCCAACAAAGAAACATATGAACAAATTACATCAAAACAAAATGAGTCAAAAGATAAGTAAAAAAATAAAACCACCATTACTAGAACTTAATACCAAATAGCAATTATCCAAAAAAAATCTAAACCACTCTAACAAACATAATCACATATTATGAATTTAAGCAGGATAAAAATTTAAAACAGCAATGTATAGATTGCCAATTTTCCTGCCAAAGACAACTTTGCCCAGCCAGCAGAAATGAGCAAATGCAAGCAGTATGTTGCAACAAAAACCACCAAGAAATCTTGCAACACCTCAAAAACTTACTCCATTTGGAGAGTCATCATTATGGTGCCACAAAAGAGAGAGTATACAAATGTTTGAATCATTATGTTATTCTTCTTTAATGTAATCTAAAGTGATATATAAACTGGTCTCTAGTAGTAAACCCTGGGGAAAACAACTTGTTCACTTTACCTCACATTTCCTCTACTAAAACAATTCAAGTGCCTTTTGTCTTGGAAAGCTAGGAATCACCATACACATTATTTTAAAAAAGCAGCAAACCTGAACTACTCCTTATAAATATTACTGACACCCTACTGTCTTAATACTCATGGGAGAGAGTTAGTGATCTCATTTCAAGTTTGACTGCTATAGCAGCAGCACATAGAAAGAACGTTTAGAGAAATGTTTTCCAGTTCTATCCCAAAAGAGAGCAGTCAGTGCAACAGCTAGTGAGGGCAGAAAATGCGAGAATGAATTCTGCTGCCAATGCATACTAGAATAGAGCCACTGAATCAAAAGAATTAAGGTAAGTGGGGGTTTAATTAGTGTTTTTGGTACTTAACAGATGACTAACAAATGACCAAAAAGAGATAGAAAACATATTATATACAACCACTGATTGTAGTATGGAACATTTGTATTATTAATCCAAGAAGCAATTTCTATTCTTGTTTCTCCTATATAGACAGCATACACTGAGCTATGCACCGGATAAACTGTGCATCACAGAATTAGATCCTCCTCCTCCAAAAGACTACACAAGGGGAACAACTTACAACTGATTCACTCTAGTGGGGAATGGCAAAAGCATTTGGGCCTAGAAATACAGAATGTAGCCTACCTGCAAAATACAGAATATCTTTTTCCTTTTGACCATGTATAAGAGAGGGAAGGAGAAATGCACACACCAATATCAACTGATTTGCATATTGCTGGCATCAAAAGAAGCTAGTATAGGTGTTTGGGACCAGAAGTGTTTTGGATTTCAGATTTTTTCCCCCCAGATATATATACCCAATGAGATAATTCTGAAAATGCTTTATGTTTCATATACACCTTATACACATAGCCTGGAGGCAATTTTATATATCGTATTTGTAATAATTTTGTGCTTGGAACAATGTTTGTGTACAACGAATCATAAGAAAACCAAAGTATTATTATCTCAGCTACTATGTAGACGATTTTTGGTTTCTGGAGTATTTCGATTTCAGAATTTCAGATATGGGATGCTCTACCTTTATATTGGTGCTCCCTCCATTCTCCCGTAATACAGAATCAGTGGTATCAGATCCTTCACTCTGAAAGTTGTGAAAACTACAATCAGTTAAATAAAGTACCAAAATAATACTGGTGGCCCAGTTAAAACGATTTTTGAGACCTGATCCTTGGAAACTGTTTGCTGGATTAGTCAGTGGTCTCAAGTATTTTGTGTTGGTGTGCAAGGAGGTTATTCCAGCATCTGTTGCAAACACAGATACCTTTGGACTTCGACACAGATATTTACATCCCTTACTATCTAATTTTAGGTCCCCCAACAGAAATGATCTTCTGACAGTCCTCTTGCAAGGACAAGAAAGATCCATCATAATCAGAGTAAACCTTTTTATCCTGAAAGCTATCAAGAAAAGAGCATATTTCCTGAAAGAAGAATCAGGAAAATAAGATTTTGACGGAGAACAGAAGGTCAGCTGCTGTCCTCCCATTCTTTTTGCCTTGTTTTTATTTATGTTGCACTTTGAAATGGTCATATGACTGGTCAAACAAATAAATAATAATAATTATTATTATTATTATTATTACTATTATTATTATTATTAGATACCTTTGGAGCTGAACTGTGAAGCCAGATCTAGGGAACTATTTCAGGTTTCATAGCATATATTCAAAAAGCAAGCTAAAAGATGGAAATTGAGTTTGGTGTGTCTTTAGAATCATAGAATCATAGAGTTGGAAGAGACCTCATGGGCCATCCAGTCCAACCCCCTGCTGAGAAGCAGGAAATCGCAACAAGTATTTAACAAGTATTACTAAGGGCTGAGGACAGGATGACTTGGAAGTCTCTCATTCATAGGGCTGCCATAAGTGGAAATCAACTTGATGGCAGTGAACAGCAAGACTGACATAAAATATAAATTCTCTTTGATGAAATTATATTCTAACTAGGAATTTAAACTGTCAGCAATTTGGGTCCTAATATTTCTACACTGGCTGCCCATAGTATTCTCTGCATACTAGCCATTCTGCTATAGGTGATAATGAAAAATAAAATCCTATCAAGGCACTTTCTTCTACTGTGAAACATGAAGGAAGTCATGTTCTTCTTCAGGAGCAGAGAAAGAAACAGAAAAAATTATTTTGTATCAAGGTACAAAATAGAGTATTATTCTGGCCATGAATCCTTTAAAAATCCTTGAGATCCACCTAATTTTCAAATAGCGAAATCTATTGTTTAAGCACATACTATGGTTACAGCCCTAATCATAGCTACTTGGAAATAAGCACTATTACAAACAGAAGGGCTTCTTGCAGAATAAACATGTCTACAATCAGACTAAATGCGTCAAAGGTTAGACACAGCTAAGTTAGGTCTATCAGCAAACACGCAGTGTACACCATCCTACTGTTGGCAGCCTTGTCAAGGACTAAAGGGGGAAAAGAAAGGAGGAGTAGGGAGGGAAGAGCCCACCTCACAATAATAAGTACTTGCATTCCTACCACCCGTGCATGAACCCACACTGAGGCTGCACCACAAATGCTTCCCTCAGGCACTTGCTGAAGTCTCTCTGTAATCTCCAAGAAGATCTGAATCAGATTTCTTCTACTTGTCTCTTTGAATACTGTTTTCAAAGAAACACTGTACTAATTTTAGGAAGCATCACACTGAAAGACAGAAATGGCATGAATGAGAGTTGTTCTGAACCGTGGCCCAAAATAACATTTCCACAGGCAAATAGGTTGTTTCCTCCCAACCAGCCATTTCCCATCTTCCTCCTCAAAAGTGTATTTTAAGACAGACTAAATACAGTTGATGGAAAAGGGTAAGTAGTTACAAGCTCAGCAAGCCACTATTTCATTTAACTGAAACATTGGTCATGAGCCATTGATGGCCAGGCAGCTCTTGTCCTTTTCTATTAAGGCTTCCCAGAAAGCAACAAGTGCCAATGGATAAACTGTCTGCTCCACTGTTTCTACTGTTAGGAGGTCAGTCAAATGTAAAGACAGCAATTTCATGGAAGACATGCCAAAGAAAAATGCGATTCTTGAAGGCACGCATCCAGATAAAAGCAGAATTCTATCTACAAAATGATGTTGTACAATTTATTGCTTGTTTTACCACAAAGGTTTCTAGAACTGTTTTTCAGATGTGCTACATCTTAGAACAGTGTACTCACGCGATATTAAGTAAATGTTGAGGAAGGAAAGATTTTTATCAAGACCAAATATGACATTAAGTCTAAATATTACACTACATTTTCAATTCAAGACACAGCTGAATATTTTAGTTCTAGTACATCTAGAACTGTCTAGGAAACTGACTGAGATAGAAAATTAAACAACTACTGTGCCACTGAGTGAAAGAAATTCTCAGCTCTCAGAAGGGGAATACCTTCAGAAATACAGTAATTTCTTTCTCCATCTCCTGTTATATAAAACATTCTAACATGAGATATTTAGGTTCCTATCACCTAGGGTCTTGTGGCGTCTGGAAATGGATCTGCATTGCTAATTACTGCTGGAAACTTTCAGTCACTACAAGGACAGGATTACTTTTCAGATTAAGATGCTCAGGTACTGGAATATCATGAAGCCACAGTGGCCATTACCGTGGCTTCTGCAGTTACACCTGACATTCAAGGATCTCCCTATCCTAAACCATAGTGATCACTGTCATCCATACCTTCAGTTTCTTCAGACATGGGCTCTGCAATTCATTTTAAAAGGATTCAGAAACTGCAACTGCTGCTCTGTATTTCAATACCTATTGATTACAGGTAAAAATCGCATTTTAAAAATAATTGCTGAGAATAATTGTGACATTTTTATGGTATTTCGGCATTTCATTTTATCAGTTTTTGCCGGTAATGTTATAGCTGTTTTTTGGGAGTAGTGAAAGTGATTCCCAAATTCCAGTCCTCCAGGTGTTTGGGACTTCAGATGCCTTGGTTAATGATCAGGGATTCAGGGAGCTGGAGCCCCAAACACCTGAAAAACCAGAGTTTGGGAAACACTAGTCTAAGCAAAAAAAAAAAAAAGTCTTTTTCCATTTAAGTTGCTATTTTATTAAGAATAAAAAGAGATGAAGCCTCACAAGGAAGCTTTTTTTTTCATAATCTCCAATACGCTGGTAAAGAGAAATGAAAGCAAAGTTGTTAACTGTCTCTTTTAATGGGATTTTTTTTTTAAAAAAATGCTTATGACTGCATTTAGTACTCATTATAAATGAACTAGCCAAAAGTATACCAGCATGTATGCTCATAAAACTATGTTTGTAGTTTAGGGCAATTAAAAAGAAAATCTGCCCATAGACCTTAGAGAGTATACCTAAAACTTAAAGCATTAGTGGAAAAACAAATCTGTTCAGTATGCTTCAGAAAAAGGAACATGTATGCAACTACTACATTTTTTTAGTCCTTGTTTTTGAAATTGGAAATTTTATAACTGGACCCTTTCTTTCTCCACAGTGTTTTGGATTTGGTCAAAGTTTTATTATCTATTTTCAATTAGTTTTCCCCTCTCCTTTCCTTCTGGAGTACCCTTTGCTATCTTTTAGTTAGTCTCAATTTCCAGGACTTATGCAAGAGCATCTTATATCACGATTATTAGCAATGAGCAGCCACTGCATTTGGGATTAGTTTCAGGAAAGCATTTGCAGCTACAGGCTCAAAAGGAAAGAGAAGAGAGGGATTAACTCTCCCAGAGGAAGGTCACAACTTAAAAAGTGAACCAAGAAGAGCAGCTGTGCCTGTTGGCTCTATCAAGATTACCAGCTGGGGAATTTGCCCGCAGCATGAAAGCAATGCACACCAGATGTCCAACGAAAGATCTGTATATAGGGAAAGATCCTTGAACAGAGTGCTGAACTTTACATTACATCAAGGCTTCATAAGCCACCATCAGGCTAAATCAACACAAGTGTTACAAAAATTTTGGAACAACATTACAACCAATCTAACACTGAACCTGCCTATCTCTTCTAACATGCTGACCCTATGTGATAGTATTAATTCTACTGTTTTCCTTGATGTAAAGATATTTAGACAAAAGAAAGTATATCTTAAGAGTGAAATGGAGTAAAAGAGCTAAAAGCCAAGCTTTTCTCTCTGGGTTCATGTTAAATGATGCAACACAAGTCCAGAATAATTAGCAACTCAGCCAAAACAAACCTAGCTTACAATGCAATTAACTCCAGACCACAGCATGCCAAAATTGTATCTTCAACAGTGCTTTACCTCACATATCTGATCTTCTAAAGAGACCTACTGCAACTGCCATGCCTGATACTGTATCTAGGGAATTCACTAGCAAGCTTTTGCTGGCTTTTCTAGAGCCATACTTAATCTTCCCTTTATCAATCCCATTCCTTCCAAACACGTTTGACCTCAGTGCCACTGCTTTTTATATTTGCTTCTAATCTTATTTCTTCCCTCTGATCCAAAACATATTTTTGGTCAACGTTTTGGTGCAACTTTCACCCTGACCAAGCGGCAAGAGCGAAAAGAAATGATCTTTGCGTGGAACAGCTTGAAGGACACTGTTCGTTCTCTGTTGTATATTGCAACACTAGAAAACAGTCCAGTTCCAGCCTGGTTTGGCAGCTTGGAAGGTCCCAGGATCCATGAGCACACCAAGAAACTGCACCCTTGTGATCACCAAATCATAGCTTAGTCATGATGTAAGCTAGTTCTTTATGTGTAAGCCCTTTGAATAGGGAAGGAAACCAGTATTACTATTTTTAAAAATTATTACTGCACTTATTCCAAATTTGACACTTACCTTGGCTTTGCCATCCTGTGCTGACATATATCCCACACACATGCTTTCTGTCGTATGGCTCCACAGGAACTCGACTATAGATTTGGATACAACAACAATCCTCTATTTACCAGATGGTATGTAAATGGAAGTATAAACATTAGGAAAACAAGCATGCTCAATGACCATTTTTACCCCTTAAATCCCCATGAAAACTCAGCCAATAGCTAAATTTCAAGAGACGGAAATTGTTCACAAAATGCTCTGTTCCTATTTTGGTTCCTCTTATTTTTATATAATCAACAATTTAAGCCTACTAAGCACATGCAGCACAGAAACAGTGCAGAGTGGAATACAAATATAGAGAACACATTTTTAAGACACAGAAAATACTGATTGGGGTTTATGTATTTTAATAGATTCATTTTGAATCTTATGTTTAATTATATTTTAATGTTTATTTGTTTTGGGTTTAAATTGTACCTTTTAATTTTTATTCTATTTTATAATATTGTTAGCAGCTTTGAGTCTCTTTTAAACGAGAAAAAGTGGGATATTAATAATTATAATAATAGTAATAGTGTTCCCTCACTTATCGCTGGGGTTACGTTCCAGGACCATCCGCAATAAGTGAAAATCCGTGAAATAGGGACACTATATTTATTTTAATATTTATACATTATTTTAGTAGTTATACACTATTTTAAGTCTTTATCAACCAATCGTGTGTTGATAAATCACCTCCTTCTCCTCCCGTTGCCACTTAGGCTCCCTTTCTCTCCCTTTGGCTTCTCCTTCCTCTCTTTCTTAGGCTGTAAATTATAATTTTTTATGATTTATAATAGGTTTTTTTAGAGTTTATTGAAAAACCGCAAAACAGCAAATCCACGAAAAGTGAACCACGAAGTAGTAAGGGAACACTACACGTTGGAATTTTTTTACTTACTTCCTCCCTATACTAAAGAATATGTATAATGATATTCCCTGTCCCTTTATGTCTTTGACAATACAAAAGACTCATGTGTTGAACTAATTAACCCACATGGCTCCATAACTTACAAACTACATCCTGTGATGTTTCCCATCTTTCCCTTTTTTCCCCTTTTTTAATTGTTTATGAGTTTTTTCCCTTTTGTTTGAAAACAAAAAAAATTATTTGCACAATAACAAAACAAGCTGCATTACATAAAAGCATCTGCAGTAGTGCACAATTAAATGTTTAATTTGTAAGTGATCACCCAATAACTTACATATTGACTGCAGAACCTATACATTGCTATTTATTTATAATTAAATGTAGTTACAATTTTTTCTTAAACATAATTTCCCTTCATTTATAATCTAGTCTGCAAGGCAAACTAGAAAAAGTGCTTAGTGCATGTTCAAAACATGCCAGAAGAGAAATACTCCAGCCATTGCAGCCCATGGGAGGCACCACTTCCTGCCAGTTGCTCACACCAACAACATGGAAAGGGGATTTCTACTCATTTCTTGTGACTCCCTTTCTATGCTAACCAAATATATGGACAATGACATTTCTGCTAGCTGCGATAGAATATGAGGTTACAACATTCTTTTGCATTCTTTTATGCATTCTTATGCATTCTTTTAATATTTATAGGGAAGTTCATGCAAATCTCTTATGAATTTGCTTCAGTTCAATTGGTTGCTATTTGTTAAGTGTCTTTATGTCATTTCCAACTTATGGTGACCCTAAGTACACCAGTTTGAAGAGATGGACCCACACCTACTAATAGCAAGTGAAAACAATCCATGCTAAAAATAGATAACTAGGATTATCCATGTCTCACCTCCCAAATTGTCAGAGATATTGTCATACCCTAGCCACCTTTGGTTTCTGAACCTGATTCAGAAATGAACTTTGACCAGGATGAAGTTTATTCTGACTTTTTACCTAGTCCACAGAGCTCCTTCCAATTACAGCTACCTGCTGTTGATAGCTCGGATGATTCCTTAACTGTGAGAGAAACTGGAAATATTACTCCCATGGCTGAACCAGATGTTCTTAGTTCCCCAGAGAATGTGTCCTTCAACAGAAGGGAGTTTCTGCATTGCCAGAGATCAGAAAAACAAGGGCTCTGCAGGAGTAACCACTTGGCATCTCGAGGGGATAATGGATAGAAGATTCCCTTAGGAACTTCTGGGGAGCTTGGCTTCCCCTTCTTTGTGATCAGATCTAAGTTCCATAAAAGTGTCTTGCACTGTGAACACTTTGCGGTGTCAACGTAGCTATTTCCTGAGAACAGTTCACCGACTCTAGCTCCTGATTCTACCAAGCCAAGTTTTCTGTTCCTGGCGGCCAGGCCAAGCCACGACTCCTGAGTAGACCCGGAGTCCTAGAACTTGACTCAAGAGTTCACAATGGGTCAAAAAAAGAGGGCAAAAACTAAGACAAGCAGTATTGAAGCCCAAAAACCCTTCCCAAAACTTAAACATTCAAAAAGAAGTTCAAAACCAAACAAACACCCAAACTGGGCTAAAGGACTCTCAGTTAAGAGCAAACAAGCCAGCGGAACAGGGAGACGCTGGCAAGCCCGCAACAACCGCTGCAGGAACACACGCCAAACCAGGAGTTAAAGGAGCGGAGCAGGAAAGCGTCGTGGAGCCAGTCTGGAGTCGGGATAAGCCAGCAGCACCAAGCCGTTGTAGAAACAAACACCAAGCCAGGAGTTAAAGGACCAGAGCGAGAAAGCGTCGTCAAGCCGGTCCGGAATCGGGATGAGCAGTCAGGCAGCCACCGAGTAGAGAATGATGCCAGACCACGATTTGATAGCGAAGAGCAAAGCCGAGTCAAGTTCCAGTCCAAGGTCTGAGAGGTTGAAGTCATCCAAGAAGGTCACAACACGGAATGGCACAGAGAGCCAAAGCAACAAGGGCGAACAGAAGATCCGTTACAAAGTCCCAGTCCAGTCCTCAGTAACACACACAGGAAACCCAATGGCGCCAGCAACACCTTGCCACACAAAAGATATAATGGCCAAACAACCCCAATATATCCAGGTCTCCCTGGGCTTCCAAACTATCCACGCCCAAAGAGCAGGTGTCTCAACTTCTTAATCTGAATCAGAACTCCACACAGCCAATGCCCTTGGGTCAGGTGTTCCAAATTCCTCATCAGAGTCCCAATCAGTCTGCCCATGCCCAAATCTATCCACACCTGTGGACCCCCTCTCATTCCTCCAAGCAGACCAAATGGGATCTGCTTCTGAAGACACCCAAGCTTCCCCAGCATCAGCAGCATCCATGGCCCCCGATTCTTCCCCAAGCATCTCCGGTGCCCGTGCCCAGTTCCTCCGTTAATACCTGTTCCCCAGCATCCATTTCCTCTTCCAGATCCCCATCTGAATCCTCCTCAGAAGACTCCCCATCAGTCTCCCTGACCCTCTTCCTAAACAAATCCTCCAACGAGCCCTCCTCACGAGGGTTTTTCCTTCCTCTCCTGATCCCACCACTATCATCCACAGTCTCCGAAGGCGCATTCACAACACTAGCTAATCATCTCTCTTCAGAACAACTTGTCCATATATGGTTTTCTTCACATTCTTACCAAGTAGTGGCTGCTTATCCTGTGAAGAGTTGGACTCTGGGGGGCACCTACAAGATCGAAGAACTATCACTCCTCCAAGAACACCATCCTCATTGGCTAGAAAAGGTGAACCTAGCAGAAGCAGGGAAAAGAGAGAGTATGAGAAATGAATTAGTATAAAAAATGATGCTGTGTTATTTTGAAATTGATTCTGATTGCCAGCAAAAAGTTTAATCATATGCAAGTCACTTACTCTGAAGACAAACACCAGAATTACCAATGGATCAACTCTGATGTAGCATGGTAGAACTGATGAAATGTATGCCTTCCACCAATTAAGATATAATAGAGAGGGCTTAAAGAGCTCCTTTTAAAAAGTAATTTAAATTTGGCTTTGTTATTAACTGCAGTGCTTGAAACCCATTGGGATTCCTCAATGTAGTGATGGAAAAAAATGTTACACTACTTGGTGCAACTTTTAAGAAAGAAAGAAATCATTAAGATTGACAACAGTGGATAAAACTTGAAAAAATGCTAGTCTCAATGTCTGGAAAATTTCATTTCAAAGTTACTAGAAGCACTGATACATTATATTAGTGAAGCAACTTTATTCTTATTCATTGCACTACAGCCTCAGATGCCAACAAAATATAAACAAAACAAATCCGAATTACTTTTTAAAAAGCACTTGTGGCAGTGAAGCCCCTTAAAGGTGTTAACTCCTCAGCAACTTAATCCAGCCTTGTCTACAGGCAACTTGAACCATTAATGTCAAGGATTGCTGTAATTTGAGATTCCACAGATGTAAAAATTAAGAACGTCCATGAAGTGCTCAGGAAGCTATAGCAACGCAAAACACTGCTAATAAGTGAACTGTGTAAATACCACGGTAGGAAGATTAGATTGACAGGGGTGGATGTTTAGATTAGATGAGATAAACAGTCAGTTAAAGAGCAATAAAAAGTGTCCAGGATTTCTTCTCCTCTAAGAAAAAATGTGAAAAAAGTAATGGGGTGGATATTAAATGTTACTCCCTATGCTGCAGCATCAGCATCAAATCTCAAGGAGTTTCACTGTTATCTGTGCACAATACTGGACCTCAGTACACATGAAGGGGAGAGAAGAATGTCACCCACATGCTCAAAAGTCCTGGAAAAACACTAGCAAGGAAGCAGAAAACAACTGTCTGACAAATGTTTCTTTTAATAGTCAAAACATAATTTTTTAAAGGTGCTATACTAGAAGCTGTAATTATTTTGAAATTAGTGAAGTAAAATTAAAGTATTCTTTTTTAATGACTTCCAATTAATGTCATACGTTTTAAAATGTGGGAAGTATTTTACAGTTTAAATATGACAAAAACATATTACACCATAGGAGTAATTGCAAATGTAAGAAGCCAGTTAAGTCTTTGATCACACATTTGCTAAAGTTTTATTTTTCTGTGTATAATCAACAACTGTTTTTGTCTATTTTTTCCGGATATATATATATATATATATATATATATATATTCAGTAGAGTCTCACTTATCCAAGCCTCGCTTATCCAAGGTTCTGGATTATCCAAGCCATTTTTGTAGTCAATGTTTTCAATATATCGTGATATTTTGGTGCTAAATTTGTAAATACAGTAATTACAACATACCATTACTGAGTATTGAACTACTTTTTCTGTCAAATTTGTTGTATAACATGATGTTTTGGTGCTTAATTTGTAAAATCATAACCTAATTTAATGTTTAATAGGCTTTTCCTTAATCCCTCCTTATTATCCAAGATATTCGCTTATCCAAGCTTCTGCCGGCCCGTTTAGCTTGGATAAGTGAGACTCTACTGTATGTATATATATATCTTTTATTTTTTATTGGGTTCCCTATTTTTTGGATCATTAAAAAAATCTCGAACCATGAGATTTTTTTGCACAAAAGAGCTCTGAGCACGTCATATGTAGTCAATTCAAAGCTATTAATCGATCGATCAATTAATTCTTTTTTAAAAATAATAATTAATTTTTATTTACATACATTAACAATTTTTAGTAAAACAAAACACAAAAGCAATTACAAACACATAACCCCACCACTAAGGCCTGAACAAGTATCATTTCCTTTACCATAAGATTTATAAGTCAACCATTAAACAAATGTCATATCCAAAATTCCTGACCAACATGATTGTATTGTTTTCCTTTTTCACTTTCTAGAACATCTAAATCTAAATCTAATCTCTAAATCCATAATAAAAGCGAAAACCCGTATGTGTGTATGTGGCACGGATGTCTGCTCACACAGACAGCCTCCGGCCTCCACAAACAAGCTATACTTCCCAGGGTTCAAAATCTAGCAAGTCACTCTTTTCCACTGACATTGTGGTTACAGCGAGCGCCATGAAAATGCATCCCAAACCCTGCCAATGTCCTTCCCAAACACTACAGCCCACCACCCAAGGAATGCTTTCATTTGGGGACAATTTCCTCCTAGATTTTGCTTTTTCTTCCACCACAGGCAGGCATCCCAGGGTTCTCCATTGCTGTGGAATTTGCATGGCCCCGCCCACTACCCTTTCCTTTCCAATCTCTCTGCATAACAAACAGAGCAGAACTGAGCTGCAACTAAACTTACTGGAGTAGTTTAGGGATTGACTCCACATGGTGGAAGTTGTAGTTCACCCTGCATCAAGTCAGAGCACTGTCACTCCTTCTGGGGAATATACAGGAGTTGTAGTTCACCTACGGATTTGACTACTGGTGGGTTTGGAGGGGAAATGAACTGGAAGTTCAGAAGTAGTAGGTACTAGGATTTATAGGATTTATATATACCTGCAATGAATGAGCATCACACTTGGCACACAAAGCCCCCATAACCAATACAACATATTGGACAAGTTTGGGGAAAAGGGAGTTATAGTTCACCTGCAGCCAAATAAACTCTGACCCCCACCGACAATGCATTAGGACCACACTTCACACAGAGAAGCCTCATGACCTACTGAACATACTGCAGGTATTTGTGGGAAGGGGCCTTGATTTTGAGAGTTGTAGTTCACCTCCGTTCAAAGACCACTGAACCCAGCCAATGACGAATCTAGATTTGGCACACAGACTGAATATTGCCTACTGTGAATACTGATAGATATTTTGGGACAATTACCCCAGGAATCTGGAAATTGCAGTAGTTCACCCCCATCCACAGAGTACTGCACCACACAATTCTGGGAATTGTAGTTCACCCACTCCAAACAGAATACATAACATTAAAAGACAAATAATACCATTCTCAAATGACCCGGGCATCACCCGATCCCCAAGCTAGTATTTAATAAAAACTGACCAGATCTATTCATTTCCCCCCTGAACACCCTCATTTCCATTGATAATTTATCATTTAAGGCTACATTCCATACCTCCCCATACCATGCTTCCAATGTAAGATTGGTTACTATCTTCCAGTTCCTTGCAATTATAAGTCTCGCCACTGTGAGTAAGATAATCACCAATTCTTTCTTTTCCATTTCTAAATTCAACTTTGTGGCATCCATTAATAATGCTAACCTAGCATCTGGAGTGATGTTTGTTCCTATAATGTTACTGATTTCTATAAATATGTTGTTCCAAAATCTCTTCAACTGGGGGCATTCCCACCATAGATGAAAATATGTCCCTTTGTGCATGCCACATCTCCAACAGTGGTTACTTTGCTTCCTATCCATCTGGTGTAGTTTAACCGGTGTGGTATACCATCTCCATATGACTTCGTATACATTTTCTTTTAATCTTATTGACAAATTCTTAACCACTCTCCACTTTAAAACCCTTTTCCAATCAAAGTCCATCAGAGGCCCTAGGTCTCCTTCCCATACCTTTTCTAACAGCTTCAGCCCTATTTCTTCCCCTATTGATCCATTGTATACTTTCCCAATTAATCTTTTCCCTGATATTTCTTGCTTTCTAAGTTTACTTAGCCATTATAATTATTTAGGTCTCTACATCTGGGATTTTTACCTAACCAGTCTTTTTTCCAATTATATAGTTCTTGCCTCTCAAACCAATTCAGGGCACCTTGTTGTTCTAACTTGTTAAACTCACCCCTCGAGATTTGTATCCATTTCTTCCAAGAAAGAGCCGTTTCCACCTCCACTAATTTTTTCTTAAGTTTAATTCTCAGGTTTTCTGGAAAATTTCCAGTAAGACTATTGGGGTTAGGGGAGAAACTCCTGGGAATACCTTGTTTTTTAACTTAGCCCATGTTTCCATAACATCTTTAGCCAAATTATTTTTACACCCCTTAATTATTTTGCCAGTTTTTGATATGGAAAACATTTCCCTATAATCTCTTTGCCAACATTTTCCTTCCAATTCCCGCCAGATTAATTTGGGTTCCGAGAGCAGCCTAAACACTCCCTTTATTATATGCGTCTCATAATAGGTTTTTAGTTCTGGTATTCCTAATCCCCCTAATTTCTGTGGAATATACCATAAACCTCTTGGTAGCTTAGCTCTTCTTCTTCCATTACAGAATTCTTTAAGTAATTTCTGCCATTTGTTAAGATCAACATCTGTTAATTTGATAGGTAACATATTACAAAGGAAGTTAAATTTGGATAATATTTTCATTTTTAAAATGGCAATTCTGCCGAACCATGAGAGATTAATTTTTTTATATTCGAGTAGTCGTTCTTGGATTTTCCTAAATAGTCTATCAAAATTTAATGTATTTAACTCTGAATAATTAGTGGGTATTGTTACTCCTAAATACTTAATTTTGCTTCTAATCTTAACCTTAAATTGATCTATTATTTTCTCTTTGACCTTTCCCTCCAGGTTTATTGTCATTACTTCCATTTTCATCTAATTAATTATTAGACCTGTTATTTTTCCAAACTCTTTCAAGTGTAGGTTTATCCGGTCTAGCAATCCATCAATTCTTACTGGTACTGTAAATGATACAGCTAAATCATTAGAAATCTCTAGAAAATTGTAATGAAAAATCATTTGTGAAGACTCAACCATGCAGTTACTATAATTATTCCAAAATTAACAATTTTAAGGTGACAATTTTTCCAATATATTTTGGTGGGTTTCACACATCTGTCTTCATTTCAATACTAGAACCCCAAATCATCTGAAATGTTCTTGAAATTATGATCCAGATGTATTTTCCAGTTAAGACTTTTGTTAAAAAGACGGCCAAATACTAGAGGGAACAATAAGATGAGGGATTGTGCTCCCTTTCATCCTAAAGGCAACAACAGACACTGTGGAACAGTTACCATTCTCTGTTGTTGGAGGACAGAGCTATGTGTGCCATACTACTTGTCCTGTACTCTGCTGCTGCACAGCAGCAGCAGGACTGATGGAAAAGTCAACCACAAGTCCAGATTTTGCAGTCTCCCATCTCAGGCAGCAAAATGTTTTGTGTCTTCAGATTAATTACTGGGCTTAGTTGCTACGATGCTGTGCCATAGTTGCAATTTGTCTGACAAATCAATATACTGCTGCTATTTAGAATCTGTTAGCTTGGAAACTTGGGACACATAAAGTTTTCTCTTCCATTTCTTTGGCTAACTAAAGTGGTATTGTAGCTTTTCTGGAAAGTATTAATTCCCATTCTCTGAAGAATAAGTACTGTTTTGGCATGTCTTTTTAGCAATTTTTTTTTGCCATTTCTGCAAACATCTCAGTTATAAATCTCTTCAAAGCAGGACACATGCAGTGATCATAAAAAGGAAATATGATCTGTTGAGATACTTCTGAGTTATTGTTTCGTAACTTAACAAGGATAATGTCTTTGTTTCCAAACTCTGCTTGGCTATGGGGTTATCTGGACAACAGTTGGCTCAAGGGAATATGGAGAAGCATCCCAGCCAAGTACTTGGTGTGTGAGGATCCCATCTTCTAATATTTTTTTTTTTGCACACTGTGATATGCAGACACATATACCTAAATAAAAGGCTGTAGAGAAATAATCACACATACAGGCCATTCTTTGCCAAACTATGCTAGTATCTATTTTAAAAGGGGAAATGTGATTTTTAACATTAAAAGTAGTTCACCTAAAATTCTTAATATTTATAGAAAATTTCCATTGTTGTCCTCTCTAATCTCTGGACATTCTAATAGCACATGAGAAGATTAGTTTTTACCTGAAATGACATACTACTCCAGGAATCCCCAGGGCTTTCAACATGATCCTATGATCAATTTCTATTGAAAGTGGGCTGCAAAATCACATTGCAGCACTTAGAGCAGTGGTTCTCAACCTATGGGTCCCCAGGTGTTTTGGCTTTCAACTCCCAGAAATCCCAGCCAGTTTACCAGCTGCTAGGATTTCTAGGAGTTGAAGAACAAAACACCTGGGGACCCACAGGTTGAGAACCACTGAGCTAGAGTGACAGTAGCTGAGAACTTCATTCTTTTCCAGCTCAAGTGTTATTGCACCGTTAGCTGCAGACAAGCTTCTGCAACTCAGCTAAACCGAGGACAAGGAAGAGGTTGATTTGAATGGTCAGAAAAAGACTCTGAAAGAAGTTTCTTTGTCAGAAACTTTGTTAACTCGGGTATGCCTGTACATAAGTGGTGCCGAAAGCAATCACACCCTTTTATAGCAGATGAGCAGAAAAAGCAGACTTTACATCAGCCCTCCACATTTGCAGGTTTGACTTTTGCGGATATGTTTATTCGTAGATTTGAATGAAGTGTTCTCTCCATTGCAAATCTATGATCAGCTACCAGTGCAAGATGTCCACAAAGTTATACTAGAGGATCAAAAAATGTCCAGAGAGCATTTTCTTAGGTTAGAAAACAGCAAACATTTCACATTTCCCCCTCCCCCTCTTTCACATGGGTCATGCACCCCTAACTCCAGTGAATGTGGAGGGTTGAATGTAGTTTAATTTGCAGAAGCAAAGGACCAAATCCTTTCTGTTGTACCAAGAGCAGCACCAGTGTCTGCATTTTTATTTCTTTGAGAAATTTCTATATTTTCTCTCAACCCACAGAGGTTCCTAAGGTGATGAACAGATAAAAACATTCTGATATGGCTTCTCCCCGGCCCAATTTAAAAGGCAACCCACAAAAGTCTAAGTCTAACTCACTTGTCTCTTAGATAAAACTTCCAAGAAAACTGAACTGAACCACAAATTCAATTTGTATTTATGAGGACTGTTTGTACAAACATTTGAAAAACAAGAAAGTGGTTGATTAGGTGTTATCTACTATCGCATAGGGAGACATTTCTACACAGCAAGCCTTTTACATAACTGAAGCTCTTTGTTGCACAACACAGTGTTTTAATGGCAAAAGCCCAAAGGGGACAGAAAATCTTTCCAGTAATTTTTGGTGCCAGTTATGTCGTGGAGCTTATTAATCAGATTTTCATCTTGAAAAAAGCTTTTATATCCAGTTAACTAAAGTGATCCAAAAATCAATAGTTTTTTGGCTTTTTCAATTGCATGGCAACAAGCAATGGGGTACGGCAAATCATGTGGGCTTGGGGTTTTGAGACCTACTTGGAGGGGAAGGGAGTTGGAAGAAATTGCTCTCCTACTCAATGGTTTTCTTCCCCCTTCCTTTCAGTTTTAATGCTGTGGATGCATGTGTCAGTGTTTCTAGGTCACAACTGAAAACAAAATGTACTTTTTACTAGGATTTTATAGGATTCTAAAATTTCATAATCTGAAGACTTCAAACTACCTAATGAGTTTCATGGACAAAAATGATGAAGGACTTTCCATTCTCTTAAAAAAATCATTTGTGTGCCCATGATAATGCTGGAAAAGGTGCCTGGTCCTGCACATGTTTCAATATGCCGTGTGTTCTATATTTACAATCTTAAAACATTTTGTACTCTCAGAATCCATTAAAGAAATGTAAACATCCTCTTCTTTAAAAACACTTGCATGTTAGGTGTATTTTTCAAATGGCCTTTACAATTAAGAAAATACTTTAAAAAAATTTAATATTCTCTTTCCTTCCTACTGGTTCACATTTCCTTCTTTTCCTGTCAGATAGAAGGTGAAACAACTTTTTAAAAGTGACCATTTGTTACCTAGCTCTCATAAGAGCAGGAGCAACCACTACATTTTTTAATAATATGACTGGAGAGGAATGCCCTGGGTTCACACAGAAGTGAGGAGGCAAGAAGTCAGCTTTGCTCCTTGCTTTAGGTAAGTCCTGTATAAATTTGCATTAAAAGCTAAGTTTGTGCTGACTCTTTTCTTAGACTGCATTAGGAAGCTGTGTGCTTGACTCTTTTCTTAGATTGCCTTCAGAAGCCGTATGCTTGACACTTTTCTGAGACTGCATTAGGAAGCCATGTGCTTGACTCTTTGCTGCTCTGCTATTGTTTTGAAAGTGCTATTGTTTTGACTGATTGCTGGCTTCCTGTTGAAGCTTTCTGAGCCAGAGGCTGAACTCAAGTGGCAGTCACCCCTACACAAATCATCCCTACACTACATTAAAAACACATACACAGGGAGGTGGATAGCAATCTGCCCAAAAACGCACACTATAAGCATCCTGCTTGGTAACTTCACTCACCAAGAGATGGAACAAAAGCAAAAACTTTCCATCGCATGCACAAGTTGTAGCATGTTTAGCTTCTTTGCACAACAACTGTTCAACTACATCTGCACCAAGTGTAAACAGATGATTCTGATGGAGCAGAGGATCCCTCAACTCGAGGACCGTATTAAGACCCTTAAGGACATTCAGGAACTCGAGCTCTTCTTGGACACTGCACAAGACGCTGTTCTAGATACGCAACCCGCATCACACCAACACTACCATGATCAGGCACTTTATGGGGAGATCAACTCAAATATAGACAATCCTCAGGCTTGGAAGGAGGTCACCGGTAGAAAAAAACAAAGGACCAGGCAGCCTCCGCAGAATTCTTCTGCTCAGCTTGACTTACACAACAGATTCTAAATTCTTACACCACTAACATCTGATCAGGAAACACATCTTGTGGAGGACCACAGTTACTTAGCTACCGCTCAGTGGGCCACTCTTGATCAATGCGTGGGGACAATTGACGGGGACAATGCATTACCACATTCACACTTACACAATCATGCAGATGTTTCATTCCTAGTCAGAGACCAGGAGCAACAGGAACACCCCTGGGAGAGGGATGGGCTCTTTGACGCATCTCAATGGATTGTCATTGACGAATGCACTGGGGATGTCGAGGAGGAGGACAACACTTTACACCTACACAATCCACTTCAACAGGAACACTTTTCAGCAGACCTACACACTATCTTGCACAAAAGAGACCCTGTCAATCCTCAAAGGAAACAGGTCTTGGTAACAGGCGACTCCCTCAGAGGAACGGAAGCCATCATTTCCAGATAGGATGGGAAGGCTCAGGAAACATGCTGCCTCCCGGGGGCAAAAATACACCATGTCACTCAGAGGCTCACCAGGCTCCTAAAGCTCCATCACCCTAACCCCCTCATGTTGATTCATGTAGGAACCAATGATACGGCTAGGCATACCTTTCAAAAGATCACAAATGATTTTCGAGCTCTTGGAACAAAGCTAAAACAAAGTAATGTACATGTGGTCTTTTCATCCATTCTCCCCATTGTACAATGTGGCCCTGCGAGGGCCAGAAAAATAGTACAGGTCAATAACTGGCTCAGAAAATGGTGTCAGGAGGAACGTTTTGGCTTCCTCTACCATGGCCTGCTTTTCGAGGAGGAAGGCCTACTGGCAAGGGATGGGGTGCATCTCACACAAGTAGGAAAACACCTTTTTGCTCACAGACTAGCAAACTTCATCAGGCGCACTTTAAACTAGGTCAGCTGGGGGAGGGGGACAAGAGCCTTGTGAACAGTATTTTACCCATGACCACAGGGAATCGCCATAAGGCTACATGGAGGGTTGCACAAACACAACAAGGACCAATTACCAAGAACACAATAATCCCAAAGGAACAGCTTGGGGAAGGTCCCAGGGGCTTACATGTCTTTACACTAATGCACAGAGCATGGGGAATAAACAAGACGAACTCCAACTTTTAGCACAACACCACACTTACGATGTCATAGGCATCACTGAAATCTGGTGGGATGACTCCCATCACTGGAATGTAGCTATTGAAGACTATAATCTCTTTCACAAAAACAGAACCAAGGGGAGAGGAGGGGGAGTAGCCCTATATGTCAAAAACATTTACGTTGCAGAAGAGATGCAAGACAGCAACCCAGGAAACCAGTTTGAAAGCATCTGGATAAGAATCAAGGAAACGGGACTCAAAATGATCACGTTGTGGGTGTCTACTACAGACCTCCAAACCAGGATGAAGAACTTGATGAAGCCTTCTGTCAGCAGCTGACTAAACAGCCACAAAGAAGAGATATAGTAGTCATGGGCGATTTCAACTATCCAGATATCTGCTGGAAAACAAACTCAGCCAAGAGTACAAATTCCTCACTTGCCTTGCAGACAATTTTATGGTCCAGAAGGTAGAAGAGGCAATAAGGGGATGGGCTACTCTTGATCTCATCCTAACAAACGCGGAGGACCAGATCAATGCAGTTGAAGTGGTCGGATCCTTAGGGGCAAGCGGCCATGTGCTCCTGCAGTTTGCTATACAAAGGAAGGTCGAAACGGAAAAAAAGTCAAACCGGCATTCTGGACTTTAGGAGAGCTGACTTCCAAAAAATGAAGGAAATACTGAGCGGCATACCAATACTAAAAGACAAGGGAGTCAAGGATGGATGGGAGTTTTTTCAAAAGTGAAATACTCAAGGCAGAAATGCAAACAGTGCCAACAAAGAATAAAAACAAGACAAGTGCAAAGAAGCCAGAATGGATGTCCAAAGAACTCCTAAATGGTCTAAGATTAAAAAAAGACATGCACAAGAAGTGGAAAAGGGGAGAAATCACCAAAGAAGAATTCAAACGAATAGACAACTCCTGTAGGGAAAAGGCTAAAGCGCAATATGAGCTCAGGCTTGCCAAAAACATTAAAAACAATAAAAAGGGCTTCTTTGCTTACGTCGGTAGGAAAAGGAAGAACAAGGAGGCGATAGGGCCTCTGCGAGGAGAAGATGGGGAAATTCTGACGGGATAGGGAAAAGGCAAACTATTTAATGCCTTCTTTGCCTCGGTCGTCTCACAAAAAGAAAGCCAGCCTCAACCTCAGCAACATGGAGAATCTTTGCAGAAGGCAGTGTCGGTTTCGTATCATGTGGATTTTGCCGCTGCCTGTTCTCGTGTTGGGTTTTGGGTTCGGGTTCTGCAGCTTAGAGTTCTGTTTCCTGAGAATCCTCGACGTTTGGATTGGCTTATCGTGAGTGTGGCTTTCTCCCTTCCTGGACTTTTGGACTGATTTGACAACGGCTCTGTTTGACCACCTTGGTGACGACGTTTGGATTGGCTTATCGTGAGTGTGGCTCTCTCCCTTCCTGGACCCTTAGATTACCTCGACTACAGCTCTGTTTAACCACCTTGGTGACGACGTTTGGACTGGCTTATCTTGAGTGTGGCTCTCTCCCTTCCTGGACCCTTGGATTACCTCAACTACGGCTCTACTTGACCACCTGAGAAACAACGTTGTTTGGACTCCTTTTACGGCGACTCTGGGACTTCGGCTGGCTTTGGCGACTCCTATTTGCAACTGACTCTTTGGGTACAGCGCTGTCTAGTGGAACCCTTTGTTACAGCGCTGTTTGCTTGCTGTTTATTTTGAACTGAGTTTAAATCCGGGTTTTCTTCCTGTTTAATCCGGATTTTCTTTCTGTTTAATCCGGGTTATTTTCCGGTTGCTTTTTGAAGCCTAGTTTGGGCAAATCTTTGAGTTTTGGCTAGAGACACTGAAGTTAAGTGTCTCTGAGCGTATTTTTGTTGCTTTATAATAAACCTTTTGTTGGACTAAACACGTGTGTGGCTCTTTCAGGCCTCCGTGTCTCGACATATTTAATGTATTTATACTTAAAACTAGGGAGTTCTTTTTCAAACACTCTGTATTATGAAACCAGCATTTCACAAGAAAGGTTGAATTTGAAAGAAGTAGGTGGTGTCGTATAAGTCTTAATTCTGAATAACTGTCCAAGAGCCCTGCTATAGCATGCTTCACAATGTACCCTAGCCCTATCCCAGGTCATATACATATTTTTAATTTTTGCCCAAAGAACTGTCCTTAATTTATATATGAGGTAAAGATACAAACCACATACACATATGTAAAATTATGTCTGTTTGTACTACCAAGGGTGCTACTAGGTGACCATCCAGTGGCCCTTTGTGATGTCACTGGATTGGCTGTTGCTAGATTGAAGTGGTCCTCTGTGATGTCACTGGGAAAGGAGGGTGACATGTGTAGCAGGGATAGGTAAGGAGGGAGGGAGAAGAAAGAAAAAAAGAAGGAAAGAAAGGGAAAGGAAAGGGGATAGGGAAAA
Organism: Anolis carolinensis; assembly: GCF_035594765.1. Taxonomy (NCBI): domain Eukaryota; kingdom Metazoa; phylum Chordata; class Lepidosauria; order Squamata; family Anolidae; genus Anolis; species Anolis carolinensis. The sequence continues at coordinate 163,383,180 of NC_085841.1, forward strand.
AGAAAGGGAAAGAAGAAATGAAAGCAGGGGAGAAGCAGCCTCTTTGATACCCGAGCAACACCAGGTAGATAGCATAGATACGCAGTAAGCTTCAGTAAGGTAGCTTACTGAATCCTTTGTGTTGAAATGCTGATATACTTTCCCCAGATAGAGAAAGACAGATATTACTTTATTAGCCCATCATCCATTATTTTAAAAAAATTCTTAAAGCTTAAGTAAAACATTCCCACATAGCAAAAGGTATCCTTACAGCTCAGTCCTGTAACCTAAAGAAACAAACAACATATACATCCTATGAAAGAAGGATAGGCAAAGACTAAATTCAGCTGCCTATGAGCCTCATAGAAGTAACCTCATTTTCAGTTCAGACTAATGTTTTTCATTTTTTCTGCCAAGCTATTATTTCTGGAAAGATCTAATACTATTATATTAGACATTTTAATGTGACCACAAAGCATGCTATTTTTAAATAAAAAAAGATGAAGTGAGCAAGTCATACTGTCATGAACAGACTATTAACCTACTTTATTCAGTTATTTCATAGGAGAGGGAAAACCTGCATCATACATTACAGCTCAAGCAAACTTTTGTATCACTTAAATCAACAGCAGGAAAGTTTCTAAGAAAAGGGCTATTCAGCATATGCCCAGTATTTTTGCATAACCTTTTAGGTGTACATTTGGCAAAACGTTAGCTGGGCTTATTCCAAGAAATGACAGCTTTTAGCAAACCACATGCTGGGGTTTCAGGCTTCTTAGAACCTGATGGCATAACTCTAACAGCATTAATATTGAACTACACTATCCATAAAACGTTCCTTTTAATATTTTGACTAAAATGCCATATTTTCTCCTTATAAGTTATCATCATTGAAATCTTTGTCTTCTACTACAAAGCCATAAACATCCATCAGAAAACTTCTTAGAAAAATACAGAAAAATGTGAAATTGTTATTTGCATGGGGGGGGGGTGTTACTCAGAATATGATTAAATTACATCAAGTTTCTAATCAAGCCAAAGAGCTATTTTTTCATCCCTGAAAATCATTATTCTTTTTGGAGACTAATATGTCATACAATAAAACAGGTATCGGAAGTGTTATTTTGTGAAGCAACCTTCAATAACATCTGTCATAACACACACACACACACACACACATATATATAAATATATAAACACTGTTCCAAATATGAACTCATCTTTCCAGAACCAAACCTCAAGCATTTAAATAAAATATCTTTTTCAAATATGAAAGATAATTTCCCTAACTAAACTTCACACTCTTTCAAACAGTCCTTTCCTGCCTATTAAGCAATTATACTGATAACACTATGTCTATGTTCCCCTTTATCTGCAGTCTCCTCACAATTTCAATGTTATATAAACATCCTTGTTTATTATGCATTTGCAAAAGTTTTACATTTTAAACTGCAGTGATATGGGTTGCTATGGGTTTTCCACGCTGTATGGCCATGTTCCAGAAGCATTCTCTTCTGACATTTCACCCACATCTATGGCAGGCATCCTCAGAGGTTGTGAGATTTGTTGGAAACTAGGCAAGTGGGGTTTATACATCTGTGGAAGGTCCAGGGTGGGAGAAAGAACTGTTGTCTGTTTGAGGCAAGTGTAAATGTTCGCCTTGATTACAATTGAATAGTCTTGCAGCTTCAAATCTTGGCTGCTTCCTGTCTGGGGGAATCCTTTGTTGAGAGGTGATTAGGTTGCCCTGATTGTTTCTTGTCGGAAATTTCCGTTTTTGAGTGTTGTTCTTTATTTACAGTGATATGTCCACACATACTTTTGCACACATAATAAAGAGGATGGGGATAAATAAGTGGAAAAGTAGAAAGATGGAAGAGAGAAAAAAGGAACCATGTCTCAAGCTTGTTTTCTGCTGCCCTGGAGACTAGGACACGGAACATCGGCTTCAAATGACAGGAAAGGAGATTCTACCTGAAAATGAGGAAGAATTTCCTCACTGTGAGGGCTGTTCAGCAGTGGAACTCTTCCCCAGAATGTGGTGGAAGATTCTTCTTTGGAGGTTTTTAAGTAGAGGCTGGATGGCCATCTGTCGGGGGTGCTTTGAATGCAATTTTCCTGCTTCTTGGCAGGGGGTTGGACTGGGTGGCCCACGAGGTCTCTTTATGACTCTAGGATGCAAAGGGAATGGCACACAAACCAGACTAAAGAGATTGGGGAAAATACACAGACCAGTTAGATATGATCTCACAAATATTCCTAGTGAATATGCAGTGGAGGTGAAGAATAGATTTCAGGGACTTAATATTTAAGAAATAGAGTCCCAGAAGAACTATAGACAGAGGTTCACAACATTGTTCAGGAAACGGCAACAAAGTACGTCCCAAAGAAAAAGAAAACCAAGAACCCAAGATGGTTGTCTGTTGTGACACTGGAAGTAGCCCAAAAAAGAAGAGGAAAGGAAACAGTGAGGGGGAGATATGCCCAATTAAATGCACAATTCCAGAGGTTAGCCAGAAGAGACAAGGAACTATTTTTAAATAAGCAAGGCATAGAAGTGGAAGAAGACAATAGAAAAGGAAGGACAAGAGATCTCTTCCAGAAAATTAGAAACATCGTAGGTAAATTTCAGGCAAAAATGGGCATGATCAAAAATAAAGATGGCAAGGACCCAACAGAAGCTGAAGAGATCAAGAAAAGGTGGCAAGAATATACAGAATATACAAACTGTACAGGAAGGATAATAATATAGAAGATAGCTTTGACGGTGTGGTGAGTGAATTCGAACCAGACATCCTAAGGAGTGAGGTTGAATGGGCCTTAAGAAGCATTGTTAATAAAAAGGCAGCAGGAGACGACAGGATCCCAGCTGAGATGACGCTGTCAAGGTGATGCATGCCATATGCCAGCAAATATGGGAAACACAAAAATGGCCATCAGATTGGAAAAAATCAATTTATTATCCCCATACCAAAAAAGGGAAATGCTAAAGAATGCTCATACTTTCATACAGTGGCACTTATTTCACATGGCAGTAAGGTAATGTTCAAGATCCTGCAAGGTAGACTCCAGCAATACATCAAGCGAGAGTTGCCAAATGTCCAAGCTGGGTTTAGAAAAAGCAGACCAAATTGCGAATATCCGCTGGATGATGGAGGAAGCTAGCGAGTTTCAGAAAAACACCTATTTCTGTTTTATTGACTATTCTAAAGCCTTCGACTGTGTGTATCATAATAAACTGTGGCAAGTTCTTGGTGGTATGGGGATACCAAGTCACCTTGTCTGTCTCCTGAGAAATTTGTACAAAGACCAAGTAGCCACAGTAAGAACAGACCACGGAACAACAGACTGGTTCAAGATTGGGAAAGGCGTATAGCAGGGCTGCATACTTTCACCCGCCCTATTCAACTTGTACGCAGAACACATCATGCGACGTGCAGGGCTTGACGAATCCAAGGCTGGAGTTAAAATTGTTGGAAGAAACATTAACAACCTTAGATATGCAGATGATACCACTCTGATGGCTGAAAGTGAGGAGGAGCTGAGGAGCCTTATCACCGAGATGAAAGAAGAAAGTGCAAAAGCTGGGTTGCAGTTAAACATAAAGAAAACCAAGATTATGGCAACCAGACTGATTCATAACTGGCAAATAGAGGGAGAAAACACGAAGGCAGTGACTGACTTTATATTTCTAGGCGCGAAGATCACTGCAGATGCAGGCTGCAGCTAGGAAATCAGAAGACGTTTACTTCTTGGGAGGAGAGCAATGGCCAACCTTGACAAAATAGTGAAGAGCAGAGACATCACACTGGCAACGAAGGTCCGCATAGTTAAAGCAATGATATTTCCCACAGTAACCTATGGATGCGAGAGCTGGACCATAAGGCAGATGGAGCAAAGGAAGATAGATGCTTTCGAACTGTGGTGTTGGAAGAAAATTCTGAGTCCCTTGGACTGCAAGAAGATCCAACTAGTCCATACTTCAGGAAATAATGCCCAGCTGCTCACTGGAGGGAAGGATATTAGAAGCAAAGATGAAGTACTTTCACCACATAATGAGAAGACAGAAAAGCTTGGAAAAGATCGTGATGCTGGGGAAAATGGAAGGAAAAAGAGAGGCCGATCAAGGGCGAGATGGATGAATGGTAGACTTGAAGTGACTGGCTTGACCTTGAAGGAATTGGGGGCGGCGACGGCTGACAGGGAGCTCTGGCATGGACTGGTCTATGAGGTGAGGATGAGTTGGAAGCGACTCAATGAATAAACAACAACTCCATAAAAGTTCCTGTATATTTCTCTTTCACACATTATACTAAGAACCGATTGGAGAAGAACTGTTATTAAGACAACTCACTCTTTGAAGACTACATTTGCAGCTATTACTACTTGTGAAATATATAATTAAATCTGCAAAAATGTTGTTCATACATGTTTGCCATTAATATTTGTATTTAAAGTTTCCAACTCCAAGCCAGGAAATTTAAAAATATTTGCCTTTTAATTTTTTTTCTAGAAAACGAATATTCATAAATTGAACGTTTTTGGTTTGTACCTCCATTGGCATCCAGCCACATTGTGGGGAACATAGATAACCCTTTGGTTTGACCTAGAAGAGCTTTTATTATGTTCCCATGTAGGTCCTATTTATTGTATTGGTTCCTCAGTCCAATAATTTATCCAGGAAGCAGAAACATGTGCATGTTGATACATGCAAACACACATACACACACAAATTGAGAGCAAAGGTCCAGTAATTTCCCAAACCATTTAATACTATGTGGTGTATAGGCTATATCTACTTTTATGCCACTTGATTCTCAGAGGTACCAGAAGCAGTTTTGCTCCAACAACAAAGAGCTTTATTGTTAAAGATTATAATTTAATCAGAGCTTATGTTTTCATGAATCAGAATCCATGCATCAGGTACACTATATTACACAAGAACTGATGTAATATAATAAAAAGGGCAATTTTTAATATATTTTTTATCAATAATTAGTGCAGAACTATTTTCAAAGCGTGTGTCGGTGTCTATAAATATGTACATCAATGACAGATCAAAACCAAAATATGATGCTGGAGAGGGTGCAGAGACACAGAGGAAAACTGTGCCAGGAAGAGAATGAAGTTAGTTTCCATGTGATATCTAGGAAGACACAGCAATGTGAGAACAAATGGTGCACTTACTAATAAACTTGTTTTGCATAGTTTCCAACAGAGCTTGATGAGCATCTTCATTTTGCAAAGCACACGAACATTCCCTGGCCAATAAGGTCCGCACAAGATGCTCTCCACAACCTATGTTAAACAGACCACAAAGTATAGTTAACATAAATATGCAGTTAACACTGAGCTATCTTAATTTGGGGGGGGGGGGTGCTTTTCCCGCAAATTTTCCCTCTTTAAATCCACCCCCACTCCCCTGTTCATTGCATTAAACCATGCAAAGTATTATTACAGAAAGAACATTTAGGCGTTCAGGGTTGTTCTCCACAATATAATAGGGGTTATTTCAAATACAAATAATGAGGGTTATGCTCAAGCAAATGTTTGCATCCAGTGCATTCATTTCCAAGTTTATTGGCAGATTTTAAGGCACTGGAGAACATAGCTAGGCAGGAGGAATACATCCTCTGACTTTACCAGCAGCTGGATGAAATAGTGTTTATGATTATCTTTTTTGCTCTTAGTTTTGATAAATCCAATGAGAAATTTAAGGAGTGCTTTGAACAATCACTATGTGGGCACAGTGAAACCACCGAGAGAGAGAAAAACGAGGAATAATAATAATAATAATAATAATAATAATAATAATAATCTTTATTTATATCCTGCCACCATCTCCCTGAAGGGACTTGGGCTGGCTTACAAGGAACTCCAGGGTGCACATATAACATACAGCAGTTAAAAACTGTACAAAAGTATAAAACAAGTCACATAAAATTATAACAACAACCCCTGTCAGCACATACAGCATAAAATCAAAATAATACAATTTTAAAACAACAGTAGATCAAACTAACTGCTGTCAATTCACAAAAGTGCCAAGTGTCAGCTTCATACAGTTCCATTCAGCCTACTCAAGGTCAAAGGCCTGTCTGAAAATCCATGTTTTCAGGTTGGAATGGAAGGATTGAAGGGTGGGGGGCTAATCTAATCTCTTTTGGGAGGGCATTCCAGAGCCGGGTGACACCACCCAGAAGGCCCTGTCTCTCGTCCTCACAAACCTCACTTGAGACAGTGGTGGGGCCGAGAGAAGGGCTTCCTCTGTCAATCTCAGAGCCCGCATCAGTTCGTAGAAAGAGATGGGTCACGAAGATAGGTTGAACCTAAAGCGTATAGGGTTTTATAGGTAATAACCTGCACCTTGAATTGAGCCCAGAAACTTGTCAGAAGAAGAGGACAATTTACCTGTATAAAGGTTGTAACTAATGGGTTCCTATTCTATAATAGGACAGGTACTTTTGCCAATATGTTAAAAAGAAGGAAATTACCAGCAGAAGTTACTTGGTTTTGAAAGAGAGATGTTTTTTCAATGGTACCTAAATGAGATCTAGTCAAAATGGTTTTATCTAGACGCCTAACAGGTTATTGCCATATATTTTTCTTCCTCTGAATTTAAAGAAGTTCCAAAAAAGTTCCTTTTAAGACAAGGAAGAATGTAATATCTATAACGGGTATCATATAACATATATCAGCATCAACAATACCTGTTCCCTCCTCTTAGTATCATTTAAATATAAATTGTTGTTGTGAGATCAGAAGGTGAGGTTCCAAAAGGATCATGCATATTAGAAAACTACGTTTCTTTAAAAATATTTTTTCAGACATCCTCTTCTGGTAGCCTTTTCCATTCTATTTCTCAAATGGCCCATATCTAGTTGCTAATTTTGGCTACAGTCGTCAATGAATTACTGGGATTTATATAAGTGACTTACAGTGAAGCAATTGATTCAATGATTCCATACTACTAAGGTCTAGCCATGGAATTTATGTGAGTAATGATATCAATTTATACCCTTCTGTGCTCATAGACATTCAGGGCAGCTAACAGACAAAATAAGAATACAGTTAAATTATAAATATATAATAACTACAAATGTATATTAAATACAATAAAAATAACACAAATAAGCAACAGTAAAATGCCCCTGGGAAGGTCAAGGACAGCTCAGAAAATGCAGTCAGGGAAGATACTTATTTTATTTATGTATTTATTTATTTATTGAGAGATTTAGAAAGATAACAGAATATTTACAATGTTTCAATCTGTTTCAATGTTTCAATTATTTTAAAATAATGCCTGTTCTGAAAAAAGTTCTGGGTAGTAAAGTTCAATTTAGGTTAATATGTAAATAAAACATAAATCTCCAAAAGGTGGGTAATAATGCAATTAAATTATCAAAGCACTGCATGTCACACCATATTAACGGCAGACTCTGAGGATGTAGCACAAGCATCTGCTTGTCCAGTTTTGATGGATTCATTTCAATTGGTTGAGCTTGAGGAAGTGGACAAGATCCTTGGAGAGGCAAGACCAACCACATGCATCCTAGACCCCTGCCCCTCCTGGCTGGTGAGGGAAGCCAGAGGGGGTTTGGCTGAGTGGGTGAAGGTGGTGGTGAATGCCTCCCTTCGGGAAGGCAAGTTTCCAGCAAGCCTAAAAACGGCTGTGATCAAACCGCTGTTGAAGAAGCCATCACTGGACCCCACTCAATTCGGTAACTTTCGGCCTATTTCCAATCTCCCCTTTCTGGGCAAGGTCGTGGAACGTGTGGTTGCCTCACAACCCCAGACATTCTTGGAGAACAGATTTTCTAGATCAGGCGCAGTCTGACTTTAGGCCAAGGCATGGTACCGAGACAGCCTTGGTCGCCTTAGTTGATAATCTTCGCCAGGAGCTAGATGGGGGAGTGTGTCCCTGCTGGTTCTGCTGGACCTCACAGCGGCCTTCGGTACCGTTGACCATGGTATCCTTCTGGGACACCTCATGGGGATGGGGCTTGGAGGTACTGCTTTGCAGTGGCTCCACTCTTTCCTGAAGGGTCAGTCCCAGATGGTGTCACTGAGGGACTCCTGCTTGGCACCACAACCATTGTCTTGTGGGGTCCCGCAGGGCTCTGTATTGTCCCCCATGTTGTTTAACATTTACATGAAACCGCTAGGAGAGATCATCAGGAGTTTCGGAATGTGGTGTTATTTCTATGCAGATGATGTCCAACTCTGTCACTCCTTTCCACCTATCACTAAGGGGCTGTCCAGGTCCTGAACCAGTGCTTGGCAGCTGTGTCGGACTGGATGAGGGCCAACAAATTGAAACTGAATCCAGACAAGACAGAGGTCCTCCTGGTCAGTCGGAAGGCCAAACAGGGTATTGAATTACAACTTGTGCTCGATGGGGTCACACTCCCCCTGAAGGCGCAGGTTCGCAGTCTGGGGGTGATCCTAGACTCATCATTAAGCCTGGAACCCCAGGTCTCGGCAGTGGCTAGGGGAGCCTTCGCACAGCTAAAACTTGTGCGCCAGCTGCATCCGTACCTTGAGAAGCCGGACTTGGCCACAGTGGTCCATGCTCTTGTTACATCCCGATTAGACTACTGCAATGCACTCTACATGGGGCTGCCTTTGAAGACTATTCGGAAACTTCAATTAGTCCAATGGGAGGCAGCCAGGTTGTTAACCGGAGCGGTGTACAGGGAGCACACTACTCCTCTGTTACGTCAGCTCCACTGGCTGCCGATTAGCTACCGACCACGATTCAAAGTGCTGGCTTTAGCCTATAAAGCTCTAAATGGTTCTGGCCCAGCTTACTTGTCCGAACGTGTCACCCACTATGACCTACCACGTAATTTGAGATCTTCGGAGGAGGCCCAGCTCTCGGTACCGCCAGCCTCACAGGTGCAGCTGGCGGGGACGAGAGACAGGGCCTTCTCAGTGGTGGCTCCCCAGCTGTGGAACTCCCTCGCTAGTGACATCCGGCAGGCTCCATCCCTTTTGAGTTTTTGAAAGAAAGTGAAGACCTGGCTATGCGAACAAGCATTCAAAGAATAAGTTTTGTTGGCTTCGACTCAGGCTGGACTAAGGTTTATGTACAATGTTTTGTGGATGAATGGCTCAAGTATTTTGTATTACAGTAGAACCTCTGTAATTTGAGTTAAACGGGCAGACCTCAGCTCGGTTTACCCAGATAACTCGAATTACCAGGCCCAGGCGCTTCCCTGGGTCCAAGCGCCCGCCGAAGGGAGAGGAAAACTCTCCCAGCATGGAGCACCTAGCCAGCCAGCCAGCAGGTGAGCGAAAAGGAACTTTGGGGCCCTCCTCCTTCACCTGCCCGCCCATGCCTCGGCTCCCCCACCATGCTGGGGCTGGCAGCACCGGCGCCCAGCATGGCGGAGGAGCCAGCCAGTGAGTAGGTGAGCGAGGAGGACTTTTGGGCCCTCCTCCTTCACCCACCCGCCCGTGCCTTGACTCCCTTGCCATGCTGGGGCTGGCAGCACTGGCACCCAGCATGGCAGAGGAGCCAGCCAGCGAGTGGGTGAGCAAGGAGGACTTTTGGAGCCCTCCTCTTTCACCCACCCACCCGTGCCTCGGCTCCCTCGCCATGCTGGGACCAGCAGCACTGGCACCCAGCATGGCGGATGAGTCAGCCAGCGAGTGGGTGAGCAAGGAGAACTTTTGGGGCCTTCCTCCTTCACCCACCCGCCCATGCCTCGGCTCCTTCACCACGCTGGGGCCGGCAGCACTGGCACCCGGCCTGGCGGAGGAGCGAAAAAGCAAGCCCACCCTCCATCACTCACTCACTCACCAGGCTGGGTTCCAGCAGCACCGGGATCTGACGGGGTGAGTGAGGGGAGGGAGGGAGGAATTTGGCTCGGTCTACAAAGACGCTCAGACGAGTGGGGCTCGATTTAGCGGGGTTTTACTGTATTTTAAATTTGTATTTAATTGCTTATGTTTTATTCTTTTGTATTGTTGCGTATTGGCATTGAATTCTGCCAGTTTTGTAAGCCGCCCTGGGTTCCTTCAGGTGAGAAGAGTGGGATAGAAATAATGGAAATAAATAAAAAAATTAATAAGTGTATCGTCATGTATGTGTGAGACCACTGGGATAGCTTGTCCAAAGCACTGGGATTGCACGTCACTAGTATGCCGAAAATATCAAATTCTCTCCCTATTCTCCAGTCCATTCAAATGAAGCTGTTTTGATACTGAAACAGTATCCACTATCAAAATGGATTGAATGAGATCAAATAATTGAAACTTAATCCACAGAAGGCAAAGCTGCTTCTAGTCAGTCAAAAGGCAGATTAAGGAATAGGGATTCAGCTTTTGTACAGGATGGAATTACACTCTCCATGAAGTCTCAGGTTTGCCTTATGCATACTCTTGGAACCTAGCCTGAGCTTGGAAGTCCAAATTTCAATACTGGCTAGAAGTGTGCTTACACAGTGAAGCTGAATAATTCCTGGAGATTTTAGATCTGGCCACAATAATACATCCTCAATTATGTATTATGTAGGCTGTGTATTACCTCTAGTATCAAAAGGAGTATGCTTCTAATTATCAGTTGCTGAAAAACATGTGCAAGTGAGTGCTGTTGCATTCATATGCTCCTGGCAGACTTCTCAACGGGAACGAATTGACCACTATGTCATAGAATCAGAGTTGGAAGAGACCTCATGGGCCATCCAGTCCAATCCCCTGCCAAGAAGCAGGAAAATCACATTCAAAACACCCCCGACAGATGGCTATCCAGCCTCTACTTAAAAGCCTCCAAAGAAGGAGCCTCCACCACACTCCAGAGCAGAGAGTTCCATTGCCAAACAGCTTTCACAGTGAGGAATTTCTTCCTAGTGTTCAGGTGGAATCTCCTTTCCTGTAGTTTGAAGCCGTTGTTCTGCATCCTAGTCTCTAGGACAGCAGAAAACAAGCTTGCTCTCTCCTCCCTATGACTTTCCCTCACATATTTATACATGGCTCTCATGTCTCCTCTCAGCTTTTTCTTCTGCAGGCTAAACATGCCCAGCTCTTTCAGCCACTCCTCATAAGGCTTGTTCTTCATGCCCTTGATCATTTTAGTTGCCCTCCTCTGGACACATTCCAGCATGTCAACATCTCCCTTCAATTGCGGTGCCCAGGACTGGACACAGTATTCCAGGTGTGGTCTGACCAAGGCAGAATAGAGGGGGAGCATGACTTCCCTGGATCTAGACACTATAGTCTGATTTACACAGGCCAAAATCCCATTGGCTTTCTTAGCTGCTGCATCACAGTGTTGGCACATGTTTAACTTGTTGTCCATCAGGACTCCAAGATTTTTTTTCATACGTATTGCTGTCAAGACAGGCATCCCCCATTCTGTAACTTTGCATTTCATTTTTTCTGCCTACCGTAAGTGGAGTATCTTGCATTTGTCCCTGTTGAACTTCATTTTGTTAGTTTCAGCCCATCTCACTAACCAGTTAAGATGATTTTGGATTCTGCTCCTGTCTTCTGGAGTATTGGCTATCCCTCCCAATTTGATGTTGTTTGCAAACTTGATGATTATGCCTTCTAACTCTTCATCTAAGTTAGTGTGGTCCAACCTTTAGTTACCCAAGGGCCAATCAAACTTTAGTATAGGAATATGAGGGCCAGAGACATTCCAGAAAGAAAATAAATTATATAATTAATATTGAATTACGTAATTAGATTTTAGATTAGATGTTAGATTTTAGCCTGTTCTTGTAAGCCGCCCTGAGCCCTAGGGGAGTGGCGGCATATAAGTTTGAATAATAAATAAATAAATAAAATATTAATATTTAATTACATAATTAAAATACTTTTCCAGTAAGAAGGGTAAGAGCCAACAAAAATGAATTGGTGGGCCGCATGCAGCCCGTGGGCCACAGGTTGGACCACACTGATCTAACGCATTAATAAAGATGTTGAACAGTACCAGGACCAGGACGGAATCCTGCGGCACTCCACTCATCACTTCTTTCCAGGATGAAGAAGCAGCATTGAGGAGAATCACCCTTTGGGTTTGTTCACCTAGCCAATTACAGATACACCTAACCGTAGTTTTGCCTAGCCCACATTTGACTAGTTTGTTTGCCAGAAGGTCATAGGGGACCTTGTCGAAGGCCTAACTGGAATATCAACAGCATTCCCTGTATCTACCCAGCTTGTAATTCTATCGAAAAAGGAGATCAGATTAGTCTGGCATGACTTGTATTTGATAAATCCGTGTTGACTATTAGTGATTACTGCATTCCTTTCTAAGTGTTTGCAGACCACTTACTTAATGATCTTTTCCAGAATCTTGCCCGGTATCGATGTGAGGCTAATTGGACAGTAATTATTTGGGTTGCCCTTTTTTCCCTTCTTGAAGATAGAGATCACATTTGCCCTTCTCCAATCTGCTGGGACTTCTTCCATTCTCCAAGAACTCTCAAAGATGATTGCCAGTGGTTCTGAAATGACTTCCGCTAGTTGTTTCAATACTCTTGGATATAGCTGATTTGGCCCTGGGGATTTGCATCCGTTTAGAGCGGCCAGGTATTCCTGGACGACTTGTTTCCCTATTTGGGGTTGGATTTCCCCTAACCCTTTGTCCATTTCATGTTGCTGAGGTTGAGGACTACTTTCTTTTTGTAAGAAGACTGAGGCAAATAAGGAATTTGCTTAGATCAGCTATACCCAAGAGTATTGAAGGAACTAGCGGAAGTTATTTCGGAACCACTGGCAATCATCACTTAGAAACAAATGTAGTCATTGCTAATAGTCAACATGGATTCACCAAAAACAAGTCATGCCAGACTAATCTGATCTCTTTTTTCGACAGAGTTACGAGTTGGATAGATACAGGGAATGCTGTGGATGTAGCGTACCTGGATTTCAGTAAGGTCTTCAACAAAGTCCCCCACAACCTTCTGGCAAACAAACTAGTAAAATGTGGGCTAGACAAAACTACAGTTAGGTGGATCTGTAATTGGCTAAGCGAATGAACCCAAAGGGTGCTCACCAATGTGTCTTCTTCATCTTGAAAAGAAGTCACGAGTGGAGTGCCACAGGGCTCTGTCCTGGGCCCGGTTCTGTTCAACATCTTTATTAACGACTTAGATGAAGGGTTAGAAGGCATGATCATCAAGTTTGCAAATGACACCAAACTGGGAGGGATAGCTAACACTCCAGAAGACAGGAGCAGAATTCAAAATGATCTTGACAGATAAGAGAGATGGGCCGAAACTAACAAAATAAAGTTCAACAGGGAAAAATGCAAGATACTCCACTTTGGCAGAAAAAAATGGAATGCAAAGATACAGAATGGGGGACGCCTGGATCGACAACAGTACATGTGAAAAAGATCTTGGAATACTTGTGGACAACAAGTTGAACATGAGCCAACACTGTGATCCGGCTGCTAAAAAAGGCAATGGGATTTTGGCCTGCATCAATAGGAGTATAGTGTCTAGATCCAGAGAAGTCATGCTCCCCCTCTATTCTGCCTTGGTCAGACCACACCAGGAATCACGCTGTGTCCAATTCTGGGCACCACAATTGAAGGGAGATGTTGACAAGCTGGAATGTGTCCAGAGGAGGGCAACTAAAATGATCAAGGGTCTGGAGAACAAGCGCTATGAGGAGAGGCTTAAAGAACTAGGCATGTTTAGCCTGCAGAAGAGAAGGCTGAGAGGAGACATGATAGCTATGTATAAATGTGTGAGGGGAAGTCATAGGGAGGAGAGAGCAAGCTTGTTTTCTGCTGTCCTAGAGACTAGGATGCGGAACAACGGCTTCAAACTACAGAAAAGGAGATTCCACCTGAACACTAGGAAGAAATTCCTCACTGTGAAAGCTGTTTGGCAATGGAACTCTCTGCTCTGGAGTGTGGTGGAGGCTCCTCCTTTGGAGGCTTTTAAGTAGAGGCTGGATAGCCATCTGTCGGGGGTGTTTTGAACGTGATTTTCCTGCTTCTTGGCAGGGGATTGGACTGGATGGCCCACGAGGTCTCTTCCAACTTTACTATTCTATGATTCTATGAATTAAGTAATTCTGCCTTTTCCCTATCCCGTCAACATCTTCTCCTCACAGAGACCCAATCGCCTCCTTGTTCTTTTTTCTACCAGCGTAAGCAAAGAAGCCCTTTTTTATTGTTTTGAATGTCCCTGCAAGCCTGAGCTCATTTTGTGCTTTAGCCTTGCAAACCTTTTCCCTACAGGAGTTGGTTATTTGTTTGAATTCTTGTTTGGTGATTTCTCCCCTATTCCACATCTTGTGCATGTCTCTTTTGAGTCTTAGCCCATTCTGGCTTCTTTGCACTTGTCTCATTATTTTCTCTTTGTTGGCACTGTCCACAGATAGTCCTTTGCTCTAATGCATCAGGGATGGCCCATGAGGTCTCTTCCAACTCTACTATTCTATGATTCTATGAGTGCTTTCATGTAATTTAGGGATATCCTAAAAGCAAGCACTAGCAACTGGGAATGAACTAAGAAGCAAAGAGCCAATATACGTTTTAGAATTGGTATAATATGGCTCCACCAATCTAAACAAATGAGAACTGTAGCACCAAGTTTTGCATTAAGTTTCAGGAATGAATTCTAGAGCAGGCAATGTAATACACTGGGAGGTTACCAAAAGGTAGGTCAATGCAACCACGTTGACTCTGTCCATAAATAGCTGGTTGAACCAGCCCAAAATAGTAAAACTTATGATATGCTTTAAGCAGCAATGAAAGACCGAGGAGTAACCGAAAGTGAGCATCTGCTCTTCCAGGAGGAAAACAATCAATCTAAATAGGATGAAAAGCAGCTCCCTGGAAATGAAAATTATCTAGCCGTAGTGTCATGATCCTGTTAGGCTTCACAGTTTAATCATTCATTTCAGTTAATTCGTTCTCATCCTACCCAGTATATAGTCCAGTCAAAATTTCACACATCTCTTCTTCCTCAGTCATTTGATGTAGATACAGTCAGGTATCACCAGCACATGAAAAACATCTCAATCCCCAAATGCAATCAACTAATCTCAGCTAACTGCATATACAGTGCTTTACATCAGTATTTCACCACCACCACCCTCTTTGATTTTTTTTCACATGTTGATTTGTAACATTCTGTAATTAAAATGGATTCAACTGACACGGTTACCATTTGCTACACACAAGATACTCAAAACTAGAAGCATGCAAAATATTTTATTGCAGCTCACAAGCTGCCCTTTGTAAAGAACGGTTCAACTGCCAGACAATTCAAGTTCCTTACACAGAATGGAGGCGCCAGGTATTCTGTACTTTGCTTCAGGCAGCAACATCTGTTGAGGGGTTGATATATGCAACTAATAATTGTCCTGCTGAGACCTGAAGTCTTGCTTCTTGGAATCAATACAAACTGAATAAAAATTTGAAGCTCAACCCATACTACACGGAAGCAGTGAAGAAGAGCTACTTTTGATAACATAAATGATATATTCTTCTGTCCAGGCTTGCATTAACCCCTAAGAATTAGGTTCACCGCATTTAATGAAGATCAATCTTTTACCATTTTAGTTTATCAGCTGAAGTTTCTCAAGTATGGCGATACCTGGCTTATGTTGTCCACACCTTGTTATTACTCCTGTTGGAACGCATTGGTGTTTTCTCTGTGGGTCTGCTTTTGATTAGTACTTGAACATTTCAGAAATTGAAACACAGTAGTTAATAGTAGCAGGTGCTAGCAATTGGAAATATAAACCTCTGGATACAATTCAGAGTGGTAGTTTAACCAGTAAGCCCATTGGTTCCTTGAGACTTGAGTAAATAAAAGCCTAACTAGATATTAAGACCTTCATGTAAGATATTTCCCTGGTTATATCAGGGGAGATAGTTGAATGGTAACCAGAAAATGACTTTTTCAGCACTGCTGATCTCTTAGGAAATACCCTTCCACTGAGGACAACCAAATCCTTTCCATAACACATTTTCAAGTTGAAACACTTTTTTGGTCTGTCAAACAATCATGATTGTGAAAGGTGAGTACTTGATGGTATACAGTGGTACCTCAACTTTAGAGCATCCCAACTTAAGACCATTTTGAGTTAAGAGTGGTCACTCGGCCCAGGTTTTGCTTTGACATAAGAGCAGTGTTTTGGGTTAAGAGCTAACACCAGAGTACAGGGCTTTAGGGTTTCAAGGGAGCAGCCTCCATGCCTCATGCTCTTGTCTGCTTTGGGAGATTGCTGTCCACTTTACAGAACTTTGGGTTAGTTGATTTTGTGTATTTATTTCTGGTATGTTTCGCTTCATGAAGAGAGGGAGAGAGCAAGAGAGGGAGGCTAGCATGAATAGAGTATGAAGAAAATTATGCTTCTGCCTCTTCACATTGTGGCTCCCCTTGCCACAATTTTCATGCTTCTACCATTTTAAAGTTGACCTTTTTATTGTTCCATGTGAATGTACAGGTTTTGCCTTGCTATTACACTGGCCAACACACATTTTGTTACCCCAAACATGCTTCCGTGGCACAACTTTGTGCTTCTACCATTTACTTGTAAATTTCAAAATAAAAACAGATACCAATAATATTGCATTAATTGAGGCATCAGTAGGTTAAATGTTTTTTTAAATATTTACCATATTTCAAAGAAAAAAGGTAAACTAGCTGTGTAAGTGGAAAAATAGGGTGAACAAAAACAATATAATATCAACAATAACTTTGTAATAATAATAATAATAATAATAATAATAATAATAATAATAATAATAATACTTTATTTGTATCCCACCCTATCTCCCCATGGGGACTCAGGCCAGCTTCCAACATAGGAACAGGCAAACATTCAATGCCTAGATAAACAATGTAGAGCTAGATACAAATTTATAATTATACTAGCTGTGCCTGGCCACGCGTTGCTGTGGCGAAGTATGGTGGTATGGGAAATAAAGTATTGAGGAATTGGTGGTAGTTAAGGTCAAGGGTAAAGGTTTTCCCCAGACATTAAGTCCAGTCGTGTCTTACTCTGGAGGTTGGTGCTCATCTCCATTTCTAAGCCGAAGAGCCGGCGTTGTCCGTAGACTCCTCCAAGGTCATGTGGGATGACTACATGGAGCGGCGTTACCTTCCCGCCGGAGCAGTACCTATTGATGCACTCACATTTGCATGTTTTCGAACTTCTGGGTTGGCAGAAGCTGGAGCTAACAGTGGGGGCTCTCTCCGCTCCCCCAATTCAAACCTGTGGCCTTTCAGTCCAGAAGTTCAGCAGCTCAGCGCTTTAACACGCTGCGCCATCAGGGGATATTATTTCCTAAAGGTTGTGAATATACAATATTTCTGATTGGTTTTTTTTGTTTGTTGGAGACAAGTATGAATGCTGCAATTAGGAAAAATGATTAGGATGTAATGGCCTTGCAGCTTTAAAGCCTGGCTGTTTCCTCCCTGAGTGAATTTTTTGTTGGGAGGTGTTAGCTGGCCCTGATTGTTTCCTGTCTGGAATACCCTTGTTTTCAGAGTGATGTTGTTTGCGATATTTTATGTGCTTCTACTGTCTGTGGCCCCGAGGAAACAGGATTTGCCAGACTTTGATGATGGGAATACTTGGTTGGGAGGTGTTAGCTGGCCCTGATTGTTTCCTGTGTGGAATTCCCCTGTTTATTTACTGTCCTGGTTTTAGAGATTATATTGTTCTGCATTATTCTATCCCAGTAATTATTTCATATTAAAGAAGAATCTCACTTATCCAACATTCGCTTATACAATGTTCTGGATTATCCAACGCAGTCTGCCTTTTCATAATCAATGTTTTTGTAGTCAGTGTTTTAAATTCATTGTGATATTTTAGTGGTAAATTTGTAAATACAGTACAGTAGAGTCTCACTTATCCAACATAAACGGGCCGGCAGAACGTTGGATAAGCGAATATGTTGGATAATGAGGAATTAAGGATAACCCTATTAAACATAAAATTAAGTTATGATTTTACAAATTAAGCACCAAAACATCATGTTAGACAACAAATTTGTCAGAAAAAGTAGTTCAGTACACAGTAATGCTATATAGTAATTACTGTATTTATGAATTTAGCACCAAAATATCACGATATATTGAAAGCATTGACTACAAAAATGCGTTGGATAATCCAGAACGTTGGATAAGCGAGTGTTGGATAAGTGAGACTCTACTGTAAATACTACATAGCATTACTGCGCATGGAACTACTTTTTCTGTCAAATTTGTTGTATAATATGATGTTTTGGTGCTTAATTTGTATAACGATTACCTAATTTGATGTTTAATTGGCTTTTCCTGAATCCCTTCTTATTATCCAACATATTCACTTATCCTGCCGGCCTGTTTACGTTGGATAAGTGAGACTCTACTGTATATTTCTAATCTTATATTATCTGCTCAGAACTGGATTATATGAGGCCCCTTATTCACAGCTGTATAAAATGCACACTGAAGTGGATTATATGGTAGTGCGGAGTCAAGATAATCCAGTGCAAAGCAGATAATATAAGATTATAAATGGGTTATATAGCTGTGTTGAAGGGCCTTGAGTCTACACTGCCATATAATCCAGTGCAAATTAGATAATCTGTGGAAGAAGCCTAAGTGAGGCCTAAATCTGCCTGTCCCCTAACTGAAACCTGGCCTTCCCTTGGTTGCTAGGCAACCAAGTGGGCAGAGATTAGCCCTCTAAACTGGCAGCAATTGGATAAAAAAAATTATTGCTCTTCCTCTAATTAGGACTTTATTTTTCTTTTCTTTTTGTTGTATCAACCTTGAGGCGTGGATGATGGGTTGTGTTGTCAAATTTTGAGGTTGGGGGGCCTGTACTTTTGTTGTTTTGTGAATTGCCGTGATGCCATCACTCTTTTATATATATAGATATACTAATTTCACATATGTATTTTCCCCTGAAACATTTGCAAATCCTCTCTCTATGTGCATTTCCCTCCTGCAATATATATGTATTTTTATATCTATCTAGATATCTCTTTCTTCATATGTGTGTGTGTGCATTTCCCCCTATAATATTTGCAAGACATATCTATCTAGACATATCTCTTAATATAGATAATTATATCTATATACAATTTGCAGAGACTTGAAAACATGTGAGGGGAAAATTCATATATAAAAATAATGTATACATATAGATACAGATACACAGGTACAGGGAAATCTCTAGATATCTATATGTATATAGGATTTGCAAAGGCCACAAAACATATGAAGGGAAAGTTCACATATAAAATTAATGTATATAAATAGAGATATATAGGTACATAGGTATTGCAAAGGCGTGCAGGGGAAATGCATATACAGTAGAGTCTCACTTATCCAACATAAACGGGCCAGCAGAATGTTGAATAAGCAAATATGTTGGATAATAAGGAGAGATTAAGGAGAAGCCAATTAAACATCAAATTAGGCTACGATTTTACAAATTAAGCACCAAAGCATCATGTCATACAACAAATTTGACATAAATTAGTTCAATATACAGTAATGCTACGTAGAAATTACTGTATTTATGAATTTAGCACCAAAATATCACAATGTATTGAAAACATTGACTACAAAAATGCATTGGATAATCCAGAACGTTGGATAAGCGAATGTTGGATAAGTGAGACTCTACTGTATATCTGTAGGCAAGATTAACAAATATTTCAGGGGAAATGCTTTTATAAGATTAATGGATATTCTTCTTTCTGGCTTGCAAGGGCTTCTCTCCCTCTCCTTTCCCTTTTCAAAACATTCCCTTGGTTAAGAGCGAAGGAGGCTTTGAAAAAGTAAACGAACTGATAAGGGAGGGTACAATGAGAGAGAAATATATCATGTGTTGCAAGCAATAGCCTCCAGGCTCCGCTGCCTGGCTTGATCTTGACCCCATTATAAGCCAAGGAAGGCTTTTTAGCTCAAAACGGGGCTGAAAAACATGGCTTATCTTTGAGTATATACAGTATATAGGGGTATTTTTGTGTTTGATTCTTTTATTTCACTTATTTTTTAAATTTTAGAGTATGTAGTTCTTTTACTTTTCAGTTTGTTAGATTTAAGTTACATTTCTGAAAATCTAATAAAATTAATTTAAAAAAAGAAAAAAAAATCTGTGATCAAGTTGCATATTTCCTGTTTACCATGTAGCTTTATGCTGTTCATTATATTTTGATTTCTTGCAAAAAGCTAGGCAACCCTTTTACAACCATGTGTAATATATCACCATTTTCAAAATTTATCCTGTGCCTCTTTCCCCATATGCCCCAATTATTTAGCCACAAAATATTTTAAAGGACACATAATTGTTCTATTCTGGCAATATTCAGTAATTTACAATAAAATGCTGAAAGCATTAAACTTCCAAGTGCTACCAGTGCAGCTCTATCTTTATTTGTTTAATGACCTTTTATTGCCCTAAATACTGCTCTTCATTTGTGACAAAGGCCAGCAACTACACAACAGTCTCCTCTTAGCAAATTGCTGAAGTTTAAAGTAACCACAACAGGAGTCTTTAAAGGTTTCAGCATAGGATAAAGTACAATGTTGCTTATTATTCAGGCCCTGCATCTCAGAGTCGTCTATCAATGGAACCAAGATGGCATAGCAAAGAACCTCAGTAAAGCATGGGGTTTCAGAGCCGTGTCACACAGAAACTGTTTTTCTGCTTCTTTTGATGGGCTCTCCTTTCAAGTCAGGAAATTAGAAGCAGGTGCATTACAGGGCAGATACATTCATACACCACACTGAAAAACACGCGTTTTCAATTTTAAAACATGAAAGCAACTCCTATTGAACTAGGAGAAATGAAAATCCAGCCCTCTTTCTGCAAGCCATATGCAAAAGGCAATTGGGAGAAAGTCAGGCAGTATTCTGCCGCAATAGCATAGCTGCTCAGGGATATAAACAGGGGAGAAAAAGCCCACTTGCCTTATAAGTGTTGTCTACTCACAACACTACAAAGACTACAGCTTTGATCTATTCTTTCAAAACTCTTTGTAGTAACTATTTTGAAAGCACTTTTCATCTTGGCTTTTTCAGTTACAGTAGTATGTTGTGATAGTGGAAAAAGCAAAAACACATGTATCTGGTACAGTACTTCACATCACTCAGTATTTGAAGGCATACACACTGCTAAAACAGAGTAAAAATGAACTTATTGTTTGTACCTTAACTTTTAAAAAAAAGAACACCTTCTATGATCTATTCTAGATGGTCTCCAATCCTTTGGCTCTCCTCAGCCACATTAAAAGTAGAATTATTGAGTCCACACATAAAATATGCCAACGCTAAGGACAACTAATGAGCAAAAAAAAAAGGACAGTGCATAATTTTTGTGATATCTGCATCCACAGATAAGCAACAACAAAAAAACTTATGTATGTGCTGCTCCATTCAGAGGGTCTTTTAAAATTGTCAAAAAGGTTTTTGGATTTAACATTGCAATTATGCAAATTATGGATAATAGGCCTGTTTTAAAGTGGTTTTATTGGTTTATTGATCTGCTTTGTACTTTTTCTGCTGAGCAAATTGGGTCTATGGACCGTAATAGCTTGATGATGATGACATATTTTTAGACATAACATATTCTGATTATTCCATTCCATTCTGTTGTCATCTACAAAGTTTGTGTTCAAGAATTGTGAAACTAAGTTACAAAATATTGCACTCTTAGTTTAAATTCTCAATTGTTCTTTTATTCAACTGATAGAAGCCACCACTGAATGGTGTAATCATTATTCATGCAATATAAGGGAAAGGACCCAGTGTTCTACAGAGTTTAAACTATGGCTTTGAACAGAGTAATTTGACAACCAAACTGTAAAGACCTAGTACCAGAAACATTTAAAAATCATTGGTACTAGTGCACAATTTCTACGTACTTCTTGTAGTGTCACTTTGCAAAAAGGGAGATGAATCACCCTTGGGAGGATAGAAATGTGTGAAAATAGAAATCTTTTGTTAATACTGCCATTCAGGTACAACAAATGTAAAAGACAGGATGTTTTCCACCTGCATCACAAAGTGTTACACCTTATAAGTATACAGGTGAAAAAGCTGCTAAATGTCAAGCCTACTGCCCCCAAAAATTGAGATGATGATCTCTTGAGTATGACTTGACTTCTATCTTGCAACATCAATACAGAAGGGGAAGAATACACAAATACTATGCTGTCTCTTGGCATAATATCTGAGTATTTTTCCCCTTATGTACTGACATGATTGGTACAATCACTATATATATTCAAGGACCTCTACTCACCTAACCTTGCTGGTTGTGCTGGTTTACAAAGTGAAGGGCAAAACCAACTACAATTATCTGAACATAAAAACAGTCATGCCAGATGATAATTATTAGTTTTTCTGCTCATTTTCCACAGAAAGATAATGCTCAAAGAAATTTACAGCAATATTAGAGAGAAAAGGATACAAGTAGATCAACATTTCTAGATAGTAAAATAAAATACAAAATCAGGATTTTAGTAGCCATACAAAGAAGTCCAGGGTCTCACACTAGTAAACACATACAGTAGAGTCTCACTTCTCCAACATTCTGGATTATCCAACACATTTTTGTAGTCAATGTTTTCAATACATCATGATATTTTGGTGCTAAATTCGTAAATACAATAATTACTACAGAGCATTAATGCATATTGAACTACTTTTTCTGTCAAATTTGTTGTATAACATGATGTTTTGGTGCTTAATTTGTAAAATCTTAACCTAATTTGATGTTTAATAGGCTTTTCCTTAATCCCTCATTATCTAACATATTCGCTTATCCAACATTCTGCCGGCCCGTTTATGTTGGATAAGTGAGACTCTACTGTATTAAGATCTGGCCAAAGGCCTATCTTATCTTGCATACTGCTTCCCACAACCATTCATCACAGGCTTTAAACAGACAGTAAAAACAATAGTTTAGTTCACTGCAAGCTTCCTTGCATCAAGAAATCAGAACTTAAAAACAGAGGCAGTAGAGCAATATATTCTGAACCATCAAAAAAGAAGATGGATTTTTTTAATTCATAAATGAAACACGAATTCTTGGAGGAATAAACCAACATTTTCTTCTACTCTGATTTCAACCACAGCATTTGGGACTTCAATGTACTTTTCCTTCTGTTGAATAGTTGGATATCACTTTGTGGTCCATTTACATTACCTCCCACCAATTCCCTCTCCAGAAAAAGGGAAGGCCAAAATGCCTAAAGGCAGAATTACTTCAGACGTAAATGGGAAAAGGATCAGATCATGAGAATCACTGTTCCGAGGCTCTAGCAAGGTGGTGCCCAGATAAACGTACAACCTTTTGAACTCTAAAACAGCAAATATGGATTTTCTTCTAGGGCTGACTTTTGTTTTGTTTCATTCTGAGTTAACTACACCCTTAATCTCATCTACTACATATTAAGAGAATGAAAGTGAATGTGTATTTGAACCACAAAAATGTCTCTGTGTGTGTCTTCAAGTTGTCTGTTGACCCCATTAATTTTATAGGATTTTCTGAGAAAAGGAATACTCAAGAGTTGCTTTTGCCAGTTCCTTCCTCATGCATTTCTATGTGCAAATTACAA
The DNA here is from genome assembly GCF_035594765.1 of Anolis carolinensis. Lineage (NCBI taxonomy): Eukaryota > Metazoa > Chordata > Lepidosauria > Squamata > Anolidae > Anolis > Anolis carolinensis. The sequence goes on from NC_085841.1 coordinate 163,406,704, forward strand.
TGCTCTTTCTATCTTCATAGGAATATTAATGTTTGTATAGAGAGGAAAATCTTCATAAACAAATTTAATGTTAAAAGTCACCTTCTTTTAAATGAAAATATTTGCAAATACAGTAGAGTCTCACTTATCCAAGCCTCGCTTATCCAAGCCATTTTTGTAGTCAATGTTTTCAATATATCATGATATTTTGGTGCTAAAGTCCTAAATACAGTAATTACAACATAACATTTCTGCACATTGAACTACTTTTTCTGTCAAATTTGTTGTATAACATGATGTTTTGGTGCTTAATTTATAAAATCATAACCTAATTTGATGTTTAATAGGCTTTTCCTTAATCCCTCCTGTGAAGAAGTGTATAATTATATTTTGTTTATAGATGACATGTTTATTGGATTTTGTTTAAACAGTCAGGTTTGGCTAAGTTTAAAATGGTGAGTATTTGAGTTGATGATGTATGGGGGAAGGTAGCCATCTTAAGGCAGGTTACCATAGCAACAGAGGCGGAGCCAACCGCCGCCTGGAAAGGAAAAGGGGGAATATTTAAAAACCCAGGCAGTCTGTGATTTCCATTCATAGTGAAGGAACTGATTCTTGTGTAGAGGATCAGGGTGGCTCAAATAGAAGAGTTTGAGTCAGGTCTAAAATAAAGAGAATTATTTTAGACAGTCTGTGATTTTCTAGTCACAGTGGAGGATCTGATTCTTGTGAGGAGAATCAGGTTGGCTCAAATAGAAGGATTTGAGTCAGATCTAAGTTGGACTAGACTAGGCAAGTTAGGTGACTTGTCTAGGGTCATTTATAGAGCCTGTGGATTAGGGAAAATTAATCCCAGGGGATCCAGGAGGATCAGGGTTTAGTGTAATCCAGAGAAAGAAATATTTTGAAAGTTTGACCACCTCATATCCGTTTGTAACCATTAAGCGAAGTGCCTTTAACAAGTTATATGAAACCATCAAGCTCTGTACCTGCAATAAACTTGTTTTGATTTTATTCTAACCAAGCCTCTGTCATACTCTTATATTAAGTTAAGTAACATCGACATCTGAAGTGGAGCAAATAGAGACAGCTTAAAAGAACCAGTGCCATCTACCTGACGTCTCCTCCATTGGTGGCAGCGAAGAAGATAGTCAAATAAATAATTAATTAACATCATATCTCATAAGACATCTTTATTAAGTGGTGGTATCTGTGTGTGTGTGTGTGGGATCAAAAGTGGTGGTATCTGTGTGTGTGGGGGGGGGGGATCAAAAGGATTCCATCTCTGTCACACATTCCTGTCAGACACCTCACCTCTGTACATATTGGTGACAAGCGGAGGGATTCTAAAGGGATTCCATTCCCTGCCACATCAGTTCTTTACAATTTGGTGGCAGCGGTGGGATTCAAAAGGGATTCCATTCCCTGTCACCCTCAGTTCTTTACACCTCCTTATTATCCAAGATATTCGCTTATCCAAGCTTCTGCCAGCCCATTTAGCTTGCATAAGTGAGACTCTACTGTACATTTTACATTTATTATAACTTTTCCTCAAGAACTGTCACACTAAGTTGAATGACAGGAATTCAGCTTGTTTTTTTCTTCTTCCCTCTCTGTGCCTTTGATTGCGCCCCACTTCAACTTTTCTCTAGTACTCTACTTGCAGTCATTACATCAGGCCCCATTAGTCCTTACTATGCAGGGTAGCATCTGTAAGTTCCATATATGAAGGCCCTGGGCACCACTACAGAAAACTTATCTGATGACAATGCCCAGGTACCAGCACAACTAGCATAGCCTCCTCCAAGATCCAGATGTAAAAGAGAGTTTCAACTTAAAGCTCACAATGGAGGAGGAAAAGGACATATGAGGCACAGGTGGTCATGGTGCTCATCCATGGTTTCATAACCACAGAGGAGCATCCAAGCATAACCAAAAAACCATGGTTTGGCTTACCTCACATAAACCAGCTGTCAAAGAGTACACGTAAGTTATCTGTGAGACTGAATTGCGAGTACAAAAGGTAGGAAGTGAGGTAACTGACTTTACCATTGTTTTCTAACATCTACCCAGAAACAAGAGAGCCCTTTCATGCCATTTTATGCCTAACACTTAAACAGAACTAAAACATTCATAAAGAAGCTTCTCTATAAAACAAGGCACAGTTAAGTGTTACATCCATATAGAGGTAATCACAAGCTTGCGATTTCCTTTATTTCATCACTTTTAAATTTATTTATTTATTATGCAATGCTTTTGATACGAAATAAATATAGAGGTAATGGTTTTTGTTTTGACACAATGCTAAACCTCTCATTAATTACAGCTATGTCACTAACAAAATTCACCAACTTTTAGATGAATAGAATGAATAATGGCTTATGTGTGATCCCTTATCTCCTTAACTATGGCTGCAAAGAGTAGAGATGAAGTTCTGATTTTATTTTAAGTAGTGGTATGCAATTGCAGACCTCCAATTCAGTTCATTTCTCCCATGAGCCCTAGTCAGGACAGTTAAGGTACACAATATTGAGATCTGTAGTGGAAAACATCTGGGGAGCTGAACCGTGATTGAAATTAAACATGGTTATTCATTATATCCCAGAGTGAACAAACTATGGCTAGTTTTAACCATGGTTTACAGAAACAAGCCAATCTGAAACTTCAGTTAAAGCCCCTGTTAGCTTCTACAAGTCTGAATCAGGAAAAACCATAGTTTTGGATTTACATATAAATAATAAAGAATTGTTAACTGGTAATGGGGAAAAGCTTTCAATTTCCTACTACAGTTGGCCCTCTTTACCAATGGACTCTGAATATGCGGATTCACCCATTCATGGTTTGAAACTAACCCCTCCCTTTAAAAAATTCAATAAGCAAACCTTGATTTTGCCATTTTATATAAGAAACATCACTTTACTTCACCAATGTATCTAATAAGCATCCACAGATTTTGACATTCACAGTGTGTGTGTGTCCTGGAACCAAACCGCAGCAGATAACATGGGCCATCTGTGATCATGCAGGAGGAATAGAGTCCCCTCCGGGGTGAGAAAGGCAGGGTAAAAGTATCGTAAATAAAAAAATAAAAAATAGATAGGCATAAAAAGAAGCTTGAAGCTCATACATTTAGCCCTGTTATAGTATTTTTGAACTAAAGTAACATTAGTGGACCTTTCTGTACAACTATAGTCTTTGAGTTTGGAGCAAGAAAGAATTTAAGTATATTCTGTAGATGTAGGCAAAGTAGGAAACTGGAGCTGAATACAGTCACACACAGAGCTTGTTCTTTCAAGTCCAGAAATGCTTTACCAGTCAGATCCAATTTTGTTTCTTTGTTTAGTTTTCCATTCCTGGCCCTCTGAGTAACCATCAGAGGATCCTGCAGGAAAGGGTCCCTGGGTCTGTCAAAGCTGCCCACCCTTGTTCTGTATCGGGTTGTCTTATATACTAAAGATTAAGTAACAACATCACCTATCTAATTATAAGAGAGATCAATTCACTTCCATGAACACAAAACAGCAATACATTCAAGTGACTGTGTGTTGGGAGGAAGGATGAAGTTCAATCAAATATTTATAAGAATAATAAATACCTGAGGTACTCACAGCTGTAGAATAAGGGTTCTGAATTCCCACATTTTCAGCCCAGCAGCCACATCCATAGAGAGCTGCCTGACAGAAGAGGAAGAAAAGTTTTATAAAAAGAGAGAGAAAGAGAAAGAAAAAGTTTGATCAGGTGATGCAGGAAAACATAGTCTTTTACAAAGAAAGCAGCACCCTTCAACTACATTTAGTTACATGAAAGAAAATCATTTATGAGCATTAGAGAATATTCTGAAACTGTACAAATACTTTGAGGAACACTTCCTTTCTTCATTGTACGTAACCGGTACAAAACCTCCTTTTTTTGTTATTATACTCAAATGATTTACTCAAAGCACCCATCAGACATAACAATCCCTGTTCAATTAATCAGAGAAGTATAACTTCCAGATACTAGGCCTGTTCTAATTGGCAAAAGATAAAGGTGCACAGATCTTCCCTTTTCTCTTTGCTAGATCTAAGGGATGGTAAGTTAAGAAAAAAATTATCTTTGGCAAACCTATGTCTTAGTCTAATTATAACAGAAGAAAAAAATGTTGGAATATTAGCAAATGTGGCTGCATCATATCAGCTAAATATTTCATATATATATGCATGTATAGTGAAGCTTTCAAGGCACATTCTAGGTGGGGAAAGTTGGCATGTTATTGCCTTTGAGTCATGTGTCAAGCCAGAAGAAGTGAAATCTGAACAGGAACACTTTCCGCCCCGCCCCCCCAAAAGGGGGCTCAAGATCAACCACTTGTGCTCTTCTGAAACCTTACTTGGACCACATAGGCCACAGGTAACTACAGTGATGAAGTGAAAAGCTGCGGGGGGGGGGGGGGTGAAAATGAAAAGATTTTACAGAATTAACTCAAAAATTGCAACAAGAAATCTGCTGTAAGATTTGAGATTTCCTCCTGAAGTCTATAGAATCATGTTGAAAACAAATTGAGGGTCAGAAGAGATACTTGTGTTTTAGAAGAGATTCCTATCAGAATTCTGCACAAGGGAAAGAATTATTTTCTAGCAGAGAATCTGAACCATTCAGATGACAGTATTTGGAAGAAATGAGTTTCATCTCAAAGTTCAAATATGTCAACTCAATTGTGTAAAGAAAGTGAATTACAGAAAAATATACAAGATGGATCTGAAAGAAGTACAAGAAGATGATGAGAGAGGAGAAATAATAGGCCAAGATCAAGACTATATGATACAGATAAGAGATCATTATCTGAAGATGAAGAAATTATGAAAGTGATTGCTACTGGATGTTTATGTGTGTGGAATCAGCCTGAATAATTGGTATCACCACTGATTAAAAATACTTATTATGGAATTATGGCTTTCATGGCCGGGATCACAAGGCTGTTGTATGTTTTCCGGGCTGTATGGCCATGTTCCAGAAGTATTCTCTCCTCACGTTTCACCCACATCTATGGCAGGCATCCTGCCATAGATGTGGGCGAAACGTCAGGAAAGAATACTTCTGGAACATGGCCATACAGCCTGGAAAACATACAACAAACCAAAATTTCCATTGTTTCATCATCTTAAGGTGAAATGTTATGTATTTTTAAATAAATTTATGTATTGCTGGTATATGACTCCAGAAAGGTTGTCTATAATATATAAAGGAGCATCAAACAAATGTTGGTAATGTGAATATCAAGAAGATACATTATATAATATGTGAGAAGGAAAAAATGAGGATCAAATTCACACTTGAATATTGAATATACAATTAAAGCCAGAACTTCTGTTATTGTGACTTCTGAATGATTAACTGGAAAGGAATCATTGAGTATTTTAATATATGGCAGTGAGTGTTAAATGCCCAGAAATTGACGAATTTAGAGGTTCCTACAGGAGAATAATGCTTGTTAAAATTAAAGCAGTTTGCAAAAATTGATAAACGATCTAATTGGATGAGAGAAAAATCACTGGAGATTTTCTAAAAAGATTAGAAAATGTTAATAGACTTTTTAAGAAGAAATAAAATAAATTAAAATTATGGGTTTTGAAAATATGCATAATTTATCAGAAGAACAGGATGCGGTTTGTTAAGAGAGTGGAGCCGAAATGTTATGTACATAAACATATAGTCATCAAAGAGAGGATCTAAAGTTACCTATATTTATATTATTTCTATTTTCCCCTCTTCATGTTTTTTTATTCTTTTTATGATTATAGTTTTGTATTTTTATATTTTAGAGCAATTTCTACAATAAAAGATTGAACCTGGTAAAAATCACAAAACCAAGTTCTATTTCTGATAAGTTTAATTCATAATGGCTAAGAGGCCACCATTTGCAAGCACAGATTTGACCTACCTGACCAACTCTTCCAGGATGTTTCAATGCTAAACCTCCACTGGACACTGCAGCAGCAACATTTCCTTCTTGATCAACAACAACTGCACCAACAGTATCTAGCGTTCCTGAGTCATTCTCCTACATGATGGGTAAACAAAGGTATTGAAAACATTTTCAAAGAATTGGCATGATACAGATCTTTCTGTATATGAAGGCCATACTGGAACTCAAAGCAAACAAGCTACCAATATAGGAAAATACTTTTTTTGCTCACCCTATACACATTCCATACCCATTTGTCAAGATCATCTGCCAATGTTCATCTTCCATCAGAAGTAAGTAAGAAGATCATCTACAAGAGAGAGGACTCTCAGCAGTGGCACCCATTATAGAAAAAGTGGAATAATTTGGAAAAGAAACATCTTTTCTGTTTCTCATTCATGACTTTTGTCCACTGGGAATTTTTTTTACTGACTAATCAGAAGTGCTTAGAACCAATGATATAGCTTATAAGTGCTTAGAAGGAATTATATAGCTTTTATATAATATTATACGGTGATTCATTTTTGTGTATGGTGTAGACCAAGGGGAGACAACTGCCAGTGTTTACGGCATCACTTGACCCCTCATAAGTTATATTAGGACATGGATTCCCAACATGTTCCCCAATATTTCATTTTATTATTTCTTTTTCCTGCTGGAAATGCTCTCACACATATACATTAATTCACTGAAACATACAGAGTGATATGTATACAGAGAACCATGGTTTGCTGCCATTTCTGCTGCTCCCTTCTTGCTGAATGTTTGCATCATAGGCTTTGACCTGGAACAGACAGTTGTGGAGGTGAGTGCAAAGCTATGTAGCAAGAGTGATCTGGGTACTTTCTTTTCCTTCTGTATGTAAATGCACCCAATTTATTAAATTTCCTATTTTTTTTTCAAAAACTTTGAACCTGTGGTTAGTTAAATTTGTGGATCTACTGAGCGCAGATACCAAGGGCCTATTATATTCTACTCCAGGCCTGCACAACCTGTGGCCCTCCAGCTGTTTTGACCTCCAACGCCCAGAAGCCACAGCCAGCTTGTCCATCAGGAATTCTGGGAGTTGGGGGTCAAAAACAGCTGGAGAGCCACGGGTTGTGCGGGCCTGCTCTATTCATCTGAAGATACAGTGTTTTGCTTGCTTTCCTGAGAAAGGGCTCCACCAAATAAAAATTGTTCAGAATTTTGAGCAAACAGATATAGGATGTCTGCTCAAAAAAAGGAGAGATCAATACAGGTAGACAGAATCAAACAAAAAAGTTATAGTTCTGAGTTTCCAAGTCCTGAGCAGGTCTGTTGATGACAAAACCAGCTTGATGGCAGTCAACAATAATGCACACAAGTTTGCACCATTAAGGAAAACATTGTCTGATTAAAGCATTTCTCTGCTATTTTTGTGTTTTTTGTATTTGCTTTGTGCTATTTATCAATCTGAGATGTGATATGATGAAAGAAAATATTTAAACCTTTTGATACACAAATTAGGGGAAGTATCTGATAGCAACAAGTTCTAGAGTACAATCATTTCCTTCACATTTACTTGTAAACTGAACCATTTCACAGATCTTTGGTCTAGCGCTCCCATAGAGAACACCTCACTCCTCACTGGTACACTGACAAGAACTGTGTACACATCCCCTCTGCTGAGTCATATCAGAGGATCAATATGGAAATTCCCTGTTCTGGAAATATTTTAAGCTTGCTGGAACAAAACACTCACCAAACAATCAAAGCTTTCCACACTTTTACCCTTCCATCTAAATCACATCAGTTTCAAATAAGAACAACAATAATAAAGGCAAGCTATTTCATTTTGCCTTGGGGAGGCTTACATGGGTCATAAACAAGTTGGGAAAGTTTATTATTAAAGAATCCAAGAATGATTGACCCAGATTACCTCTCTCACAGCTTGTGTACAAAACTGCATCATCTTTTTCAATGAAAAAAGGTACTTATTTCAGTTAACTCATTAATTTGGGGCACCTTCCCTCACAATTACTAACTGAAATAAAATATCCAATTCAGTCATTGATGTGTACTGAAATACAGATATCTCTTCTTTCAGCACATTTTAATCACACTGGCCATATCGAGCAGAAGAGAAAAAAGGAAGTATTTGAATGACCTTCAAACATGTTCAGACTGATCACTCAAACATACCACTATTCAACCTCATCAGCAATGTTGCCAAGGCCAACAAATGAAGTTTTAGCTTCGTTGTACAGATGGATAGTGTACACCAAAACAAAACAAAATAAACATGCTTTTTACAGACAGAAAGTAAAAATAAATGTAATAGAATGATGTCAGTAGATTGAATCCAATGATTTTTTGAACTTAATTCTAATGGAAAGAAAACTAATATCAGAGTCAGGAGTCACTAATATTTTATGCTAGAGGAAGGGAAACCCTTGCTTGCAAATAATCTCTGATCAGCCCACAAAAACATCCAGCAAGGTCCTTCCTTCTCCCAAAGCCATACTGTCCTCAAAATGTCATCAATTTATATCTCCTCAACCCAACCCCATTAGAAAGAGAAAGGAAAGAAAATCGGGAGGTGGGGATCCACCACTTCTAGCTGAAGAGACCAACAGGGCAAGAGAACCTCTAATCACACATAATGGCAGGCAGCTTTGGTAGGGTGAGCGAAACTCCCCAGATCTAAGCAGTAGATGCAGTTGCTGTCTAGATCTTAGAGCCACATTAGCTGTGCTAGATCCTCCCCAATGTAAAACACAGGATGAGTATATCCATCCAGTGTTCAGATACTTTGCATTGTTTCCCACTGGGAGCCGGAAAACCTGGCTGATTAATGTTGTTCTCCATGTAACAGCTAAGTACACACAACTCCTCAAAAGTGAAAGAGGGAGGACATTTGCCCCTTGGCTGAAGTGCCAATTGGAAGCTTCAGCTGACAGGGAAACCTTGATCTCAGGGACCTAGTTTCTGATGTTATCTGGCTACATGCAATTGGAGAAGAGAGTATCATTAGTCCCATGTTCCTGTTTCAGTGGAGAAAAAAATAAACTCAGGATGTCCTACCTTGCCTAAATTATGGACCTGTTAAAGCCAGGGCCCATCGTACCTTAGGGACCGTCTCTCCTTCTCCCATCATCGGAGGTCGCAACGACCATCCCAACGAGAATTACTTTATGTACCGGGTCCTAGAGAAGTGCACTTGGAAAGGACCAGGCGCAGAGCTTTTTCTATTTCTGCCCCTGCCTTATGCAATGCCTTGCTGCCCTATATGAGAGCCATGTGTGAGTTAGGGCCTTTTGCCCTAGCACTCAAGACCTGGCTCTTTACCAGACCTTTTAATCTATGTTAATTTTATTAATATTTTTATGTATGTATTTTTATCCTTTACAATTTTATCTTGTAAATCGCCTAGAGCATTGTGGATGGAGGGCGAGTAATAAGTAATTAAATGATGATGATGATGAAAGTATGGCCCTTAGCTGCAATTATCTTACACTCAGCTGAATGCAAAATACATGAAATGCATTGCTGCTGCTGTTACATTTTGAGAAATCTGTGTTACTTCAAGATGTGGAGGAGGCATGGACAATTTGATAACTTTGCTATATTGAGTCAGACAGTACATTTAAAAATCATATTTCCATTCGAATTAAAAGCTATGATGGGTGTATTTTAACAAATATTTGAAGAAACATTGCAGTATTCAATATCAAGATTTCTGAAAGACCTATCAACAAAAACTATAGTCAGCAGCATCAATCCTCCCCCTTTTTTTGAGAGAGTGAACTGGCAGGTATGTCCTCATTCCTCTCTCCTTCAGTCCAGATAGGTAGCTCAACCCATCACTGGGCCTAGAATCCAATATTATTAATATACCAAGAAGAAGAGGAGATTTAAAGAGTAGGAAGATGATGCTCTTTCTATCCTTCATAAAAAGTGTCTGATGCATGTGCACATGTTCATAGAGACATTTGTTTTTAGACAAAGTGAACTGGAGTTTCCTACCTTTACTTTTCTTGGTGTGCTGAGTACACAAACTCAAGAAATCATAAATCACAACTGTGTACATAACTTTGTTCCACTGTTTCCACTGAATGTTCTTGGAATATGATTAAGCTGAAATCCAATATTATATTTTCTTGATAGTTCCTTTCAACTCTTTGAGTGAGAAATGTTATTAGAATCTGAAGGACATGCATGCAATCTATTACTAACACTAGGATTTTTTCACACACAAAATAAGCTGCTCCTGAGGACCATATAATTCTTTAGAATAGCACTGAAAGAACTATTGATAAGGGGGAATCAAGGAAGGTTTTTTGGGACAGGAAAGGTGTGCTTCTTGCAAAACCTTAGAAGAGCGCCTTTCTTGCAAACATTTGCAAAACAGAAGAGCAATCCAGGAAGATCGTGGGGAAAGCTGAGCGCAGCACATGCGCAACTGAGGGAAAGGAAGCCAGCCTGGTTGAGGATGCAAACCAGGCGGGAATGTTGGGGGGGGGGGGGGAGGGCTTTCCAAACACTTTTATCGCTATGATAACTGCTTAGATTTCAATGGGGACTATGGTGAGAACTGGTATTTGGGTCTGGCTTTCAACTGAATATGGTAAATGTTTTCTCCTATACTTTGTTTATTTTTAATTCCAAAATGTAATGAACTTTCTGGATAGCCCTCGTATATGTACAAATGTTGCAATATTTTTCATTTTAGAAATAAGAGCTTGTGAAATGTTTTCAGGCTTTTAATCCTCATATGGTGAGGAACTTCCGTGACTCAAAGGTGACAACAACCTTTCTAAATGTGTACTAACCTTTTCACTTGATTGTCTTCTTTTTTTCAACTGAAAGAGATCTGTTTCCACTTTTTCCGCCAATTCCAGTTTTCTCTTGTTCCGCTTAAAAGCTGCTAAGCTAAGTCCTTAAAAACATTTAACAGTATTGAAATTATGAAGAATAATATCTAAACAAAAGTAACTGCTTCAGTAAGAACTACACTTTGGAAATGACTGAGGTATTTCTTTTTCAAACTTAAATACAGTGTTCCCCGCAACTTCGCGGTTCACTTATTGCGGACTCGCTGTTTTGCGGAAAATTTATTTATTTACCTACCCATTGCTGCTTTTAATAGTTACATAAGTAGCCTTTCTCACCCTTGCAAGATCCGGAGAGAGTGACGCCTTTCTTACCAGTGCTGGTAGGCCCCTTGCTTGGTGCCTGCCATGTTGTCCTGGCTGCCTCTGCTCCTGCAGCCAGGGAAGAAGACACCGCTCCGCCCGGTAAGCGAGCGAGCAAGGGAAAGTGGATGGGTGAGAGAGTGAGGGCAGGTGGCAGAAGAGGAGCCTGGAAGAGGCAGCCAGGCTCCTTTTTCTGCCGCTGCTCCAGCCAAGCCAGGCTGGGAAACGTGGAGGATTTGGAAGAGGGACCCGGAAGTCCCGCCCCGTCTTCTAAGTCCTCCACATTTCCCAGCCTGGCCTGCTGGAATGGCAGCAGAAAACGTAGCCTGGCTGCCTCTTCCAGGCTCCTCTGCTCCTGTCCGCCCTCACTCTCTCACCCTCCTTCACTTGCTCACTCGTTTACCGGGCGGAGCGGTGTCTTCTTCCCTGGCTGCAGGAGCAGAGGCAGCCAGGGCAGCATGGCAGGCACCAAGCAAGGGGCCTGCCTGCGCTGGTAAGAAAGCCTCCACTTCCCCCGGGGCTTGCAAGGGTGAGAAGGACCACTTAACTATTAAAATAATGTTTAGATCTGTAAGAGAAGACAAGAAGCACGTCGGATAAAATGGGAAGTCATGACTACCAATTTTAATATCGGAAGACAAGAGTGTATTCTTTTCTGTTGTAGAAATATGTGGAATTTTCAAAACTTTAGACAGTGTGTATAACAGTACTTGAGATGAAGTTATAGATGTAATAATTATAACCATATAAAGCTTCTCTCTCCACCCATCCCCCATCCCAATTGCCGCCTTCTTCCTCAATGACATAGCAGACATTTGTATAGTTCTAATCAACTAACCAAAACCATCATTCTCTTTTTTTGTTCTTCTTTTCTTTTTGGGCATTTTTTAAAATGCTCAATAAAAACTTATGAAAAAATTATATTGTTTATGAAAGAATATTTGCTGAAAAACACAAGGAACCTGAAGCATATGCTGCATATCATGACTCTACTGAACAAGATATTCCCTAATTAAGAGTACAATGCTATCTGCTCTTACAGCTGTTTTCTCTTGGGCATAATTCATTTACTTTATGCAAATAATATAAAAGAATCACCTCTCAAGAGTATCTCTATGAGTATCTTGCTTTTCTCCTAGCGAACTCAAGGCATGGCCGTGATTCCTAATGACTATTTTATCCTCCACAGTACGCTCCATGGTGGGTGAGACCCCACAGTAAGGTCAACTAGTGAGATGCTACCAATAAATGTTTTAACTTCTATTATGCTTTTTTATCTGCTGTAAGTCGCCTTGGGCCCTTAAGTTGGGAAAGGAGGGATATAAATAAATAAAGGTAATCCATGAACTGATACTGGTCCACAGCAAGTATCCATGAAAAGAAAAAAAAAGAACTGCAGCCAATGGACACAACTGCAAATACAGTACCAGTCCTTGGCATATCTGAGAGTGAAACAGTGCTCTTTCCTGCTAAGAAATGCTATCTTCTGTGCAAAACCACCACACTAGAATATTGGGTGGAATAAATCCTAGAATTGGACATACATTTGAAAATTTGTGTGATTTTTGAGAAAATTCTTGCAGGAAGAGTAAAATTCTTAAAATTACTTGCTGCACCCTTTGAGAAAAATAAATTGAAAAAGTATTGCTCAAGAATCTTTCTTATCTGTACCTTAAGGCAAAATATTGAATGAATGCTTCTACCTAATATTAAAAATACAACAAAACTGCTTGAGCACTGTTTTCTCTTTTCCTCATTTTTATTTCAATTCAGTTTAACTCTACATTTAATAAATGCAGTTCAGAATCGTCTTAACAGCAGCGTATGAAAATTTTACAGAACTTCACAAACAATTGTACAGATCATGAGCTTTGGTGATATATCTTACTACCAGTAATAAAGCTATTATAGCTCTGGCGTTATAAAAACCTTAAACGAAAATATGTTTGTGTGATAACGGGAAGACGGCAAATACTTTATGTTCAGAAAGGACAGGAAAAAGCTGGTCAATCACATAGCACCCTCTGGAGTCGTTTCAGAGTCTACTGAAAAGAAGCAGGCAATGCAGCTATTACAGGCTCGCTTTGATAGCAAATTGGGCAAAATACAATAGTAAGGAAAATATTACAAAATATGTATTATTACAGAATTAACTGTAAGCAATTAGTCAATTTGTGCTGTGGACACTTTATGACCAATGGCAAAAGAAATTTAAATAATGATCAGAAAGTGAAATTCTGAGGAAGGTACACTGTATCCCTACGGTTCTCTTTCAAATTGTTCATAGTATTTAAAGTTGGAGTGTCTGTACAAATAAAAGAGAAAAATATTGATAGGTGTAAGACACCTTGTGAATATTCATACTTAAAATACACAAAGTGTACAACCTACCAGCTCCTAAAAAGTAAGTTAAGTACACCAGGAAAAAACCCAATGAATTAATACAAGTAACTATCTATCTAAGTTTCAGAAAACAGGAATTCAGGGGGATGATAAAGCTATGGACTGAGAGCCCAAAAGATAAAACCTTTGAATCAACGGAACTTACTAAATGCTAACTTAACAAATTATCCTTAATCCAGTGAGTCTAACAGAGCTTGAACTAGTAACTAAATTAAGCCAAAATTTCTAGCAACTCCCTATAGGAACTAACAGAACACTTTGGTTATACTTTCATTTTTGATGCCAGAGTAGTTACTACTAATGCTACGTACTTAGTTAAAATATTAGCAATGATAAGAAGAAATCCTTTACATCAATGCAATGTATAAAATGGAACAAGAGATGGAGTTCATTTTAAAATGAAGCAGAATTCTCTCTTAAATATCTAGAAAATTAAAAATGTTCTGCTTCAGTGGCAAGAGGAAAGTAATCCACCACAAAGACAGCTCTTCAGAAACAATGCTACTTAGAAGGAGGTCACAGACTGTCATAAAGTTAAACAATTGCAGTATTATGGGAGACAACCATTACAAACAGGATTTGGATAAAAACACCAGGAAGCATAATCCATCAAACATGAACCAAATTAACATATCACCTGCACAAATGCATTGACACTGAGAGTGATTCCACAAATAAGTTTATCAGGAGTGTATCAGGGGTGATAAACAAAATGCCTTATATGCAATGAGGGGACCACAGTGTGACAACAATCAGCAAAAAGTCAAATATTATGTAAAAATGCCAACCTTAAAAAAACAAATTAAGATCAAACAAGGACAATCTGTAATATTTAACAAGCTGTATTTTATACGAGGACTTCCTGGTTATTATTTCTTCACAAAAAGGGACAAATCCTATGGGTGTCTTAATATCAATTCACAACACATTGTAGCTTCCACAAATTCTGAATGGATTGCAGAGGTTGATTATCACTCAATAGCTCATTAAATTTAAACTGCTAAATCAGAATAGATCACTGGCAAAATTTCCACCATGTATGACTGTCAAAGTCCCTGTTCAATCTGCAGAACAAGGTAGTTGACACTATGGTTCGCAAACAATTTGTCTTGCTTCACAGAACCTGTTTCTTTGAGATACACCTGAGCTGTTATAGCAATTAAGCATAAAGGGAAACATTTAATCGGGGGGAAGCATATAACAAATAAAATCATCCCCAAGAAGGGTGTGAACCATTCTAATATGGCACAACAGTAATGAAGTCATTTTCTCCTCTACCATGACCTCCTCTCAATATCATTCAATGTAGGTTTTCCAAAAAATTTGGGGGCATTTGAAATATGGTCAGAGTTACAATGAAGTGGAACCCTCAGTGGCATGTTGGATAAATATTTTGAAACTTTGAAAGACTGACTTTGAAATGAATTCCCTGAAATGCCCACACAGTTCTATTTACCACAATAGGACATAAGGTCTATTATTTTAAGTCACGGGGTATAATTCTAACACCGTCAGATGTGTTTTAATTTTTGTATTCACATTACTATATTTCTTCAACTGTAAGATGCCACTGATTGGAAGACGCACACTAATTTCAGTACCACCACCACCAAAAAATACATGCAATAGAACTGTTATTCTAAGATGCACCCCATTTTTAAAGCTACTTACTTATATCAGAAAAAGTATGTCTTAGGGTGGAAGAAATACAGCATATCTTATGCTGGACTGCAATGTTTATAGGGCTTAAATTCTTTATTACTTTCATAGAATTCTAATTAGGGGGATATCATTATAACTATCTTAATTTCTACATTGCTGAGAAAAAATATTTTATAATACATTACCCATATTTACTCAAATGTAGTGCACCATCATTTATAATGCGCACCTCAATTTTGAGGGTGCATTACCAAAAAAATGTTTTACTTGCAAATGTAATACGCAGGTGAAGGAGCTTGACTTCCCCTCGCTTGTCCGGCCCTTTCCCTGCCTGCACAATGGAGGCAAGTAACTGAAGGGCAAACAGGCAAAAGAACCTTCGCCCTTTTCTCAGCCTCAGAGTTGGGAAGGAGGCAAGGTTGGCGAAAAGGCTTGGCTTCCCCATGCTAGTCAGCCCTTTTCCTGCTTGTCTCACCACGGCAAACAGCTGAAGAGCCAAGAAGTGAGGGAAAACCATGTCCCTTCACCAACCTCATTTTATTCCCACTGGCCTCATTTGGGAGTCATCCAAAACCTCCCCATCAGGAGGCCATCAAATGTAACGCGCCATCAAATGTAATGCACAGCTTGTTTCTGGCTATGCAATTAAGCCAAAAAAAAGATGTGCATTACCGTCAAGTAAATACGGTGTGTATTAAACAACAATAGACGGAAAAGAGTAAACCAGCTGTTTCATAGAACGCTGCAAGCATAAAATGATGCAAGTGAGATGAGAACTTGTAACAGGATTAGAGAACAGATGTTTACTACAACCTCATACCTACAAATTGTTGAGATGGACATAATACAAATCACTGGGATTTTGGAACTATGCATGCCATCTACTTTTATTTCTCCTTGGATGTGGAATTTTCTCAAAAATAGATAAAAGTGCTATTTCTATTAGTGTGAAACAGAAGGTGCAATCAAGACAAGTCATTTTATTCAGCCTCTTAATACACAAGATCCAATGACTTTGTAGTTCTTACATGGGTTTCTCTTGCACAAATATGGACTGAAGAAAAAAATAAATTTGTTCAAATGCTAAAATTACTTGGGATTTAATAATTCCTTGTAAATTAGATTACAACTCATTTGCATGTAATCCAAACAAAACAGAAACCATGTGCAGTGTGACCATGTGCTAATGATACCTGAACACATTCATGTTTCTTAATTCCTATTGATTTTAATGTTTCCTGTGTGCTTTAAACCCCCATTTCCTAGCAAATGTTTACTCACTTGTTGCCATGATGCTTGGAGAACAGGCTGGGATTCCATGATCCACTGCCCATTTGAAGGCCCCTTCACCAACCAAAAAGCTGCAAAAGTAGAAGCAGAAAGGACAGTGGAAACAAAGACTTTATTCAAAAGGCTATGGGTGGATACATATTTCAAATCTGTGCCTAGACTACAAGCTACAGCATACACTCCTGTATAAGTCTACAAATTTTAGATTAAAAAAAACTAACCACCAAACCTTAAGCCACTTAGATACAGATTAATATAAGTACTGTCCCTTAATTATTAACTTCTATCTATACATATAGAGTGATGGAATCCCAGCGACCAATAAAACAACAAAACTAAACATCCCACAACCTAGAAAATTGACAGAACAACCCAACATCCACTCCTCTAGGTTGATACAACAAAAAGAAAAGAAAAATAAAGTCCTAATTCGAGGTAGAGGAATAATTGTTTTTATCCAATTGCTGCCAGTTAGAAGGCTAAGCTCCGCCCACTTGGTCTCCTAGCAACCCACTCAGCCCAGGGGACAGGCAGACTTAGGCCCCACTTAGGCCTCTTCCACGCTGCCTATAAAATACAGATTATCACATTTTAACTGGATTATATGGCAGTGTAGACTCGTCTACGGACAACGCCAGCAAATCGTCTTAGAAAGGGAGATGAGTCCCAACCCGCAGAGTCAGACACGACTAGACTTAATGTCAGGGGAAAACCTTTACCCTTTACCTTAACTACCACCAATTCCTCAATACTTTATTTCCCATACCACCATACTTCGCCACAGCAACGCGTGGCCGGGCACAGCTAGTACCTTATAATATATTCCAGTTAGTCCATCTGGACCCGGGGCTTTGTTCCCGTCTATTTTCCTGTTTGTACTTTTAATTTCCTGTTCTGAGATTTCTTTATTAAGTAATTATCTTTGTTGGTCTATTATCTTCTTTAACATTTGCTTGCCTAGAAATAGTGATATGTCTTCCTTTTTTATTTGGTCTTAGTGTAAAGTTTACTATAACATTTGTTGAATTGGTTTGCTATTTCTTGTTCAGTGGTGTATTCTTTACCTTCCGCTTGTATTTCAGATATAAATTGAGCCTGCCTTTTTTTCTGATCTTCCAAGCTAACCATCTGCCTGGCTTATTAGTGTTCTGAAATTGTTGTTGCTTTATGAATCTTAACTGTTTCTCTAATTCTTCTATTTCTAAAAGGGTTTTTTGTTTAGCCAATATCTCTAATTCATATTTTATTGTCCTGTTTCCTGGGTTTTCTTTTAGTTTCATTTCACCTTGTCTAATCTCCTCTGTCACTTTTTGTAATGCTTCTGTTCTTTGCTTTGTTTTTTTGGGGGGGCACTTTGCTGCATAAAGTGACCCTGCATATAAGCTTTGCTGGCGTCCCAGATATTTTGGGGTGATACTTCATCACAATCATTCAGGGTAAACTATTCCTTTGGTATTTTTTGGTTTTTCTCAATATCTCTGATTTTAGTAAGTTATCGTTAAGTCTCCATTTATACATTTTCTGTGTTTTATTTATTGCAAATTCTAAAGGGCAATGATCCAAATTGTTTCTGCATAAAATTTTAATTTTTATTAATTTGATAATCAATGAGGGTGGCATCCAGACCATGTCAATTATAGACCATGACCTATGACGGTTTGAAAAAAAGGTGGTTTTTCTCCTTTGCATAGTGACTTTTCCATGCATCTTTTAATTCCCAATTTTGTAGAATTTTCAATAAATTTACCAGTAATTTCCCTGTTTAGTTTGTCTTTTTCAATTTTGGATTCTCATTCTTATCTATTTTGGGGTCTAATACTCCATTGAAATCTCCCATGATGATTAGGTCATCAAAATCTTGTCCTGTTATTTTTTCCTCTAATTTTCTTAGTAAAGATCGTTTTTGAGCCATTCGGGGCATAAATATTGCAGAATAATATTATTATATTACTAATTTTTTACTTTGACGCTAATCATCCTTCCATCGTCATCCTTAAAGTCCAAATCGAGTTGGAAGAGAAAAAATACCTCACCAATACATTTGTTAATTAAGTGTGTTGTATGTCTTTGCGAAACATGTGACTCTTGGAGGGCCACAACATCAAATTCATACTTCTTTAAGTACAGTAGAGTCTCACTTATCCAACACTCACTTATCCAACGTTCTGGATTATCCAACGCATTTTTGTAATCAATGTTTTCAATACATCATATTTTGTTGCTAAATTCTTAATACAGTAATTACTATGTAGCATTGCTGCGTATTGAACTACTTTTTCTGTCAAATTTGTTGTATAACATGATGTTTTGGTGCTTAATTTGTAAAATCATAACCTAATTTGATGTTTAATAGGCATTTCCTTAATCTCTCCTTATTATCCAACATATTCGCTTATCCAATGTTCTGCCGGCCCGTTTACGTTGGATAAGCGAGACTCTACTGTAGTTGAATACTCCTTTTCTTTTATTGGGGGAGTTTAGGACGTTTATATTATTTGAATAATATTTCAATTCCATGATTTAGCCCTGGTTTTCGTTTTCTTCATCCAAAGTCCCCATTTCTGGGGGTAGCAATTTGGTCAAAGTCTCCGTCTTTTCGGGAGATATTGTTGTTGCCCTTTTTCTCTCTCTGTTGGTCTCTTGTTCTGTCTGTTCTGGTATCTCAGTCTCTCTCATTAGTCTCTTATAGAATTCTTTTGCCTTTTCTTTGGATGCAATCCAATATCTTTCTTGTTTATACGTCGTCATGATCCCTTCTTTTCTTTCCCACCTAAAGCGGATCTGCCTCTTTTTCAACTCTTCGGTGAGAAATTGGTATTCTTTCCTTTTTTTCTAGGGTACTCAATGGGAATTCTTTAAATATTACTATTTTCTTTCCTTTATATCTAATGGTGTTTTTACTGCTGCTTTTTAGAACCTCTTCTCTGCATTTTCTCTTAGAAAATTGCATTATTGTGTCTCTTGCTGCATGATTTTTCTTGGAGAAATTTGATGCAATTCTGAAGATTTTATCAATATTTTTCTCCATCTCCTCATCAGTCGTCTGACTCAATTCCAGTAAGAGTTGAGTTACATTCAATTTTAGGTTTCTTTTGGTTCTTCTAGTATATCCTTTATTCTTATTAGGAGTTCTAGTTCTTTCTGCTCAATTTTTTCCTGTCTTGCTTCCAGTCTTGCATTTATTTATCTTGAGTCTTTTCCATTTTTTGTTTATCTTCTTTAATCTCCTTGATGCTCAGCTGAAGTTCGCTCTTTTTTTTTTCCATTTCTGTAAGGTCTTCCGAGAGTTACTTTTTCATGCTTGTCATCTATTCCTGAGGCGTCTTCTGATTTTCAGCTATCTTTTGGAGTTCTCTCATAATGTCTTTTAAGTTAGGTTCCTCTGGGAGGGAGTTTTTCCTCCCAAGTACTTTTTTGTCTTCTTTCTCTATTTTTATTCTCTGTGTATACATTTCTAGCTCTTCCTTATCCTTGTAGTGCCTCTTGATTATTTGTTTAACCCCAATATAATAATTAGGATTAATCATGGATGGCTGGAATTAATTGAATGCTTAATCACTTGATTAATGGTCAGTTAGTTAATGTTCAATTGATGAATTAGTTCACAGGTCAACTTCTTACTTAATAGTTCTTAACTTATCAGTTGCTCTTTCCACACATTTAAGTAATATTTAGATAATTAAGTAATGGAATTCAAACAATTAAAGTAATTAATCAAATAGACAGTTCTTTAAATAAACATATAGACAATTCAATAATTAATTTGCTCTCCTTAATTGATTTCCCCTCTCAAATTGATTTTCAGTTAAATCTGTAACCAAATATTTCTTGCCCCTTATGCTTTATATACTGTTAATATATTGTATATTACTCTATCTCTGATTTATTCCAGCCCCCTATGTCCAGTATTCCAGTATTCATTAATTTATGGAGGGACCTTCCTTTGTTTTAGCAAATCTTTTATAATCCAAAAAAAAAAAACCTTCAGAAAGGGGGGGGGGTGTTCTTACTCTTCTCTCCTTCTGTCCCTTATTCTAATCCCTACTTACAGTCTCTTCATGTTCTTATTTACTGTAGTCCAGTCTCATCTGTCTCCTTTCCACTTTCCCGGTCCCCATCTGCTCGTCCTGGTCCGTCATTTCATCTGCTTCTTGTCCTCGTCCTGTTTGTTGGAGCCGTCTACTTCTCATCCTCATGTCTGTCCTCTTGTCTTGGGTCTTTCCAGCTTCATTCACCCTTGCCGCAATGGTTTCCCTCTCTGCTTCGTCCCTTATTTTTGCTTGCGATCGCTTGCTTGCTTCTTACTTGCTGGGTTGTCTCGGGGTGCCGTTTCCTCTCTCTCTTCTGCTCTGGCTGACAGAGTTTCTCCCGTCTGTTTTGGTCCTCTTTCCCACTGTTTCTTGTGACTTGTCTCTTCTTTCGTTTCTCTAGGCTGCCTTTAGATCTCTATGGTTTGTGTTCTCTCTTTCTGTTCCTCCTGCTTGGGGTGTTTGCCTTATTCCCTCCAGACTCACTTCCAGTCAGGCTGAGCCAAGCGCTTCCCCTGAGCGGCGTGGTGCTCAGCTAGACAAAACAATTCCTCTCCAAGGTCAGTTTACTTTTTATCTTATCTTTGAGGGCTTCAATTTCCTATACCGCTTCTGCCCTTCTTCAAATACTCCCAATTTTCAGTTTCCAGTTTCCAGAAATATTGCAATTATTCTTTAACATACAGTAAAGTCTCACTTATCCAAGCTTCACTTATCCAAGGTTCTGTATTATCCAAGGCAGTCTGCCTTTTAGTAGTCATTGTTTTTGTAGTAAATGTTGCAATGTTTTGGTGCTAAATTCATTAATTTAATTACTACATAACATTACTGTGTATTGGACTGCCTTTTCTGTCAATTTCTTGTAAAACATGTTTTGGTGCTTAATTTGTAAAATCATAATGTAATTTTATGTTTAACAGGCGTTTTTCTTAATCCCTCCTTATTATCCAAGATTTTCGTTTATCCAATGTCCTGCTGGCCCATTTATCTTGGATAAGTGAGACTCTACTGTGTTTGTATCTTTTTTTAGGCTTTATTTCCAATTTTCCATTGACTTATAGTCTTCCTTTAGTTAAGGAATGTTAAGAAGTGAGATGATTTCTCCTTCTTCTTTTATCCTTAAATATATATTGAAATTGCCTCAGTTTCTTCCAATCCCCTTTCATTTTCCTTAGATCCGTACACGATTTAACGATTTCTTTCCTATACACTTTCATTTCTCTCATCTTGATTTCTTCATCTCTGTGTCTAGGCTGCTGTAATCGGGAACAGGATCGGTCTCCGCCCAAGCTTGCCTCCTCGTGTCCCACTGCCCACTGCCCCTCGTCCGGATCCCGTGGCCGACCTCCTTGAGGGGGGCCTGGCTCTTTGGGATCGTCGGTGAGGGTCTTAACAGGTTCGACAGACCCACAAGCCTCAATCCGCTCGAGGGAGGTGAGCTTACTGGCTCAACCAGGATGTTTTTGGGAGGCTGGTGCTCAAGAGCTCTCAAGACACTCAACCAGCCACCATGCTGCCACTCCCGGAAGTCCTGTCCTTGGAGTTTAAAGAGACTCGTTTTTCTTCTGCAGGCTGGAGCTAAATTGGCTAATGCGACCATTGCCTGGTGCATCTAACTGCATGTTTCCTAAGATCCATCCTGCCTCTCTGCATGAAGTATTTTCAAAAATACATTAGAGTCTCACTTATCCAAGCTAAACGGGCCAGCAGGGGCTTGGATAAGCGAATATCTTGGATAATGAGGAGGGATTAAGGAAAAGCCTATTAAACATCAAATTAGGTTATGATTTTACAAATTAAGCACCAAAACATCATGTTATACAACAAATTTGACAGAAAAAGTAGTTCAATACACAGTAATATTATGTTGTAATTACTGTATTAACGAATTTAGCACGAAAATATCACGATATATTGAAAACATTGACTACAAAAATGGCTTGGATAATCCAGAAACTTGGATAAGCGAGGCTTGGATAAATGAGACTCTACTGTAGCAAGCATCTTATCCAGGCTCCTGAGCTCTAAAGACCTCTTGTCATTTTAATGGATTTACCATTTTAATCTTAATTTTAGCTTTACTTTTATTTTTCTTAACCTTTCCATTTTGAGCCTGATCCATTTTCCTTCTCATAAGCCATTTAGAAGATTTATTTATTAGTTTAAGATATATTCAATGAGCCACTCCATTTGAAATGAATGCTCAGATAATAATTTGGCAAATATAATGCCCCTTTTCCTCCAAACCAAAGGAAGACCATAATTACACCTTACCCTCAACTTTCCAAATATTAAATCAACTTGAAAATATGTTTTTTACAAGGAAAACAGCATATGCTAAAACTTTTAAAAATCTGGAAGTAAAAGGAGATCACCAATGTAATATTAAATCAACAACAAGCTCCAAGTTTAGCTTTGAAGTTTAATTTACTGGAATTTAATATTTCATGAACAAACGTAAGAAATAAAAACTTAGTTACTGTGTAAATATCTATATAAACAACTACAAAATAAGATGAAACTCAGCATAGTCTTGCCTTTTATTCTTAATACTCCATTCTATTTTCAGATGTAATAAATGCACAAGGTGTTCCAAGAATCAAGGAACAAAGCCAGTCCACATCTTAAAAGAATGTTATTACTGATATGAACTAAAGAACATTAGCCAGTTTTCAAGAATGCTTCCAAACACTGTAAGTATTATGGCACCAAAGAAACAAGCAGAATCAAGTAATTACCAAGGAGGAATTCTGCCTGCAGATAGTTTTCCTTTCTGTCCTTCACACAGCAATCTATTTGCCACAGAAACAGGATTTTTGATTCCTAAAAAAGACAAGATTAAAAACATCTTCAGAAGTATAGCAATGTTAGTCTGTTACAACAAATTAATCAAGAGCAGGCTCATCCTCCAATTTACAGGTAGACTGGAAAATGAGAAATAAAAATATACTACATCTGCTAGCAGAAAGGCTGAAATACCACGGAAAATAAGTCCCATGACTGTAGACTATGATAGGCATAAATACTTGAAAATGTTATTTATTTTCATCTGGATTCAAGAGAACTAATCAATGAAATCACTCACCGGCATGTACAATTATTATAAGAATAATAAAGAGAAGTACTATCTACCAGTTAAACATCTGGTGATAATTTTTCATAGTACACTTTGTAAAAAATAAAATATTATGGTTGCACTCTGACACCGAAAATACCAAGCTAAAAACAACATCACTCAAAACAATCAGATGAGATTAAAGAGCTACATTTTACATAATATATAGAAGATAATAACTTAGTCCTAAGATCTCCCTAATACACTCTCATTACTAGAATATGTTAGTAAGTTGAGTTCAACTCAGGACACTTTAGCTAATAAGATGGGAGAAGAAGTGAGAGGAAAAGATTTCCTCCTCCTCTCTCACTCTTTCTTTCTGAAGCTCTCGCTAATGCTCTTCTGAAGGAGAAGAGCACAGAAAGTAGCAGAGAGAAGGATAATGTGAAAATCATTGCTGAGTTAGTTTCCTGACACCAGTGGAAAGGCTTATTCCATTTACATCAGATATCTAGATCCAAATCATGATGCTTATTTTTCTCCCTGCAATTACAATATTTTATTTAAGTAAAAAGGTCTGAAATATTATTTTAATTAGTTGCACCTTAATATTTAGAGTCTAGATGTGTTGGACCATTTGCATCATTCCCAGTCAGCTGTTCATTGTGTTTGCTATGCCTTCTGGATATGATAGCAGCTGCAATCCAATGCATTTGCAGGCCATCGGGTTAGGAAGACTGCTTTAAAAACATACTCAATGGCCTTTAAGAATTTCAACAGTTCACCCTTCAGAACTTCATCTCCTTACCACTGAGAGCGCCAACTGCTCCAAAATTTAGTGATTTTCCATCCATAATACTGGCATCACATTCTATTTCACCCAAAAGGTTTAGATTAGATCCCATTCCTGCATTTGTAAAAGGTGAATCCTACAAAGAAATTTAAAGAAAAGTGCATCAAGATAAAACACCCAGAAACATACACATCAAACTCAGGAGTCAAGCAACAATTCCTAGCTAAGCTGGCTGCCCAACATATGTCACTCAGAATAGAAATTGCAACTGAAATTTCCTTGCATGACACGAGAAAAAGGAAAGGCACAGAGGAAAAGTATAAAAGCCGTGGAAGGAATTACCGATGGATAAAAAAGCTCCTATGTGCCTTTAGGATGAGTTAAAGTGAAAGAAACTGTTTTCCTGATACACTATTTGAAAGTCTATTTGAAACCAAAATAATATGACATGGCACAGTATCTGAAAACTTCAGAGTATATGTGAAAAAAGATGTACTCTACTGGCAAATTCTAGAAGGCTGATGAAAATTAATTGGAAGACTATACTGCAGAAAATAGATGTCATTGTCACACAAATGAACATGTCCCTGCACCATCTGGAAGATTTCATCGGTCTTCCTAATAAGATGATGGCAAGCATGATCTAAGAAAACATGGTATATAGAAAATTTGAGTTGTGACACTTAGTTGAGTTGTGGGTAATTTTTCACACTGCTTTCAATGGGACATAGTTGCAATTTGTTTACTCTAGATACAATCTTTTTCATACAGCTGAAGCAATGAATTGTAGAAGTTGCTTATAACCAGAAAGCAAACATTCTGCAAAAGAAAAACTGAAGTGTCAAAACTATTTAGAGGAACTGGTAATCATATCAGACTTGCACTCCACTCCCAATTTCAACATAAATCACAAATTATATTTCTTTTAAAGTTGAACTTTACATTATTAATCAGTTTGCAAAAAAAGTATAACCACAAGCTATTCTGGCAAAACTGCTAGATAAATCTATACAGATAAGAGAGGAAAGATACAGAGACTTTATGCAAAGCATTTGTCGGTCAACACTTTTAAAGTTTGAGATAAAACTCATCATGTTTCATGTTTGAAAAGTATATAGATAATGTTCAGCTATATATACTCAAAGTGATTCCATCTCAGTTTCTCTCACAATGCTCGGAATTTCATTTCTTAAATATTTTACTTCCAACATGCATTTGCATAAATACTGACAGCATGACAAGCACACAATATTTTCTAGCTGCAAACAATACTGCTGGAAAATCTTTAAAAATTACTCAGCTCTGACATTCCAGCCAAGCTTTACAGCCAAATGATCATTCTGCTTTGTTTTCAGCATGTACTGAATAACGTCTGGGTGATTTGGGGAGTGTTTATTCAACATTGTTTGCTCTTATGCAGGATAAATGTTGACTATGATGCAAGCTAAGTTGTCTTTGAAATATATAGTCTAGAAATGTGTTAAGTCTATACATTTTAGTTTTAAAAAACAGTCCAAAACACCTGGGTTGAATTATGTAAGGGTCAATATAAGAACTATACTCTGACAAAAAGCAAAAACATCCCCTTCTCTGAAGCCCATTCTCTAGTCAACAGATTAATCCTCTTTGTTGAGTATGAGAGTAGCTAATTGTATCATAGTGATGTGAGTGTAAAAGCATCATTTTCCTATTACTGTCAGGAGATAATTACTATCTATAATAAAAATGAATAAAGAAGCATTAACCATCAAAATAGAGCTTTTATGATCTTTACCAGTCACAATATTCTATTATACAACATGAATATATAACATTATCATTATTTTCCCATTTCTCAATAGTCATGTGCATTTGTATGGAATCGCTGTTCGTTTTGTTGTTTCATTCATTTTGTCTCGTTTTTATATTTGTCCCCATTTCCGAAAATGGGGCACCTATACGGATAGATTTTCGTCTAACGTATGAAAAAATGAAAATTTTCGGACCATTGGCAGCAATGGGAGGGATTCAGAGGCTCGCCCACCCACTCAGTTTTAGGGCTAAAGGGGTGAAAATTGCCACACACAGAGGGCCATATCGACCCTTTTTAGGCCACCAACTTGGGGATTATAAACAAGGAAACTCAACCAAGGGAGGGGGAGGAAATATAGTTTTCCCAAGGGCCAAGCTCCGCTAGCCTACTGTATTTTAGTGAAATGCAAACACTCAAGGGTTGGGAATTGCAAAGGTACTAGAGAGAGAAAATAATTATAGTTCTCCTAAGGGCCAGTTTTAGAGAAAGACTGAAGGTTTGAATAGAGATAGGTGCCCAAAAATGTCTTCGCTTTCAAAAATATGTGTAATCTATAACAAATAATAAGACTATCCTATTGTATTTGTTTTCTATACAGCCCAAAGGAGAGGGAGGACCAAGCCAGAGGCAATACAGAGAATTAGGGAGAAATAAAAGAGTAGATTTTCCAAGGGCCAGTTATAGAGAGAGAGGGGGGGGGTTGATTTCTAAATAGAGAAGGGAAGCCCAACAATTTCTTTCCTTTGAAATATATTTCTTTAAAAAAACAAATGGGGGGAGGAAGAAGGGGGTTTTACACAAAGAAGAAAGGTCCCACACGCACTCCCCAGCCAAACTCACCCCTACCACTTCAAAAATCCCAGTCCCTTCCCTTCAAAGGGAAAATTATTAAAATAAACCAAGCATCCAGGCAAAAAAGAAAACCCAAATCTGTGTCCACTGCCCAGTGCCCTCACCAGCAAGGCAAAGAAGCAGCAAGGCTGAAAGCAAAACGCAAGGCAAGGCAACCAGCAGCAAGCCAAGCCGAGAGAGAGCGAGTGAGTCCACCCACAGCAGCAAACGATGCAACCACAATGGCCACTTTAGGGGCAGCCCACCCCTTAAATAGCTTCCCTGTCAGCCCACGTCACTGTTTTCTTGGCCTCCAATTGGGCAAAGATTGCCTCCTCCCATCTCCTCCTCTGACGCATGCAGAAGAAATCTGGTTTGGAGCAGAGTATTTTCTTCTGAGTTTCAATTTGAGAAAGCTCTGATAGATAAAGTCCCATAATCCATGTGACTTTAAGATGCTGTAACATGCATGTCCCCATATAAAACATACCTGCTTCCCCACTTAAGAGTATGACATGCAATGCAAAAAAATCAAAATAATCAACGTTCTTCTATTTGGGGCTCAAAGTTTGATATTGGTTAACAATATTTATGCAAAAAGGTATTACTAGCAGTGCTTAAAAACTGAATAGCTAAATCAAAACCTTTTCACTTTACACTCCTATTTGGAACAACATGTTCCTTAGTTCACTGTTCTATAGTCCAATTTTCCTCCGTATTCCACAAATTTAATCAACCATAATTTGCCATTTTAAAAAATACAAAATGCAAATTTTCATTTTACCATTTCATTTCTCATAAGGGATGTCATTTTACTACACCATTTTATAACGGGTGACTTCAGCATCCACTGATTTTGATATTCCTTGGGAGTTACTGGAACCAACCTCTCATGGATGCCTTCCCCAGAGCCCCCAGTCAAGTTGAAAATCAGATATATTTATTATTTAGTCTATAATGCATATTTCTCTCTCATCTGAATTAACTTAAATCTCGCTAAGACACTGACAGACTTAGCTTTGCTTTCCATAGTTCTTTTTATATGCTTTTAGAACATATACTAAGATTATTTATTTATTTATTTATTCACATTTCTACCCTGCCTTTCTCAACCTCAGAAGGGACTCAAGGTGGCTTAGAATCATAGAATCATAGAATCATAGAATAGTAGAGTTGGAAGAGACCTCATGGGCCATCCAGTCCAACCCCCTGCCAAGAAGCAGGAAATCGCATTCAAAGCATCCCCGACAGATGGCCATCCAGCCTCTGCTTAAAAGCCTCCAAGGAAGGAGCCTCCACCACAGCCCGGGGGAGAGAGTTCCACTGTCGAACAGCCCTCACAGTGAGGAAGTTCTTCCTGATGTTCAGGTGGAATCTCCTTTCCTGTAGTTTGAAGCCATTGTTCCGTGTCCTAGTCTGCAGGGCAGCAGAAAACAAGCTTGCTCCCTCCTCCCTTTGACTTCCCTTCACGTATTTGTACATGGCTATCATGTCTCCTCTCAGCCTTCTCTTCTGCAGGCTAAAAATGCCAAGCTCTTTAAGCCGCTCCTCATAGGGCTTGTTCTCCAGACCCTTAATCATTTTAGTCGCCCTCCTCTGGACGCTTTCCAGCTTGTCAACATCTCCCTTCAACTGTGGTGCCCAGAATTGGACGCAGTATTCCAGGTGTGGTCTGACCAAGGCAGAATAGAGGGGGAGCATGACTTCCCTGGATCTAGACGCTATACCCCTATTGATGCAGGCCAGAATCCCGTTGGCTTTTTTAGCTGCCACATCACATTGTTGGCTCATGTTTAACTTGTTGTCCACGAGGACTCCAAGGTCTTTTTCGCACACACTGCTGTCAAGCCAGGCGTCCCCCATTCTGTATCTTTGATTTCCATTTTTTCTGCCGAAATGAAGTATCTTGCATTTGTCCCTGTTGAACTTCATTTTGTTAGTTTCGGCCCATCTCTCTAGTCTGTCAAGATCGTTTTGAATTCTGCTCCTGTCTTCTGGAGTGTTGGCTATCCCTCCCAGTTTTGTGTCGTCTGCAAACTTGATGATCGTGCCTTCTAACCCTTCGTCTAAGTCGTTAATAAAGATGTTGAACAGAACCGGGCCCAGGACGGAGCCCTGCGGCACTCCACTTGTCACTTCTTTCCATGATGAAGATGACGCATTGGTGAGCACCCTTTGGGTTCGTTCGCTTAGCCAATTGCAGATCCACCTAACCGTAGTTTTGTCTAGCCCACGTTTTACTAGTTTATTTGCCAGAAGGTCGTGGGGGACTTTGTCGAAGGCCTTACTGAAATCCAGGTAGGCTACATCCACAGCATTCCCTGTATCGACCCAACTTACATAATAGGCAACTATTTGATGCCTTAAAAACAGTGTACAATTCAAGTCAACATTACAAGAAAATTATAAAATACATTAAAATAATTGAAACATTTAAAACAATACAGTCACAGTTAAACACGTAATCCACAAGTGTAAACCGGGCCATTCCAAGAGTCATTGCACATCAATCCATATACAGTAGAGTCTCACTTATCCAAGCTAAACAGGCCGGCAGAAGCTTGGATAAGCGAATATCTTGGATAATAAGGAGGGATTTAGGAAAGGCCTATTAAACATCAAATTAGGTTATGATTTTACAAATTAAGCACCAAAACATCATGTTATACAACCAATTTGACAGAAAAAGTAGTTCAATATGCAGTAATGTTATGTTGTAATTACTGTATTTACAAATTTAGCACCAAAATATCACAATATATAGAAAACATTGACTACAAAAATGGCTTGGATTATCCAGAGGCTTGGATAAGCGAGGCTTGGATAAGTGAGACTCTACTGTATGTCTATTTCACAAGTTCTCCAAAGGCTTGGTAACAAAGGTTAAGAGGGAAAGGGGCTGAGCTAATACCCCTGGGGAGGGAATTCCACAGCCAAGGGGCCACCACTGAGAAGGCCCTGTCTTTCATCCCCGCCAATCGCACCTGTGAGGAAGGCAGGATCGAGAGCAGGGCCTCTCCACACAATCGCAAACTCCAAGACGGTTCATAGAGGGCAATACGTTCTGACAGGCAAGCTGGGCCAGAACAATTTAGGGCTTTATAGGCTAAAGCCAACACTTTGAATTATGCTCAGTAGCAGACTGGAGGCCAGTGGAACTGACGTAACAGGGGGGTTGTATGCTCCCTGTACCCTGCTCCGGTGAGCAATCTGGCCACTGCCTGTTGAACCATTTGAAGCTTCTGAACAATCTTCAAAGGCAACCCCATGTAGAACACATTGCAATAGTCTATTCGGGATGTAACCATAGCGTGGACTACCGTAGCCAAGTCTGACTTTCCAAGGTACAGGTACAACTGGAGCACAAATTTTAATTGTGCAAAAGCTCCCTGGCTACCACTGAAACCTTGGGTTCCAGAATCAGAGATGAGTTCATGAGAACTCCCAAGCTGCTAACCTGCGTTTTCAGGGGGAGTGTAACCCCGTCCAACACAGGCTGTAACCCTATTCGGCCTTCCAACTAACCAGGAGTACCTCTGTCTTGTCTGGATTCAATTTCAATTTGTTCGTCCTCATCCAGACTGTCAAAGCTGCCAAGCACCAGTTCAGGACCTGCACAGTCTCCTTAGCAGAAGGTGGAAAGGAGTGATAAGAATTGAACGTGATCTGCGTACAGATGACACCAAACTCCAAAACTCCAGATGATCTCTCTCAACCGCTTTTTCCAACATTATTATGAGAATTGAATGGTGACTAGAGTAATAAGAACTGGACCAGGAAAACTGAGGATCACATCCCTTGCCCTACCAACGATTTCTATGCCTCCAATGATTTTATAAGCATATGATTGCTGCTAATTACAATAATACAGTAGGGTCTCACTTATCCAAGATAAATGGGCCGGCAGAATATTGGATAAGCGAAAATCTTGGATAATAAGGAGGGATTAAGAAAAAAGCCTATTAAACATAAAATTACATTATGATTTTACAAATTAAGCACCAAAACATGTTTTACAAGAAATTGACAGAAAAAGCAGTTCAATACAGTAATGTTATGTAGTAAATACTGTATTTACGAATTCAGCACCAAAACATTGCAACATTTACTACAAAAACAATGACTACTAAAAGGCAGACTGCCTTGGATAATACAGAACCTTGGATAAGTGAAACTTGGATAAGTGAGACTCTACTGTAATAGCTTCTGTCAACAGGAGAAAGAGAAGTACCATCAGAAAGGTGAGAGAAACCAAAAAAAAGGAAAATACAGTGTTTATTGAATCTCCAATATGCAACATTCCCTTGAGAATGTCAACAAAGAACAGAATAAACAAACACAGAACTTGAGAAATGAACAGCAATAAACCGAGCTTCTTCCTATCCGAATGGCTGAAAATTCAAGCAATTAAAGGACAAGCTGAGCCATGGTGCACATTTCAAAACATTACAACTGTCATACCTCAGCATGTAAATAAACATTCAAAAGCTGTCTAGGGATTAAGTGGGGGAGAAACCAAGTCAAGAGATGCTGATGCCGATGGAAAGGTTTTCTTTCAAACAAATGGTTGCTGGGGCCACAATGGTGTATGCAGTCAAGTTGAGGATTATGACATCATTAGCCATTATTTTCTTTTAACCGACAGGGTCACAAAGGTAAGCTATAACTGAATAAAGGATGTGGTTGAGATACCAAATTAAAAACAAATGGCAAAATTGCCAAGAAATGAGAAAAGCAAGAAAGCAAAGATAAAAGAAAAGAAAAGTGGGTCATGCTGGCTGGGAATAAGTTAGGTCTCACAGTAGCTTACATACTCTATTTTTATATACTTTTTAGCCAACCTTTTGCAGAGCATCTCAATAATTGATGCTATGAGGTTTAAAATTACAGCATTTGGAAACTTTAATACAGTAGAGTCTCACTTCTCCAACATAAACGGGCCGGCAGAACATTGGATAAGTGAAAATGTTGGATAATAAGGAGTGATTAAGGAAAACTCCATTAAACGTCAAATTACGTTACGATTTTACAAATTAAGCACCAAAACATCATGTTTTACAACAAATCAACAGAAAAAGCAGTTCAATACATGGTACTGTTATGTAGTAATTATTGTATTTACAAATTTAGCACCAAGGCATCGCAATGTATTGAAAACACTGACTACAAAAACACTGACTACTAAACAATTGACTACAAATAAAGATAGAATTGCATAAAGTGAAATTACAGTAACAACACTGCCGGAAATTAGATAAGTAAAAAGTTCAGTCCTTGCTGCCTAGAGAAACAGCTATGGATCCGGGAGGGAGGCGAATGTTGGATAAGTTGGCAGGGGGTTGGACTGGATGGCCCATGAGGTCTCTTCCAACTCTACTATTCTATGATTCTATGTAAGACTCCACTGTAATCAGGAAATACTTAGACCTCTAATTACAGTTAAGTAGCTAAGTACAGACATCAGAAATCACTAAATTGAAGCCTAATTCTCTGTTCTCATCCTACAACCATAAGGACTCGGAACTAATTTGCTTGCCTAACTCATTTCATAAACAGCATGCAAAGCCATCATACAGACAGCCCTAATTCAATTCCTGTTTTGCTAGTTGCTTCCTCTGAAATATAGATTACCGCACCTGTCTCCCATTCAATACTAATCAGGGCTGACCCTACTTAGCTTCCAAGATCAGACAGGATCTTGTGCCTTACAGTCAATGTAGCGTTTTGCCAGGGCAAGATTCAAGAGCTCATAAACTTACTGCCAGTTCTCTAACCAGGATGAAACATACATAAAGAAAGAAGCAAATCCTAACTTCTGAAATGAAAGTAAAACACGTAAAATGCAGAGTAAATCTGTCAGCCACCTTTCACAGAAAAAGGAACAACCTTTCAGCAATAACAAAGAAAAGGAAGAACCCATTATATACATCTATGCCCTCTTACATATGCATATGTTCTCAGATTAATACATGCAATACAGGATAGGAGGAACAGAGAAATATGGTCAACAAACTGCATCCAAATGACTGAATGCCTGAATAAATGTAAGTACCTCTAGTTCAACTAGCGCTGCAGTCACTGCATCTGTTACAAGAGCCCCAGCCTGTAGCTTTTCAATCGCCTAGAAGACAGAATATTTAAGATATAAAATCTTGCCTTTTGATTTTTTACATATTAAATTTTATACAATATAACCTAGTGAATAAATTGATCCTGAAATTGATGTTTTCAAAGTCATTTCAAAAGATGTGTAGGAACTACTCTAAAAAAAATTACAGAACTTCCAAAACATGAACCACACAAATTAAGAACTCCAACTATATTATGAAAAAAACCTGCTGTGAACATGAAGACACCAAAGCTGCCATACAAGAATAGATAAATAGAAGTATTCTTCTTTGTACTGCATACAATGGGCAATGAAGCAGAAAACTATATTCTCATTATTGATCGGTTAAAAGTAAAGATAAAGGTTTCCCCTGACGTTAAGTCCAGTTGTGATCAACTCTGGGGGTTGGTGCTCATCTCCATTTCTAAGCCGAAGAGCCAGCATTGTCCACAGACATCTCCAGGTCAAGTGGCCGGCATGACTGCATGGAGCGCCATTACCTTCCCGCCGGAGCGGTACCTATTGATCTACTCACATTTGCATGTTTTCGAACTGCTAGCTTGGCAGGAGCTGGGGCTAACAGCGGGCGCTCATTCCGCTCCCGGGATTTGAACCTGGGTCTTTTTGGTTCGCAAGCTCAGCACTTTAACACGCTGTGCCACCAGGGGCCCCAAGGGTTATTGATCGGTTAGGAGTATTTAAATCAGAATCTTCCCAATAATCTAAACTAAAGTTGAGTCACTGAATTGTTGAAAACTAGAGCAATAATTATATAAACTCCATTGAATCAACGGAATTCAAGTCTTATAGTAAAATACGCTTGTTAATGGAAGATATTTCCACTGTAAATACACTAAGTTAATCACAATTCAGGAGTTTAGACACATGTTTTAGCTATAGAAACAGAAACAGCCCAATGAAATTTCAATAAAGAAGCAAAAATTAAACAAGAAGTTTGATGAGGGGAACGGTGTGCCATCATTTACAATGCCTTCCTATAGCGCTGAAGACACAATATAATGATCTAAACCAGGGATTCTTAAACTTTTTCCATCTGTGACCCCTTTCCACTTTCCACATATACATGACCCCAGGTATATAAAATAGGTATAAAATCAAACGTTTATTGATAATACAACACTATTAGCAAGACTTGCTAATAGTGACACAGCTGAAACATTTTCTGCTGAGTCCACTGTGAGTCCTGCATGTTGCTGCTAACAAATTTGTGATGGATGGTGTTCAGAAAGCTTTTCTTGTTACATTTTTGTGACCCCAAATTGAGCTAAGGAGACCCAATTTGAGTTGGGACCCATAGTTTAAGAAGCAATGATCTAAATCAGGGGTCCCCAAACTAAGGCCCGGGGGCCGGATGCGGCCCTCCAAGGTCATTTACCTGGCCCCCGCCCTCAGTTTTATAATATAATATATTGTATATACATATAATATTGATAATAATATTATAATGTAATACAATATAACACTAATAATAATACCATATAATAATATTAATTATATATTCTATATTACATATAATATTACTAATAATATTACAGTATAGTGGTATAGTTCAACATAGTAATATATAATGCTAATATTGTGCTATGCTAATAATATATATTGTATGTACATATAATTTGTAAGCCACTCTGAGTCCCCTTTGGGGTGAGAAGGGTGTGATACAAATGTAGTAAATAAATAATAAATAAATTTTAGACTTAGGCTCACCCAAAGTCTGAAATGACTTGAAGGCACACAACAACAACAACAACAACAACAACAACCCTAATTAACTTGACTATCTCATTGGCCAGAAGCAGGCCCTCACTTCCCATTGAAATCCTGATAGATTTATGTTGGTTAAAATTGTTTTCATTTTTAAATATTGTATTGTTCTTTCATTGTTGTTGTTGTTTTGCACTACAAATAAGACATGTGCGGTGTGCATAGGAATTTGTTCGGTTTTTTTTCAAATGATAATTCGGCCCCTCCACAGTCTGAAGGATTGTGGACCAGCCCTCGGCTTAAAAAGTTTGAGGACCCCTGATCTAAATGATCTGAAGACCGTCTCATATCTTATATCCTACTGTGATTGCCACAACTTGAGATTGGCCTTCTGATCACCTTCCAGTCACCAGCCAGTTATTCTCAACTATTACTCCTTAGACTGAGTATTTCTTCCAAGAGTTCAAAATAGCCCATGCAAAAAGAAAAACAAGGTCATCATTTAAAGCACAGCTTTTTTTAAAGGTGAAAACAATTCTTAACTGGGGTAAATAAAGTGTAGTCCTCCAGATGTTGCTGGAGTATGATTATCGTTCCTAACAGTTTGTTATGCAGTCTACACTGCATTACATTAACATCTAGAGATGCCAAGCTCCTTATTACAATTCTAAATTAAAAAGTAGGTGGAGATTACACCTAAAGACTAAAATAAACTGAAATGGAGACAGGTTTAAAATGCAAGAAAGTGAACTACTATTTGTTGAAATACTATTTATGCCATAAATGGGATTTAATAAGTGGTAACATGGTTAATTGGAAATCTCAGTACAGTGTAACTATTAAAATGTAAGCATGAGCAAGTTCAACAGGCCTTAATCCCAGGTTAAAAATGCAACATAAACATTCAAAATTTATCAAACCCCATCTAGAACAACTACAGTAGAGTCTCACTTATCCAACATAAACGGGCCGGCAGAACGCTGGATAAGCGAATATGTTGGATAATAAGGAGAGATTAAGGAAAAGCCTATTACACATCAAATTAGGTTATGATTTTACAAATTAAGCACCAAAACATGTTATACAACAAATTTGACAGAAAAAGTAGTTCAATACGCAGTAATGCTATGTAGTAATTACTGTATTTACGAATTTAGCACCAAAATATCACGATGTATTGAAAACATTGACTACAAAAATGCGTTGGATAATCCAGAATGTTGGATAAGCGAGTGTTGGATAAGTGAGACTCTACTGTACTATAAAAAGTAGCAAATTAAGGAAATTCCAGAAGTTAAAGATAATGCCTATGCAGCCTTAACACCATCATCTAGAAATTTCAACTAAATGGAACACTGCCCCAAGGAGCACTGTAAGTCCGCCTTTTCCACCCATCCATCCATTTATTTATGTATTTATTTTGCACAAGATGACAATTTTCTTGATTTTTTTGTAAAAAGAGCAAGTCACCAAAATCTAACAAATTTGAAAGTCCTTAAATTGGCACACAAATTTGTTACTTTCTTTTAAAAAATTAGCCAGATATGTAGATATGTATTGCAATTTCTGGACTCGGGGAAGAAAGGTTTGCATATATCTCCAAAATTAAACACAATCCTTCTTAAGACTGAAAGCTAATCTACTTTTAAAAAATGTAACAAATATTAATTAATAATTTCTGATAATTACAAGTAAGCGGAAAGCATTTTTCAACTGACCACTTCTTACCTTCCGGCAGGCTCTTTTGCACACATGCTTATATTCTTTGGCTTTGGATTCAGAATGATACCCTGCACCTAATATCAGGAAGATGTGGGGGTTGGGATATAAAGGGAAGGAAAGCGGGTAAGTGCATAAAACAGAAATAATATTTCCATAAAACACACACACACATTTGTCACTTTCTTTAAAAAATTAGCAAAATTACCAACAAAAATGTATCTCATAAGAAGTCTGTAAACCCATATCCATCCTATTAAAAGAGGGGCATAATTGTGCTGTCCTCCAGATGTTGAAATATAAGTCCCAGCATTCCTCCCTATTGATTTATACTCACTGGAGTTGAAGGGAGTTATAATCCAGTATCTGGAGGGTGACATATTTCCTCCTCTAAATGAAAGTCTTCCCCGCACATGCTACAGATAGTATTTTGTTCTAAAATTTCTAATGTGCAAAGGTCTATCAATATACAAACAGTATAAGGATAATTCTGAATAAGTCTCCATAGGTTTCTATAATCGGTCACTCTTTCAGAAACATGCTGCCTTCTATGAAATGATATATATGTGTGTGTGTGTATATCAGATAACAACTACATATTATTCAATGTAGTCTGGCCCAGTAACAACTCAAATAAAAAAAAATTACCCTAAACAACCAAGATGAAATTCAAAACTCTGAACTCACAGGACTCCCATTGCCATTTCCCTTCTTATGGGCCTTCAAGTCAACGCCAACATATGGTGACTCTATGAGTTGTCTGGGCAAGCTTTACTTAGAGGTTTGCCATTGTGGTTTTTCAAAGCTGAGAAAGTGTGACTGGCTCAGTTGTCCAAGTGGATTTCCCTGGAAGAGTGAGAATTTGAGTCTTTGTCTACCACGTTCCTTGTCAGCACTCAGACCACCCATACAACACTGATAATGGATTTTCATAACTTGCATGACATTGTTTTCATGCCTAACAGTAAGAAAACATCATTTGTACATGTTAAGATTATCCTGTTGCTTTCTAGCCTTGAAAATATGCCATAGCTTTTGGGCCGAATAACTATTTATTCATTAAAAAAGTGGTAAGTCATTAAAAACAAAGAGATAATTAAGAAATTCTGTTAAACCAGAAAAGTTAGATAGTTCTAAAACCTAAGAAAATGATGAAAAAAGCCTTTACAGTCAGTCCTTTACATTGGAGGTTTCACGCTGTTGGTTTTGATTTTTCAACAGCTTGTACCCAGGCCCTGACTCTTGATGGTGCAGTTACCATGTGAATATCCACAAAGTAGTCCTGTTTCCAGCTGCGCCCCTAACCCCCATGAAATTGGAATGTTGACTGTAAGTTTACATTTTAATTTAAGGGACGACAATCTACAGTTCTCATACTAATTTCAATAGAATTCCATTATCCGGGCAGACTACAAATGGGGGTGCTAGACAGAGGATAGTCCATTTTATGGGGGTGGGGGGTTTGAAGGAGAAAAACCATTTTCCCGTTTTCTCGTTATTCCCCCCACCCATGTCGCCGTCCTGGAAACAACCCTCATTTTTGAAATGGGGAGAGTGAATAATCAGTGAAAATGGGGGGAAATGGTTTCCCTCCTTGAACTCTTCCCCCACCAATAAAATGGACTGTCCTTCTCT
The DNA here is from genome assembly GCF_035594765.1 of Anolis carolinensis. Lineage (NCBI taxonomy): Eukaryota > Metazoa > Chordata > Lepidosauria > Squamata > Anolidae > Anolis > Anolis carolinensis. Next base: position 163,444,825 of record NC_085841.1, read on the forward strand.
CTCTAGCACCCCCTTCTGGCCTCCACCCAGATAATGGAACCGTATCCTAATTTCAAATCTGAAAAGCTGTGTGGCAAGAGCAATCTTACTGGGTGGGGAAGAAGTAGGAGAGGAAAATTTTTGAGAGAAGGAAAGAGGTGTCCCTGTCCATTTTTGGCTCCATCTCTCCCCCAAATGATTATCCCAAGGGAATCTAGTCCTCAAAAGAAAATTTTCCACTTTGACCTTAATCAAAAACAACATGGCGAATCCACAAATGTAAACCTCAGGAAGCCACTTGTGATGGGAGAAAAGAATGTGTACTTTAAATCAAGATACTCAAATGAGAATCATAAAGATCCGTGACTTGTGCTGTTTGTTCTAAGAGGACAAGAAATCGTTTGAAAAGGGATACTCATAATCATGTGCAACGGAGGAGGACACTAGAAAAGCAATTCATATCCAAAGTTCAATTTCTTTATCAATCCCTTCCTGGTATCCAAGCTTTACATTCTCCCCAATGTATTGTACACTAAGCTCTAGCATAATCAACCTTCCTGTTGATTAAGATGTGTCTATACCTGCATGTACAAGCACAAATCCCACTTGTCTCACTTTCTGCATCGCTTCATGTTCTTTCACCATCATCCTTACAGTAGTGGCATGAGAAGATTTGGAGGGAAGAACTTCCACAGAACTTATTCCCTTTTCCATGATCATAATTCAAGGTTACCATCTTCAGTGGAAGGCAGCATGCTTTCATCCAAGGAAAAATCCAGAAGGAAAGACTTCCTGAAAGCAAAATAATAAGTACTGTATGTACTACACTCTTTTAATAACCGAGAGAGGACTTCATGCAAGTTAATTTTATGAACGACAAGCACTCCCCAAGTTACAAACAAGATCAGTTCTGTAGATCTATTCTTAGGTTGAATCTGTAAGTCAGAACAGGTACATTTTTAACTGTAACTCCAGCCAAATATATATAGTGATTTTAGCTTTGGATAGCACTATGAGTCGTTTGTAAGTCGGATGTTTGTAATTGCCTGTATAACCAATTGCACAGTATTAGCCAAGTAAATGCACTTGGCCCCCACCCCACATCAACACCAAAACCAACAGGAATATAGTATGTTTTGTTCTATTCATTCTCCCCTCCCCCCTATTTTTCTGCACCAGTGCACTTGATAAAAAGTTTTGAGGAACTGAAAAACTTGTGCCATTTATAACGTTTGTAACTGCTGCCTGTTCCAACTTGCATACAAATTTGGCTTAAGGACAAACCTACAGACCCTAGTCAGTCATACGACAGATCTCAAAATAGGGACTCAGCCTGTATTAGATAGGGTTACACTCCTCCTGAAAACGCAGGTTCACAGTTTGGGAGTACTCCTGGATTCGGCTCTGAAACTGAAGGACCAGGTATCAGCAGTGACCAGAAGTGCTTTTGCAGAGTTAAAGCTAGTGTGCCAACTGGGCCCATTCTTAGAGAAGTCCGATCTGGCCACAGTGGTACATGCCTTGGTTACATCCCAGATGGACTACTGTAATGCGCTCTACATGGGGCTGCCTTTGAAAAGTGTTTGTAAACTTCAGTTGGTCCAAAGAGCAGCAGCCAGACTGGGGTTGGCTACAGGAAGCAGACAACCCCCCTGTTGAAGTAGCTCCACTGGCTGCCAACACGTTTCCAGGCACAATTCAAAGTGCTGGTTTTGATCTACAAACCCCTATATGGCTCCGGTCCAGGTTATCTGAAGAACTATATCTCTTTCTATGAATCTAGATGTCTATGAGACTTCTACGATCTATTGGAGGGCATTCTCTCTGTCCCACCACCTGCTCAAGTGCACCCCACATGGGAAATGGGTGGGCTCCATCCCTGTTGGCCTTCTGCAAGCAGGTTAACACTTTTCTCTGCTAGCAGACATTTGGGGAAGAATAATGAGCATGTTGCTGGGGAGGTCATACCGTAGATTGGATTTGGGGAGGGGGGGGGCTGAGTTTTAAACATAGGGTTGTTGTATGTTTTCCGGGCTGTATGGTCATGTTCCAGAAGTATTCTCTGCTGACGATGCCTGCCATAGATGTGGGCGAAATGTCAGGAGATAATACTTCTGGAACATGGCCATATAGCTCAGAAAACATGCAACCCCATGATCCCGGCCATGAAAGCCTTCGACAACACCGTTATAAACATAGTTTTAGGCTCTTCCACACAGCTGAATAAAACCCCATATTATCTGCTTTGAACTGGAATATATGGTAGTGTGGACTCAGATAACCCAATTCAAAGCAGATATTGTGGGATTTTCTGCCTTGATATTTTGGGTTATATGGCTGTGTTGAAAGGCCCTCAGATTACCCAGTTCAAAGCAGATATTTGGGGGGGGGGAGGGTTGCCTGTATATTCTGGGTTATATGGCTTTGTGGAAGAGCCTTTAATGGTATTTTAACTGTCAAGACCTTCTTCTGCCAACAGGCTTTTTTGGAGAAGGGTAAGGGTAGATTCTAGGGAGGGTGGGTGGGTTTGGGGGGAATATGAATTTTAAAGTCAATTTTAACGTATTTGCTGTACAGTAGAGTCTCACTTATCCAACGTTCTGGATTATCCAACGCATTTTTGTAGTCAATGTTTTCAAAACATCGTGATATTTTGGTGCTAAATTCATCATTACAGTAATTACCACATAGCGTTACTGCGTATTGAACTACTTTTTCTGTCAAATTTGTTGTATAACATGATGTTTTGGTGCTTAAAATCATAACCTAATTTGATGTTTAATAAGCTTTTCCTTAATTCTTCCTTATTATCCAACGTATTCACTTATCCAACGTTCTGCCGGCCCGTTTATGTTGGATAAGTGAGACTCTACTGTATTTTAATTCTGTTTTCACCATACTGCTATTGTTTAATTTTTTAAAAAATTTTGTATTGCTTTTTAAAAATGGTTTACTGTAGATAAATGTTAGCCACCTTGAGTTACCATGGAGAGAAAGGCGGGATGTAAATAAGGATGATAATGATAATAACTTGGGGACTGCCTGTAAATGTACCTTCGTTTACCAACAGCCAGTACAAATTTTGATCAAATCACTTCCATTATTAAAATACATATATCTCAATATAGAATATCTTCTATATACACATAATAAAAGTGAAAATCTATATGTGTGTATGTGGCTGGGGTGTCCACTTACACAGGCAAGCCCAACTCCACAAACAGCTATAGCTTCCACCTATGAGGAGTCACCAATGGCTCTCTCTCCAATGACATTGCAGGTTACAGTGAGCGCTGTGAACATGTCCAAGAGCCCTGTCAAGAGCCCTCCACAAACACCATCCTGCCCCCCACCCAAGTGAAGGCATTCATACGGGGACAATTTCATCCTAGATTTTTTGTTTTTCCTCCACCAAAGACACCCCCCAGTGTTCCTTTCTCCACTAGTGTGGAATTAGCATGACCCCACCCAGTGCCTCTCTCATAACTCTTTCCTACCCATTCCTTGTTGTAGTTCACTCTGCATCAAGACACAGCACTGTGACCCCTCACCCCCGACAATAGACCTGGACCACATTTGGCACACAGAACCCCATGACCAACAGAACATACTGAAGGGATTTAGGGGGAACTGGCCTTGACATTTGGGAATTCTAGGTACTGGGATTTATAGTTCACCTGCAATCAAAGAGCACTATGATCCCCACCAATGATGGACCTGGACCTAACTTGGCACACAGAACCCTCATGAGCAACAAAAAATACTGGAGAGCTTGGGGAAAATTCACTTTGACTTATAGGAGTTGTAGTGCCTACTTCCAGAGAGCACTGTGAACCCAACCAACAATAGATCTGGACAAAATTTAGCACGAACATCCGATATACCCAATTTTGAATACTGGCGGGGTTTGGGGGGAATTGTCCTTGATATTTGGGAGTTGTAGGTACTGGGATTTATAGTTCACCTGCAATCAAAGAGAACACCGAACCCCACCTGCAGCATCTCTTGTTCGAAACAAGAGAGGCAGGAGCATGAAGGGAAATGGTATGGGAGGGTCCACAAAATAATGGCTAATCCCCACACGGGAGGCTTCTCAGCCACATGCCAAGAGAAGGGGCACCGGCCCGCACCACCAGGCTCACCCGCTCCTCCGCAGCTGAGGCCACGCGGCCGCCATTCCCGAAGGGGGCTCTGGTCTCTCTCCTGAGGAAGGAAGGGGAGCTACTTCCCCAAAGCCTCCTGGGCCCAATGTTCCCGCCCCATGGCCTCGGCCGCCCTCCTCAACCGGCCGCAGTCGAGGCCTCCCAGCATCCAGGGACGGGAACCTCGGGAGGCTGCCAGGGGCAACCGAGCCGCCGACGCGATGCACTCGCATCCTCACTGCGTCACAAACGCGCCCCTAGCGTCGGCCCGTGACGTCACAAGGGCCGCCGCCAGCGCGCGTTTCCCTCTCCTCGCGCAGCGCCTCCCTCTCCCCTTCACGCCACTCACCCGCCACCGCTGGCCTGGCCGAAGGAAAGCGCTCAGCAAAGAAGCTGCCTTATTTAAAAAGAGAGGCACACATACTTTTCCGGTTCCCAGTGGACCGTGTCGGCCGCCATATGCGGGGCGAGAGAGTGGCGGAAGCGGATTTGAGGCTCCCTTATTATCCCTATTCATCCGCCATTGCCTTCTTCGGTGGCAGCTGCATACAGTCTTTGAATTGGGTTATATGGCAATGTAGACTTTGAGCCCTTCCACACAGCCATATAACCCAGAATATCAAGGCAGATGACCCCAATATCCGCTTTGAACTGTATTATCTGAGGCCCCTTCCACACAGCTGCATAAAATCCACATTGAACTGGATTATATATGGCAGTGTGGACTCAGATAACCTAGTTTAAAGCAGATAGTGTGGGTTATCTGACTTGATATTCTGAGTTATATGGCTGTGTGAATTGTGGGGCCTTCAACACAGCCATATAACCCAGAATATTAAGGCAGATGACCCATAATATCTGCTTTGGATCGGGTTATCCGAGTTCACACTGCCTATATAATACAGTTCAGTGTGGATTTTATACAGCTGTGTGGAAGGGGCATCAGGGTGAGGGGGACATGAGTTTAAAAAGAGAATTTTCAAAGATACTTATCATGACTATAAGTCCCATATGTTTTGATTGACCTAAGTTGCAAAAGGCCTATGTTTGAGAGAGGCCTACGTTTGAAAGAAAATGCTGATGTGTGGGGAAAAAAGTTGTTCCAGAGAAAAAGAAGTTACTTTTCAAGAATAACAATACATCAGGACTGAACTGGTGGTTAGATCTCGCTCCCTAAGGTTCCCAGCGGGTTTTGAACCTATACTTGCAACAAGAAGTAGATAAGCAGGTGCTGTGATCAGGGTCAATAACATGAAAGCACCATTGTCTAAAGAGTCACATGTTGTTACAACATAGAAAACAAACGGAATTGCATGATGGTTAAGATGCCTGTGACGTAGCCAATATTAAATGAATGGGGTAAATGATCTTTGAAAGCCAATAAGAATATGTTTTCTGCTTTCTGTAGAAATGATAAAAACCCTTGCAACCATTTTCCAGGTTGCGACAAATCCTTTGATTGCATTGATGCATGCTTTATTTGTCGTTATTGCTAAGCTCGCAATAATTTATTTATTTTTTGCAGTTTGAAGATCCAACTTTCATGGTGTCCTTCCTTGCCCTCTCCACAGAAAGGGGCCTCCTGCTTTTGACTTTGGATTAAAAGGAGTATGTTTACATCTTTGCCCCTTCAAAGGCCCTTCCAGACAGGCCCTATATCCCAGGATCTGATCCCAGGTTTTCTGTTTATCCCAGATTATCTGACAATGCGGACTCATAGAATCCAGCAGAAAAACTGGGATCAGATCCTGGGATATAGGGCCTATCTGGAAGGGCCCTCAGATAACCCAGTTCATAGCAGATATTGAGGATCATCTGCCTTGATATTCTGGGTTAGTTGGCTGTGCGGAAGTGAGGGAGACATCAGGGATGCTTTCAATTACTGTAAGACCCATATGTCCTGATTTACTACTATGTGACCTGATTTTCAAAGGCCCTTGTTAAGGCAGGAATGAAGGGGTAGGAGGAAATGGCCATATAAGGAGGTACGAGCAGGCCAGGAACACAGCCGATGGGTTATCACATGGTTTCCCTGAAATCATGTGTTTTGAGAGAAACGAAAGTAATGAAATGTAATACTGCACCACAAATATGCACCAATGGTTTGATATGTGGGCGGTCGTAAACTGAACCCACTGAATTGTATAAATAGACACTCGACCCTGTCTGCGGCGTTCTCCCTTTTGAGCATCTAGTTGTGCGTGGGATGAACCTCTGCAGCTGCAGGAAACTTTTAGTAAACTGCTTTCTTTGGGAAAAAGAAAAAACCTCCAGTTGTCTGTCTCCTACTTCCACTGCGTCCGCACAGACACACGAGAAGCCGGGAAGAGGGGAAATCTGGTTTCCGCTACATTTTCTGGTGACCCCGACGTGATTCCACAATAAGACGGGCCAGGAGATCGGAGACGGATCCCGTTGGCGGGACGGTCCCAACTCGGCGGTGGGGGCCAGAGGCAACTACCGTGAGACGAGAAGGGGCCCCTGAATATTGTAAGACCGGCTGCGGTACTTGCCTCTGATGCCAACGCCGGCCGACGGTGGGAGCCGCAACGACAGCGAGGTTCCAAAGAAACCAGGCAGGGAAAAGGATCCAGGGAAAAGTCCAGGGGCGAAGGTTGGTCCGACGTCTACAGCAATCTGGCAAGTATAGTGGTTAAAATGAGACACTAAGGGAACACAGTTACCAGCGCCGGGAGGGGACACACAAAGGTTCCCAGGGAGGTATAAAAGGGTTTCTGTCTTGTGATTCCTGACACACACCGTTGAGTGTCCAGGTGCCCAGTCCAAGGCAGTCCCCTCTATTAGGCAGGATGGGAGGCAGTGGGTTCAAATCCACCACCCCATTACAGTGTATGTTAGATAATTTCGGCTCAGTTGCAAGTAGAGCCGTAGAAGGAATTCCCCAGAGAACAAGACTTGTGAGGGTGCCCCAAGACCAAGTCGTGCAGGGCTCATGAGGAGTCGCAACTCCCGGGGAAAGGAAAAAAAAAAAACTGTTTGATTTCTTTGTCATGTGTGGGAAATAATGAGTTTCAAGTTCTGCATGTTTCGTGGTAATATTGAAGTGAAAATGAAAAATGAGTCTATAGATTTACACAAAAAATGTTGAGCACAAATATCTAGAAATGTTTTATTACGGTTGAAAAAATCTGATTCGAAGAGGTTCTGTCTGTGTTAGTTTGCTTTTGCTGACAAGCTGCAGAGAGGCAGAAAAAGGGAGGGAGTTAAAGTGGTGTTGAGGCTCAGAAAGTTTTTTTTTTTTCCCTTGTTATTTCTGAGGAACAAAGGCTGTTTTCTTAAAAAGTTTTCTTTTGCACCTGGGCCTCATGCCAAAAAGATAGTGGGAAAATCTTGACAGTTCAAGGTAAAAACTCCCTGTTATTCTGGTTAAACTCAGGCGAAATGCCCAGAGGAAGATAATGGAATTCCAGTGGACAGCCAAGGTCAATGAAAGCCGCTGTGAAATGTAATGTGAATTTAATATGAAAAAAAAAAAGAAAGAAAGAAAATGATGATGTAAATGTGTGTATATATATATATATATATAATATTTTGGGGTTCTGTCTTTCACCTGGATCTTAAATCCTTGCTTTGGACTTATTTTGGGACAACTGGGTGAGAATGTTTTCATGAGCTGAGAGAGAGTGTGTGACTTTATCTAAACAACTAACCACTAATCAGAATTCCTGTGGACTTTGTGTGAATGAGATGTATGTGTTGAATTCAAAATGCATAAAGAGTTATAAACAATGTTAGTAGATTTGTTCAGAAGCAATTCGGAAGCTGTAGATATTTTTTTTTTGAAAAAAAAAATGGTCTTAGGCTTGAAAAAAAAAATCCTTGTTTTGAAAGAACAATGCTTCAGTGTTTTTAGAGAACATGGTGCTACAGACTTTAAACCCCTTACAGGTTATAGGGAAATGTTGGAGGTTCTTTTTTTTGCAGCACTTTGGAATACAAGGAGAGGAGTTATTGGTTGTAGAGACTTTGTATGGAAAACTGTCACAAGTTGGCAGTGCAAGAAAAAATATATATATATATATTTGTTTTTGAAAAAAAAAAAAAAAAAATTGACCCCATATTCCTGACACAGAAGGATTAAGAACTGACATTGATTTTTAAATTTTTTTTATTGACATTTTATTCAAAAAGGGAGCTAGTGCTTCATAATAATTTTGTGAGATTTGGATTCTGGACTTTGTGACTTTGGCCCAACTCTTTCTAAAGGTTACGGAAAGGGAGGACTAGGACTTTTGTAAAATGGGACATTAGATCCTGCAAATAGGGGCATTTTTTCCATCGCCCCCAGCCTGGATTTTGCCAGATTTGAGAAGCGGCAGGAGGCTTTTCAACGTGTGTTACTAACAAATTTTGATCTGTTCAACGAGTCGGTGTAAAAGGGGAATTGAGTAAGTTTAACACTGCAGCAGGACTGGAGTGGAAGATTGCATTGCAGCAAGTGGATACACGATTGTTAAATCGTTTGCGGAAAGGAAAAGAAAAAGATGCGGAGAAGAAAGATTTTGTTGGATTTCAAGACAGATGAGTGTGTTGTCAAAGGCACAACCTCTGAGGAGGCCTGCCGTGGATGTGAGCGAAACGACTAGAGAGAGTGCTTCAAGAGCCATACAGCCTGGAAGGATGAGTGTTTCCCTCCCCTTCTTTTCCCTCTCATTGTTTTTTGCTACAGGTCCTGAACTCCTGTATGGGATAAAACCCAGAAGTCTATGAGACATGTTTATTGAGAGGCCTGGGAGGGCCTATAGGTGTTGCTGAGTGCTAAGGCTGTGATGGAGTGTGGCATCAGGCTGGAGGCTGTAAGGGCTGACCAACTCAACAACATACAATTTTCTATTTTGACCCAACTCTCCTGGTTAGGACCTTTTGTAACGGGACATTGCAAATAATTCGGATTTTTGCCGGATTTGAGAGACAATGAGGGACTTTTTATATGCCATCTAACAACCTTGCTTTTTAAGCCAAAAGGAGGATATAGCACGGAGACAATGTGACAAAGAATAAAATAAGTTAACCATTGCAGCAGGACCAGAGTAAAAAGGATTACTGCAGATCGCGGAAGAAGGCCCATGGAGGAATCATTTCTTAAGAGGCCATGGAGGGGTCGTTTGGGAGCTGAATAGTGGCCTACCTGCCCCACCCGTGGAGAGACAAGGGATTTCAACAAGATTGGCTGAGACAAAAGTGATGCCGAACAGGATGATCGACAGATGGGTAATCCGTTCCCCCTCCCCCATTCTCTCTCACTGTCTTCCTGTTTTCTTTTTCAGCTTTTTTTTTTTTTGGACTCCTGTTCCTAAATTGGAGATCCATAAGGCATTGTTACTGAGAGGCCTGTTTTCCAAAATGGAGATCCATAAGGCATTATTACTGGAAGGCCTGTTTTGGAATCCAAAACGCGCAGGAGTTTAAGTCTACCCCACGCCACACACTGGGTATACTGAGTATGACAGCTAAAGCCCTGTGAGAGATGGAGATTTTCTTTACAGATTTTTCTTTACACAGAGACAATTCTTAGAGACTAGAGACTTGATTGGACAAAGAGACTTTCTTCAAATTAACTGAACATTATTCCTTTGATCAAGGAAGAGGAAACACACCCCCAGTTTGACTTTATGCCAAAGACTGAAAAGACCTGAAAGTTGGACATGTATGTGAATGGCCACCTCTGGCCATAGCAACAAATCCATCATCGGAAGAAGCCAAATGACTGGGCTAGATCAGAATTCTACTGTGGACTATGTCCTTTCTAAAACCTGATTAATATTTTTAATCCTCATGTGTTGTTTACCTCTGGTGATGAAACTATGTACAAATGCTATTCTGCGCTCATTTTCCACTGAAAAGATAGCTTGGCTACAAGCTAGAAGGGATTGGAGGGACCCATAAGTCTGCTCATTTAGTTTGCTTCAGCTTTTGTATACACGCTTCGCAAAAAAAAAAAAAAAAAAATGGGGGAATAAGGCAGGAATGAAGGGGTAGGAGGAAATGGCCATATAAGGAGGTACGAGCAGGCCAGGAACACAGCCGATGGGTTATCACATGGTTTCCCTGAAATCATGTGTTTTGAGAGAAACGAAAGTAATGAAATGTAATACTGCACCACAAATATGCACCAATGGTTTGATATGTGGGCGGTCGTAAACTGAACCCACTGAATTGTATAAATAGACACTCGACCCTGTCTGCGGCGTTCTCCCTTTTGAGCATCTAGTTGTGCGTGGGATGAACCTCTGCAGCTGCAGGAAACTTTTAGTAAACTGCTTTCTTTGGGAAAAAGAAAAAACCTCCAGTTGTCTGTCTCCTACTTCCACTGCGTCCGCACAGACACACGAGAAGCCGGGAAGAGGGGAAATCTGGTTTCCGCTACATTGTGAGACCCATGTTTGAGAAAACACATGGTTTGGGAAAACGTCGCTGCAGAAAGGAAGTTACTTTTCAAAGATAAAAGTACATCAGGACACAACTGGTTAGCTAGTACTCCCTAAGTTTCCCAGTCGTTTGGAGCTATGCTTGCAACAGAAGAAGTAGATAAGCCTGGCCCACAAATACTATGCCCAGGGTATAGTTGTGCCATTGTTTAAGGCAGTAATTCCCAAAGTGGGCACTACCGCCCCCTGGTGGGCGCTGCAGCGATTCAGGGGGTCGGTGATGGCCACAGGTGCATTTGGGGGCGATGAATAACTAAGGGGACGGTGAAAGCATAAAAGAAAGAAAGAGAAGATTTAGAAAAATTGATTTATGTATTCCGCTCATAACACTTAATTTTTCTTTGAACAACATACTGGATGTTGGCTTGGTTCCCACATGCTCCCTCACTTGCATTGAGGTATGTGCAATTGCGCACTGCTACTGTTCACGTGGTGCCACTGAATTGCTATTCCAAAACACGTGAACACTGCGAGCATTGCTGTGGGCAACTGCCACCACTGGCTACTGGCAGTACTACCAGCAGATTTTGGAGCACGCTATGAATCTGGAGATTTCCCGTAATTATTACAGGAAAATTAAGGCGTAATATAACTCTAAGTTGGATTGGTGTTATATTGTGACAAGTTAAAGTAAACTAACAAATAGTGCGACTATAATTGGTGAGTATTAGTTATTTATTTTATAATAATTATATGCGCTTTACAATTAATAATATGTTTATTTCATTAGTATTTATTTTAGTTTGTTTTTTACAAAAATATTTCAAAAATTACAAAAAAAATAATTAAAGATACCTCCATAAAATTTTTATTTAAAATTTTTTTTTACAGATAATAATTGCTCAACCAAAGAAAAAATGTAGACAATATAATATCGAATATTTGAAATATGGCTTTATTGAGTCACCTGTAAACAATACATTACCAATGTGCTTGATTTGCCAGAAAGTTTTATCAAAAGAAGCTATGAAACCTTCCAGACTACAAGAACATTTGACTAAAATTCATGGCGATAAAAAAGTTAAGGATTTATCTTATTTTCGAACACTAAAAGAAAAATTTATCGAACAACCGACACTGGCAAAACTCTTTTCAACCACAACCACACAAGATGGCGATGGCTTGCTTGCTTCTTACAAGATTTTGTTAATGATTGCCAAATTGGGAAAACCTCATACTATTGGTGAAGAACAAATTATACCGGCTATAAGTGAAGTAATACATATTGTGCTACACAAGCCAGCATCTGATATTATCAAGAAAATTTCGTTGAGCAATAATACAGTGCAAAGAAGAATGGATGAAATGGCTCAAGATGTTGAAGATTCATTGTGTGGCTATTTAAAAACATCTTGGTTTTCTATTCAACTTGATGAGTCAACTTTGTTAGGAAATAAAACTTTACTTTTAGCATACGGTTCACAAAGGAAGAACAAATTTGCCAAGAATTATTATTGCTAAATATTTGCAAACTGATACTAAAGGAGAATCAATATTTCATGCATTGGATGAGTTTTTTAAAGAAAAAGAAATACCTCTGAGTAATATCTTATCATTAGCTACAGATGGTGCTCCAGTAATGGTAGGGTGCTATAGCGATTTTCTTGCATATTTAAAAAAGGTGCCGAATGCATTCACAGTACACTGTATCATCCATCGTCAACATCTAGTTGCCAAAAATTTAAGTGCACGCCTACATAATTCATTACAATATGTAATTCAAGCTATCAACACAATCAGAAGCAAATCATTGAATGACAGATTATTTAAACAGCTTTGTATTGAAAACGATGAAGAATTTAATCGTTTGTTGCTTCATACAGAAGTTCGTTGGTTGTCAAAGGGTGCCTGTTTAGATAGGTTTTATAAGCTGTTTAACTCAGTCCTGGAGTTCTTGAAAGGTAAAAATGATGCTTTACAATCCAATTTAATTCAATCCAAAAGTGACATCGCTTACTTGACAGACTTGTTTCAAAAATTTAATGAAAGCAATCTTCAGCTTCAAGGTGATGAACTGAATTTAATAAAAACAAAACCTGTTATTTCTGCATTTGTGACAAAACTTCTGTACAAACGAAATTTTGGACGAGGGGAATTCAGCCAGTTCCCAAATTTATCAGGAGCAGAAAAAAAAGACAAAGACATACTTTCTTATTGTGAGCACTTGGATGCTCTCCATTCATATTTTAATCAACGATTTGAGGATATTTTGAAAATGAACATACCTGGATCCTTTTTCAAGTGCAAACACAGAAGAATCTCCACAGTTACATGATGAACTGATGGAAGTAACTACAAATGATGAATTGAAATTTAAATTCAAAAGTGGCTACCAACAATTCTGGCTGCAAAAGGAGATCCCTACGGCTTATCCTGAAATATGGACTGTAATTCAAAAGTTCTTAATTGCATTTCCTTCATCATATTTAGTGGAACGTGGATTCAGTGCGGTAACCAATTTATTAACAAAAAAAAGAAACCAATTGCAAATAGTCAATCGCGGTGATTTAAGATTACTGCTGATGAAAATAGAGCCGAGGATTACTAAATTGGTAGCAGCATACCAGGTTCATCCTTCTCATTAAGATGATTTTGAATGTTTTAACTTTTTTTGTATTCCCTTTCTATTCTGAGTTCAAAAATAGTTTCATAATTTCAAACTTCAGTGTTTCTAATTTACACCTTTCTTTACTATATATTAAGAAAAAGGTAGAAAAATTAATACATATATCTTTCTGTTTCATTGCTATTAAATTTTAAAAAATTAATTTCCAGGGGGCGCTGAGTAATAATTTTTCTGGAAAGGGGCTGATAGGCCAAGTTTGGGAACCACTGCTGTAGACAGTCCATGTTTTGCAGGTGTGTAACAGGCTTGGGAGGAAAATAGCTTTATAACCAAACATCTTGAGTCTAGAAGAGGGCAACTAAAATGATCAAGGGTCTGGAGAACAAGCCCTATGAGGAGCGGCTTAAAGAGCTGGGCATGTTTAGCCTGCAGAAGAGAAGGCTGAGAGGAGACATGATAGCTATGTATAAATATGTGAGGGGAAGTCATAGGGAGGAGGGAGCAAGCTTGTTTTCTGCTGCCCTGCAGACTAGGACGTGGAACAATGGCTTTAAACTACAGAAAAGGAGATTCCACCTGAAAACATCAGGAAGAAATTCCTAACTGTAAGAGCTGTTCGGTGATGGAACTCTCCCCCAGAGTGTGGTGGAGGCTCCTTCTTTGAAGGATTTTAAGCAGAGGCTGGATGGCCATCTGTCGGGGTGCTTTGAATGCGATTTCCTGCTTCTTGACGGGGTTGGACTGGATGGCCCATGAGGTCTCTTCCAACTCTATTATTCTATGATTTTATTCCTACGAATTTCCCGATCCTCAAATACTCTCTGCTTCACTCAGAAAATTGCTGCACTTGCAGAGCTCAGACGGTGTTGTATTTCAGTGTCAATGTTGACTTGTGTGGAGAGGTGGCTGCCAAGGTAGTGGAAATTGTCAATATTTTGTAATGTTACACCGTTAAGCTGCATTTCTAACATTGCATAGGGGTTGGCTGGAGTCTGCTGAAAGAGATGTTCAGTGAGAGGCCAAACATTTCATATGCTTCTCATATGCTTCTGCAAAGGCGTTTAGAGTGGCTTGTAGGTCTTCTCCTGAGTGAGCAGAGAGTACATTATCATCAGCATATTGGAGTTCTATAAAGTTGTTGTAGCCTTGGTTTTGGCTTTCAGTCTGCTGAGGTTAAATAGCTTGCCATCTGTCTGATAGGTGATTTTCACACCAATAAGTAGCTTCCCATCAACAAGGTGCAGTATCATAGTGATACTTTACCTTATTCTCAATAAATCATAACACATTGAGTTATGCAAGGAGACTTTGCAAAGAGGATGGCAGTGGCAGCAATTATAGGCTTTGAAGTACACAAACATAAATGAATGTCTTGTACAGTGAGAGAGAAAGTCAAGCATATGGAGAATTCCCATTTTGATTAGATCTTTTTGTTGGGTCATTTTCTACCACAAGGTGGAAATGAGAGCTATGGGTTTTATTAAAAAATCAATGGGAAAATCCAAAATTTTATTGTATCTAAGATCATCCAGCAGGTGTCCCCTAAGAAAGGAAAAAACAAAGAAGGAAATCTCTGTCCACACTCTCTCTATAGCCGGCATTAATTTGCATGAAAACCTTACATTTTCAGTTGAAAATGTTTAAATGGAAGTCAACAGAACCCAAATCTGCAACCAAGAACTGCATTTCAAGACTCTTGCAAACGAACTTACCTTAAGCCATCAGGACTCCTATCATCTTCTTCTTCACTTTCACTCATCACAGCCCCAAAACCAGCAATACACATCAAAAACATGTATTAAACTTCATAATCACATGCTTATCCTACTCCAAGACACAACATGGGATAGTAGGATTGAACAACCCTGCCTGATTGTTGTAGCTTACACTCACTCAGTGACAATTTAATCTACAGAACACAATGTAATTTCTCAAATGTGAACCAGAAAATTGCCTGTCAAACATTTTAGCATCCGTTTTCATAACAACTAGATGATTCTTGCCTTTTCATACTGTGGTAAAGGGTCTTTATTCGTCAATTCAAAGGCCCTACATAATGCAGTGGACAAACCTTTAAGATCTTCATCATGCACAATGTTATTAAAAGTGGTTGTCAGAAGGAGGGGTGGCTTGATCTCTCTTGGAAGATAATGAAGGGATGTTTTCCTGACTAATCCCATTCAGGAATCTGTGCTCAATTTGGCTTTTTTATAGCTCAAGAACATATGGGTACCAAGTCTTCTCTTGACAGTCACCAATGGCTGGCTCCTGAGAGATGAAAGGCAACTGCTGAGAGAAGGGGGGGGAAGTGTCCAGTCCTGCCCTAAGAGATGTCAACTGATCACACCTGGATGTTCTGCAGCTTCTGTAAGCTTTTCTTCACATTGCAAGCCTAGATGCTGTTTGGCAACCTTGTTAGTACTCAGATGCTGTCACTGTCCCCTTGCAAATACAAGTTTTGCATGCAAAATATCCCAGATTTGTTTTCAAACATCTCCAGATAGAATGGGGCGGCAGGTGGGAAGACTTTTGCCTGACTTCAGAGAGCTATTGCTCCTCTTTTTTAACAGATAGAATCATAGATTTGGAAGGGTACTCATTGGCCATTACATCTAACCCCCTCCTGAAGACAGGATCCCTAGCTAAAGCATCCCCAGCAGGTAGCTGTTCAGCTTGTTTTTGAAGACATCCAGAGAAGACCCTATTGCTAAATCCTTCTCACTGTGAAGAAGTTTTTTGTATTGTTCTGTTGAAATCTACCCTCCTTTAACTTGAAACCATTACAGTTAGTTCTACACTCCAAAACAACAGAGAAAAGGCTTGCCCCTTCCTCTCTATGACAACTTTCTCTATGACCCTTCAGTCTTCTCTTCACCAAAATGAACCTGGACAGTTCCTTCAAGCTTTCTTCATATGTTTTGTTTTCCATACAGCTTATCATTTTTGTTGCCCATCTCTGAATCTGCTCTAACTTGACTTCAACCTTTTGCAAATGAGGCACCCAGAACTGAATGTAACATTCCAGATAAGTGCAGAATGTAGTAGAGCTATTGCTTCCCTCAATATTGAATGCAGGCCATTTGATGGCCTGTATTAAACTCCTACCATAATGTTTACAATACCCTGCAATTGTAATATTCCTATCATGGTAGTCATCCCACCAAGTCTCTCTTATGGCTATGAAGCCGTTTCAACCTTTCTGTACTAGGACTTCAAGCTCACATTGTTTACTTCCCAAATTCTTCATTGATGTGTAGACATCTGAAGCTTTGTTTGTTCCTCCCTATTAATTCTCTGTTGGTTTACTGTGTATCCTATTTTCTTCCTCATCTTCTCGGATAGAATTCATATCCTTTGGGCTGTTTGAGCTATCGTCTCCAGCCCTACAAGTATTTTGTCGAAAGGCCTCCTGATCAGACTTACCATGTTCCTACCAAAGACATTCTTCCTAGTCTTTCTGAGACATAGGGTATCTGTAGCCAGTAGACCTCTGTCTAAGAAGTGAAGGCCAGTTAAATCTCTCTTAACTGCTCCATCTAAACAACTAGTTATTCACTTTTAGTATCTTCCTGTTTCTGCGTTGTCCCATCCTTCGATGACAGAATTGACATGAACATCATGCCTGCCTCAAATCCCTGCCCAAACTTAATAACAGAACTGGTGAATAAGGAGAAAACAATACTGATCTGTGTTTTTGATGAATTTTGGCAAGTTGGCATTGATGTGTGCATCAAGCAGATGGCATATTTCCCAGATAAGTGCACCTGAAAGGCAGCACATTTCCCAATTCATCTTGTCAGACTGGTATGCGGTCTATACTCTTGAAGAGTAAGTTCCCCATCACCAACACCTTTCTTTTTTTTCTTGCTACCTTGATTCCTCTCTTGTCATGCATGATGGCAGTATTATACAACTGGATTGTATATCTGGAACCATGCCGATGTGCATTTTAATGCAGAGATGATATAGCAGAGTGCTATGCAAAGTGCATCAGTGACAATTGTGCGAGCTGTTAGCTGCCAGTGCACCACAAATTTCTAAGAAAAAAAAACAAACACAATTTGTAACCGATGGGCCCAAATATGGTGCTTGTCCATGACACACTGGGGAGGGAGGGGCTCTGCTGGCCTCCTGTATCAGAAACACTGGTATTGTATACATTTTGTTTGTGCCAGAGGAAGCAGTTATGCAACATCTTAAAATGCAGCTATTTACACAATGGTTATTCTGACAGATCCCCACTTGTGCAGCCATCAGGGGCGATCCAACCATTAGGCAAACTACGCGGTTGCTAAAGGCGACATGAGTCTGGAAGGGCGCAGCCTGCCTCCCTCCACCTCCTTGGCTACCCCGCCCTCTTTGCACCCTCCAACCTCCTCCTCCTCCCCCTCCTCCTGGGCCGGCAGGGACCGCAATCGAGGGCGGTGACAGCTGCGGAGGATGGCGTCCACCACTGGTGGGAGGAGGCGGTCGAAGCGCTCAGTGGCCTCGCAGTTCTTGGAGCCCGGAGGGGGGAGCAGTGGCGGGGTCACGGAAGTCACTGCTGCCGAGAGGAGGAGGAGGCGGAATAGGTGGAGGCGGCGGGGACAAAGCAGCGGAAGGAGAGGAAGGTCGCACCTGGGCCTCCCTCCTGGTCCTCTGACCGCAGCGCCCTCCGCCCAGGCATGGCCTTCTTCTCCTTCCACTGCTTTGTCCCTAACCCCTCCGTGGCCATGGCCTGGCCTACCTCTGCGGCCTGGCCTGCCTCTGCAGCTGTGGCCTCGCCTTTGCCCTCGAGGCCATGGCTGCCTGGCCATGTTCCAGAAGCTTTTTCTCCTGACGGTTAACCACACCTATGGCAGGCATCTTCAGAGGTTTTGAGGTCTGTTGGAAGCTAGGTAAGTGGGGTTTATATATCTGTGGAAAGTCCAGGGTGGGAGAAAGAGCTCTTGTCTGTTTGAGGCTAGTGTGAATGTTGCAGTTGGCCAGCTTGATTAGCATTTAATGGCCTTGCAGATTCAAAGCCTGGCTGCTTCCTCCCTGGGGGCATCCTTGGTTGAGAGGTGTTAGCTGGCCCTGATTTTTTTTCCTGTCTGGATTTCCCCTGTTTTCAGAGTGTTGTTCTTTATTTACTGTCCTGATTTTAGAGTTTTTTTTTAATACCGGGGCCAGATTCCCTTTTGGTGGCCTTTTAATTCCTATGGATTCCTAAGGACCCTCAGGGCTCTTCCACACAGCCATATAACCCAGAATATCAAAGCCACAATATCTGCCTTGATCTAGATTATCTGAATCCACACTTCTATATAATCCAGTTCAAAGCAGCTATTGTGGATTATCTGCCTTGATATTCTGAGTTATATGGCTGTGTGGAAGGACCCTCAGTGCTCTTCCACATAGCCATATAACCCAGAATATCAAAACAGAATAACCCATAATATCTGCTTTGAACTGGGTTATCTGAGTCCACACTTCCCTATATCCCAGTTCAATGTTTGGTGCTAAATTCGCAAATATAGTAATTCCTACATAACTGTTGTGACTCACCTGGAGCCTCATAGTGACTCTGATTGGGATTATGGGATTCAGGTTCCAAATGACTCTGATGGGGATTATGGGATTCAGGTTCAGAGTGTCCCTGTTGTAGAAGATGAGGAACAGAGAGTTTTTCCCACAGCAGGGAATGAAGTTGATGATACTGAAACTAGCCAGGTGCAAATTGACTCAGAAAAGGAGGACAGTTCTCAGTCTGATAGCAAGCTGGCAGACGCTAATGAGCAGGTTGGCCTTGATGAAATGGAATCCCTAGAGCTGACCGTTTGGAATTCAGGATTCACAGGAGTGTGAGAATAGCAAACAAGAAGGAGGTCAGAGGCCAAAGAAATGCTTTCATGCTTTGCAAAGAGTATTAAAACAGTGTGTTCGGAGACAAACCTTTTTCAAAGCAACTTTTTGCTCAAACCAAGAAGCAAGTTCTCATTTTCCTGGATTATCTTGCAGCCTTTATGTGTTCATGTTCATGGGACTTTGTCATGCTCTAATGGGACTTTGTTTATTTATTATGATTTCTTGGATTATTCTCTGAAGCCTTGTTTTGTAACAATTTTTGGAACTTTACTTTTGCTTTTAAAGAACTATTTATTTTCTAATTCCTAATAAACTACAAAAGACTTCAACCTGTGTGCAGCCTGGTGTATATAGCAGAGTGAAACTAACCCGAGGAGCGACAATAACATTACCATGTATTGAATTGCTATTTCTGTTGATTTGTTGTATAACATGATGATTGGGTACTTAATTTGTAAAATCATAATGTAATTTGATGTTTAATAGGCTTTTCCTTAATCCCTCCTTATTATCCAGCAATTTCGCTTATCCAGTGCTTTTATTTTTCAGTGATTGATTTGGGGGGGAGGGGGGGGAACCAAAATTCTGTTCGCTTACACTTGAAAATTACCTAGGGCCAGCCCTGGCAGCCATGAACACAACATGCCATTACACCCTGGCCAAAGAAGCACAATTGCAGGTTCAAGACACCAGGCATTTATGCCCTGAAACTACTGTAGATTGTGTAAGAGGATTGTTAAGTGGCAACATCAAACAAATGTGCAGGAACTTGTTTTCTCTTGCTTGAGCTTTCTTTCACTCTCGATCTCTCTCTATACCTGAGAGAAAAATATGGGGAAACACATAATACACTACATTTTCTGGGTTTCTTTACAAATGTTTTTTAAAAACTGATATTTTTAAACTGACTAGGAAGGAATGAGAGGGAAGGAAATGCATTGGAGATGGACAAAGGTTAGGCAAGTCCATTAATGTAGGCTGGTTATATTTCAAACAAATATTTTTTCCTAAAACGGAAATTGATAAAGTATGTGTTCATGCATAAGTAAAGGACATTCTTTTTTGACCATTGAACAATGGGTGAAAAGTATCTTTCTTACCTTGGAGCATGCCATATACAAAATATTAAGGGCATTTCTTTCATGCAAATTTTCTTTTCTGGAGAGGCCTTGAATTGTCAGTTCAGAACACCATTCATCCAGAGAAGTAGCCGTGACACTGTGCAGTTTGGAACAGCAAGCTATTACATATAATCAAAAGCACATTTTCAGGAGCAGTTGCCGAAACGAATCTTTTGAAGAAGCTGCCAGACTATTTCCAGGTAAATTGACTCGCCATTGCCCGTGCAGCAAATACTGTATGATAGCTTGACTGTGTTCCTTTCCTTTGGCAACACAAACAATTATAAAACTTGACCATGATCCATTGTACACAGTTTTTATGATCTGATCTTGGTGACATCCCTGTAGCACTGAAGTCCATGCTCTGAAGTGATGAGTTTCCACAAACCAGTCCTCCTTCCATACAAAAGAAACAAACCCCTCTATGTAAAGTATATACTTTAATATAAAATATAAGCTTTATCCTTGCTTTCTCTCTCTGACTGTAGGTGTATCTACCCTGCAGAATTAATGCAGTTTGATAGTCCTTTAAAATACCTTGCTTAATACTATTGAATCCTGGGCGTTGAAGTCTTACATGGTCTTCAGCCTTCTCTGCCAGAGAATGCTGGTGCCTCATCAAACTACAACTCCCAGGGTTTCATAGCATTGAGCCAAGGCATTTTTAAAGTGGTGTCAAACTGCATTAATTCTGCAGTACAGGTGCACCCTATGGCCCATTCTACACTGCCTTATATCCCAGGGTCTAATCCCATCTTAAATGCTTTAAACTGGACTATACAAGGTCCCTTCCACACAGCTGAATAAAATCCCACATTTTCTGCTTTGATCTGGAATATATGGCAGTGTGGACTCGGATAACACAGTTCAAAGTGATATTGTGGGATTTTCTGCCTTGATATTCTGGATTATATATGGCTGTGTAGAAAACCCTGAGTTTCCACTGGGAGATAATCTAGGATCAGATCCTGGGATATAGGGCAGTGTGGAAGGAGCTTATGCTTCACTTCCTGTTTCCTTTTAGGAAGAATTTTATTTCCTATATGGAAGAGCATAGAACCATGTCAGCACGGCCTTTTATCTATGGCCAAGCCATAGGTCAACAATTCACTGCCCACATGTAGGAAATGTGTAAACAGAATGCTTAGTTCGAGTGCTCAGCCTGACAGAGGCCAGTTCAGAAAAGAGCATACCATGGGAACAGCCATGTAGAATAAGTAGAGTTGCTTTGGAAAACAAGTGATCTACCTATAGTTCACTGTGGTATTGTTGTAATGCAAGCTTAGGGACATGGCTGGAGGCCAAAACCAAAAGGCAAAGATCACATCAATATAAAAAGAGGTGGAAAGCCAGCCAGTGAAGGGATCTGCGCAGCATTCTGAATGGCTGGATTCCCTGTGCGGGCTGGCTTTCCTTTGGAAATCTAATTGTGAATGAATGTGCAAACTTTGCTTTGGCCTCTCTTCCTACTTCAGCACATGGGCTTTGACTTGAAGCAAGATAAAACAGAAAACATGATGTGAGTGAAAAACCTGTCCCAAATCTACCTAACCTAGAATGTGCAATTCCTTTGGCTGATTTTTGTTCTTTCAGAATGGTCTTTCTATCTATATTTTAAAAATTATCTTCCAGCTCAGAATGAATGTTTGGGTGTCTTCCCAGCCTACCAATATGGTTTTTTTCTCCTATAAATCATTCTCAAGATTAAGAATTATGATTTGGGGAGGGTAAGGACCAGAAGTGAGTTTGACATATGTGTGTGAGAGGCATCTGCAAGAGAAAAGACTCCTAGGGACATTTCTTATGCTGAAAAGAGTAACAAGAAAACTGAATATTGCCTCTTGGGCTGTCAGAAGATTGGTGGTTAGAGGTTTTGCGCACACAGCCATTCTTGCTCATTTCCTTGGAAAGAAATAATGGAGAACTCTAGCTACAAGCGTTTTGATCTTTTGGGGGTTTGGCCTACATAGAGCTAGAATTGCAAAAGCTAGAGTCAGGCGAGACCACATCTTGCTTAGAAACTCTTTGCCATACCATGCTCCATGCACTGGAAAGAATAGTGAGTGGGTGTTAAACAAGTGGGGCTCATAAAGAATGCTATTTTGGCTGATTCAGGGAAGCAGGCTGAAGCGTTTTAGTCATGTCAAGAAGGTGATTAGCTGAAGGAAGCATGTTTTGCTGGCAGAATATCAGGAAAAGGGACTCTTTCAAGTTGAAGAGAAGGAACAATTCTGAACAGACATGCCCTCCAGGCTTTTAAAAAGCTGCTGGAAAGGATCACGTTTTCCTTTTGGTAACAAGTGGGGGCCTCCTAATCCATCCGCCCCATGCACAGTCTCATGTGTGTGTGTTTTCTCTCTTCGTTATATTTCTAGCCTGCCCCAACCCAGGTGGATTCCAATTGCAAATGAACATGCCTGAACCCTCCTACAAAAGGAGACAAAGCTAAAACACATGTACAGAACCTCAGACTCGTGCAAAGCTTATCCTGGAGCCATGAGGAACATCCCTCTCTCTCCATCCCACTGCCCTGGTCATATCATAAAGCTCAGTTTTCTGTTTTGAATGTAGTCTTCATTCCCTAACAGGGGAAAAAATGAAACCAATTGTAGGAAAATATGGGAAGTTTAGAAACAGAAGATAACATAATCTGATGACTTCTCTGTAAAATTCTGTCTTTCCAGCAGAAAGATTTTAAGGTGAAAGTCTCAGCTGTGATGCCGGAATGAAAACTGGAGGAATTCTCTTGAGTGGTAACATAGAAGAGGAATATTCCATAGGGATTGCTTATTAGTTAGTTGGGTTACAAGCAACACTTCCTGAATATCCCTCTCCTACACAACCGAGTCCAGTTTTCACTCTGGCAACCTTATTATCTCTCATCACATAAGCATGATTGCATTTACACCCATCACGCCCAAACCTTGATTCAACTCTCCTTCTTCCCTCAGCTTCCCTTGGCTAAGCGAACAAACCCAAAGGGTGCTCACCAATTCGTCGTCTTCATCTTGGAAAGAAGTCACAAGTGGAGTGCCGCAGGGTTCTGTCCTGGGCCCGGTTCTGTTCAATATCTTTATTAACGACTTAGACGAAGGGTTAGAAGGCACGATCATCAAGTTTGCAGATGACACCAAAATGGGAGGGATAGCCAACACTCCAGAAGACAGGAGTAGAATTCGAAACGATCTTAACAGACTAGAGAGATGGGCCGAAACTAACAAAATGAAGTTCAACAGGGAAAAATGTAAGATACTCCACTTAGGCAGAAAAAATGAAATGCAAAGATACAGAATGGGGGACGCCTGGCTCGACAGCAGTACGTGTGAAAAAGATCTTGGAGTCCTCGTGGACAACAAGTTAAACATGAGCCTACAATGTGATGCGGCTGCTAAAAAAGCCAACGGGATTCTGGCCTGCATAAGTAGGGGTATAGCATCTAGATCCAGGGAGGTCATGCAACCCCTCTATTCTGCCTTAGTCAGACCACACCAGGAATCACACTGTGTCCAATTCTGGGCACCGAAATTGAAGGGAGATGTTGACAAGCTGGAATGTGTCCAGAGGAGGGCAACTAAAATGATCAAGGGTCTGGAGAACAAGCCCTATGAGGAGCAGCTTAAAGAACTAGGCATGTTTAGCCTGCAGAAGAGAAGGCTGAGAGGAGACATGATAGCCATGTACAAATATGTGAGTGGAAGTCATAGGGAGGAGTGAGCAAGCTTGTTTTCTGCTGCCCTGGAGACTAGGATGCTGAACAATGGCTTCAAACTTCAGGAAAGGAGATTCCACCTGAACATTAGGAAGAACTTCTTCACAGTGAGAGCTGTTCGGCAGTGGGATTCTCTGCCCCAGACTGTGGAGGAGGCTCCTTTGGAGGCTTTTAAGCAGAGGCTGGATGGCCATCTGTCAGGGGTGCTTTGAATGAGGTTTTCTGCTTCTTGGCAGGGGGTTGGACTGGATGGGTTCCAACTCTACTATTCTATGATTCTATGATTCTCTGCTGCTTGTTTTGGTGGTCCTGTTGTAAGCTGATTTGGGGACTATCTAAGATAAGATTAATACAAAGAAGCATTATTTTAAGAAAGATACGATCAGTTAGTGATAGGCACCAAAGTTTCAAACATACTGCTTCCACATTAGACCTCTTAAGTTGACTCCTGCATACTTTCCATAGGAAGGTGGTGGAGTGGAACATTCTCACATTACCCACCTTAAACTTTAGGCTTAGGATCATCCAAAAACCTCACAGCAACCCAGTGATTCTGGCCATGAAAGCCTTTATCAAAATTTACAAATGTTTACCCACAATTATTGGGGGGGGGATTGTATATGGAAAAAGCCCCTAAAAAACTGCAACCTGGGGTGCACTGACAGACAGGGCTTCTGCCCTTTACTAATAGAAAACAGAACTACAGGGTGGGTAGTTTGCCAATTGATGGTTCCAATAGGATGGCCAAACACACTTATGCCGTATGTGAGAATTTAGCAGGTATAACTGATAATGTAGCCTGAAATTCTTTTGTCTGTACAAGTATTGAAGATATTTGGTTTTGGTTTTTTTGGTGCCTGACCTCCTCTTTCTTGAGCTGTGGTTCCAACATGGGGCACATACCCCACAGGGGAGCAGTTTGATTTTTTTAAAGGGGGGGGGGGGTTGATAATGAGTTATTACCAGTGATTTTTTTGTATTTCTTATGATTCTAAGATCCTCATATACAGTATATAAATATATATTATGGCATATACATTTTTAAAATTAGTATCAGAATGTACAGCTGGTGATAATGGAGGAGGGGAAGATCCTTGTGCTTCATGCAGCAGGCATCAAGCACAAGGATCTCACTAACTTTGGTCTACTTATTATTAGGTGAGCATTTTAAATTTGTTTAGGTACCTTTATTTTATTACATAGTAGTTAAAATTATCAAAGTATTACAGAAAAAGCTTCCATTAAAATTATTTTATATTTGCGCATTTCCATTCTCTATAGTATGTTTTGAAGGGTTTTTTTTGCTATTTTTAAATTTTACTTCATTTTAAAACAATTTTTTAGTGATTTCTTATTCAGTACTTCAATTGTCCTTTCGTTCTTTTGTTTTCTCTTACATGAATGCCATGTTCTTTGGAGCTGACTTTTTGAGTAATAAGAATTATATGTCATGGGGGGGGGGGGGGGGAATCAGGATTTTAGAGATGCTTAGGTGGGGCATGGCCAAAAAAAGGTTGTGAACCACGGCTCTAGAGGGGATATGAACATACTATTTATCAGGAACAAAAATATAACTTAAGCTTCAGTGCAAATTGCCACAGTAACAAATAGTCTAAACGCCTTTCTTTTGTTAGAACTTGCCACCCTGATAATAATCATAGTTACATAACCAATAAAAAGGTAAAGGTTTTGTGGCTGGCATGACTGCATAGAGTGCTATTACCTTCCCGCGGGACCAGTACCTATTGAACTACTCACATTTGCATATTTTCTAACTGCTAGGTTGGAAGAAGCTAGGGCTAACAGCAGAAGCTCACCCTGCTCCCCGGATTTGAACCGCCGACCTTTCAGTCAGCACATTCAGCAGTTCAGCGGTTTAAGCCACTGTGCTACCGGGGGTTCCATACATAACCAATAAACAATATTAATACATTTATAAAATAAACAATTACATTAAGTTCAAATGCAGTTTGCCAGATATTATAATATTTCTACTGGTGTGTGCGCATTCTGTTCTTCAATAGCACCATTTATTTAAACTATATGTCAGCCTGGCTTAGCTGTGTTATTTTTGGAGATTGTGGAAATATCAAAGAGAATAAAAACCAACTGTCGTGATAGATTGGAAATAATAAATTTAATTCCAGAAAGCAGAAATAATAAAAAACACGCATGCCTGTTTATCTCTATTCGTCTGATCTTTCCCTTTGTATTATTAAATAAATCAAAACCTCTTCTGGTTCCAACTTGTAATAAGATCTTTAAGTGCCTGGATTACATGTTGGGTAATTGCCATGGAGGCTGCCAACTTTGGAACAGCTTGATACTAAATTGATTTTTAAATGTGTTCGCATGCACTAGCACATTCTCAGGGGCACTCTGACTGAATTTTTAACATTTATTGCCAGAGCTATGTCATTATTACTTATTTTACTTGCCCAACTTAAAAAGGAAAGGGAAATGTCTTCTTTGTAACGGTTACAGGTGAAGAAACATGTCATTACCTCTTAATCATTATATGTAAGCAAGCAAAACCTATCACACTGAATGTCTGTTGAACTCTAGACTTTATCACGGCGGCTGGCAAAGTGGCATCACGCTGCCCATCTGCCTCCTCCCTGTGATTAAATCATTAATAACTTGCAATACCCCAATGTTCCCATCACTTGACGTGTCCCTTCTGCTTCTGTGTCGACATGCTAACAATAAAGTGACATCAGAGGCTGGGATTCTCCTTCTCTCCCATTCTCCTTCACTATTCTCAAGCTGTTTATTTTGTGTTAGTTTATTTTTGCCTTTTTTGTTAACTATTGCAAAACTGCTGTACACAAGATTATGGGGCACTGGGAGTGGAGGAAGGCAGGGTTATGAGGGTATGTGGAAGCATGAGAGCAGGAGTATTGTTTGGCAATATGGACACAAATGTGTGAATAAAAAGGGATGCAGTTATGAAAGTGTTCATCCCAGTATATTCTTTTATCTATGATAGTGCAATTGCTGTGGTATACCAGCTTTGTGAGACGAATTCCTTCATCACACCAATGTCAATGGCATGCTGAAGTATCTAAGTTACAAACATATCTTACTGGAGAGTAACCAACATTTGGAAACCAGGGTATCTTCTCCTTCAAATACCTACTTTTCATCTCAACAGTGATGGGCTCAGTCAGACAAGAATTTCAATATCTGATACCGCAAAGTAATTACTAGTGATGTGTGCTGTATTTGTTTCAAATGTTTAATTCATCTATTCATTTAGTATTGTCCATCAGATGCACGAAATGAAAGATACCATTTTCAGACAAAACAAAAGGCAACACGAAAGAGAAAGCTGCAGCACAGTCACTGTTTTCCTTTTGTTTTGGGCCGCGTAACAATAAGCAGGTACTGACAGAGGGCTGTTTTCCCATTACAGCTGATGTGTACCAATGGGTGTTAATAATATATTAATATTAATAACAATAGTTTTAGTTACTCTGGGACCCAAAGCTGAATCTGAGAGAGGTCTGCTTCCCCATGACAGCTGATGTGTACTAATGGGCATTAATAATAATATTAATATTAATAACAATGGTTACTCCAGGACCCTAAGCTAGGTCTGAGAGAGGTCTGATTCCCCGAAACAGTGGATGTGTACTAGTAAGAACAGTATTATGGGGAAGACCCAAACATTTAAAAAATTGGTGGGCTAAAAGGGGTTGAAATGCCCTCTGTGTGTGGCGATTTTCACCCCTCTAGCCCCAAAAACTGAGTGGGGGGGGGGGGGGGGTGAGCCTCGGAAGCCCTCCCGTTGCCGCCAATGGTTTTTTTCCTAAGCGAGACTAAAATTCTATTTGTATAGGCACCCGTTTTCGGAAACGGGGACAAATACAAAACTGATACAAAACGAATGAAACTAAACAAAACGAACAGCAATTCAATACAAATGCACACTACTAGTAATTACATCACAAAGATATAATTTTATCTTATTCATTTTATGCTCTAAATTAGTTTTATTGTTGTTGTATTGCTCCTGTACTATGTCGATTTTATTGCGTTTTACGTATTGGAATATGTTTTTATCTGTTGTGCTTTGTTTTATTGCTTCAGGCTTTTGCCCTGTGTTAGCCGCCCCGAGTCCCTACGGGGAGATGGAGGCAGGATAGAAAAATAAAGTTATTATTATTATGTAGAGAGATCATGCATCACAGAGGAACATTCTCTGCTGGAAAACAACTGGGCCCAGTTTAAAGAAGAACTACCAGCAGCATCTTTGAATTTTCCCATCATCACTATCAAGTACCATCAAGCACAGTTAGGAGGCCTGTTGATCGCACACTTCTGTAATGTAGGAAATGTGTGGTATTGCTATTTAAATTATATTTATTATGTCTGAGTGTGCACTGCATATACAAGGTAAAAGGTAAAGGATTTCCCCTGACATTAAGTCTATTCCTGTCTGACTCTGGGGGTTGGTGCTTATTTCCATTTCTAAGCTGAAGAGCCGCCGTTGCCCGTAGACTCCTCCAAGGTCATGTGGCTGGCATGACTGCATGGAGCGCCATTACCTTCCCACCAGAGCGGTGCCTATTGATCTACTCACATTTGCATGTTTTCGAACTGCTAGGTTGGCAGAAGCTGGAGCCAACAGTGGGAGTTCATCCTGCTCCCTGGATTCGAACCACCGACCTTTCGGTCTGCAAGTTCAGCAGCTCAACGGTTTAATATGCTGCGTCACCGAGGGCTCCTTGCATATACAAAGCATATGAAAACCTCAATCCTATTTTTGTCCTCCATTTTAGCAATGTATTTCCTCCTTTCTGTGTGTGGTGTGTAACTATCCCCTTCAAAGTTTAAATTACATATATACTGTATTCAATATATTTGAGAAGAGGTTTGGTAAAGCAAAGCAAAACACATTAGCTGGGAATGTATTTACATTCTCCCAGTCCATGATGGACCCAATATGTGCACCATGCCTTGTTTCAGATTTTTAAAAGTACTTTTTAGCTACAGAATATCCAGCTAACATGGCACACAACTTAGTTTAGTTTTGATATACCCATACTAAATGGAGTGGAAAAAGAAAGGGTTGCTTATCTGTAACTGTGTTTCTTTGAGTGGTCATCTGTGGAATAAATCACTTTGTAACTGGTGGCACAGTGTGTTAAAGTGCTGAGCTGCTGAACGTGTGGACCAAAAGGTCCCAGGTTCAAATCCTGGGAGCAGAATGAGCGCCCATTGTTAACCCCAGCTCCTGCCAACCTAGCAGTTCGAAAACATGCAAATGTGAGTAGATCAATAGGTACTGCTTTGGCGGGAAGGTAATGGCGGTCCATGCAGTCATGCCAGCCACATGACCTGGAGATTTCTATGGACAACAGCTCTTCGGCTTAGAAATGGAGATGAGCACCAACCCCCAGAGTCAGTCACGACTGGATTTAATGTCAGGGGAAACCTTTACACGTAAGCAGTAAATTAGATTGTTCATTACCTATTTCAAATTATTATTATTATTATTATTATTATTATTATTATTATTATTATTATTATTATCCCTAACTTTTTCCAGAATTGAGCCACAAAGTGTCATACAAATTAAATGACCTACTGATGGGAGAACAGAAAGGAGGGGGCTAGCTTAGCCTCCTAGAGAGGGATTGAAGACTTTGGGGACAGCCAGCAAAAAGGTAAAAGCAAAACTGCTCTGGACAAATCTTGCCATGAAAACCCCATGACAGGGTTGCCAAAAGTCAGAAACATCTTGAAGGCATACAACAAGAAGAGGTGGATGGTTTTGTTCTAAGAGGAATAAAGCCAAGTAGATCCCACAAATTTGAAGTTTGCCCATTTGGATGACATTACATAATATTCAGTTCAAAGAATGACTTTTTACAATTTTAATGGTCTTTTCCATTAAATTCTAGCTTAATGGGGTGTTGAGGTCCCTGTGAGAGATCTTCTTGTTTGCCTTCAAGACATTTCCAACTTAAGTCGACTTGGAGGCTTGATCTACACTGCCCTATATCCCAGGACCTGATCCCAGATTATCTGCTTTGAACTGGACTATATAAATCTGCACTGCCATATAATCTGAGATAAACAGATAATCTGGGATCAGATCCTGGAGTATAGGGCAGTGTAGAAGGGGCCTAAGATGATCTGATCGTGTGGTTTTCTTGTCAAGATTTGTACATTGGGAGTTTGCCATGACTTTCCTCTGAAGCTTAGAGATTACTCAAGGTTATCTAGTAGGTTTATATGGCAGAGCAGGGGTTCAAATCCTGGTCTTTTAGCATCCTAATCCAACATTTAAACCACTGTGCTTTTTTATTATGTCAGAAGCAACTTGAGAACATGCTGCCAGTCGCTTCTGCTGTGAGAGAATTGACCTTCTACAGAGATATTGCCCAGATGTGTTAACATCCTGCTGGGAGGCTTCTCTCATGTCTCTGCAAGCTAGAGCTGACAGATAGACCTTGATTTTGAGAGTTATAGTTCACCTGCATCCAGAAAGCACTGAACCCAGCTGACATCAGATCTAGACCAAACTTGGCACACAGACCCAACATGGCCAACTGTGCATATGGGCCTGGTTTGGGAGTGATTGACCTCGGGTCTAGGAGTTGTAGTTCACCCTTATCCAGAGAGCCCTAAATCCAGCCGATGACAGATCTGGTCTAAACTTGGCACACAGACCAAAAATGGCCAACTGCAAATACTGTCAGGGTTTGGGGGTGATTGCCCTGTGAATCTGGGAGTTGTAGTTCACTCTTATCCAGACAGCACTGAATCCAGCCAACGACGGATCTGGACCAAACTTCAGTGATATTACCTAACATCCCAAAACAAACAATGCCTTCTTCTAATAACCTAGGCACCGCTGAGTCTCCAAGCTAGTATTCTAATAAATAATAAATAAAATAAAATCTGAATTGGAGAAAGTCTAGAGTGAGTAAACACTATTGGAGAAGAAAGAGGGTGAAGAGAGACGTTTTGAGCATAATCCTCAGGTATTAATGCTATTTGATAGAACTATGTAAAAGCCAACGTAAGTGAACTATGGACTAGTTTGGAATGCCTGAAGGCTAACTTTACTGCATTGCTTTGCTGCAGCCATACTTTCTCATAACCTTGTTAACTTTGTCCTCCCACAATTCCATTGCTCCACTGGATTTCTAAAATGATTTTTGAAGCAATTCTAGCTAATGTTATTTTTAAAAAAACTTAAAATCAAATAATTACTGCATCTAGAATAGCAAGGGGGAGGGGGGATGATAGGGGTGCATTTACACTGTATAACGAATGTAATTTGGTACGACTTTATCTGCCATAACTCAACACTATCAAATCCTGGAATATGTACTTTTATATGATCTTTAGCTTTCTCTGCCAAAGAGTGCTGATGCTTCACCAGACTACAAATCACAAGATACCATAGCATTACTCTATGGCAGTTCAAGTGGTATCAAACTGTATCTGTCCAAAGTGTAGATGCATCAGGCAGGCCCCTCCACACAGCTGTATAAAATCCACACTGAACTGGATTATATGGCAGTGTGGACTCAGATAACCCAGTTCAAAGCAGATATTGTGGATTATCTGCCTTGATAGTCTGGATTATATGGCTGTGTAGAAGGGCCCGAAGAGGGGAAGAGTACTGGCACAAAAGCATAATGGAGTCATCACATCAGGAAGTGACAGAATCATAGCATGATCTCCGGCTATTGAAGTTTTCCCATTGATGGGCTTATCTCAGGAAAAAGGCTGATCGGCAATGGGATGCACATAGCATTGAGCAATAATCTTCTTCAGTGCTGCTTTGCCTCCTTCATCCAATATATTCCCAGGTCTACTTGAAATACAAAATCCATTAAAGTGTGTGTGTGTGTGTGTGCACGCGCGCGCTCTGGTCATTAACCCTTGGCAACTGGAGAGAATATTAGGTTACCCTTTCAGTCTTCCTCACTCCAGTGGCACATACTGTCCTAGTTGTAAACTGTTTCAGATATGTGAATTGTGATTTGTTGTTTGTTACCATTCAATTGTGTGCAAGTTACTTCAACATTAATACAGAAAGCCGAGGAGAAATGCCAGAAATCAGTCATGTAATAGGGTTGAACAGAGTGATTGCTTCAAATGGCCATGAGGACAAGGGCTTTTTATGGCACCTGGAACATAAATTAAGTATGTTTTATGCATTTCCTCAAAATAAAGTTTCTTCCTAAAGCTCTGCCATGGGAACATTCCAAATAAATTCACTAGTTGGCCAAGTCCAAATATCTGTGGTTGCTCCAACAGGCTCATGTTTCTGATACAAATGATTAAACCTTGCCCAAGAGTTTCCGTCAGCCAGTACTTTTAAAATGAAATCTTTGAAAACTCAGCTGTGTGCTATAAAAGGTGCAATTCCATAGCACACTTGAAACCAAATCACATCCCATAGCCATTTGCTTTGTCCCCATCTCTCTGACTCCTACATTGGCT
Organism: Anolis carolinensis; assembly: GCF_035594765.1. NCBI lineage: Eukaryota > Metazoa > Chordata > Lepidosauria > Squamata > Anolidae > Anolis > Anolis carolinensis. The sequence goes on from NC_085841.1 coordinate 163,477,086, forward strand.
ATGCACAGATATCAACACATGCCAAAACAAATACACCACAGAGAAAGGATTCAACTCCACTTGACCTATTCAACAGAACAATATCAGAAAAGAGAGCTATATAACAAAAGGCAGTAGGGGTGGAAACAGTCCCCCTTTTTTGTAAAAGAAAGAATACTTTGCTGTTACCTGTGTACATGTGTCTTTCTGTGTGTGTATTTGTTGTTGCTAAGTGCTGTCAAGTTAACATTAACTTCTGGCAATCCTATAAATGAGAGGCTTCCAAGTTGCTCAGACATCTACAATTCTGTTCAGATCTTGAAGACTCAGAGCTGCTGCTTCCTCGATTGATTTTATCCAGCTGTAATGAGATCTTCTTCTTTTCCTCCTGCTTTAAGTTTAGTCATCTTGGCTTCTAGAGAGAGTTCAGGCTTGATTTGCTTAGAGTCCATTTATTTGTCTTTTAGCGATCCATGGTTTCCATAAAACAAATCTCCAGAACTACATTTCAAAGGAGTTGATTCTCTTTGCATCAGCTTTCATTGCTGTGCAGTTTTCACAGCCATAAATAGAGACTGGAAATACTGTAGTACAGACAACCTTGATTTGGTATTCAGTTATGTATCTTTACACCTGAGGATGTCGTCTAGTTTCTTCATAGCTGTCCTAAATCCTAATCTATGACTAATTTCTTGATGGCAGTTTCTATTTTGATTAAAGACTAATTCAAAGTAAAGGAAATCTCTTGAACATCTCAATGTCTTTGTAATCTACTTTGAATAATCTGTGGTCATTCTTTTTGTTTTCTTCATGTTCAACTCTAAACCTGCCTTTGCCCTTTCTTCCTTGATGTTCTTCAGTAGTTGTTCCAAGTCTTTGCTATTTTCTGTTAGTACTAGGGTGCCATTTGCTTATCTTATTTTATTGATGTTCCTCCCTCCAATTTTCATGTCTTCTTCCTCAGAACCTAATCTGTCTTTCGTATAAGCTGTGTTCAGTATACAAGATAAACAAATAGGATTCTAAAATGCAGCCTTGCCTAACCCACTTGCCAATTGAAAACTATTCTATTTGAAATAGTTACACATTAGGTTACACATTAGAATAATCAAATGTTAGGATATGCTCATTTTGCTGGGAGTCATCCATAATTTTCATGTTCTATACCAGTAGTTCTCAACCTGTGGGTCCCCAGGTGTTTTGGCCTACAACTTCCAGAAATCCCAGCCTTTTTATCAGCTGTTAGGATTTCTGGGAGCTGAACGCCAAAACATCTGAGGACCCACAGGGTGAGAACTACTGTTCTATACAATGAAAAACTTAGCTAGAAACCATAAAACACAGTCTGATTTTCTTCTGAAAAATCCTTGGTGCCCTCCATTATCCAGTATATGTATGTAACATGAACTCTAGCCAGCAAGGTGCAAAATCACGGTCATTAACATTTGATTTTCAAGAAGATGATCCAGAGAGCATTATGATTCACTGTGTCGAAGGCCCTTGCAAAGTCAATGAATGCCATGTAGTAATAATAATAATAATAATAATAATAACAACAACAATAATATAAAAAAAAGTTTATTTATACCCCGCCACCATCTCCCCGTGGGGATCCGGGGTGGCTTACACGGGGCAAAGGCCCAAACAATATAAAGACAAAATAAACAACAACATGATATAATCACAATAGAAAAGATAAAAACAGTAATACAATCTAAAACAAGAATATTATAACAGTTAAAAACTGAAAGAGAGGGAGAACAGTGGAGGGGGGAGGGAAGGGGAGAAGAAAAACCGCAAAACAGCGAGTCCGTAAAAAGCGAACCACGAAGTAGCAAGGGAACACTGTACATAGAATCCAATTACGTTGGGACTTTATACTATAGCAATAACCATTCAGAAACAAAGAAGATTTGAAAACCAGGACTGCATAGACTTCAAAGGCTTCCTTTCCTCACAGAGATTTATAGTGGCAACCAAGGGGAAAAGAAGTCCTATTTATTTATTAATAAAACATTTTAGTTTGCCAAATACAGTATCCGACCTGTCCTTTGTACTACGGTGCCTCCCAGTTAACTTAGTTAAATACGGAAGCAGAACAATTACTAACATGTCCCATTTGGTGTGATATCAATTTCTTCCTGGATTCTCAAGTAAATAATCTTTCAGTTTCTTCCTGTATATTCTTTACCTGAAAATGCCTCATTCTTGTCCACTTTAGCTCACACATTCCCAGTAATGCAATATTTATACATTCAATTTCTTATTTGTTTGTCTAAATTCTCCTGATGGATGCTTCTTACAGTTCATGTTTCTATGTGCTGTGCAGCTTCAGACTTTCCTTTCACATCTGACCACATCAACTGCTGAATGTCCTTGGCTTGACTTCAGTTTCGTCATTCACCACAGCATGCCTCATTGTTGTCCTTTGCTCTTTTCCAGTAGCACATTGAGAATTTCATCTTCTGGAACTGTATATTGGATCATTTCATCACAGCGGTTTCATGGCTAAAGAATTCAAAAGTTCAGTCTGCCTCCTTCTACGTAGGCTAGTGGTTCTCAACTTGTGGGTCCCCAGATATTTTGGTCTTCAACTCCCAGAAATCCTAACAGCTGGTAAACTGGCTGGGATTTCTGGGAGTTCTAGGCCAAAAAAACATGGGGACCCACAGGTTGAGAACCACTGTTCTAGGTAGTACTAATAAGCATTAGCTATGGTGTCACTATTTTATCTGAGATCCTTCACCTGTGTCATCCCCTACTACTGCTTCTGCCTAATAGCTGTTTGACACATTTAGTTTGGCTCCTCAACAAAAGCCTGTCTGACATGGGAGACATTACCAGCTGCACTGCTGCCACTAGCATAGCTTTTTGCTTTGCAGGAGCACACAATCCCATCACTGCAGAAAGGAAGTGACATGGTGATAATATACATGTGCATGTGTGTGTATATAAAATTATCCCCATAGTGTGATCTGAAACCACCCCCCTCTAAAGATTGTGAAAGGATAGAGCTGGGTTATCTCCTGGAAGTGACCATGAGGGCAGGAAATTATGCACTCATACAACAGTATTACTATAATGTGAGATGAGCCTGGGATTGTTATTAGCCTTGGCTATTGTTTTGAAACATGCTATATTAAATTCGATTTACTTTCCTTTTCATTTTCCATCTGTCGCCTAAGGGTAAAGAGCATGTTTATACTAATATAAAGACAGAATAATATATTTGTAATATCAAAAGTGCTTTGGGTATACTTATAAAACATGCGTCTCACGTCCACCCATCAAGGACATTCAGGTATTAGCTTTGCTCATCAGAGATGTTCACCACTGTCATCATCAAGGTCTCAGCTCAAAAAAAGCATCTGGAATGTGTCTGGGGCAAAACAGGCAAAATAGAGAAGTGTTCTCTGTGTTGTAAGATCATGCTAGCTTGCTTTGATCCTAATTCACAAAATATGGGTTATTCTGAATAGACAGAGTAAATATAACAATTTGGCCAGCGTCAGAGTGAGTGGCAACCATCCATCCTATCTTGGCATTATGCTTTTATAAAGCATAAGCTTTATTAAATATACTGTAATTCTGTCAAGCCAGAACTAATTTTGAGACCACAACCCCCTGCAAAGGAATGAATCCTACTTGGATCACACTCATTTGAAGGCAATAAGGTTTTAATGATTACTTAGGTTTCTTGATTTCATTGTGTCTCATCCAATCAAACTGGGATTAAACCAACTGAGTTTGTGAGTAATTGTCAAACTAAAGCAAAAATGTAAGTGTTTTTAACATTTATCTCAGGGTTTCTTAAAAATTTTACAGCAGAATTTCTCAACCAGAGGTTGCTACAGGTTCTGTAAGAGATATAATGGGATGTGCATGCTAATAAAGGGGTTTCTTGAAGCTTGAAAGTTATTCCAAGGGTTTCTTGGGGGCAAAAAGGTTGAGAAAAATCTGTTTCACAGATTTTTCACAGAGGGGGTAAATTTTCCAAAGTATTACAGTTCATGAGGGGAGGATGGTTTAGCCCTCTCCTGCCCTACAAAAAACAAATAAAGATCCTTCCTAGATCCTGGAGAAGGAACTAATAGCGGGAGGCAATTTCATCAGTGCCATGATGAGGGAGGAAAGGATTAAACGTCTCTTTCCAAGAGTCAAAAAACAGGCTTTCCTGTACCTCCTAATAAGTTGCTTTTAAACATCAGACATGAAAACATATTTGAAATCACGTCATGTATTTAGCCTTAAATCACAGAATGTCAAGCCTTTATGTATAGGTTTAAAGCTGGATTAACACGTCACAGAAGACCTAGCAAAAGCGCTAGAAATGTCAATCTTCTACAGATTATAACCTTGTAACATGTGGATGAAGTCAGATCATCTAGTTGGGACTTGGTGCTAGCAGCTGCTACCAATTAGAGGTAGACGTAGTAGACAACATAGGCAGGAGGATGGTATGGTCTGTACCTTTTGGTTGGTAGCTAAGCCTGTTGGGAGATTAAATTGCCAATTAAATGCTGAAACATGCAGCTGGCAAGTCCAGAAAAGGAGAAAATTAAGTCTAAATTTGGAAGTATATTCGACAACACTTATATTCTGTTCCTTTCATACCTACTCTGGTACCAGGTTGCATTATGAGTCATTTACTTGTCCCTACAAAATATCCTGAAGAGAGGTACTCTATATAGCAGGCTTGCAGAACTTGGGAGTAGTAAGGTGCTGAAATTAGGTAGGCTAAGCCTCTTGGGGCCATAAATAGGTTTTTAACACCTTACTTTCCAAGTAAGTTATAATTAATGATGAATTAGGATTGCTGTTGTGTGCTTTCAAGTTGTTTCAGACTCAGGGCTTTTGCCTGTGTCAAACATGCCGGCTTTCTTTAGCGCAGTGGTTCTAAACCTGGGGTCCCCAGATGTTTTTGGCTTACAACTCCCAGAAATCCCAGCCAGTTTACCAGCTGTTCAGATTTCTGGGAGTTGAAGGCCAAAACATCTGGGGACCCACAGGTTGAGAATCACTGAACTGAACCATACTTTCTGAATTCCTTCCCTTTTTCCTTTCTTTTCTCCCTTCCGTTTCCTATCTTTCTTTTCTCTTTCCCTCTCTCCTTCCCACTTTTTCCTGCTTCCCTTTATTTCTCTTTTCTTCCTCTTTTCTTTTCACTTTTGTTTCAGTTGTCTTCCTCCCTCTCCTTGCCTTTTCCTTCCTTCCTCCTTCCTTCCCTTTATCTCCCCTTCTCCCTCCACCCTTCTCCCTTCCTTCTTTTTCCAACTACATTTTTTTTCTTTCTTCCTTCCTTCACAAGGGCAAGCAGCCATGTGTATTGCATGCAGTGGCAGATGCCTGCAGTGGCTGAATGCAGCCCACAAGCCGTCTGTTGGGCAGGCTTGGTATATAATGAACTGAAACCACTGCTTGCTTATAGAGAAGAGCTCGCCTAGTGGATTCATAATTGTAAAGCAGTTCAAGAACATACATACCCGTATTTACTCAAATCTAGTGCGCAATTGAATGTATTGCACAGCACAATTTTCAAAACTCTGAAACCAAGAAGTTTTTTGCTAGCAATTATTATGTGCAGTCCATGCAGTCATGCCAGCCACATGACCTAGGAGGCATCTATGGACGACGCCATCTCTTCATCTTAGAAATGGAAATGAGCACCAACCATCAGAGTCGCAAACGATTAGACTTAATGTCAGGGGAAAACCTTTACATTTACTTTCCTATTATGCACAGTGGTAGAAAGTGCACTCTGTAATTTGTTCGAAGGTGTGCATTACAGTTGCTGTGCACTTAGAATTACTTCTGTAAAAACAAAAAGTGTTAGAACTCCAAATCTTCCAGCAATTGAAAGTAACACCAGAGAATCAGGTAAGCCTTCCCTCAAGGAGCCTCTCCTAGTAATCCCATCTCAGCTTCATTGGGTGAATCTATCTATGCTGGAGAAAGAATGCAGCCTGACACCACTTTCACTGCCCTGGCCCAATGCTATGGAATCCTGTGGGCTGTAGCTTTCAATGGTTTTGAGTCTTTTCAGCCAAAGGATGCTGATGCTTCATCAAACTACAAATCCCCGGATTCCAGAGCTCTTCCAAAAACATTAGGCTTAAGCAGACAGGTGCATCTTAGTGCTTGTTTAGTGCTACAAATATTCTGGTGGTAAATTACATCTACTTGTAATTTCACCTTCCCTAGCCAACAAGACACAAGAAAACATATGGGATGATCTGCTGGTGATTAATACGACACCTATCTGAAAGCTCAGTTGTTCTGGTACATTTATTGGGGGGGGGGGGTGTGTTGCCCATTAATTACTGCCTCATGGCTTTTCCAGAGAGTGAATACTCACCCATGTCAGGTTCTCGTTCCAGTGACCATTACCATATTCGATGCACTTTATTTTATCCCTACAGTTAGAAACAATCCCAACATCTACCTCATCCCAAGTCTCCTATCAATTGCAGCACCTTGGCTTCCTACTTCATTCTCTAGTTTACATTATCCACTCCACGCACTTTGGCCCAGTTTGTTTTTATAATCTTTACTCAGGTTTTTATATTATGTTTAGTTGATTACTGTGTTTTTAATGTTTAATATGTATAATTATATTTTATGTGATGTGTTTTTATCTTTCTGATGATTGTAATTATCTGGGCTTGGCCCCATGTAAGCTGCCCTGAGTCCCCTTGGGGAGATGGAAGCGGGGTATAAAAATAAAGTAGTAGTAGTTGTTATTATTTTATCATTACACAGCAAACAAGATAGATATGCTGGATTTCATATCACAAAATCACAAGTCGAACACTTCCCAAGTGTCTAGGACTGTGTGATGTATTTTCGGATGATGTGCGCAGATCCCAGCAGGGTGGCCTTTTGCAGTTGGCAGATCGTAATTTTGTCAATGTCTATTGTTTCCAAATGCCAACTGAGATCTTTTGGCACGGCACCCAATTGTTGTTGTTGTTATTATTATTATTATTACTATTATTATTATTTCCTTACTAAGGTGGAGACAGCCCAAAGGAGAGGACTTGGAAGGCAGGGAGAAAGCCGAGGGGCAAGTGGCTGAGAAAGAGGAGCTGCCGCTGTGTAAATATTGCCTACCCTTGTGAAATTGCTTGGCATCTACTGCAGCTCCTTTCTCACCCAACTTGCCCCTTGGCTTCCTCCCTGCCTTCCAAGTCCTCTTCTGGCTTTTCTTTCTTTCACGTTTGCCCCACATTTCCTCTGCGCCTCCTGAGCTCTCTCCTATGTTCACCCCTTGGCTTTCTCCCCATCTCCCAAGCTTTTTCCTGGCTTAGTCCTTGCTTTACCACATTACATAAATGTAATGAGCAGCCGGATTTTGAAGACATAATTTAGCCCAAAAAGGTGTGCATTAGATTTGAGTAAATACGGTAGTTTCCCAGATGCTTAATAGAGAAATAACTTATTGTGTCAATAATAGTATCAAATGAATGGGCAACTTAATACATGGCATTGTTACCAATGAATTGTAACAATTTTGAAAAATATAGGACTACACAAATGCAAAATTTCTAAAAAGAAAAGAACTTTTTATAACAATGATACTCAAAATAATTTGTGCTGAAGTAACAGTTTTTAACATTTTTACTTGAGTAACTTAATTTAATACCATTACAGATTAAAGACTTGTATCAACCGAAATACTCTTTTCATTTGCATGTCTAATTACATATTTAAGCTGTTCATCCAATGTTTACAGTTAATCCAATTTTGCTTATAGATATCTGAAATATAAAGTATATCATGTTAAGAATATTAATATATAGGTTGAATGTCCATATTCAAAATGCTTTCAATCAGTGTTTCAGGTTTTGGAATGTTTCTATATGTATATCAATATATCCTGGAGATGGAACCCAGGTCTAAACACAAAGGTAATTTATTGTTCAACTTAACCTCATACAGATGACATAAAGATAATGTTTTATACAATTCTGTGCAAGAAGCAATGTTTCTGCACACTGAACTATTAGAAGGCAAAGGTGTCACTATCTCATGTAGAAGATTTTGATTTCTGCGTAAGTGACGAACAACCTGTATTGGTTCTCTGGAGTCGATATCAACTGCTTAAAAAGAAACCAATCCAAAATATTACACTTCTTTAGTATGTTACACTTGTTTCTAGGATGACCTTTACCATTAATATGGTAAGTATGTAAGCATTTCAGTCTGAACTGTTTAGATGGTGTTTAGGCTTAACAAAAATATACTGATTTCTTCCAAAGTCCATGGATTTTCATCAATCAAAGAGATTAATTTATTTGACTTTCTGTTTTTTCCTTGCTTGAAATTGTTCTGTTTTATTCTTGACAGATTTGATTAGCATGGACAGTGCAGGATCTAAGGATTTACTGGCTGCAGATTCCTTCTCCACTGTAATGTCCTCTCTCTCAACTGCTTTAGCCAGTCCTTGCTGTCTTCGGCGAGCTTTCTCTTCCAAAATCCTTTCCACTGCTTTTGTTTTCTTAAAGTTTGGATCTGATGGATCCAAGTTGAACAAATGAGAAGTATACATGGCTTGGAATCTGGCATCACCCACATTTACCTGAGAACAACAAGAAAATAAACGTTAATTTTAACAATGAAAAAAATCCTTACCATTTTTATTCATATACAAATTCAATGAGCACTATTATTTTGCTTCCCATTGCCTGTCTAATCTATGAACTCCTGATCAACACACCCGTATTGCATTTTTTACATGCCAAATGATTATCACCCCTATACAGAGATTGGCATGATAAAAGAAAATGTGTAATGTATGCTGCATCCCTATGCCATATAGGAAAACCAGCAATGCAATTCCACAGTAAGAAATAATAAGTTATACCACCTTAGAAACCTACTAAAAGTTCAGGGATAGTTCCATGATTCAAATATTAATTTGTTGTTGAAGGCTCTGATGACCAGAGTCACTGGGTTGCTGTGAGTTTTCTGGGCTGTATGGCCATGTTTCAGAAGCATTATTTCCTGATGTTTTGCCTGCATCTATGGCAGGCATCCTCAGAGGTTTTGAGGTAAGTTGGAAACTGGTCAAGTGGGGTTGATTAGCACTGAATAGCCTTTCAGCTTCAAGGCCTGGGTGCTTTCTGCCTGGGGAAATCCTTTGTTGGGAGGTGTTAGCTGGCCCAGATGGTTTCCTGTCTGGAATTCCCATTTTCTGAGTGTTGTTCTTTATTTACTGACCTGATTTTAGAGGTTTTTTAATCCTCGTAGCCAGATTTTGTTGATTTTCATGGTTTCTTCCTTTCTGTTGAAATTGTCCACATGCTTGTGGATTCTAATGGCTTCTCTGTGTAGTCCGACATGGTGGTTGTTAGAGTGGTCCACCAGTACTGTGTTCTCAGATAATATGCTGTGTCCAGGTTGGTTCATCAAGTGTTCTGCTATGGCTGGCTTCTCTGGTTGGATTAGTCTGCAGTGCCATTCATGTTCCTTGATTTGTGTTTGGGTGATGCTATGTTTGGTGGTCCCTATTCAATGTTAATCAAGGTGGCCAATGGAAACATTCACACACCTACCTCAAACAGACAAGAGTTCTTTCTCACAACCTCGACCTTCCACAGATATATAAATCTCCCTTCCAACAGACCTCACAACCTCTGAGGATGCCTAACATAGATACAGGCGAAATGCCACGAAATAATGCTTCTGGAACATGGCCATACAGCCCGGAAAACTCTCAGCAACCCATTCAAATATTAGTTTGGATTCTATGTTGTTGTTCTGCTCACATTTATTGGCTATGCATACAGATGGAAGAAGGCAGATAGGATGAAAATTGAGACCATAGAAGAGAATGATTCCAAGTTTGGATCTCCTAATTTTAAACTTGAAGTTTCTTTATTAAACAGATCGTTACTATGTCCAAAGTTTGAGCAATATGTCCTATTAGTGGCAAAGATCAAAAAAATCCTAATATGCTGTTCACTTCTTATATCTCCTATTAGTGTATTTACCCAGCATTGCCCGGGTAACAGAGGAGCTGCTGCTCACCTGCTTTCTCCCTTATCCAGCTCTGGCAACACTTTGGCAATGGTAGGTAGGCTCTCTCTGAGGTTCTTTCCTTCCTTCCCCTCATACAAATGTCACCTTTCTTTCCCAGTGACATCACAGAGAACCACATCACCTAGCAATAGCCAATCCAGTGACATCACAGAGAACTATTTCACCTAGAAACAGTATTTGTGGTACAAATGGACAAACACATACTTTGACATGATATAGATAGATAGATAATACAGGTTCAGTATGGTCGTGCATGAGGATAACGACTCCTCAAAAAAAGAGTTTTTACGTGGCATCCTACAAGGTGCCATTCTATCCCAAATGCTTTTTAACATTTACATGAAACTACTGGGAGAGATCATCCATAGGCATGGGGCAGGGTGTTATCAGTATGCTGATGATACCCAAATGTATTTCTCCATGCCTTCAAAAATAGCTTCAACTAAGGATAGCGTGTCTCCTCTGAATGAATGCCTGAAAAAGGTAATGGGCTGAATGAGGAAAAACAAATTGAAACTGAATCCAGATAAGACAGAGGTGCTTGCCATTAAGGATCCTAATCTGAGGATAGAGGTGTATCAACCAATTCTTGATGGGGTTACACTCCCCTGAAAACTGTGTTTGCAGCTTTGGAATGCTCCTGGATCAGTCTCTCCAAATGTCAGTTCAGGCAACTGCGGCAGTCAGGAATGCTAATTTGGCTGATCTACCAGCTGTGCCCTTTCCTAGATTTGGAGGAGCTAAAGATGGTAGTGCATGCACTGATAACCTCAAGGTTGGACTTCTGCAATGCACTTTACATTGGGCTACAAGCTTAGAACTTTCAATTGGTTCAAAATACGGCAGCCAGATTGGGTCTAGGTCACCTACAGGATCGCCTTCTCCTGTGCAATCCGCCCCAGACACTTAGGTCCTCTGGGGACCAGTTACTTCAACCAGCCAGAATCCGACTGGTGACTGTCACCCAGAGGACCTTTACATGAGCTGCCCCAAGGCTGTGGAATGACCTGCCAGAAGAGCTTTGACAGTTAAATCAGCTGTCGGAATTTTAGACACAAGTGAAAACTCATCTCTTCTGGAAGGCCTACCCAGTCAATTTTAAGTTGTGAATTAATCTGCATTTAATTAGTGGATTTTAACTTGTATTTTAACAATGTGTATCTTGTGTGTTATTTCTTGTTTTAATGATGCTCAAGTCGCAGGGAGAGGCGGAAAATAAATTCATTATAATTATTATTAGATATTTACATTGTTAAGTGACATGCAACTCTTGTCTTGTCTTTGAGAGAAATATATATCTCAAAGCCCAAGAGAAAGAGAAGAATATTCAGATCTTGGGGCAAAGGTCCATACTGTACACCAAGTAATGTTGCTTCGCATGCACTCCAGTAATTAATTATTTTGGGGAAATACAAGCCCTTAGGCATGTATTCATATCAGATAAAATCAAATGCCACTATAAAAGTAATTTGAGATTTCTGGGGCAAAATTCCATTGCTTAGAATTCAACCCTTCACACGTCACTTTCAGAGGAATGTTAAAAATATGTTTCCATGTAAATGATAATGTACCTATTGTTCCATTTTAACCAGTTTTAATTATATTTCAGAAGTAAACAATACATAACATTACCTGGAAGTCATCTGTCAACAGTTCCTTCTTTTTCATTAATAGCTTTTTCTTTTTCTTGCTTAAGTTCTGCTGTTCTACTATCTTGTCATAATTGAAGTGTCTCCTTTCATCCTCCTCCTCATCCATCACCAGGAGAGACATTTCGGCCTGTTAGAATTAGAACAGATAGGATCTGTTTGCACAACATTTCACAGAATATAGGTTGCAGATGTTTTGTGTCTCATCTAAAATCTGCCTTACTAATTCACAACAGGAACAGCTATAATTGCCTATCTGTTTACAAAACACTTATTGTCAAGGATGAAAGCACTTTATAATGAAAGCAAAGCAATTAAGAGCACCAATCTCAGTTCAATTGGACTAGGCTAAGGATTCATGGTTTAATCAATGTTATTTATTTGTTACGCTATCATTCCATTATTCTTGCAGGGTTCTGTATGGTTTTGATGGGGCTCCCCAGGCAGTCTTTCATCCCCTTGGCCCTGACAGCTTGAATAATGCAAATTCATTTTGTACCCCTAAGAGGAGGCTATTCCTCAAGTGATTGAAGTTATTTTGACTCCCTTTCTGGTCACAAAGAATCCACATATGCAGAGCATGAAAGAATCTTGTGTTCAATATACAATATGAAACACATCCCAAATGGTATATATGCTTTAGTTCACATGTATCAAACTCAAGGCCGTGGCTAAATCCAGTCCTCCAACTCATTTTATGTGGCCTTCCAGGTGCTGGACTATAACTCCTGTATTCCCCATCATTAGACATCATGTCTAGAGATGATGGGAGTTACGATACAGTAACATCTAGAAGGCTGATGTTTGTTCTGTTTAATCAGAATAGTGGATTCTGGATTTAGATAAAAGGCTTGGGGTATGATGTCTGACTTTAAAAGGTCCTTTAACTTTTCTTCAGCCTCAGAGCCACAAGTGTTGTTGGGCTGCAATTCCCATTATTCCTGGTTAGCATGACAGATAATAAAAACTGAGGGAGTTGTCATTCAGTAACATCTGGGGATCAAACTAGATAAAAACTAAAACACATCAACTACTATATTATAGTTGGCCCTCCGTATCCAGGGCGCACTTGACATGGGACCACTTTGATTAGGGACGACCCTCCAACATTAGTACCAAAAGGGTTACAGATCAGTTTTGGGGCAACTTTAGATTTGGTTTGGTAATTTAGGGTGCTGATTCAGAAAATTGCATTGGATAGACCACATCAACTCTAGTTTCTGATATAGAACATATACCATCTACTAGTTGCCATCTGCTCACCCACAGAAAACCATATTTAATAATCTAGAGCTGATGTCGTCTATCTAATGCAATAATGTGGAATAATGTGGAAAGGAGCAGAAATAAAATTAATAAATTAAATAAATAAAGAGGAAGGAGGTTCGTGGTCCAAATTTTTGTTCTCACAGTCCACTGCTGGGCTGCGGCCTACAGGTTGAGAACCACTGCTCTTAAGACATAGGAAAGGCAGGAGTTTTATGGCATAGTGAGTGTATTGCAACGTTTCATCAAAAATAAGGATATGTTATAAAGCAAGTACAATTAATCATGTATGGGCAAGTTTTTAAATAATGAGTAAATTGTTGATGTATTTAATCAAATTTAAGGAATAATTGATTAAAAACAAGTTCAGTTAATTTTAAGTCTGTTTTACACTTAAAATTAAACACATGTGTAAATTTTTAACTTGAAATATACTTTAAAACACAAAAAATTCTTTTAAGTACTTGGGCAAGCAGTACATTTGCTCACAGCCCCATGCCTATTTCTCACCCTATTTTTATACTTGCAGTAACTGCTTAAGGTAAAGGTAAAGGTTTCCCCCTGACGATGTCCAGTCATGACCGACTCTGGGGGTTGGTGCTCATCTCAATTTCTAAGCCAAAGAGCTGGCGTTGTCCGTAGACACCTCCAAGGTCATGTGGCCGGCATGACTGCATGGAGTGCCATTACCTTTCTGCCGGAGCAGTACCTATTGATCTACTCACATTTGCATGTTTTCGAACTGCTAGGTTGGCAGGAGCTGGGGCTAACAGCGGGCGCTCATTCCGCTCCTGGGATTTGAACCTGCCACCTTTTGGTCCGCAAGTTCAGCAGCTCAGTGCTTTAATACACTTTGCCACCAGGGGCCCCTCCAGCAGTAACTGCTTAGTGAATAAAATTATATTTGTTAATTGTTAATTTGTTTAATATTATTTTAAAATTCTTGTTTCTGTGAATGAGATGGAAAACTTTTTTTTACATAGAATTCAGATGCAACCAATTTGCTGGAGAGCAGCTAACCCTTCAAGGCTGCTGTAGCCAAAACACAAGAATGCCAACTGCAAGGTTTAAGAATGATCTCATTAATGTACTTACAGACTTGATGATTTACCAGATAGCCGCCATATTTAAAATTAGCATACCAAACCTCTTATGCACTCACTGCCAGCTCTATTCACACCAGCCAACTCACAAATTGTTAAAGAGATCCATGCTGCAAGTTTGCATGACTTTGTCCATTCTTAATGTCATTAAAGAATGTTCTCTTATACCTTATGTTTTTCTGTATCATCCTTCTCTGGAGAATCTCCTTTTTTCTTCAGCTTCTTGTTCAAACCTGTATATAAGTCCAAATAAAAATAATTATTAAAAGTTTCAGAAATAAGTAAGAGTTTGTAGGAAAGTATGCTTCTTGCAATCTTCTGAACTACCAACTTTTTTTTAAAGCAGTGAAACGTCTCTGAGGAATGTCAGATGTGAAGACCTTCATAAGAGATTCTTCAACTGGCTTCTATTTTAGTTGTGAGGAAGTGATATTTAAGCAACATGAAAATCCATTCATCATCTTTATTTGTACAGGTTGAGTATCTCTTACCTAAAATATCTGTGACCAGAATTGGTTGGGATTTTTGATTTTTTTTTCATATTTTGAAATATCTGTACTTCCTTATACTGAGATAACCTGGAAATGGGACCCAAGTTTAGATATGAAATTCATTTTTGTTTTGTATACACCTTATACACATAGACTAAAAGTAACTATGCATAACATTTTAAAATAATTTTGTGCATAAAACAAAGTTTTGTGTACACTGAACCATCCAAAAGCAAAACTGTAACTATCATAACTGCCCACATGGGCAATTTCAGATTTTTGAGTATTTTTAGAATTCTGGATAATGGACGTGGAACCCTGTATAATGAATGGCTCTAAGAATCATTAGAATGTCACTGCCCAGTCTTTTAAATATCGTAATTAAGCATATTAATAATCATGCCATTCAGCACAACTTCTAATTAGCTCAGACCTAAAGTATGGTGTTCCCACCCAGCATGCATGGGTGTTTGTTCTTGCTAATGGGTTCATACTACTGAATGACTATTATGGTAATCCAGGAGGCATTGCTATCAAATAATAATACACAAATCCACATATATAAGCTCATTCTTTACTAAGCTGCTTAAATTGTGAGTCCTGACCCCAATTGGGGCCCTCTTAGCAAAATGTTAGGGTTGTGAAAAATTTGGCAACAGGAAAAGGTTTCTGAATGCCACCTAGTGGCTGTTTTAGATATTTAAATCAATCTGTTAGCAACAACTTGTTTATAGGGTTGTTGTATGTCTTTCGGGCTGTGTGGCCATGTTCCAGAAGCATTCTCTCCTGACGTTTCGCCCACATCTATGGCAGGCATCCTCAGAGGTTGTGAGGTATGGATAAACTAAGTCAGGAAAGGAAAGAATATATATCTGTGTAGAGTCCAAGGTGTGGCAAGAGTTCTTTGTCACTGGGAGCCAGCATTAATGTTTCAGTTAATCACCCTAATTGGCACTGGGAATGTTTTGTCCCTTGCCTGGGGGCATCCTTTGTTCAGTCAAGTCCTCATTGTGTTGGTTCCCATCTACTGTTTTGATTTTGGAGTTTTGTAATACTGGTAGCCAGATTTTGTTCATTTTCATGGTTTCTTCCTTTCTGTTGAAGTTGTCCACATGCTTGTGGATTTCAATGGCTTCTCTGTGTAGTCTGACATGATAGTTGTTAGAATGGTCCAGCATTTTTGTGTTCTCAAATAGTATTCTGTGTCCAGGCTGGTTCATCAAATGCTCTGCTATGGCTGATTTCTCTGGTTGAATTAGTCTGCAGTGCCTTTCATGTTCTTTGACTCTTGTTTGGGCGCTGCGTTTGGTGGTCCCTATGTAGACTTGTCCACAGCTTGCTGGTATCCGGTAGACTCCTGCAGAAGAGAGAGGATCCCTCTTGTCCTTCGCTGACCGTAGCATTTGTTGGATTTTCTTCGTGGGTCTGTAGATAGTTTGTAGGTTGTGCTTCTTCATCAGCTTCCCTATGCGGTCAGTAGTTCCCTTGATGTATGGTAAGAACACCTTTCCTCTGGGTGGATCTTTGTCTTGACTCTCATGGCTTGTTCTTGGCCTTGCAAATCAGAAGCCCTCCCACCCAGGCTTTACGGACTCCCCAAAATCCACAAGGACTCCATCCCACTCAGACCCATTGTAAGTGCCATTGGATCGCCGACTTACAACCTGGCAAAATTTCTGGCTACACAGCTACAAACCCACATTGGGCTCACTGCACATTATATCAAGGACTCTACACACTTTATAGAAAAGATCAGCAACCTCAATCTAAGCACCAAGGACATCCTGATCAGCTTTGATGTGGTGTCCCTTTTTACCAAAGTCCCAGTAGCTGACACCCTCACACTAATCAAACAAAACTTCCCAGAAGACATCACAGCCCTGTTTCACCATTGCCTCACCACTAGCTACTTTCAGTGGGACACTGGATTCTATGAACAGAAGGATGGAGTGGCCATGGGGAGCCCTCTCAGCCCAGTAGTAGCAAATTTCTATATGGAATACTTTGAAAAACAGGCCCTAGAAACAGCACCAAAAAAGCCAACTGTTTGGTTCAGATACGTAGATGACACCTTCACAATTTGGAGCCATGGAGAGGAAGAACTCAGCAAGTTCCTGGACCATCTTAACAGCATCCACCCAAACATCCAATTCACCATGGAAAAAGAAAAGGAAGGAAAACTGCCATTTCTAGATGTTCTGGTCATCCGCAAACCCAATCAACAATTGGGCCACACAGTTTACAGAAAACCTACACATACAGATAGATACCTTCATAAAAACTCCAACCATCACCCAAGTCAAAAAAGGAGCACAATCAAAGCCCTGACAGACCGTGCACAAAGAATCTGCGAACCTCACCTCCTCCAAGGTGAACTCAACCACCTAAACTGGGCTCTACAGGCCAATGGATACTCCACCACAGACATCAGAAGAGCTGCAAGGCCAAGAACAAGCCATGAGAGTCAAGACAAAGATCCACCCAGAGGAAAGGTGTTCTTACCATACATCAAGGGAACTACTGACCGCATAGGGAAGCTGATGAAGAAGCACAACCTACAAACTATCTACAGACCCACGAAGAAAATCCAACAAATGCTACGGTCAGCGAAGGACAAGAGGGATCCTCTCTCTTCTGCAGGAGTCTACCGGATACCATGCAGCTGTGGACAAGTCTACATAGGGACCACCAAACGCAGCGCCCAAACAAGAGTCAAAGAACATGAAAGGCACTGCAGACTAATTCAACCAGAGAAATCAGCCATAGCAGAGCATTTGATGAACCAGCCTGGACACAGAATACTATTTGAGAACACAAAAATGCTGGACCATTCTAACAACTATCATGTCAGACTACACAGAGAAGCCATTGAAATCCACAAGCATGTGGACAACTTCAACAGAAAGGAAGAAACCATGAAAATGAACAAAATCTGGCTACCAGTATTACAAAACTCCAAAATCAAAACAGTAGATGGGAACCAACACAATGAGGACTTGACTGAACAAAGGATGCCCCCAGGCAAGGGACAAAACATTTCCAGTGCCAATTAGGGTGATTAACTGAAACATTAATGCTGGCTCCCAGTGACAAAGAACTCTTGCCACACCTTGGACTCTACACAGATATATATTCTTTCCTTTCCTGACTTAGTTTATCCATACCTCACAACCTCTGAGGATGCCTGCCATAGATGTGGGCGAAACGTCAGGAGAGAATGCTTCTGGAACATGGCCACACAGCCCGAAAGACATACAACAACCCTGTGATTCTGGCCATGAAAGCCTTCGACAACACAACTTGTTTATAGTGGACTCTATAGAAAATTCTTCAGCTGAATTTCATAAAAAAGAAAAACAGCTAGTTTAGCAACCCTTGCAAATGCTGGTTTATCCGTGAATGTTTGATTTTATACTCATTTATATACAGGAGTCACATAAAAATGTCTTGGGCAAAAAGGGGTCATGATTGGAAAAAGTTTAATGAGTCCTGGTCAAAAGTATACATATTTCTTTTCTCCCTCTCCTGCAAGTTTTACAGACTGATTCTAAGTAAGGTAGAAATCTATTCCTTTCTCTCTCTTTTTGCTTCCCACAACAGTGTTTGTTTTCTCTGTGTTCAACCTGCTAAATATGGGTAGCTGCTGTCCTGTAGCGTTGAAGCTAGTTGCTGATTCTAAGGAGATATGGCCCAGCTGATGACACTGTTCCAAATAAGTTCACAAGCTATGAACAATTTAAATTAGTTGGAATATATCTGTACAATGTTATTTATTTATTTATTTACAACATATATATTCTGCCCTTCTCACACTGAAGGGGATTTAGGGCAGATCACAAAACATGTACACAACAAACATTCAATGCTGTTGGACATACAAGACAGACAAGTAGAGGTATTTGTGGCATTTTCCAACGTCAGCATCCTGGAGGTTGTGCTCAATTCTGGCTACAGGGGGGTGCTCTCACTCCATCTTCTATGACAATGAGCACTTTCCTCCTTTGTTCTTTGATCGTTAGCATTTTTTGTATTTCCCTTTTTTATGGTGCTGTTAAAATACCTCCCTGCTTAAACGGTGCCTAATTTCTCTACTCACAGCTACAGCTGTTTTCCAACTGCTTAGGTGGACAGTGAGCTGGGATGAAGGTTGAGTGCTCACCCCGACCTGGGCTTCGAACTGCCAACCTTTCAGTTGGTAAGATCGACTGCTGTTGGTGATTAGCCAGTTGTGCTAAAGCCCAAATGCTCAGAGTTTTAGTCAAAGCTTATATGGTTCATTGTGACATCAGAATTGAGAGCCAATGAAATGAAAAAAGCCTTTCAGTTTCCAGGATACCATGACTATTGGTGCAGCAACAATATTTCCCTTAGCCCCACTATCTTTACCGACAAACTTGGAGGGAATGCAAGGTAGGGCTTTCCTAGTGGTTGCTCTAAGCTTCTGAACTCCCTCCCCATTGAGGTTAGAAAAGGTCCTTCCATTGACAGGCAAAGACTTAATCCTGCGGGCATCTGAAAACATATTTTAATTGTACATTTTGAAACTTTTTAAAAAAACGAATTGACTGTTTCAAATGTTCAGAATTTAATTCTGTTTTAAAGTTGACCTTTGTACTGTATATACTTATGTGAACGTTTAGGAATTGTGGTCAAAAAATCGATTCCAAAAACTCGTTCAGCATATCTACAGGTCAATGTAAATAGTGTACTCTAACTCTTATTTAAAAAATGGAACTGTCTACTTCTCTAAGTAGAGTTGTGAAAGGCAAGAGCTTAGCTTGTCTTAGGAGAACCTAAAAGAAGCATCGACACCACTCCCCTTTACTTTTCTCCAACATTAAGGGATTTTAATAATCTAGATCCCAAGATGTGTCAGTAGACAGCATTCCCCCCCCCCCAAAAAAAACACACGTATTCTTTTTTTGTCATAGCAAATTTTGCATACCTTTTCCTATTTGATGTAGTGTGTGTCAATTTGCATCTAGAAGCCGTCAAAAGTTTGTGGGGGGCATACTGGCATCATGCAGTATATTTAACATTTTATTCATGTACCCTGCTTTGAAATTTTCAGACCATGAGCACTACATAAATCTTTAAGGTATCAATACCCATATGTCCTTCTGTCCTCACATCGCTGTATGAAGAAAGCCTTTCTCATGATTCCATCTTGAAACAATCCCCCTCCGGATCTATGGAACTACCTGCCACAATTTTCACAATCTTCCTCAATCTGATTCCTTCAGCCAACCAGCATTTAAATCAATTCACTTAATGCACCCCACATTTAGGAATAGTAATCGTCTTCCTAACCTTTCAGAATGGGTCACAAAGCAACCACCACAACAAAGACTTGTAATGCATTAGGGCACAAATGGTCACAACCTTCAAAAACAGGCAGTTCTGTAGACAGCATTTCTTCTCCTAAAAGTCAAGCTAAAAACATTTAGAACACACTTAACGTACTTGCAAAAATGGATGTTTTTTAAAATCCAGACCCAGAAGCCATGCTAATACACACGTTCCATAAAGGCAGATTTTAAAAAGATAAAATTGTAGTTTTTCGAAAGAATCAAGCTTCCTCCCCCCCCCCCCCCCCCCCGAATTGATTTTGTGTGTTGCACGCTCTTGAAGATTTTGCAAACAATAGTCCAGGAAGAAAATAAATGAGGAAGCTTGTTACTCATTCATTTATTCCCTTTCTTTCTTCCCTTTCTTGTTGGGCAAGCATGCAGAATTAATTGTTTATCTCCACTATAAAATCAACTATGCAATGAAAGATTTTGGAACAGGCAAACCACAATGCTTGTGAATCTCGTATACAGACTTAGTTTCCAGGGATTAAAAGAGAACAATAATCATGTTAATAAAAACTGTTCAGGTATGATAAAAAGGAGGATATATTAACTTTTACAGAGCAATTTCAATATTCCTTCCTCTCTAGTTTGCATGAACTTTGTTTTATTGGCCTATCAAGTCCAATTAATTTCAATTTGTTTTCCATCATCATCAGCCAGTAAGAAATATCCATTCTATCTTCCACTGAAAAAATAAATTTACTACTGAAAAGTTAATAATCTAGACTTGGAACAGTTATGAGCAAATTTTATAGCCATGCCTTGGAGCATAGCTCGGATGTAGCAGTTTTCTCATATTTTCTTGGTATTCTACAGCCAATTTACTGTGTTTTTTTCAAAGTGTATTGCATGCCTAAACACTAAACGAAACTTTTCAAACATTATTAAACAGAAATTTGCAATTTATTGCTTGAATTAGTAGCTGCACGTACATGAGTTTGAGTTATGATGCTCAGTGTTGTAAAATTTAATGCATGCAGATCTTTGTATTTAATAACATGTAAAAGAGATGAATTACAACTGCCCTAAAACATACAGGCACAATCCAGTGAACTGATATTCTCAGCTTACTTCCCCTATCACACTTTGGACTATCCCTTTTACTGTTTCACAACCAAGTAGTGTGCTTCTCTGGCTACTTGACACCAGCTTCTCTTTTGATCCCTATATTTGACTCTCCATAATTATAAGGACCTCATGTTCTGACTCAGACCTGACCCTTACTCCTTCCACTGCTACTCCCTTTGAACTGTTGTTTGTCAGAAGAACACTTTGGTTCCGTTGAGTACTCTTACAGTGATAAGATAGTCACTTCTGTTAGTGAAAGTAGCCCTTCTGTTTGCAGAACACCTAGTCCTGACCTAATACAGAAAGTCCAAGTTGGCTAAATTCTGCTGAGGCTCCTAGGCTACTAACTGTTGAAATCAATTTGTTTTTGTTAACCATTCTAAATAAACACTATATTTATATCTGTTTATACTCTGAACATTTCTGCTTTTCAAAATTTCTCTTGGGCACACTTAGAATATAACTGAGTAGGGCAGGCACTCATTAGAGATAAGGAAATAGCTTTTTTGAGCAATGGATGCTCAGGCTTTTAAAGTAATTGTCATGTTATGTTGTTTTATCTTGTGTTTTAGTAGTTTAAAATTACTGTTTAATTATTTAATTATTGTGTTTCTAATATCATGCTATGTTGTTGTTCTGGCTTGTCCCTATGTAAGCCGCCCTGAGTCCCTTCGGGGAGATGGTGGAGGGATAGAAAAATAAAGTTTATTATTATTATCAAGTTTTTGCCTTTTTGACAGCTGTTATGGGAGGGATGCTTCAGTTGAGTTTGAAAATGACTACAGGCACAAGGTACCTTTCCCTGGACTGGGGAAGGAGGGGCATCAAATGTGACTGGCAGTCAAAAGTTTCAGTAAGTGTTAACCAAGAAGTGTAAAGAAGAGTTAATTGTAGACACCTGAGGAGACTGTTATGGGTTTGCTTAAGCAGAAGCAAGGGAAAAGACCTGGTGACTGGCAAGAAAAGAAAAAAGATCTCATAAAGAACTTAGATAATTACGGGAGAAAACCAGTCTGTAAGAATATTTCTGGGCAAGACCTGTAACCTAGAACCAGTGGCTGAAGTGGGACACTTTGAGACTATGGTGAAATATTGAAGAGGAAAATGATCTTGGCACATGAAGGTTTCAGAAATAGAGTTCAGGTAAGTCTGTTTTGAGGGAAAATCTAATGATCTAGAGAAGACTTTCTTCCTTATTAGAAGCAGGAAAAAGCTATTTATCCTAAGCACATTTAATAACTCTTAGTCAGTTATAGAATAACAGTTTGTTTCCTTTTGTAAGCAATCTCCTTAATAAAAACCACCTCCATTTTGTTGATCACAAATCTACTACATTGTTGCAACAAAGCCATGATGGTGATCTCTTCGATGCAGGATGCCTGAAAGCCCACATTACCCCAAACGAATCTGCCAAAGTGCGATCTTTGGGAGAAGGCTTTCTCTTCATCCCAACATTTTCCCAGGCTTCTCTGGTGAGGAAACAGGACAAAGACTTCTCACTGGCTACTCCCAGGCTAAGAAACTCCCTCCCAAGAAAGCCTGAGTGGCTACCGCTCTGCTCTCTTTCAGGCAACAGTCAAATGTCTTCAGATTAAACAGAATTGCAGCTTTTAGTCAGTTGGTTGGATGTGCAGTGGGTATGCTGGTGTATATGGATAATGTAATTAATGTATTTTTAATTTTGTTTACATTAATATTTTCAGTGTGATGGTTTAATGTTTCTTTCAGTATTACACATTGCTTTAGATATTTTCTTTGAAGTTTTATTATAAATCATTTGGGGCCCTTTCTTAGGAGAAAGGCAGAAAATATATAAATAAACATTGATGGTATCATTCCTATGTTCATATTATAGAAGGAAGACTAGGAGTGTTTCTGTTAGGGTCAGTAGTTTTGGAGGAGTTTTTTCTACAGATATACAAAAATTGAGAAATAAATTCATACAATAAAACATAATAATCCTACCACAAAATATACGATGTTGTTTTAATATATTTAAAATATTATTATTGTTAATATTATTTATTATTATTACTATTATTATTATTTTATTTCTTACTTGCCTCTGCTCATGACTTGAGGCAGGTTTCAACATTTAAGACTTTTAAATGTATGGATGTATGCTTTCCTTTTGGGATTTATTTACATTCTACTTCCATTCTAATTTTATTGGTATAATCTAAAAATTCATTTTGCAATGACTGCAGGTCTTAATACGTATAAACAGCAAGCTATGCTTTTTTGTACACTGCAAAAAATGTCAAATTGTTCTTTTGCTCCACTTCCAACCTTTTATTCATTAACCAGTTGTTAAGAAGGTCTGTCTTCTTGTCTACTGGCTGTAAAGTTTGCACCTCAATGGAGAACTGCCAGAAATTCTCTCAAAATTTCACTAAATAATATCTAAGGCATCAACCTTTATCACACATGACTAACAGAATGATATCTAACCTGTTTTTTTTAGTTCCTCAGCGAAGTATGGGTCATTCAAATCAACATCAGATGGATACTCATCTTCGACCAATGTTTCCTCATCACCGCCCTGAAACATATTAAAAAATATCAAAATTAAACAAGTATGAAAAATATTTAAATGGCTTACATAAAAATAGTATTCTCTAGGCACTAAATTATAACAAGGGAAGAAAATGGTTTAAAACAACTACTAAAGTCTAACAAGCCTTTCATGGCATGGCCAGTGATAAAGATTTCTGAGTATTGTATGGAAAAACATCTGGAAAACAATAGGTTCTTCTACATATATACAGAAAGAGATGACTTCCTTTCAATAAAAAGTACATATTGGCTGTAGCCACAACAATAACACTTTCTTTTCTTGGTGTCTTGGTTTATAGACCTGTTCCTGATGATATTTCAGCCGCTGATTTAGAAAATTGCATTGGATAGACCGCATCAGTTCAGGTTTCTTAGATAAGGTTATAAGTTTTCTTTTCTTTTTTTAATATATTCTTTATTAAGATTTATTTTATGTTACAATGATAAAATATAGATAGGGTTAAAGAGATTAAGAAAAGAAAGAATAAAATATGAAGGAAAGAGAAGAGAAAGAAAAGAAAAAAAAGAAAAAAAAGATATATAGTCCAATGTATCTAGCATGGTATGAGTATATTAGATATTATTTACAGAATTCGGTTATCTTAAAAGAGTTATTTGTATTTTTTTCACTATTGAATTATATAATTTAAAGTTATAATCTTCGAGATTTTGTGTGGACTTAAACATAAAAAAATTGAGTAGAAGGTAAATAGTAATGATAGTTTCTATTTTTTCTGTAGATCTTATTGTCTCTCCCTTTCTTTTTCCCTTTCTTTTTCTTAGCATTTTCTTCTTTTCAAATAAGTATCTTTTTGTTCCTTTGTATGAGATATTCAGTTACTTGTTTCCAATCTGTTTCTTTTATTTTCATTCCCTTGTTTTTTGACATGAGGAAAGTAAGTCTGTCCATATTTCTGATCTCTAGTATTTTTGTTATCCATATGTCTTCTTCTGGTATTTCGTCTTTTTTCCATGTTCTTGCATAGCACATGGTTATCATAGTTTTCTATGGGTGAGCATATGGCACCTGGTACATGGCATATGTTCTGTATCTCAAAAAGAGCTGGTTGGGGGGAAACCAGCACCATTTTTGGAATCAGCAGATCAAATATACCCAGAAACAGGCCTAACATTTGAAGCACCAAAATGTGTGTTGGCCAGTGTAATTTCTCTGAAACCAAAAGCAATCATAAAACTTCAAACAATGCACCTATCTGTTGTCAAATGTGTTGTCGAATGCATCTATCTTCTATCTTTTTTACAAAAAGATATCATCTGACACTAACTTGAATAAACTAACAACTGCTCCTGTACGCCCCCCAGTTCCACGGGCAGAATACAGTGAATAGTGCATTTAAAGGGAAGGGCAATGGCTGCATTTACAAACAGCTGCTGATCTAACATACAGCATGACCTAACACAAATTATCCATTAAGTCTGCTGGATTAAAAGTTCCAAAATAAAGTGTATTTTCAAACATGGTTGTCTGTTTTATGAGTTCCTTGGCTGACATCCATATAGCGTTACCATGCTCTCAGAGAAATGTTAGCCTTAAACATAAGAAATGTCTGGCACCTCTATTGTTGACTTTATAGAAACAATGAAGAACGTCTATCGTAGAGACACTCATCAATTTTCTAAAGGGATCTCAAAATGTGAATTTCTTTGAAGACTTTCCCAACGTTAAGAAAGGACACGCTGCTAAAATTCTGCAGGCAAATTTTACTCAGTATATAAGACTTTGGAGAAAGCTATCATTTTTCATCCATGGCTTGGCAGCTCAGTTCAGAGATGATGATATTTTAGCAACAACAATGACCACTTCCTTTAGCAATGCAGAATTTATCAAGGACGTGGGATCAAAGGAGATTTTCTGGATAGCTTAAGATATTCATCCTTCATCCTACCCTTAATCACAACTTGTTTTTCATTCACTTCTCTGCCAAAGGAAGATGAAAAGTACTCAGAGCTGTTATGACTTAGAATTACCTTGTGACCAATCACTTCCTTATTCTCATTTTCTATAAACTCGTTTCAAAAATAAGATTTCCAAAAGGAAAAGTACACAGGTTTTCCAGTTTTGTTCCAGGGAGTCCAGCACTCCTTGGAAGCTTCTCAGGATCTGCTCACTGAAAAGACTAGCAGCTGCAGCAAACCTCCCAGAGCAGACTATCTGCACAGTAAGTCCAGCTTGGAAAGTATTTTCCCAAACTTCTCTTCTGACTGAAGTATGAAGAGTGGCAATCCACAGCCTGCTTATGGATCCCTCTTTTGTGGCACGCTGCATTGCAATACATATTACATTTTTTTCAAAGCAAGGCAGATTTTAAAATCATCATCAGCTCTGAATTAGTTTATGATACTTTTTTACCTGCTGTTTTGTTCTTATTTTATTACATTATATTTTGTTGCAGAATACAATAAAGCATCCAAGACATCTTTTGATGGGCAGGATATACCATACATTCATTAGTAGAAAATGAACTACACCTTCTTGAAAGGCTGCTTATACCAAACTTTTCCTGCAAGATGCAGTACCTGGAGAATGCCAAGCCTATCTTAATTATCTGCAACTTTTAGGGCTCTGTGGCAGAGCTTGTAAAATTCTTATCTTTGGAGTACAGTTCTCAGCATCTCACAGTGAATATGGTCATTGGCTAAGCTGGCTATGGTATACAGTTGTCTTTCCACTTTGGAGATGTTTACAGGTACTTCATGAAAATGCAAAAACCACAAATATCTCCTGGGAGGTGGGAGGGTAGGGAATGGGGCACTGCTGCTGTTTCATCTGGGCAAAGGAAGGGAGACATCGAGGGGAAATGAAACATGAAAAAATACAAAGAGGAGTAGGAACCTGCCCCACATGTGCCCGCAACATAATTTATCCTTTGGATTCAGTTCTTCTTTCTCTTCCTGTGTACCACATTTTTCTGTTTTGCCTGCTATTTCCTTTTCTTTCCCTGGGCAAAACAGACACTTGCAAAACACAGGAAGAGGACAATGAGCTGGGTCCTTGGGGTAAGTGAAGTGGCACATGGGGTCAGCTCCTCCTCTTCTTGAAAGCCATGGTTGTTTACACAGCAACTCCAACTGGTAGGAACTGGCAATACAAGCTTGTAAATAAATTGCAAATATGAAATATGTGGAAGTGGAGGGGTGACTTTACTGTTAATATTAGCAATAAAACCTGTTTTTCCAAGTTTTGTTTTGTAATACACACATAAGATTCCTTGTCAGATGAGTCACCTTGGAACAGGATTCTTTGGTAACACAAAATGTGAGAGTGCTTGATTTCAAGTAAACACTACCTTTTGTTTTTTCTTCAGTTTTCTCTTCTCTTTTTTTTTCTCTAGAAATTGTTCCCATGGGGTCAGTTTATCTTTTCCCTCTAATTTGTTTCTCACCATTTCTTCTGCACTTTCTTTAAGTCCTGCAGTCAACCAGAAAAATACATAAGAGATCAGGTTAGATCTTGAATGAAGACCTATATTCAAACATCTAAAGAAGGAGAAATGGTTTTCCAGTGTGAAGCCACACTGAAACTCACAAATCAAGAGAAATGGAAATTGAAGGGTTACAAAAGAGATTCACCAAGCTGCTCTCAAGGGTCTCAGAGATAATAATGCTAAAAATTAATCTTGTCCTCCTAATATGCTGTCACATATTTTTTTTCCTATACTGTGGGGTAGTGGTTAGAATGTTGCAGGGATTTGGGAGATTCAGGTGAAAAGGCCTCACTCAGCTATGAAAATCATGTTTATTTCTATCATTCAATTTTTCTCAATATGATCTCCCCTCCCCCCTCCCCAAAATGCAGGCAGTCCCTAACAACAACAACAACAACAACAACAACTAGCTTGGGGACCTGGCGATGCCCAGGTCATTTGAGAATGGTATTATTTGTCTTTTAATGTTATGTATTCTGTTTGGAGTGGGTGAACTACAATTCCCAGAATCGTGGCTGAATCTTCCCCAAACCCTGCCAGTATTATAAGTTGGCCATTTTGGGTGTGTATACCAGGTGTGCTGCAGTTCTCTCTGGAAGGGGGTGAACTACTGCAACTTCCAGATTCCCGGGGCAATTGCCCCGAAATATCTATCAGTATCCACAGCAGGCAATATTCAGTCTGTGTGCCAAGTTTGGTCTAGATTCATCATTGGCTGGGTTCAGTGGTCTTTGGATGGAGGTGAACTACAACTCCCAAAATCAAGGCCCCTTCCCACAAATACCTGCAGTATGTTCAGTAGGTCATGAGGCTTCTCTGTGTGAAGTGTAGTCCTAGTGCATTGTTGGTGGGGGGTCAGTGTTTATCTGGCTGCAGGTGAATTATAACTCCCTTTTTCCCAAACTTGTCCAATATGTTGTATTGGTTATGGGGGCTCTGTGTGCCAAGTGTGATGCTCATTCATTGTAGGTGAACTATAAATCCCAGTACCTACTACTCCTCAACTTCCATTCCAGTTGCCCTCCAAACCCACCAGTAGTCAAATCTGGGCATATCGGGTCTGCATGGCAAGTTTGGCCGAGAGCCATCATTGTTTAGGTTCATAGCATTCTGGGTGTAGGTGAAGTACAACTCCTCTATATTCCCCAGTAGGAGTGACAGTGCTCTGACTTGATGCAGGGTGAACTACAACTTCCACCATGTGGAGTCAATCCCTAAACTCCTCCAGTAAGTTTAGTTGCAGCTCAGTTCTGCTCTGTTTGTTATGCAGAGAGATTGGAAAGGAAAGGGCAGTGGGCAGGGCCATGCAAATTCCACAGCAATGGAGAACCCTGGGATGCCTGCCTGTGGTGGAAGAAAAAGCAAAATCTAGGCTGAAATGGTCCCCAAACGAAAGCATTCCTTGGGTGGTGGGTGTAGTGTTTGGGAAGGACATTGGCAGGGGCTGGGCTGCATGTTCATGGCGCTCGCTGTAACCGCAATGTCAGTGGAAAAGAGTGACTTGCTAGATTCTTAACCCTGGGAAGTATAGCCTGTTTGTGGAGGCCGGAGGCTGTCTGTGTCAGCAGACATCCGTGCCACATACACACATACGTGTTTTCGCTTTTATTATGGATTTAGATTAGATTTAGATTAGATTTAGATTAGAGTTAGATTTAGATAGATTTAAATTAGATTAGATTAGATTAAAGATTTACATTAGATAATAATAATAATACACTTTATTTATATTCTGCTTTATCTTCCTGGAGGGACTCAGATTGGATTACAATGCATTTTACAAAACGAACAACGACATACAATAAACAGATAAGGTAAAGGCCTTTCTTTTTTCATCTCCGGTGTCTGGAGGCGATGCTCAACTCTGGCCATGGGGAGGTGCTCTTGTTTCATTTTTCCATGCCAAGAAGCCTCCAATCTTTTTGCTGGCATGTCTGAATGGGGCACCCTTTTAGCTTCCCGCCGAGGTGATACCTATTGATCTACTTGCACTGCATGCTTTCGAACTGCTAGATTGGCAGAAGCTAGGGCTAACAGTGGGAGCTCACCCTGACTCATGGCTTCAAACTGCTAAACCTCCGGTCAGCAGTTTTTCCTGCAGCTAGCAGTTTTAACTGCTGAGCTACTGTAGTCTGGGTGCCATCATCTTGGGTTTTTTTTTAATGTTTAACTGCAACCCAGCTTTTGAACTAAGTTACAAGTTCTGGAGGTTTGTTCTTAAGTTCAATTTGTATGTCAGTTGAAACAGGTATATTTTTTAACTAACTTCAGCCATATATATATATATATATATATATATATATATATATATATATATGCACTTTGGATAGCACAGGAAAGGACTAACACCCTTGTGGTATTTGTTTTGCTGTCTATGCCTCTGTTCAGAAGATTTCACCTTACTTTCTGTCCCTGTGATAACTGGATTTTGAAAAAAAAATGAGTTGTTGTGGAAACAAGATTTGGAGATAAAGCTTTATTGGAGATCTCCTTTCCCCCTGATAAGACTTTCAGGAGTGGATTTACCTTCCAAGGGGAAGATTTCCCTCAATTCCTGTTGTCTCACCCCTGTTCTCAACTGTAATTTGTAAGTCAGATGTTTGCAACTGAAGGACTGTTTGTACTGCTAAGCCATGTGTGCTGAAAAGGAAAACTAGGATATAAACTCAACTAGCCAATAAGTAACACCACCCTGTCTTTTGAATATATTTGGAGGGTACTAGATAATATGTGAGTCTCCAATATGTTGATTAAGACCCAGAATGTGCACTTTCTCACAGACCTTCTTATTCATTTTCTGTTGATCACAGTTGGGAGCTTTCATGCAAGAAGGCTACTGGAAGATGCATCCTGATGAGACTGAAGTTTGGATTACATGAATGCTCCAGCCATTTACTCTAACTGCCATTAATTAATGAAGCAATCTTCTAAGCACAATTTAAGAAGATGCTCATGATTATTAAGAAGACATATTTATTATGCTCAAAAAATCATGTACATTAATCAGGATCCTAAGAGGTTATCAGCCTTTATGAATACAATATAATGTCTGAAATGGGTTGGAAATAGCTGATGAACTATCAGAAGGCAGAGGGCAGTCATTTTTGCAAGAACACACACATTTATACATTTTAAACCCATAATATACATTGTTCAGGTAACAAATGTATGATATAGTGTAGACATACATACAAGAATACATACAAGAGCCCTAGGGGAGTGGCGGCATATAAGTTTAAATAATAAATAAAACACACACATAGGCATACCACCTACCCCCATCCACACCAGCACATACACATTCCTCTGAAAATACACATTCATGTGGCAATTATTTTCCTATTAGTTACACCTTTATATCTAACTTCGGTTACAGAAAGACATTTGCTAAATTACAAACAGGATATTAGAATGGGACATTGAAGACAAGGCTTCAATAGTAATTTGATTATGTTTTAGTTTGGAGAAATCCAATAAGTTACTAGAACAATTATTTCTATAAATAGCTACCGCTAAAATGAAAGTATAAAATCAATAAAATTAGCTGCTCTAATTTGGTTAAATTTACAACACTGTGTCTCACACTAGTTTTACTGATTTTACTACATTATAAAACTGAATTTATTTTTTATTTCTTTAATTTTTTTTACCAGCTGCTTGAGTTCCAATTAACTGCGTATATCTACTATATTAGTAGCTATAGGAACCAAAAAATCAAAGGAACACCAGTTTACTAATCTCTACCTCTATTTACTCCCAGAGGAAATAGAAATAAAAAAACTGACATAGTTTTCATCTCTTTGATCCCTTTTGTCATGTTTGCATGCTAAGACTAACATCTTAAGTTAGCATTTCCAGACCTGTCAACAGCTAGAAGAAGCTGGATATCATGGTAAATGTGGGGTTGAAAGAAACATCCTCTGTTTCCATGGCAAATGACAACTTCATAAGGCTAAACAGGAAAATTACATTCTGTGGAATAATGTACTGCCTCATCCAAGCCTCCCATGCCATAGAACACGGGAAAGGAGTGTGAAGCTATTTATTTTAAAAGAAATCAAGTTACAAGGTTTGGTATACAATGTGGAGTGGTAGCTGAAGTTTGGGTTGTGGAGTGTGGAAACTTCAGATCTGAACTTTAATATCTCTCTCTCTCTCTCTCTCTCTCTCCCTGTCTCCCTCCCAACCCTCCCCCCCCCCCCCCCATGTTTTGTTCAGACATAATGCCATGCCATGGTTTGGTGCTGTGAGACCAAACTTTCTGTTCTGAAGTTAGTACTTTGCATCATTTACTTTAGTTGGAATGACTTAATTTCGCCTTTGCATAACTCCTGTTAACAGCAACTAACCAGCTAACTAAATAAATAAATGAAAATTTAAAACATTTTTCTTGGCTTATTTTTTTCTGCTTGCACACAATCCAGCAGACAGGATAGCATGAGATGATTTCAACATAATTTTAGTTTGTAGTCAGAATACTAAAGTTATTGCAAATAAAATAATTGGATGGTTGACAGTAGAACCACAAAAATAAATATACTTTTGACATATTATATGGTGACGGTTACTTTGCCGAGTTTTCCTAAAGAGGCAGTATTAGGTGTTGAAGCAGATCATTCCACAGCAGAGAGAATTGTAAAAAAAAAGTGGAAGGATCTGAAAGCCCAGAAAATGAAACCTGCTATTCCATCTTGAAAAGTAGGACTTAAATGTAGCATGGCCTCTACAGAAAACAAAGAAAGGGAATGAACTTCCACCACATATTAGAATGCCTTGGAAACTGCTGTCTAAATTGTTTCCCAAGAATGAAAGTGATTGTCTTAAGTGGCCACAATAGGAAAAACATAAGGGAAAAATGAACTATTTGGAGCAAACAACATATGGTTCAAAGCTGGAAAATGTATTGTATGCCTTTGCTCCTGCATACACATACACATCACTTCATTATTCAGGTGTCAAGAAATTCAAATGCTGTAAAGTCAGTGGATCTGCTAAAGAAAATTAACAATTTCTGCTCTCCTCACAGTAGGCGTGTTGGCAGTGGTCTTAAATGACCAACTTGCTTAGTCAGAATTCACACGGAAGCTGGTGTCACTATAGTGCGTGCCAAAGATATAGATGCATTTTAAGAGATTTTACCTACAGGACTGCCTGTACAATCTGCCCCAGACACTGAGGTTCTCTGTGGGGCATCTACTCCAACCAGCCAGAACCCAACTTGCAACCGTCACCCAGAGGACCTTTTCATTGCCTGCCCCATAACTGTGGAATGATCTGCTGGACAGCTCCATGAACTTTTGGAATTTAACACCCAACTAACATCTATCTTTTCAACAGGTCAACCAAGCTAATTTGAAACTGTTAATTTTAACCTACATTTTATTGGTATTGGTGTCAGTCTAGAGCAGGCAATGGCAAACGTTGGCCCTCCAGGTGTTTTGGACTTCAACTCTCACAGTTCCTAATAGCCAGTAAGCTATCTGGGATTTCTGGGAGTTGGAGTCTAAAACACCTGGAGGACTGAAGTTTGTCCATGCTGGTCTAGGTTGTGTGTATTTTAATTTATGTACAGTAGAGTCTCACTTATCCAACATAAACAGGCTGGCAGAACGTTAGATAAGCGAATACGTTGGATAATAAGGAGGGATTAAGGAAAAGCCTATTAAACATCAAATTAGGTTATGATTTTACAAATTAAGCACCAAAACATCATGTTATACAACAAATTTGACAGAAAAAGTAGTTCAATACGCAGTAATGCTATGTAGTAAGTACTGTATTTACAAATTTAGCACCAAAAATCACGATGTATTGAAAATATTGACTACAAAAATGCGTTGGATAATCCAGAACGTTGGATAAGTGAGACTCTACTGTATTTTAATATGTTGTATTTATCTATATCTATCTGTATCTATCACACTTCCATCGAGAAGTGAGCACTTACCTTGATAAGTTAGCCAGGACAAAGAAGATAAAGAGGAGTGGTTGAGTTTCCCCCACGTTCTCCTTACTTAACATCCCTTGAATTCTACATATGGGGATGTGGTGTGCCATAGAAGACTGGCAACACTGTTGGTACTTTTTACTATAGCCACATTTTACTGATTATTTTATTGAAATTGAGTTTGTTTTTTGTTAATTTTATATGTGTGGTTTTATGTAAATGTGTTATTGATTTTAAATGTTGATGTACTGCATTTTATGTGTCTATGGCACCATCGTGTGCTAATTTGTAAGCCGCCCTGAGTCCCTATGGGAGATGGTGGCAAGGTATAAAAAAAAGTTTTATGATCATTATTACTTTGGGAAGAAATTGAAATAGCATGCACAGCAGTAGTTCACTGTAAACAGTGGACACTTACTCAATCAGTAGTTCACTAGGAGCCTCCGATGGCCTAGGGGATAAAAGCCTTGCGACTTGATGGTTGGGTTGCTGACCTGAAGACTACCAGGTTCGAATCCCGGGGAGAGTGCAGATGAGCTCCCTCTATCAGCTCCAGCTCCATGCGGGGACATGAGAGAAGCCTCTCACAAGGATGGTAAAACATCAAAACATCCGGGAGTCCCCTGGGCAACGTCCTTGCAGACGGCCAATTCTCTCACTCCAGAAGCAACTCAGGTTGCTCCTGGCACGAAAAAAAAGTAGTTCACTGTAATCAGAAGTGTTTCAACACTGATGGCAACAACTTTGAGCACCTCTTGTAATTGCATGAGCTGTACTTATCTGTTGTTATTGGTATAAATACTTAGCACACAATTTTAATACAGTGTTTCCCTTTCCCTTTCCCTAAAATGTGTATGCATTTTAGCACCCTCTGTAGTTCCTTCATAGTGAATTGCTTCCATAATGTTTAATCAAATCTATGTGCAGCAACTCACCATGAGGGGAGTGTGCATCACTGATACCATAGCAAGCTATTGTTTGGAGTTAGACGAGGCTTATATTCCTATTTCAAACCAAACATGTAGAAACAACTGCCATGGGGGCAGCTAGAACATATCAAAACATAACATTTTTCAAACTGTATCAGCCCTCAATCAGAAGTCAAGAGAGGCAGGAAAACCCAAGTGTGCCCAAGACATTATGAGATCTTCTCCTGGGAGCTGAGGGTGAAGTTGATATAGGTATAGGTGGAAAGGAAAATGCACAAGAAGAAGAGAAATCAGGAAGCTGCACTTGTGTATAGTGACATTTTGCCATTGCTAAGCATTGATAGGACAAGCTGTTTTTCAGAAATGGCCTTGGCTGTTTTCATAGCAGAAACATCAGCAAAATATTTTGACTATGAGTAACTTTGCAATGCTTCACAAGAGAAAAGGTGTCAGTGAAAAAGCAACTCTCCTTCAATCATATTAAAGGTAAAAATGAGTCTATAATGAGAAATCTCAGCTTATCTTAAAGAGGGAGGGAACAACCCCAAGGCTACAAGAGCAAAAACATTCAAGGGTCAGCAAAAAACAATAACAACAAAAAAAAAACAGCCAGAAAAAAAAATGAAAACTACACCCTGAGTATCTTTCAGTCTGATAGCTTTAACAGAGTTGGCACAGAAGCATGGGTGACATTAATCTGTTGTGTATCTAAAAACACAAAGCAATTAACTTGAAATCCTACCCCCTAAAAGGCCTAAGTCCACCTGCTACTTCTACCACTCAATGAATTACTTGAAATCTAAGTCAACATTTTTTGAAAAGTTATTGATTCAGTGGGTCTACTCTAGTCAGGAATAGCAATCAAATTTAAATTGTAAAACTGTAAACCATAACAGGATTAGACTTTAACAGACTGATGGGGCCAGCTTCACAGAAACAACGTATTTACTCAAATCTAATGCTCACCTTTTTAAGCAAAAGGAGAAGCTAATTCAGGAGTTACACTAGGAGCTCCTATTTGAGGGTAGTTATCTTGCCCTGGCTCAATGCTATGCCATCCTGGGATGTGTAGTTTGGTGAAGCATCAGCATTTTTTGGCAATCCCCACCATCCCAAACTACAGCCCCCATGACTCCCATAGCAGTCAGGGCAGTTAAAGCATATTCATTCTACAGCATACATGCACCCCAAGGTTTTCTCTTCCATTCCTGGAAGCTTTGGTGCTCTAACACTTTTGTTTTTTAAAAAGGAATTAATTCTAAGTGCATAGCAACTTGTACACCTTTTTGGAACAAATTACAAAGAGTGCACTTTTTGTCACTGCTCATTACATTTGCCAGCAAATACTGGTTTCAGGGTTTTGAAAATTGTGTTGCAAATTAGCTTTGATGGTGCATTACACTTGAGTAATACAGGTTAACTGCATAAGTCACTTACCTGGGACCCATTTAATCTCCATTTCCATATCAGTTTCTTGATGCTTTTTTTCTTTTTCCTGAATACCCCGAAGGAGTTCCCTGTATTTTGCAATTTGCTCTTCATCATCCTTGGGGTGAGACTTATGTTTTTCTGCTGTTTGTGCAACACCAACGTCTTTAAAGGAAAAAAGAAAACGTTCAGAAAATGCTTACAAAAGACAGTATTTTTGTCTAGGCAGATGAAACAGGTAAGCAAAACATTCAAGGATATTGGTGTGTGTTAATTACTAGGCTGACAGACAAGCAGCAAAGTTATTGTGTATTGGTATACAAGGGTAGAAACCACAGGGATATGATTGGTTACAAAGAAAAGTACCTTGCCTAACAAAATATTTACAAGTAACAAATCACATAACTGATTCCTCCAGCTAGAGCAAGTATCTTGCTTGGGACAGCATTCATCTGCCTGATTAAAGCTACATGAGACCATTTGAGACACGAAAGAACCTCGAGTAAAAAAAAAAAAAATCACAGACACCACATTCTGGTAACAAATAATAAATGAGATAGCTTCCCAAACTCTGGAAAAGTAATTGATCCCATCAGACCTTGGAAGCTATGCAAGATTAGAAGGTGGACCATCAGTGAATACCAAATGGTCTAAGAAGAATGTAAGAGGAAACATTAGTAGGAAGGCAATGGCAAACTCTCTCTGAATATTTCTTGCTGAAGAAAATGCTATGAAATCCTTGGGATCACCGTTAGTCAATAGGTGATTTGAGGAAACATGTTTGTGGGCCAGGCTTGTATCTTCCTCAGCAGTCTCTAGTCTGACAGGCAATGGATTTCCCAGATTTCATCTCTATATAGAAAAGTCAAAGTATGTGTTGGCTTATTTGTACCAAAAAGGATCCTACATGGCTTGATGTATCTGGACTGAACTTCATTATCCAACCTAAAATAATTGAAGAAGCAGTGAGTAAACCAACAGTAGTCAAGTGTCTAGTCCAAGGTTGTGAGCTGAATACAAGAGAGTCCATAGGAAAATCAGAATCTGACAGCTAAAGTCCGAAGGAAGGTCCAGGGATCATGAATAGCAAGAATCCGAGGTCATAGCTTAAAGCATCAACATTGCAGCCAGCAACAAGGTGCTACCCTGGAGCTCCTTAAATCCTAAATTCTCAGGGGTTACCTGTTGCTGGGCTGTCTTCTCAGGTAATCCCAAGGGCCTGCACAGCTGAGATCTCTCTTTTCGTAGATCCACAAAACCTGGAACAGTTAACTTCCTCAGCCTGCTCAGAGGAACTCACTTCTATTTGTTCTGCAGGCTGAGGAGTAAGCTTTGATGGGTACTTCTTCAAAAGTTTGACTGAGGGAGGAACTGGGTACTGCTGGGCTCCAGCTCGGCCACTAAACCAGAATCTCCTCATCCTCACTTTCTGAGCTATCCATGACAGCAAGAGAAAGGAAGGGGAAGGGAGGGCAAGGGGAAGGGGAAGGGAGGGCAAGGGCAAGGGGAAGGGGGAAGGAAGGAAAGGAGGAAAGAATGAGAACGGGGAAGGTGTATAGGAGAAAGCAAGGGAAGGAGGAAATAAATAAATATAACAGAGAAAGTGTCTGAGGGAAATGAAGGGAGGAAAGAAAGAGACACAAAGACAAGCCTGCCCACCACTGCCAGAGAGTTGCCTGGAAACTTTTTGAGATAGGCCTTGCTAGAGCTGGAGTAGGCAGCCAGCGGCCCCTCCAACATCCAGACAATGCTGGTTTATATATTAGTATATTTCCCAGTACTACAAGAGATTGAACCTGCAGCTGTGCTCTACCAGTGAGCTACAGCTTTTAATACTGAATGCTGAAATTTTAATTAAAATGTAAATAAATTTCAGTTTAACTTTTGGGTAATGGGAGGTCTGCATAAGCGCAACTCACCAGGATGAGACACATTGTCTGCTGTTTTATTTGTAACACCTTTTTAATAACTATACTGAGGAGAGTAAGAAGTACAGAACATTCTTTCCATCTGATCACACATTTTACATTTTTATTCAAACAGCTGAAATTCATTTCCCCCCTGTTTGTGCTTAGTGCCACAATAAACAGACTGGCTAGAATTCTGTCATGTACTCCACAACGCAATGAATAAAACATCAGGAACATGTTAAAGAAAAGGCTGTGTATTTTCTATTAAAAGTGTATTTTTGAAAACATAATTAAATTCAAGAACTTTCCAGGTTGAAAATACACCAGCAAAACTCCAGTCTGGTCACACATCTTAAACCATGTTTCTCAACTGCAGTTAGGAGCAAACTTTTCATGTGGTTTGTGAGGCCGCAATGAAAATACAGGAAAATTCAGATTTCTTCCAGAATATTAACGTTAACAATGCTAAATTGAAACTTCCTTCTCTAGGTTGATGTATGATACATGAAATGCAAGGAATGAACAGAAAAGAGAAGTAATGAGGGGCTCTGGAGGGTAAGAGGTCAGCCCTTCTAGGTTTGATATAGAGCAAAAAGTCCTGCTGGCAGAGCAATGGCAGGTTAATGCTGCTTGCCACTCCACAGGCAGGGACCACCACAAGGATGAAAGGATCTCTTTTTATTCTGTTAAAGCTGTGTTATTGATCTACTATTGTTATGTATTTTATATTGTTGTATTTTATTGTATGTTGTTGGGTTTGGCCCCATGTGAGTCGCCCCAAGTCCCTTTGGGGAGATGGGGCGGGATATAAAAATAAAACAACAACAACAACAACAACAACAACAATAATATCGCTTCTGGCAGACCAAGATCCTGGGTACTTTGTATGTATGAGCGGCACAAAAAGTCAAACTACTAGTGATAGGCCTCCTCTGAGAGCCATCTAATACAATGGGGTCCTGATCTCTGTCTACAAACTGTTTGCCTGTGACATTTGTTAGCGGTCAGTATTTAATTTTCCCCTTGACAATCCAATGGATACTATACTTTACTTTATCAAGTTCCCTAGCAGACTACCATTTGGTACATTTAACATTACAATTTTCTTTTATTGATGACGAATTGTGTACTGCTTGGACTGGTTTTCATACGAAAATTTAAAGGGTTCTGATACCAAAAATAAAGGGAACAGGTTGAGAACCCCTTATCCAAAATGCTTAGGATCAGAAGTGTTATGTATTTCAGATTAGATAGAGAAAGAGAGGGGGGGGGGATCTTAAGAGATGAAACCCAAGTCTAAATATGAAAATTTTAAAACGAATATGAAATTAGGGGTACAAATGTGGGGAAAAAATACTTCATATACATTATATCGTAAAGAGCCAGAAGAAAATTGTATAAACAATATTTTAAAACTATTCGCACATGACAAAGTTTGTGTAGACTTAACATCAGAAAGCACACATGTCACTATCTCAGCCACCCATGTGGATGATTTAGGAATTCTAGATGAGGGATGTTCAGCCTGTCTTTACACAAAAACTCAACTGGATTGAATATAACATAAACATGATATGCAGACAAAATGGATCTTGCCTTTAATTAAAAACTGAAACAAAGGCATGGAGATTGCTGCCCAAGGAATCAAATTAGGCACATGTGGAGCCAGCCAGATTACATGTCTTACTCTGCAGGCTTTTCCCATCTCATGCTATCCAATCCTTCAAGAGATAGCAAAAACTGGACATAGAACTTTTTGTGTGCAGTTTGTGCATTCAGTCGCTGAGCTATGGATTCTGATGGAAACTCTGCAGATTTATGCTCATTTTGTTCATCTATTTCTTCTGCAATCATACTATCTGCTGGCATGTACACACCTGAAACCTGTCTTACAAACAATTACAAATCTTTTGGTAATTTTATGTTCTGCCAAACTGACATTGCACATC
Source organism: Anolis carolinensis (assembly GCF_035594765.1). NCBI lineage: Eukaryota > Metazoa > Chordata > Lepidosauria > Squamata > Anolidae > Anolis > Anolis carolinensis. The sequence goes on from NC_085841.1 coordinate 163,516,202, forward strand.
CTCACCATCAAAGGAAAACAAAATTTAGGGAGCTAAAGAATAGATATGACAGCAAGTGCAATTTGAGACAACAAAAGGGAATCATTGGAGATAAAGTGAATGCAGTCATACATATATGTAACTGGCCAACACAGTCAATTTTTAACTATGAATTTTAAGTTCCTCCCCTGTGTTAATTTTATTTTACTTTGTTCTGTGTATTTTAATATATCTTATCTCATAGAAATACATTTTAATATATGCATTTTATATAATGTTTTATGAAGTGTTTTAACTATGTTGTGCTCCACCTCAAGCCACAAGGAAAGGTGAATAAGAATTATTATTGTTGTTATTATATTATTGGTTTTTTACATGGAAGCAACATACATTTATGTCAAAAGGGCTTTCCACTCACATAAGAAAATGTTAGGATCCAAGCCCATTGATTAGATTCAACACCATTCATAAATACTTTGGCTGCAGAACATTATCTTACTGTCTTATGCAGGAAATGTATTCTACTGACAGAGTCATCACTTAATTTACTTCATATTTTTCCAATTATCGCATTTTTTCTTTTTGCCCCAAAGCCCAGAAATAATGCTTCTTCATATATCACATTAGATATAAACCTTACACTGCATCTCCTTTGCTACCCCTGAGGAACACAATAAAGAGGGTTATGATTTCAAGAAACCTTAGTATTCACTTATTGTCTGTGCTGTTAGCATTATTTCAACTGACAACACTGCCAAATAACTAGAGTCCATAAAACACCAAATGTTATCCAAAAATTCAGTTGTCAAGATTGAATCTCTACAACCACAGGGTATTATATTTCTCTAGAATTGTACGATTTCAGGAGCTCAATTTCCAGAGAAAGGGAATATTTCCACGAACAACAAGAACACCAGCTTATAAAAGCAGCCTTCCAATTCTTCCAAAGGCTCAAAGCAAACTCATTCCAGCCTAGACTCTGAGGCCTCATTTACACAATGATGGTCTCTCTGTGTGTGTGTGTGTGTGTGTGTGTGTGTGTGTGTGAGAGAGAGAGAGAGAGAGAGAGAGAGAGAGAGAGAGAGAGAGAGAGAGAGAGAGAGAGAACCTGAATTGTTTCAGTTCAAAACCAGGATTGCAATAACTTTTAGAATGTAAAACAATACAGGGTGTTTGAAAAAGAACTCCCTAGTTTTAATGTATTTATACTTAAAACTAGGGAGTTCTTTTTCAAACACCCTGTATAAAGACAGAGGGAAATATACAAATATGCAGAAGACAGACAACCCTGGGATAGGTCTGTTGAAATCTAGTTGTTCACATTATTGTTCTCATCCGTCTTGTGTAATCACATAAACGTGTGTGCTAAATGTAAATTTCAATTGGATTGCAAAAAATAATAGAAACATGGCAAGCTTTCAAATTCACTGTAATCATTGTAAAAACAATTGCAAGGATGTCTGATCAGACCTTTAGGCTTTTACTCTTTATTGTTTTCCCCAGTCCTCTAAATTTATACCATCTAAGTCTGAAGAAGAGTTGTCCGAAACAAAAATCTTCACCACATTTATGACATTTTAGTGATCCAATAAAAATACTGGTGAGTCCTGCTGTTCTTCTACCACTCAACTGTATTACAAAACAAGGACAAGCTGAGGCTATCACCTATTAGTTTATTTAAAATGCTTCAAATATCTTATGGCCAACATGGCCAGGTCACAACCATTTTCTAAATCTAAAGAATAAATTTGCTATTGTAACAGTGGAGTCTTATATTTCTAGAAGCAAATTTTGTGCCATCCTCCCCACAAGGACATGGTTGTTCTGAGAGTCGACCATTTCCATCCTAATCTAATTTCAGCTGGTATCTTGCCTGTTCCTAGACATGTCTCTATAAATTGCAAGTTTTCTCCAAAAAACTAAATGCATTCTTCTAGACTGAACCACAGCAATCCTGTATTTACTTGAAAGTTAAGTCCCACTATTTTCAGTGATACATACTCCCAACTCAAGTGTGTATAGGATAATAGTCTTGTTGTCATTAACAGACATTTAAATAGCCAACCAAAATTCCCCAAAATACAGACATCACGGGGCCTTATCAGAACCAAAAGTAAAACTTTCCAATATTGTTGCGGCCAAGAAAGGAAAGAAGAATCAGGAGTGGGAGCTCACTCACAAATTGATTCAAACTATGTCTTGTGTCTATCTTCTTGGATGGAAACTGGACTAGATATTTTGCTTCCTCACTGGATGGCCATTTTTATTAAGGAAATAAGGGATCTTAAAATGAAAAGCAAACTTAATTTACTGAACATTTAATTCTAATTTAATTATTAAAATTGACAGCCTTGGAGAAAAGATTATCTAGAAAACACTTCATTACAATTGTACTTAAATAAACTTTTCAGAAGTACCTTGCTGATGTTCCCCCTCGTCCACCTCAGCATCGTCCTCTTCACTTGATGAAGCCAAGTAAGCCTGGAAGTCCATGTCCAGAAGCTCATCTTTTTTAAAAGTTCGGCTCAGGGAAGTCACCCTTTCATGATCCGTCTCATCCCATGTGATGTCTACCTAAGGGTAAAAATACACTTATTAGTCATTTAACACTGTGGATACACATCTTAAAAATCACATATACCATATTTCTTCAATTGTAAGATGCAGACTTATTTCAGTACTACTACCATAAAAAAGCTCGTAATTCTAAGATGAACTTCATTTTTAGAGATGTTTATATGGGAGAAAAGTGCTTCTTAGAATTAAAAAAAACAAACAAAACACAGTAATTAAGCCTGGGTTGAGTTTTGGCCCCAAAATGTGTTGTGCTATTATTGCTGCACGAGCTTTACTCAAACACAGGAGAATATATTAGAAACTACAGTAGAGTCTCGCTTATCCGATTTAAACTGGCCGGCAGAATATTGGATAAGTGAAGTTCTCGCATAATAGGGAGGGTGGCAGAAGAAGGAACCTCTTCCCCTGTTGCTGGGGAAGAGGCTTCTCCTCATCCTCCCCATCGTCCTCCTCTCCCTCGGCAGGCTGGCTATCGAGGGAGAGGAAGACGAGGATCGCCGGGAGAAGCACCGGGGGTAGCCTGCAAGCCTCTCTTGGGGGCTGCACTGCCCCCATCACTTCTCCCGGCGATCCTCCTCCACTTTTCCCTCGATAGCCAGCCTACCGAGGGAGAAGGGGAGGAGGATCATCGGGAGAAGCGCCGGGGGTAGCCTGGAAGCCCCGCTTGGGAGCTGCACTGCCCCCATCGCTTCTCCCGGTGATCCTCCTCCCCTTCCCCCTCGGCTGGCTGGCTATCGAAGGAGAGGAAGACGAGGATCTCCGGGAGAAGTGCTGGGGGCATTGCAGCTCCCAAGGGAGGGTTGCAGGCTGTCCCTGCTGCTGCTCCCAGAAAACCTCTTCTTCCTGAGGGAGCCTGCAAGCAAGGGAGGGAGGGAAGGGTGAGTGAGGGAGGGAGAGCGCCCAGGGCCTTGGATAATACGGAAGCTCAGATTAGCGGAGCTCGGTTAAGCAGGGCTCTACTGTAGTATATATTGATTCCCCCCCCAGAATTCAGGGCTTGCTGAAATTTCTGAATATTTTATCTACAGTTGGAAAGCTACAACAGTCAAGTCGGAAAGCCTACAGAAAAGGATAGCTGTGGTCTTTGGAGATGGATAAGAAGCAAGTCACTAGGATAGTACTCTAAGTGACCAGAAGGGGCTTTCCAGAGCATCTCCAATTACTGAGTCTTCTCCAGACCTTAGCCACAACCATTTCACTTCAAAAAGAGTGGTTTGGAAACAGGCTTATATTTTTAAATCAAAGCGAAGATACTCATAATGCCGCTCCATAACTGAATGACATACAGTAGAGTCTCACTTATCCAAGCCTCGCTTATCCAAGTTTCTGGATTATCCAAGCCATTTTTGTAGTCAATGTTTTCAATATATCGTGATATTTTGGTGCTAAATTTGTAAATACAGTAATTACAACATAACATTACTGCGTATTGAACTACTTTTTCTGTCCAATTTGTTGTATAACATGATGTTTTGGTGCTTAATTTGTAAAATCATAACCTAATTTGATGTTTAATAGGCTTTTCCTTAATCATAGAATCATAGAATAGTAGAGTTGGAAGAGACCTCATGGGCCATTTAGTCCAACCCCCTGCCAAGAAGCAGGAAATCGCATTTAAAGTACACCCGACATATGGCCATCCAGCCTCTGCTTAAAAGCCTCCAAAGAAGGAGCCTCCACCACAGTCTGGGGAAGAGAGCTCCACTGCCGAACAGCCCTCACAGTGCGGAAGTTCTTCCTAATGTTCAGGTGGAATCTCCTTTCCTGTAGTTAGAAGCCATTGTTCCGTGTTCTAGTCTGCAGGGCAGCAGACTCTTCTTACCGTGTTTCCCCAAAAATAAGACAGTATCTTATATTGATTTTTGCTCCCAAAGATGCTCTAGGTCTTGTTTTCAGGGGATGTCTTATTTTTCCATCAAGAATAATTCACATTTATTGTTGAACAAAAAAAATGAACATTATATACTGTACAGTAGTTGTCATCACAAACCAGCATAACCAGACAAACTGTGAATCCCATCAAGAATTTCTTGTTACTACTAATTTTTCCATGTATAACACTTTATGGTATGTACATTTACCGATCCTGCATGCTCTGGTGTTCTGTTCAGCGGGCATGCTTCCCAACAAAAACTTTGCTAGGTCTTACTTTCAGGGGAGGCCTTATATTTAGCAATTCAGCAAAACCTCTACTAGGTCTTATTTTCTGGGGATGTCTTATTTTAGGGGAAACCGGGTATTATCCAAGATATTCACTTATCCAAGCTTCTGCTGGCCCGTTTAGCTTGGATAAGTGAGACTCTACGGTATATTGCACTTAACAGTATAGTTCTCCATGTTTTTACCCAGGCAGAAAACACAATGAGTTCAATATTATCTATTTGCAAGGGGTTACGGACTATGGAAAAACTTCATCTGCGTGGATCTATATACGAAGCTCAACAGAAATATCTGCCACAGTATGGTGGGTGCATGCCCTGAAAATGGTTGTCAAGTAGAGTGTGGAATGATTTCACTGGCCATTGCCTGTATCCAGCCCAGACAAAATAATGTGACAGAAAAAGTAGTTCATTACACATTAATGTTATGTAGTAATTAATGCACCAAAGTATCACAATGCATTGAAAACATTGACAAAAAAATGTGTTGGATAATCCAGAACGTTGGATAAGTGAGACTCTACTGTATTTGAATTTACCTACTTTTTCTGTCAAATTTGTTGTATAACATGATGTTTTGGTTCAAAAATACTAATGAGCTAAGACATGGCAAACATCTTACAGAAAACTTACATTTTCTTTCGACTTTTTCAAAATATTTTCACCTATAAATAGTATGTATGGTTTAGAGAAGTCAGTAATACACTCCATTACAAATCAAGCACTTGTGACATAAGATTAAGCTGTTTTGTTTTGAAAGACAAGAAATCTAGAAGATACACTTGATGTCCAAATGTGTTTGAAGGAATATACAGATTTAACAGGCATTTTAGAGACAGCTAGCACCAAAAAAGATGACATAAAATGACTTTCAGAGCTCTCTTATCGTTTGCCAACACTGTCAAATGCACACTCAAGACATATGTCATGAGGTTATGAACTCAGTTAAATCCAAGCACAAGTCATTCAGCACTACAGTTGTCCAGAACCACACTTCTGCTTTTTGACAATTGCGTCAATACAAATGGATTCTTTCCCCCTTCTATCTACACTGAAATCACTGTTGTACTTATACAATTTACAAATTAAGAACACACAAAACTAAACAAGTCCTAAAGGGCTACAAAAACACTGTGAAGGTACCTTTGAAGTTGCCACAGCGGCAGATGTGAAGAACTTTGGTTTATAAGCAGCTCCGTCCACTTCTGAGGCCACGTCCTTTGGCTCATCATCAAATGTCACATCATCTGGAATAAATCTTAAAAGCAAAAGGGAAATGATTTATTATTGAAACAGATATCACAAAGCTTCAAAGGAACAGAACTGATAGGTCCAGCTTCTCTCTAATTAGGATTAGCTGTGAGAATACTAGGCTGGAGAGAATGCGGAGTGTCTTTGACAAAACTGTTAGCCTTTGCTCTGCACAAGGGATGTCCTGCCGGCACTTTCATATTTCCAATGAAAAGGATGGAATTCCTATTATTGTCATCAATGAAGCCCACAAACCTGGGAACAATCCTGCAGCAAGTTCAGAGCAGGAAGCCAATGAAGAAGAAATTAATCAGTGAAAGGACATCTGCTTTACAGGCAGAACTCTCATGCCAATTTGGCAGCATTTCCAATTAAAAAAGAACATGTACCGGGTGCTAAGAAAGGTCTCTGACACACCAAAGATCCATGTTGGTATGGGAGAGTCATCTTCGAATTAAGGATGGCCCAAACAACTTTGAAAGTGGCCATCGTGTGCTACTTTCAGAAATCAGTTTCATCCAGTTATGATGAAACATCCAGGCAGAGGCACAATGGGAAAAGTATGGCCTTCCATCTATGGATGGACAACTCCCATCCTCTTTAGCCAGTGTATCAAATGGTGAGAAATTAAGGGAGTGACAATCCAAAAATATTTAAAAGGGCCACACATTCTGCACCCTTGCTTTAAACCAATAGGCATTAGAACTACCGTCTGTCAGATTTACCAGTGTTTCATAGGGATCTCAGAGATCTGGGTTCAACCTTAGTTTGCGGCAATCATTGTATTGCAAGGGACAGAAAGTGAAAACCATCTGGCTGCAACATCTGCAAACAGTGTCTGTTTTGCCATTAGGCAGACAGTATTCAATTTAACGTCCTTTTAGTAAAATGAGAACAGTGAATTTATTCACAAAAGTGTTACAATGGAAGAAGCTACTAGAACACTTTCAGCATAAAAGTACTGCTGAATGTTAAAGTGAAACCCAAAAAGGAACATCATATATAGCAGACATCCCAGTTACTGGGTGAGGCACGCTAGCAACATTCAAAGTACTGAAATCTGAAGCATTCTCTCCTATTCAATTTCCTAGCGAAGCTCTTTGGGATTTACAATCTTCAGAAGAGATCTTTCTTTCCCGTTTTGACTACACCTGAAAGGACATTTGAAATGTCTTTTTGAAAGCCACTTCTGAGCACAAGAACTGAATAGTTGTTCCACTGATAACCTTCTGCAGTCAGGCAAAGATACTTTTATCCATATAGGTCTTTGGCTTTATGTGGCAACTTATGAGGACTATAAATGGCTGCAATTTATTCAACCGATTTTAGTTTTTATAAATTGTATCAATGTTCAAACTGCCTTGATATCATTCCTTTGTATTTGTGGTTTTTAGCATCCTTAACCACCATCCAGGTGAGATGAGGGGCACATTCATTATGTTCTACCTAACCAAATGCTTAAGGAGGTCCATTTTTCAAAATGTATCCAGAAGTAACATCTAGTTTGACAGGGAAAAGCCCAAGGAACCTAAAACAGGTTTCTTCCTCAGAGTGTCAAACTGACAGAGAATGGAAAGAAGGCACCTAGCTGCCACACACTGCCCATCCTGCCTTACACTATATACGGAATGAATCATAAAGATACAGATATAGAACTATAGAAAATCTGATGTTTATTATTAGATAGCTTTAAAAGAGGAAGAACCCATCCTTGGTGAGTTCTTAGCGCCATTCTCATTTCCAAAGCTTTAGGCTATGAAGCAATAGGAAATCTAGGCAAAGCGTGTTGTCAACACACATCAATTTTTCAGGATGGCATTGTCTCACACAGACTTTAAATGCATTTTAAATTCATCTTTGGATTATCTAAATAAGTCCACATCTCACCTGAGGTGTGGGGGCTGCAAACACGCCTTTAATTAATTCCATTATTTCAGCATGGGCAAGATAAGGAGAACCATTCTTTAAATACATTCTTTAAGCCTTTGTTACATCTATAACACATTCTTCTACCAAAAAGTTAAAAATGGTATTGGTGAACTTCTTCCCCCTTTTATTGTTCCCAATACCAAGGGAACAATAAAGTATTGGCCCAAAGCCACTAAATAAGGATTTGAATGTGAACCCCTTTAGTCCTAGCCAAATACTCTACTAATATGCAACACACACCGCTAAATAATACTAAATTACATATTTTAAAAACAAAGAAGAAATGACAATACCTCATACCTGAGGTCAACAAAAGAGCAGCTGCTTTCAAATTCGAGTCCATCACATTCTTCATAAATCTTATTGGCTGTTTCAGAAGAGTCGCATTCTACGACTGCATAGAAATATCTCAGTCGTTTGAATTGATAGTCTCTCAGTTTCTCCTTATAAACACTATAGTGAAACAGGAAGAGTTGAGTATTGTTATAGAAACAAAAGAACAATGACCAAAAAACAATTTCCTATCTTTCCCTAAAGAAACATTATGTTATCATACTGGTATAACATTAATCTACTGTATTTCTTAAATTGCCAGAAGCTATAGATTGTAAGATGTACCCTAATTTCAGCCCCACCACTACCCAAAACACATAAGATACATCTGTGATTCTAAGATGCACTGCATTTTAAAAAATATTTATATAGGAAAAAGCGAGTCTTCGAATTGAAGAAATACAATAGCATAGACTTTTAGTACTAAACTGATCACATATGGAATTACAATAAAACTGGTGTTTGTTCATTTACAGATGGAAACAAGGTTCCACCTAGTGGTGGAAACTGTATGCAAGTATGTACAGGCAGTCCCTGGGTTACAAACATCTGACTTAGAAATGACTCATAGTTAAGAACAGGGGTGAGACGACAGGAAGTGAAAGAAATCTACCCCTCGGAAAGAAAATCCATCCCTGAAAGAGTTATCATGGGGAAAAGGTGTCTTCACTGAAGATTTCTCACCAATCCTTGTTTCCACAACAAGCCAAAATGTTCAACATCCAATTATCACAGGGACAGAAAGTGAGGTGAAATAATCTGAACAGGAGCACAAACAGTAAAACCAACACCACAAGGGTATTAACCCTTCCCCTGCTATCCAAAGCCTATATGGAGCTACACTTTAAAAATGTACCTGTTTCAACTTACATACAAATTCAACTTAAGAACATACCCCCAGAATCTATCTTGTTTGTAACATGTGGTCCCCTGTACATTATTTCTCAAATCCTCTACTAGCAAAAATGTGGCTGCACCATCCCATGGATGCTCACACATAGTTCTTGAATTCAATGTTAATAAAGGTGGCCAATGGAAACATTCAAACCTGCCTCAAACAGACAAGAGTTCTTTCTCCCACCCTGGACATTCCACAGATAAATAAACCCCACCTGCCTAGTTTCCAACAGACCTCACAATCTCTGAGGACTTTAATTTATTTATTGTGTCAGAAGCGAACCGAGGGTACAGTAGTAATATATTTAAAAACACAAACACAGTTAAAAACTTGGCATTATACTAAATGTCCTTTGACCAGTAGCTGGCCACTTGGAGTGCCTCTGGTGTTGCTATAAGAAGGTCCTCCATTGTGCATGGGACAGGGCTCAGACTGCATTGTAATAGGTAGTCTGTGGTTTGCTCTTTTCCACACTCACATGTCATCGACTTCACTTTGTGGCCCCATTTCTTAAGGTTGGCTCTGCATCTTGCGGTGCCAGAGCATAGTCTGTTAAGCGCCTTCCAAGTCACCCAGTCTTCTGTGTGCCCAAGAGGGAATCTCTCATTCGATATCAGCCATAGCTTGAGCTTCTAGATTTTAGCTTGCCACTTTTGGACTCTCACTTGCTGAGGTGTTCCTGCAAGTATTTCTGTAGATTTAGAAAATTATTTCTTGATTTAAGGCGTTGGCATCCTGGCTGATATATAATTTCTAGTGGTGTGGGGTGTAGACATCCTGTGATAATGCAGCATGTCTCATTAAGAGACACATCCATGTCCAATTCAGTAGATGTAAAAGGTTCACGAAGCTGTTCTCATTATCTGGTTGTCTAACTATTGGTTTCCTTCCTACTTTGGTGGCAAGGTTGGGTTTCCCATTCTTCAGAAGTTGATGCGCTATCTGATCTGCCTTTATGTTGGCATGGATATTTGTTTGCTCAACCATCTTAACAGCCTCCATGCCTTCTGACTGCTCCTGTCCATATCGACTTCTGTTATCAGCTTCATCCACTGTTCTTTCTTAGCCTCAGAGATGGAGGACAAAATGCTCTGCCTTGCCTGAAGAATTTGCTCACTAAATGTCTTTACTGTGGAGTCTGTAGTAGTCTTCCAACAAGGCAGCTGTATCAGGAGTAATGCCCTGAAGATAGTGTGTTCTGCAGCCTCTCGGTATAGAAGCCTGTGAGCAGGTTTTTACTATTTCAATAAAGCACTCATATTCCTCAGGAATTGGGGCGACCAATATGATATTGTCATCTAACATGTCTGAGAATTTACACCAATCTGCCTTTCTGAAATTGAATCTTTGTTTAAATCAAAAATTTTGATGCCTTATATGTGGGAACTATTGGCATACTATCAGCCAATGCTGTGTTTGCTATTGGTGGTCCCACTGATTTAGTCTATTGCTGCACCTTGCAACTTGCAGCATGCCACTGAACCTGTGAGGATGCCTGCCATAGATGTTGGCAAAACGTCAGGAGAAAATACTTCTGGAACATGGCCATACAGCCCTGAAAACTCACAGCAACCCAGTGATTCCAGCCATGAAAGCCTTCGACAACACTTATGTCAAATGTGTCTTTTAATTCCCAATTTTCTATTTTAAATGTTTTATGTTTACTTATGTCCAAGTTGAAATCCTGTTAGGAAAGTCTCTCCCTCATAAAAGTTTTGAAGTTTTTTCAGGATTTTTCTCAGAAATCGTTGTTGACCTTTATTAGGAGTATATATTTGCTATGGTAATCTGTTTATTGTCAACTTTCAATTTTAGTAATATGTATCTTTCACCCCTATTTTTAATTTGGTCTAGTATCTCATTGTTGAGGTTGTTGTTCATGAGAATTATTGTTCCTCTGGAAAGGGTTGTGAGCTCACGTAGACAAACATTTCTCAAACATTACATACCTGTCCTTCTCTGTGACATTTTCAGAAAGGCTTAACAATTCTGTCGGTCCACTTGCTACTTCTTCTTTCATTCTAGCTTTTCCAAACTCTGAAGGATAAATCTAGAGACCATCAGAAAGGTTAGTCATTATATGATACAATGTGAGAGCAATATGGACAAAGGTTTTCAATATATTGTTTCTGATGTGTTTTTCATATACAAAAATAACTAGGGCAGGGTTGGGGAAGGATTTTTTATCCAATAAAAAGCATGTACCCTGACACTATTTACACATTCCCATGTGCTCTTCTTCATTTACACACTCTTTTTGTCTCATGTGCACATATGTAGTCTAAAAAGCACCTCTCTTTTCTAGCAGCAAGTACCCAAATCCTCCAATTGCCACCAAACTTAAAGTCTCCCCTAGCATTAATGGAGTTTGGTGATATTAAAAGCAGGAAAAATCACATATGTCCAGTCAGCTGCTCAGATAGGTATGCCTTCTAGATCACAGCTTCTTAAACTGTGAGTGCCAACACCTAATGGGGTCCTCTTAGCTCAATGCAGAGAGAAAACAGGGCATAAATAAACAACAATAACAATAATGTTATGAAAAATTTGTCAATAAAAGTTTTCTGAACATTTATACAAATCTGTTGTGCAGTGTTTACAGTGGACAGAAGATGCTTCAACTTTACTTCATAAAGAGGAAATTCAGCTTTAGCAAGCCTTTAATATACTCATTTGTTATCAGCAAATGTTTGGTTTTTATACTTATTTTATATATCTACAGTATATACCTGGGATGATATAAAATTCTCTTTGGCCAAATCAAGTCCCAAGTGGAAACGTTTAAGAAGCTCTGCTGTAGATGCTAAGGCATATAGCACGATCCTCACATTCACAGGGGATACATTCCCAGACTTTGTGTGGATACATGAAACTGGATAACAGTGAAACATATTGAAATGAAGGATTTCTAGCCCAAGAATACTATAAAGATATGCTGGAGAACCTAGAAAATGCCTAGAAGACGTATTTTGTCAGATAAGAATATATGAAACCATGGATATAGGGATCACAGTGTATACTCTCTCTCAGAAAGTGGAAATGCTTCAAAATATTTACAACCATACCACAGCATACTTCCTGCCCTCTTCTCTTTTTCTGTCTAAGTCTTGAGTTGGTGGCATTTCCTCGGTATCATTTCTGTTATCATTGTTATGTGTCTTAAGGTTGACCTCAACTTATTAAGACCCTATCATCTGAATTTCTTGCCAAAATTTTCTTGGAGGCTTGCCACTGCCTTCCTTTGAGGACGAATGTGACTTACCCAAAGTCACCCAGTGGGTTTCTATGGCTGAGTGAGATATGAACAAAGTGTCTGAAAGACCTAACTCTTCACTTGAATCATTCCATCAAACTTTCTTTTTTTCTGTTCTGGGAATATCCTATTTAGTATTATGCTGTTTATTTATATTTCACACAACAACAACTTTTCAGGTGCGCCTTACTGTGTTGTAGGATGACAGCTATGTTTCTTACAAGGCCTACAATTCTCACAGCCAAGACAGTGAGTCAAGGTGATTTTGGTGACTAAAAGAAGTACTTACCTTCACAGAAAAAATAACACCACCTTTGGGCACAAAAGAATTAAATAAAGCTAATAGATCCTTGGCTTTCAGTCGATCCCAATCCATGTTGCAAACCGCCAATCTGGATGTGATCTGTGTGCAGGGAGGAAACAGTTTTAAACCACACATTTAGTAACAAACAAGTGCATAGCCATTACTAGCAAGTCCTCCCGCTCTTTTGAACTATAACTTGACCCCACTTTAGGGCAACATATACTAATCAAAGCATTATTCCCAAGCCTAATCATCATAATATTACTCGCCTTTCCCTGTGGTTTGAGGAGTAGTACAACATTGTGTTCTAAGTAAATCAAACATTTTGTTAGAAACCTAAATTTGTGCACAGCACAGGGGCCAGGAAGTCACAGTTCAATCTGATCAAATTTTCTGTCATGGAGATTGATTGGAAAATGGGGTCATCAAGTCACAGCTTGACCTTATGTGTTCAGCAAATATATTCCAATAAGACTAGGTCTCTCTCCCTCACCTTGGAATTCTTGCTGGACCAGAAACATCACGACATGTAAATACATTGATATAGCTTAGAAAACATGAGCATGTGTGCATAGCTGATGAAAAAGCAAATCAACAGCACTTCGCCCAAGTTTGTCTTGGATTCAAAAACGCTGCAGTTAACAAAATAAAAAATCAACAAAAAGCTTAGAAATACTTAGAAATACAAGAGCAAAAGGTTTCAGCTTCTGGAGGTTCAAATAAGTTCAATTTGTTAATTGCATCCATATACATGTGTGCGAACACTCTCAAAATCACATAATTCTTTCCATTTTAATGGGAAAGTTCTTTCAAGTTCTGAGTTTTAAAAAAAATTACAATTGCGATCACTGTTCATAGTTCCTTTTGGTGTCTACTGTCATAATGGTGGAATTTTAGCATGTTCTAAAAATTCTACCAGCCGATGTCATGTTTTTGTCTCCTCTATCAAGGAACAAGAAGTTGCAAAGGCATGCTTATGTCAGAAGCACTGGTTCTACTAGACTCCAGCAATGCAGGGGTGCCTGGGGTACAGATGAAAGCTCAAGGTCAAAGCCATTTGTTACATATGGGTTCTATGGATTTCGTATTATTTAGTATGCAATTCTGTGCACACTTTGCTGTCACCAAATCTTACTGAACTCAACAGAGCTTTCTTCTGAGTAGACCTTTACACCGTTTAATTACCATAGGTCTGCTGTGACCCAAGCTGAAAATGTATGAGTGTTACCTGAGAGTAAGCATCAACAGGATTTACTTTAAACATTGATAGGATTGGTAGAGACGGGAAGTAAGGAAGAAATGAAATGAAAAACAGTTACTATGCTGAAGAACTATTGAAATTATAAATTATACAGTTAGCACTTTGACAATCCTTTAAGCTAGGGGTAGGCATGTTGGTTGAAATAAAACTCTTATTAATTTGCCCATTTAACATACTGGATAGGATGTTCAAAAATGTCCGCCATCTACACCTAGATGGTATAGTGGGTTGTCTAACCCTTCTAGAAAGATTACCTCATCTGCACGAGGGGCATCTTTAGTCAGTTCTCCCCATCTATGTATAATTTCTGGTTCCTTTGGAAATAACTCTGTCATATCATCTTCCTCTTCCTCCTCGGAGCTAGTTTCAACGTTGCCTTTCCCCCTCGCCAGATCTGGCCCACTGTCACTTTCATCACCATCTGTGCCACTTTCTTCTCCAGTCTCTTCTTCTTCATCATCAGAATCCCTTTCTTCCGTCATTTCTCCATCATCTCCCAAATAGCTTTCCTCTTCCAGGTCTCCACTCTCTTCTGATTCTCCTTCCTCTTCAGTTTCTCTGCTGTGTTCCGACTCTTCAAGGTCAGAGTTTTCCTCATTTTTACAAGTTTGATTTTTAAAATCTTTTTCAATGGCAAAACTGAGAGAAGAATCCTTTTCTTTTGCTAAATGAAGGGGGCAAAACAGAATGTTTAGCAGATGAACAACACTATTTGTCCAAACTAAGGATGAGCAACTGGGGAATACTGGGGAGGGAATTTTCCCCACAGGACAGCTGGGATGGCTATACACCTCCACTACATCAAGCCACATAAAGAAAATAAATTCTGTCCTCTTAATGCTCTTTAACCTATTTTTGGATCATTTCTTGGCATTATTTTAGGCCCAGGAGAGACCTTTTAAAAAAGAGGAAGAAAGTGGTTATCACTTCCTGTTTCAGAGAAAGCTCTTCTTGGATTCAAATGTAGCAAAATGCCCCCATGCCCCCTAAAAGTATTTAGGGGGGTCATAACATTAGGGATGTACAGTGGGTATTGTACATCCCTAATCTACACACTGTAAATCCCCAATCTAAACAGATAATTTTTCTAGAGTTTCTATAACAATCATAACAAAAATACACATTAGATATATGTATTAAAAAACCACGTTAGATATGTGTATAACTAAGAATAGAACATTGTTAAAAGATCCAGTTAGTTTTTTTAACGAATTACATAAAAACTGATAATTACATGCTTATAACCACTTTCTAAAAAAAATTGGAAAACCATGGGAATAATTCTATCATAAATAAGAAAGAACAGAATCAATTATTTTAATATCATTTTAAATGTGTTAGTATTTTGATAGTATATTTACATATTTTGGAAAAGAGGTTTTCACACCACTTTATTTTCTCTATCCCAAAATTGCAAGTAGCATATTACAATTTTTCTCAACTTTTTAATTGTTTTTGCATTACACTAAGCAATATATCTGTAAGCTATGCAATATAGCAATATAAAAGCTACTAAGAAACATTGAGAATTCTAGGGAACTCATCCTACAAGCCACTTAACTGAGGCCATTAGCTGTATCAGTGAATGCATAACTCTCTAGAAAATACAATAATATTTGGAAGAGAATAAGAATCCGTATTTAGATAGAGAAGGAAAACTGACACACATAATTGCTATCGGATAAGCTTTCTTGATGACATACTTGATGACACTTGATCAATAGAGGGAGCATCACAGCCATTTACTTGAGGGTTCTTGCAAATGCTAAAATCTGGCTTCTAATAAATGAATTCTAACCAGGTTATCCCTGGGCCAATATTATGGCTGCTTAATGAGCCCCTGGGCTGGGGTTAATGCCCTGCAAGGCAAAATAACTATAATATGGCTCTTCATAGTTACACAGAGTAGAATCAAACAAAGCAAACTCAACCATCCAGGAAGGAACCTTATTGCACCTGAATACATATAAATGGGGTACAAATAACTTGCTAGTAGAAAAGTTTACTCCTTCGGTCCACTTCCATCCTCATTTATATTTTTGAGCTAATGATCCAGCAAGGCCTGTGAAAACATGGAATAATCCATCCTATGCTGCTGCACAGCTGTTAAAGTCATGATAAGGCTAATAGATTCTAAAACTCATCTGCCTGATGGTAAGAAACCACATTGTCATTGTCTTGTGCCTTAAAGTCATTTCTGACTTGGAGCAACCATAAGGCAAAGTTATCACAGAGATTTCTTAACAGAGCTTGTTGAGAGGTTTTGCCCTCGCCTTCCTCTGAGGCTAAGAGTATGACTTGCCCAAACTCATCAAGTGGGTTTCCAGGGCCAATTGGGGATTCCAACACTATGCAAGGATTCAAACCTTGCCCTCCCTGTGTCCTAATCCAATACTCAAAGGACTACACCAAACTGGCTATCTACAATATGGAGTGGCCCTGTTGCAGGCCAATCTAATTCACTTTACCTTGTTTGTTCCAAGGCAGGTAATCTTAGTTTTCTGGTCTGGATGAAACAGAAAGCCATGGTTAGTTTGCTCTGAATGTTGTCCACTGTGAAAGGAGGAGCAAAAGGGCATTATGTGCATGCAAACCCTTACTTGGCATAGTGGTTTGAGCACTGGACTCTGAATTCAAATTCTTACTCAACTATGAAAACACACTGGATGACTTTAGGCAAGCTACATACTCTTAAGCCTCAGAAAATCCTACAGGAAGCACACTTTAGGATTGCCATAAATATGAAACACCTAAAACCAAATCCTGTTTGAACCAATAAAAATTACTTCCAAAGAAAGGAAGACAGGATGTAGATAAGGTGCAGGTCAATTCAAGGTGCAGGTCTTGACCTATAAAACCCTACACGGCTCGGGCCCTACCTATCTTCGTGATCGCATCTCCTCCTATGAGCCAGTGCGGACCTTGAGATCTTCCGGGGAGGCTCTTCTCGCGCTCCCACCACCGTCTCAAGTGCGGCTCGTGGGGATGAGGGAATGAGCCTTCTCAGCAGTGGCCCCCCGGCTCTGGAATGCACTGCCAAAAGAGATCAGGCAATCCCCTACATTATCCAATTTCCGTAAGGAACTGAAGACATGGTGGTGTTGGCAGGTTTTCGAGTAATTATATTAGACTACCGCCGATTTCTGAGCCTGAATACATTGCACAAGATTTCCCTATCCTAAAATGATACATTTTAATATATTGGGTTTATGGTTCCCGTCCCTTTGATCTGGTCATGTAAGTGTGATTTATCATTATAATTGTACTATTTTACCTTGTTTAATAATGTGTGTTATGTCGTTATGTAATGTTGTGTTGCTTTTATGACTGTAAACTGCCCTGAGTCCCATCCGGGAGATAGGGCGGTATATAAATAAAGTTGTATTATTATTATTATTATTATTATTATTATTATTATTATTATAAGGTGACACTAATTAATTCAATTCAACTAATTGTAATTCGGTTCTTTTATAGACTATGTTACCTTCTGTGGTGCATTCTTTCACTGATTCCTTTTTTACAGCCTTCTGTGAAGATTTCTGATGTTCATGAAGGTCCTCTGCAGACATTACACCTTGCTTGTTTTGCTTTTTTGGTTTAAGCTCCTTATCTTGCACAGATTCAATTGCAGTGAAGTTTTTCACATTCTTTGTGGTCTTGAGTTTGCTTTTCTGGCCTTCATTTTTTAAAGCATCAGTTTTTGACTTTGGAGACCTTTTACAACCTGCTACTTTGCTGTATTTTGCATCAATGAGTTTTTCAGAGCATTTCTTTCCTTTAGACTTGCACTTTTTTCTCTCAGTTTGTTTATCATCACACTCTGAAACATCAGAATCTGAATCAGAAAGTGCATAAAAGCGTTTCAGGTCCTCTGTTGAGCTGTGATTAATAGGTCGTCCTCGCTTATCCACAGTATATTTCAACTTGAATTTCTTGTCATGGAACATTGCACGAAATCTTTTATCAATTTTGATTTTATGGTCTTTTTCTGGCATTTCCCAAAATCTAGGATCTTTTGTAATACAGGAAAACCGCTGGTCATTTATAATCTCCTTCTTAGACTCCATTTTGAAATTCCAATCTAAAAGTTCAAATATGAACTGTTAAGAAAAAAAAGGAAAAAAAACTTTTAGAAACAAGAACATTTTAGCCTAAAATTACTAATAAAACAGTTAAAAGTAGTAAAGGAGCATTAAGCATTTGAACAATTTTATAGAATTCTATTTAGTAAATAAGTCTAGCTTTGTAAAAGGTGATAGTTTGGGCCTTTAAAGCTCTACACGGTTTGGGTCCAGGTTGCCTAAAGGATCGCCTGCTCCCATACAATCTGACCCACACACTTCGGTCTTCTGGGGGGCATCTGCTCCAACCAGCAGAAACCCAACTGACAACCACCACCCAGAGAACCTTTTCATTGGCCACTGCAAGGCTGTGGCACAATCTGCTGGTACAGCTCTGACAGCTAAATCAGCTGTAGGAATTTAAGACACAACTGAAGACCTGTCTCTTTCAGCAGGCCTACCCAGTCTTTAAACATAAACATGAATTCTAATGCATGTCCTTTGTTTAATCTCTATATTGCCTGTTTTAATATGCATTTCATAGATACATTTTGGTGTGTAACTTTCATGGAGGTACATTTTAGTGTGTATATTTGTAGTGTTTTTGATGTGTTTATCTATTTTAATTGTTTTGTAACCCGCCTCGAGTCATAAGAAGAGGTGAGGAAGAAGTAAAAGTATTATTATTATTATTATGATTATATTTTCCATGGAAATTTTCCCACACCATGTCTGGGAATGTATCTGTGTTTTGTCCAAATATTTCTGGGTCCCTTTACTTAGCTCAATGCTGAGGTCATGAAAACATTGGCAAAAGTAAAAGGTATGTGAATACAACCTAGACATTTAAATGAATCTGTTATCAACAAAGCGCAGTGTTTCCAGTGGACTCTGCAAAAATTCTTCCAGCTGCACTTCATAAAAAGGAAAATCAGCCTGTTTAGCAACCCTCACTGATTTATTATGTTTGGTTCTCATATCAATTTTATATAACTATATACCAGGGTCCATGAAAAAAATTCTCAGGCAGAACAGGGTCACAAGTGGACAAAGTTGAAAGAGCCATGGTCTAGACTAGTTTCTCAAACTGTGCTCTTCCAGATGTTTTGGATTTCAGCTCCCACAATTCCTAACAGCTGGTAAGTTGGTTGGGATGTCTGGGAGCTAATGTACAAAACATTTGGAGGAGCAGTTTGAGAACACTGGTCTAGACCAGTGGTTTTCTAAGTGTGCTCCACAAAACCCTTCCAAAACCCTATTTCCCTCCCACTTCTTAGGGGTGCTTTGTGTTGTTCCTGTGATAAGTATGTGTGAATTGTTACATTACATATATTTAGGAGCAGCAATTTAAGTGTTTACCTGAGCTTGGCCCCATATTAGCTGTCCCAAGTCCCTTCAGGGAGATGGAGGTGGGGCATAAAAATAAAATTATTGTTATTATTATTATTAAGCTTCTAACTCTTGCTTTTATTTCTGATCTGCTATTATAAGTTTATATTGTCTTTATTTCCTGTTTTTGATTTGATTTGTTGACTTGTCTGTTTTTTGGCACTGAATGCTTGCCACCTGTGTTGGAAACTGCCCCAAGTACCCCCAGGGAGATAGGGAGGATTACAAATAAAGTTATTATTGGGTTGCTGTGAGTTTTACTGGCTGTATAGCCATGTTCCAGAAGCATTCTCTCCTGCCGTTTCGTCCGCATGTATGCAGGCATCCTGAGGTTGTGAGGTATATTGGAATCTACAGTGAAACGTAAAAAGAAAAGTATGGTATATAATATGTAAGTATTATGTTAGTAATGTAATATTATCCTCTATATAAACAAATTTTAGTGACACTTGTTATCCAAGCTGCAAAAGAAGGGGATTATGGTGTCGTACTAACATCAATCTAAACTGGATTTGAATAGAAACAGTGGTAGATCATAGCCCCATCCCTATGGAATCTCTTACGTCTACTAGTAATATATATTGCAATGAAAGAACTCTTGTCTGTTGGAGGCAAGTGTGAATGTTGCAATGGGCTAGCTTGATTAGTATTGAATGGCCTTGCTGCTTCAAAATCTTGCTACTTCCTGCTTGGGGGAATCCTTTGTTGGCAGGTGTTAGCAGGCCTTGATTATTTCCTGTCCGAAATTCCCATTTTCTGAGTGTTCTTTATTTATTGTCCTGATTTTAAAAAAATACTGATAATCAAACTGTGTTGATTTTCATAGTTTCCTCTTTTCTGTTGAAATTGTCCACATGTTTATGGATTTCAATGGCTTCTCTGTGTAGTCTGACATGGTGGTTGTCAGAATGGTCCAGCATTTCTATGCTCTCAAATAATATGCTGTGTCCACTGTCCAGGTTGGTTCATCAAGTACTATGCTATGGCTGATTATGGCTATGGCTGACAAAGTTGTTGAGGGAGTTGAAGCCCATGCCAGACCAACTAACAAGAAGGGCAAAGAATCGGGAGCCCGTGTCCCTTCAAAACCAAAGCGAGAGGGGCCGCGGGAGAGAGAGAGAAGCCTCGCTTCAAGAGAGCCCTCCCTAAAGCGCCAGCCCCGCTTTCCGTCCCTTTTCGCCCCTCACTCACTCACTGGGCCACAGCTCCACGCGCTGAACACTCTGCCTTGAAGAACTTCGGCGCGCGGCTCATACGTCACTTCCGGAAGCAGCCGCGAGAACTACGGCCAAACTGCGGCTATCTCTTTGTTTCGATCTGTGTTCCCAAACCCAGGCGCGTCTGGTCTCGCGTGACGTCGCTGTGGCGTGAATGGGCGCGTGGAGTGGGAGCGACTCCCACCATGCGAAGAAGTGGCTGCTGGGAAGCGGCGGGCGGCCTTCTCTGTTGCCATGGGGCCTGGAGCGGTGTTGGCCGGGCCTCGCCGCCTCTGCCTCTCCCGCTTCTTGGCCTCCGGGCCTGGCGCCCTCTGCCCCTTCGACCGGCGCCTGAAGAGGAAGCAGAAGAACTGGGCGGCCGCCCAGCCCGAGGCCGAGCGCTGCGAGTACCTGCGCGAAGAGGTAGGAAAGAAGCAAGCAAGGAAGGAGTGGTACTGTACTTGGAACGCCTCCAGTTCACACAGCAGCGTTCAAAGTGCAGGCAGTCCCCATGTTACACACACCCAACTTAGAAACGATTCAGGGCCCTTCCACACAGCCATATAACCCAGAATATCAAGGCAGGTAATCCCACAATATCTGCTTTGAGCTGCGTTATCTGGGTTCACACTGCCACATATTCCAGTTTAAAGCAGAAAATGGGGGATTTTATTCAGCTGTGTGGAAGAGGCCTAACAGTTCAGAATGCGGGTGAGACAACAGCAAGTGAGAAGAATCTATCCCTAGGAAGGGAAATTCACTCCTTGAAGAGTTATAGTACCATCACAGAGTTGCTGTGAGTTTTCTGGGCTGACCATGTTCCAAAAGCTTTCTCTCCTTCACATCTATGGCAGGTATCCTCAGAGATTGTGACATCTGTTGGAAACTAGGCAAGTGGAGTTTTTATGTCTGTGGAAGGTCCAGGGTGGGAGAGAAAGAACTCTTGTCTGTATTTATTTATTTATTCTGTCAGAAGCAAACCGAGGGTACAGTTGTAATATATTTGAAAAAACAAACATTTTTTTTTTTAAAAAAACTTGACATTGTACTAAATGTCCTTTGACTAGTGACCACTTGGAGTGCCTCTGATGTTGCTAAAAGAAGGTCCTCCATTATGCATGTGGCAGGACTCAGACTGCATTGTAATAGGTGGTCTGTGGTTTGCTCTTCTCCACGCTGACATGTCATGGACTCCACTTTGTAGCCCCATTTCCTGGCTCTGCATCTTGTGGTGCCAGAGCATAGCCTGTTCAGCGCCTTTCAAGTTACCCAGTCTTCCATGTGCCCGGGGGGGAGTTTCTCATCCTGCATCAGCCAGTGAGTGTTTCGGGTTTTAGCCTGCCACCTTTGGACTCTCACTTGATGAGGTGTTCCTGTGTGTATCTCTGTAGATCTTAGAAAACTATTTCTTTATTTAAGGCATTGGCGTGCTGGCTGGTATCCGTGCGATGCGGGTATCTCTGTAGATTTTAGAAAACTATTTCTTGATTTAAGGCGTTGGTGTGGTGACTGATATCAAAAACGATTTGCAACATGAGGCAAGTGTGAATGTTGCAAACACAGCATTGCTCAAACATAAATCAAGGAACATGAAAGGCATCAGCCAGAGAACTCACTAATGAACCAACTCAGACACAGCATATTATTTGAGAATACAGACATGCTGGACCACCATGTCAGACTACACACAGAAGCCACAGAAATCCAAGAGCTTGTGGACAATTCCAACAGAAAGGAGGAAACTATGAAAATGAACAAAATCTGGCGACCAGCATTTTTAAAAAACCTCTAAAATCAGAACAGTAAAGAACAACACTGAAAATGGGAATTCCAGACAGGAAACAATTAGGACCAACTAACACCTCCCAACAAAAGATCCCCCAGCAGGAAGCAGCCAGATCTTGAAGCCGCAAGGCTTTTCAATGCTAATCAAGGTGATTCATAGCAGCATTTACACTTGTATCCAACAAACAAGTGTTCTTTCTCCCACTTGGGACTTTTCATGGATATATAAACTGCACTTGCCTAGTTTCCAACAGACCTCACAACCTCTGAGGATGCCTGCCATATATGTGAGCTAAACGTCCACTTCTGGAACATGGCCATATAGCCCAGAAAACTCAAGGCAACCCTATTTCTAGTTCATTTGTTATCATTGGATATTTGTAGGTCCCTCCAGTAAACTTAGTCAAGACGTACATAAATTTGACCATCGGTCAACTGAAAACATCAGTGTGTCAGCACAATCCAACATGACATTTTAGGGCCCTGTTTATGCATTTATAGGAATTTTTACAATACCACAGCAGTTCCAACATAAGATTTGTTAGCAATTCCCAACCAAAACAGGGGTGCTGAAACCTTTTTAAGTTTTTCAGAATTCCCTAGGCAGAAATGAAAAGGATTTACCTCCTTTAAGCCTCCCCCCCCCCCCCCGGTTCCATAAAAAGTTAGTATGAAAAACTTATTTGTTTCAACATGTTATTTTTAAAAGCCTAAAATTGACCTTGGGGATATGGCTGCTATAGTGGTACTGGAGGAAAGATGTCTAAGCTCTTTCCACATGCCAGCTTCCTGATCCGAATGTCCCCTGACTTTGGGAAATTGAAATGGGAATGCAGGGCCCGCAGTTTGTGAGATCTTTAAATGTGCTTATCACACATTGGTGATCTGAAGTGAATCAGATTTTTCAATGCACTTTTTAAAAATGAAATGAAGCAATTTCTGAGATCAAAAGTCATAGTGTTGGACAAGGACATTTAACTTTTACTCTATTACAGGTTGGTAGCAGGATAGCCGATCGTGTGTTTGATATAGCTAGGTAAGTACTAATAGATGTACTTTGTATAAAATGTGTTTTTATAACAAGACCAGCCTTATATATTAAATTTAAGAATCAAATCATTTCTGGAAGTTACCTGGTTCTGCCTCTTAACAGTTGCTGAATTTTGGATGGAATATCTGATGAAGCCTAATTTATTTGTGTGTCCTTATTTCAAATTGATAGATGTAATAGTGAACATTCCTGCATTTAGGATTAAGGAAGATATTACGAAGCCCCACTTAATAAATTGCAATATAAATACATATCCTAGAAAATCAGTTTCATTAAATATGGCAGAACTTATTTTGGACTAGACACTTATAGGGTTGCATGGTAAATCAAGTGAAGAAAAGGAGCAGCAGATAACTATAGACAGGCAGTCTCAAAGTTACAAAAATCTGACTTGCAAACGACTCATAGTTAAGAACGGGAGTGAGACAAATCTACTCCTCGAAGGCATCTTCACTAAAGCTTTATCACCAATCCTTGCTTCCAAAACAAGCCACGTTTTTCAAAATCCAGTGATCATAGGGACAGAAAATGAGGTGAACAAGGGTACACACACCAAAACAAACACCCAGAGGTGTTAACTCTTCCTTATGCTATCCAAAGCTGATATACCGATAGATATAGATAGATAGATAGATAGATAGATAGATAGATAGATAGATAGATAGATAGATATGTATTTATATGGTTGGAGTTACATTTTGAAATATACCTGTTCCAACTTAATACAAATTCAACTTACTTAGTACTTTCAGTGGGATACTCCCCAATATGTACATGTAAGAGAGGAGTCTGTATATTTGGGAGAAAGGCAGAAAAGGAAGGAAGTAATTAAATAAAAAGGCAGAATTTCACCAAAACACTAAGCAGCTCTTAACTGATTCATTTTATCAATTTCAAGGACTTTCCCCCTTGCCTTGGACCTCGGCTGTGGACGAAGCTACATAGCTCAACATTTGAACAAGGTATTATTTTTTTTATTTTAAGACTTTAAATTGTCCAGCTCAAGATCAGACTGCTGCATGGCAGATATAAACTTAAGAACCATATATTATAGCAGCAGTGCCAGTTCTGTTGATCCTTTTAGTTTGCTTCAAATGTTATAAGGCAGGAACCCTAATTTATTGGTCCTCCTATTGCAGGCAAAACTAGCTAAGCAGTTATTTTACCAAAAAGGCAAAAAGTGTGCTGAGAACTGAGAAGATATCTGGGATATCTGCTTTTTACAGGGACCTTGTGTAAATAGAGCCCTCCACACTTCCTCCTCTTCTCTTTTCTCTCTGAAATTTTCCAGAGGAATAACTCAGCAGGTGCTAAATGTGTGACTAGCCCTCTTTCCTCCTATTTCTCATTCACTATGCATATTCAAATACAGGTATTCCAGATTTTTTTTAAATCTGAAATGCAAAAAACTTCTGTTCCCAAGCATTTTGGACATGGAGAGGCAACCTGTATTTTAAAAAATAAAACAAAGGTCTGTCAGTATGCGTCATGGTACACTTTCCTTACTGTCCTCCATCCAAGCCAGAATCCGCATCTCATCTCTAAAATAAAACAAGTAAAACATTTATAGGTACAGTAGAGTCTCACTTATCCAACATTCTGGATTATCCAACGCATTTTTGGAGTCAATGTTTTCAATATATCGTGATATTTTGGTGCTAAATTCATAAATACAGTAATTACTACATAGCATTACTGCGTTATAGAACTACTTTTTCTGCCAAATTTGTTGTCTAACATGATGTTTTGGTGCTTCATTTGTAAAATCATAACCTAATTTGATGTTTAATAGGCTTTTCCTTAATGCCTCCTTATTATCCAACATATTCGCTTATCCAACATTCTGCCGGCTCGTTTATGTTGGATAAGTGAGACTCTACTGTAATTGCATGATCTTTTTCCCCCCAGGATATTATTGAAAGACTTTTTCAAGCAGATGTTGCCGAAAACGCTTTGGTAAGAAAGTATATAGCATTTAATTCATCAGAACGAAAAGTAAAAGAACCTTGGTCCTAAACTATTTCTATTCTAATTTTATTTAGAAAAAACCAATAGAATCCGAAATACCCAGAATTAGCGTTGTGGCTGATGAAGAATTCCTTCCTTTCAAAGAAAACACATTTGATCTTGTTGTCAGTGGACTGAGGTAACTAACAGTTGGACTAATGGAGACATAATAATTTAGAGCAAGAAAAGGACCTACAGTTCTGAAACCAACTCTAGGTCTTACTCTTATTGATCATATAGTTCAGTTTATTACTAGAAATGTTTTTGTGTCTATGTATGTTTGTGAGTGGGGGCCCACCACACGCACAAAAGAAAAACACACTGCTTTACTTCTGTAGTTTGATATAGGGAGAAAACTTACTTTCTTTTTTTAAGGCAGCATCTTATTGCAGTTAGTGAATGCAGGCTTTGAGGTCTGTTTTGGTGGCTGGGTACAGCTTTTGATGGCCTACAAGAGACAATTGAAGGACAGGATGGATTGAAAATTTCAGAGGACATGCAGGATGAAGCATACAATATTTTAGATCCTGGCCTCTTTATTTAAAGTGTTTCATCCATTGTTGGGTTGTCTGCTGATCCTGTAAACTAGGGCTGCACAACTTCTGAGGAGTAAGGTTCCAAAAATTGATAGGCTAAGCCTCTTGGGAACAAAAATATATTTTTAGCACCTCACTTTCCAAAAAAGGTATAATTAATGACTAAGGTTATTTTTCTTGTGTGCTTTCAAGTCATTTCAGACTTAGGGCGACCCTATCAGAGTTTTTTTTTATCAAGATTTATTCAGAGGGACTGTCCTTTGTTTTCCTGAGGCTGAGAAAGTGTGATTTCCCTATAGTGTTTTTAAAAGTCTGAAAGCTGCAGTCCTCTCTGTACTAACTCCATCAAATATAATGGTGCTTGCATTGTGCTGGTATAGTAGCCTGTCCAATTTTTGTAATATTGAGAAATACCTTATACTTCTTTTAACACATTTTAACATACATTCTTTTTAGCTTGCATTGGGTAAATGATCTTCCCAAAGCACTGCATGAGGTAAGTACAATTATTAATATCCCTATTAAAAATAGTGCAGCTTTCTCTTTTATTGCTGCAAATAATCTTAAATAATAACAGTGGGTTTTTTAATGACTGAGTTTGGCATTTTTAGAAAGTGAGGTGCTAATGGGCAAAGTGGAGGTGAGGGTAAATTAATTCTATAGTTTTACTCCATGTGTTATACTTTTGTTCATTGGGATTGGTGAAGTTCCTTTCATGATATTGAAATTAGCAAGATGTACTTGGTAGGATCTTAGGTTGTTTTAAGATTAAAAAGTATATGTCACTTCAAAGAAGAAAATTAGTCATGCATTACTTCATTATTGTGACTTATTTTAGGTACATCGTGTCCTTAAACCTGATGGAGTATTTGTTGGCTCTATGTTCGGGGGAGACACGTTATATGAACTTCGCTGCTCTTTGCAGCTGGCTGAACTGGAAAGAGAAGGTGGATTTGCCCCACACGTGTCTCCTTTTACTGCCGTCAGTGACTTGGGACATCTACTGGGAAGAGCTGGCTTCAACACACTGACTGTGGTAATTATCTCTTTCAAGAAAGGAACATCTCAGAAAGTTCCTACACATGCTAATCTTTCATTTTGATATAGAGATCTGCAGACTCTGTGTTGCAGTTTATTCATAGTTAAATTATAATAGTATGTTAATTAAACTAGACTACTAGTGGCTTTTGATCTGCATCAGTGTTGGACAAAGTGCAGCTCTCCAAATGTTGTATTATGTATTTGGTAACGTGTTAGCTATAGCCATCATACTAGTCATTGGTGAGAACGGCTGGTAATCCAACATTTGCATAGCTACATTTTGCCCACTCCTGATCTATATAGAAAAGAAGATTTTTGTTTTATAAATGAAGTAAGGTAGAATTGAAGCATAGATACACAGAATGAACAACAATAAATTCGAATTCTTATGTTCATTTTGCCCTGATCAAATTAGCATTGATAATGGGTATGTTATTTATGGTATGCTTGAATGACAGCTATTTCAGTAATTATTGGGAAAATAAGAATGATGACTGACTGCTCAAAAAAAAAAGGGAATATGGAGCAGTGACTTCCAGTAAGTTAATGTTTTGGTTCATATACTTGAAAGTCAAACAAAATAATCCAGGGTTTTTTTTTGTTGTTTTTTTTTTTGCTGGATCATAATTTCACTTAGATGTGGAGCATGTTTGAAGTAAAAATATTCAGATCTCAGTCTGTTGTAAACTTTCTGCTTACTGAGACTCAATTAAGATCATTTTAGCAGAGTTACAGCAAAGTATCTAGCTGATTTGTGTGACATTTATTCTACTTTTGCTCTCACTCACAATAATCCAGTCTCTGAATTGGCTCTCTCTTCCGTACACATACACATTTTTTACACAAGGGTCATGTTTGGACATCTATGGCTTCATAAACCTCACTTTGTGAAGCAATGACTTACTATTCTCACTTACCTGTTGTTCTCATATGCTGCGTGTTAACATGGCATTCCTGGCCTGATGTAGGCTTTAGTTTGGGGAATACTGTTTGAATGCAAGCCATTTCTGCATCTATGTCAGCCTAAAGATCAGAGTGTTGGAGACATTCCTTAATCACAACATGTGAAGCTCTTTTAAAAACGTTTGAATGCTGTTTGCATTTTCCCACACCTATCACCTCTGTTTCTGGACTTTTTTTTCTATGAGTTCTTGTATTTATCCCCCCCCCCCCAAACAATATGTTTTCTTCTTGGCCCACACAGTTTTCTCTTCCTTCAGGTTACCTGCCATATGGCCTTTTTTCTTAGTTTTATAGTTTTGAGCCACCTTACTTGATCATTTCTTTTCTACTGAAGAGTACACATTCTGTTTTCTTTGTTTAGAATTTTTCTACTTTACAAGTGGGCTCTTCTTCCTGACCTAGTCTGAGTAAATTGGTGACCAGTACCCCAACCCACGCTCCACAATGAATATACATTTTGTAAATGTTGTAGCACTTCTGTGTGGGGTGAAATCTAAGCAGTAGGCAACACCAAGGCTTAGCCCTGTTTACCTGTCTCTGATATGTTTCTGCTGTTGCTGTTGACATTACCATCATCTTGTCCTATTTCAAATGATCTTAGGGTAGCATACAATAAATCAGTTTGGAAACAACTTACAACATTAAACTGAATCATGCAATTATTTTAAATTTTTAGGATACTGATGAAATTCAAGTTAACTATCCCGGTATGTTTGAACTAATGGATGACCTGCAAGGCAAGTACGCTTTTTAAAGAAATAGTGAACAAGTAGGTGGACAGTGACGAAAAGTTAATAGGAATAGAAATGTGCTGCTTCTGAAAATTTTTATAAATGCCATGGATGGCTAAAAAGACAAATGAATGAGTCTTAGAGCACAGTGAGCCACAACTCTTTCTAAAAGCCAAAATGGCAGTGGCTAGTTTGAGACAACATGATTGATTAGAAAATAAGATAATGCATGCTAAATTGGAAATTTGTAAGAAAAGAGAAAGACTGCATTAAAAGTAGTTGGATTCAGTCATCCCAGAATACACAGCCCTGATTGTGAAGTAATCAGGGCTGTGGATGTCAGGGTCTCTTGGTGGTAACTTGAGTTGCCATTAGTCAAAGCCAGACTGGCAGCCATCTACACCAACAACAAGGTCTGGATCAGGGATGACAATTATGTGGCCCTTTAGATGATGTTGGACTGTAATTCTCAACACCCATAACCAGTTGTGCTGGCTAAAGCATATTCCCCATTGATGGTTTGGTGGAATGAGTAGCAAATTAAGATGCAGAGTGCAATTTGATGTATGCCCAGCTCTGACATGAATTGATGGTGACTATAGAGCTTTGAACTGGATTATATGAGTCTACAGTGCCATGCAATCCAGTTCAAAGCCAATCATCTGGATTTTATATGGCAGTGTAGAAGAGGCCTAAATGAACACCATCAGGAAGATTGTGGAGCTATCCAAACAAGTCTGAGATAAAGTTTTGCAGAAATGCCAATCAGTTCATTAAAAAATGTTATCAAATACACAGCAATAGTAACCCTGGAATGGTAAATACACTGAATGTTTTAGAATAATCTAGTAAATACACAGAACTCAAAGCATTTGAGGATCTGGCAAGATTTTAAAGTTGCTGTTCACCCTTGAACAGAGCTGGAACAATTTTGCCAAGAACAGCAGGCAAAGCTGATAGAAATTTAGCCAAAAAGACTTGCAGCTGTAATTGTTTTCAAAGGTGCCTCTGCCAAGGACTGCCTCGAGGGGCATATAGGTACTTGCACAACTAGCGTGTTTACATCAAGTGACAAAATTAAAATTCAGTTCCAGGTTGTAACATAACAAAATATGGTAGATTCAAAAGGTGTAAACACTTTGCAAGGCAGTGTAGCTGGGTTTTTCTGTCAGAGGTTAGAAGTATATCTGGTAAGTTATTTTTAAAATATTAAAACAGAAATACTGGCTCTATGCATGTAAGTAGGAACAAGTCTTGTAATCAGTAGAGCTTAATTCTGGGTAGACATGATGTGAAGCATTGTACTGTTACAGAAATAATATTTACTGCAAAGTTCTGTAGCAACTGGCAGACATTTTTTTTGAAGATGTGTTACCAAGAGAAGAGCTTACCTTTGGTAAACATACATAGGATCAGTCTTCATGTGAGATTTTTGAAATACACTTGTCAAACTCATGGTATATGATGTATTTCTTTTAAAGCCTGAAAACTATTTTTAGGTATGGGAGAAAGTAACTGCTCTTGGAGCAGAAAACCTATGCTACACAGAGCAACCATGCTGGCGGCAGCAGCAGTTTATAGGGGTAAGTGAGATTTCCAGTGAAACTGGGAGATTTTATCAGAATGTTCCTTTCCACAGAGACATGCTTGACTTAAGGCATCAGATGTTAATTAAAGAGTTGAATTTTGAATTATGGTTAATTATCAATATTTTTTGTGGCATATAGCTTGGTTTCATCAATCTTGAAAAAAAAATTATGGCAGATTACCGATGTCTTGTTTTTCCTTTTTCCTCTTCTTTCCCCCAAGTCATAGCATCAAAGTATTGATGTGTACTCTGCTGCTAATGTCAGGAAAGAGTAGGAGTCTAAATTTACTTCCATTAACTGAGTAAATGTCACAAAGCACTATTAAAATGCATATAACAAATGCACACAGGTAAAATACAGCTTAAAATTCACAGGTTAAAATTGACTAGGTAGGCTTGCTGGAAGAGATAGGTCTTAAGTTGCGTCTTATATTTTGACAGCTGATTTCACTATTCAATCTCTTCCTACAGGTCACTTCACTGAGTCATCTATCTTCCTTTTTGTGCTTAAGATAAATACTCCTGGTTGGATCAGGGGGGACTCACACATAGCACATCATTTGTTGTTCTTCCCTTTCCTCATTATAGCCATATTCAGAGGCCACTCCTAAGGAGAAGTGACCCTCTGCAGTGGCATGAGTGGCTATAGTTGGGATTGGAAAATCAGAGGAATTTGGCAGTGCTGCTATCTGTAAAAACACATTCTTTCCCATTCATTCAAAGTATTACTGGATTCAAGCCATGGAATTTATAATTCGTTAAACTTAATCGTTGGGTTCTCCAAATGTTTTGAATCAACTCCCAAAAACTCTAGCTATCTTAAATATATATTTCCTCCCCATAGAAATGTATGGAAATGAAGATGGAACAGTACCAGCAACTTTTCAGATCTACTACATGATCGGTTGGAAATTCCATGAGTCTCAGGTAATACGCATCACTTCCAAGATTGTATTTCAGGAAAATTATTGTAATCGTTCTTACTCAATTGAAGCCTGAATTTGCATACATAAATTAATAGTTTCTATCTCCTTTTCAGGCAAAGCCAGCACAAAGAGGGTCTGCAAAAATGTCATTTGGCGATTTGAGGAAAATGAATGAATTTATTCCAGAAGGGGGGAAACTTTAATATGCATATAATGATGGCAGTGAAATTGGACTTGCCTTGTAGATAGTGATTAATAAGGGAAAACTATGTCGCTATGTATTTCTGAACATATTTATCTCAGTGCCTGGACAAATTGTAATATATTCTTCTTTCACTGGATTTGCTTATTTGTAAATATAGAAGTGTTTTTGCAGTGTGAAACTGAATAAAATTATGTTTAGATTTCAATTGTCTAAATATGTAATCATTAACATGAGGGCCATCTATCTAACAAGAAATGCAAAAAAGGAATTAAAGACTGCTCATATCTAGAATCTTAAATGTAATATCTTGGAATTCCCTAATTACAGTAGAGTCTCACTTATCCAACATTCGCTTATTCAACGTTCTGGGTTATCCAACAAATTTTTGTAGTCAATGTTTTCAATACATCGTGATATTTTGGTGCTAAATTCGTAAATACAGTAATTGCTACGTAGCATCACTGCATATTGAACTACCTTTTCTGCCAAATTTGTTGTATAACATATTTTGGTGCTTAATTTGTAAAATCATAACCTAATTTGATGTTTAATAGGCTTCTCCTTAATCTCTCCTTATTATCCAACATATTCGCTTATCCAACATTCTGCCAGACCGTTTATGTTGGATAAGTGAGACTACTGTATTGGTTATATTTACGTTCCCTTGTCCTCCGATGAGGTCATGAGGCATACATGAGTTTTCATCTCTCCACTCCTCTATGACCAGGGCTGTAGCGAAGGGAGGGGTAGTGGTTCAACCCCCCCTCCCCGAAATTATTCAGGTTTTAAAAAAAACCTGGTCTACTCATGAATTTTAACTTGGTTAACCAAATCCCCATGAGTGTCCATTGAAGTTTATTGATGGAACCTGATTTCTGAATTATTTTGCGTTCTGGAACTACTCGTCGTGATTCACTAAAAAGTTTTAAACCACCCCCGAATTTTTTTCCTGGCTATGGCCTTGTCTATGACCTATATTAAATGGAGAGTTACTAAACCCAAAGCCACCTAAGTTTTGTGCCTTTGTGGAAATGTAAACCTGGATAAGAAGATGGGATGTATTAAATTGAATTCTGCAAGGCCAACTTTGGTGAAGCATTGGGAGTGTTTCAAGATAAACTGTCCTAGGTTGTCTGTTTTATGATTGCTCTGTATTTCTGTTCAAAATATACAAGATGTTGCACTTTCAATCATATGTGCAGGAGGAAGTATGGTTATGGATATACAGCAAGCCAACCAGCATTCTTGACTATAGTAGAACACAATTGGACCACAAAAGGATGCTGCTTAGTGCTAGGCTGAGAAGAGGTTTATAATCCAGGATTTGATTCTGGACAAGCAAACTGACCTTGCACGTATAACTGAAATCTGGTTAATGGGAGATATCAGTTTGGCGTGGTTATGCACACCAGATGTTTGGGTGCAGCAGCAAGCAAGATCTGATGGGTAGGAAGGAAGAGTTACAGTGATCTACCATGAATCAATTCCCCTGCTGAGGTACTCTCAAACAATTTCCAAGGTCTGAGTGTATACACCTGACAATAGAACAATAAGGCAGGATGGAGATTTCAGTAGTGTACTGTCCACCCTGCTGCCTAACTGTCTCCTGCTGGAGATGATCTCAAACATAATGTTAACCTTCCACAAACTTTCCATGTTGCAGGAATTTAACATCCTGAGGCATTGTCATTAGGAAGTAAATGGGTTCCTGACTAAAGCCGAACCAATATTTGCCCACAATCACAAATATATACAATGCAAATGATACATCAGCGGTTATATACAGTATAGATTAGTATTAAATGAAATACAATTGGTATAGAAGTTCCAATTACAATGGTATTGCTCTGTATATTCGGATAATTTATAATTTGAACAACACATGTTCTATTTATACACTTTTAGCTTGTCAAATCAATGTTGTACCGCCGAGTATGGATACCACAACCGGTTTCAACTCTAGGTCTTCCTCAGGTGAATTTATCTGTGAATATTGCATCAAATTAACAAGAGCATGTATCCATATCCACATACAAACAGTTACAAATCTTGTACAAATACTTACAATTTTACATTCATATGAAAAAACACTTAACATCGCTTTCAACAGTTTGTATTCATTTATCCTTTTTCAATGGTGGGTTCTAAACTAAAGGAACAAACAGTGGCTGTCACAAATTAACAATATAAAAGTTAGACTTTGAAAAGTTTATATACATATCCACATACTCACAGTGTCTATGATTTCATGTACTGTTATGATACTCTGCTAAATACCGGGATATAAATAAACATATTAATAATCAATAGAACTGCAAAGACTGTCACAAGCCAGTAAAGGTGGTCCCAGTGGTGATCGGCACACTGGGTGCAGTGCCTAAAGACCTTGGCCAGCACTTAAAAACAATTGGCACTGACAAGATCACCATCTGTCAGCCACCTACTTGGATCTGCACACATTATTCGCCAATACATCACATAGTCCTAGACACTTAGGAAATGTCCAACATGTGGTCCAATACCAAAGCCAGCATAGTTATCTTGTTTACTGTGTGCCCTTGAAAACTACCAGGAAACGCCCACTAGTTCAGAGATCTGCAGCCAGGTTATTGACATGACCCAGGGAGCGTACCACCCCCATTACAGCACCTATGCTGGCTGCTAATATATTTCCAAGCCCATTTCAAGGTGCTGGTTTTGACCTCTAAGCCCTAAACCAGTGGTTCTCAACCTGTGGATCCCCAGGTGTTTTGGCCTACAACGCCCAGAAATCTCAGCCAGATTACCAGCTGTTAGGATTTCTGGGAGTTGAAGGTGAAAACATCTGGGGACTCCAGGTGAGAACCACTGCCCTAAACGGGTCAAGCCCAACTTACCTATCTGGCTGCATTGCCTCTTACCAACCTGCCCAATCTTGAAAATCTTCTGGACAGAGCCTTCTCATTGCCACTGCCACAAATACGGTAGCCGTCCTGGCCCTTTGGAACTCTCTCCCCATTGAAATTAAAACTGCCCTCCCCTGTTACCTTTCAAGAACCAGTTGAAGACCTACCTGTTCAAGCAAGCTTTTGACAAATAAATTCAATTGCTAATGACAGCAAGGTCGATTTGCACTGAGCTTAGCAAAATATACTATTTAATTGATGAGTCTCCACAATAATTGTAATTGGTTTTAAACGTTTTTAATGGTTAATATTTATTTATACCTTATTTCTGGACGTTATTATGCTTTGTGTGATTTTTGTCTTGCATTTTTTGTTAAATGTGCTTTGATTTGTATTGTATTATGGTGTGAGCTGCTTTGGGTCCCGTTAGGGGGAAATGCAGGATATAAATAAAGATTTTTTATTATTACTAATCTTGTTGTGTATCAAATAATAATAATCAATAAAGCTTAAGATGGAAAAGACCAGGATTCCATTTTACCTATTGTAGAGATTTCCCTGGGGACACTTCCACACAGCCATATAACCCTGAATATCAAGGCAGAAAATCCCATAATATCTACTTTGAACTGTGGGATTTTATCCAGCTGTGTGGAAGGGCCCTGGCAACAACAGGTAAGGTAAAAAGGAGCTGCCTCCCAACCTGGACTTTGAAATTCCCCATGAAAAATCCCACCGCGCCAAAAAGGAGGCCTGGCCCTTTAACAGGAGAAGGCTCGATGGCGCCGTAAAGCGTGGCGGCGTCGCAAAAGTCACCATGAGGTAAGGCAAGAGGCTGCCCTGAATGGAAGGTGAGCAGGGGGAGCTGAAGGGGAGGGGCACGTCCGAGTCGCTGCCCCTCCTCTTCCTCTGCCCAGCCCTCCTCCCGGGTGCGGAGCTTCCCCGGTCCGCCCCAGGCATGTTGACCGCGGCTTGGCTGGCGAGAGGCAGCGCCGGCGGCTGGGGGCTCCTGAGGAACGCGAGCCCGGGAAGGTCCTTGCGGGCCACCGTCGCCGCGGCAGTTGCTGGAGCCTCCACAGCAGAGTTGGGAGGCGCGCGCCGCAGAGACCCTCGAGCCGCACTCGCGGCCTCCTCGCTGAGCGGCCTCGCGCCCCCCTCCTTCTCCCCGCTACTGCGCCTGCGCCGGACGAGCTCGGTGCCGTTGCTTGCCTCGTCTGCGTGGGTTCCCTTTTGTCGCCGCTGCTCTCGCTCCGACGGCTCTTCGGAGCATGGAGCCCCCGGCAGGCCCGAACTGGTAAGCTGGCTCCTTGGCTCGGCAATTGGACTGCTCGGGTTCAAGGCCTTCATGGAGACAGGGAGCGCCCACTTTCCTTGACACCTACCTGACAGGGTTGTTGGCGTGATCTAGTGGCGCCACACTATTCAGCCACTATTCATGGTTGAGTCCAGCATTTCCCCATAAAAACATAAAATCACAGAGTTGGAAGAGACCACTTAGGACATCTAGTCCAACCCCATTCTGCCATGCAGGAAGAGCATTATTAAAGCAACCCCGACAGATGGCCATCCAAACTCTGTTTAAAACAGTGGTTCTCAACCTGTGGTTCCCAAGGTGTTTTGGCCTACAACTCGCAGAAATCCCAGCCAGTTTATTGCCTGTTAGAACTTATGGGAGTTGAAGGCCAAAAACATTTGGGGACCCACAGGTTAAGAACCACTGCTTTAAAAGTTTCCAAGGAAGGAGCCTCCAACACACTCCGAAGCAGAGTTCTGCTGTTGAACAGCTTGTATGGTCAGGAAGTTCTTCCTAATGTTCAGGTGGAATCTCCTTTCCTGTCATTTGTTCTGAGTTCTAGTTTCCAGGGCAACAGAAAACAAGCCTGTGCCCTCTTCTTTATGACATCCTTTTATGTTTAGCTATCATAGTTCCTCTCAACCTTCTCTTCTGCTGGCTAAATCCAGCTCTTTAAGATGCTCGTCATAGGAGAATCATGGTCTCCAAACTTCTGATCCTTTTAGTCGCCCTCCTCTGGACACCTTCCAGCTTGTCAATATCTCTTTTGAACTGTGGTGCCCAGAATTGGACACAATATTCCAGGTGAGGTCTCACCAAAGCAGAATACAAAGGCACCATGACTTCCCGTGATCTAGACCAGGATTGGACAAATGTTGGCCCTCTAAGTCTTTTGGATTTCAACTTCCACAATTCCTAACAATCTACTTGCTGTTAGGAATTGTGGGAGTTGAAGTCCAAAACACCAGGAGGGCCAAAGTTTGCCCATGCCTGATTGAGATCCATCTCAAAAAGGGTATATTCACCAAGCCCTTTGCAACTTTGCCCATGCAATTGTAAGATACTACACTTAGGCAGAAAAAGGAAATGCACAGATACAAGATAAGACAGGAAGTCACTCAGATACAGTAAGTTTGTCCATGCCTGATCTAGACACCATACCCCTTTTGATGCAGCCCAAAATCCCATTGGCTTTTTTAGCTGCTGCCTCACACTGTTGGCTCATGTTCAACTTGTTGTCCACAAAGACTCCAAGATCTCTTTCACATGGACTGTTATTGAGCCAGGCGTCACCCATTCTGTATCTTTGCATTTCATTTTTTCTGTAGTATTTTTAAATTTACTTTAGTGTTTAGAATTGAGCTGTAGTGCCCAGAACATACTGAGGTCCTTTTTACACAATGAAAACAAAACAAAAACTCAACAAACCAGCAACCAGGAATACAATAGACATGATCAGACTAGAAAGGGCTGGGCATAGACTTGTGCAAAAAGTAGACTGTAGGGTCAGGGTGAGGGGTAAAGTGCTTATCGATAAACTTGGGCTGCACATTCATGAGCAGGGATTAACGGTAATCAAATGCACACTGAAACATCCAAGTTTTTAAATCCCTGCAAAAGGCGGGCAAAGTGGGGACTAGCCTAATCTCCCTAGGGAGGGAGTTCCAGAGCCGGAGGGGCCACCACCGAGAAGGCCCTCTCTCTTGTCCCCTCCAACCATGCTTGGGATGGTGGTGGGGGGTGAGAGGAGGGCCTCCCTGGCAGGTCTTAGAGCCCGCACTGGTTCATAGGAGAAGAGGCGGTCGCGATGACAGGACCCGAACAGTTTAGGACTTTATTGGTGATAACCTGCACTTTCAATTGGGACCGGAAATTTATTGGTAGCCAGTGGAACTGCTTTAGTAAGTGTGTTGTCCGCTCCCTATAATTAGTTCCAGTTAGCAAACTGGCTGCTGATCTTTGCACCAGTTGCAGTTTCTGGGCCGTCTTCAAAGGCAGCCCCACGTAGAGTGCGTTGCAGTAATCCAATCTGGATGTAACTTACTCTATGGAATCCTGAAAGTTGTAGTTTGATATGTTCTTTAATAATAACACTATGTAACAAAATTTAAAAGTTTCTGTTCCTGGTTTGAAAGGGTTACATTGTGTTTAATTGTGCTGTCGTTACTTTGAAAGTACAGTAGAGTCTCACTTATCCAACATAAACGGGCTGGCAGAACGTTGGATAAGCGAATATGTTGGATAATAAGGATTAAGGAAAAGCCTATTAAAAGGATTAAGGAAAAGCCTGGGGCTGTGGCGCAGGCGGGAGAGCAATGAGTCACTGACCAGGAGGTCATAAGTTCGAGGCCCGCTCGGAGCTATGTTTGTTTGTCTTTGTCCTGTGTTAAAAAGGCATTGAATGTTTGCCTAATATGTGTAATGTGATCTGCCCTGAGTCCCCTTTGGGGTGAGAAGGGCGGAATATAAATGATGTAAGTAAATAAATAAATAAATAAACATCAAATTACATTATGGGTTTACAAATTAAGCACCAAAGCATCATGTTATACAACAAATTTGACAGAAAAAGTAGTTCAATACGTAGTAATGCTATGTAGTAATTACTGTAATTAGAAATTTAGCACCAAAATATCACAATGTATTGAAAACATTTACTACAAAAATGTATTGGATAATCCAGAATGTTGGATAAGCAAGTGTTGGATAAGTGAGACTCTACTGTAGTTGTGATTCTCCAGAAACTGCCACAAACTACAGTAGAGTCTCACTTATCCAAGACTCGTTTATCCAAGGTTCTGGATTATCCAGTGCATTTTTGTAGTCAATGTTTTCAATATAGCATGATATTTTGGTGCTAAATTCGTAAATACAGAATTACAACATAACATTACTGTGTATTGAACTACTTTTTCTGTCAAATTTGTTATATAACATGATGATTGGGTGCTTAATGAGTAAAGTCATAACCTAATTTGATGTTTAATAGGCTTTTCCTTAATCCCTCCTTATTATCCAAGATATTCGCCTATCCAAGGTTCTGCCAGCCCGTTTAGCTTGGATAAGTGAGACTCTACTGTATGTTGAAATGACATTTGTAACCCAGGAACAAAAAATCGTGTTACATAGTGTCATCTTCTTCTTTCTAAGCTATGGAGGAGTTACCATTGTGACTATCGTTTCCACAGGGCTTTGTTTTGGGCATCCTCAAGTCTCAGGTTGGCAGCATGTATGTCTTCCTTGATGGTGTCCATCCATCTTTTCTTTAGCAGTCCACATGGTCGTCGTCCTGCAATCTCCAAATGTAGTGCTGTTTGTGCTATTGAAGGGGGGTGAAATCCCTGCAGGGCAGCGGACCATACTTGTTGTATTATTGTATAGTAGCTTTATCCATGTTACATAGTCTTCTGGTATTCCATGTGACTGTAATTTGATAAAAAAAAATTGTACTTTGTAAGTAGTTGTCCTACTCAAGAAACCACTGTTCTACAGGTGCACCTACTAGTTTCAAAACCCTCAGTTAATGCTACCTACAGTTAAAAGCAACCTGATCAGTTCAGTGGCTTCCCTCTTCCTTAGGCTCCCTTCTCACACACTTGAGGAACTAAGAATCAAAACTTTCCTTCCTGCTCTAAGATTCATCAGTGATGCTACCTACAGTCTTCCTGTAAACAACCTAATCCTACCTGTGCTGGAAAATGTTTCCCGTGTGAGCCTGCGAGGTTGCTCAATGGAGGCTGGGGTTGGTGCCAGGTTGCTGGGGATAAGCATTTGATATGGTGCTGAGCCACTGGAAAAAGTCAAAATCTCCCATCTGATCTTGGAAGCTAAGCTGGGTCAGCTCTGGTTAATATTCCCCAGTTAATGCCAGGTGCTGTAGGCTACAATTTATTAGAAGGGATTCACAAAATCACTTCTGAGGATTCCTTGCCTAAGGAAACTATGAAATCTGTGGGGTTGTCACTTGAAAGCACATGTATGCGCATACACATATGGTGTTGATCTATGGGAAGAGCACATTCAGATTGCTTCATAGCCATGCAAGATAGTTGTGCTTTGTGTTTTTTCCATGTGCAAAAATGGGGCTATCTAGTGAATTGCATTAGCTACTTCTGTTAAAATGTACTTTATAACTTTTCTAGCCTCAGAAGTTGCTTCTGCAATCTTCTATTTCTAAAATATGGCTCATGTGAGTAGTTGGTTACAGGAGTTAGCCAAATACAAACCCATACTACTTTATGGAGATTTTAGATGGACCAACTGGATGAAGTAGTAAAATAGTTGATGACATACAGCTGTATTCTATAAGTTCTTTGGAAGCAGCTTTGGCCAAATACATTCTTCATCAGGGGCTGCATTTAAGTACAGTGTTGGCTTTAATGTGAATAAGCAATTATAGGCCTAGATTCAGTTACACTATGTAACAACATTAGAAAAATGTTCTGTTCCTGGTTTGAAAGTGTTAATCCTGTTTAATTGTGTGGTACTTACGGTACTTTGAAAGTAGTTGTTATACTCCAGAAACTTTGTTTTTGTGACTGTCATAAGCTATGTTGAATTGGTTGAGACTTGGTGAGGTATTAATTGAAACACTCTTAGCAAAATGTGTTGCAGGATGTCTCGCAAAAACTAAGTTTTTGCAGTTTAATAAACTTTTTCCATGTTTTCATGATAGAACCAATTAGAAAAATTACATTTTAAGTCAGTGGCACTTACAACATTGGCATCACATTCTATTTGATGCAGTGGGTCTACTTAGTGACGGTTTATGCCATTTGTCAATTTCTGATGTAGTGTTGGTGTGCACACTTGTCAGGATCGTCTATTCATATATTTAACTGTCTTTAAGTAGTATGTTGGCTCATACGAACAGCTTTCAAGCTTGGTATGTATGTGATCTAAGAGATGCAGAATGTTCTAGATGTTCAAAACCTGTTGTTCCCATTATCCTTCAACCATGGCCAGATGGCCGGTTAAGACTCAATTTTGCATATTTAACATCAGAAAATACCAATTTTTCGAACACAGAACTGCACTTGTGGACATTTTGGCTTCCCTTCCATTT
Source organism: Anolis carolinensis (assembly GCF_035594765.1). Taxonomy (NCBI): domain Eukaryota; kingdom Metazoa; phylum Chordata; class Lepidosauria; order Squamata; family Anolidae; genus Anolis; species Anolis carolinensis. Next base: position 163,556,872 of record NC_085841.1, read on the forward strand.
TGGCAGTCTGAAAATGCCCTGTGTTGGAGCCTTTCTGGAGAATCTGGTCCTCTGATAATCAGGGCCAAGTGTAATGTCTGGAAAGAAATGAGAGACTTTTCAACCGTATTTATTAGGACCCTTCCACACAGCCATATAACCCAGAATATCAAGGGAGATAATCCACAATATCTGCTTTGAACTGGGTTATCCGAATCCATACTGCCATATAATCGAGTTCAATCGGGACTTTATCCAGCTGGGTGGAAGGGGCCTTAGACCAGGTTGGTCTTAAAGGCTATGTGTCAGTAATAATTTATAAATAGGAACTGTAAGCATTAAAATTAAAACTGCATTTAAACAAGGTTTAAAAATTATTTGAAAGTTCATTTCAATGTAGCAGTTCTTTTCCTACCTAAAATTGCAAGTGACAATCTTTTCTTTTGAAATGAATATCTAGTTAGAGGTACTGTGCATTCTGGAATCCACACTCACTTTTCATTTCATTGTTAAAGTATATTGAGTTCAGATAGTGAGCATTTGGTTTTGAATATATCTAATTTCCTGTTGCTTTTGCGTTTTCCAGTATGAAAATCCCTGGACAATACCCAATTTACTTTCAATGGCAAGGATTGGCTTGTCACCAGTTTTGGGTTACTTGATAGTTGAAGAAAATTTTAATATTGCATTGGGCGTATTTGCTCTGGCTGGTGTGACAGATCTGGTAGGTATTTTATAAGACCATTTGGAATCTATGTTGGTTTTTCAATGGTGTCTTTTAACAGTACAGCTAAGTTTCTCTAGGAACAGATACCTTATATACTCATTTATAAGTCTAGAAATTTTAGTCAAAAATTGACCCCAAAAAACTGGGTCAACTTATTTATGGGTCAATGTAAGTACTGTACCATAATTCGTGTTAAAATTAAGTAAAATTGTGAAGGCAAAAGCTTAGTCCATCCCTGGAGAACCTAAAAAAAGCAACAATAATTTCTGCTCTCTTCACCATGGTGCCGCTTCTGGCTTTTTGATTGCCTGCCTGGGCAATCAATCTCAGTGACCCCATTTTGCCTCCAGTTCTATTAGTTCTCAACATCCTATTTTGTTGTTTAAAAATATTTAAAGTACTTTGTCTACATTATGGTAGTCAGATTTAATATAAACTTGTCTCACTGAATTTCTTAATTCAGCATATGCTCGCATTCTTTGAAAATTTAGTTGAGATGTTCAAAATAGATACACAATACTTCATTTCATTATAAAATCTGTTAAGATAGAATTGTAAATGATCTGTGCTCTTCACCTTCTCTTAGTCAAACCCTTCTCATCCATACCATGTAGCAAACATCATTTGAAACTGAGCAGACTTAAAAAGCAGCTGGGGATGTGGCATAAAATCTGTTGCTCAAAGAAGAAATATTGTTGCTGGGAAAAATGAACCCTTGGGCACATTTAGATAATCTCTGTGGATCCTAGTCATTAAGGGTCAAGAACTTGAAAATGTGTGCTTTTATTTTCTACCTGACTATGTAATATATTGTTTTCAGCTCGATGGCTTTATTGCACGAAACTGGGCCAACCAGAAATCTGCTCTGGGGAGTGCTCTGGACCCCCTGGCAGATAAAATTCTTATCAGTATCCTTTACATTAGTCTGACCTATGCAAATCTTATTCCAGGTAAGCATAGTAACTTATTTTTCAAATATTTATTTTTTAATACATTCTGAAATGGCAGTCCTGTTATATACTAATTAGGTAGTAAGTCTCAACAAACTCAGCAGATATTATGGTATTTCTGTGTGGCAAATGAATGCTCTCTGCAACTGCAGAGATTTCTGTCCTGTGCCTGAAATTGAATTCGAGTGACTTAGAAACATTAAAATGATGAAAATAACAAATGTTATGACCACCTGCTGTAACAATTCTGTGTGCTGTCGATTACCTACTTCTAGTTAGGAAGCTTGTTTGAGTCTAGTTGAGAGGGAGGATTGAAATGTAGTAATTGTGACCCACATTAGCTGTTGAATATGACTGTATGCATTTTTTTGCATCAGAAGAAAAATTCAAGTCTTCTTATGTAACAACCACTATATATTGGACAGTAGACTTGTCTTCTACATCTGTCACTCGTATACGGTACTTTCAACTTTGGGTAATAAATATGTGGGCATCAAGCCCACCCAACTTAAAGTAAATTGAAGGAAATAAATTCAAAGGAAATTTTCCTCTATCAGTTATTTGGTTTTTGAATGCTGTATATGAAGGCACAGTAGTATGAATTGTTCTCCTACGTGTAGCTGTTTGTATGTAAACATACAATTTCATTTTGTTTCAGTTCCTCTTACATCTATGATCATTTTGAGGGACATTGCATTAATTGCTGCTGTTTTTTATGTACGATACAGAACTCTTCCTCCACCAGTAAGTATAAAAATGGTTACTTGATTTGTTGTCGAAGGCTTTTATGGCCGGGATCACAGGGTTGTATGTATTCCGGGCTGTATGGCCATGTTCTAGAAGTATTCTCTCCTGACGTTTTGCCCACATCTATGGCAGGCATCCTCAGAGGTTGTGAGGCATGGAGAAACTAGGCAAGAAAGGTTAATATATATCTTTGGAGAGTCCAGGATGTGAGAAGAGTTCTTTGTCAGTTGGAAGTCAGCATGAATGTTGCAGTTAATCACCTTAATTAGCATTGGAAAGGTTTGTCTCTTGCCTGGAGGGCATCCTTTGTTCAGAGTCATTAGCCGTCCCTGGAGCTCCTCTGCCCTCAGAGTGTTGCTTCCCATCTACTATTCTGATTTTTGAGTTTTTTAATACTGGTAGCCAGATTTTGTTCATTTTCATAGAATCATAGAATCATGGTTTCCTCCTATCTGTTGAAGTTGTCCACATGCTTGTGGATTTCAATGGCTTCTCTGTGTAGTCTGACATGATAGTTGTTGTTCACTATGGAAGAAGAAAAGGGAGGAAAACTGCCATTTCTAGATATTCTGGTCATCCGCAAACCCAATCAACAATTGGGCTACACAGTCTACAGAAAACCTACACACACAGATAGATACCTTCATAAAAACTCCAACCATCACCCAAGTCAAAAAAGAAGCACAATCAAAGCCCTGACAGACCGTGCACAAAGAATCTGCGAACCTCACCTCCTTCAAGGTGAACTAAAACACCTAAACTGGGCTCTCCAGACCAATGGATACTCCACCACAGACATCAGAAGAGCTGCAAGGCCAAGAACAAGCCATGAGAGTCAAGACAAAGATCCACCCAGAGGGAAGGTGTTCTTACCATACATCAAGGGAACCACTGACCGCATAGGCAAACTGATGAAGAAGCACAACCTACAAACTATCTACAGACCCACAAAGAAAATCCAACAAATGCTACGGTCAGCAAAAGACTAGAGGGATCCTCTCTCCTCTGCAGGAGTCTACCGGATACCATGCAGCTGTGGACAAGTCTACATAGGGACCACCAAATGCAGCGTCCAAACACGAGTCAAAGAACATGAAAGGCACTGCAGACTAACTCAACCTGAAAACAGCCATAGCAGAGCACTTGATGAACCAACCTGGACACAGTATATTATTTGAGAACACAGAAATGCTTGACCAACAACTATCATGTCAGACTACACAGAGAAGCCATTGAATTCCACAAGCATGTGGACAACTTCAACAGAAAGGAGGAAACCATGAAAATGAACAAAATCTGGCTACCAGTATTAAAAAACTCAAAAATCAGAACAGTAGATGGGAAGCAACACTGAGGGCAGAGGAGCTCCAGGGACGGCTAATGACTCTGAACAAAGGATGCCCTCCAGGCAAGAGACAAACCTTTCCTATGCTAATTAAGATGATTAACTGCAACATTCACTCTGACTTCCAACTGACAAAGAACTCTTCTCACACCCTGGACTCTCCACAGATATATATTAACCTTCCTTGGCCAGTTTCTCCATGCCTCACAACCTCTGAGGATGCCTGCCATAGATGTGGGCGAAACGTCAGGAGAGAATACTTCTAGAACATGGCCATACAGCCCGGAATACATACAACCACCCCGGTTACTTGATTTCTCAGATCACATCCATAACTTTTCATGTGTGATGTAAAAATATTCGGCAAAGTAAAAAATAAACCTAAAATTGGCAGTTTATTACAAAGTAGTTGAGTGCTTAGGGCAGTATAAATGAGAGCTACTAATTATTGTAAAATTAGGGTGTGGATTGGGATCTTGTGCCTGCTCATTTGTTAGACCAGAGCTCCCATCAGCCCCTATTAACTAGTACGGTCAGTGTATAGGAGTCAGGAATTTTTGTCTAGTAGCATATGGAAGGTTGCAGGTTTCCCATCACTGAATTAGGTGGTAGCAGAGTATTTATAAACAAAATACACCAGTTTATATTAACAGGTAATCCGTCTTTTAATGCACTTACTTATTTTTAAAATGACTTATCATTTTTCAACCCACTAGTTTCTTGGGGCAATGCACAAAGCATAAAACATCTTTGAATAAGAATTTTTTAAAAAAAATTTAATACACGCACAGACATCTGATACAATTACTAGACTCCAAAGACAATTCTGTCTTTAAAAACCAAATGCCATACAATACAATACAATATTGGCTGTTGGAGGCCCAGCAAGGATGAAGCAAAACTTAGTTCAGGCATTTCCAAAGCAAGTGGTGCTACAAAGATCCTGCCTCGTGTACTCAAGAACTTTGTCAAGGAGTTAAAATATACCCCTTTCTAAAATTCAGAAATGTTGCCTTCAAAATTATCAATTCTTTTGCTTTCCCCACATCTTTTCCTCTTGTATTTCCAACACATTCCTTTCTGCAGTTGTTGTACCCAGCATTCTGAATCTCCTTGAAGTTACGTTGTCATTCCTCCCTCACTGTCCCATATGCCTTTAACTGTGTACTTCTTTGCCTCCCTATCTCTCCACAAAACGTACATGTTCCAGGGCACTTTTGGAACAGCTTAGCTCGAATTCCTCTGTTTTGTTTTTCCACAAACTGATGCCTTCTAGAAATGATAGGAACAACAGCCTGTATAATTCCTCACCTTTTGTCATTCTGCTTGGGGCTGTTGGAACTGCAGGCCAGTACATCTGGAAGGCAGCACTTTGAAGTAGCTGCTCTGTTGGAACCACTGAAGTAATTGCAAACATTCACATTTGACCTGTCATCATTTCCCCCTTCCTTTGCTGCTGTCCTGTGTTTACTTTTTGATTGTAAGTCCCTTAAAGTCGGGATATTTTATACCTCTTTTTTGTAAAGCACTGTGTGTATAAATGGCATTGTATGTCTGAATATGCTGTTAATTATAATTATGCAGAGGAAGAATGAACATACTGACTTTATCAATGTATTAATTTGGTTTGATTAGCATGCATGTGAAGTAGAGTTACCATACTTTTCAAATGTATAAGACACAACAATCTTTTCCATCTTTCTCAGAGAACACTTAGTAGATACTTCAATCCATGTTATGCCACTGCTCAGTTGAAACCAACATTCATCAGCAAGGTAAAAGTATTTGTCTATCTTGATATGTGTGTGTGTGTGTGTGTATGAATTATTAAAACATAACTACAAGAGGTTGGGGAGGGGAATAATGAAAAGAAACAAAGGTCAAAGAAATGCAGAAAATATGAATATGGGTTATGCATGTGTGTAAATATAAGATTATAAAGCCCAAAATATATTTTCTTTGAGCTGTGTTTAATGTACATGTGCATACATACACACACACACACACACACACACACACACACACACACATATATATATATATATATATATATATATATATATAGAGAGAGAGAGAGAGAGACCCCGACCAATTTCTACCACATACGGATGACCAATTTCTACCACATACGAGTGTCGTTGGGACTGCCATCCGCCTACTTTCTCCCTTCTCCAAATTTGAGTAGTCTCCATGGCAACAGTCTGTCAATGGTGGGCAGGTTCTCTTTGTGACTTCCTTTCTTTCCTTCATTTCCTCCATACACCTCCCTCTTTCTTTCTTTCCTTCCCTTCCTCCTTCCCCCTCATGCAAATGATATCTAGCAGCAGCCAAGCTTTTGCAGTGTCATCACAGAGGGCCACTTAACTAGCCACAGCCAATCCACTTTGATCCTTTTCTTTCCCAGGCTCAGGGCCTGAAAGAGATGGCTCTTTTAGTTTAAACCTCTCAATTATTTTAAGTTAAGTAATGAAGGGTAATTATGTGTGTCAAGTCTGGTCCACATCCATCTAGCCATGTAGAAATCTTTGTGGTACAAAGGTACCAACCAACCAACGTACATACATATATTGACTTTTACACCTATAGTTACCATTACTGCCAAGATTAGCCTTCCTCATCACGGTTTAGATTTAGATTCTCTTAAGGATGATCCAGATTATTTAGGTAATAGTATTGGAATCCAAATTATTTTTAGATTGTACAAGTTTGAATAAGGCTAACTTATACCACACAACTAAGCACTTTTATTTCCCATTGTTTTAAGTGGTGCAAAATAATGTTAATATTGTGTGATTTAATTTTCACTTAAATCTTTCACTAGGTGAATACAGTCACACAGCTTGTTTTAGTGGCAGCTTCTTTAGCAGCTCCAGTTTTCAATTATATGGACAGTGTGTATCTTCAGACTTTATGGTATGTAAGCCTTATATTATTTATGATATTACTAATTTGTGAGAAAACAATTCAGGAAAAATGTGGCAAATGTATAATAGAGGAGCAAGTAATTTAGAGATTTTAGATCAACAGGTTGCTTAAATGATATTAATCAAAGAAATTGGGATACAGTTGGTTCTTCACGTTTACAGGTTTGGCATTCACATTTATTTGTGGGTTTGTCGCCCCCCTCTTGAGGCCCAAGGCTACTGCATATGGTCTTGTACTTTGGGAGGGGGGGAACACTAGTGATTGCCATAGTTGCATCTGTAGATACTTGGGTTTTTTTCCATTTTAGTGGTGTTTCTGTGCCCCTAACCCCTATAAATGCGGACGGGTGATTGTGACTGTAGTATGTAACCTGTCTAAAATCTAAACAGCTCAAACCAGTTAGGTTTGAGATGGTTTGCAAGCCAGTCTTATGCATGATTTATGAGAGTAAATCCTACTGAGCGTGTTTGGTGGGAACAAGGGAGATGGCCTTTTCAGTGGCTGCGCTGATTTTTGCAACTCCCAAGAGAGACCAGGATGGCCCCATCCCTGCTTGCCTTTTGTTGGCAGGTTAAAGCATTTCTTTGCCATCAGGCATTTGGGGAAAAGATGAGGGGCACGCTGTTGGAGAGTTTATAGGTGAGATTGCGGTGTGTGGCTTTAAATGTACTTTAATTTTTATTGTATCTTAAGTGTATTTTTACTTTTGTACCCATGAAACAATTTTTTTTTAAAAAAATTGTAATTTTCTTATTTAAAAATATTATGTTGTGTTACATGATTGTAAGCTGCCTTGAGTCCCTATTGGGAGAAAGGTAGGATCAAAATAGTTAATAACAATCCTAAATCCAAAAGTTCTACTTGTAGGAAATCATGCCTTGGGTAAGAGATGTATGAATATTGAAACTAGAGATACTAAGATACTATACCTATCTAATCTTGAGAATCAGGAAATCCCGTTGTCAGGGCCGTAGCCAGAGTGGGGATTAAGGGTTCACCCCCCCCCCCAAATGTGTCAGGTTAAAAAAAACTGGTTTACTCATGAATTGGTTGCTTGGAACTAATATAATCTATTCCTCCCTGAAGGTGTATCACAGCTGTCACCACCACAGCATCTGCATACAGTTACTATCATTACGGGCGAAAAACAGTTCAAGTGCTAAACAACAAATGAAGCCTTGCAGAGCAGCTGCTTACCTGCCATTCATTTGATATTGGGAATGTTAACTGCATCATTTTGGACTTCAACTATGGATAAAGAACTATTCTTTTGATAACTGCCTCGGCAAAACCACATCTTCACAGTGAATTTAAAATGAAGTTTTGATCATGTAAATACACAGACTTTTCAATCCAATTTTTTTAATTTGTTACAAATAAAGTATAATTTTTTACCGTAATGTACTTACACACATGTGAAAATCCTTGCCTGGTATCGTATGTTTCTGTTCACTGCTTTTCAGAATTTTGCACATTTTTAAAAAGCATTCAGGGTTGTTGCGTTACACCCTTTGATGTATCTGAACAAAAACAGATCTGAAGGATAATTAAGGAGCACTTGGCACAAGCAAAGTCCAACTTAGTTTCATTGTATTCAGAATGTGATCTAGTCAAAGCGAATTGATCTTTGGGATCGTTTTGTGGCACAGTGTAAATATGCATGAAGTAGAGCTCCTAGCATATTACTTTGAATATCACAATCCTCTGCAAACTTAAAAGTAGAGCTTATGTTTAAATTGCAGCTGATCATCCTTGCATCATTGCTGGGGCCATTCAAAATAAAAAATTGAACACTTCAGCAGTCTGATCCTCATATTTGCTGTGCTGCTTTGTAAAAATTCAAGAAAGGGCATTCACCATTGTTCCAATCCACGATATAGCACGATAATATTGGGTAAACATGCTATCGGTTCTTAAGAATCAAACCCCTGATTTAACAAAGTAACCATAAGCCTTTGTGGTAGGACAAGTTATAAATGTGCTATCCATAATTTGAACAGACTTCTTAAATGTATTGGTAAAAGGAAAAATCTGATAGAGCATGGTGTCTAATAAAACCGCTGAGTTAGCAATTTTAAATCTCAGCTTTTTGGTAAGATCTTGCTAGGTACACTCAGTCAGCCTTAGTCCTCCTTCTGGGAAGAAGAGTGAGTTGATTTATAAAGGTTAAAAACATATGGGTGAAGCATTATAAACAAGGTATTGGCTAAATGTCAAGAATTGTTGCCTTATCAGTATGGGGATGTGTTCTTTCTATGACATTCAAATTCCAAATCCTGTTCACAGATGGATTTTGAGGCTTGTGCTGATGTCCTCTTTTATTTGTCTTTGTATCTCTAAACACCTTTCAAATTAAATGCTGACTGTGACATTAAGAGCTACTTAGTACTGAATATTGTATTAAGTCATGACAATACAAGGAAAAACAATGCTTTTGATTACTAGAAGTGTTGCAAGAAATAATGGGACTTTTGGAGATGACATATGGTTAGTGATACTACTAGCATATGGTCAATTTCTAGGAAAGCTGTTGCCAGGAAAGAGTTGATCTCAGTAATTTAATAATTAGAGAATACAAATTTAATCCCAAAGGACTGTACTAAAAACTAGGGTCACTGATTTTTCTGGTTTCTGTAGTTCATTAGACAGTCACATTAAAGGAAGCAGATATGCTAGGTTTTTTTTGTCTTATTTGTACCACTTTTAAGAACTGTACAGATCACTTTTTAAATGTCTTATTTAAAAATTGAACAATCTGCAAGACAACTGCCAGGGGCCAGTGTGTGAGCATGTAGGATGTTTTGCATGTGACAAGTGAGTTACTGAACTGTGTAGGGATTCATCTACATGATTTTGTGCATGTTGCATTATGCTGCTACCTCCTCAAAAATGAAGGCTTATGGAATAGAATTGCGGGAATTGGTAGTTAACTCAGTGTATAGGAACAATTAATATATTTTTATATTTGAACTTGTATACAATTTATAAAGTGTGTTTTGAAAACACTGTTGTTTGATAGTTCTGTGCAAATCCTGGATGCTGCAAAATTGTGCTGCAGTATAAAAAACAGTTTTCGTTTAATAAAAACCTGTGAAAAGGGCTGCACTCATCTCCCACTTTTGGTGTTTCACTGCAAAATAAAGCATGATAATGAAGCCACTCAGGTATGTTCTTTAAATTGGGCAAGGATAAATGTTGCACATTTAAACACGTAAAATAATTTAAAAGGACTGTAGCCTTCAAAAGTATATATCATAATAAATGCCAGTCTTTTAATACATAGACTTCTCTTTATTCATTGCTGGTTTTAAATAATCCAATGCTATACCCATTTTGAGGCAGTTTTGCTTATTCAAGAACACTCAGAACCCATCATGCAAACAGTTTGCCTTTGTAGTTTAAAATGTAATTGTTACAATGCATCTGTAAATATATACACAAATTTGTTCAAGCAACTTGTTACATTCTAAAGTTCAACAGGAACATTTAGAAACATTAAATAATGGCATTTTGCATCCAAAAATATTATGGTTAATAACACTGATACTCACCGCATATTAAAATGTGTCTATTCAGGGGGAAATCATTAAAGTATAGTTAAGAGTTCCACACTTCCTTCTTTGCTGCCGTATATAGCATGGCTTCCCTGCTTCTTTCCTATATACTGCTATATGTAGATTACTACAATATCTGAATCAGCAAGCTATAGTTCGAAAAGGAGTGGAAATAATGCAGTCCTCAAAATAATTGACTACAAAGCCAAGTAGTCACAGTCACTGGTAAGGAATGAAGCCCCACATGCAAAAACCCATGTGATTCAGACTCCTAATAAGGGGGAAATGAAAAAGAGGGTGGGTTAAATAAAAAGTATGAAGGTGGATTGTCTGAATTCATACATTTGTTTCCTGCAATATACAACACTGAACTCCACCAAACATCTTGGATTAGTGCAGTTGCAATTAATGCTGTCAATTGTCATTGGAAAGGGAAAAATAATTTACATTCTTATAGTTGCTTTTGAAGACGAAATAAACCACTAAGTCAGTCCATTTCATTTGTTGCCACCTTTACCATTTGAAAATACCAATGGTAGCCAAAGCAGTTTTCTCCATTATGACAATACTGTGTCTCAATACTCTGTGCAGCTATGCTGCTCACAATATGATAGTAGTTGGTATACTGGCAATTGGTTTTAAACAGAACTTTGCATCAAAAACTTGACTGGAATATATCAGTCATACTACCCTTTGCTGTTGACCTCTTCTTATCCAGCTCAAATGCATCTCTTCATTTTTTTCCCATTTGTTAAATTCCTTCACATTGTCTGAAGCTGATATAATCTAGGACCCTTTTTTAAGAAATAGCCCTGATCATTTAAAGAACTGATGAAATTTTCAAAATCAGTCACCTGTAAAATACAACAGAGGCATTACCTAATTAAAAGAGATATTAAAATATACATTTTTGTAAAATGTATAACAATATACATTTTAAAATCCTTCCCTTTAAGAAGCTGGTAAATATTAAAACTTTGAATATATTTTAAAAGAATAATTTCATCCCAATTTTCAGTGTTCATGCAGTAACATACTACAGAAAGAAATTGCCAGACTGCTGGATATAGTATGGATATTAGTCTGCCCAAGAAGAAATTTCCTGCTTCTTGGCAGGGGGTTGGACTGGATGGCCCATGAGGTCTCTTCCAACTCTACTATTCTATGATTCTATGAAATGTTTCATAATATGTAACACGATTTCTGTTCCTGGGTTATAAATGTCATTTCCTAATTGGTCGATCATTAAAACATGGGAAAAATTTATTAACATTTTTTGCAAGTTTTTGCAAGACATTCTGCAGCACATTTTGTTACAGTCTTTCAATGAATATCTCATAAAGTCTTAACCCATTCAAAATCGTTTGTGGCAGCCATAAAAATGAAGCTTCTACCTAGAGTATAACAACTACAGTAGAGTCTCACTTATCCAACACTCACTTATCCAACGTTCTGGATTATCCAACGCATTTTTGTAGTCAATGTTTTCAATACATCGTGATATTTTGGTGCTAAATTCGTAAATACAGTAATTACTACATAGCATTAATGTGTAATGAACTACTTTTTCTGTCAAATTTATTGTATAACATAATGTTTTGGTGCTTAGTTTGTAAAATCATAACCTATTTTGATGTTTAACAGGCTTTGTCTTAATCCCTCCTTATTATCCAACGTATTTGCTTATCCAACGTTCTGCCGGCCCGTTTACGTTGGATAAGTGAGACTCTACTGTACTTTCAAAGTAAGCACCACACAATTAAACAGGGAACAACACTTTCAAACCAGTAACAGTAACATTTTGTGACATAGTGTAAGCAACAAGATTTCATATTCAGGCGCAAAATGATGAATCAATACAATTTCCAAATATATAGGACAAAAGTCAACAAAGCTGCAGCAATATGATTCTATTTTCAATTTATAGAAGTAAAGTGTCTAATGTTACTTGGGTGATGACATTAACAGCCAATTTCATCCCTCCCAAATATGTATTATTTTAAATTTGTCTTACTTTTATGTTTACTTCCTTTGCAATCTGCCGAAGCTGTTGAAATTCAAAGAGGTTGTTGTAGGTTCTTTCTGCAATGCCATGGAGGGCAGAAACAAATCTCTTTGCTTGTGACCTGTTGCTCATTCCTGAACCGTGTTGAGAACGCTCAAAATCCAGCTTCCCAAACTCATCAGAATAAGTCCCCAGCATGCTTAAGGAAGGAAAATGTAAACACAATAACTTTCAAAGGAAAACTGCAAACCAGGCAGGAGACTGTATTTCAAACATAATGCTTGTAGCATTTAAGTCATACTGATTTGAAGCTTCAGTTTTTTAAAACAAGGCATGGTATCTGCAGAATGGTATCTGCAGTTTCAGAAAAGCACATAATAACAGCTTTATACACAGAAGAGGCTAGTACAGTAAGCTCTGTCTACAGCGAAAGTCAAGATTTGATCAAGGCCGGGGTAGTGGAAATGAAAAATACTGAAGAGTAATTTTCAGCAACTATGGAATCCACAAGGATCAGGATGCAGGGACCATGTGGAAATCTCATCTTGTCCTCAGTTGCTACCAACTATAATAATTGGCTCATCTGCATGAAAAAACACAGTGCCTAACAACCACTCTAAACCAGCATCTCTGATGTGCATATGCATCGCGGAGCAGATAAGCACATTCGTTCTTGTAAAGGAGAAAGCTACACATGCCTAACAAGTCCGTGTGGGGATCACAGAAGCAAATGTAAAAAATACCTGCTTTTACAGAACTCCACGTGTGCATTAGCACCCCACAGATTTGTGCCTTGCTCTAATTATGATTGATCAAGGATATGGAAGAATTATGGCAATACTCATGGCTATTTTGTGGCCCCCATAAAAGTCACATCCTGAATTATCTTTAGAAATTGAAAACGGCCACAATCCCTGTAGTGACATAGGAAGGGCATTGTCATCTTTGTTAAACCAGTTGTTTCGTTCCAAGACATAACTATTTTGCAAACCAGTAGTGATTCAGAACCTGTTTTGAATAAAAGGCATCTCCTGGACCTAAAACGAGCAGAAGGGGCTCAAAACATTGCAAAACTGTTCTCAGAGCTGTTGTTGGATTCAAGGGCATTTTGAGTTTTTGAAAATGTAAAAATAAATAAATAAAGGGGTTGGGGTGTGTGCAAAGGAAGCACCACAGGTTTCCAAATCATAGTGAGGAATGTACATACTCCCTAGATCTCAAGTAATTGCAATCTAAAATGCAATTACCTGTATTTCATTATTTCCACAACATCCTCAGCATCTTCTTTGGTAGCCTTTTCTCTTAATTCTAATCTCGATCGTGCCTTAAACAGAAAACAGAATTAAAGTTATGGTAATGTTATGTAACAACTAACCCATTTTTCTTTCATGCATCTGATAGGACCTCATATATTGACACCTCTCGGGGGGGGGGGGGGGGGATGTCTTAAAACAGGCCAGTTGCATCACAAACTTTTTGCCTCTTTCCCCGTCTATTTTAGGCCTGTGGGGGCTAAAGTGACTGGGAAGTTGGGAGGGACTTGGGGTCACACTGAGGGCTTTAATATGGCTCATGAGCTGTACAGTTCTTCTTATTCTAAAACAGAGCTGCTCAGCCACACTCCCCTGGAATATTAGGAGGCTATGAGAAGTCACTAAAGATTCCTAGAGATCATGACTGGAAAACAGAACTGTCTTCACATTGTATGAAAAAAGTTTCAACCTGGATATTATTTCAAGGCTTCCTCCAAGGGAAAAAAGGAAGAGAAAGGCTGCTGTATAGGATATAGAGGAAAAAATCTGTTGTATTCTACAATTTGAGCTTTGGGTATTTCCTCCTGGTTACTGAATTTTGTGAAATCAATTGTTTCTTTTAGGGGTTCTGCCAATGCACTTGCTGAGCTGTATTCATGACATAATAATTGCTAAATTGAGAGCTAAAATGGCCTATGCATTATCTTGCTAATTACTGGAGTGAAGGCATGACAAATGGGTGCAAGAAGTTACAGCTGAATAGCAAGTCAATTTTTCATAGACAAACCATCTGGACTGAAAAAAAAAGATTTTTAAGCTAAGCAGAATAAATAGTGCTAAGTTAGGCACACTTGCACTGTATTCTCCACCCATCATGCTCACATTAAAATCCACTAATTTTTCTCCAATTATTCATCATTGCGAAACTCATGCCTAACAAACAAAATGAAAAAGATACCTCTGTAAGACGTATTAATGATTCTAGTTGCCGAGTAGTGATGGGGGTGCTATCTGCTCGTTGGCTTTGCTGTCGGAGCTCAAGGTAGAATTGCTGGAGGACCTGAGCAGCTTCTGGGGAGAGCCTGGGGTGCACATACTGCCGGGCATAGCCAACGTACTTCCTGAGCAGTTGGTGCGGAATGGGGTCAAAGCTTTCTCCTGGAACAACCTAACAACAAAAGCGTATTGTCGAAGGCTTTCACTGACAGAATCACTGAGATGTTGTGTGGATTCCGGACTGTACAGCCGTGTTCTAGCATCATTTTCTCCTGACATTTTGCCTACATCTGTATCTGGCTAGATTCTCTGAAGATGCCAGCCACAGATGCAGGCAAAACATCAGAAAAAAATGCTGCTAGAACATGGTCATATAGCTTAGAAACCACACAACACTCAAATAAAAGCATAGTATGGGTGTTACAGTTTCACTCGGTTGACCTGCACAAGAAGACTATCGGATATGACCTACAGCTATGTTAGAACTGAAAGTCCTAGGCTGAACTTTGATCACATTCACAGTCATTCCCCTAACTCAGAGTTATTACATCCTTGTTAGCATACATTCTTTTAACACTGAACAAAAAACCTAAACTACCATAGATATTCAGGTATTAGTTGAAACATTTTAGAGAAAAAAAGCATAAAAAACTGAGTTGCTTTATTCACTATTCAATGTGAGTACCTTTCTCTGGTGTAATGCAAATTCGGACTTTTTTGGAATGTCTAGATAGAAAAATGATGGCAGCTCTTTGAGGCTTCCTTGCTGTGGCAGAGAGTAGAGGGGCTCAGTGTTTCTTTGAGATTCCCCCAGAATGGACTAAACACCTTCCTTTCTGGGCTGTTCAGAGCAGTTTATATATGAGTAAACAAGTGTAAAATCACTTTTCAAGCTCCTTTGCTAAGCTGCCATTTGGTGCTGCTACTGTTCCCTCCTTGACTAGCGAGGCCCTATGCTTACTCTCCTATTCCAGCTCCTTCTCTGGCTCTGGCGGCAAACAGAAACGGATAGCGATTCCATACAAATGCACGATACTAAAAAATTGCTCTCAGGTTATATGCATGAGGTAAACGTATACATGATTGTGTGTGGTAAACAACAATTGTAAACAAAAAACAAACAAAAAGCAGAAGAAAACAGCAGATGGCAGCAAAAGGATAATTAATAGTTGGGCAGAGAAAACATATTGGGAAGAAGGAAAAGAAAGAGAAAAAATGACAACTGATGGAAAATAAAAGAAAACTGATGGTAAATAGGAAACGAAAGGGGTTTATGAAATCAAGATGTTTCAGAGTGATGCCTAAAAGCAACATTAGTAGGTAAATGCATTTTAAGAACATATAAAAATAAATATCCACCCTGAATCCCAGTTTAGGGTAAATGTGTGTGTGTCGGGGGGGGGGGGGGATAAAGAAATAAGAGGAAATTTTTTTAGACAGGAACAAATTTAAGACTCCTTGCACAAGACTAGCCATGAGAGATCATTAGGAGATAAGGAGAACTCTGTGCTACATGCTAAGTTGCCTCTCTTCTGGATTTCCTTTTGAAATGAAAAAGAAAATACAGCCAAAGCATATCCTTTTCAAAGCACCCTGCATTAATTTTATAAGTATATGAGATAATACAGAGAAAAAAACCTTGAACATAACATGCTACCTTTAATCTCTCTGATAATGGTTTGTCTGAAACTGCTTCAAGGACTGATCTATTTGAATTCTGGGAGTTTGGGCGGGTCACCACAGCGCTGCTACATCCAGACTGTTTTCCACCTCTCATTGCCATAACATGTTCAGAAAGCAAATGATCGTGATCTTCATTTGGAATATCCAGAAGTATGAATACCAAGTCAAATCGGGACAAGAGAGCACTTCCCATTCTACATATGGGCAAAAGCAGAACAGATACAATATTAGTGTGCATCTGAGAACTGAACACAACAAATCTCTCTGCAAGCAAGGCATACCTGAAAGCACAGTAATAACAAACACTTTGCACACCAATTTTAGCGTTTTTAAAGCTTTTAGCAAACATTATATAACAATATAATTTCTTAATTTAAAATTCTTCACCCCTGCAACTACATGACAGACATTTACTAAGAACTTACTTTAAATTCTCAGACACAGTTTTGGCTTTATTATAGTGTCCTCCAACTGGATTTGCTGCAGCTATAATTGATGTCCTCGCTGGCAAGCTGCAAACAATGCCAGCCTTAGCAAGACTGATACTCTGCTGCTCCATAGCTTCCAACAAGGCTTGGTGCTGGCTCCCCATCTTATCAAACTCATCTATTCCACAAATACCTAAAAACAAATGTACGCAAGTAGAAAGTGATTTGGCAAATATGTCCCTCCAGTGTATTCAAAATAAACAAATGAAAGGTGTCAAATGAAGGGTTTTTGGAAGGATATGTAAACTTTTGAATCAGAACTCATAGGCCCATGGCCATCCTGGCAAATTAAAGCTTCCAGAGGAGGCCTGGCCAATTGGATGGCGGAGGTTGTAAATACTACTTTACAACAGGGCTATATTCCAACCTTTTCTAAAAGGCATTCATTTAAAGATATTAGATATTTTTAAAAAACTTCATTGGATCCTATCTCTGCAAGTAATTATTGGCCAGTCCCTAATCTTCCCTTTTTAGACAGGTGGCAACACAACTCAAGATTTTGTTGGATGAAACAGATTGCCCAGAACCATTCCAATCTGGATTCAGGCCTGGTCCTGCGACAGATAAAGCCTTGGCTACCTCGGTGTATGATCTAAACTTGGACTTTGACAGGGGAAGTGTGTCCCTGGTGATTCTCCTGGATTTTTCAATGACATTCAACCATAGATCATTTTACTGATATGAGACTTGGGGGCATTGCCTCGTGTTGAATCTAGTCTTTCTTGGCTCAACTTTCCCAGAAGATGGTGCTACAGCAGCTTTTTAGCCATTAGACACTCAGGCTCAATACTATCCCCTGTGCTTTTTAGCATCTACATAAAATTACTGGGAAAGGCCATCTGGAGCTTTAAGGCTGGTGTCATCATGATAATGCCAGGAATTCTGAAAGTTGAAGACCGAAACAGCTGGAGGACTGTAGATTGTGCAGGCCAGTCATGAAGGATTATGGAATCACAGAATCATAGAATCCTAGAGTTGGAAGAGACCTCGTGGGCCATCCAGTCCAACCCCCTGCCAAGAAGCTGGAAAATCTCATTCAAAGCACCCCTGACAGATGGCCATCCAGCCTCTGTTTAAAAGTCTCCAAAGAAGGCACCTCCACCACACTCTGGGGCAGAGAATTCCACTGCTGAACAACTCTCACACTTAGGAAGTTCTTCCTCATGTTCAGGTGCAATCTCCTTTCCTGTAGTTTGCAGCCATTGTTCGGCTTCCTAGTCTGCAGGGCAGCAGAAAACAAGCTTGCTCCCTCCTCCCTATGACTTCCCTTTGCATATTTATACATGGTTATCATGTCTCTTCTCAGTCTTCTCTTCTGCAGGCTAAACGTGCCCAGCTCTTTAAGCCGCACCTCACAAGGCTTGTTCTCCAGACCCTTGATCATTTTAGTCGCCCTACTCTAGACACATTAGATGTGGATAAACAGACTGATACTTGAAGATAAAGTGCTGCTGATCAACAAGAAAGCATCCATGGGATTGTAGCCCATATGTTCTGGATGGGGCTACACTCCTTCTGAAAGATCAAGCTCACCACTTGGGGCTGTCTTGGGCCCAGCACTGCTCCTGGAAAGGTAGATTTCTGCACAGGCCAGGGATGCCTTTCCTCAGATTTGGCTGGTGAGTTAGCTTAACTCTTTCTTGACGGAAGGCAAATCTTGTCACAGTGGTTCATACTGTAGTTTCCCCACATTAGACTACTGTAATGAGTTCTATGTGGCGCTATCCTTGAAAAGGTGCCCAGAAACTGCAGCTACTCAAAATATAGCAGTCAAACTGGTGTCAGGTGTGCATTTTGGAGAAGGTATAGCAACAGTATTGGAAGGACTGCACTGCCTTTCAGATAATTCCCAAGCTCAATTCAAGATACTAGTGTTGATCGACAAGACTGCTTCTTAACCTGTGGGTCTCAACCACAAATGGGACTCCTTTAGCTCAATGTTGGGGTTCCCATTTTTTTCTGGATGTCACCTAGTGGCTAGACATTTACACAAATCTGTTGTGTAGTGTGAACGCTGCAGAAAGTGCCTCAGTTGTACTTCATAAAAAGTTGCCTGTTTAGCAAGCCTTGCAAATGCTAATCTATTGTCAATAAATGTTTTACTGTATACTTATTTTATATATTCATATATTCAGGATCATGTGCAATTTTTTTCGGTCAAAGGGGGTCTTGAATGGAAAGGTTTAAGAAGCCATGATCAACAAAGCTCTAAACTGCTTCAAGCCAGGATATCTGAGAGATTCCTTCTACACAAGTCTGTGGGAAATTTGAGATCTTCAGAGGAGGCCCTGTTGCACGTCCCAATATCTCATGAGATTAGATTGGTGCATACATGTAACAGTGCTTTCTCTGTAGCAGCACCACAACAGTGGGACAGATATAATACCTTGATCTCCAAGGACAAGGGCACCAGCTTCCAAAGAAAAGTCACCGGATGAACTGTCTCTGGACAGAGTTACCGTCAGGCCAGATGTAGTAGTGGCATTGCCACATACATATACACCACGAGGTGCAATGTTGCACACAGCCTAATGAAACAACAGAAAAAGACAAATTTTACACACTGAAAATTAACTACTAAATTCTAAATGAATTTTATATAACATTTTCTTATGTTGAAATTAATATATATCAAGTGCTGCAGTTAAAATAACTTTGAAGTTCAGTAAAAAAATAAGAAGCTTCCTACATTATTAAATGAACCCATACTTGCAACATCTGGCTCTTGCCCAATCCTGGATCTCCAACCACCAGGAGATGTGGGTCTCCTCGAATGGGAATCCTGTTCTTATCATCCACATACTTCTGACATCCTCCAAACAATGCCAGTACTAAACCAGCTTTCACGATCTGTTAAATAAAAGAGTGGCATACAAAGGATTGGTAGGATTATGTCACAATAGCAGCATGTCACCCAAATTTTCTTGAAAGGAAGCCGGGAATCCTAGTGTTCAAGTATAAGGATGAAAATACAAAGGATAGGAAAGCAAGATAACAAAATGCTAAGGGCCTCACTGGTTCGCTTCCATGAAGTCAGTTTATAGAAGATGGAATAGAAATTTCCAAACCCCCCCCCCCCAAAATATTGACAAAATCTCTAAGACTAGCATAAAATCCAAAAAGTTTCTTTTTCTTCTTTTTCTTTCTCTCTCCACCCCTTTGAAATAGTTAATAATAGCTAATATTAGTTAGTCAGTACCCTGCAGATTATTATGCATTTTATTAATGGTCTTCAAAAAAGGCCTAGATCATACTGTATGAATAAATATATTGATTTTAATGCTAAGAAATCAGGCAAGGTCAGGGGAATACACAAATAACAGAAGTACAAACTTGCACAGTACTATAAAATATGCTTTATTGTTGCTAACCAGTCAACATGTATAACATAGTCAATTCAAAAACATCTTTGTATTTTCTAGAAAAGCATTTAAAACAGGTTTAAATTTCTCTCTGAGAGGTCCTTACCTCATGACCATAGATTGTTGGACAGAGAGAGCTAGTGAAAGAAAAATATTGAAGTACAATGTTAATCCTTAGTCTGTGCTCAGGTAACACACATTCAGTACCATTAAACTGAAATTTGAAGTCTATGTGCCATGAAATACTACCCACAGAGTTCTGGTCTGGTTTCGTTGATTTCACACTTGGTAATTATCATTACTATTTTTATATTTATATCCTGCTTTTATCTCTTGATCAAGACCTAAAGTGACTCACAGCATTAAATTTAATTTAAAATCCATAGCATAAAAATATTAAAATAACAGCAATAATTCTACAACCATTACTATATTCATCTATAGTCCACCTTTCTTCTCCCAATAACAAGACTCAAGGTGCCTAACAACAGGCAGACTAAAAAATATACAACACTTTGATAAAAGTATACAAAAAGCTATTTTAAAGCAATTAAGCAACGTGTAAAGTTATAACATTAAATATAAAAGACATTAATTTTGGAGATAGGAACCTTCTCAAGCCTCCTCTATTTAATGTTTGCCTGTTTATAATGTGTTGGTTAATTTCCTGAAGTGTATGACTTATTTGGTTTGCAGTTTCCTTAGCTCTATGTACTTAAAGCAGTGGGAAGTGCTGCAGACCATGTGACTGGTTCAGTGACTGTTTCGAATGTTCAGTTTTTAAAGGATGACAGAAGACAGTTGAGGCTTAAGTCTGTCAGAGTACAGAGCTAGTGTTAGGAGCTAGAAGACAGTTGAGGCTTGAGTCTGTTAGAGTACAGAGCTAGTGTTAGGAGCTAGAAGACAGTTGAGGCTTGAGTTCCTTGGAAGTAGAATGTTATTAAAGAGAGCTGTACAAAGCAATATAGTTTTAAAGAGACTGTTAAAGACGATAAGTTAAAGATGAAAACTGAAATGTTTTAAAGTTTAACTTGACAAAAAATGTACCTGTATATTTAAATACATGAAGTTATGAGTAAAAAAAACACATTATTTTAAAGAAGTTTACTTGAATATTTGTCTGCTGAGAGCACTGAATAGAAACAGAATATGTATACGCCCAGTGATCTTTCATTACCCAATAAACCAAAGGAACACCTCTGAAACTCTACTATCCAATAGGTTATGATCCTAACAGGTCATAATCCCCATTAGGTTGTTACCCTAATAGTTCATAATCCAATAGCCCAATAATTAAAACTAATTAAAAAACTATACAAGCGATAAAATTGCACAGAACATCACTGAAAGCCCAAATAAGAAAATGACTTTTAAAAAATAATGCTAAAATTCTTAGATGCTAAACTTTATCTACCTACTTGTTTTCTTTGAAATAATTATGGCCTACATATAGCTCTATTCATAATCTTGATAGCAAAAATAAAGTTAGCAGAATGACTGGTTTTCCTTACAAGTCTAATAATTTTTACTCTCTCATAGCAGATCAACATGTAATTTCTAAATAATCCAAAGCCATAAAACACAACTAGCACCATAGATTAAAGTTAAAAGACTTTCAGTTTCAAATATTAAATATCTTCCACTCAGATATGTAAGTGACCAATTTTGTTGGTGTTAACTGTTTAACAGTAAGTTGGATTTATGGACATTTATAACGTTATATTAGTGGCATAAAGATGAATCGCCCTTGTTATCTTTACTATGGCAGTATTAGATGTCTAGAGCTAATTCATACTGTCAACTTGACAATATTTTGGATTCCAGGGATCACAGAATGAACATTTTTAATTCTGGCTCAAAACCTAGTACAATCTGTTTTATCCTTCACTTGCTAATCACCCATCCCCTCTCAGATAAGGGAAATAAAAAACGTATTGTTCTAGTTCAGTATTCTAAGTGTAACTGGGGTCACAAGTAAGAACTAAAAGAAAACCTTTCAAAAGAAAAGCCTGTTCTTGTGTTCTTGTATCTGTACATACTGCAGCTATGGTCAAGATGGCACTGCCTACAGATACAGTCTTTGTGAAGTCATAAAAGGCAGGGATGACATCCTGCCCTATCCCTTGAGGTCTCCTAGGAGACCAGGTGCCATACAAGAAGCACAAAAGGAGCATAATTTTTGCCTAGGATAGATCCAATCCACACTCAAGGTTAGCACCTTTTTGTCGATTTCTACTAGGTCCACAATGTTTTTACTACCCCATTAGAGCAATCAGAAGTTTTTACTATCCCATTAAAGCTAGGTTTGCTGTTTTATCTTTACATATATGACAAAACAGGCACATATATTTTCCTTCTTAGTAAGCGTTTGCAAGCCCCCCACTTGCCATTAAAAAACCATTTCAGAAAAAAAGTCTTGTTAAATAAATGCTTGAAGGCACATGTCAAACTCAAGGTCTGTGGGCCAAATCTGGTCCACAATGTCACTTTAGGTGGTCATCCAGATGCTGGACTAGAACTCCTGTATTCCTCACCATAAGACATCATGACTAGGAATGTTTTCCTACCAGCATTATAGAGGCCGATTGTCTGTTCTGCTCCTGCAGAACTCTGGGAAATGTAGTTTAGGAAAGCCAAGGACCTCTCTAGCTGAGAATTCCAAAGGCTCTGCCCTGAACTACATTTCCCAGAATTCTACAGGAGCAACTCAGACAATTGGCAGATGATAGCTTCTGTGCTTTAACGCTGGTGGAAAAACATCCTGCAGTTGATGGGAGCAACATTTGGGAGGCTGCGGTTTGTTCTGCTTAGTCAGGATAGTGGGGTTTGAATTGAGATAAAAGGTTTGTGGATATGATGTCTGACTTTAAAACACCCTGCAACCTTTCCTCAACCTCAGAGCCACAAGTGCTGTTGGGTTGTAATTCCCATTATCCCCACTCTGCATGGCAGATAATCATAAGTGATTAGAGTTGTTGTTCAATAACATCTGGGGATCCAAACTGGTTAAAAACTAAAGAGCACTGGCCACAATGTGAAAAAAATATGGTTGGCCCTCTATCCACAGATTCTCCGTCCATGGATTTAACAGTCTTTTGAAGACAACCATAAGACTGACATGGTCCTCAATAGAAATGGGTTTGACACCCCTGCTTTAAGTTCTCTTTTACAAGAGTAACTCATATGCCCTACTTCCAAAAATCGTCTACTTAAACCCTGCCTTTTGCGTGAACTGTGGGAGAGCAGCCATGGGACCAAAAGTTTACTTTCCAAAAATTCAAAAGAACACCAAAATGTACAGAACCAAGTGAGGTATCTTCTGGAACACATCCATTCAGTTTTATCAATTCAGGAAGGATTTGTGAGAAATTTCCCTTTCTAAATCAATGCATCCAAATGTTAAAAACATGTAGTAAGGGCGGGAAGGAAAATAAGAGAAAAGGTACCACTACACTCAGAGAAGGCTAAAGGGAAATCAAGCAAGCCCAATTAAATTAAACAGTACATTTTATGACTGAGTAAGCCCTTGAGTTCAAGAATATATGCTAAGTTAAATACAATGCAGAGTAAATTATCTAAGAGAAATAGCACGAGAGATTCCTAGTTGAATGCCTCCATGAAACTCAATAGCAGGGGACTATTTCATATATTCATGGCATATTGTTTAAATTAGTATATCATATGACACTGATTTGAAGCCACCAAATCTTCCAAGGAAACATGTTATTTTTGAACTGTTAGAGAAGCTCTATTTCTGATGTAAGTAATCCATTGTAAAGTTTTTTTGACGTCACTTTCACCACGTTAATTATAAATAGCAAACGAGGAGAAGGGTCATTCTGACAAAAGAATTCACAAAGGCTATTTTTTTAAGGACAGAAAATACTCTCTGTTATGAATACTGTATCAAGAAAAGGTTCTCTAGGGGCACTGTTGATATGTTCAAAATATAGTGTTGGTCACAATGTATAAAAAAACTGCAACTTCTCACATTTATTATATGCTTAAACTCTATAAGGTAAAGGTAAAGGTAAAGGTTTTCCCCTGACGTTAAGTCCAGTTGTGACCGACTCTGGGGGTTGGTGCTCATCTCCATTTCTAAGCCGAAGAGCCGGCATTGTCCATAGACATCTCCAAGGTCATGTGGCCAGCATGACTGCATGGAGCGCCGTTACCTTCCCGCCGAAGCGGTACCTATTGATCTACTCACATTTGCATGTTTTCGAACTGCTAGGTTGGCAGGAGCTGGGGCTAACAGCGGGCGCTCATTCCGCTCCCGGGATATGAACCTGGGACTTTTCGGTCTGCAAGTTCAGCAGCTCAGCGCTTTAACACACTGCGCCACCACCAGGGGCCCAAACTCTATACATTTTAGGAATTACACTGGTTGCTTTTTATTCTTTCCTCGTCAAACCTTCTAAGTCTGTGCAAGAAAGAAAAGATGAATCTGAAACTAAGAACAGATTTATGGTCATTACCAAAAAGGCAAGAGAGATGGGTATAGAGGCATCTTAACATAAAATTGTGGTGGAGATAAATATCATTTGCAGGACACAACAAAAAGGTCCAGAAATGCATTTATTTTTATTTAGAGATAGAACACACATTAAAAGGTGTCAAGCTTTTAAATGTGGGTTCAAGGCAATCTTGCACATATTCTATCAGAACATTCAGTTATGTGTTGTGATGCTTCTACATTTCATATAGAAAACTCCCCTTTAATCACATTTGGAGGCATGCAAAGAATTTATATGTATACCTAATCAAGTACTTGGGTTTAGGATTCAATCACAAATGATTACAACACAAACGTGGCCCTGCTTTTAAAACTAACAATTTGGATTAATAATGTAGGATGCTGAAACCCACGTGCAATAAAAAACATACTTGACAATGAGCTTGAACAAGTTCTCTTCAGCTTGTATCTCCTGGACTGCATACAGATCTTTAAGCGAAAATTCCATGCAGGATTGATTATTTATGCCTTGCTCATAGTTCTTGGCCTTCTGTCCTTTGGTATTACTGATGGAGTTTGCTTCAATGTACAGCAAAAAGACACATTTATCATTTTTATTTCTAGATGCACCTGTTAAAAGATCAAAATGGGAAATATGCCAATGTCTCTGTATGGTGATATAATTGACATGGATTAGGGTACATATGAATTTAATTTTAAATATTGGTCAAATTGAAAATAAAACCCATGTAATTCATTTCCAAGGACTAAAGTTAAACTTTTAAAATTAACGTGCTTATTTTTAAATATACAAACTGTATTTAATCATATAATAGTCACTCCCTCTTTTTTGGGGCCCTCCAAAATGGTATTTCAGTTATGGGGCTTCACAGCCAAAGATGAGAATAACCCTCCAGATGTTGTTGGAGTAACTCCAAACTGCAACTCTCCACTATTATGTTGATGAGGGCTGCTGGGATTTATAGTCCAACAACATCTCAATGGTTGTATGACCTTTCTGTCTGATTAGATCTAGGTTTTGCTTGAGGAAATAACCCTGCATCTTAAATAGACCATATCAGACCGTGGATGGAGGCTCATCATTGTCTCTGCAGGTAATAAAATAAAATAAAACCTGACACATAGAAATTACTAACTGCTTCAGCTATTTCTGCACTCATCAATCATCACAGAGTTGCTGTGAGTTTTCCGGGCTGTATGACCATGTCCCAGAAGCATTCATAGAATCATAGAATCATAGAGGTGGAAGAGACCTCATAAGCCATCCAGTCCAACCCCCTGTCAAGAAGCAGGAAAATCACATTCAGAGCATCCCCAACAGATGGTCATCCAGCCTCTGTTTAAAAGCCTTCAAAGAAGGAGCCTCCACCACACTCTGGGGCAGAGAGTTCCACTACTGAACAGGTCTCACAGTTAGGAAGTTCTTCCTAATGTTCAGGTGGAATCTCCTTTCCTGTAGGTTTGTGAGGTCTGTTGGAAACTAGGCAAGTGGGGTTTTATATATCTGTGGAATGTCCAGGGTGGGAGAAAGAACTCTTGTCTGCCTGAGGCAAGTGTGAATGTTGCAATTGGCCTCCTTGATTAGCATTGAATAGTTTTGCTGCTTCAAATCATGGCTCTAAAATCAGGACAGTACATAAAGAACAACACTAAGAAGACAGGGGAATTCCAAACAGGAAATAATCAGGGCCAGCTAACACCTCCCAACAAAGGATTCCCCCAGGCAGGAAGCAGCCAGGCCTTGAAGCAGCAAGGTCTTTCAATGCTAATCAAGGTGGCCAATTGCAACATTAACACTTTTCTCAGACAAGAATTCTCTGCCCCACCCTGGACCTTCCACAGATGTATAAACCCCACTTGCCTAGTTTCCAACAGACCTCACAACCTTTGAGGATGCCTGCCATAGATGTGGGTGAAACATCAGAAGATAATGCTTCTGAAACATGGCCAGACAGCCCAGAAAACTCACAGCAACCCAGTGATTCCGGCCATGAAAGCCTTGGACAACACAATAATCACAGAGATAGTCATTGATGTTACTACTTTCTAGGCTGTATCTTGTTCCAGCATCTTAACAATTTGTAAGTAGCCTCCCAAAAGAAATAACAGTTGCAAAAATATGAGGCTTGAAGAACTATGAATAGATATCTCACACCTTCATCAGTGTTGGCTACTTTAACAATTCCTGCAATGGTAATCACATCGCCTGGGACGCAGCTGTCTACTAGATCCTGAGTCAGCTCACATTCAATAGTACGAGGAATTCGACCAGCCTCTCGCTGATCATCTGACATGAGCTCTTGAATCCTAGAACAGACAGTATAATACTTTCATTTTCAAGATACTACACAACAATAATCAACATTTATATTGTTTGCCTGTTGTCTCCTTTATCCCAATTCCACCCCTAGCAGCACACACGTTTTTATAATTCGTTAAAATGCTACATACACTTGAAATGAAATACATCTTACAAAAGCACACATAGCAAACTACACATCAAAATAATTATGAAAAACAAACAAACATAAGAAACAGTATAAAGTACACTATTAAAATGTATATTAAAAAGAATACATAAAAATGTGAGCTCCAACTATATTTGCTGTGGTTACGAAGTACAATGGCCCCATCGTATGTCATGATGAAATATGATATATGGTTTGAATGGAATTGTATGAAAGATGAATGAATGAGAGCTAATAATTTTGGAGACAGCATTCTGAAGATTAAGGCCTGCAATGACGAAATCATTAACTACACTCATGAACTGTAATTAAAAGTTGCTGAACTGTTGACATTGATAAGAACTGTGGCAAATTATTAACTGATGAACCCTTGGTGGAAAAACAATGTGTTTACATTAGTCACAGACAATGGCTCTTTAAGTTAAGGAAATGTTTACAATGTTAAGAAGGAAATCAACATAAGGCTCCTTGAGACTCAACACCAATCAAGCAGAGTCAACATCTGTCCAGGAAACTGAGATGGAGCCAGGATGTTTCAGGATGGAATATATCATTCATTTACAACTTTGGGGCAACATCAGTAAAATATTGCTATATAAGGGACCTTATTACAATCCAAAAATTATGATAGACAGCTGTGCTGTTCACCCACCTCTCTGCTCCTTGGGAAGGAGAGAGATGGTGTACCTTGGGAGCGGCAGATCTGCAATGGAACACAGTGTAATTTTGAAGTCATGATACGTTTGCATGGAGTCAGTTTCTGTTGTAGGGAAAACACAGATCTAATCCTTGGCATTGTTCTTAGGAAAAAGATGCGTTTTGGCATTTTAGAAGTTTAGAAGTTTGGCATTTTGGAACTGTGTGTTGGCAGGCTGCAGGGAAAGCAGGGTCTGGCCTAAATGCAGGTGTTCTTCACAGAGGAAAAATTGAGAAATGGTGATGTGTGCATGAGGATGAATGCATGTATATGTGTGTGAATGCTGAGTAAAAATGTAACCCCCATTATTTGTTTGTTAGCCAATGTAACTGTAGGTTGTTTGTGAATCCAACGTAGTTACATAGAATCTGTATATCTGTATGTCTAAATATTGTTCTGTAAAAGTTCTGATATATCCTCTCACACTTAAAGTTACAATAAAAAGAATCTTTGTTTAAAAAGTATTCATGACATGTGTCCACGGTGTTGGGTTCAAGAACCTGCTATAGGTAATAAATTCATTGTTGTTGTTGTATGGAATAAGGAGGTAAAAGTACATAGAATTTATGAATACAAAGTATTTGCTTTTGATACAACTTCATCTTTAAAAACAAACATTACAGTTTAAAGATGTGGTGAATTTTTTATTTTTTAAAATCAGGAAAAATCTGTGTTAGTTAAGGCAAAGATTACTGGATTTTTAAAAAATCTTAACATACTCATGAAACATATTACAGATTTTTAAAAAGCAGACATGAAAAGTGCTTACTTAATAGACTGCCAATCCACTGTAATGGTATAAGGAGAACTTCTATCTGCAGTGAATGATCGCCCATGGCATTCAGGCAGAGGACACTAAAAAAAAGAAACCAAGATATTAAAATTTAGCAGAAAAGTAAATCCATTTTTTCTTTTTTGTGGTTTATTATTATTATTATTATTATTATTATTATTAGCATACATTAACAACTTACAGTGAAACAGAACACAAAACAATGAACATTTTACAAAGACATAACCCCACCACCAAGTCCTGAACCAGTATCATTTCCTTTACCAAAAGATTTATAAGTCAACCCTTAAACAAATGTCATATCCAAAATTCCTGACCAACAAGGTTGTATTGTTTTCACTTTCTAGAACATATTTAATAAAAACTGACCAATATAAATCAAAATCAGATCTATTAGTTTCTCCCCTGAACACCCTCATTTCCATTGATAATTTATCATTTAAGGCTACATTCATTACCTCCCCATACCATGCTTCCAGTGTGAGATTGATTACTATCTTCCAATTCCATGCAATTATAAGTCTCGCCACTGTAAGTAAAATGTGAGTGAATTCCATTTCTAAATTTAACTTTGTGCATCCATTAATAATGCTAACCTAGCATCCAGGGTGATGTTTAATCCTATAATGTTACCGATTTCTATAAATACGTTGTTCCAAAAACTCTTCCACTGGGGGTATTCCCACCA
Source organism: Anolis carolinensis (assembly GCF_035594765.1). Classification (NCBI taxonomy): domain Eukaryota; kingdom Metazoa; phylum Chordata; class Lepidosauria; order Squamata; family Anolidae; genus Anolis; species Anolis carolinensis. The sequence continues at coordinate 163,586,009 of NC_085841.1, forward strand.
TAAATGAAAATATGTCCCTTTATGCATGCTACATCTCCAACAAAGGCTACTTTGTTTCCTATCCATCTGATGTAGTTTAACTAGTGTGGTATAACATCTCCATATGACTTTGTATACATTTTATTTTAATGTTATTGACAGATTCTTAACCACTCTCTACTTTAGAACCCGTTTCCAATCGGGTTCCACCAGAGACCCTAGGTCTCCTTCCCAGACCTTTTCTAACAGCTTCAAGTAAATCCATATTGCAGCATCTGAGGTCCAACAAAACTGTTTGCATGAATTTTTCCTTCCCTTCAAACCATTTTCTTCATATCAGTAGTAATTCTTTATCATAGTTCAGTAAAATATCAAAAGGTTCATGAATTAGAAGGCACAGTAAGGTTGTTTCAGAAGTTTAACCTTCTTTACCTAATATCCAAGTCTGCCTCAAAACTCACTACTATTGTTTGAAGTCTAATAATTAAAAATAGCTTCATAAAGACTTAAAATATTGTGTTACCTTTGTAGGGAGAGTATATTTTCCATCTGGCAGAGGAAAACTTTGCGTATTTCCACAGGTACTGCATATAAACGCCATCTTGGTACAAATAGGCTTGATATTACTGACACGGACAACCGTCCCACGCAAAGCGATGTATTTCCCATAGCAATTAGCCCGAATATTCTTAAGTTGAGTAAGTGGGTCATAGTTGTACACTCTAAAAATCATCACCATAAAGAACAAAAATTAGGTATAGTTTATCGTTCTATGGCCCTCATTCAGAGAAATCAGTCATTCTAAAATAAGGATGGGAAATATGAAATCATCCAGATGTTGGAAACTCCAATTAGCTCTAGACAGCATAGCCAGTAATAGGAAATGCTCCGTTGCGATCTAACAGCATTTAGAGGACCATGGACCTGTGCAAAAACCTACTTGTGCTGTGCATAACAGTTCTTCTAAGTAAACATACATAGATGGGGAGGACCTCTATAGTAGTGGGGATCAATAAGCCTTTAAGTAAGTCATCACAAACTTCCGTCACTGATTTCTATGGGACTTGAACATAAATCAGATTTTCAGTCTTCTTGAAAGAAACCATCTTGAAAAAATAGCTACCTTGCATTAATATAAGGTACATTTATTATAGGCTCTTCATCAATGGGCAGCCCTTCTTCCTTCTGTAGTTCTGCTGCATGTTTTTCAAGATCTTTGCTTAACACCTAGAGGACAATAAAAATAGGCAAACATATGCCCAAGAAAATCTCCATAATTCATCATTTACATAAGAATAAATAATGTTGCCTTTAGAAATTAAAGTCTGCATACTATTGGGAGTCCCATCTACAGCAGACTCAGGGCCCTTCCAGATAGGCCCTATATCCCAGGATCTGATCCCAGGTTTTCTGCTTTAAACTGATTATATGAGTCTGTACTGCCAGATAATCTGAGATAAACAGAAAACCTGGGATCAGATCCTGGGATATAGGATCTGTCTGGAAGGCCCCTAAGGGTGAATCTACAATGTACAATCAATGCAGTTTGACACCACTTTAACGGTCCTGGTTCAATGCTATAGAATTCTGGGAGGTGTAGTTTTGACAAGGTTTTTATCCTTCTCTGCCAAAGAGTGACACTTTGCATAATGTCAGAATGAACCTTTAATTCTTTTAAGAGTTTAAGTCAAGTAAGTTTATTTACCTGCTGTCATTGTTAAATATACATAGAATCCGAATTACAACAAACAGTTCTCTCTTACACATTTAAAGTTAAACATGGTCTCCATCATTACAGGATTTAGACCTTCAAAACTTAACAAATAAAGGTCACACCTCTTAGTTTCTTGCTCCTTTGAAATGCCACTCAAGTTTACAATGCTATGTTCCACTGAACTCAGTTAAGACCTATTCCCAAACAGTAATAGATAAGTTTGTCTTATCAAGCACTATTACAGAAAATGTGCATGTTCTTTTCTCTTGTCTCATTTCTTTTTCTTCTCAGGCAAGTATCCAATCAGAAAAGACAAGACAGACATACAGAGAAATCTTCCCAACGCAATTCTAATGCATATAAATTTGACTTTTCAAAAGAAAAGTCATGTTGAAGTCAGTGGGATACATTTCCAGAGTATTACAGATAGTTTAGAAGCATCGATTGTATCTTTAGTTCCAACCTCAGATAATACCAGACTTCCATAAATTCTTTCATATTCGGAATTCTAATTGCAGTAAGTTTAACATATTTACCTGATGTATGGCTAGGCCCATACAATCCAGTATTTTCTGCGGCATATCCCTTAATTCAGCAGCAATATCAGGTACTGATTCCAGTACTTCTTTATCATGTACCAGCTCTTTATAATCCACAAGAATACTTCCTTTTCTTTCTATTTCATCCTGTAAAATGAAACTATGCAGAAGTTAATTGGTCACAGCATTTTAGAAGCACTGTATTTATTTTATTATGCATTGTGGAGAAAATAATTTCACTCTACTGCAGTATACACAAATATGGAAGACATCATTTTAAGATGGGCGTTGCACGCCAGACAGAATTCACCTTGCCCTTAGCACCAATTAGAAATCCAAAAGTAGTAGGAAAACAGTTTATTGAAGAAATTACATATAAAAAGGGGGGGGGGGATCACCAAAGGGAATAAGGATGGCAAAATCCAACTGGTAATCAGAACAGGTAGTCAATTTGTAAAATCCCAACCAAGCTGGTGAGGAGTGAAAATAGTTCAAAGGCAATTCTCCAAATAATCCAAATGGTACAGGAAAACAAGAATAAAACATGACCATAATCCAAGGAAAACAACAATCAAAACATGACCATGAATCCAGAAAAACCAAGGCTATAAGAACTTCTTAAAACATGAATAAAAACTCCCAGGAAGTAAAACATGAACTGGACATCCTTAATATTCAGCTGTGTTGCCTGATTAAAAATCTCAACAAGGCGCTCTCTAATTTAATGGCTACAAAACATGAAAGCATTTTTGGACCTTGAAGTTCCTTCCTTTCTCACAGATTCTTTTGGATTTCCTGCACCTGAAGTTTCCCCCAACCAGATGAAGTCTGGTCTCCCTGTCTAACCCAGCTGTTGCCCCGGAGGGCAATCTTGGTCTGTCAAGTCTCTATGAGAGGTTGCTAAGCTCTTTGTGGGTGAAACGTCCTCTCCCTGTCTGCTGGACTCCAAAACAGTTCCACTTTCAAACTCCGTCTCACAGACTGAATCTTATCCTAAAATCTCCTCCTTTTCCTCATCTAAAGAACCATCTATCATTCTCCCAGGCTCTGAAACCCCAATTGCCTCATCCTCGCCTGGCTGAACCGAACCACAACAGGGTTGGTGTGAGTTTTCCAGGTTATATGGCCATGTTCCAGAAGCATTCTCTCTTGATGTTTCACCCACATCTATGGCAAGCATCCTCAGAGGTTGTTAGGTATATTGGAAACTAGGCAAGTGGGGTTTGTATATCTATGGAAGGTCCAGGGTGGGAGAAAGAACTTGTATGTTGGAGGCAAGTGTGAATATTGTAATTAATCACCTTTATTAGCATTTGATTAGGAGCTACTGTTAAATTTCAAAAATAAAAATAGATACTAATAAAATTACATTAATTGAGACACCAATAGGTTAATTTTTTAAAATATTTACATAAAACTGTAATTTGATATGAGACTGTCCAACCCTGATTACCATATATACTCGAGCATTAGCTGATACGAATATAACCTGGCCAGGACTCTCACTCAAGTATAAGCTGAGGGGGGCTTTTTCAGCCCCAAAAAAGGGCTGAAAACTCAGCTTATACTCGAGTATATACAGTAGATTGAGAGAAAGGAGAATTTGGGTGGAAAAGGTCATGGAAAGCCTTACCTTATCATAAAGCTCTATTCGAGACGTAAAAAACTTTTCAAGTGCTTCAGTCTTCTGAACAAAAGGGGAGTTGTCATCATAAGCTGAATTGGGACAATTTCCACAAATTAACATATGTATTCATAAACACGGGATTTAATTCTGAAAGCATGCTGGTTTAGTCAAGGGATATAAACCAAATCTGTTATTTAGAAAAATACATCATTTTTTTAAATCCCCAAACACTATTTTACAACAGCATTAAAATCATTTGTTTAGGACTTAAAATATATTCCTAAAATCTCATTTATTAGCAACAGTATTTCTTCAACAAGGTACACCGTCATCCAAAAAATTTGATGTTTTCAAAAAATTCCACTCAACTAAGTAGCCTATTATTCTGATACACATAGTATAGTGCTTTCTGGTTTCTACTAGCATTGTAATCCTACTCTAAAGTTATGCATGTTTAGTCAGTAGTAAATGAAGTCCTACTCTGTGCAGGAGGGCTTACTCCCAGGTAAGTACAGATGATCTTATGCGAAATGAGGTGTGTCTACCTAACTCTACATGGGACTCAAATCGGGACTCAAAGGAAATATATGCTTCTTTACAGTACATATACATAGGCAAGGAAGCTGTTCAGTACAAGTATTTTAAATACTCCCACTTTGTATTAAAATTATTTTATAAAAAAGTAAAATAGAATTTTTAAGAACCAATTAATCAAATGGCAAAAAATAAATATGAATAGAATGTCTAGGATATATTTATATACTCTGTCTGAAATGGGACCCAAGGGGACTTAGATGTGAGGTAAAAGAAGGAACAATGCAGCTTTCCACATCTTCAAGGAAACATAGCATGACAACTAAAATATTTTCTCTTATTTTAGTTAACAGTGTGGGAGAAAAGCTCACCTTCTGAGAAATACAGTTTCCACCCTCTATAAGGAGTAACTTGATCCAATGTTGTCTGAATAATCTGAGGTTGAGCTGAAAATTATTCCCAGGAACAAAATTAGCGAAAGCAACAGTTTTTTTAATTCCTAGTTTCAAGGAGAAAATGTTACATAGTTACACTTTATTCCCAAACAATAATAAAGCTGCCAGAGTAACACTGAGGAGATTGAATTAGCATTCCACTCATTAACAATCTATGACTACATGTCTCTATAGTGTCCCAGCCGTAGTATTTATACTTGCAGATAACACTTTTTCATTTTCATGTAATCTTAGAGGCAGTCCTTTAATAATCAGGTCTCAATAGCAAAGGACCATAAAAACAAGTCAGCCTGTGCAATTAACATACCAGACACTGGCTTCACAGCAGTATTTTTCCAATCTCCTTTCTGTCCACGTCCTTTTCCTCTTCCTGGCCATCCTCCTCTTCCTCTCCATTTCTGAAACCCACTTCCTCCTCGTCCAGAACCTTTCCCACTGGATTCACTATTCATATCTGTACTCTTAATGGATCTGCAGGCACAATTAAAATAATGTGCAATTCTGATCTCTAAGCATAGTAACCACTAATACAGTAGATATTTTAAGCAACACTTTTGTTTACAAGGGGAATGTCAGCACCACTCTATTCCATTTGGAATACTATGTACAGATGATGGAACTATAGTTTAAGACAGATATCAAGCTGGAATGAGAATGACCAAGATGGTAAAGGGTATGGAAACCAAGCCCTGTGATAAACAGTTTAGTCAGATGGGTATAATTAACCTGGAGAAGAGAAGATTGAAAGTGATATGATGGTCATCTTCAGATATCTGAAAAGCTGTCATGTGGAAGATAGAGCAAGCTTTCTCTCAGCCCCTTCAGAGAAAGGTTCTAATACAATGGATTCAAGTTACAAGAAAGGATTTCAACTAAACGTTAAGAAGAACTTGCTGATTGTTCGAGCTGTTCAACAGTGGGCAGACAACCTTAAAAGGTGACGGAGACCCCTTCTGCACTGCCCTAAGATCTGATACCAGATTATCTTCTTATCCCAAATTATCTGGCAGTGGAGACTCATATAATCAAGTTTAAAGCAGATAATCTGGCTATTGGGCAGGATAAAAAAGGTGTTACTCTAATTTGTTAGATGCTGGAAAGACGTCTATCTGGGATGATTTTAGTACCGCCTGGGAGTTGAAATAAATAAAGCAACTTTTAAGTAGCTACCAACCCAACACAGAAGAAATCAAGACCTATAAATCTCTGGTTAGAACAAAACAGAACTCTAATCTTGATCCCCAGCTGTTAAACAGAACTTGACAGTGGGAGCAAAGCTAGATCTGCATTAATTTTTCTGTTCCTGAGGCCCCTTCCACACAGCTGAATAAAATCCCACATTTTCTGCTTTGAACTGGAATATATGGCAGTGTGGACTCAGATAACCCAATTCAAAGTAGATATTGTGGGATTTTCTGCCTTGATATTCTGGGTTATATGGCTGTGTGGAAGGGCCCTGAGTGCTCCTCCCAGCTATAAAGGATGAGAGAGGAACTCATGAACCCAAAGTAGCTGTTCCAGTTAATCAGGAATGAATGAGGTGTGAAAATCCAGCCTAAAGGACACAGTTAGGATAAAGTGTAGGTCACAATAAAGACTGATTAAGTGAAAACAGACTATAAAACAGGGGTCCTCAAACTTTTTAAGCAGAGGGCCGGTCCACAATCCTTCAAACTGTTGAGGGGACGAATTAGCATTTTTTTAAAAAATGAACAAATTCCTATGCACACCGCACATGTCTTATTTGTAGTGCAAAAAAATGAAAGAATAATACAATATTTGAAAAGAAAAACAATTTTAACCAACATAAACCAAATAGGATTTCAATGGGAGTGTGGGCCTGCTTCGGGCCAATGAGATAGTCAAGTTAATTAGGATTGTTGTTGTGTGCATTCAACTCATTTCAGACTTTGGGTAAGCCTAAGTCTAAAACTGAGAGTGGGGGCCAGGTAAATTACCTTGGAGGCCCACATCCAGCCCAAGGGCCTTAGTTTGGGGACCCCTGCCATAAAAGCTTTGAACTGCCCCCCCCCCTCCAGCCATACTGTACATGAAAAACAGAAGTACAAAACTCCAAGGTGTGTTTTTGTAGTGATAAGCCATAATTTATTGTTCAATTTAATAAAGAGAGTGAGAACTCAGGGCTCTTCCACACAGCCATATAGCCCAGAATATCATGGCAGATAATGCACAATATCTGCTTTGAACTGGATTACCTGAACATCAGAATTCAAAACGATCTTGACAGACTAAAGAGATGGGGCAAAACTAACAAAATGAAGTTCAACAGGGACAAATGCAAGATACTTCACTTCGGCAGAAAAAATGGAAATCAAAGATACAGAATGGGGGACGCCTGGCTTGACAGCAGTGTGTGCGAAAAAGACCTTGGAGTCCTCGTGGACAACAAGTTAAACATGAGCCAACAATGTGATGCGGCTGCTAAAAAAGCCAATGGGATTCTGGCCTGCATCAATAGGGGAATAGCGTCTAGATCCAGGGAAGTCATGCTCCCCCTCTATTCTGCCTTGGTCAGACCACACCTGGAATACTGTGTCCAATTTTGGGCACCACAGTTGAAGGGAGATGTTGACAAGCTGGAAAGCGTCCAGAGGAGGGCGACTAAAATGATTAAGGGTCTGGAGAACAAGCCCTATGAGGAGCGGCTTACAGAGCTGGGCATGTTTAGCCTGCAGAAGAGAAGGCTGAGAGGAGACATGATAGCCATGTACAAATACATGAAGGGAAGTCATAGGGAAGAGGGAGCAAGCTTGTTTTCTGCTGCCCTGCAGACTAGGACACGGAACAATGGCTTCAAACTACAGGAAAGGAGATTCCACCTGAACATCAGGAAGAACTTCCTCACTGTGAGAGCTGTTCGACAGTGGAACTCTCTCCCCGGGGCCGTGGTGGAGGCTCCTTCCTTGGAGGCTATTAAGCAGAGGCTGGATGGCCATCTGTCGGGGGTGCTTTGAATGCGATTTCCTGCTTCTTAGCAGGGGGTTGGACTAGATGGCCCATGTGGTCTCTTCCAACTCTACTATTCTATGATTCTATGAGTCCACACTGCCATATAATCTAGTTCAATGTGGATTTTATACAGCTGTCTGGAAGGGCCCTAACTCATTCAACTCACTAAAGGCCCTTCCACACTGCCCTATATCCCAAAATATCAAGGCAGAAAATCCCACATTATCTGAGTGTGGACTCAGATAACCCAGTTTAAAGCAGATACTGTGGGATTTTCTGCCTGGATATTCTGGGATATAGGGATGTGTGGAAGGGCCTTTAGTGAGTTGAATGAAATGAAAAATATCCAGCTTAATCCTGACATCTCTGACTTTAAGATGGAAAGGGTGTGGAATTCTCAAAGAACTAATTAGATCATAACTCAATACGAGACAAATTTCTTCACAGCTTTTACATTTGGAGGATATAGTTACACTTCCCCCCACACTAGGGCCCCTTCCACACAGCTGAATAAAATCCCACATTATCTGCTTTGAACTGGGATATATGGCAGTGTGAACTCACACAACCCAGTTTAAAGCAGATATTGTGGGTTATTCTGTCTTGAAATTCTGGATTATATTGCTGTGTAGGAGGCCTCCCTGTGGGTAATTCACCCATCTGATGGTTACTGTAGCAAGTAAAACACAAGGCCAACATGATAATGCAGTAACGCTTGTATCCAACGCTTGGAACTTGAAACGCGCCGTAAATGTATATTTATATGTATAATTATGCAGGTTTTTTAATGTATGATCTTAATTTTAATGTAATTTTTTTGTTTAAATGGATTTTAAAGGTGATGTAAATTGTTTTCATGTATGTCTCTATATTGTAAGCCGCCCTGAGTCCCCTGATGGGTGAGAAGGGCAGGGTAGAAGTGATGTAATAAATAAATAAATAATCCAATCCATATTGAAATGCTCGGAATTGCCTCCCGGAAGGCTTAGGGGGAAACCCTAAATATTATACTGATGTGCTTTCTCTACTTCCTGTAATAATGAGCAACTTTTTAGAAAGGGAAATTAAGCTTAATTCCCTTAAAAGTAGGCAGGATATTTCACATGGAAGACCAATATTAGTCAGTGTTTTTCTATGTATTGATTGATTATAAAGCCCTGTAGAAAACGAGCACACTAGGTCTGTGCTTATCCTTCGATCAACAAGGATCAACTCACCAGGAGCGAGAAGCCAAAGACCAGATCAGCTATCGCTCTCCTCAGTTCCCTTCTGTTTTCATTTTGGCGCCGTAGGGCCCCGTCTCCTTCCGCATCCGGCGCACATAACCAATCAGCAGAGGGCGCGCGCTCCCGTGTTGTCATGGTTACAACTGGGCGGCCGCGAACGTCACAAAAGAGAAAATAAAAACCCTGCGTGGGCATGCGCGGATATGACAGAATTGTCTCTCGGCAAAGGCGAGAGACAAAAAAGAATCACTAGAGGGCGCCATTTGAACTAAACTCATAATTCTTCTCGTTTCTTTATATAGCACTAGCTGTGACGGGCCACGCGTTGCTGTGGCCAAGTGTGGTGGTATGAGAAATGAAGTCTTGAGGAATTGGTGGTAGTTAGTGTATGTTCTTTCCTAAAGCTTGCAAGTGGGGTTTATATCCCTGTGGAATAATGTCCAGGGTGGGAGAAAGAAATCTTGTCTGTTAGAGGCAAGTATGAATGCTGCAATTAGCCAGAATGATTAGCATTTAATAGCCTTTCAGCTTCAAAGCCTGGCTGCTTCCTGCCTGGGGGAATCCTTTGTTGGGAGGTGTTAGCTGCCCCTGATTGTCTCCTGTCTGGAATTCCCCTGTCTTCTGAGTGTTGTTCTTTATTTACTATCCTGATTTTAGAGTTTTTTAATGTTATATTACAGTAATTTTATATATATTTATAATTTTATATTATCTGTTTAGAACTGGATTATATGAGGCCCCTTCTACACAACTATATAAAATCCACACTGAACTGGATTATGTGGCAGTGTGGACTCAAAATAATCCAGTTCAAAGCTGATACTGTGTATTAGGTGCCTTGGCATTCGAGGTTATATGGCTGTGTGGAAGGGCCTTGAGTCTACACTGCCGTATAATCCAGTTTAAATCAGAAAATCTGTATTTTATAGGCAGTGTGGGGGTGTGGCCTAAAGGGGGCGGGGCCCACCCCTCTGACTGGTAGCCAGGGGGAGAGCGGCTGTGCTGGCTTGTGCTTAACTAAATGAACTGGAAGGCACAATAGCACAAAGGACAGATTGGAGACTGTATTTGGCAAATCAAAATGTTTTATTAATAGACAAATTGAACTTCTTTCCTCTTGGTTGCCAGTTGCTGCTATAAAGTCTCTGTGAGGAAAGGAAATGTTTGAAGTCTATTCAGTTTTGGATGGTTATTGCCACACAGTATAAAGTCCTGACATGACTGGATTCTATGTATCTTTGCTCTGACTTTAATACTTTATGTATCACAGTCTTATATGGCTTTTTAATCTAATTTGAATACAATTATGATGTGACTTGAATTAATACAGTTCAGACATGACTTCAATGAATGCAGATCCGACATGACGTGAATTTCTGTGCTGCTTCTAGCTTCCTATGCTTCCTTCCAGGGCTACATAAACTGACAAATAACTGACAAAAACAACAGCCATTTGGAAGCTGGCAGGAGCTGAAGCTAAGCTCCGCCCCCTTAGAACCTTACAGGGAGAAGGCAGCAGGTGAAAGCCTTCTGGTGGCATGACAATGGCTCTTCCTCATCCTCTAATTTGGACTGTAGTTTTCTAGGTTTTCTTGTTTGAAAGACATATTTTGTTTGACTGTGTCTTTTGTGGCCAAATCTGGTGTGTTCAGTGGTTTTGCTTTTTACTCCATAGTAAAATGGCACATTACATTTTTAGATAGATAGATAGATAGATAGATAGATAGTCAACGTCCATGGCTCTTTGGTAAAAAAAAAAAAATCAAAATAGACTAGGTCCAGCTACTGGGCATACAATCTAACACACATATATATACACACCCTGTAAAGAAGTATGAATTTTAGTTTATAGATGTCATGTTTAACTGCGTTTTAAAAGAGTCAGTATTTCAGTTACTCTGCTCTCATGAGTGGTTGCCATGGAGAAGGGGGTGGAGCCAACTGTGTTTAGCTGAAGAGAGTAGAATTTGGAGGAAAACTCAGTCTGTGGTCAGAGAACTACAGGGAAGGTTGATTTTAGAGTCTGGGTTCTGTTGAAGCTCAGGGAAGGCTGATCCTAAGTTAGGGGATCAGGGAGACTCAATTGGTCATTTTGAGTCAATTTAAAATAAGTTTGATGACATTTTAAGATAGTCTGTAATCGGATGAATTACAGTAAAGACTGATTCTCAGTTGGAGAATCAGGGAGGCTCAAGTGCTTATTTGAGTCAAAATAAGTTTGGTGGTTTATTTTAAGGTAGTCTGTTTCCAGATAAGGAACAGATAGGCTGTCATTGAAATTCATACGGTGACTGCAGTTTAGAGTAGAAAAGAAAGAAGTGACATTTTAAGAAGTTTGAATCACCTCATTCTAGCTTTGCAACTGTCAATCAAAGTGCCTCTAAGTGAGAATTGTAACTATTAAGCTTGTGCCTCAATAAACGTGTTATTGTTCTCAGTCTCTGTCATATATACATATATTCATCAAGAACAAACAACAAGAAGAAAGAAAAACAAAATTTAAAATTTCTCCTCTCTAAGTAGCTAGTGGCTACATATCCCTATAGTGGTGGCAAGAGCTGATGATCCCCTTGACATCTGGTGGCAGCATTATAAAACCTCTATAATTTGGTGGCAGCATAAATAAACATCTTTACCTTTGGTGGCAGGTTTTAAAATAAACATCTTTATATTGGTGGCAGCAGATAATATAAAATATATAACAATAATATAATATATAATTAAAAACAACCCCCATCTCCACATCTCCGCAATTGGTGTCAGAGGTGGGATTTTTAAAAAAGGTTTCTCCCCCTTTCAGACATCTTTACAATTGGTGGCAGCAGTGGGATATAAAAGGTTTTTCCCCCTGCCTGAAAGAACCTCAGCTAGTCATAGATCTTTACACACCCACACATGGAAGGAAAGAATAATAGAATATGAAACTATATTGGGTTCAGCCAGTCAACCAATTACAAATCCACCTATCAGTAGTATTGTCTAGCCCATGTTTTACTAGTTTGCAAGAAGGTCGTGGGGGACTTTGGCCCCTACCACACAGCTGAATAAAATCCCACATTATGCTTTGAACTGGGATCTATGGCCGTGTGGACTCAGATATTCCAGTTCAAAGCAGATATTGTGGGTTATTCTGCCTTGGTATTCTGGGTTATATGGCTGTGTGGTAGGGCCCTCTGTCAAAGGTCTTACTGAAATCAAGATACGCTACGTCCACAGCATTCCCTGCATCTATCAAGCTTGTAAGTCTGTCAAAAAAAGAGATAAGATTAGTCTAGCATGACTAGTTTTTGAGAAATCCATGTAGACTTTTAGTAATCAAAGCATCCTTTCTTCTACACTGCCCTTTATCCCAAGATCTGATCCCAGATTATCTGCTTTAAACTGTAATATATGAGTCCCCACTGCCAGATAACCTGGGATAAACATAATCAGGAATCAGATCCTGGGGTAAAGGGGCAGTGTGGGAGGGCCGAGTGATTGCAGACTGCTTCCTTAATGATCTGCTCTAGAATCTTTCCTCGTATTGATGTCAGGCTGACTGGACATCAGTAATTGTTTGGGTCCTCTTTTTTTCCTTTCTTGGAGATAGGGATGACATTTCCCCTCCTCTAGTCTGCTGGCACCTCTCCTCTTCTCCAAGAACTCCAAGGACTTCTTCCATTCTCCAAGAACTCTCAAAGATGATTGCCAGTGGTTCTGAAATGACTTCTGCTAGTCCCTTCAATACTCTTGGGTGTAGTTAATCTGGCCCTGGGGACTTGAATTCATTTAGAGTAGCCAGGTATTCCTTGACTATTTCTTTAGCTATTTTGGGTTGCATTTTCCATTCTACCTTTTCCTCCCCATACTGGCCAGGTTGAACACCAATCTCCTTTTGGGGGAAAACATATGCCCCTTCCACACAGCTATATATAATCTCACATTATCTGCTTTGAACTGGGTTATATAGCAATGTGGACTCAGATAACACAGTTCAAAGCAAATATTGTGGGTCATATCGTATTAAAAGCTTTGCATGAATTAGTATAAAACTGATAAAAAAAATAGGAGCACAAGTGGCTAAATATCTTTTGACCAAAAAAGGGCAACAGCGGTCGCATTGTCTGTAACCTCAAACAATTCTTCCTCTGTACATGAGGCAGGACACTGCAGACAAGCATTCAGAGTTACCTGCTCTGCTCCACAGTCACACAAAGTGGAGTCTTTTAGGTAGATTGTGGATTATCTGCCTTGATATTATGGGTTACATGACTGGGTGGAAGGGCCCCAAGATGCCAATGAAGAATTTTGAGTAGAAAATTCAAACGACGGCCATTTCTAAGTATGGTTGTGAAAGCTGTGTAGTAAAGAATGGATAGGTGGAAGTAAACTCATGGAAAATATCATATAATCATAGAGCTGGAAGAGACCACATGGGCCATCTAGTCCAACCCCATTCTGCCATGCAGGAAAAGCACAAGTAAAATACCCGACAGATACCCATCCAGTCCGTTTAAAAGTTTCCAAGGAAGGAGCTTCCACCACACTCCGGGGCAGAGAGATCCATTGTTGAACAGCTCTTATGATCAGGAAGTTTTCCTAATGTTCAGGTGGAATCTCCTTTCCTGTAGTTTGAACCCATTGCTCTGAGTCCTAGTTTTAAGGGCAAGCCTGTTCCCTCTTCCTTATGACACCCTTTCACATCTTTATACATGGCTATATGTATTCTTTCAACCTTTCAACTGTCTAAACATACCCAGTTCTTTAAGACTGCTCATAGGGATTCATGGTCTCTAGACCTTTGAACATTTTGGTTTATTAATTCATTTACTGTATTTTTACCCCGCTCTATCTCAACCCTGAAGGGGTCTCAGAGCAGCTTCTGAATTGGAAATAATTTAATGCCACAATAAATATAAACATACATATACAATATGCATTATACATTAAAATAAATAAAAATCATAAAACCATAACACACCAATACATTAAATAAGCTGTTAAAAACATAACACAAAGACCCGAAATCTTTGCCCTCCTCTGGACGCCTTCCAGCTTGTCAATATCTCTCTTGAATTGTGGTGCCCAGAATTGGACACAGAATTCCAGGCGAGGTCTAACCCAGTGGTTCTTAACCTGAGGGTTCTCAAGTATTTTGTCCTACAACTCCCAGAAATCCCAGGTGTTTTGGACTTCAACTCCCACAATTCCTAACAGCCGGTAGACTGTTGGGATTTCTGGGAGTTGAAGGCCAAAAACATCTGGGGGACTCAGATTGAGGACCACTGGTAATCAAAGCAGAACAGAGGAGCACCATGACTTCTCTTGATCTAGACCAGGCATGGGCAAACTTGGGCCCTCCAGGTGTTTTGGACTTTAACTCCCACAATTCCCAACAGTCTACCGGCTTTTAGGAATTGTGGGAGTTGAAGTCCAAAACACCTGAAAGGCCCAAATTTGCCCGTGGCTGATCTAAATGATATAGAGCAAACCAAGACTGAGTTCTTTCTAGGAGCCAAGAGCTTTGGCCAGGAGACAGGATTCTCCAAGAAAGGGCATTAATGCTGGGGAAGGCAGAAGTTCGTAGTCAGTAGCAACAGAGGAAACCCCGTTCCTGTTTCCGTCAGGGAGGACGGCCCGTGCAAGCGCTCGCCCGCTCTGGAGGGGGAAGGCTGGAAGCCCAACCCACAAGGAGGCGGGGCTTCTCCCGACGTGCGCATGCGCGTAAGCAGCACTTCCTGAAACTCGCGGCTGGGGAGAGAGAGGGCGCGTGCCAGCATGGACGGGGGCGCGAGGCGGGTGATCCGCGAGGGGGACTGGGCGGTGCTCAAGCGGAACGAGGTCTTCAAGGCGGTGCCCGTGGCCAGGAGAAGGTGGGAGAGGCTTGGACCCCTACAGGTCTTTGGGTGTCCGCCCAGGTCCCGGCGCCAAGCTCCAATGGATAGTGAGATCCCACTGTACAGTCAGTCATCGGCTCATGGAAGGAAAAACAAGATGAAAATATATATACAGTAATGTGTTGTCGAAGGCTTCCATGGCTGGAATCACTGGGCTGCTGTGAGTTTTCCGGGCTGTATGGCCATGTTCCAGAAGCATTCTCTCCTGACGTTTCACCCACCTCTATGGCAGGCACCCTCAGAGGTTGTGAGGTCTGTTGGAAACTAGGCCAGTGGGGTTTATATGTCTGTGGAATGAATGTCCAGGGTGGGAGAAAGAACTCTTCTCTGTTTGAGGCCAATGTGAAGGTTTCAATTGGCCACCTTAGTTAGCCTGGGGGGAATCCTTTGTTGGGAGGTGTTAGCTGGTCCTGATTGTTTTCTGTCTAGAATTCCCCTGTTTTTGAGTGTTGTTCTTTATTTACTGTACTGATTTTAGAGTTTTCTTTAGCCCGATTTTGTTCATTTCTGGTAGCCCGATTTTGTTCATTTTCATGGTTGCCTCCATTCTGTTGAAATTGTCCGCATGATTGTGGATTTCAATGGCTTCTCCATGTCGTCTGACACAATGGTTGTCAAGCTGGTCCAGCATTTCTGTGTTCTCAAATAATATGCAGTGTCCAGGTTGGTTCATCAAGTGCTCTGCTATGCTTGATTTCTCTGGCTGAGTGAGTCTGCTTCTGGAACATGGACGTACAACCCGGAAAACTCACAGCAACCCAGTGATTCCGGCCATGAAAGCCTTTGGCAACACAAGGAACAGAACATTTATATTACATCGTGTTATTTACATCTAACCATTTAATGGAAAGCCTAGTGAATACAGTACAGTCTTGGGCTCATTGGAGGAAAGACAAGATAAAAATATAACGATGATATAATTATATAATAATAATAATAATAATAATACACAGTATGGTGAATTATTTACAGTGTTTGCCCTTCTGAAGTTTAATTGTATAATGGAAACCCCAGCAGATACCAAGGGTTTACTATAATACTTTCCACAGAAAGGAACCAAGGCTTTGAAAGCAGGAAGGAAACTAGAAGCGAAGGGGACACAAGGAGCCTTTACGTCATTTGCATTCAGTTGCTTTGAGTCCAGGTTCAGCATCCTTCACCCAAGGAACAGTGGTGGCACAATGAGTTAAACCCTTGTGCCAGCTGAACTGCTGACCTGAAGGTTGCCAGTTCGAATCCACGAAACAGGGTGAGCTCCCGTCTGTCAGCTCTAGGTTGGTGGTTCGAATCCGGAGAGAGCAGGTGAGCTCCCTTTGTCAGCTCCAACTCCCCATGTGGGGACATAAGAGATGCCTCCCAGCAGGATGGTAACACATCAACGCGTCCTCTAGGCAATATCTCTGTAGATGGCCAATTCTCTCATATCAGAAGCGACTTGCAGTATGTTCTCAAGTCGCTTCTGACACAATAAAAAAAAATCCTTCACCCAAAACACTTGGGGCCTGAAGTGTTCCACATTTCAGGGGTTTGGTTTTAGATTTTGTACTACTTGCATATTCATAATCTTGGAGATGGGCCTCAAGTCTAAACATGAAATTAATTTCTGTTTCATATACACCTTATACCCATAACCCGACGGTAATTTTATATGCAGTAGGCATTAAAAAATGTTTATGAGACATGTACATTGAACCATTAGAAAGCTAAAGAGTCACACTCTCAGCCACCCCTGTGGACCACTTTGAATTTGCAGGTGTGGACTATGGAATAAAGCAATGCCTCAGAGCATTGTGGAGTCTCCTTCTCCAGGGGTTTTTAATCAGAGGCTAGATGGTCATCTGTTGGGAGTGCTTTAAGTGTGTGTCTCTGCAAAAGGGGATTGGACCAGATGGATCACCCTTGAGATATCTTCCAACTCTGTGATTCTATGATGCTCAGCCTTACATATTAAAAAGAAAATGAAAGCAGGGATGGGCAGTCCTTGATTTACAAACATCCAGCTTAGAAATGACTCCTAATTAAGAATGGAAGTGAGAGAAATCTCCCCCGTGAAAGGGGGAGATTTCTCCTGAAAGAGTTGTTATCATGGGGAAAAGGTGTCTCCACTGAAGCTTTAGCACCAATCCTTGTTTCCACAACAAGCTAATTTTTTTTCAAAATTCATTTATATTTGGATTGATTATAATTGGATAATTATCACAGGGCCAGCAAGTGAGGTGAAATCTTCTGAACAGGGGCACAGTCTGTTATGATTGAGCCTCGTGGCTCTGTTTCTGACAGGCGTGGGCGTAAGACTCCTCGAGAGTCGGATACTCTCGAGGAGCGAGAGAGAAAAAGACTGCGAGACATATTTGCAGCACCCTCTGACGAAGAGTCTTTCGAAGGGTTCACGGAGAGAATGGAGGAAGGGCTGGTTAGCTCAGAGGAGGATGAGATGGATTGGACTCGGGTAAGGGAGGAATTGGGGGCCACTGGCCATGATGGGGCAGAAGATGAATGGGGACCTTCAGGATTAGACCCATGGCGTAGCTGGAGGGATGGGACGGGATCCACAGCTGGAGATGCTGTTGGGCGTAGTCAGAGGTGTTCCAGCTCTGACGAGGAAAGTGATGAGGAAACGCCCGGGTTAAGGAGGGCAGCTGACAGTGATGAAGATTTGTAACTGGCATAAAATGGGGCTTGGGAGCAATTGCAAATTGCGTCGGGCAAGGTAATCTGGGCAAACGCTTGGGATTCGTGTGTGTGTGTGGGACGCTTCCCTGAAGACTTGTGTACTTTCCTGTGCTGAGACGTAAGTTGATTGGAATCCAGGGTCAGACGGCGGGAGGGATTGTGTGGGCATTTGTTTGTGCAAACCTGTGCTTACTCTTATTAGCTTGACCTTCCGTCGTCTTTCTGACGGACGCCATCTCCTGCTTTGAGAACCCGGACTGAACTGACCACGGCTTGTCTTCCCCCCTTCTTGGACTTGGAAAAACTACAAACGTCTGCTTCTGGCTTTGATCTTCGGAACGGAACTGGTCTACTCTACTGCTAAAATCCCTGGCTGCGTCTGCTCGTGTTGGAGATCCTGTCTGCTGTGTGTGTGTGTGGGAGCGACGCAAGTTACTCTAAACTCAGTGTTGGCAGCAGAGAGGAATCTGCTGCCAATTAGTTGCATTCCTTGTATCTTTTGTTCCTTGCCTTTCGTTTTGTTTATACCCAGGCTGAAGAAAGCAGTTTGTTTTTACCCGGATTAAACTCCGGTTTAATCCGGTTTATCTTTTGAACATTTACTTTTGTCCCTTTTTGCTCCTAAAGGCAAAAATTGCCTGGCCCTTGTGTTTTTACGGGCATTTTTGAGTTCTGTAATCTAATAAACTCTGTTACTTTGAATCTTGTGGCGTTCTGTCCTTGACAGATTGCCCGACGCCCATAAAAAGTTTATTGCAGCAATAAACCCGTCAGGAAGACGATGGATGAGTTAAGAGCCAAAGTAGACCAATTGCAAACGGCCTTTACCGTAAGCCAAACAGCTTTTGCTGTGAAAGGACATGTTTTGACTCCTGAACGCTTTGACGGAACCAGGTGCAAGTTGCCAACCTTTTTGGCACAAGTGGAGCTTTATTTTTCTCAGCTCAGTGCTCATGCTTTTCCTACTGACACTAGCAAGGTGGCTTTTATTTTGAGTTTGTTGACCGGTCCCGCAGGACAATGGGCCACTAATTTAATTTTGGGAAATGACCCAGTCAAGGACAATTTAAATAATTTCAAAAAATTGTTAACTGATACTTTTGGGGATCCTCTCCGCACGGAGAACGCTGGGTGGGCTCTGTATCGGTTGAAACAGGGAAAGGGGACTGTTTTGGATTACTTAAATAAGTTTAACCTGTATCGCCACCAGCTGGATTGGGGGGAAAATGCATTCATGCTTTTATTTACTGCCGGGTTAAGTGATATGCTCCAGGATGAATTAGCACGCTTGGAGCCGGCTGAAAGCTGGGACGCCTTAGTAGCTAAGGTGCTGCGTTTAGACGCAAGGTTCGAGGCTCGTAAACACTCAAAAGCAATGTGTGCGCCACCCATGCATGTAACCAGGGCACCTGTGGTGATGGGGGAAGAGCCCATGGAGCTTGGGGTCTTTAAAAAGCTGTCTACAGAGGAAAAGAGCCGTAGGAGGCAGCTGGGCTTGTGTTTGTACTGTGGGAATGCTGGGCATTTTGCCAAAAATTGTAATGTGAAACCTTCCCAGCTTTCGGGAAAAGGCCAGCCCTAGTGCGACGTGAGTCCAACGCACTAGGGCTCCTCAAGCAGTCAACTGAGGGGAGGAAGCATGTTTTCGTACCCATTACATTATCTGTTGGGGGAAGGGAACTTGTTTCTACTCTGGCACTGCTGGACTCAGGAGCTACAGTCTCCTATGTAGATATTGAGTTTGCTAAGAAGCATGGCATTCCTAAAGTGCGCAAGGCATGCGACGTGTGGGTGGAAGGAGCAGATGGGAGACTGCTGGAGACTGGGGTGGTTAACCAGGAAACCTCAGCAGTAACGTGGGAGGTGCAGGGAGTAACGGGAACGTTTGTGTGGGATATTACGAGCTTGCCTAGATATGATGTGATCCTGGGGATGGATTGGCTAGCTGTAGTAAACCCACAAGTGGATTGGGCAACACGTAAAGTGATCTTAAAGAGGCAGGATTGTTGCACTCTAAACGTTACTCATGCTGATATGGAGGGAGTGCCTGCTGAGTATGGGGAGTTCTCTGATGTATTTTGTAAAAGAGAAGCGGACAAATTACCACCGCACAGGCCATATGATTGCGCCATCAAGTTGGCAGAAGGTGCGAAACTGCCAGCAGGGAGGCTGTATGCCTTGACTGTACCGGAAAGGCAAGCTTTGCGGGAGTTTCTAGATGAAAATTTAGCCAAGGGGTTTATTCGCCCATCTAGTTCTCCAACTGCGGCACCAGTATTCTTTGTAGCCAAAAAGACTGGGGAACTTAGGCTGGTCTGCGACTATCGGATCCTAAACAAATACACCATTCGGGATAGGTACCCGCTCCCTTTAATCTCGGAACTGTTATCAAGGGTGCAAGGGGCTAAGGTCTTTACCAAGCTTGACCTGCGGGGGGCCTATAACCTAATCCGTATACGGGAAGGGGATGAATGGAAGACGGCATTTAACACGTGTTTCGGATGCCACGAGTTCCGAGTCATGCCTTTTGGGCTTTGTAATGCTCCTGCGGTCTTCCAGAGGTTCATGAACGATGTGTTCAGGGACCTAATTGACCAATTTTTAGTGATTTATTTGGATGATATCTTGATTTTTTCTAAGGACGAGAAAGAACATCGTCAACATGTCAAGCAGGTTCTGCACCGACTGCGGGCTAATGGGCTTTTCGCCAAAGCTTCCAAGTGCGTCTTTCATGTGCCTGAAGTGGAGTTCCTAGGTCATGTAGTGTCAGGTAGGGAACTTAAAATGGACCCACATAAGGTTGACGCCGTCAACTCATGGCAGGAGCTGAAGACTAAGAAGGATGTACAAAGGTTCTTAGGTTTTGCTAATTACTACCGGGAGTTTATTCCGAATTTTGCAAAGCTCACGGTACCTTTGACGCAGCTTCTGCGCAAGAAACAGCCATTTGTGTGGGGGCGGGAAGCTCACGAGGCGTTTCTACAACTTAAGTCTAGTTTTCAATCGGACAACATACTAACCCATCCTGATGTTGACAAACCGTTCGTGGTAGAAGCGGACGCTTCTAGCTACGCGTTGGGGGCTGTATTGTCTCAGAAGGATTCCTCAGGGACCTTGCGTCCCTGTGGATTTTACTCGCGGCAACTAACACCCTTCGAGCAGAACTATACCATATGGGAGAAGGAGTTGTTGGCGATTAAGGTGGCGTTTGAGGTGTGGCGGCACTGGCTTGAAGGGGCACGGCACCAGATCGTGGTCAGATCTGATCACAAGAACTTAGAGCACTTGCAAACAGCAAAGAAGTTAAACCAGCGTCAAATCCGATGGGCTTTGTTTTTCTCCAGGTTTAACTTCAAGGTGCAGTTCGTAGAGGGGAAGGCAAACTTGCGGGCCGATGCTTTATCCCGCAAGCCGGAGTTTAAGACCAATGAGCAGGTTGTATGTCAGACCATCTTGCCTACTGCCTCTCTGTGTGTTGTAGATAATGAGCTCGGGTTACATGACCAGATCCTTGAGGCTCAGAGGGATGATGTGTGGACACAGGAGCAACTGATGCTGCTCTCAGCAGGTAACCGTACCATACTGCCGCATCTACAAGATCAAGACGGAGTATTGGTACGCAGGGGACAGGTCTACGTACCAGTGGGGGCCCTCAGGTTGGAGGTGATTAGAGCCCACCATGACGAACCCATGGCTGGGCACTTTGGCAGATTCAAGACCGTGCAGCTCATTACCAGGAGCTATTGGTGGCCAAAGATGCGGCAAGACATTCTGCGCTTTTGCGACAGCTGCGCCGTTTGCCAGCAGAGTAAGACGCCTGTTGGGCGCCCTAGAGGGTTGTTGTCGTCTTTACCTGTTCCGGACAGGCCATGGCAAATCATTTCCATGGATTTCATTTCAGATTTGCCTAAGTCTGGGGGTTATACTTGTATTTGGGTGGTGGTGGATTTATTTAGTAAACTGGCTCATTTTATTCCTTGTTCAACCATTCCGGCGGCCCCTACGTTGGCCTTACTATTTACTAAGCACATCTATCGTTTGCACGGAGCACCCGAGGTGATTATTTCAGATAGGGCTCCGCAATTTGTGTCACGCTTTTGGAAACATTTCCATGAGTGTTTGGGGACTAAGTTAAACGTGTCTTCAGCTTTCCATCCGCAAACGGATGGACAGTCGGAACGGGTTAATGGGCTCTTAGAGCAATATCTGCGTTGTTTTTGTTTAGACCAACCCACGGCTTGGGTGAAGTGGCTACCGGTGGCGGAATTTGCTTACAACAATGCGGTGCACACATCTAGTCAGCATACGCCGTTTGAGCTAACTTATGGTTTTCACCCACGGGGAGGTGTGGCGCCGTCGACCAATGTGGTCTCTTCGGACCCTGTGTACCGCTCTACGGAAATGGCTGCATTGCATGATGTTGCCCGTCGCTTACTGCTGGAAGCTAAGGCAACGCAGAAGACTCAGGCTGACCGCCACAGGCAGGCAGGGGAGGAGTTGGAAGAAGGGGATTTGGTGTGGTTATCTTCCAAACATATTAAACAGGCTGGGGGAAAGTTTGCGCCTCGGTATTTGGGTCCCTTTCCTATCGTTAAAAAGATTTCTTCTGTTGCGTTTCGTTTGCGTTTACCGTCTAGTTTAAAGGTTCATCCAGTCTTTCATCGTTCGCTGTTGAAACTTGATACCTCTAGTCGTCGTGGTGCTATAGCGGAGGGTATCACTGCCACTTCTCCGCCATCGGGGGAGGAGGCCTTTGTGAGAGGGGATAGTGTTATGATTGAGCCTCGTGGCTCTGTTTCTGACAGGCGTGGGCGTAAGACTCCTCGAGAGTCGGATACTCTCGAGGAGCGAGAGAGAAAAAGACTGCGAGACATATTTGCAGCACCCTCTGACGAAGAGTCTTTCGAAGGGTTCACGGAGAGAATGGAGGAAGGGCTGGTTAGCTCAGAGGAGGATGAGATGGATTGGACTCGGGTAAGGGAGGAATTGGGGGCCACTGGCCATGATGGGGCAGAAGATGAATGGGGACCTTCAGGATTAGACCCATGGCGTAGCTGGAGGGATGGGACGGGATCCACAGCTGGAGATGCTGTTGGGCGTAGTCAGAGGTGTTCCAGCTCTGACGAGGAAAGTGATGAGGAAACGCCCGGGTTAAGGAGGGCAGCTGACAGTGATGAAGATTTGTAACTGGCATAAAATGGGGCTTGGGAGCAATTGCAAATTGCGTCGGGCAAGGTAATCTGGGCAAACGCTTGGGATTCGTGTGTGTGTGTGGGACGCTTCCCTGAAGACTTGTGTACTTTCCTGTGCTGAGACGTAAGTTGATTGGAATCCAGGGTCAGACGGCGGGAGGGATTGTGTGGGCATTTGTTTGTGCAAACCTGTGCTTACTCTTATTAGCTTGACCTTCCGTCGTCTTTCTGACGGACGCCATCTCCTGCTTTGAGAACCCGGACTGAACTGACCACGGCTTGTCTTCCCCCCTTCTTGGACTTGGAAAAACTACAAACGTCTGCTTCTGGCTTTGATCTTCGGAACGGAACTGGTCTACTCTACTGCTAAAATCCCTGGCTGCGTCTGCTCGTGTTGGAGATCCTGTCTGCTGTGTGTGTGTGTGGGAGCGACGCAAGTTACTCTAAACTCAGTGTTGGCAGCAGAGAGGAATCTGCTGCCAATTAGTTGCATTCCTTGTATCTTTTGTTCCTTGCCTTTCGTTTTGTTTATACCCAGGCTGAAGAAAGCAGTTTGTTTTTACCCGGATTAAACTCCGGTTTAATCCGGTTTATCTTTTGAACATTTACTTTTGTCCCTTTTTGCTCCTAAAGGCAAAAATTGCCTGGCCCTTGTGTTTTTACGGGCATTTTTGAGTTCTGTAATCTAATAAACTCTGTTACTTTGAATCTTGTGGCGTTCTGTCCTTGACACAGTCAGTGTAATGAACGCCACAGGGGTGTTAGCCCTTTCCTATGTTATCCAAAGCTTATATATATATATACAGTAGAGTCTCACTTATCCAAATTAAACGGGCTGGCAGAAGCTTGGATAAGCGAATATCTTGGATAATAAGGAGGGATTAAGGAAAAGCCTATTGAACATCAAATTAGGTTATGATTTTACAAATTAAGCACCAAAACATCATGTTATACAACAAATTTGACAGAAAAGTAGTTCAATACGCAGTAATGTTATGTTGTAATTACTGTATTTACGAATTTAGCACCAAAATATCACGATATATTGAAAACATTGACTACAAAAATGGCTTGGATAATCCAGAACCTTGGATAAGCGAGGCTTGGATAAGTGAGACTTTACTGTATGTATATATATACAGTATATGGAGTTACACTTAAAAATGTACCTGTTCTGACTGACCAACAAATTCAACTTAAGAACAAACCTACAGAACCCATCTTGTTTGTAACTTGGGGACTTTCTGTCTTTTGGAGGCATTAAGGGAGATGGATGCAGTTCCTCATGAACTTCATTCCATTAAATTGTAAGTCCTGTTAAAGTTATAATGGAGCTCTGGAGTTTCTGAGGAAGCATGTTCAAATGACACAAGTTAAGTTTTAGGACTTTTCCCCTCCTCGTAGCAGTGAACCTCCACATAAATTATGTGATTTAGCCAGTGGTATTGATTCTTGCTTTCATGACTTTTGTGTTGCTTTGGAGTCTAGGTACCTTCACTAGAAATTCCTTAAAAGGTAATGGTTACAGGTTCTGCTTATGCTTTCATCTAAGCTACATAATAATAAAATTGTGTCTACTTTAGGTTTGATTGTTCTTGTGTGATTTTGG
Organism: Anolis carolinensis; assembly: GCF_035594765.1. Classification (NCBI taxonomy): domain Eukaryota; kingdom Metazoa; phylum Chordata; class Lepidosauria; order Squamata; family Anolidae; genus Anolis; species Anolis carolinensis. The sequence goes on from NC_085841.1 coordinate 163,610,403, forward strand.
ATAATCATCCTTCAAGATCTCATCTATTTCTCTCCAATCTCCAGAAAAATAATCTTTGAAAAACAGTGGTTCTACCTGGATAATGCCATCGGGCAGATCTATGGGACAACGTTTGAAGTGACTGGTGGTGGGAACCTACAGCCAAAAAAGCGGGTGGAAGAAACAGCAACAGGTAGGAGAGAAGCAGAGAGCTCAGCTGTATGAGGTTCTGGGAGTATATTTTTGGTATCTTTCCCAATCAAAGTGAACTAGATATTGTTTATCTGGTGGAAATGATCTGTTCCTTAGTGGTTTCCTCTCTTGCCTTAAGCCAGGGGTGTCAAACTCATTTTCATTGAAAGCCACATCAGCCTTATGGTTGCCTTCATTGAATCCATGGATGGAGAATCCTTGTAAACAGGCCAACTAGATTTTTTAAAAATATATAGTGCTCTTGAGTTTTTACCCAATGTGTGTCTCCAGATATTATTGAATGGCAACTTCCATCCATCACCTTTGATTATCTGCCTTGTGGACTGGGGATCATGAGAATTGCAACTCAACAACATTTTTAGCTCTGAGGTTGGGGAAAGGTAAAGGACATTTTAAAGTCAGACATGTAACTGCTTCATCCTCCCTCTGTGATGCAGAGGGAGGAATTTTCAGTTCACTACAGTTTCCCACTGTGTCCAAATTGGCAAAATCTAGCTACAAGATTTAGAAGAAGCTGAGATTTTAAATACTGTAGGAATATCACTTTTCTCCAGCAATATTTCAAAATTCTATATGTGTTATTTTCAGAAGCAAAGGAAGCAGGCACAGATAATCGCAATATTGTTGACGATGGAAAGTCTCAAAAACTCACTCATGATGATATCAAGGCTTTGAAAGATAAAGGCATTAAAGGACAGGTAACTAACATTTATGTCTTCCATATCTCTTTGATGGTGATTTGTCTGATATTTTCCTGTACAAGTTTTAAATCTGGGTAGTTTGCAGTGCAGGTTTAGCATCTCTCATCCAAAATCCCAAAATACTCCAAAATCATCCCTGTAGGTGACTGAGATAATGACACTTTTGCTACTTGATGGTTCAGTGTACCCAAATCTTGTTTCATGCAGAAAATTATTGACAATATAGTGTATAAAATTACCAGCATGTGATGTATATGGCACATACATGAAATTCATGTTTAGATTTGATTCCATTCTCCAATGTATCTCATTCTGTACATGTATGCAAATATGGTAGAGTCTCACTTATCCAACACTCGCTTATCCAAAGTTCTGGATTATCCAACGTATTTTTGTAGTCAATGTTTTCAATACATTATGATATTTTGGTGCTAAATTCATAAATGCAGGGCTCGGGCTGTGGCGCTCGGGCTGTGGCACAGGCTGGAGAGCAGCTGCAATCAATCACTGCAATGAATCACTCTGACCAGGAGGTCATAAGTTTGAGGCCCGCTTGGAGCATATGTTTGTTTGACTTTGTTCTATGTTAAAAGGCATTGAATGTTTGCCTATATGTGTAATGTGATCCGCCCTGAGTCCCCTTCGGGGTGAGAAGGGTGGAATAGAAATGCTGTAAATAAATAAATAAATAAATAATACAGTAATTACTACATAGCATTACTGCATATTGAACTACTTTTTCTGTCAAATTTGTTGTATAACATGATGTTTTGGTGCTTAATTTGTAAAATCATAACCTAATTTGATGTTTAATAGGCTTTTCCTTAATGCCTCCTTATTATCCAACATATTCGCTTATCCAGCATTCTGCCGGCCCGTTTATGTTGGTTAAGTGAGACTCTACTGTACAAGTATTCCAAAATTCAAAAACATCCAAAATACTTCAGGTTCCAAGCATTTCATGAAGGGATAAGGGATACTCAGCCACAGTCTGAGCAGACTGCTACTGTGTATCATTGTATTATGTGGAAAAGTGAATATAGATTTTAGAGCATGAAATAATATCTTCCACAACTTGTGTATTTTATTACTTTCTGACTGCTTCTTAGAGATAACACTATCACTTTGAAAACTATACTGCTAGATACTGTTACAATGGCCTTATCTACACTGACTGTTTCATGCAGTTCAAAGCTACTTTCAAACTGTACCGGCTAGACAGCAAACTTTCACAAAAGCACACAAAAGTACTCTGTGGTTTTGTATAATCATAATCTGGGCCTCACATTTTTCAATACAGGTTTGAAACTGCATGAAATGATCAGTGTAGATTGGGCCTATGTCAAAAGAGTCTATTGTATTTAAAAAACATGTTTATGATTCCTCTTCTCCCATATGTGCAATTCTGTATTGTTAGAACCTAGAATGCTGTCTGTTCCTAGGTTGTCTTGTCTCCTCCAGTGTTTTGAACAGTTGACTCTTGGACGATCTGCAGGACCAATGGATTGGTAACCACTGACTCAGGCAAAAATAGGAAGGAACCAGCAAATTGTTGTGTGGCAGAGATGGGATCTTTCCCACCACTCACTATCTCATGTTTTAAATGGAAAATTCAGAGAATGAACATGGGTATTTTTTGCCTACAAGCATATCATTCTGTTCCTGTATAAATGCAACCCTGATTTTTGGCCAGACACAAAGTAGGCTGGATGTTACTTGAAAAGTATCATTAGAAGAATTTGGTATATCTGGTCCTTGCTGGGATTACATGCTGCTTTGAAGTAATCTGTCTTCTTGGAGCTCATGGAGAGTCATATCCTTAGGTTAGTTTTTGGCTGTGTGTTTACCATGCGTTCCTCCCTCTGTTAAGATAATGAACCAACTGTATTATTTCTCATTGGGTATTATTGTTTGTTTTTAAAGTGAAGCATATTTCCAAAGTATTTTAATTCATGTAAGAAATGAACAAATTTGTCTCTCCTGAAGGAAATTGTTCAGCAATTGATAGAAAACAGCACTACATTTAGAGACAAGACAGAATTTGCCCAGGATAAATACATCAAAAAGAAGAAGAAAAAGTAAGTTGAATACTGGCTATTTCAGGGAGTAGTTGAAGTCGAGCAAGTCATCTGTGCCTTTAACATAATTTGTTGTGCTTTGCTTACAGATATGAAGCAATTATTACAATTGTAAAACCATCAACACGTATTCTGTCGACAATGTATTATGCAAGAGAACCAGGAAAGATCAAGTAAGGCTTGTTGTATTTCAGTTATATGAGAAACTTAGGTATCTAAATGCATCTTTGAAAGAATGAAAACTACTGTATAATCTTTCCATTTTTCTGATGTCATTAAAAAGGGACTAGGCAGATTCATGGAGTAAATAGGGTTGTCAGTAGCTAGCAGTTATGACAGAGAAATTACCTCTAGTATGAAAGTCTAGATAACAGAAGCAGGGCAGTGGTGTTGCCCTTATGTCTTGTGTATAGGCTTCCCATTGAAATCTGTTTGGCCATTGTGAGAACAAAATATAGTCAGCCCTATACATTTGCGGGGGTCAAAGGTAAAATTTAAAAGCACTGTAAAAACCTCCTAGGAATCTCTAGGCCGGTGGTTCTCAACCTGTAGGTCCCCAGATGTTTTGGCCTTCAACTCCCAGAAATCCTAACAGCTGGTAAACTGACTGGGATTTCTGGGAGTTGTAGGCCAAAACAACTGGGCACCCACAAGTTGATAACCACTGCTCTAGGTCCTTCAGTGCAATTCTACAGTCAACTTCTGACAGAAAAGGACTAGATAAATATTTCAAGCCTTGATTGTTTTTTCTGTGTGTGCTCCATAAAGCAAAAACATGGGTAGTTTCAAATTGTATCTTGGAGTTGTCAAAATAAATTATTTTATCCCTCAGTTTTTCTTTCAGAGGGCACCAATTTGCTAGGGAACAACTTGGTCCTTCAGAAGGATGTACTTATTTTTGTACATTCTTTCTTATCAAATCCCTACGCAACCCATTGTGTTCCTTAAAATTTGGAAGATCATACTGAGAGTGAAATGAAACTTTATTTTTCCAGTTATTTGAGATATGATACTCTAGCACAGATGCTGACTTGGGGAAATGTCCATGCTGGCAACAAGATGATTGTAATGGAAACCTGTGCGGGGTTGGTCCTTGGTGCTGTTATGGAGAGAATGGGAGGTAAGAACATCTGAAACATAGAACTTTTGGAATGAAACGTATTTTGGAAACACTAAAACATTTATATTTCTATGGTAGAGTATGGCTTCAAAATACAACATTCATTGTTCTTTATTGAAGGAATGCATAGTAGAATAGCATATTTCAATACTAATTCGGTTAATCACAAACTGCTGGTAATTAGTCAGTGGTGCATATGTATGCCAATTCTCAGAGTGCTTTAGATATGCTTTAGATATGACTGCTAAGTTGTGCCTGCTATATTTTATTCATTGTTCTTTTGATTGTTGCAAACTGCTTTATGAACTTAGTTCATCTTCAGAACAGCTTTTCCACATTAAATGGAGTCAAGAGTAATTGTTCAGCATGCAGTTCCAAAATCTTTTTTGAGTATATGGAATTGTGTGTGGGTGAGTTACATTTGTCTTTATAGCTGAAATCTAGATTTTAGACTATGGCTTTCCAACATTGCTGGATCTCCAAATATCTTTCCAAATGTTCTTCATTGTAACTGGATACTGTGCAAACAGCCACAGTATCATTCAGGTTCACATCGCATGGCTGAAACATGTTGATTGCATTTAATATGTAAACCGCTCTTCAGCTTTCTTCAGTGTTTTGTGAAATCACTGTAAAGGTTTGCCTGTCTTGGTGATTTCATTTGTGCAGTTCTTCACTGAACCTACTCATCTGAGTCAGTTTTTTAAAAAGTCTTATCACAATGCAGCTTTGTGAGTTCAAATACTTGTTATGCTGACTTTGGTTGATGTTTGCAGGCTATGGATCCATTATTAATATGTATCCCGGGGGAGGACCTGTCAGAGCCGCCACAAACTGCTTTGGATTCCCAGACTCCTTTTTCCAGATGCTTTATGAGTTCCCACTCAGCAAAGTGGAGAGTGTTCTCTCTGGGACATTTTCTTTAAAGGCTCTGCCCTCAGAGTCCGAAGACAGTATGGCTTTGGCAGAAGATAGTAATGGGTCAGGCGATGATAAGCAGCAGCTCACACAAGATGCAGATATGGAAAGCAGTGCCGTGATGGAGAGCAATCAGCCAGAAGAACAAGAAGCAGCGGACCTCCCAACTGAGGGTGAAGCATTTGACAATAATAAAGCAAAGGGAACAGTAAGATTCTATTGACTAACTCAAGGAAATTTAAGAAATGATCCAAATGTAGTTTATGTTTATGTATTTACAAGATTTGATATCTCACCTTTAGTTTTGAAACTTCATGGTATTATTGGGTGACAGTTTGTAACTTCCATAGCTAGTTGAATTGATACACCACCATGTTTATACTTGAAGTTAATTGTATCTTTTTACAAGAATTTAAATCTTCTAATAACATTCTGAAAACCCAGTTCACACTTGCAAGTGTTTATCTCCCATTTGCCTAGATTTATCCTCAACAATAGTATAATAGATGGTGACATTGAATGCCCTGTATGTCTGTAGTTCCTGCTGACTTGATGTTATCCACAGGTTAAATCCATCAACATCTATGTCTTTGTGTAGACTAATGTGATTGATTTTAGGATTTTTTTTTCATGTCAGGAGCGACTTGAGAAACTGATATTTGCTTCTGGTGTGAGAGAATGGCCATCTGCAAGGACGTTGCCCAGGAAACACCCGGATGTTTGATGTGCTACCGTCCTTGTGGGAGGCTTCTCTCATGTCCCCACATGGGGAGCTGGAGCTGACAGAGGGAGCACTCCCACTCTCCCCGGATTCGAACTGCCGACCTGTCAGTCAGCAGTCCTGCCAACACAAGGGTTTAACCCATTGTGCCACCGAGGGCCCCAACTTCAGGATTAGAGCATAAGAAGTCTTGCCTTAGTCCATTTCATGCCACTGAATAACTAGACCTTATTGCTATTAAAGTTTAGAACACTGACCTAATTTAACACAATTTAAAGTGCCAGTGAAAAACACTGGAAGACATCTTATCTCTCATATCTCTCTACTTTATATGTGATCAATTCTTTGAATTGATAGGTTGTTGAAATTGAAGTCAGTGCCTCCTACAAATTATTTGTGTGCTAGATATCATGTGGCCACCCAGATGTTGGACTGCATCTCCTACCAGCACCATTGATGCAGAATGCTGGAACACTTGGCCCAAGCATATCTGGAAGGCTAAAGATTTCCAATCCTGGTCTGCCTTATAATTTTTCAAAGTTGTATAGAAAAAGATGTGTTTAAAAAGCCATATCTGTCATTCAGCCTCTTAAAAACCTTTTTCTCAGGCACATGACAAAGAAAAGAAACAAGAAGAGAAAAGAAAAAAGTTTGTAGAGACTGCTGCTTTGTTGAAGGACAAAAATGCTGATGGGTGAGTCTGATTACATAATACTGCTTGCAAGAAATACCCTATATCTAATCTGAAAATTGTATACTACCATCCAGAATTAGTCAAAACTTAAGTTTCTTATTCTGTCTTCAACCTGAGTAGTCCAACATGGAAACCTCACTGTATTGGCTCTGTCATCCTTTTATAATGGTTTTTGTTTTATTAAGTTTTCCTTCTTACCATAGCTGTTTTTCCCCATACACTATGTAACAAATTTTGAAATATTTTCTGTTCCTTGTTTGAAAGTGTTATTCTTGTTTAATTGTGTGGTGCTTACTTTGAAAGTAGTTGTTATACTCCAGAAACTTTGTTTTTTTTTGTGGCTGCCACAAACTACATTGAATTGTTTGAAACTCTATCAGACTTTCATTGAAAAACTGTAGAAAAATGTGCTGCAGGATGTCCTGCAAAAACAAAGTTTTTGTAGTTTAATAAACTTTTTTCATGTTTTAATGATAGAACCAATTAGGAAATGACATTTATAACCCAGGAACAAAAATTGTGTCACATAGTTTTATTTTCCATCGAATATCTTCATATCCAGTTCTCCAGTACTATCACTCCTATCCACTTAGAGTATCTAGACCAGAGCTTTTCAAACATGTCATGTTGATGACACCCTTTTTATTCATCCATCATTTCACTACATGATAATTCAGTTTTACTACCAAATTGGAGGTTAAAGCAATCCCTTGTAAAAGATATGGACACATACGTAAATTGTAATCATGAAATGTGTGAGGACAAAAAATATTTCATCGAAACCTTTCATATTTAAAAAAATATATGATTCATTGCTTATTTTGCATAGACTAAGAAGTTTTTTGTTATATTCGTGCGACACACCTACACATTGCAGCCAACACACTAACTTCTTGTGACACACAGTTTGGAAAACTCTGCTCTAGACAATAGGTACCCATAATATGTTGGGTAAGGTATGAATAGTTAGGATCAGAGAGGATAAGAAGTAAGAAAGAAAAAAAAATCACCATAGAAACATTTCACCTTTATTACTCAATACAAGCAGTCCCCGAGTTAGGAATAGGGTTTGTAGGCTTGTTCTTAAGCTGAATTTCTTTGTATGTCGGAACAGGTACATTTTTAACTTTAGCCAAAAAAAATCTTTTTTAGCTGTGGATAGCATAGGGAAGGGTTAACACCCCCATGGTGTTTATATTTCTGCCTGTGCCCCTATTCAGAAGATTTCACCTCATTTTCTGTTTCTATGAGAATTGGATTTTGAAAAACGTGGCTTCCTGTGAAAACAAGGATTGGTGAGAGATAATTTTCCCCATGATAATAACCCTTCTAGGAGTGAATTGCCCTTCCAAAGAATAGATTTCTTTCACTTGCTGTTGTCTCACTCCTGTTCTTAACTATGGATCATAACTCGGGGACTGCCTGTAGTTTCCAGTGTTAATATCTGTCTTTCAAATGGGAAATCCTTCTTATATTGTTAAACGCTGTGTGGACATCATTCTTTCCTTCACAATTCTCATAATTTTGGGCCTATCTTGAAAAATGCTCTTAGGGGTCAAATTAAATAATTTTATTGAAGGTATTTGTCCCTTCAGACTTAGGAATAAATATCAGAGTTATAGAATCATATTATTTGTATTTGAGGTTTCTGAATGAGAGAAGGTTGTGATTTTTCTATACATAAAAACTGTGTTCTCAATTCACTTCTGACACGATAAATTAATGGACCTTTGCAAATCACCCCAAGAGGAACATGTTGATAGAACAAACAGTGGTTATTAAAATATTATCTTCCAGAATAATCTGTGCTGCTGGATTTGATCAGAGTTTGGAAAAGTAATTTTTGAACCACAGCTCTATTCATACACACACACATCCTCAAGCATTAAAAAACCTTTGGAGGAAAATAAGGGAAGGAGAGGATGGGAAATGTCCCGCTCCATACATCTATCTTAACTTATTGGGTAGTTGAAACTATTGATACAGGATTGCACCCTCAAGTGCATTTTTTTACTTTTTAAAGCACTAATGGAAGGAATATACGCTCGGCATACAATTTAAAAAATATTCTTCAATTGCTTCATCTTTCTCTTTGCAAAGCTAAATTCGTGGTTTTGATATGTTGGGAAACACAGCTAACCTGTGCGCAAATTTCTGTTACAGTTTGATCATAGCCAGTCGATTTCATCCAGTACCCTTACTACTATCATTACTAGAATTTGTTGCTCCTTCGAGGCCTTTTGTTGTTTACTGCCAACATAAAGAGGTGAATGAGATACATTTTCTTTTGGTTCTTTTTCTACATTTTTCAGTGAGCTTGTTCAGTACGTTCAATCTTTTTTCTCTTCTCAGCCATTAGTGGAGTGCTATACGAAGCTGAGAGAAAAAGGAGGAGTCATTAATCTTAAACTTTCAGAGACATGGTTGCGGAGCTATCAGGTGAGAATTGGAAGTGTTCAGGTACTACTTTGTGAGTGAGAAGAAACATGTGGTCATTCTCAATAGTTCACCGGTTCCTTTATTTAGCAGATTTCCTTTTATTAATGAAGAAATATTAACAGAGTTATGCTGTGTGATTAAGATGGGGGAAATGGCACAATAGAAATGGGGATAATTGTGGAGCTAGCCTTCTTCCCTTGATTTCCCCTCTTTTTTCTTCCTTTCTTTCCTTCTTCCCTTGCTTTCCCTCATACACCTTCTTCTTTCTTTCTTTCTTCCTTCCTCCCTTTCTTCTTTTTTCTTTCTTCCCTCCGCCCATACGTCCCTCTTTTCTCCTCATACATATGTCACTTAGCAATAATTTAGCCACTACACTGTCTTTATTTCCCAGTCATATGACAGATGGCTACTTTACCTAGCTGCAGCCAATCTGCTTTCTTCCTTTTATTTCCCTCTGCTCTAAACCTGAAAGAGGTATTTTTTTTTACTTTAAACCCTTTGATTATTTTAAATTGGATAAGGAAGGGTGTGTGTGCCAAGTTTAGTCCAGATCCATCACGTAGGAGTCTTTATGGTACAAACCAACCAACATACATGCTTTGATGTGTGTGTGTGTATTCCCTTTTAGTGGAATGTTATAATATTCCAGTATGTTGCAAAATGAATTGTAGCATATTCTCTGCTTTTATCAATTCAAAGTGTAACCCTTAGATACAAGAAATGTCTCCACAACCCCTTTCTATGCATTTCGTTGTTGTTTAGTAACAAAGGATTAAAATACATATTAAAGGACCAGTTATTTAATTTAAAAGTATGAATTTCAAAACCTTTTCAAAGTGTTTGTTTTAAAAGTATGTTTGGCATTTATATGGTCTGGTTTGTGGGGAAATTTGAGCCTCTCGACAGCCGACAGGAAGCTCTAGCGTGTGCTGGTACATGAGGTCACGAAGAGTCGGAAGCGACTGAACGAATAAACAAAAAAAAGCAGCATTTGAACAATGTGTTGTAGATTACTGTAGATATTTCAGATTGGTTAGTTCTTCCTGACATCTTTGATTGTTGTCTTAGGCCAAGCGTGCAGATTTTCACAAATCTACAAATTTCATATTTAAAAAGCATCTGAATGTAGAAATGTAGATTTTGAGGATCATATACCACCATTAGTGCCATTATGCATCTAAACTTCCTCTTGGGAGGAAATAAGAGAGGCAAAGGTTCATACTTTGCCTTGCCAATTAAAATGGACCTCAGGAATCTTGATACTTCCTAAAGTCAGTGTCCAAGGAATACAGGGGTAGGATCTCCCCCCATGGCTCTAGTGTTTGAACTATAGTCCCACAATTCCTGAGTATTAGCCACATCGATCTGTTGAAAGTTGGCCCAAAACATCTGGCAGGTCAAGATTCCACTTCCCAATGAGAACAGACATTATTGTATTAATTAATTCCTTCAGGCTATGTTTATGAAATGTATATGAAACATAAATGAATGTCATGTTCAGACTTGGGTCTTAGCTCCAAAATAATTTATTATGTATGTATATGCAGATATGGATATTTCAAAATTTGAAATCCAAAACATTCCAGGTCCCAATTGTTTAAGATAAGGGATATTCATCCTGTATGTACTTCTGAATTCTGAACCACAACCACCTATTGTGAATACACGACTGGTGCTGCTTAAATTATTCTACTGTAGTAACGTGTGCCTCTCTTGTTCTTGGTAGGTTTTGCCAGACCGAAGCCATCCCAAACTGATGATGAGTGGTGGCGGTGGGTACTTATTAACGGGCATCACTGTTACAAATGAGTTTGTAAAAATTGGTGAGGAAACAGACCAGGCAGCCAGTGAGCCAACATCTAAAAAGCGTAAACTTGAAGAACACTGTTAACGCCTGAAGACGCTGTTCCTCATAGAACACAAATTATCCTTGTGTCGTATTGCTACATATTGGGTCACATTGTATTTTTCCATCCAGCTACTATCAGGAAGAGCTGCCTATTGCAGGACATTATCAGGGAAGAGAAGACTGAAGAGCCAGCCCAGTCCCCATAGGGCCATAGTTTCAGAATTATATTTGTTCACCTGTTGAATGATTTCATGACATCACTCTTTCAGAATCACTTTTTCTTAGAGATATTGCCAAAATTGACTGAATCCCCAGTCTCCTCTCTTTGTGCGTTTCCCTTTGAATCCACATCCCATGTTTCTTATAGCACTTCGTCTCTCATTTTACTGCAGTTTTCTTTTGTTTGCAGCGGTTGGTTATGTTTTGGTTCAAACTTGAAACTGTTACTGCACCCAGTAAAATTGATGTTGTAATATTATGTCATATCATTGCTATTTGGGGGAAACAGGACTGTGGATGCCCCTCCTTCCTGAACACGAGAACTAAGGAACATCAAGTGTGAATTTTAGAATCCATGTACACATGTTACCTTTTTTTTAAAAAAAAAAACCCATAAAAGCTGGCTTTCATCTTTTTTAATGATACACCTTTTGTTTTGTAGAATTTTATGTTCTGTAAAACTATATTTCAATAAATTATAAAACTTTTGTAATACAAGATTTTCCGTTTCTGAGTTTGTTCTGGTTGAAACTGGAAAATCGTTGGACAGCATGGAGTGGGTGAGAAAGGATAGCAATTTAAAAAAAAAAATGTATTTGCTTTATTTTTATACTGTCCGTAAACTTGAAATTTCACTGATGTATTGTTTCAAGAATTGTGCATACTGTCCAGGTGTACCATAACAGTATTTGGAAAAGGAAAGTGCTAATTTGGACGTTAACAAATATTTTACTGCTTAAGATAGTTCTGAGTATCTGAACTGTGAACCCAATGGTTTGCTTTTGGGTCTCCTGAGTAATCCACCCGTACTGCCTAGTGCAAGGCTGATTTCCTAAAACAATAGCAAACAAAACAGATATAGTACTATAATAATAATAATAATAATAATAATAATAATAATAATAATAATAATAATAATAATAATAATAGAGAATTCTTGGCGAATGCATTAGTCATTATTTGACCTATTGTTTTGTCTCTGTTGTCTCTGTCACAAATCCGCCATTGGAAAAGGGCAGATGTGCTTACTCTGGTACAACTAATTCAGCTGGTTCATGTAATCTTTCAAGCTGCCAGTTAATGAAAATTATGGCAGAACTGTGATCATTGGAAGAGAAAAGAAGTATGTCCCTTTCCCCCACTCTTTTGCCCCTTCCCACCAGCAAGGTAGAAATTACTCCTTTCAGCTCAGTTAATCCAAAATCTTGCTGGTCAGGAAAGCAGCAATTATACCAATTCTTGAAGAAGTATGTAGTTTGCTTTTTGTACTTACATACATAACAGAGACTTCCTGCAATGTGATTTGGAAAGAACAAGAGCTCAATTCCTCCATACCCCTGTATCTTTCCCCCCAGCAAATCTTTACATATCCAACATTCCTCAAATGGGGCCATTTGTACTTTCCCAAAGAATGGCTTCTCTGATCATCCCATATTTTGTCAATATGAACATGAAAGTACCATTGCATTCCTCATTATTGGTGGTAGAAGCCTTTGTTTATTTTCTAAGGTCTTAAAGGATATGAAGTTATCTATATGAAATCTGTATTTTCACAGGTATCTGGTAAGTTCTATTTTACTGACATTGCTTGCAATTAATGTCCATTTCATTAAAGAGCTTAGAAATGGTTCAAGGTGAGTGCAGAATTTGGAACACAAATACTGTGAGTTGGAAGCTCCGACTTCAATTCTTTGCTCTTTCATATCTTGAAAAGCTTCTATTCAAAAGGCATTGGTATATATGTGCTTTCAACTCACCTGGCTTATGGTCACCCCCATGCATTTCTTAGGTAAGGAGCACTCAGAGATAGTTTTAATAGTCCCTTTCTCAACCTTCCACATTTGTGGATTTAATGTTTGCAGATGTGATTACTTTTAGGTTTGGTTCATACATATATTCACTCAAGGTGGGACTCTAGGATCACCCTCTGCCAGAGGAGTCACATTGGAGAATCCAGATATTCTCAGAGAGGTATGTCAGAAATATTAAAAATTAACTAGGTATTTTTAATCACAAAAATGTGAGTCAAGCACTGAAAGGGTAAATGGATGCAATGACTCCGCAAAAGCTGCAGTTCAATATAAGCAGGTGTGCCTGCAGCATAGTAGGCCTCTGCATGAGAAGGCCTCAGTGAGAGAAGCTTCAGTGAGGGAAGCCCCAGGTTGAAGGCCTCGTGTGGAGCTTCAGTGTGAAGGCTGCTGTGTGAAGCTCCTGTATAAGTTTGGTGTGAGAGGAGGCTTTGTGAGAGCAAAGCAGTTTATCTGCATGAGAAAGAAGCCCAGCGTGGAACCAAAGAAGGAAGTATAAAGAACTTCATTTCTGTTATGGAAACCTTGTTTTTTTAAAGAGTGCAACCATATTATTTTGCTACAAAGAAAAGCCTCCTAAGGAAGAAATAACATTGGTCTCTGTGTTTTTGTTTTGTTTTGTTTTTTGTCACTTTTGGCTACTGGTGCTGGGTCATGCTGCTGCTAATAAGTTACTCTGCTATATGTTTATGGGGAGGGCCTTTTCTTAATAAGCCCACTCACCCAACAAGGTATCCTCTTACGTTCTTTAAAAATAGTTTTTAAAAGTTTTTCTACTTTCATGGGGGTCTTGTACTCCTACCTTCAGGAAACATAGAGGGTCTATTGTATAGCCTATGTGAGCTGCTATTAATGGGTTGTCCCCCATCCATGTATATGAATGAAGGCTGGGCTATGCCTTTTCTAATTTTCCATTTCCAGAGTTTTGTTTTTTTGTTTTTTTGCAAAGTCCCATTCTCTTACGGAGTTCTGGCACTGTGAGCTTTGGAAGGGTGTCTGAAAAGGCATGACATAGAACCAGTGCAGAGTGTTTGAGCACAGTCTGGCATCCCATTCAGATCCATCCCATTGGCTCCCATGCCTTCGACGTGGAGCTGTGATTTGTCTTTTGTTCCCTCTGACCACAGTACTATATATCACGTTAAGACTTAACAGAGGAGGCAAGTGTGTGGATGTTGTGGACAATGTGGTTTTATTATTTCTAACAAAGAATATATTTTTGAAGAACACAAAGACAATTGTTTCCACACACACTTAAAAATGTCTTGCACAGAAGTCTATACACTAGTATTCATGCTGCTCAGATCTCCCTAGCATATTGGGAATATCAAGATGCTCACTTGCACCCATGTAAATCACACGTTTTGTGGATAGTAAACTGCATTCCTGGTTAGGAAGGGGAGAAAACAACACTAATGGCAGTGATTTGACCAATAGAGAGAGGATACTGTAAATAAAGCCAGATTTCACAATTTCCAAGATTCAGACAGGCAAAATTTACCCCTGCCGGTTACTGTTGAATTTCTCAGCTATCTTCTGGAGTTCCAAATCCATCGCAGCCAGATTTTCCAGTTCTTTCTCCTGTGAAGAATGGGAAATAAAATAAATTATGGCATCACAGCTTTAGATTATGGACTACAAATCATTATGTTGCAAATTATTGCATTTGTATTATTTGTCTGCCACCTTTTTCATAAAAGGTCTGCTGCTGCTAAGCTCCATGGTGAGGAAAAATTACGTATGGCTATAATTCATTTGCATGTATTAATTTCCTCACAATGTGATCCCTTTGGTTTTCCTGGGCCTCTCAGGAGCCAACAGTTTCTATCTAAAACTCCTGCACCAAACGAGAGCAGCACGGAAGGGGGCACTGTTGCTGTATCACTGTCATGTTTGCTCTGTCGGAAAGAAACCAAACAAGCTGGTACTTAAGTATATGTTTCACCCCAAGGTATTTGACTCAGAGCTTAGGGCAGTGGTTCTCAACCTGTGGTGTTGTGGGCTGCAACTTCCAGAAATCCCAGCCAATTTACCAGCTGTTAGGATTTCTGGGAGTTGAAGGCCAAAAATATCTGGGAACCCCAGATTGAGAACCACTGGCTTAGAAAGTGGTTTATTGGACAATAATTCCTATGATCCCTCAACAATGATCCCACTTTCCGAAAACATCCAGAGACGGAAACCCCAAGACCTTCCTAAGCAATCAGTTCAATTGCCAAACCATTTTTACTGTCAAGAGGTCTCAACACAATCTACTTTACTGAAAACCATTAGAGCGGGTACCTTTTATCATCTTTGTTTCCTTTCTCGGAAGCCACTCCAACCCATCTGTAGCCTTCCTAAAATGGGACACTTAAAACTGAATGGTTAGGAATCACTTGTGGCAGTGATTTGACCAATAGAGGATACTGCAAATATCCTCTCTCTGTTAATATAGCGTGGATGTTACATTGCTCAGCTTGGAAGCTATGCAAATTAAAATAACATGCACTTTATTTGCTGCAGTATCATACAGAGCCCCCAGTGGCACAGCGGGTTAAACCGCTGAGTTCCTGAGCTTGCTGACTGAAAGGTCAGCGGTTTGACTCTGGGGAGCGGGGTGAGCCTCCTGCTATTAGCCCCAGCTTTTGCCAACCTAGCAGTTCAAAAACATGCAAATTTGAGTAGATCAATAAGTACCGCTCCAGCGGGAAGGTAACGGCACTCCATGCAGTCATGCCGGCCACATGACCTTGGAGGTGTCTATGGACAATGCTGGCTCTTCGGCCTAGAAATGGAGATGAGCACCAATCCCCAGAGTGAGACATGACTAGACTTAATTTCAGGGGGAAACCTTTACCTTTACTATTAGTTCATGTTCAGTTTATGAACATGTTCAGTTTTTGAAGCAATAATCCCAAGGTCCTTTTCACACATAATACTCCTGAGCAATGTATCTTTTCCTGGAAATATGCATTTGGTTTTTGTAACTGAAATGTCGACATTTATGTTTATCTCAAACATTATTTTCTAAAATTTCTTCCCAAGTTTCTAGTTTATCAACATCCTTTTGAATTCTGTTCTTGTCTTCAATGAATCCCTACCTAGCTTTGTAACTTGATAAGGATTTTTTCCATGCCATCATTGAAATCATTATGAGAGTCATCAATGTGTGCCACAAAAGGCTATTTTTCAGGATGCGTGTGTCAAGATTTAAGTCCAGATTTCTTTCCAATACAAGAGATCTCATATACTGTTCACACCATGGCTCACCAAAGGCCAATGAGAACCAACAAGATGTGAGCATCTTGTGCCACCGCATAGGTGAAAGCTGCAGTAGAATATGGTCAAGATGGCAAAAGTTATTAATGAGATACACCTAAGAGCAGCTGCAGCGGTTTGATTTAGCCCAAGACTATTGTAAAGGCAATATTACAACTCTCTTCTCCCCCTGCTGAGTTAATTGAAACCACTTTTACACTTTGAACTCAGGCCCCTTCTACATTGCCATATACAATCCAGATTATCTTCTTTGAACTGGATTATATGACAGTGTAGACTCATATAATCCAGTTCAAAGCAGATGATGTGGATTATATGATTTGATAATCTGGATTATATGGCAATGTAGAAGGGGCCTCAGTTCGCAACAATTTAAGGAAGCTGTGGACAAAGTGAGAGGGGGCAAGAAATCACTGAAAAGGGAATGATAAAGAATTAATGCCAAATAGAGACAGTGGGAAGTATGTGCCTCTTGTGTTCCTCAGCAATTGGTATTAAGAAACTTGTTGCAAATGATACTAGATATAATGTATAGTCATTGTGAACAGTAATCATTCTCAATCGTATACTGACATGCATAGTGCTCTATACTATTGTATAATATTAGATATATTGTCAGCATTGCAGCAGCAACATGATCTTAAAGTACAAGCATGCTTGTTTATAAACCTTATAATTTCAGCCAAGTGTTTATTTAGAACTGCAAGTTCCCTTTTACTCCAGCACTTCCTGCCATGTGATAGTTGTGGTTACGAATCTGATGAGATTACCTCAAGGCTACATGTGTTTCTCTGAAACAACATACTCGGGTTTCAAATCTTATGCAAGACATGTACAGTATGTTTCTCTGAAATCACTGAGCAAGCAACTATGGGGTTATGATGACATAGTCATGTGCTATAAATTGCAGAGGTTATATCATTGAGATTAGGACAGGGGAACAGATGCTCCACAAATCCAGTCATTCAAGCAAAGTCCTCTGGTTCCCAGTCCCCTTTAGCATTAAAAAAATAATTATAATGTGGCAATGGATTGTGCTTGGTTTTTACATATAATGAAAAGCAAAGGCTTAGCTCCAAAGCATCACTTCCGAATAGAGTCATTTTGCCAGTTCTCAAGTAGCCCTCAATGAAGGCCAAGGTGGATGAAGATTTCTCCATCCCATGTAGATATGTCTTAGACTAAATTCTAGCCAATTTATTTTCGTATCAGAAGCAACTTGAGAAACTGCAAGTCGCTTCTGGTGTGAGAGATTGACTATCTGCCCAGGGGACGCCCAGATGTTTGATGTTTTACCCTCCTTTTGAGAGGCTTCTCTCATGTCCTTGCATGGGGAGCTGGAGCTGACAGAGGGAGCTCACCTGCTCTCCCTGGATTCAAACCACCGAGCTGTCAGTCAGTAGTCCTGCTGGCACAAGGGTTTAATCCATTGCACCACCAGGGCTTCGAATTCTAGCCAATGAAAGAGAGAGAGAGAGTTTTGAAGTTACATCCATGATTTGGATCTTATTCTGCCTACATCACCATGTGGCTTCAACAGATTACCCTTGAGGGGATGTGGCCCTTGATGGGAAAAGAAAAAATGTTCCCATCTTGTCTTGGACACACTCAAACTTCATTGGAGTGAGTCCTTTTGTGGAGGGCACTACAAAGCAATTTGCAGCCCCTCTTCCTTTGGAGGTAGGTGTGGGTGCCATAGAAAAATAACTCAAGGGAATAATTTAATCCCGTGATGGCGAATCTATGACACGCATGTCAGCACTGACACACATAGCCATTTTCAATGACACGCGACCATATGTGGCCACATACAGAGAAGTATGGGGCTGCATAGAGAGAAGGACGTTTCATCCTCGGCTCCTGCACAGTCAGGTGCAGTAGCCGAGAATAAAACATTTGCTGTAGTGTAGACACTCTGTGCCGGAGGTCTGTAGGCCAAAACAACAGAACTCCGGCATGGAGTGTCTAGGTCTGGGACTTCCGGTTAGGCCATTAGGGGATCTTTGACCTCACTTCTGGCCGGCGGAGCAGGGAACAGCGGAATGGCAACGGGGAGCCATGTCTGGGGGCCTTGTGATTGCATTACCAGCAACCACATAACCACAGCAACCATCATCCAATCTACTGTTCTAGGGTGTCGTGGATTTCTAATTGACCATCATTACTTAGATAAGTGAGGGGCAGACTGGGAGAGGCGAGGGCCTATGCTATGGGTGTTGTTTCCCACCGTTAGAAATATAGTAGAGTCTCGCTTATCCAACATAAACGGCTGGCAGAACATTGGATAAGCAAAAATGTTGGATAATAAGGAGAGATTAAGGAAAAGCCTATTAAACATCAAATTATGTTAAGATTTTACAAATTTACGAATTTAAGATTTTACAAATTTACGAATTTAGCACCAAAATATTGCAATGTATTGAAAACATTGACTACTAAAAGGCAGACTGAGTTGGATAATCCAGAATGTTGGATAAGCAAGACTCTACTGTAGTGAAGTGACACACCACCCAAGTTATGCTCAGTTTTTTGGCAAATTTTGACACACTAAGCTCAAAAGGTTGCCCATCACTGATTTAATCGTTTGTTAGGCAATGGAAGCAAGAACCTATCTGACAGTGTAATCATATATATGTTTACTTGGAAGTCTGTTCTATCGTGCCCAAGCACCTGAATGCCAGCTTCTTAACATTCCAGCTCTCAAAATCCAACATGGAACACCTTTTTCTTAAGTGTTCACTTTTGCTGACAAGTTTCTAGAGGGTAAATACCAGCATGTTATGTAATTCCAGGGAGGCACAAGTGTAAATGATATCTGAGGGTACCTGAGGACTGAGTGAAAGCCAGCCAAAGCCAGATTCTAAGGGCAACACACTGCTGGTTCTGTGTGCTATTTGGATGTGAAGTGTGAACAGGAAGGACTTTGCACATGTCAGCACGATCATGTTGCCAATAATAAGCTTTAGCAATGAAGAGGGTGGAATGTCTTTTTGTGAATGCCATTGGCCACATATAAATTGCCTTTGGAAACAACCATTAAAGTAATGTTGCTGCCACAGATTTGCAGGCTAGTTACGGATCTGTTGAAGCTCCCGGTGGCACAGTAGGTTAAACCACTGAGCTGCTGAACTTGCTGACTGAAAGGTTGACAGTTTGAATCCCTGGAGCGGGCTGAGCTCCCCGTTAGCCTCAGCTTATGATAACCTAGCAAACATGCAAATGTGAATAGAGCAATAGGTGCCGCTCCAGCAGGAAGGTAACAGTGCTCCATGCAGTCAGGCTGGCCACATGACCTCGGAGGCATCTATGGACAACGCCAGCAGTTCAGCTTAGAAATGGAGATGAGCACCAACCCCCAGAGTCAGACACGACTAGACTTAATGAAGGGGAAATCCTTTACCTTAGCCTACAGGTCTGTAATTGCTTTGTACTTGGTAAGGCATGTTGCAACTGTAAACTACATAAATGCCACTCAGTCCATCTTAAGATTGAGCAGCTGGATTGGACAAAGAAGAGCTGTTCGGTTTTCCAACGAGATGCAAGGAGGGGAGTATTTCCACCCTCCTCCCGCCAGCAAGTTAGGCTGTGGCAATCAGAAGCAGGACCTCTACCTATTGCAAGTCTCACTCACTGTTGGGAGGGGAGCAGAAATGTCATCCTCCTTACACCTAGATGGGATCTCTTTTTTGGGACCTCCTTCCTGTGCTTGATTCAATTGGCACCTCTTAAGGTGGGTTGGCAAAGGTGAGCAAGGAGATATTACTTAGCTACAAAGATGTCACTTATACATAGATGTTCTTAGTTACACAGGTGTAATTAAATATTTGCCAACACAGTCAATCTTCCATATCTATGATTCAGCATCCACACCTTTATTTTTAAATCTAAAAGACAAACCTTGATTTTCCATCTATATACTTAAAAGTCAAAGTACGTATGTATGTATGTCTGCTTGTCTGTCTATATCTCTAAGACTGTTGGTCCTTTGTGATGTCACAGGATTAGCTGTTGCTATGTGAAGGATTGGCTGTGATGTCACTGGGAAAGAAATGTGTCATATATATAGTAAAGATTTTCCCCTGAGAGTAAATCCAGTTGTGTCCAACTCTGGGGGTTGGTTCTTATCTCAATTTCTAAGACGAAGAGCTGGTATTGTCCGTAAACACCTCTAAGGTCATGTGGCTGGCATGACTGCATGGGGCACTGTTACCTTACTGCCTTGAGAAGTACCTATTGATGTACTCACATTTGCATGTTTTTTTGAACTGCTAGGTTGGCAGAAGCTGGGGCTAACAGCAGGAGCTCACCCCGCTTCCCAGGTTCGAACCGCCGACCTTTCGATCAGCAAGTTCAGCAGCTTAGTGCTTTAACCACCTGCGCTACTATATATATGGGGACGGGGAGGAAAGTACTACAAGGAAAAGGGAAAAGGTATGCCTGGTGGAAAGAAAGAGAAAGAAGGGAACAAAGCAGGAGGACAGCAGCCCCTCGACACCTAGGTAACTCCAAGTATATATGCTAGTTTTATATCCAAAACATTTTGTTATGTTATGATATATAATACGACTTAAACATCTACATATTTTAGTATCCACAGGAGATCCTGGAATCAAACCCTAACAGATACCAAGGGCCCACTTAGTTATATAAACATAATGAGTCTTAGCTATGCAGGCACAACTAAGTAGCCATTGTACAATATTGGCAAATATTGTTTAATACTGGGTTGCTGTATGTCTTTCGGGCTGTGTGGCCATGTTCCAGAAGCATGGCCACACAGCCCGAAAGACATACAACAACCCTGTGATCCCGGCCATGAAAGCCTTCGACAACACATTGTTTAATACTACTGTTTTTTTTTACTTGCCTTTCAAACATCTGCATTACTTAATGTTTTAACTATATTTGATTTATATTGATTTTAATTTACAGTGTGATCCACCTTGAGACTCATGCTGGGAGAGAGGCAAGATATAAACTAAATAAATGCATACATGAATCAAGATCATCCTGCTGAATTTTTTAAAACTCTGTTGATATTTGAAAACCAATATATTTCCCAACAAAATAAATCATGCAATACCTCTTCTTGGGTCAGAGGCCTCTGCCTGAGCTTGCCCTCGCCACTTCTGATGACGTGCCCTCTTTTCATATCTTCCCTCGAACTGTAAAGTTCTGGGAATTCGACTGATTTCTTCCGGTTGCTCAGAAGATGGGCAAGTTGATCCATCTTGTTGTATTGCCTTTTCACATAAAATTTGTGACTCCTTTCAGGATTGTTGTTCTCGCTGTGTTTGTGACCCAGGTCATCCATTAGTTGTTTCTTCTCCCACAAATCATAGTCGTTGTACTCGGGGACGAAGTCTCGCTCGTTCATTTGGGATCTGGGCTCTTCTTCTTCACTCTCCAGAAAAGGATTTTCAATGTCAGCCTTCTTCTCAGCATGTCTGTTCTTCCACCTGAACTGCTGATAGTAAGGGATATATGGGGCTACAGCTCTTTTCACGTTTTCTACAAGATAGTGGCTCCTTGGGTAGCCCTCTTCAAGCAGAAGTGTCCTCTTACTGGCAACATGGTTTCCTCTCTCGTTGTGGTGCCTTTCTTCTAGCTCTTCCTCAAGGACAGAAGGATAATGGCGTTTTTCTTCCTTCTCTCCTTCTTCCGGGATGTGGAATCTCTGCTCTTTATCCTCCTTCTCCATAGTCTGCAGCTTTGGCAACTCCTCCAGCTGTAACTGCAGACGTTCTTTGTCATGTTGATGCCTCTTCTCATCTCTGCCATGTTCCTTGGCTACATCTTCCTCACCAGGCTTGCTGTGAGGGGTCCGTTCCTCAAAGTGGTGTCTCAGCTCCTTTTGTAATTCCTCTCGGAGTCTCTTCCTCTCAAGATCATGCTTTTTCTCTTCATTTCTCCAACTGTGGTGCCCCATAGCTTCCTCTTCACTGTCTTCTCTACTGGGCTGCCATTTATCTGGATGCTCTTTGTTCTTGCTCTTTCCTCCCATTTCTTCAGAGCCATGCATTTCAACTGAGTTTCTTTTATCTTCAGAATGATGTCTTGCTTCATAATAATGTTTGGGGAAGTGGCCTCTTTTATCCCAGAATTCATGTTCTTCCTCACTTGACTCTTCAGGTGACTCCTTCTTCTCATCATGATGCCATCTCTTATATTCTGAGGAGTTGCCCAACCTTGGTTTCCTATAGTAATATCTTGGTTTATGTCCTCGTTTGTCTGTATCCACATCTTCTCTCTCAGAAGAGTCTTCAAATTCTCGATGAAAACTATGGTGATACTTTTCACTGCTCTCCTCCTCTTCCTCTTCCTCCTCCTCCTCAGCATCTTCCTCTTCCTTGCTATCTTCATTTTCCCTTTCTTGGCTATGCACAATTTCCTCCCGTTGGCCTCCAGAGCGTTTGTAGTCATCCTCGGTCACTTTTCCTGGGGGAGGAAGGATATTTTTATCCTGAAGCTCACGTTCCAGGTCTTCACTGTGTTTCTTTGTTTGGCTTTCTTTTTCACTGTGGAAGTTTCTTTTATAGCTGCCATCCTCCTCAGTTCTTTTATCCTCGTTCTCCTTGATTTCTCCTTTATGGGCTTCATCAACAGAGTAAGAATCTTCTTCTGCATTGTCATTTCCATTATGCTGTTTTTCCTCTGGATGCCACTTCTCACCCACTTCGGCCTGCCTTTTAAACTCTTCTTCATTTAGGCCTTGTCCTTCCTTCACAGGCTGTTCTTGTGGTTTCTGCATTGTGTTGGGCTCCAAATCTCGGGCCCCATCTTGCTCTTCTTCCTTTTGTCGGTTGCCTTAGAAACAAAACAAAAACATTGGTTTTGTTATGAGTATGCCATTGTTCCTTCCTTCTACCTGAAGCATCTTCTGTCAATCCTATTTAATTTTATGCCTATTCTTTTCTGTCCATCTGAGAGGATGAGGACTCAGGAACAGAGGAGGATCAATATGTGTAGATCATTTTCTCTACTGATATGTAACTGTTTTACCATCATGATATCATGGTTGCCTAATAATGGGAGGGGTATGCTGTCCAACCTTTCAGACATAAAAACCAGGCCATGTGTGGCCAAGCAACATCAGGGTGCAACCAGGAAAGCTAAAGTTATGAATGACAAAGCTAGGAGGGGCTGCAACAGTTTGCTTTTGCTTAAGGGCCCTTCTACACAGCAATATAACCCAGAATATGAAGGCACATAATCCACAATATCTGCTTTGAACTGGGTTATTTGAGTCCACACTGCCGTATAATCCAGTTCAATGTGGATTTTATATAGCTGTGTGGAAGGGGCCTAGTCTGCTAGGGAATCCTCCTCACTGTCCCGCTCCTCCTTGCTGAGCTGAACAAACTGTTTCCATACTTCGACTCTGTTTAGAGCCTCTGAAGTAAGCTGCGATCAAAGGGGGAAAGTGAATATAGGGGAGAGGAACAGGGACATTTAAACAGCAGCTAAAAGGTAGGATGACAGACGATTAATAGATAACTAGAAGCTATGGACAGGATGAGTATGTCCCACTTTAACTATGACAAAGAAAGCAGGACCCTCAACAACTCTGCAGAGGAGCCATCTGAACCCAAATATTAACTCAATTGTCATTTAGAAGCAGGGTTTGCTTCAGGCCACAGCAAAGGAGTAAAACGGACATAGCCATTTTTTTAATCAAATGCAACACCTTCAGCATTTACCCATTCTTTTTCCTGGTTTCATTCTATCTCTTTTTAAGTTTTTTTTTTCAGGTGCAAAATAAAGGTAAACATGTTTCCAGTCAACAAACTTGCCTTGAAGCAAAGGCAAAGCACCTCTCAGCAAAAGGGCTGGGCTCAATTTTAGAGATTTCCTTAGGGGCAGCTTTCAGGGCAGGGGAAGCAGAAGGTTAGCACCAACACTAGTATATTATACTTTAAAGTCTAATAGTGCCAGTTCAACGTTTTAGAATCATCTATACAAAATTGACTTCAGCCGTGATGCCATAGGTAAGGAAGCATGGCCATCGGAGGCCAGATTTCACCTTCATAAGACCCTTTGAAATGCACAGTCATAAATACCCTGCAAGTAGACCTTTGAAGGTGTTGGTTTCCTTCTTTTCAGACTCTGTACATTTCCAATTTTTGTTTCTGATCCTCTCCTAATCTCCACTTCTGCTTTGCTTGAAAGATGGTGAGTTAAAAATGAACACTTAACCTAATCTTTTCATTAGTTAGTTAGGATGTACAAACTTTTAAGTATTTAAAGTATTAAGCATTTAAGTATTTTTCTCATTTTTAAGAGAATAGATTTTATTTGTAATGTTTTGATGGAGTTAGGAAATGTAATGAGGTAGAAATATTACAGGGTTATTTTTATATTTCATGCTTTTGATTTGCTTTCTATATTAGTGCCTGTGTGTTGGGATTTTTTTTTTTTTGGCTTTTTGTATTTTTAAGTTGTTGGATTTAAGTTACACTTAAAAAGGTAAGTTTGTAACCTGAAACTGCATGTTTTGTTTGTTTTTGAGGTCAACAAGGGAACTCAGGAAAGCAATGTAGAAAAATAGAAACATGCTTTGTCTGCTTAACGAAAGCTAATTCCTAACAGTTTTTAGATTTCATACTTTTCCCAAAAAAGGGAGCTAAGATTGTTGGAAACTCTAATTCTTAACATGCAGAATGGATATGATTGTTTCATATTGTCCCGTATTCCAAAGAAAATCCTCCATACATAGCACAACTTACATTTGTGTATTTCAATAACAGGACATATTCATTGTATGAAGATACTTTTATACTGAGCTCTTTCTTAATGTGTTTGCCCTTAGTTTGTCCACAATGGTTCTCCTGCCATCCCAATGCAAACTCACTACTCTTGATTACAACTCCTCTGTTGCAACAATTCCATTGGCTGCCAACACGTTTTTGGGCACAATTCAAAGTGCTGGTTTTGACCTACAAATTCCTATATGGCTCCAGTTCCAGTTATCTGAAGGACTGCATCTCTTTCTATGAACCTGGTAGACCTCTACGATCCAATGTCCAATCTCTCTGTCCCCCCACCCACTCAAGCACATTAATTCTATAGTGTAGATCATGGGTCCTCAAACTAAGGCCTGCAGGCTGGATGCAGCCTTCCAAGGTCATTTCCCCGCCCTAAACTTTAGGTTGTTGCCCTAAGTCTGAAATGACTTGAAAGGCACACAACAATGCTAATTAACCAGATTATCTTATTGGCAAAAACTGGGTCCACACTTCCTATTGAAAGACTGATAAGTTTATGTTGATTAAAATTGTTCTTGATTTTAAATATTGCATTGTTCTTTCAAAAAATTTTTGCATTACAAATAAAATATGAGCAGTGTGCATAGGAATTCATTCATTTTTTTCAGTCTATAGTCCAGCCGCCTAATAGTCTCGTGGGGCAGTTAAACAGGCCCTCATCTTAAAAAGTCTGAGGACCCCCTGGTGTAGAGTGAGCCTTTGTCAGGTTCCCTTAAAGATAGCACACTTAAGTAGAGAGTCACACTTACTGTTTTTCAGAAATTCCTTGCACAAAGGATTGATGGGTGGAGCATCGGCCTTTGAGAGAACATTCAAAAGAACTTCTACAATGCACCGCGTTACCTAGAGCAAAGGCAATAATGAGAACTCAGAATGTTTCTGCTCTTCATTTTAAAATTCTACCATATCCGGTGGAAGTTTTCAAAGATGGTTAAATTATACTCAGATCAATAAAGTAATTTTTGAAAATGACTTCAGCAAACGCAACACAGATGACGACAGCAATAGTACACTGGCAACAATGAGTTCTAAAGAGCTATCCAAGGTGCTGAACCCTATCAATGTGTCTCAATGTTATCAGGCTGCATTGAAATCAGTGTCACTTAATGTTATGAGGCTGCATTACATTGAGGGCAGAAACACAGCCTATGTAACAGAGTCTCGCACCCTTCTGGGGCAATATTGGATCTCAGCCCCAAATCTGCTGCCTGAGGCAGTAATCTCACATTGATTAACCATTGGGGCCATCCTGGACACAGCTGTATGTCGACAGCTGTATGTCAACAGATGCAAGTGATTACCTATAAAGTTCTATATGCTTAGGGTCCAACCTATCTTTGAGACCACATTTCCTTCTATGACTCAATGCGGGCATTAAGATCTGCTGGGAGGCTCTTCTCTTGGTCCCACCACCGTATCAAGTATGATCAGTGGGGACGAGAGGGAGGGGCTGCTCGGTGGTGGCTCCCCAGCTCTGAAATACGCTCCCTAAAGAAATTAGGTTAGCCCCCACTCTTCAGGCCTTTAGGGTGAGTTTAAAAACAGTTCTTCAGACAGGCCTTTGATCTTATGTAATCTATGGTCAGCTTGATGAACCACAGATTTTACTGCTCCGCACTTTGATAGTTACGGCAGATAGCCCTTTTATACCCAAGTTCTACCAATAATTTTATACTTTTATGATTTTATTAGTGGGATTTTATATGCACTGTTGTTTATATTTATGTCATTGTATTTATACTTGTGTATTGTTGTTTATATTCAGCACTTGGAGTGCTTCGGTGCGCCGCCCTGAGTGTCTTTGGGGATATGGTGGCGGAGTACAAATTAAGATTTTTTAAATTATTTTTATTATTATTTGAAACACAACAAGATGAGTCCACAGAAGACACTCTGCTGGCTGTTGTATTGGATCACACATCGGACACTTCTCAAGTGTCTAGGACTGTGTGATGTATTGGCGAATAATGCATGCAGATCCCAGTAAGGTGGCCTTCTGCAGCTGGCAGGTGGTAATTTTGTTGTTGTTGTTGTTATTATTATTATTATTATTATTATTATTATTATTATTATTATTATTAAGTTCATGTATGTCAACAGATGAGCATCTCTTACTAAGAGGCAAAGATTTTTCCAACATTCTTAAACTGCACAGGAAATGGTATTGTTTCTTGTACAACCATTATTTGCCTTCCATTTTGCAGTCAGGCTAGACCAAAGATCATAGAGTGCAGTACAACACAGTTTCACTTACCCATGCTCCACAATACTTTTCTCCCGAAAGCATTTGTGGGCCTCTGTAGGACCTCCAGGGGACTTGTATAGTATACTTACTACCCAAGTCTAGTCAAAATATAGGGCCCACTACTATCCACAGTTGGGATGGGTGTCTTCAAACATATTCCCCCACAGATACAGGGGTCATACTGCATTTGCAACTCGAAAATGTAGAATCATAGAATCATAGAATAGTAGAGTTGGAAGAGACCACATGGGCCATCTAGTCCAACCCCCTGCTAAGAAGCAGGAAATCGCATTCAAAGCACCCTTTTTGGTCTAATGCTAAGGTCCCAGAATCCCTCAGCTGGCTGAGGATGGTAGTTCCCAAAAGAGAGCTCATGAGAGCTGCCATTTCACTCAGTAAGGCTGACACTTCTGAAAATTTGCAACCAAGGCGCTGCCCATCACTGGAATAAAAAGAGGGGGGTGAACCACCTGTGTGTTAAGAAGCCACAGGTGTTCACTGGAGTATCTTTGATAAGCTGCGGGAAGAAATGTAATTTATTTCACCCAAATATTCTTTTAGGGAATGTAATAGCAGGGTTTTCAAATATGCAGTACATATATATACTAGAGTATATCTCTGGTAGTAGAGAGCCCCTGGTGGTCCAGCGGATCAAACCGCTGAGCTGCTGAACTTGCTGACCGAAAGGTTGGCAGTTCAAATACTGGGAGCAGGGTGAGTTCCTAGCTTCTGCCAACCTAGCAGTTCGAAAACATGCAAATGTGAGTAGATCAATAGGTACAGCTCCGGCGGGAAGGTAACAGCACTCCATGCAGTCATGCTGGCCACATGACCTTGGAGACATCTTGGATAATGCCAGCTCTTTGGCTTAGAAATAGAGGTGAGCACCAACCCCCAGAGTCGGACACGACTAGACTTAATGTCAGGGAAAACCTTTACCTTTATCTCTAGTATTGCCCACCTATTATAGAGGCCTACTTTCTCCCTTCTGCAGCTTTGAGAAGGTTTACCTCACAATGTCTCCATAGCAACACTCTGGCAATAGTGGGCTCTTTATGGCTCTTTCTTTCATTCTCCCACTTCCCTAATCCACCTTTGTCCACTCTCTTCCTTTCTTTCCTTCCTTCTTCCCTTGCTTTTCCTCATACACCTTCCTTCTTCCTCTTCTCTCTCTCTCTCTCTCTCTCTCTCTCTCTCTCTCTCTCTCTCTCTTTCCTTCTTTCCTTTCTCATCCTTCCTTTAGCTTCCC
The DNA here is from genome assembly GCF_035594765.1 of Anolis carolinensis. Classification (NCBI taxonomy): domain Eukaryota; kingdom Metazoa; phylum Chordata; class Lepidosauria; order Squamata; family Anolidae; genus Anolis; species Anolis carolinensis. The sequence continues at coordinate 163,638,662 of NC_085841.1, forward strand.
TTTTTTCTGTTTTTTCCTTCCCACCCCTTTTACCTTTCCCCTTTCTCTCCCTTTCCTCCTTTCTTGTTTTTTCTTTCTCCCCCACTCTTCCTTCTCCCTGTTTTTCTCTTCCCTCCTTTCTTTCTTTTTCTTCTTTTTCTCTTTTGTTCTGTTTTTCCTTTTTCCTCCCTTCCCTTCATATACATGTCACCTAGCCACAGCCAATCTGCTTCACTCCCTTTGTTTTTCAGTCACATTACAGAAGCCATTTCCCCTAGCCAATTTGCTTCCTTCTTTTCTTTCCCTCTGCTCAGGGCCCAAAAGGGGTGCTTTTTAGTTCAAACTCTCAATAATTTTAACTTGGATGACAAGGGGTATGTGTCCTAAGTTTGGTCCAGATCCATCATGGCATGTAAGGGTCTTTGTGGTACAAACCTACATACAGTTTTTGATTATACATACATACATACACACACACATATATATACATACACAGACACACACACTTACCATTTCTTCAACACGATCATCTTTTTCTACTGGTGCTGAATGAACACCTTGAAAGTAAAAAAAAAAATCCAGGGGTCAAGCAACTGGAAAATTATTTACTGCATTTATACCCTGCCCTTCTCACCCCGAAAGGTATTCAGAGTGGCCGCATAAAATTCAATGCTGCATAAACAGACATAAAAATAAAATAAACATATATATATTAAAAACCATAAAATTAAAAATATCTAAATATTGAAACCAATTATTAAAACCATACAATCCAAAATCATAATCCAGGAGTCCTTCCAGGCATAATTGCATGTATTTCGTATCACTTATTGTCCGAAGGCTTGGTCCCACAGCCACAGTTTTAGTTTCTTTCTAAAGGTCAGGAGGGAGGGGGCTGATCTAATGTCACTGGGGAGGAAGTTCCACAGGTAGATAGTCCTCTCTCTCATCCCCACCAACCGCTCCTGCAAAGGAGATGGGATCGAGAGCAGGGCCTCCCCAGAAGATCTTAACCTTCGAGATGGTTCATAGAAGAAGATACGTTCGGACAGGTAATAATAATAATAATAATAATAATAATAATAATAATAACTTTATTTTTATACCCCGCCACCATCTCCCCGCAGGGACTCGGGGCGGCTTATATGGGGCTAAGCCCAAACATAACAGACATAGTAAAACACATCAAATAAAACCAGTGAATAAAAACATATCAATAAAACAGGGATAGAATAAAAACATGGAAAATGCATAAAAATAACTGGTCCATAAAGTGCATATATTAAGCAATGAAGTCAAGAAAGGTACCCAAGAATATTATCACAGATAAGGGACTAAGAATGAGATAAACATGGGAACTATTCCAATTGAAGGAATAGAATAAATTGCAACAGGTATATACCACCAGGACAAGTCTTACAGGGGCGAAACTCATTCACCAAAGGCTTGTTGGAAGAACCACGTTTTTAAGGTCTTCCTAAAAATTAAAAGGCTGGGGGCTTGCCTAATATCTCTAGGGAGTGAGTTCCAGAGCAGGGGGCCACCATGGAAAAGGCCCTCTCCCTTGTCCCCACCAACCGCGATTGTGAAGGTGGTGGGAGCAAGAGGAGGGCCTCCCCCGATGAACGAAGAGACCGCGTAGGTTCATAGGGGGAAATGCAGTCATGAAATTAGGTTGGTCCCGAACCATTTAGGGCTTTGTAGGTAACAACCAGCACCTTGAATTGGGCTCGGAAGATAAACGGCAGGCAATAGAGCTCCTTAAACAGGGGGGGTAGACCACGCCCTGTAATTTGCTCCCATTATTAATCTGGCTGTCAAGCGCTGGACCAGTTGTAGTTTTGGGGCCATCTTCAGGGGCAGCCCCACGTAGAGTACATTGCAATAGTCCAATCTGGAGGTAACCAAGGCATGGACCACCATGGCCAGATCTGACTTCATGAGGTATGGTCGCAGCTGGCGCATGAGTCTTCGTTGTGCAAAGGCCCTCCCAGCCACCGCCAACACCTGAGCATCAAGCATCAGCGCCGAGTCCAGGAGGACTCCTAAGCTGTGGACCTGCACCTTCAAGGGGAGTGTGACCCCGTCGAGCACAGGTTGCCACCCAATACTCCGATCAGATGTACGACTGACCTGGAGGACCTCTGTCTTGTCAGGATTAAGCTTCAGCTTGTTCGCCCTCATCCAGGCCAACACAGTGGCCAGGCACTGGTCCAGTATCCGAGGGGCTTCCTTGGATTTCGGTGGAAAAGAGTAGTAGAGTTGGATGTCATCTCTGTAGAGGTAAGCTGGGCCATAATTGTTTAGGGCTTTATAGGCTAAAGCCAGCACTTTGAATTGTGCTCGGTAGCAGACTGGCAGCCAATGGGAGCTGGCATAACAGAGGGGTTGTGTGCTCCCTGTACACCGCTCCGGTAAGCAACCTGGCTGCTGCCCGTTGGACCAATTTAAGCTTCTGAATAGTCTTCAAAGGCAACCCCACGTAGAGCAAGTTGCAGTAGTCTGGGATATAACATGACCAAGTCTGGCTTCTCAAGGTAAGGATGCAACTGGCACACAAGTTTTAATTGGGCAAAGGCTCCCCTAGCCACCGCTGAGACCTGGGGTTCCAGGCTCAACGATGAGTCTAGGATCACCCCCAGACTGCGCACCTGTGCCTTCAGTGGGAGTATGACCCCATCCAGCACAGGCTGTAACCCTATACCCTGTCCAGCCTTACGACTGACCAGGAGGACCTCTGTCTCGTCTGGATTCAATTTCAATTTGTTGGCCCTCATCCAGTCCGACACAGCAGCTAAGCACCGGTTCAGGACCTGGACAGCCTCCTTAGTGACAGGTGGAAAGGAGTGACAGAGCTGGACATCATCTGCATAGAGATGACACCGCACCCCGAAACTCCTGATGATTTATCCCAGCGGCTTCATGTAGATGTTAAACAACAAGGGGGACAATACAGACCCCTGCGGGACCCCACAAAACAAAGGTTGTGGGGCCAAGCAGGTGTCCCCCAATGACACCATCTGGGACCGACCCTCCAGGAATGAGTGGAGCCACTGCAGAACAGTACCTCCAAGAGCCATCCCCGAAAGGTGTCCCAGAAGGATACCGTGATTGACGGTATCGAAGGCTGCTGTGAGGTTCAGCAGAACCAGCAGGGACACACTTGTGTGTCCCTGTCCAGCTCCCGGCGTAGATCATCCACTAAGGCGACCAAGGCTGTCTCAGTACCATGTCTCGGCCTAAAACCAGACTGTGCCGGAGCTAGAAAATCAGTGTCAACCAAGAATCCCTGGAGTTGCGAGGCAACCACACGTTCCATAACCTTGCCCAAATAGGGGAGATTGGAGATAGGCCGAAAGTTTCCGAATTGAGTGGGGTCCAGTGATGGCTCTTTCAACAGCGGTTTGATCACAGTCGTCTTTAGGCTCACTGGAAAAATGCCTTCTCGAAGGGAGGCATTCACCACCACCTTCACCCACTCGGCCAAACCCCCTCTGGCTTCTCTCACCAGCCAGGATGGGCAGGGGTCTAGGATGCATGTGGTTGGACTTGCTTCTCCAAGGATCTTGTCCACATCCTCGAGCTCAACCAATTGAAATCAGTCCATCAAAACTGGACAAGCAGATGTTCTTGCTATATCCTCATAGACTGCCGTTAATATGGCGTCAAAGTCAGAACGGATCAAATGCTTCACAGCGGGCTGCCAAGTCGTCAGGGATCCCATCTGAAGAGACGGGATATAACAAACCTCTGACAACTCAGAACAGCTCCACCGGACAGTTCTTTGCGGACGCAATATTAGCTGCAAGGAAAACATTCTTTGCAGCATCTATTGCCACGGCATATGCCCTAAGATAGGAACATAGCCGTGTTCGGTTTGGCTCGCTCGGCTCTGAACGCCACACACGCTCTAGTCCCCTCTTCTTTCACTTCATCGCTGCCAGCTCCTCAGTGAACCAAGGAGATGGTTTAGCTTGGGTACTTGAGAGGGGACGTTCCGGAGCAATCGTGTCTATTGCCCTGGTCATCTCCCCATTCCAGAGAGAGACCAGAGCATCGACAGGATCACCAACCAAGGAGGCGGGAAACTCCCCAAGAGCCATCAGGAATCCTTCTGGATCCATAAGCCTCTTGGGGCGGACCATTTTAATAGGTCCTCCACCCCTGCAGAGGTTAGGGGGTGCAGTGAGACTAAACTTGATCAGGTGGTGATCGGTCCATGGCAACCGAGTGATGGTCAACTCCCCCACACCGCCACCTTCATCCCATCCTTGACAGAAAACCAGGTCCAGTGTGTGTCCAGCTCTGTGGGTAAGGCCTGTTACTAGTTGGGAAAGCCCCATGGTTGTCATGGAAGCCATGAAGTCCTGTGCTGTGCCCAAAAGGTTGGCCTCAGCATGGACATTGAAGTCCCCCAGCACTATCAGCTGTTGGGACTCCAACGCCAGGCCCAAGACCACCCCGGCTAGCTCAGGCAGGGAGACTGTAGTGCAGCGGGGTGGACGGTACACTAATAGAATCCCTAATCTGTCCCGGTCTCCCACCCTCAGGTGAACACATTCAAACATGGTAGACTGCAGGACGGGGCACCTGGTCAGGGGAATGGAATCCCTATAGACCACTGCAACCCCACCTCCCCTCCCTCCAGATCTCGGCTGGTGCTGTACGGAGTATCCTGGCAGGCAGAGCTGGGTAAGATTAATCTCTCCCAACTCATCTAGCCAGGTCTCCGTAATACATGCCAGGTCTGCATGTTCATCCAGGATTAAATTCTGGATGAATGATGTTTTCCCATCAAGTTTTTCATGAGACATGTTGTGTCTCCATACATTTCATCATTACAGTTTATTTATATGTCCATATCTATTATAAGGGGTTGGTTTAACCTCTGGTTTACTAGGAAAACTAAAATACTGTGTTGCACAATGATACATTTCTAAAAAGCATCACTAACATGAAATGTCTGGAAATGTCTGATCACACACTGATGTTGCTTAGCCAACATGTGTGCCATTTTTTACCTATGAAATGTTGGAGGAATTTGTGTATTTGTGTGTTTGTGGCTGTTTGGGTCCAGTCTGTTTAAAGCACGGCCTATTCTCTTTTAGTCAGCCCCTTAGCTATTTGTTTTTGTCTTTGTTTTCTTGGAAGACTCTACTATAGGATGTATACAAATCTCTTCATCCTCCTCAAATAAATTGATATCCAGCATGAAATCCACATAAAAGATTATAATCCTCCAACATAGGTGTTTTAAAAACATGATTAGTTTTGCTAATGGGTGTCACTGCTCCCTTCTTGGAACTAAGTCTTTTATTTTAAGGCTCCCTGGCTTCAGATAATAATTTTGAAAAATCATCGAAGCATGATCACCAGCTATCATTATGCTTTTTAGCATTCGCATTGTATGTGAATTATGACTGTAATTTCAAAAACGTGAGGGAGTGCTGTGGTGGAGATGAGAATACTTTTTCCCCATTTCCATAAATCAGGCTGGGGGACAGCTATATCACGCTCTCTCCCTCTGTGAAAATGCTCTGTCATCTGACTCACATTTTTCCTCCTTCCTTTCTTCCTTCCAGAAGAGGCTCTTTGCCTGACTCATTCAGCAACACAGTCAATCAGGACCCGGAATAGCATACGCAGCTGGCGGCACTGCTGTAAGCGAACTGTTTTGCCAACACAGTTTTTAAATAATGGATGAATAGCTCAAATATAGAGCTTTCCATCCAATGCTATGCTTGTCTGCAATGCAAAAGTTGTTGACACAACTGTGAGGGCTGCACTGCTTGGGGTCCCTCCAAGCTGAAATGGGGTTTTCAACTGAAAGTGAAGACAGAATATTCTGCACGGTTCCAACCTTCCAAAGAACAGTATTTAGTAAGCAATATTTATGTGATGAAGGAGGCAACGGTAGCATTAGAGAGGAATGGAAGCACACTTAATAAAACATCAGGACAACTCTCTCGAGGCTGAGATGTTCAGATTAAATTGTGAAGAACTCACTTTTGAGTAAATTAGTTTAGCTCCAAGATTATCAGCCATCCATCATCATGTTATGCCAAGCAATAGCATCCCACTACTAGACATTAGCAGCTATTTATTTATTTATTATTTATTTATTACATGCATTTATACCCCACCCTTCTCCCCGAGGGGACTCAGAGCGGCTTACATTCTGCCACAAGGGCCAGCAACAAATATACTATAAAACAACCAATTAAAACATGATAAAAAGTATACAAAAATTAAAATGCTGCAAGCTAAATCCCAATGGCAAAGTTTCTTACTTATATCCAATCATAGCATCTAGTAGCAGTTTTCAGAAACTATGGGGAGAAATGGGAGGGGAAGTTCTTGTGAACCAAAGAGTGCAAGAATTTACACACAGTCACACAAGCATGTACATTTCACCATAATTACATAATCGAACAAAGAAAAAAAAGCTTGATGTCTTTAGACAGTTATTTAGGGCACTGATTCAGAAAATTGCACTGGATAGACCACATCAGCTCTAGCTTTTTAGATATGGTTGTCATGGTCTTCTCTGGGTAAGCAGATAAAGACTGGTATATGGCATATGCTCTGTATCTCAAAAAATAATGCTGATAGGAGGAAACTAGAGCCATTTTTGGAATTAGCAGGTCAAATATACCCAGAAACAGGCCTAACATTTGTTTGTTGGCCGGTGCTATCTGTATTCTCTTGAGTCTAGGCTTTCTGTGTCCCACAGGAACCTCTACCACTTTTCTGCCATGATGGGATGGAGGCATGTCCAACATTAGAGGACGACAACACTTACAAGGAGAAAGACAAGTGGAGAACCAAAAGAGCTGAGACTGGCTGAGTGATAACACATTTCTCTTATTTGTTCTTCAGTGGTGATCATGATGCAAGGGACAGTTTGTCTCTACTTTTTAATGTGACCCTACAGCCCCCTAGAAGTACACATAGCTAGTAAACTAAAGAAGGCACGTACATGTTGCCAGATGGGCATGACATAACATTTGCAGGGTCCAAAGGTGGGGGGAGGCCTCACTTTCTTTCAATGGTTGCAAATAACAGACAAGTTTCATTCATTTGACAAGGGAACCACTCTTACATCAGTTCTTCTTGCCTACGGGACTTCCTTGGGAAACTCATACACACAATACATTATACTGTCGTGTGTATTTTTGTTTTTGCCAACCAAAACGCTTTTGCAAGCAAAAAAACAAAACAAAACCCTGGGTTGTACTTTTCAACTGATTCCACTTTCCAAGAGTGCTGCGTTCCCTAACCCATCAGATTAACAGGGGCTTACTGTACTTCATTAATCATCCATTAGATCCAATACGTGTTCTTTGATGCCCCAGACATTAAAGCTGGCTTATAGTACAAGCCGGAAGCCACTGATTTCATGTAAACATTACAATAATACTTTTAACAAAGAATCTATGGTGGGTGGGCTCTTCCTTACTGTACATATTCAAGGAGAAACTGAACAGTCTTCTGTCCTGCATATTCATGGCATTGGATTACCAGCATCAAGCAGCAGCTAGAATTGCAAGCTGACAAGGTATCTTTTAGCTCTGTAACAATTATGTTCTCAAAAAAGATGTGCCAAAAAGGAGACAGAACACCAGAGTGGGCATTTTCACAACCTGAAATGGCTATGAACATTAGCTTCAGACCATCCTGAGTCTAAAGTGAGACATTTATGACTTGAAGCCCTGGTCTCTTTTTTCATGGCAGTGATGGTGGGGAATAGGGTTATCGGTGACCCATATTGGGATTGCATTGCAGTTAGAAGACAGGTGCCACACCATTTTACTCTCTATTTCCCAATACACACTACCTATCCCAAAACTACTAACAGTGCTGTAGTCCCTGCCACACCAATATGTGCTGTTGCCTTTTTAGCTTTCCCGAAGGTGCTTTAAGATCCACTCAACAATCTACCATCTTTCATTAAGAATAATTGAATAATAGAGTTGGAAGAGACCACATGAGCCATCCAGTCCAGCCCTCTGCCATGCAGGAAAAGTACAATCAAAGTACCCCTGACAGATGGCCATCCAGCCTCTGTTTAAAAGCTTCCAAGGAAGAAGATTCCACCACACTCCAAATCAGTTCCATTGTCCAACATCTCTAACTGAATGCATCCAATTGTACAAATCTGCCCGAGCCCTGAGAATTTCAAGAGAGGCTCTTCTCTCAGTCCCACCTCCATCTCAAGCTTGGTTGATGGAACAGGCCATTCTTCTCTTTGGCTTCCCCTTGACTCTGGAACTCCCTGCTCGGGGAAGCCAGAATGGCCTCCTACCTGCTGTCCTTCTAACAGCAGGCTAAAACCCTTTTATTCAAGCAGGCTTTAAAGATGAAGGTGTTTAAGATCAACTAAGGGGTGCTGTGGTTTTTAACTTTGATTGTGTTTTTATGGCTTTTAACTGGGAATTTTTAAATACTGGTTATTTTTAATCCTGTTTTAATGTTCGTATATTTTAAAATTGTTATGCTGATGTTTTTATGTTTAGCTGCTTTGATTCCCCTTCAGGAAAGATAAAGCAAGGTATAAATAAATAAATAATCTTATGGTCAGGAAGTTCTTCCTAATGTTCAGGTGGAATCTCCTTTCCTGTAATTTGAACCCATTACTCCATTGAATCTTAGTTTCAAGGGCAACAGAAAACAAGCCTGCTCCCTCTTCCTTATGATATCTTTTCACATACCATATTTTATACATAACTATCATGTTTCCTATCAACCTTCTCTTCTGAAGGCTAAACATACCCAGCTCTTTAAACTGCTCCTCATAGGACATGGTCTCCAAATCTTTTATCATTTCAGTTGCTCTCCTCTGGACGCTTCCAGCTTGACAATATCGGACACAGTGTTCCAGGTAAAGTCTGATCAAAGCAGAATACAAAGGCACCACGACTTCCCTCAATCTAGACACTATACCCCTTTTGAAAATCCCATTGGCTTTTTTGGCTGCTGCATCACACTGTTGGCTTATGTTCGACTTGTTGTCCACAAAGACTCCAAGATCTTTCTCACATAGACTGTTGCCAAGCCAGGCACCACCCATTCTGCATTTTTGCATATATATTTTTTGCCTAAGTATAGTATCTTACATTTGTCTTTGTTGAAATTCATTTGGTTAGTTTTGGCCCAGCTCTCTAAATCTGTTAAGGACATTTTGAATTCTGATCCTGTCCTCTGGAGTATTAGCTATCCCTCCTAATTTGGTGTCATTTGCAAACTTGATAAGCATGCCCTCTAAACCTTCATTCAAGTCATTAATGAAGATGTTGAACAGCAATTGGCCCAGGACTGAATCCTGCAGTACTCCACTAGTCACTTCTTTCCAGGATTGGTAAAAGGTAAAAGATTTATATGATCTGATGAGAAACCATTGGTGAGCACCCTTTGGGTTCAGTCGCTTAACCAATTACAGATCTACCTAATAGTAGTATTGCCTAGCCCACATTTGACTAGTTTGCTTGCAGTAAGATCATGGGGGACTTTGTCAAAGGTCTTGCTGAAATCAAGATATGCTACATCCATAGCATTCCCTGCATCTACCAAGCCTGTAATTCTATCGAAAAGGAGATTAGTCTGGCATGACTTGTTTTTGAGAAATCCATGTTGACTTTCAGTAATCAAAGCATTCCTTTCTAATGATCTCATCATATGGGGCTAAAATTGAAGGCAAACCGAGCTAGCCCTGGTCACCCATGGAACCGGCCGGCTCCCATCAGACAATGTCATGCTGACTCAATAGATGAAGGAGGGTGGAACCGGTGTGTCATCGCTGCCACAGCAACACAGGAGGCTTCCCTTGTTGCCATTGACTTTAATGGGGGGAAGACGCGCACACCATACACGTACAACACTTCTCCCCCATGAGATCAGCTGCCGGAGGAGCCTGGCAAAGCGGGGTGTGGGGCAACAGCTTCCCCACGCATGGCAGCAAGGAGGAGCAATGTAGGCCACTTTCAGCAACTGTGTGAAGAGTTGGCTAGTAATTACAAACTGCCTTCTTAATTATCTGCTCCAGAATCTTTCCTGGTATTGATGTCAAGCTGACTTGATGGTTTAGTTTGGTTTTTGAGGAGGGAGAGGATGCAGTAGCTATTGGACGTGAGAGCAAAAACATCTAGATTCAGAGACTGTATCCCTTAGGAGGAACCCATTAGTGTATATAGAAAGAAAGCAAAGTTGCCTTTTGAGCTCCTGACCATCACAGCAACCCGGATGCTGAACTAAATACCTCTTGCTCTGATCTTGTGTTTTTGCCTTCGCTGACGTCTTGTGCCAAGGAGCTGCAGCAGAACTGGGAACCCAATGAAAATATTATGTCTTCTAGGCCATGGCTGAAACTAATTGTTTATTTGAGGCCAGAATGTCGGGAGGCTAGTTAAGGTACTGTCAGCTTTGTTTCATTCCTCCCTAGCATCAATTTAAACATTAAAAATGAACAGGGAAAGAAAGCTGCTGCAATCAGCCAACTGGCAAAGGACCGCTGAGAGCCATCTGCTGGTGTGGCCATCCTGGAGTGCAGTTAATTCTGACTGTACCTCTCCCCTCACGTGAACTCCGCATCCAAAATGTAGAGACGCTTGCATAATTGCCATGTGCCTGTTCTCTTTCCTAGGTGAAGCCTTTCTCCGCTAAGGTTGAGCAGGACAGGCCCACAACACAGAAAGTTATGACACCAGGGACACACAACTGTGGCCTTTCAGGTGGACTACATTAAAATCCCTGCATTAAACAGAAAAAACAGATGGACTACACCTGCTCTCACTCTGCACTAGTATATACTGGCTTGGACTGGTGGGAGTGGCAGGTCCCAAACATCTGGAGAAGGGCCACAAGGGCAAGCTTGCAGAAGTGGATCATCATAGCTTTTCTTGGGTGCATAGCTATGGGAACACCACTTCAAGCCTTTCCACTACAGTTTATGACCTCTCTCTTTGTGTCTCGAGACATGCATTTGACATGCATGTTTAGTGCATTGTCATAGCAGTTTCGCCTTGCATAGTTCAATCTACACATAGACGAAAGAAAGCTTCCCTCTCAGGGCAGAATCACATCTCTCAAGAAGAGTGGAGAACAGAACCTAATTTTTTGCTTCCCATAAATGACATCCCAGTTAATAGTATTCTGTATTTAATTGTAGAAAATGGGAAATTATGAGTAATCAGTTATATTAGCTATTTTGCGAAAACAAAACAAAACATAAAACATCGTTATATAAAATGATCTGCATGATTCATTGCCATGGTGTTTTTTTAAATAATCTAAATCAATAGCTTTCAGCAAATTGTTCCAGGCCAGGTCAGGAAACTAAATATCTCCAACAAACATTATATACGGTATGACTCTGATGTCCATGGGGACTCTTGAACTTACCATGGAAACAAGAAACCATGGCGAACCCTACTGAAATGGATTACTTCAGCTGGAAGTTACTATAGAGTCACTTTCTTTGCATTTTTGAACATATAAGCTATAAAGTGGTTTTTTAAAAAAAACAGAAGAATGGCAATCATATTTTTATCTTCCAATATCATTTGAATGAATAGAAGGTTCATAAAAGATTCAAAGAAACAAAAATAGGGACTATATTTTGATTGGAGCCCCTGATAGTGTAGCGGATTAAACTGCTGAGCTGCTGAACTTGCTGACCAAAAGGTCAGAGGTTCGAATCCAGGGAGCGGGGTGAGCTCCCGCTGTTAACCCCAGCTTCTGCGAACCTAGCAGTTCGAAAACATGCAAATTTGAGTAGATCAATAGATACCGCTCCGGCGGAAAGGTAATGGTGCTCCAGTCAGTCCTACTAGGAGGAGCAATATAACCTTGCATTGAGCAAGGGACGTTATTGTCTTAGTATCTATGTTTATGAAAAGAAAGAATTTTCATTACCTGCTCCAAAATGTTGGACTATCAGTATCTGTGCACATTTAGCACTTCAAGTTTGATACATTATAAATCAATGAATTGATGCACCTGTGGAAAATTAGCATATGGTCATCTAATTCTCTGGAAGGCCACATACAGTAGAGTCTCACTAATCCAAGCCTCACTTATCCAAGCTTCTGGATAATCCAAGCCATTTTTGTAGTCAATGTTTTCAATATATCGTGATATTTTGGTGCTAAATTCGTAAATACAGTAATTACAACATAACATTACTGCGTATTGAACTACTTTTTCTGTCCAATTTGTTGTAAAACATGATGTTTTGGTGCTTAATTTGTAAAATCATAACCTAATTTGATGTTTAATAGGCTTTTCCTTAATCCCTCCTTATTATCCAAGATATTCGCTTATCCAAGCTTCTGCCGGCCCATTTAGCTTGGATAAGTGAGACTCTACTGTACTTGATAGAACACATTGTTCTAGCAACAAGATGGAACAGATAAGTATGCTTTGACTCACACAGAGCCAGGCTGCTCAGTTGGGATAGAGGGCGTTTATGATCGAAATCCATGGTGAGTATGGATGTGGCTCTATCTCCCTGCACTTCATTGATCAATTTATTCAATGTGTACTGATCACACAACCATACACCTAAGTGGGGGGTCTGGAGTTAGTCATGTCGAAGCCTAACCTGATTCAATGGACTATTGTAACGAGAAAAAGGATCAAAATCACATATGTAAATAGAATACACTGGAAATAGAAAAATATTAATGAAATAGATAAGACAGACAGACAGAAAGACAGATATAGATAGATAGATAGATTAGATAGACAGACAGACAGATATATGGACAAGTGATAAAAAGACTATCAATCTCTGCAAGTTGTTGGTTTCTATCATGCTCCTGAGCATTTCCATCCTACTCCAGCAGAGTGGAGGGTGGTCTACTCACCTGAACCACTTCTTTATGCCAAGTCCACCATGATTAAATCAAGGAGGCAGTGACATTGGAAAGCAATGTAGATTTCATGGATCTGCACAGTCATTACATGTTCATTGTGAACTATCTGGCTACCATGGCTTCACATCTCTGCCTCACTAGCTTTCAACACATGGCAGCCTCTCACATTCTGCTTACATGAGACTGCTGCCCTTGCTGTGTTCAATGATCCCTAAAAATGAAAAAGGTATTGGCTAGAGAACATATCTGATGAGAAGAACAGAGGTGAAAGGGTTGCTGCTACTCACCTGACTTGCTCCAGAGATTAAAGAGAACAAGGTGAGAGAAGTGAAAGGAAGGGAATTTGGGATGGGGAGGCCAAGAGCCCTTCCAGGCAGGCTCTATATCCCAGGATATTATCCCAGGTTTTCTGTTTATCCCGGATTATTTGGCAGTGTGGACTCATATAATCCAGTTTAAAGCAGAAAACCTGGGATCAGATCCTGAGATATAGGGCCTGTCTGGAAGGGCCCCAAGTGTTTGGGGCGGGGATAAATTTTATGATGTTTTCATTTTATTTTTATTTTTTACTTTTTTAATTTGTTGTCATTTTGTTTATTAAATTACAGTTAGGCTGTTTATATTGTCTAAGGTGCCTTGTCCCGATGTAAACTGTTTGTACGGTTTTCTTTTGGCATTGAATGGTTGCTATATTGTTGGAAACCGCCCTGAGCCCCTTTGGGGAGATAAGATAGTCTATAAATAAAGTTTATTATTATTTATTATAAATCTGGAGTACTAATCGTTGGGTTGGAATGAGAGGAATCTTCCCTCCAGTATATTCCCCATATCCTCCATTCTGTCTATAAGAGGAAGAAAAAGAAGGCACAGCTAGCGCAGGCAAGATTTCAAGGGAGAAGCCATGCCTCGTCAAAACTTTTTGGAGCGCTTAAGAATAACAACACTATAACTGTTCCCTTCAGGTAAGCCTTTAGTCTTGATATCAACATATATACTTTATAGATCACTAAAGTATTTTTGTGGAGTTGGACTCCATGAAAGAGGGTCCCATATACCAAAAACCCATTGGCACCACACAAGATACCAATGGAACAATGCACCTTTGTTGCATTACTATCACAGCTTTGTGGTTCTAAAGAACTGGATGAGAGTATGATTTCATAAAGTCCAATTTTCTTCTTCTTCTTCTTCTTCTTCTTCTTCTTCTTCTTCTCCTCCTCCTCCTCCTCCTCCTCCTCCTCCTCCTCCTCCTCCTCCTCCTCCTCCTCCTTCTTATGTTTGTGTTTATTTATACCCCACTGTTTCCTCTCCACAAAGGAGACTCAAAGTGGCTATTTCATGATGTCATGACTATTAGGCATCCTATTGGTTGTTAACCTTGGTTCTACATCACTGAGGAATGTTAGGAAGGGTCTACATTGTTATGTCACTCGGCTCCAGTTTCCAACACAATACTGTGCATTACGCTTTGAAAAGTAAATCCCACTGAGTTAAATGGTACTTCATCCTTGCCAGGTGGGTACATTATTCTAGCCTGGCAGTACAATCTTAAACATTTCTACTCAGATCTAAGCCCTCTTGGGTTCTGTGGAACTTACTCCCAGGTAAGTGTGTAGATGGTCGCAGCCTCAAAAAGGCAGAGTATTTTGCATTTGTCATCGTAGCAACACAGAGTATTTCACATCATTCGTTTTATCTAGTACACCTGGTTTGATTCATTTCACTACGGATCTTCTTTGAAGTGCTGAAGTTTTCTTCTTCAGAGAGCAAGACGCAAACACAGAACCCGGCATCTTGCTTTTGACAACAGGTAAACTCTCAAGAATAAAATGATTTTTCCCACTATAGCTACAGTTTGAAACTTGAAAAGAATAAATCTCTTCCGTGTCAGCTAAGAACACAATTACAGAAAAAGGAAATCCACTTGTCCTAGGGATTGAGGGAAACCCTTGTTGATTTAGCAGCGGCTTTCCAGCTAAGATAAAACTGTCCTTTTGTAAGAGGCAGGTAATTTTCAAGACTATTTATATTAACAAGGCATACTAATGTAAAGCAAGAATATCTTAAATGTATAGCTTGTTATAGTTGGTATCACAATTGATCAGGTTGCATATCCCTTATCCAAAATACTTGGGAGCAGAAGTGTTTTGGATTTTATTTTATGTTAGAATACATGTATTTGCATATACATACATAATGAGATATCTTAAACACGAGATCCAAGGCAAAATATGAAATTCACTTACGTTTCATATATATCTTCTACACATGGCCAGAAGATAATTTCATCCAAAATGTTTTTAAACATTGTGGCTGAAACAATGTTTGTGTACATTTAAACATCAGAAAGCAAAGGTGTCACTATCTCAGCTACCTATGTGGACAGTTTTGGAGTATTTTGGATTTTGGAGTTCCAGATAAGGGATGCTCAACTTGTAATATATTTTAAATAATCCCATCTAATTACTTTTGCCAAACAGTGGAGTGCAGAGCCGATAATGAACAAACATGTGACACTTCCCTTCTCTCTGAAATTTATTCTTGCACTTGAATTGACATTTTTTTGAAAACTTCCTCATATTCAACATGTTCCAAGACAGTTCAACCCTGAATACCAAAACCCACATGTTCCAATACAGCAGCATGTATACTCAACAGACAAATACTGGGCATGTATATACCGGTACTCTTTTCCTGCTGCCCCCTTGTAACCACATTGCTGTACAAATGAATACATTGCACTCCATCCTACACATTCAGAAGGAGGACATATGCCACTTTCCTTCCTTTTTGTAAGCTTTTCTCTTCCTTCTGCCATTAGGTTTGGTCCAATTTGAAAACCCAATGCAACTCTGACGCGATGAACAACATGCCCATTGACTGAGCAGATCCCCCAATTGCATTCTCAGGTCTTCTTTTGCCTGTTGAAGATAATACTGGTCCAGATCAGATCTCTAAAGTGACTGTACCAGAGCTATGGATTCTGGAGTGACAATACCGTATACACTAGACTTTCAGTAGATACTTAAAGAGCTGAGTATGTTTAGCCTGCAGAAGAGAGGGTTAAGAGGACACATGATAGCCATGTATAAAATACAGTAGAGTCTCACTTATCCAACATAAACAGGCCGTTGGATAAGCGAATATGTTGGATAATAAGGAGGGATTAAGGAAAAGCCTATTAAACATCAAATTAGGTTATGATTTTACAAATTAAGCACCAAAACATCATGTTTAACAACAAGTTTGACAGAAAAAGTAGTTCAATACGCAGTAATGCTATGTAGTAATTAGTGTATTTATGAATTTAGCACCAAAATATCACAATGTATTGAAAACATTGGCTGTAAAAATGCGTTGGATAATCCAGAATGTTGGATAAGCGAGTGTTGGATAAGTGAGACTCTACTGTATGTGAAAGGGTGTCATAAGGAAGAGGGAACAGGTTTATTTTCTGCTGCCCTGGAAACTAGGACTCTGAACAATGATAGTAAAGGAGATTCCACGTGAACATTAGGAAGCACTTCCTGACTATAAGCATTGTTCAGAAGTGGAACTCTCTGCCTTGGAGTGTGGTGGAATCTCCTTCCTTGGAAGCTTGTAAACAGAGGTTAGATGGCCATCTGTCAGGGGTGCTTTTCCTGCATGGCAGGGGGTTGGTCTAGATGGTCAATGGTTCTATTATTCCATGGTTCAGTTAACCCGCACTCATGGGGATCTGTAGATGTCAGAGAAATGTAGTTTCTGGTTGCTTGTTGAGAGTAACTATTAAAAACAGACCTAACTAATACTATACCATAAACTCTGTATATTGACTTGATTTTTATATTGAGAGACTGCGATGAAAAGCAAATGGAGGCAAATCAAGACCATTTTATCTTGTTATAAATACAGCTTGGTGAAAGCAGAATGATTTGTCTGGTTTATTTGGGGGGAAGTTGTGGTGGTTTGAGTTCCACTCAATCTACTGTACATTCAGGCGTGGGTTTAAGAAGCTCTGCTGTATCTAAACTGGAGGGGGGAACAGGAGTGAGAGGGGGTACACAGGCTCTTTCTTCCTTGCCTTGGCTCCCACTTGCTCCTGGCTGCCCCAGGGATAGACCCCGAGAGCCCAGAGAGAGAGAGAGAGATGCCTTGGCTTAGCCCGCCCCCGCCTCCTGCCCGCCGCTGTCCAAGGTGCTGATCCGGACTCACCTACTGCCAGAGCCCCGGCGCCGAGGAGGAGGATGGAGAGCAGCATCATAAAGGACCCAGGAGGCAGCATGGTTGGGCAGGAGCTGCCTGGCGAAGGCTGAGTCTGCTCCTTGCAGCTCCACGGTATTTAAGGGGGGAAGGTGGCAAGGAGGGGGAGGGAAGAGGGAGGAGAGGCGCCTGCGTCAGAGCTGGACCCCCCCCCCAGGGCCTCCAGGAACACCCTCCTGCGCTCCAAGAGGCAAAGCCTTCCCCTTCCCAGCACAAAACACAGGCAGGGAGTCAGCCTCCCCATTCTCAGCCTCCTTTCCCTACATCCCTTTTACGCCTCCCGCCTAAAGCATCCTTTCCATCTTTAAGCCCTTCCCTGCCCTCTGTCTGTGCTTTCTAGTCAATGGAGGGGGAACCAGGGAATTTCATAAACAAGGAATAAAAGGTAAAGGTAAAGGTTTCCCCTGATGTTAAGTCCAGTCGTGACCGACTCTGGGGGTTGGTGCTCATCTCCATTTCTAAGCCAAAGAGCCGGCGTTGTCCGTAGACACCTCCAAGGTCATGTGGCCGGCATGACTGCATGGAGCACTGTTACCTTTCCGCCGGAGCGGTACCTATTGATCTACTCACATTTGCATGCTTTCGAACTGCTAGGTTGGCAGGAGCTGGGGCTAACAGCGGGCGCCCATTCTGCTCCCAGGATTTGAACCGCAAGTTCAGCAGCTCAGCGCTTTAACACATTGCACCACCAGGGCCCCCAGAAACAAGGAATACTCTGGGGTATTTTTGAAAGTTCCTTCCTCTGAAAGATTGCTGCCAGAGCCTGTTATATTCCTTGGTGGTCCCCTCCAAGTCTTTTATTTTTCGTATCAGGAGTGACTTGAGAAACTGCAAGTTGCTTCTGGTGTGAGAGAATTGGCCATCTGCAAGGATGTTGCCCAGGGGACACCCGGATGTTTTGATGGTTTACCATCCTTGTTGGAGACTTCTCTCATGTCCTCACATGGGGAGCTGGAGCTGACAGAGAGAGCTCATCCGCACTCTCACCAGATTTGAACCTGCAACACAAACTTCAGGTTAGCAGTCCTGCCAAGACATGGGTTTAACCCATTGCGCCACCAAGGGCTTCTAAGTATTTATCAGGGTTGACCCTGATCAGATCAGAGCTGCTGCCTTGCATGTGTGTTTGCCTTCCACTATTAAGAATAATAACCTTTATTTATAGACTGCCCTATCTCCCCAAGGGACTCAGGGTGGTTTTCAACCATCTGGCTACCATTCAATGCCAAAAGAAAACCATACAAACAGTTTACATCAGGACAAGGCACATTAGACAATATAAACAACCTAACTGTATTGTCAAAGGCTTTCATGGCTGGAATCACTGGGTTGCTGTGAGTTTTCTGGGCTGTATGGCCACGTTCCAGAAGCATTCTCTCCTGACGTTTTGCCCACATCTGTAGCAAGCATCCTCAGAGGTTGTGAGGCTTCTTGGAAACTAGGCAAGTGTGGTTTATATATCTGTGGAAGGTCTAGGGTGAGAGAAAGAACTCTTGCCTGTTGGAGGCAAGTGTGAATGTTGCAATTAATCACCTTGATTAGCATTGAAAAGCCTTGCAGCTTCCAAGCCTGGCTGATTCCTGCCTGGGGGAATCCTTTGTCTGGAGGCGTTAGCTGGCCCTGATTGTATCATGTCTAGAATTCTTCTGTTTTCAGAGTGTAGTTCTTTATTTACTGCCCTGATTTTAGAGTTTTTTTTTAAAAAAAGCTGCAAAGCTTTTTAATGCTAATCAAGGTGATTAATTGCAACATTCACACTTGCCTCCAACAGATAGAGTTTTTTCTCTCACCCTGGAACTTCCCCACTTGCTTAGATTGCTGTGAGACTTCCGGGCTGTATGGCCATGATCCAGAAGCTTTCTCTCCTGACATTTCACCCACATCTGTGGCAGGCATCCTCAGAGGTTGTGAAGTATGTTGGAAACAAGGCAAGTGGGGTTTATATATCTGTGCAATGTCAGGGAAATTCCACACATAAAACAATCAGGGCCAGGTAACACCTCCCAACAAAGGATTTCCCCAGGCCGTATCAGCCAGACTTTGAAACTGCAAGGCTTTTCAATGCTAATCAAGGTGATTAATTGCAACCTTCCTTGCCTAGTTTCAAACAGACCTCACAGACCTGCTCCAAGATCAGACAGATCTGGTGCTTTTAAGGTATTTTTCTCCCCCACCCCATTGCTTTTGCTCTCACTCTCCTTCCATGGATTCTTTTCTTCACCGCGTATCTGTCAAGGAGGATACTGTCAAGGAGGATACTGCATTAAACATGTCGTATTTTAATAGTATTTTAATAGTGTATTTTGTATTGTATTTAATACTCTGGTTTTTATGTATTTATTTGTTTGTCCTATATCTGAAAGACCTATGGTCTAAGCATTGAATAAACTATGTGTGTGAGCATTGAGCAGAGAGGGGGGAACCCCCCCCCCCGAATTCTCAAGGGAAAGGGCTTGGATGGTGAGGAAACCCTTTTGAATGGAAATCATGATATGTCTTCGCTCACCGGTAAGGACCACCCACGCATGCCCACGTTCAATGAGCTCGCCCACATTCACACACACTCCCCCCTTTTCTTCAAAGGAGCCGCATTTGTAAAAAGCCAAGTCTTCTGCTCAGCCAATTTTTAAAAAACCAACCCATTTAATCCCTTCTGGAGAAGTTCAGGAGGATGCGTTTTTCACTGCAGCCTGATTACTAAGGCATTTGTTAGGACTCCAAGACATGGGAGCAAACCCGGAGAGAGGAGACTCTTGACGTCAGCATCTCTCCAAACTGTCTCCAGGCTGCTTGGCTGAGTTCTTTATTTTTCAAGGCCAGGTAAATCCAAGGGATCTTTCCTCACAACTCTAGTTGTGTCTCATTGGATTTTAAAAAGTGCCCATATCATTTTCAGGGTCTCCTTTTCTCTCTGGACAAGAACAGAGCTGGAATAATGTGTCATGTATGTTGCAGGTATAACTCTGCAACCAGGTGCCTTTTGCTAGGACCAGCCCAATCCTTAGGCAAAAGGAGGCAACGGCCTCAGATGACAGATGCTAGAGCAGCGTTTCTCAACCTGAGGGTCAGGATCCGTGGGGAGGGTCACAAGGGGGGTTCAGAGGGGTCGCCAAAGACCAGTATTTTCTGTTGGTTTCTGTAGGAAGTTTGGCCCAATTCTATCGTTGGTGAGGTTCAAGGTGCTCTTTGATTGTATGTGAACTATAAATTCCAGCAACTACAACTCCCAAATGTCAAGGTCTATTTTCCCTAAACTCCACCAGTTTTCAAATTTGGGCATATTGAGTATTCATGCCAAGTTTGGCCCAGATACGTCTTTGTGTGAGTCTACAGTGCTCTCTGGAAGTAGGTGAACTACAACTCCAAAACTCAAGGTCAATGCCCACCAAACCCTTCCAGTATTTCCTGTTGGTCATGGGAGGCATCCAAGGAGAGAAGCTGGATCAGTCAAAGGCAGCCACAGAGACTCATGTTGCCAGGAACAGCCTCTGGACAGAGCAGAAGGATGAGAAGATGGCCAAGGGAGTTGAGTTGGTCTTTCCTACTTGACATGTTGAAGTACGCGTCTTTTTTTTGCAGAGCATTTTTCCTGGAGGTGTGCAGGAGGGGGCTGCAGTCGCAATTTTCTATTTTCTATTTTCTAAGAAATGGTATCTGGCTTCTTCTGAATTGCTCTATTTCAACAGCCAGCTCAAACAAGCTGTACTTTTGTTCTCTCCCTATCGACACAAATGAGCTAGATGTGAGAATGTCTCTATTAAGCGAGGCTAATTATTATTTTAAGGACTACAATATTCTCCATCCATTAGTAGCTGAAGTTATCCACTGTAAACAGATGAAGCTAGGCAAACAATTTGTAACAATAGAAGCATTCATGTGCATCCACACACACAAAGAAAGATATGTTAGTATGACAATGTATGCATTTATGTATATACCCATTTATTTCTTTATTTGTCAGCTTGCTAACCCCGCAGAGTATCATTCTGTGCCATCCAGCTTCTTCACAGCCCTTGCTTTAAACAATGAGCAAAGAATGCTCTGGCCAGGACCAAGGGATCATTCATCTATCAAATGTTGATGAACCACTGCTACCATATTGACTAAAGACTGGAGTCCAAAGATATCTAAAGCATTATAGGCTCCCTGGACTTAACCATGTTTTCAAATATTTTTCCTTATGAAAGAAACAAAAAAAAATCTCAATAGCTCTAATGCCAAAGTAGAAATTTCATGGCATAGCATACAGTCCTCCAGTTTATGTTGTATACAGTGATGAAACAGTTGTAACATTAGGCAGAGTACTCAAATGCACAACATAGTTCCAGAATTAGCTCTCCAACCTTTCCTAAGTGTAGTTAGCATGCTCTCATATTTAAACTGTTGTAGTTGGCCTTCAAGTCACTTGTGACTTAGGGTGACTCTAAATGAACTTATCACATGTTTTTAGCAGAATTTGCTCTTCTCTTCCTCTAAGTTCAAGAGACTGTGAGTTGGCTTCCATGGCCAAGTGGGGATTTGAACCCTAGTCTCCCAGTGGTCTAATCCAGACCAATGAGAGGATGATAATTTTATACTGAAAAACTTTCAGCTAAGGTGCTACATGATTTAGTGGGCCCTGAAGATCTGCTCCCATTCATTCCCAATCTATAGACTTCTAGCACAAGCTAGGACCACATAATGTAAACAAAGACAAGATGCAATCCCACGGGAAGCATAATTGTATGCTGTACCCTTGCTTCTCCCACCTCACTCACGACATGCAAGAAGCTTCTCCTGCTACTGTTGCATTGGTAGACTTCCCGGTGGTGGTGCAGGCAGCTTTAGGAGCAGTAGTTATTCCACTCAGCTCCAATGTTACTGCTGGAGAAGAAATGTGCCCCAGAGGAGGTGGTGAGGACACTGAAAACATAATGTTGCCTTCTCTAGCCAGGACAGGCTCCATAACTTCAGGGACAGGAAGAAGGAAGAAAAAGCTGTGAGATGACATTCAGCTACAAATGAGTAGCAAGCCAGATCATGACTAATCATGATAAACTCTGTTCTCACATTCCCCAGGAAAGGGTGAATACCATCACCAGGTGGATTTTCAGGCCATCCAATGAAATATAATCATTTTGGAGATGTGCCTACAATACCCCTAAGCACTGCTGGTCAAGTGATGTTTCTGAACTTCCTTTTATAGATACTTATTTTTAAAGAAGCGGGTTAATTAGGTGATCTATTGTGGGCATACCTGCTCTGAACAGCACTGGCTTGCCTGGCATCATGGCAGCAAGACCTGCATCTTTCTATCCCCAGGAACAAATCCCTGGCTATAGTAGAACCATGCCCACAGTCTCTGTTCTTCTATCCACCATTGTCACATCCTGATCTCCAACCTCTACAAAGCCCCTAGGAGCACATTAGTGAACTATACTATCCACAGATCTTGACCCTTCATACAAAGTCAATTCCTTCTTCAGCCGCATCCTATCCCAGCCCTATAGGTTCTACACTGGAAACTTCTATAACAAACTTACTGTAACTTCCTTCTCAGGCATCTTTGTCATGTGTTGTGAATTAAACAACTGCCCAATGTGCCCATCTGGCCTGAGGTTCATCAGTGGCACCAACATCTCTTCTAAGCATGCAACCAGAACTTTTCTGGTAGCAGTCCAGCAGTGGCCAAGCGCATTTCAATGAGAAGGCCACAAGGAGGGAATTTAGGCAAGAGCTTCCCCTGCACTTGCTCCCCATCAATTGGTGTACAGAAGCCCTCTGCCTCTAATCTTAGTGGGAGCCGCCATGGTCAGGAGACAATGACAGTTTTGTTGAAGACCATTGCAAAGCCTATCAAAATTGACAGCCACTTCACTGACTTTTAGCAGTGCTTTTCACAGCATAATTATGAGCTGTGTGAAGAAGTATGACGTCTGATCTCATTTTATTAGTTCTACAGTCAGTCTTCCACATTTGCTGCAGTTAGTGGCACAGGGCCCGCACAAAAATAGAAAAGCCATGAATAAAATACCACTAGTTTTACTTCTCTGGGAATCCCTAGCATAACTCTTACACCAGAAGGACCTACAAATGCCACGGGAAGCATTTCTTCCAGGAATCTCTGACTCCTCCAGTGTAAAACTATAGATTAGTTGACCATAGGGTTGCATTGGAGGAGCCAGAGATTCCTAAGGAGAACATATTAATCAAACATGCAAATATTCAAATTTGCAAGTGAAATTTACAAATTTGGAGGGCTGACTGTATTATGAGATGGATTTAGGTAATTAATAGGCATAACCCCCTTTCTCAAGAGCCTACATACTTTTTCTCATTAGCTTAGTGTCAATAGAGGACAATCTTGGTCCCCAGATGCTGATAGACTAAAAGAATTAATTTATCCATGTTGCTTCCCCGCTCCCACTTTCCAGGGGACCAGACCTCTGGTGGTTCATTGAACTAAGAATAACGCTGCCATATTATTTTCTCAATATGTTGGACTCTGCTATTTCTCATGTGTTTTCCTGACAGATCCTCAGATGATTCTGCTTTGCTTCAGGCAAGACATGTAACCTCTCTCTTGTAATTATGTTTGTGATGATTCTAAAGAGAAAAAGAGGAAAGAGCCACCAGTCGAGATCCCAGATAATGTGTTTCTCCCTAAAACCCATCACAACAAGCTCTCAGAGGGGCTTTTTCTGCTATCCATTTTAAAAGAAAGACATTAATTCATTTTTATTACAATACTATGGCAGTTTGATCTGATCCGAAGTGTCTCCTGCACATCTGGAATTGTCACTTCTGGGATCAATCAATGCAAATTTCCCCTCCATTTGCAAGTCTAGAAATGACAGATTGCGGTATCTGTTTTCGAAAGAGGATGAAAAACTATCATAACCTGCCACGGAAAATGAACTGAAGAAGTACATTAGCACTGCAATAAATAGCGTCTTGAATTTCACTCAGAGACATCCTGAAAGGAAACACATTTCCCATCAGATCTTCTTCTCCCCAGAATGATGGGATAGCTCAAGAGACATGGGTCCCAGCAGGAGGCTAAGGGTCTCTCCTTTCAAAGGCTGGATTGAAGAAAAGGAACAGCGGGTGCTCTCTTTCATCATTTACCTCATGCTTCCTTCAGAGACATCATTTGTCCTGCTCACTTCTTTGTGCTGCTTTCCTTGTTGGATTGTAGAAAGCAGACAAGCAAATGTCTCAAGGTTGTATTCTCTGGGGAAATATTACCTGAAATTCTTTGAAAACATTGTACTGTCTGAAGCAGAGGGAAAGACAGTGTCTTTTTCTAATTCATTGTACAACATCTGATTGGGACTTCTGGTGATGGAACTGGGGATGGAGCATCTTCCACTATCCTTGGAGACATCAGGATAGATTGGAGGGTACTCAGCATGGCCCATGGCACTTCCAGCTTTGTCCCTGAACATCTTCCTGTATCTGCCTCCTGAGGTTATTGCCTCTCTCTCCTGAATGGTAGGCTTGACCCTGAGCACAACAGGAGGATGAGCTCCATTTTAAGTACATAATTTTATTGCAGGCTACAAAATCTTGCAAGAAGGCCCACAGTTCCATTTCAAATATCTTTGAAATGGAACTGCTTTATTTACCAGGTCCACATCCACAGGTTCAGAAAGCAAAACTCTGAATGTACCACACATTATGCTAGTTTTCTAGCTTTGGTCGTCACAAATGTCCAGATATAAGTGCAATAACAAGAATCTAGATACAGTAGAGTCTCACTTATCCAACACTCGCTTATCCAACGTTCTGGATTATCCAACGCATTTTTGTAGTCAATATATTCAATACATCGTGATATTTTGGTGCTAAATGAGTAAATACAGTAATTACTACATAGCATTACTGTGTATTGAATTACTTTTTCTGTCAAATTTGTTGTATAACATGAAGTTTTGGTGCTTAATTTGTAAAATCATAACCTAATTTGATGTTTAATAGACTTCTCCTTAATCTCTCCTTATTATCCAACATATTTGCTTATCCAACGTTCTGCCGGCCCGTTTATGTTGGATAAGTGAGACTCTCCTGTACTAAAGTGGGATAAAATAAAAGATAAATGTGGTCAAGGGAACTGGATAGCATGGTTAGGTCTGTCCAGTAAAGCCCAGGCCATGAAAAGAAGAGAAGTAGTTGAAACCCCACTGGATAGAATAATTAAAAGGAAAATAGACATAGATAAAGGAATAACTGGGCTATTGTATGATGTACTAATCACATTAACTTACAATACAAAAATAACCATTATAGATAATTGGAAACAGGAAAAAACTTCACTGAGAAATTAATTGGGACTTGGATTGACAATATTCATAAAATTAAGCATATAAGGATTAAAGAAACACAAAGGAAAATAATATCTAAATTGTATAGAACCCCACTCCAAGTAGCACAAATAACGGGAAATACTTCAAATAAGTGTTGGCATAACTGTGGGGAAATAGGTACATTTTCCCACATTGAGTGGGACTGTAGAAAAATTCAGAACTTCTATAGAAAAATAAGAAAAATAATGGAAGAAATAATAGTGAAAGAATTAATATGGGACAAAGCTAGATACATGTCTCTCACAGTAAAGGTAAGGGAAGATAACAATAATTGGACAGAGATTCTAAAATACATGACAGCCGCAATACAAGCCACGATAGCCCGAGGATGGAGGGATGATACAAAATGGGATGTAGAAACCTGGTGGGCTTATATATCAGAATATATAATTAACGATTTCATCATTCAAAAGAAAAAAATATATACAAATAGCCTAAAAGATCAAGACTGGTTAAGGAAATGGACTGTTCTAATCGATAAAATAGACGGAGACGAAAGATACCGCACCTTGAACCAGGCGTTCCACACAATTAAACTGATGTATTGACAATTTTGAATGGCTGTTCCAGGGGGGTGGGGGTGGAGGGTGATACATTTCTAAGAACTGTTTAAAATGTCATTTAAGAAATAGTTACCTTTGGAACAATGTATAATGTAATAAGTTATGTATGGCAAAAATAGTTAATTGTTATGATGTATCAAAAAGAAATAAAAAATTAATAATAATAATAATAATAATAATTAAAAAAACAAGAATCTAGATCAGAGATATGGGACATGGACCTTATGGATTACGTTGGAATGCAACTCCTATCATCCCTCCCTATTGGCTATGCTGATGAGAGCTGATGGCAAATGGGGTCCTCAAATATTGGGGGGGGGGCTCAATGACCCCAATCCCTGGGCTAGGAATAACATAGCAAGAGCTAGTTTTTAAGCAGATTGAACTGATGACCAGAGGTGCGAATCATAGAGTTGGAAGAGACTTCATGGGCCATCAAGTCCAACCCCCTGCCAAGAAGCAGGTAAATCGCATTCAAAGCACACCCGAGAGATGGCCATCTAGCCTCTGTTTCAAAGCCTCCACAGAAGGAGCCTCCACCACAATCTGGGGCAGAGAGTTCCACTGGTGAACAGCTCTCATAGTGAGGAAGTTCTTCCTGATGTTCAGGTAGAATCTCTTTTCCTGTAGTTTGAAGCCATTGTTCCACATCCTAGTCTCCAGAGCAGCAGAAAACAAGCTTGCTTCCTCCTCCCTATGACTTCCCCGCACATATTTATACATGGCCATCTTGTGGTCCTCCAATAATGTTGGATGGCAGCTCCAAGCATTCTTCACAATTCACTATAATGGCTAGGGCCATTGAGCGTTGTAGTCCAAAAACATTCAGAGGATGATACAATTCCCACTGCTGTGTTAAACGAACTCATCTCTTTCAGTTGCCCACCTACAAATACAGATATACAAACAGACCATACAGAAAGCCATGCAGTGTGTCTCAAGTCTGCCTTGTGAATTCTTCCATGCAGCATTCTCTGTGACATGCTTTTTTCTTTAGAGTTCAATGAGCACTGAGCTCAGCACATGAGCCCTAAATACTCTAAATAGTTCTATTCACATCCATTCAAAAGCAAGTGCCATTGAGTCTTATTCCCATTAACACGAAGGGTGCATCTATACATTAGAATTAATGGAGTTAGGCAACACTTTTGCTGCAGTGACTCAAAACTATGGAATCCTAGAAGATGCAATAAGGTTTTTAGCTTTTTGTGCCAAACAGTACTGGTGTCTCACTAAACCACAGCTTCCAGGATTCTATAGAATTGAGCCATGACAGTGGTGTCAAACTGCATTAATTCTACAGTGTAGATGCACCTGTAGAGACTTCTTTTGTTGCAGCTGATATAAGATTTGGTAGGAGGGCCATACACTGATGATTTTGATAGCATCAGAGGTTGTGAAAGGTGAATCTACTTCAATTCAGCCTGCTGAGTAGCTAATTTAAAGTCTGGACTAAAACCAAATGTGGATTCACTGTCCCACTGACATGAAAGTCACATTTGCCATCAGTGGAGCAGAGAAATAAATATAACACCTCTTAGTAGGCAGGATTCTAAAAAAAACATCATTATTAATGGATTTAATTGTGGATTTCTTAATACTGTTTATATTTAATTCTGTTTTAATGTTTTCATATTTGCATATTTTAAATTGCATGCTAATGCTTTTATATTAAGTCACTTTGAGTCTTCTTCAAAGGAGATAAAGTGGCGTATAAATAATAACAATTACAGTAGAGTCTCACTAATCCAAGCCTCGCTTATCCAAGCCTCTGGATAATCCAAGCCATTTTTGTAGTCAATGTTTCCAATATATCGTGATATTTTGGTGCTAAATTCATAAATACAGTAATTACAACATAACATTACTGCGTATTGAACTACTTTTTCTGTCAAATTTGTTGTATAACATGAAGTTTTGGTGCTTAATTTGTAAAATCATAACCTAATTTGATGTTTAATAGGCTTTTCCTTGATCAGGCCTTATAATCCAAGATATTCGCTTATCCAAGCTTCTGCTGGCCCGTTTAGCTTGGATTAGTGAGACTCTACTGTATAATTATAATTATTAACTAAGAAGAGAACAGATCATTTATTGTCCATGACCATGGACTACAGGGTAGCAGTGATATATCTGTTCATGCTAATTTTCCTTTTTATGTTCTCAGCAATCTGAGTTCCTTTGGCTACCTTAACAATTCACACATTTATCATGCTTTGTTTCTAAATAAGGGCACTGCTCAATTAAAGAAAAACACTTTGGAGCTGGCTGGAAGACTCACAAGAGGCTTGTTTCAAAACCATAAATTAAATCTACCTTTGTGGTCAACAAAATATAGTGACTCCAAAGGAACTGTCTAGAGCCAAGTAAGTAGTCATTTTTAAAAGAAAAAGATGATCACAGTAGTTATTCACACATCGCCCTCCATTTCAAACACAGCGTCCTATGGACATTTCTTCCCATTGACTCTCACATGTAAAGAAACAAATTGCGCCCTTATTGATTTTTATGGGCAACACAGTAGATCATAAAAATAAAGGAAAGCCTCGCTGCAAAAAGGCTTCATTCTTGAGATGAATGCCTAGCCATTCCTTCTTACTGTTCATTTGTTGCGGATGATTCCCCTTGGCATCTTATAAGGTACTCTGCTCTCTCATTTTTCATATGAAGAAGCAAGGGGAAGCCAGCACTTGTTATGTCATCTATTCCGTAGACAAGAAGGGGAGTGGATTTGCTTTTCACACAGATAGTCCCAGGTTCCAAATCAAGCATCGTTGGTTGTTGTTAGGGTTGTGCTTTCAGGGTAAACCTTGACCTGTTTCGTATCCTGGCTTTTTGGTGGCCTTGATCCATTTTTTGGGAGCCTCTCGAAATCTGGAGGGCAAATATCTGTTTTCGCTCTGGGGTGCTGAAAGATCCGTTTTCTATTAGCCCATTATGGGAGGGGGGCTTCCTAGGCTCCCCTTCCTGTAATTTTAGGTATTGAAGCTGTTTTACACTAGAGGGTGCTCAGCTGCAGGCAGGCATGTGCTTTAAGGAGGCTTCTTACCTGTTTCTGCTCTAAAGGAGAGGTGCTTGGCTGCAGGTAGTCATGCCCTCTTTCTGGATCTGCACGCCGTACACACATACACTCTCTTTCCAAGGCAAGGAGGCAAGTTCTCATTCTTACTCTAGAGGAGGCGCTTGGCTGCAGGTAGGCACACATGCTTTCTGGGTCTGCATGCCACACACACACTCCTTTTCAAAGCAAGGAGGCAACAGGCAAGTTCTCATTCCTATTCTAGAGGAGGAGCTTGGCTGCAGGAACGTGCACATACTTTCTGGGCCTGCACGCCACACGTGCACTGTTTTCCAAGGCAAGGAGGCAACAGACAAGTTCTCATTCCTATTCTAGAGGAGGAGCTTGGCTGCAGGAACGTGCACATACTTTCTGGGCCTGCACGCCACACGTGCACTGTTTTCCAAGGCAAG
Source organism: Anolis carolinensis (assembly GCF_035594765.1). NCBI lineage: Eukaryota > Metazoa > Chordata > Lepidosauria > Squamata > Anolidae > Anolis > Anolis carolinensis. The sequence continues at coordinate 163,668,134 of NC_085841.1, forward strand.
GAGGCAACAGACAAGTTCTCATTCCTATTCTAGAGGAGGAGCTTGGCTGCAGGAATGTGCACATACTTTCTGGGCCTGCACGCCACACGTGCACTGTTTTCCAAGGCAAGGAGGCAACAGACAAGTTCTCATTCTTACTCTAGAGGAGGCGCTTGGCTGCAGGCAAGCACATGCACTTTCTGTGCCTGCATGCACGCCACACTACATGCACTCTCTTTCCAAGGCAAAGAGGCATGAAGCGCCCACATGCTCACTAAAAGCAGGTGAGGAGCTGGGATCGACTCCTGCTTGCTTTAGTATTGAGCTGATTTCTGTACTGGGAAGAGTCGTGCTTCCAAAGGTAATGAAAGTAATCATACTGATAATAAAAAAACTGTATACCCCATCACCATATCGCCGAAGGGACTTAGGGTGGCTCACAAAAGCACTCCAAAAGTGCCACACATAACAAGCAATACATAAGCATATAAAACAGCGACATAAGTCTAAAAACAATATGCACATATAAAGTTCCAATAGAATGGATGAAACGAAGGAAAACGGTTCCACGCACAACTCTAATACTCATAAATAGCAGAAACTATCAGGAAGCAATGGGGCTGCCAATCACAATAAATAATATAAGGGTAGGGAAACCAATAGTCTGAGGCGTTTTCTACACTGCCATGTAAAATCCAGATTATTTTCTTTGAACTGGATTATTTGGCAGTTAGACTCATATAATCCATTTGAAATCAGAATGTGGATTATCTGCTTTGATAAACTGGATTATATGGCTGTTTAGAAGTGGACTTACTCAAACAGTAATATGTCTTGGATTGGTCTCATATTAGGGCCTTTGCATGAATAGCAGGCAAAAAAGGGTAACGTCATCTATTTAGTCATCTGTGTGGCTGCAAGGACAGTAACCAACTGACAAGAAATGGCAGGCTGTACTGTGACTGCAAGGTGGGCAGGAAGAGCTTCCCATGTTTCAGGTAACTCATTAAGCAATGTAGTGGTTCTTATTGCTAATCCATGCAAATAGAAATCTCAAGGGCAGTACACTGTTTCAACTACAAAAAGTGAACTCTCTAAGTGTGTATCTACACCAGTGGTTCTCAACCTGTGGGTCCCCAGATGTTTAGGACTCTAACTCCCAGAAATCTTACCAGCTGGTAAGCTGCCTGAGATTTCTGAGAGTTGTAGACCTGGAGACTCACAGATTGAGAACTACTGATCTATACTGTAGAATTCATTCAGTTTGATACCACTTTAACAGCCATGGCCCAATGCTATGGAATCATGGAAGTTGTAGTTTCACAAGACACAACCTTTTCTATCAAAGTGTGCAGGTGCATCATTAACTACAAACACTTGGCAGTTCTGTCAAACCGCATTAGTTCTGGTGTAGACACACACACCTCAGATCTTCATTGTGGGGACTGTTTAATAGATTCTAGCATTTCGACAACAGTTTGCAAGTTAAATAAGCCAAATGCCATGGGTTTGTCCATTTTATTCCCCTTTTTTATTATCAGTAAATATTATCTTTCAGCATGGTGGGATTCTCCTTCTCTGGAGGTTTTTAAGCAAAGGTTGGATGGCCATCTGTTGGGTGTGCTTTGATTGTTTTCCTGCAGCGAATTGGACTCGATGGCCCTTGTAGTCTCTTCCAGTTCTATATGATTCTAAGATGCCTTCTTGACACACCATTAGCAGGCTTTGCATCCTCTGCACAGACTCTGATGTTTTGCTGACCCTGTATCAAGCTTAGCAAATGTCCCACAGGGTTGATAGATACCTGTATGGTTCACAGGCTGCAATTGAACAGCCTGAAATGGACACAAGAGGGTTATTTTGCACATAGAACAGCCAACACTGCAGTTAGGTCTTATTAAACTATTCATCCTGGCAGATAAGAATATGAAATCATACTTCAGAAGAATATGAAATCACGTCAGAAGTAAGTCAGCCCTCATTCTTCTATCTCTTGATCTAGGTGTAGGGGGAGGGACGGGCTTGTTACAAGCTGCTTCTGCTTGGAGCAAATAACAGCTTTCTTTGGCTGAATCCACTTCAATGCTGGTCCTGTTGGAATACATGTCATTCCACTGAATTCAGAGTGAAAGCACTTCTTTTCTATTCCTGGGGGCTTTACATCGATTAAACCCCATCATCCCCATCACTATTTTTGGTGCATTGGGGACGATTTGTTTACAAACTAACTGATCTGTGTGTTGTCGAAGGCTTTCATGGCTGGAATCACTGGGTTGCTGTGAGTTTTCCAAGCTGTATGGCCATGTCCAGAAGAATTATCTCCTGACATTTCGCTCACATCTATGGTAGGCATCCTCAGAGGCTGTGAGGTCTGTTGGAAACTAGGAAAGTGGGGTTTATATATCTGTGCAGGGTCCAGGGTGGGAGAAAGAACTCTTGTCAGTTTGACGCAAGTGTGAGTGTTCCATTTGACCACCTTGATTAGCATTGAATAGCCTTGCAGCTTCAAAGCCCGGCTGCTTCCTATCTGGGGGAATCCTTTGTTGGGAGGTGTTAGCTGGCCTTGATTGTTTCCTATCTGGAATTCCTCTGTTTTCAGAGCGTTGTTCTTTATTTGCTGTCCTGATTTTAGAGCTTTTTAATATTGTTAGCCAGATTTTGTTCGTTTTCATTGTTTTCGCCTTTCTGTTGAAATTGTCCCCATGCCTGTGGATTTCAATGGCTTCTCTGTGTAGTCTGACATGGTGGTTGTTAGAGTGGTCCAGTATTTCTGTGTTCTCAGATAATATGCTTGTCCAAGTTGGTTCATCAAGTGCTCTGCTATGACTGACTTCTCTGGTTGGCTTAGTCTGCAGTGCCTTTCATGTTCCTTGATTTGTGTTTGGGCAATGCTGCATTTGGTGGTCCCTATGTAGACTTGTCCACAGCTGCATGGTATACGGTAGACTCCTGCAGAGGTGAGAGGATCTCTCTTGTCCTTTGCTGAATGTAGCATGTCTTGGATTTTCTTAGTGAGTTTTTACGTAGTTTGTAAGTTGTGTTTCTTCATTAGTTTCCCAATGCGGTCAGTGGTTCCCTTGTTGTATGGTAGGAATATTTTCCTCTGGGTGGTTCTTTGTCTTTACTCTCGTAGCTTGGTCTTGAAGTTCTTCTGATGTCTGTAGTGGCTTAGGACCTTATTTAGTTCTTCTTCTCCATGGCTGCAAATAGTGAAAGTGTCATCCACAAATCTCAAACATATAGTGGGCTTTTTTGTGATGGAGTATCCATTGGCCTGTAGAGCCCAGCTTAGCTGATTCAGTTTACCTTGGAGGAGGTGGAGTTCATCTCATCATATCAGATGCTGTTGAACACATGATGTTCTTGAGGATTTGAATGTTTTCCATGCTTGAAGGCCTAAATATGATTTTAGAAAACTGATATTTTATCCCGCATTTTCCAAGAAAAACAAATGTTTTTTTATGTGTACCCTCCAGTTCGAGTTTGCTTGGGTATGGAGCCGGGAGGAAGTATTTGGAGTGGGTGGTTCAGGTATATGGGAAGTTACCTGTGTCAGGTTGTCACTTTATCATTCTTGCCAAGAAAACCTACTTCCTTTGTTTCTTGACATTATTTTAAAGGTGTATTTGTGTGAATACTATCACCATCAGTATAGGACATCAGATCTCTGAAATACCAGGAGCCAAGTTTAAGATCAGAATCAACTGCATGGCAAAAATGTTAACATCTGACTTTAATTAAGCCTACTTTTTAAAAGAAGTTTATTCACAGATAACAGTCCAAGATGATAAAATGATTGTGCTTATTATCAACACCAGCATCTGCTGTCAGTGGGCACATGAGTTAAACTGTAAAAATAGCAACCACCTCTTAGGAAACTAATCAAAATAAGTCTATTTGCAACAATTCTTTTCTTTAAAAATCCCACGCAATAACTGCTCACATGTAACCAAGGAGGGTGATACACTGATAGTTGGAAAGCTAGCCTCCATGTGCAGTTTAATAAGGATGTGCTCTGATATTTGATCATACAACACTAGAAAATGTGGAGTTCAAAAAGTGGGTAAGGATGAAAGATTTTCTTTTTTCTTTTCTTCTATTTGGTGGGGAAATGGGTAAAAAATAGTTTGAAGTCATACAACACCAACCAAAAAAGAGATAGCAGGCTAGTTATTACTGGAGTCTATCGTTACCCACCAGTCTGTTTGCAAGAAACTGCTTTTATACAGGGAAGCTGAACCTTTTGTTAGGCCTTTAACTCAGCACAAAGATTTTACTATAGAAGCAAAATGAAGGGGAGAGAAGACAGAGTCCTTAAAGGACCCGTATTAAATCAATTTCTTAAGGTCTATGTTGTTATTATTTTCAGAAGGATGGAAGTCAGTAGTGGCTGGTGAGGCCAATGCCAATGTGAACTTTCTAGATGTGGGTAAGAAAACATATAGATACATAAAGCACTACAAAATGCCACTCCCTGTTTGGGCTATTGCAGTCTGTATTATGTGGACTTGACTTTGAAAAGGTCTTCTAAAGCCCATAAGACTGAAATAGGATGGCTGGTAGACTTGTGCGCAGATATGTTTGGAGTCAGCTCCTTCAGGAACCCATAACAGTAAGGGCCTTCTTGGTACAAAAACCTACCTGCAACGAAAGCAAACAGGAGCCGATTTCAGCTCCTCCTCCCCTATTCGGCATCACAGTTTAATCTTTTTTATTAATCCTAGCAAACAAGAAGAAAACTCTAATTCCCTGAAATCTACTACCAATTACCTCTCCTCTAGAGTAGAAACTAGTAGAAACAGTTGTAAGGAAGAATTAAACCCAAAGCAGAAAGGAGACTGAAGCATGCCAGGAAAAAAGAGGTTTTTTTAAATAAAGAAAACTCACAGAGAATAGCTCCAGGAGGTCATCAATCTTCCTTACCTGGAAGTGGGAAAGCCTCCTTAAAATGCCTTGGAAAGTGTGTGGCATAGTGCAAGGGCCTGGGAGAGAAAGTGTGCATGCCTGCCTGCAGCACCTCTCCTCTAGAGTAAAAACAGCTTTAAGAACTTGCCTACTTTAAATGCCATGGAAAGTGTGTGTGGCATGGTGCAGGCCTGGGAGAGAAAGTGTGTGCCTGCAGTATCTCTCCTCTAGAGTAGAAACAGCTTTAAGAAGCCTCCTTAAAGCACATGTGCCTTTCTGCAGTGCCTCTCCTCTAGAGCAGCAACAGGTAAGAAGCCCCCTTAAAGCACACGTGCCTGCCTGCAGCGCCTCTCCTCTAGAGTAAAAACAACGTTAAGAAACCTCCTTGAAGCACTCGTGCCTGCCTGCAATGCCTCTCCTCTAGAGAAGAAACAGCTTAAATGCCTAAAATGATGGGAAGGGGAGCCTGGGGAGGCCCCCCCCCCACAATGGCTGGATAGAAAACTAATCCTTCAGCACCCCAGAGAAAAAACAATTATCTACCCTCCCGAATTCAGGAGGCTCCCGAAAAATTGAAATCCGGGACACCAAAATGGATTGTGGTTACCTGGAATGCACAAGCCTAATGGCTGGGTTGCTCACTGTGACTAGATAATAGGATCTGCTCTGTATTTTAGTGAAAGAGTTATCTGCTTGGGAACAATAGTTCACCATTCTAGATAGCTTCATCACTAAAACCCAGATCAGAGCCTATTATCTAGCCCCAGTGAGCAGCCTGCAATAATTGAAACAGGGAGTTATATTTTGTAATACAGCACTTTGTGTGTTTTTATTTTTTCTCACCCACACCTGGGAACAGGGGCGGTTCAACCATTAGGCGAAGTATGCAGTTTCTGAAGGTGCTATCCTCTAGGGGGTGCCTAGGGGGCGCCGTTGAGGCACCTCCGCCCAGGCGTGGCCTTTCTGCCTCCGCAGCCGTGGCCTAGCCTGGCCTCCGTGGCGGCTGGGCCACCATGGCAGTTAAAAGTGGTGCCGAGGTGCCTTCACTTTAAAGCAGAGGCGCATAGTCACTTCCTTCAAGTGCTTTCCAAGCTTCGGTGCCATTGAGTCATGGCAATTAAAAGTGCTGCCAAGTTGCATTTGTTTACTTTACAGCAGGCATAGGCAAATTTCTGTCCTCCGATTGTTTTGGACGTCAGCTCCTACAATTCCTAACAGCAAGGGGCAACTATAAAAACTATTTGCTCAACTATCTATGGCAGGGATGGGGCAAACTTTGGCCCTCCGGGTGTTTGGACTGCAACTCCCACAAACAGCCTGTTAGGAATTGTGAGAGTTGGAGTCCAAAACACCCGGAGGGCCGAAGTTTGCCCCATGACTGATCTAAGGCAAACAATTGGCATAATAAAGCATACTGGGTTCAAGTTAACTAGCAAAGAAAGTGGGATGGTGGTCATATGGGGAGTCAAGGCTCTTCTGGACTCTTGGACCAGTTCTTAAACACGCTTCGTGTATTCCAAGTAGACTGAAACATACTTGTGGATTATCTGCCTTGATATTCTGGGTTATATGGCTGTGTGGAAGGACCCTCAGGGCTCTTCCACACAGCCATATAACCCAGAATATCAAGGCAAAATAACCCACAATATCTGCTTTGAACTGAGTTATCTGAGTCCACACTGCCCTATATCCCAGTTCAATGTTTGGTGCTAAATTTGCAAATATAGTAATTCCTACATAACATTACCATGTATTTAACTGCTTTTTCTGTTGATTTGTTGTAAAACATGATATTTTGGTGCTTAATTTGTAAACTCATAATGTAATTTGATGTTTAATAGGCTTCTCCTTAATCCCTCCTTATTATCCAATATTTTTGCTTATCCAACGCTTTTATTTTTCAGTAATTGGTTTTTTTTGGGGGGGGGGCAAAATTCTGTTCGCTTACACTTGAAAATTACCTAGGGCCAGCCCTGCCTGGGAAGTTACTTTCACATTCACACAAAAACTTGTTATTCACTATGGCATTTAAAAAGTAATTTGTTTTTTATCACTCATTGCAGTGTAAGAAATGAAAATTGTTACATTTCTTTTTGTTGTTGTTTAGAAGGAAAATCTGCAAGATTGATAAGCAAGTGGCAGTAAACTTGAAAAATCCTTATGAAATAAGCAATTTTAAGATGTAAATTTTTAAAGAAATAACTGGAAACTCCTAATTTATGTGCAATGGGCTCTCTTTTGCATTGAGGCAGTGAACTGAGATTGCTATCACTGCATATTGCTTGAAGTTAGCCGTTCTGTATAAAAAATATCCTTCAAGCCCTTTTCTTTAAGATTCTACAGTTTCAAGCCTGCAGTTGAGAGATGTTACAAGGAGAGCTGCAAAAACAAAACAACAAAAACACTGGGACTCTAAAAGGAAGTTATGGTGACCATCTAAGCATTTGTGTGGGTTCACTTATAGTGCAAAAACTCAAAGAAAGGAAGAAAACAAATCTATAATTTACTAAATGTCAAAAATGAGTGGGTGGAAAATGCAAACACACTTGCTGAGGGACATTCACCTTGCAGAATTCAAAGGAAGCTCATTTACAGAAGTGATGTGTAAAAAAAAAATCTCCTGTAACATGTAAAAAAAGTTTTTGGCTCATTTGTCCTTTTAAAGAATAAGATCCAAGCATTCTGTTTGTTTCTATTCCATTTACAACCCATCTTTCTTGCATTGGCGCACCAGTGCAGTGTAGTGGTTTGAATACTGGACTAAAATTTTGAGAGACCAAGGTTCAAATGATGAGATATGGAAACCTTCTAGGTGACCCTGGACATATCACACACTCTCAACCTTAGATAAAGTCAGTGGAGAATTCCCCTAAACAAATCTTGCAAAGAAAATCAAATGATATGTCATTCTAAACCAAAAGACTTGAAGGCACACAACTGTTTCCAATAAGCTCAAGGTGGCCTCTACACTTCTCTTTCCCATTTTAGCATCACAAATATCCTGCAAAGGACAAGCTAAAAGAGAGAAAGAATGTTTCATTGCTTGGTAGAGATTCTGTCGTTGTATGCCTTCAAATCATTTCTAACTCATGGTTACCCTAAAGTCAATTTTTCACAGGGTTTTCTGGGGTCATCTAATGGGATTCTATGCCAGGTGGGAACTGAACCCTGGTCTCCAGAGCTGTTGTTCAAACCTCAAACCACTGCACAACACTTTTATGGAGATGGGATCTAGATGTTATCAAAACCAAGATACACCAAACCCCACAACCCCAGGAGTGCCAAGAGGTGTCCCAGCCATAAAGTACATGGGCTACCTTTCCCCCAGAAGCCCAGTTCACCTAACCTCTGCAAGCAACCTCTAGCCTGAATCTACAAAAGATGTACAAGCACATATGCATACAAGGGGAAACATAGGGAAAGTCCTAAAATGCCTTCAGGCAATTGGTATAATCCCATCACAATACCTCTGTGCACCTAAAAATGAATTATAACCAAGAAGTGGTGCAATGGGTTAAACCCTTGTGCCAGCTGAACTGCTGGCCTGAAGGTTGGGTTGCTGACCAGAAGGTTGCAGATTCGAATCTGCGAGATGGGGTGAGCTCCTGTCTGTCAGCTCTAGCTTGCGGTTACATGAGAGAAGCCTCCCAGCTAACACATCTGGGCGTCCCTTGGGCAACGTCTCCATAGACAGTCAATTCTCTCACACCAGAAGTGACTTGCATTATGTTCTCAAGTTGCTTCTGACACAATAAAAAAACCCAAGAGGTCATGGAAGTTGCCAAATGCTGTGCCTTATCTCTTCCTGGGAACTCATTCAAGCATACCAACACCCATCGCCACCCATTGTTTAGCTAGCCAAATCTATTGTCCCCCCCCCCCAAATCCTGGCAGGAATACAGTAATTAGCACCCATCAACTTGGATCCTACCCACATTCCTTACCCACCAGAAGCAAACCAAAAAAACAGCCACAAACCTTCAAATTGAGCAATTGAAGTTTATTCAAGTTCCTGTCACAATCAGCTGCAATAGCAGATGGAGCGTTTCACCCAATCAGCATGCGGATCCTATCCAGCCCCAGCCTGCACCAATTAGAGCTCAAAGCAGCAGAATTCATTGTTTTGAATAGTTGTCAGACTGCTATAAATGTTTCCATATAGTTCCATTTGTCAAGGTTATGGTTTTATGTAGTGAAATGTTTAATTCATTGTTGCAATGTAAGTGTGGAAATTTGCTTTGGTTAGCATTCCAGGACAGAAGTAATTACAGTAGAGTCTCACTTATCCAACGTAAATGGGCCGGCAGAATGTTGGATAAGCAAATATGTTGGATAATAAGGAGGCATTAAGGAAAAGCCTATTAAACATCAAATTAGGTTATGATTTTACAAATGAAGCACCAAAACATCATGTTAGACAACAAATTTGGTAGAAAAAGTAGTTCAATACGCAGTAATGCTATGTAGTAATTACTGTATTTATGAATTTAGCACCAAAATATCACGATATATTGAAACATTGACTACAAAAATGCGTTGGATAATCCAGAACATTGGATAAGCGAGTGTTGGATAACTGAGACTCTACTGTAATCACATAGAGCAATGCTTTACTGCTAGAAGGGCAAAGCAATGAGACTTCCATTTTGCATACGTAGAAGGAAGACATGTCATAGACAATGGAATGTTGGGAGGAGTTATTCTTTACTGATAAATGCTTTCAGTCGCCATTATGAACTGCTTGAGACGAGACATGTATAGTAGCTTCTCTTTATGTACATAGCTGTAGATAATGTCAATAAAAGGCTTTGAACTGCCGAGATTGATGACAGTTTACTTTTCCGTGGGACTGGATAAGCATGCCATGTCTTTGGAAGAAGAGGAACCTGAGACGGGGAAAAGGTATTTGTCTCCATTAACCTCTCACGCACCGACACCATTGCCTTTATGTCAGATTTGAGCGCGCAGACTCTCCTGGCATCTACTTTGGTCAAGTGAATAAAACCTCTGTTCTTTGCCTTCAACCCATTCATATATCATTTGAACTTTAGAATCTAGGCATGCTGGGACCCTGAACTGATGGTTTAGCGGAGCTGGAATCATATATCATAGATATTCCATGTGCTAGTCCAAAACTGTGAGCATGACACTACCTAGCTTGTCATTTTAAGGAAAGGAAAAAAATAGAAAAAGAGCTTAGAAAATATTCCTATTAAATAATTCCTCAGAAGATAAGCTCAGATTGCTTATCAGCTAAACTATGTTTCATAGAATATACAGGAGGTAACTATGGGTACTACTGAAACCATGTATGCCTACAAGCATCTAGGAAATTGACAAAACCAGTTTGTGGTGTAACTGAAATGAACAAAATAGTTACATGAAGGAAATATAGCCATTCCACTTTCTTTAAAAAAATGAAGACCTTGATCATCCTCCTTAGATGTAAGATTAGAAAAACAAACAAAATCCTTAATTTCGTTTTCTTTCTGAAAATGCTGCAAATGTAAATATTTTTCTCCAATTGCATGGATTTGAGAACACTATGTAACACTATTTTTCCTGTGTTATAAATGTCATTTTCTAATTGGTTCTATCATAAAAACATGGGAAAGGTTTATTAAACTGTAAAAACTTTGTTGTCGTGAGACATCCTACAGCACATTTTGTTATAGTTTTCTAATGAGTATTTCATAGGGTCTCAACTAATTCAACATAGCTTGTGGCAGCCACAAAAATGAAGTTTCTGGAGTGTAACAACTACTTTCAAAGTATACTACACAATTAAACAAGAAACATTTTCTAACCAGGAACAGAAAATGTTTCAAATTTTGTTGCACAGTGAAATATAAGACACTTTGCATTCTCCTAGGTCCAGCATGTCTTTTTAAACCATTCAAGAGAATAAACATTTCAGATTGCCTTGTGATTTAGATTATCCTTGTACTCAGGTATGAAAGGATTTTTCAACACAGGTTTACCAACCAAAAAGATCAAAAGAGGCTGCCAGTGTATTGTATTCATTTACTTGCAGTGAGCAAGTATTGTGTAGGCTGGCATCATGCCAAGGATATTTATAGGCTTTTCTTAAAGAGAACAAAAGATAGTTGTAAATAGCTGTTGCATCTTGCCCAAGCAATTTTTTATGCTGCCCTTGCAGAGTCTGGAATTTATTGTTTTGTCTTTAGTAGAAAAGGATACAAAAGAAATGAAAGACAACTGCATGTATCTAAGCAGGGGTTATAACACAAATTAGAAGTTAATTGGTTTCAAAACTCTTCCTCTAGATTTCCATAACGGAAAATCATATACAGCAAGACCCCCATAACCACAGAATCCATGTCTTTAGTTTCACTTGTGCTGGAGGGGAAAATGATCTCTTTCTTTCTAGCCCCTCCAGGCAATTCTCTTGCATGCTTCCCTTTGAAGTTACCAAGGAATTGCAATAAAGGACCTAGCAAATTCCTGGAGAGGACATTTTTCGAGAAATCTTCCAACAAAATTATATGGGATTCTGGAACTGGAAGTGAGGTGATTTAATGACATTTGTCTATATCCTCAGTTTCATGTAACCACTGTCCAGCTGGGAACATAATAATAATAATAACTTTATTCTTATACCCCGCCCCATCTCCCCGAAGGGACTCGGGGCGGCTTACATGGGGCTATGCCCGGACACAACAGCACAAAATCAAAACAAAAACAATAAACAAATCAGCCAACAATAAAACATCAACATGGATAAAAACAGTCATAAAAGGTCAATATACAAAATAATGTGAACAGGGAGATTTTACTGTACAGTCAATGAGACCACTGGGGGAAGTCATCACATTTGAAGGTGGGAGCTCTATGGTTGAATTCCAACTCCCATCAGCCTGGCCATAGGTCAGTAGTTTCCACAATTGACAGAAGTTTCTTTGTTTTCTTCTGATTGCCTTTATCATGATGATGTTTTCCACTGTGAATTAGAAAGAAGTTTTCAACCAAACACAAGTTGTTCTCATGATACTCTGTTTTTTGGTATCCATTGCAGACTTCTATTGCATCTTTCCATCGCACAAATGGTTTAGCAACCAATGCACCAAGCTTCTGATGACCACCTTTACTCTCAACTTCTCCTCCAAACACTATACCGTACTTACAGAGTGCACCTTGTACATGAAATGAGTAGGCTAACCCAGGAAATCTGTTGAACCAGTTCGGTTGAAAACATAGATGTCTCTTCTTGTTCTCAGGAAATACATCTCCTGGCAATGGAGTCTGTGGATTCTGGGCTTTCACTTGGTCATCAGAAACAGTCTTGTTATATAAAGTTCAAGATCTAATAACGACTAAGCTTCTTGTCTTTGCTCCTGTTGGACTTCAACTCCCACAATTCCTAACAGCAGGTAAACTGACTGGGATTTCTGGGAGTTGAAGTCCAAAACAGTTGGAGAGCTGAAGTTTGCCCATTCCTGGGTTAGATGAACCAGTGGCAGACACCTCCGTTTCCAGTGTCCTCAGTTCCACCTGCAATCCAGGTGTGCATGTTCTGGGGTCTTCATCAGTACCAGCTGCTGCAATGTTTCTCAACCTGCTGCCTTCTTGGTCTTCAATATTTGGCTTTTTCTTTTTTGCCATGAACTCAAAACACATTCAGTTGCTTTGATAGATATTGAGGTATCTTCTGGAGTCAGGTAGATAAAAGGAAACACTAACAGCAACTAACAGGACTTTAAGTCTCAGAACAGCAACTCAAGATAGCAAACAATTGCACAGTAAGATAGCTGTGTTTGGAATGACCCAGAGCTGCTGCTTTCATGCCTTCCTTTTATACCCCAGTGGGAGGAGCAAGAAAGCGGATGCAAGAGCTCTGAAAGGGGAAAGAATAAGACAGCAGTGACATGACTACTTTCAGGTGTTTTTTGTAATACAGTATTTCAAAAACTATTAAAGATAATTACATGGGATAAAAACAAATGAAACTACGTAATAATACCTATAATTGTGTTTAAATTTCATTACAGAATGTTGATTAGAATCAGAGATATAGCATTTTGAAAGATCTCTTATATATTTTTACTTTAAATTTAAATATCTAAAAATCAGTATCTATGACCCACACATATTATTAAGTTTTTAGAAACTACATAAAAATATCTTTAATCTAGTACCTAGTAATTCAAAAAATACTTGATAGTTTGGGAGAAATTAAAGAATAAACGTTTAAAACAAGCACAAATAGTTGTTACATACCTGGAAACATCATATATTGTATTTAATCTTAGGTTTTTCTTATGGAGTTTAACCTGGGGAATCTGATTCTGATGTCACTTTGGTGGATTATGTCATCTTCATATTGAAAATGTTGATTAAACATCAGTGACGTCAAAACTTGGTCACTTCCACTATGTCAGCTATTGCTGTTATTGCAATGTAAATGGGCGGAAAGGTAGATAATGATAGTGTGAATAAATTATCAAAATTTGGTTGAGATAGTGCTTGTAGTTCTGGAGTAACTGTATTTTTATTCTTCTCATAGACTTAGCATGGGGATTTGGTTAACCAATTAAAATTCATGAGTAAACTAAGTTTTTTCCAACTCATAACCCCCTTCCCTCTTGACTACGGGCTTGATTATGCACACTTTTCTATTAAATAGACCAAACCAGGCCGATAGTCAGTTTAAAAATTGACAAGACTCCCACTGAGTTCAAAAAAGGGCAGCTGGTTATCTGGATTATTAACTGTTTACCATTTGTCACATGTTGTTGCATGCTAGGATATCAATGTTATAAGACAAAATGCAACAACATGAACAGAGGGGGAAATCCAGGCAAGGAAAACAATGGTGGAATATCTGGAACATTTTTGCTTTTATGCCAACTCCATTGGCAACAGACAAAGATATTCCCTGCCTACTGCTGAATCAGACTCTTTGAGCATCAGCCAACTAGTGCAATTGCCCAGACGTTTTCATGCTGAAATCACTGGTACCATACAATGCTTTCTTCTCAAATAGAATAGTGTGACTCAATATTTTTACAGTTTTTTTAAAATACTGTAATATATTGTCTTCAAGTTATATAGCACTTTTGCCAAAAACAAAGCTTCCAAAGCTGACATCTCAGAAAAGTTATAAGGTTCCCAAATCCCAAATCAGGGAGGGAATTTAAAAGATAAGCATCAAATACAGTATGACCACTATCATGTTCCGAGTCCATATGGATATGCTAAACTGCAGATAATACTATTTACAATAGGAGAAATAATGTAGGTACCCAAAAAAGTGTAATTTATATGGGAGGCCCTAAGTAAATAACTGAATAAGTGAAACCATGGATAGATGAAACCATGTAGTCAGGCATTTACATTCACTGGAGTTGGAGGTGTAGGACCATTTCAATAGTGGGAAATTTTTTAACACCTCTCTAGAAATCTCATGGTCCTCTAGTCTCCACCAGAAGGAGGTGTTTTCTCTAGGAATCTCTGGGTCAGTGGTTCCCAACCTTTGGGCCTCCAGGTGTTTTGGACTTCGACTCCCAGAAATCCCAGCCAGCTTACCAGCTGTTTGGAATTGTGGGAGCTGAAATCCAAAACACCTGGAGGCCCAAAGGTTGGGAAACACTGCTCTAGATGCCTCACTACAACTCTAAAGTCTGTCTAGTCCATGCCCAGGGCATGAAGGGAGAGTAAACAAAGGCCTAGAGGTTGACCATCATTGGTTTTAAACACCTGAACAGCAGTCTGAACAGGAACACAAGCTACCTGCTCCTGATTCACTTTTTAAAAGCATATGTGCACTTTAAAGAGATATGTGTCCTCTTTTGCTCTTAATTTTTAGTAATACACCCCCCCCCACACACACACAATGAGCAAGTGGCCACGACATGTATAATGTGGGTAGCTGTTCCAGGATAAAAGACAAAGAGGGGGAGATGTTAAAAAGTTCCTACACTGAACCATGCTGTGTGTTATGTTCATTCACTCAGTCGTCTCTGACTCTTTGTGACCAGTCCACGCCAGAGCTCCCTGTTAGTCGTTGCCACCTCCAGTTCCTTCAAAACCATGCTACTCCTGTATTAAAAACATTACAAGGCTTAGTTCTTAATTTGCTAAGCTTAATTCCATGCTCCAGAAAATGGGACATACATTTGTGGTGACATAAGAAAGGAAGTGTTATGATTGAGCCTCATGGCTCTGTTACTGACAGACGTGGGCGTAAGACTCCTCGAGAGTCAGATACTCTCGAGGAGCGAGAAAGAAAAAGACTGCGAGACATTTTTGCAGCACCATCTGACGAAGAGTCTTTTGAGGGGTTTACGGAGAGAATGGAGGAGGGGCTGGTTAGCTCGGAGGAGGATGAGATGGATTGGACTCGGGTAAGGGAGGAATTGGGTGCCACTGGTCATGATGGGATAGAAGATGAATGGGGACTTTCAGGATTAGACCCATGGCTTAGCTGGAGGGATGGGACGGGATCCACAGCTGGAGATGCTGTGGGGCGTAGTCAGAGGTGTTCCAGCTCTGATGAGGAAAGTGATGAGGAAACGCCCGGGTTAAGGAGGACAGCTGACAGTGATGAGGATTTGTAACTGGCATAAAATGGGGCTTGGGAGCAATTGCAAATTGCGTTGGGCAAGGTAATCTGGACAAACGCTTGGGATCTGTGTGGGACGCTTTCCTGAAGACTGGTGTGTTTTCCTGTGCTGAGACGTAAGTTGTTTGGAATTCAGGGTCAGACGGCGGGAGGAATTGTGTGGGCATTTGTTTGTGCAAACCTGTGCTTACTCTTATTAGCTTGACCTTCCGTCGTCTTCTTGACGGACGCCATCTCCTGCTTTGAAAACTCGGATTGAACTGACCACGGCTTGCCTTCCCCCTTCTGGACTTGGAAACTACAAACGTCTACTTCTGGCTTTGAACCACGGAAAGGAACTGGGTCTACTCTTCTGCTACAATCCTTGGCTGATCTGTTCGTGTTGGAAATCCTGTCTGCTGCGTGTGTGGGAGCGACGCAAGTTCCTCTAAGCACAGTGTTGGCAGCAGAGAGGAATCTGCTGCCAATTAGTTGCATTCTTTTGTATCTTTTGTTCCTCGGCTTTTGTTTTGTTTACCCTCAGGCTGAAGCAAGCAGTTTGTTTTTACCCGGATTAAACTTCGGTTTAATCCGGTTTATCTTTTGTACGTTTTTTCCTTGTCCCTTTTTTGCTCTTAAAGGCTAAAATTGCCTGGCCCTTGTGTTTTACGGGCATTTTTGAGTTCTGTAATTAAATAAACTCTGTTATCTTGAACCTTGTGGCGTTCTGTCCGTGACAGATTGCCCAACGCCATAAAAAGTTTATTGCAGCAATAAACCCGTCAGGAAGACGATGGATGAGTTAAGAGCCAAATTTGACCAATTACAAATGGCTTTTACCGTTAGCCAAGCTGCTCATGCTGTGAAAGGACATGTTTTGACTCCTGAACGCTTTGATGGGACCAGGTGCAAGTTGCTAACCTTTTTGGCACAAGTGGAGCTTTATTTTTCCCAGCTCAGTGCTCATGCTTTTCCTACAGACACTAGCAAGGTGGCATTTATTTTGAGTTTGTTGACCGGTCCCGCAGGACAATGGGCCACTAATTTAATTTTGGGAAATGACCCAGTCAAAGACAATTTGGATAATTTCAAAAAGTTATTAATTGACACTTTTGGGGATCCTCTCCGCACGGAGAATGCTGGGTGGGCTCTGTATCGGTTGAAACAGGGAAAGGGGACTGTTTTGGATTACTTAAATAAGTTTAACTTGTATCGCCACCAGCTGGATTGGGGGGAAAATGCATTCATGCTTTTATTTACTGCCGGGTTAAGTGATATGCTCCAGGATGAATTAGCACGCTTGGAGCCGGCTGAAAATTGGGATGCCTTAGTAGCTAAGGTGCTGCGTTTAGACGCAAGGTTCGAGGCTCGTAGACACTCGAAAGCAATGTGTGCGCCACCCATGCATATTACCAGGGCACCTGTGGTGATGGGGGAAGAGCCTATGGAGCTTGGGGTCTTTAAAAAGCTGTCTACAGAGGAAAAGAGCCGTAGGAGGCAGCTGGGTTTGTGTTTGTACTGTGGGAATGCGGGGCATTTTGCCAAGACCTGTAATGTGAAACCTTCCCAGCTTTCGGGAAAAGGCCAGCCCTAGTGCGACGTGAGTCCAACGCACTAGGGCTCCTCAAGCAGTCAACTGAGGGGAGGAAGCATGTTTTCATACCCATTACATTATCTGTTGGGGGAAGGGAACTTGTTTCTACTTTGGCACTGCTGGACTCAGGGGCTACGGTCTCTTATGTAGATATTGAGTTTGCTAGGAAGCATGGCATTCCTAGAGTGCGCAAAGCATGCGACGTGTGGGTGGAAGGAGCAGATGGGAGACTGCTGGAGACTGGGGTGGTTAACCATGAAACCTCAGCAGTAATGTGGGAGGTACAGGGAGTAACGGGAACGTTTGTGTGGGATATTACGAGCTTGCCTAGATATGACGTGATCCTGGGGATGGATTGGCTAGCTGTAGTAAATCCACAAGTAGATTGGGCGACACGTAAAGTAACCTTAAAGAGGCAGGACGGTTGCATTCTGAATGTTACTCAATCTGATATGGAGGGAGTGCCTGCTGAGTATGGGGAGTTCTCTGATGTGTTTTGTAAAAGAGAAGCGGACAAATTACCACCGCACAGGCCATATGATTGCGCCATCAAGTTAGCAGAAGGTGCGAAATTGCCAGCAGGAAGGCTGTATGCCTTGACTGTACCGGAAAGGCAAGCTTTGCGGGAGTTTCTAGATGAAAATTTAGCCAAGGGGTTTATTCGCCCATCTAGTTCACCAACTGCGGCATCAGTATTTTTTGTAGCCAAAAAGACTGGGGAACTTAGGCTGGTCTGCGACTATCGGATCCTAAACAAATACACCATTCGGGATAGGTACCCGCTACCTTTAATCTCGGAACTATTATCAAGGGTGCAAGGGGCTAAGGTCTTTACCAAGCTTGACCTGCGGGGGGCATATAACTTAATCCGTATACGGGAAGGGGATGAATGGAAGACGGCATTTAACACGTGTTTCGGATGCCACGAGTTCCGAGTCATGCCTTTCGGACTTTGCAATGCTCCTGCGGTCTTCCAGAGGTTCATGAACGATGTGTTCAGGGACCTAATTGACCAATTTTTAGTGATTTATTTGGATGATATCTTGATTTTTTCTAAGGACGAGAAAGAACATCATCAACATGTCAAGCAGGTTCTGCACCGTCTGCGGGCTAATGGGCTTTTCGCCAAGGCTTCCAAGTGCGTCTTTCATGTGCCTGAAGTGGAGTTCCTAGGTCATGTAGTGTCAGGTAGGGAACTTAAAATGGACCCACATAAGGTTGACGCCGTCAACTCATGGCAGGAGCTTAAGACTAAGAAGGATGTACAAAGGTTCTTAGGTTTCGCTAACTACTACCGGGAGTTTATTCCGAACTTTGCAAAGCTCACGGTACCTTTGACGCAGCTCCTGCGTAAGAAACAGCCATTTGTGTGGGGGCGGGAAGCTCACGATGCGTTTCTACAACTTAAGTCTAGTTTTCAATCGGATAACATACTAACACATCCTGATGTTGACAAACCGTTCGTGGTAGAAGCGGACGCTTCTAGCTACGCGTTAGGGGCTGTATTGTCTCAGAAGGATTCCTCAGGGACCTTGCGTCCCTGTGGATTTTACTCGCGGCAACTAACACCCTTCGAGCAGAACTATACCATATGGGAGAAGGAGTTGTTGGCGATTAAGGTGGCGTTTGAGGTGTGGCGGCACTGGCTTGAAGGGGCACGGCACCAGATCGTGGTCAGATCTGATCACAAGAACTTAGAGCACTTGCAAACAGCAAAGAAGTTAAACCAGCGTCAAATCCGATGGGCTTTGTTTTTCTCCAGGTTTAACTTCAAGGTGCAGTTCGTGGAGGGGAAGGCAAACTTGCGGGCCGATGCTTTATCCCGCAAGCCGGAGTTTAAGACCAATGAGCAGGTAGTGTGTCAGACCATCTTGCCTACTGCCTCTCTATGTGTTGTAGATAATGAGCTCGGGTTACATGACCAGATCCTTGAGGCTCAGAGGGATGATGTGTGGACTCAGGAACAACTGATGTTGCTATCAGCAGGTAACCGTACAATACTGCCGCATCTACAGGATCAAGACGGAGTATTGGTACGCAGGGGGCAGGTTTACGTACCAGTGGGGGCCCTCAGGTTGGAGGTGATTAGAGCCCACCATGACGAACCCATGGCTGGGCACTTTGGCAGGTTCAAGACCGTACAGCTTATCACCAGGAGCTACTGGTGGCCAAAGATGCGGCAAGACATTTTGCGCTTTTGTGACAGCTGCGCTGTTTGCCAGCAGAGTAAGACGCCTGTTGGGCGCCCTAGAGGGTTGTTGTCGTCTCTACCTGTTCCAGAGAGGCCATGGCAAATCATTTCCATGGATTTTATTTCGGATTTACCTAAGTCTGGGGGTTATACTTGTATTTGGGTGGTGGTGGATTTATTTAGCAAACTGGCTCATTTTATTCCTTGTTCAACCATTCCGGCGGCCCCTACGTTGGCCTTACTATTTACTAAGCACATCTATCGTTTGCACGGAGCACCCGAGGTGATTATTTCAGATAGGGCTCCGCAATTTGTGTCACGCTTTTGGAAACACTTCCATGAGTGCTTAGGGACTAAGTTAAACGTTTCTTCAGCTTTTCATCCACAAACGGATGGACAGTCTGAACGGGTTAATGGGCTCTTAGAGCAGTACTTGCGTTGTTTTTGCTTGGATCAACCCACGGCTTGGGTGAAGTGGTTACCGGTGGCTGAGTTCGCTTACAACAATGCGGTGCACGCGTCTAGTCAGCATACGCCATTTGAGCTAACTTATGGTTTTCACCCACGGGGAGGTGTGGCGCCGTCGACCAATGTGGTCTCTTCGGACCCTGTGTACCGCTCTTCGGAAATGGCTGCATTGCATGATGTTGCCCGTCGCTTACTGTTGGAAGCTAAGGCAACGCAAAAGACTCAGGCTGACCGCCACAGGCAGGCAGGGGAGGAGTTGGAAGAAGGGGATTTGGTGTGGTTATCTTCCAAACATATTAAACAGGCTGGGGGAAAGTTTGCGCCTCGGTATTTGGGTCCCTTTCCTATCGTTAAAAAGATTTCTTCCGTTGCGTTTCGTTTGCGTTTACCGTCTAGTTTAAAGGTCCATCCAGTCTTCCATCGTTCGCTGTTGAAACTAGATACCTCTAGTCGTCGTGGTGCTATAGCGGAGGGTATTACTGCCACTTCTCCGCCATCAGGGGAGGAGGCCTTTGTGAGAGGGGATAGTGTTATGATTGAGCCTCATGGCTCTGTTACTGACAGACGTGGGCGTAAGACTCCTCGAGAGTCAGATACTCTCGAGGAGCGAGAAAGAAAAAGACTGCGAGACATTTTTGCAGCACCATCTGACGAAGAGTCTTTTGAGGGGTTTACGGAGAGAATGGAGGAGGGGCTGGTTAGCTCGGAGGAGGATGAGATGGATTGGACTCGGGTAAGGGAGGAATTGGGTGCCACTGGTCATGATGGGATAGAAGATGAATGGGGACTTTCAGGATTAGACCCATGGCTTAGCTGGAGGGATGGGACGGGATCCACAGCTGGAGATGCTGTGGGGCGTAGTCAGAGGTGTTCCAGCTCTGATGAGGAAAGTGATGAGGAAACGCCCGGGTTAAGGAGGACAGCTGACAGTGATGAGGATTTGTAACTGGCATAAAATGGGGCTTGGGAGCAATTGCAAATTGCGTTGGGCAAGGTAATCTGGACAAACGCTTGGGATCTGTGTGGGACGCTTTCCTGAAGACTGGTGTGTTTTCCTGTGCTGAGACGTAAGTTGTTTGGAATTCAGGGTCAGACGGCGGGAGGAATTGTGTGGGCATTTGTTTGTGCAAACCTGTGCTTACTCTTATTAGCTTGACCTTCCGTCGTCTTCTTGACGGACGCCATCTCCTGCTTTGAAAACTCGGATTGAACTGACCACGGCTTGCCTTCCCCCTTCTGGACTTGGAAACTACAAACGTCTACTTCTGGCTTTGAACCACGGAAAGGAACTGGGTCTACTCTTCTGCTACAATCCTTGGCTGATCTGTTCGTGTTGGAAATCCTGTCTGCTGTGTGTGTGGGAGCGACGCAAGTTCCTCTAAGCACAGTGTTGGCAGCAGAGAGGAATCTGCTGCCAATTAGTTGCATTCTTTTGTATCTTTTGTTCCTCGGCTTTTGTTTTGTTTACCCTCAGGCTGAAGCAAGCAGTTTGTTTTTACCCGGATTAAACTTCGGTTTAATCCGGTTTATCTTTTGTACGTTTTTTCCTTGTCCCTTTTTTGCTCCTAAAGGCTAAAATTGCCTGGCCCTTGTGTTTTACGGGCATTTTTGAGTTCTGTAATTAAATAAACTCTGTTATCTTGAACCTTGTGGCGTTCTGTCCGTGACAGGAAGTTTGTTAATAAATCACTGCACAGCTATAAAACTGACCACACTTTGGCATATTGTTGTCTCTCTCATTATAATCTTCCTCACAAGGTTGTTAAGACGAGACAATGGCATTTTGAAGTCATTGGAAGAAATGTGAGATATTCAGTTCTAATTAATCAATAAAGCCAGTCTGAACTAATCTATCAGCCAACTGTGCATTGAAGTTGAAGTCTTTAATGTTAAAGTAAGATGCCCATAACTACAGACTCCATATCCTGAGTTTCGCTTACCTGCACATACAAATTTGCTAGGTCCTGCAAACAATGCTATGACATGCTTCCCCTGTAAGTTGACATAGAATTGCACTAGGAGACATAGGACGAAATAGGTCTTTCAGGGCACTTCTGTGATATGCCAGGATGGGAAGTCAGATAGTGTAATGGGGAAACTGCAGTCTGGCTGAGGGAATATTCCCTGCAGATATGCGAGTATTATGGCAACTTCAGTTGCTGCTGATCCGAGGCAAGGTACTTGCCACAATGTAAGTTTACTCCACAAGAAAAAAATATTTTTGGATTTTTAACACACATAAATGACCTTTTAAAAAATAAAATTAAAATCAAACTTCCATAGCAAGCTTATAATATTAATCTATTTGTCAAACATGCAGAGGATGGCAGCTCAGCCGCAGTGACTCATGCGGCTGAATTACACCAGTTAAAGATGTGGCCTTTGGCCTATTTTAACATTTTCAGCTCTTTTTCTCATAACAAGGCACCTTTAGACTTTGCAGCCAGCTTTCTCACTGCACTTTTAGCAGTTGAAAGGCAAAGGCATCACGCTTCACAGATTCAACAAGGTCCTGCACTTAAACACACAGGCGGACACACTGCAGAGCTATGCTCAAAATATTTCCACTGCCCACTTCCCTGAGGAATCATACTCTGTGGTTCTTCAGTGTTTACACTGTCTCTTTTCAAGTTATGCAAAGCAGGGGAAGGAACAGAAGGGGCATGAAATCCCCAACTGAAATCCTGCCAACTGGTGTATGCCCAGGGAGCAGTAGCAATCTGCAGTAATATTAACAACCTGAATAAACTGACAATATCCCCCCATTTTGCATAGGTTTCTCCATCCAAACACTGCAAAGCATGATTAGAGTAACCCATGGGAAGAACGGGATTCTTTGCAATCTCTCTGCAATTCTGTATACTTGGAATCCAACTTTCCCCCCCTTTTGATTAAAAAAAGGAAAAGTAATATTAATGTAATCCAATATAGGCTGAATACCCGTTTTCTCAGTGGTTCTCAACCTGTGGGTCCTGAGGTGTTTTGGCCTACAACTCCCAGAAATCCCAGCCAGTTTACCAGCTGTTAGGATTTCTGGGAGTTGAAAGGCCAAAACATCTGGAGACCACTTGCCTTATCTGAAAAGCTTGGGACCAGAAGTGTTTGGAATTTTTAGATTTGCTTATACATACAGAATGAGATATTCTGGAGCTGGGATTCAAGTCTAAACACAAAGTTATGAAGTTTATGCTTCATATAGACCTCAATGCAAAGCCTGAAGGTAATTTTATACAAATTTTTTCATAATTCTGTGCCTGAAACAAAGTTTGCATATATTGAATATCAGAAAACCACCCATGTAGACGATTTCATATTTTAGAGTATTTTGGAATTCCAGATAAGGGGTGCTCAATCTGTATCAGTTTTCTGCATAGCCCTCTTTGACATATCCACTGATGGCAAAATAGCCCTTATTTGAACATAGTTGTTTTCTTCCTAGAAGAAGAAAATACTTCTGGATACAGGATATTGCCAAGCCTATTGGAAGAAGGGACTCCTTCTTTCTCTTCATCATCCAAGATTGATTCTGCAATTAACAAAGTGAGACAACTTCTCCAGGCAGCAATTGCTGGGAGACACATAAAGACCAGCACCTACCCTTTTGTGTTCTATGCTGTTGGATGCTACAGCATGCCACTCAAAACCTAAATGCTTAAGCACCCTGAAATAATTTTCTGTATCAGGTAAGCATGCCATCATAGTCTCATTTCTATGTACGATTTTGAAAGTTGAACAGTGAATACTGCTAAGATGCTGATTGGAAGATAACCAACCCATTTGAGATGTGGCATTGGAGAAGATTTGTACAGATAATGTCAACTACTAAAAAAACCAATAAATGAGTCCTGGAGAAAATCGAGCCTGACCTCTCCCAAAAAGTCAAGATGACTAAACTAAGCCTGTTGTACTTAGGTCATATCAGGAGAAGGCATGATTAATTAGAAGAGACAATGATGCTTAGTAAGGGGGAGGGCTATAGGAAAGCAGGAAGACTACATTCCAGGTCAGTGGGCTCTTTCAGGGAAGTCATAGCCCTGAGTGTGTAAGACCTGAGTAGGACTGTTCATGGGAACCCTCATTCATAAGACTGTCATAAATCAAATCAGCTTTAAGACAGCCAACAACAAAACACTGGTGTTGTGAATGAAGCTATCTTATCACTGTTTTTGACCTACTACTCTTCCTTTCCTGAAGCCTAAAAATAATCTACAAGGCAAATGGGGGAGAAGTAAAGTAATTCTTAGCTATTGGAAATTAAACTGGTCCTACCTTGGGGAGTGGGACTTGTGATGCTTATGCTTATTTACACTTTTATTTTATTTTATATTTTATTTTTATTATTTTATTTACACTTTCCTACTCCATGTTCAGGGCCCATTTCTATTCAGAAAAGTAGCAGCTTGCAGTATCTAACACAGCAAGATATTCAAGTTTTCCAGCTAGACAAGCACTGGATTTGTAGCAATAACCATCTTTGCATCAACTGGCTACCAGTATGCCAAGGAGCTTAGTAGGAAGAAAGCCCATTGGCTGATATACTGGTGATGTCATAAGGGCCTTAACAAGTAATGATGACCTAACCTCAAACTGCCTGGAAAAAGGCTAGTTTAGTAATCTCTCAAGTGACTCACTGCACCTTGGTGTTTATGAAGCAGACAGGTGTCACAACTGTTTATATGAACCAAAAAAATGTCATGGCTGTTTATATGAAGCTAAAAGGTGTCACAACTGTTTATATGGTAGTCAAACACACAGCTTCTTTCCTCTGCAGAAGATTTAATTGGGTATTTAATGTTTTAGTATATTTGGTTCTCTGTCTTCTCAACCCACTGGTGGGGGGCTGGGGGATTCTGGGAGTCCTACTTCTGAAAGTACCTTTTCCAATATTTGACAACGAATTCATGGCATCATCTTTTGAAATATCTCTAAACTGTTGCCTAGATGTAACAAGAGACTGTTCCTGTCAAAAAGACAACTTGTATGTTGACAAGGAAATCGTTGGAGGCTCTAGTACAACATTTCTTCAGGTTGTGTGTCAAGTTGGTTCAGACCTATGGTGATCCTAAGGCAAACCTATCACAGGTTTTCTTGGCAAGATTCATTCAGGAGAGGTTTCCCATTGTCTTCCTCTGAGGCTGAGAGAATGTAACTAGTCCAAGGTCATGGTCAAGTAAAGATTCAAACCCTGGTCTTCATTATTGTACAGTGTTCAATCCACTACACCACACAAACTAATGTCCAAAAATCTTGCCATTTCCTAATACAGGCAGTGCTGAGAAGCATAAATAATTAAAAATAAACAAGTTAATCATAGAAAATTCAGTTTTTATTATACGCGTGGTCTTGCATAGGCACTGTGGCAACCAATTCTCACCCCAGAAGACCTTTCATCACCTCATATATAAGTTTTAAAAGTATTTTGGGTGAACAGGTCAAAACCTATTCAGGACAGAATTCATTTAGTTGTCTTCTGCTTTAGGATAAACTGAAGGATGTCATCTGAGAGTCCAGGCACATCCTTTGCTTCCTCTAAACCAAAGCCAGCTTTGGTGGCAGTTGAAAAACAGGCGTCACTGGAATGTTGAGGAAACATCTTCTCCCTTTCTCGGTTCAAAACCATCTGAGCTACCCGTAGGCTCTTCAGAGTGTACTCTGTTCCTTCTTTTCCTGCTAGTTCTGCAATTTTGGTGGACACACTTTGTGAAGCAGCTTCAAATGCTGGACTCCCTCCAAATGGCATCCTCTGGCAGCAAGTCCCATAAAACATTTCTAGAGATTTCCTAATGGCGGTTTCTCCTTCATTCTTTTGCTCATATGCCCAAGATAAAGGAAGTTCACTATTATGAAACTGCTCAGAGTTCACACAATTAGTGGACTCTGCTTTCACGCAGGACCTCGGCCACAAAGTTACCCCACCTCCAGTGGTGTACTCCATAAAATCTGTACTGTTTGGTTCTGCCAGAGAGAAAAAAAAATGAAAAGCCATATTATTCATATTGAAATAAAGAAAGCCAAAACATGAACTGCTGATATATATTTTTTGCATACTTAATACCTTATGGAGTCAATTTAAACCCTACCTTTCTCTTTGCATATGACACAAGCATATCATGTAGTTGACCTTCCACATTTGCAGGTCTATATTTGATCTTCTGATTCCAAAAATGGCACCAGTTTCTCCCTATCGGCTCTAGCTTTTAAGATACAGAACATTTACCATCTATTGGTCGCCATCTGTTCACCCACAGAAAATAGTGACAACCACATTTAAGAAGCTAGAGTTGATGCAGTTCATCCAATGCCATTTTTCTGAATCAGCACCTCAAATAACCTCAAGGACGGGCCTAAAAACCAAGATACCAAAAAAAGACAGCTCTGAATAAGGATATAAGTCATAAACAAGACTTCTCCCCTGGCAACAAGAAGATTTCAATGGATCCTTTTCCACTCCTTGCTATGGTGTCTCATTATAAGTGATTTCAAAACAACACCATCCCAAAATGAAAATTATATGTGGAACTGCAAGCAGTGTTTTTATCATTTGAATGTGGTGGCTGAAAAGATTTAGACTTCTCACGGGAAATAAGAAAACTTAAAGTATTTGTGATTTTTAAAAGGCAAGTTGTTAGTTTAATGAAGCCCAACAACAGTGTAGGACAGAACACTGCCAGTGTTTAGGGTTTTCAGTTTTTAATAAAAATGCACGTGTTATAATGGAGCAACAACTGGTGACAATATAGATAATGAGATAGCCAGGGTGAATGCATGGTCTGCAAATTGCATATAAACTCATTAGAACAAGCCAGCTCTAATGGTAGACAGGAATGGTATAACAGAAGCCTATTCCCACTCCAAATTACTTTTCAGTTATTATTTTTAAAATGTTCATGTGAGTTTGAGCCCAAGTTACGCTATGCTCTTGCCATATCACATGACATTTATTCCTTTAAACTGCCTAAAGAACAATGATCCAATTCTCCATTCTTATGCAAAGGCACATATCATCATCAATTGTACAGAATTTATAATCTCCCTTACTTCATAGAAGCCCAAGGTAGCTTCCAGGCTTTCTAATAACACATTTAAAATTCTGTTTTTTTTTCTCCTTCAAATTATCTAATAAAATACAATAAAACCAAACAAATAACGGTGGAAATACAAAACAAATAAAACACTTGGGTAGACCCTGAAAACAAGGTAAGGAAAAAACTCTTAATGTTTGGCAGAGAGGTGTTCCACATCCAGGATATCACCATGGAGGAAGTTTCCCCAACCAATCTTAAATCTTAGGTAATATTGTCCAACCCTTGAGTCCATGAGACTTGCACAAGTTCAACAAATATATCCCCGCTAGGCATTTTTTAGGTCCCCCAGCACAATTCTATGGCGTTCTTGGGCCAGAAAGCCTTCGTTTTAATAGGGTTTGTTATTTTCTGCAGTTTTGCATATCCACACAAAGTCCGGGAACATATCCCCCACTGATACCGGGGCCATACTGGACTGGGGAAACTGAACCTTCAATTCCTTGTTCCAGCTGATCATCCATGTTTGTGCCACAAAAATAGCTCAGAAGGAAGAATAAGGAACCGGGAGCATGGGCTCAAGTTCAGTCGTATCATATAGAACACAGGGAGCAGCAAAACGAGAAACACTATTTGTTGGCTGTAATTTTTTTTCAGATATGAAAAAAATGGTAGGTTTTTTTAATTAAAAACGTGGTGAGCTCTCCGGCTATTTACAACTCCCAAATCCTAGAAGCAGATAGCAGGTAATAGTTATGGCTAGACTTTTGTTTACACTCTTTACAAGGTTTTAGAACCTTTAAATAGGTCCTTGTTGACTATGTTTTTTTTTTTTGAGGGAAATTATGAATAGTATTGTAAGTGCTGGAATGCAAAAGACCAGACTGATTAAAGACAACAATGAGGACGGGTTGGGGATGAAGATTATGAAATTTGTTTATTTTTCTATTTGTGACAAGAAAACAATTCCTGCTTTGTAGCAGAATGGGATTTAGGGGGGCACTTTCTTAAAATTCTAAGGAGGACCCAGGATAATCTCCACCTATTCCAGGGGTGGGAATCCTATGGCACTGCAGAACTTGTTGAAATGCAAATCCCAACTGCCTTAGCTTACTCAACCAATGATGAACAATTCAGGAAGTTGCAGTGATCCCTGCATAAACCTTGATTCAATGCAACATCTGCTTCCAGGATTCAAATCATATGATTTTTATCAGAATTGCAGTTGAGAATGAAAGATTGTCCTTCCACAGTCTGTAGATATCAATGGGGTGAGCAAAACGTTCTCTGTGGGCCCATCTACACAGCACTTAAAATATGGAAGTTACCAAGTTAAAAAGGGCTACATGATGCTAGCAATAAATCCGCACTGATTTGCTGCGTCGGACAAAAAACACAGGGTAAAGATGTCCCCTTTTATCCCAAATCTGGCCAGAAAATGCCCATATTCACATCACTGTATATCCCTGCACTTGTGAAAAACATGTGATTTCCTTCCTTCCCCCCATGGAGACTGCCCCAGTGCACTGGCGCTTTTAAAAAGCCCGAAACAGCTGATCATCTGATTGGGCTGTGAAATAAACACACAGCTGATTTAAAGGAAGCACGAATGGAGAGCAATTAGAACTCTCTGAAACTCTTTATATTATTAAACAGAGCTTGAATAAACAATTGGGGGAGGGGAGAAATCCGGTGGAAGTTTTTAAAAACATCACTCAGTTATGTGTTGAACCTCATATGCGCACATGCGAATCTGCTTAAATTTCTATTAAGATATTTGCATGTGTGCATATACAGTCAAGTGCAAAATGGAGTGATTAAAAAAACCCCTTCTGCTGGATGTTCTTCCATCCTCCCTCCATCTTGTTATGATACAAGGGAAACTTGTGAGGACGGTGGGGGAAGAAATCCCAGAATTAATAGGTCTGTGTAGGGACCTGCTCTCTGGTCCTGGAATTTTTTGTCTTCCATTCAAAACCAGCATTTTCGTGCTGTCTGGAAGTGTCCTGTTTTGTCTTTCAAGAACAGCTTTAAAACACTGTGGTAAGTGAAAACTGCTTTACTTCAGCAAAATGTAGAGTACAGCACACTCAGAGTAATAATGAAAAAGGAAGCAAGGAAGTCTTAGGGTAAACACAGTTCTTAGTTTCTGTTAAATTCCCAAATCAAATAGCAGTCTTACTTCAGACAAAGAAACAGCAATAAATCTTTAGGAGCAGTTTCCCAGATGCAGACTTGAAGCAGGCACAAGGGGAGCGAAGAGTCAGTTTGTTACTAGCAAGCGCTGGCTGCACCTGCTTCTGCTTTATAGCCCTGAGTCCCCTCATAGCTGCTAGGGCAGTTCCCAATTACTCAGCTGCATTTCTGGCAGCTATTCTAGCTGAACGACGTCTCTGCTCTGTTTCCTTTTGCCTCTCCTGAAATGTGGGTACTTGCAAAATCTCCTCCTCAGATTCCAACTCACCCTTAGATTCATAAACACTTTCCTGCTCCCCTTCCTCTTCTGAAGAAGAGGAATCCCTAACAGGAAGCGCCCTAAGCCAAAACTTTCCTTTTAAAAGGTGAGGATCAGGCATCCAGGATCACATTTCAAAAGATCCTGGAAATGGAATTACAGTACAACTGTATATGCTCCATGTTACTTCTAATTCTCATTCTGCCCCTGCAGACCACTCCCTCCCCCTATCTCCTACAAGCTGAATAGGGGTGGAAGAGATGAGTCTGAGATGTCAAAAAAAAAATGAGTACAGGAGCACTCTGTTGTGAAGTAGAGCAGTGTATCAAGATGGCCATTCTAACTCGTATTTGTAGGCACTTGAGTTTAGGTAATTCCTATTCGTGGAAGAAAGAGGGGAGGCAAAATTAATCACTTTCAGTGGCCATGTATAAGGAATGGGCTGAGACCTGAGGTAGAGACTCTACTGACATGCCCCAGCTGACAGCATACAGGGGGACACACAGCAAACCTGGCTCTTAGCCACCTGAGGGCCCAGTGTTAGTTATTGCTTGCTGGGGCTATGTCCACTGATATCACTGAACCTGTGGAGGGCAGCAGAGAAGAGGGGAATTCAGTATTCTACCATGTATCTGCTAACCGATGAGAAAAGCATCCAACAACAAGACCATCATCCACTCATCTTTCTTCCCACTCCACTCTAGGCTCCCAGTTCTATCCCACAAATCAGCCTTGAGCAACTTGCTTTCTTTCTCATCTTAGTTCTACATTTAGCTTCCTAGGAGCTCATGTTTTTATAATGCTCTTTTGCTACCAATGTTAGTATATATCCTTAGGACAGTGCCCATGTTTATCCTCGGCAATCAATCACCAGCAGCAGAACCCTATTTCAGAAAATACATTATTTTGGTCTCTTTTTGGGAGGGTGTAAGACCATATCAGAGACTGTCATGCGACCTAGCTCTGATGTATGTACCAAATGAAACTCCCAGCTGCAAGGGTGACCTAGACAACGCTTGGAAGAACATACCGTCATCATCCCCAGAAGGGAAGGCCTTGCCCAGAAAAAATAAAAGGGAGAAAAAATCAATGCTTTACCAACTTAGCCTGTAGCTACACATGGGTCCCCAAATTACCCGAAGCTATTTGGTTTATCCGAGTATAAAGAGTCCAATTCTGAGGATAATCCTACCTCAGATAACAGTGCTGGTGAAACGTATGTTTATTGTTAAGCACTGGATCAAAAGAGCCACTTCACATGATCTTTTGTCTTGGCACCTCCTTGAGAATGGATGGAAACAAACGCCTATGATGTGTAACTCCCCATAGAAGTAGTAGACAGAATCACAGTTGGGCACTTCTTGTAGCTATCCATTCCAGCTTACTCTCCCCATGGGTTTCTGTGATTCATACATCCATCGGTTCATCAATCAAACTTTATTTATATCCTATCCCATCTCCCCATGGGGACTCAAGGCGTCTTACAACATAAAAGGCAAACATTCAATGCTAGAAAAATAAACAGTAAATTAAACCATACAGATAAAATGTAAAACATTCAATTGTAAAAAAACAAATAACAATAAAAGACCATTAAAACATATTTCACAACATCAATAAAAACAGAATTAAAAGCCATGCTTCCCTGGTAGTCTGTGGCAGCAAACAAAAAGTCTGGTGACATTCCCAAGTATATCAAGTCTTTTTATGGCAAAATAATTAAGAATAACTGAAGCAATTATATTATTTATGATTAAATATTTGTGAGTTGGACCCCCTTCACAAAGGCTTGTATCTTTATAAACTAATGTAGTCTCTAAGGTGCCCTGAGATGCTTTGCTGTTTTTATTGATGCAAATGACTCCTTAGGATTCAGGAGGTGATTTCTTATCTTCTTCAGTTTCCAGAAGCTTGCAAGATATGTGGTTATTATATAATGCGCGTGTGTGTGCACACACATCTGTTTGATTGAAGCCAAATCTTTAATAATTCATTGGAATATGAAGAGCGGGGAAGCATTTCATGCAAATATGAAACCCTGTTCAAAGGCAGCAATGTTGCCTACGCAAGGCTACTCAGTCAAAACAAGCTGGGTCCAATTCCATTTGTGATGTGGCTAATAAAGTGAAATCATGATGTGGGCATAACCCTTTCTTCCCCTTTTATATGTCATGTCTCTTTTCCCTTTTGGTTGTTGGCTTTCATCTTTGCTTAAATGTTAATTTCTCCAGCAACTAGGAGCAGAAGCCTCTCTACATGGCATTTAGACAGAGCTACAAAAGGAAAATTTGCCTTTCAATCAATACAGAACCAAAAGAAGACTGATTCAGTGTACATGTAAAGTGTATGCGAGAGAAAAGAGAGAGAAAGAGACAGAGACAGAATGGTTCAGTAAAGCTCCAGATAAAACACTATGCCTTACTTAGGCGATCCCTCGTTGTCCGAGTATGATGGCCTTCCAAGTGTAGTGTCTTAGCAGTGGATACATAGGTGATGGTGGAGCCCTATTCTTGACTCACATGTTCTTTCACAGTGAGGACATCGGTTTCCAGGTGGAAGGTGGTCCTGGTCAGTGTTGGCTTAATGTGCCTTCCTCTTGGCATGTTTCTCCCTTTTGCCCCCCATTCGAGCCTCTTTGAATTCCACAGCACTGTTGGTAACACAGAAAACCTCCAGTTAGAGCACTCAAGGGCCAGGACTTCCCAGTTTTCGGTGTCTATGCCACAGTTTTTAAGCTTAACTTTAAGCCCTTCTTTAAATCTCTTTTCCTGTCCACCAACATTCTGTTTTCTTGAGTTGGGAGTAGAGTAACAACTTCATGAGACGGTGATCGGGCATTCGGATAACGTGGCCAATCCAACGGAGTTGATGACGTAGGAGCATCACATCAATGCTGGTGGTCTTTGCTTCTTTCAGCACACTGACATTTGTCTGCTTGTCTTCCCAAGATATCTGCAGGATTTTTCAGAGGCAATGCTGATGGAATTGTTCCAGGAGTTGAGTGTGACGTCTGTAGAAAGTCCATGTTTTGTAGGCATATAACAGGGTTGGGAGGACAATAGCTTTATAAACATGCACCTTGATGTCCCGGTCCTCAAACACTCTCTGCTTCATTTGGAGAAATGCTGCACTCACAGAGCTCAGGCGGTGTTGTATTTCAGTGTCAATGTTGACTTTTGTGGAGAGGCGGCTGCCAAGGTAGCAGAAATGGTCAATATTTTCTAATGCTACACCATTAAGCTGTATTTTTGGCATTGGCTGGTGATGACTGGTGATTGAACATTAAGAAAACACCATGCAATATACTTACAAATAACAAAAAGAAAGAGAACACTAAATACTGGCCTCGGTAATTTAGTCAAATCACTACCCTGACATGTGTAGTATTTAAAAATGGATAAGCCATAGGATGTTTAGAGCTTACTCCATAAACCACCTGTTAAATGGATTCCACCTTTCAACTTTCCACATTAACAAATATTATATAGGATTAAACATTTTGTTATAAGCAATCAGATCAGCTTTGACCCATGTTGACCCTGTGAGTGGAGAGACCTCCCAGAGACCCAATTATGCTATCAGTCCTACTCAGATCTTGCAAACTTTTACACAAATTCAACCAAATTACTGAATGGTTTATTAAAAAATTAAGCATATTTGATGACTACATTGCCATTTTCCCCATTCTTGTTAAATAGGTATTTTATTCAAGTATTTATCAGAAGAAATTTTAAGTACTAGTGACCAGAATTGCTCTATTTTCCATTTCCTTGATGTCTGTTGACCTTTCCCATCTTGTACTGCAAGTATTACATTATTTCAGTGCATTGTCATTAATGTCCCTATGTTTCTGAAGCATTAGATGCCAATGACTCAAGTATACAGTGCATTAAAATACCGCCAAGTGACACAAATGTTCAGATGAGGTCATCCCTTAGTGGGAATGCTGCCAACTAAGAGTGCTCTTGCCCTCACCTATGGGACTGCATCATCTCATTGAAGTTAGAGGCAGATATGACATTTATGGCTAAGCAAGGCTATGGGGATGCAACTAACGTCTCTCAAGGCCCAGATATTTGATAAACTCAGATACATTGGCCCTAAATAAGATGTGAGCAGCCGCAAGGTTGTTTACTGTAGACTATACTTGACAAACTCAAGGCCTGCGAACTGAATCTGGTCCACCATGTTCTTTTATGTGGCCCTCCAAATGCTGGATTATAACTCCTGTATTCCTTATCATTAGACATCATGACTAGAGCTGTTGGGAGTTTTAAGAGTCTGGAAGGCATCAGTTTATTCTATTTATTCAAGAGAGTGGGGTCTGAATTTAGATAGAAAGCTTGTGGATATGATGCTTAACTTCAAAATGACCTTTAACCATTCCGAAACCGCAGCTACGAATGCTGTTGGGGTGCAATTCCCATGATCCCCAGTCTGCATGGCGGATAATCAAAAGTAATGGGTATTGTCGTTCAATAATATCTGAGGACCTAAACTGGGTAAAAACTAAAGATTCCCAACCACTATGGTGAAAAATATAGCTGGCCCTCTATATCCATGGATTCTCTGTCCATGGATGCAATGGCCCTTTGAAGGCCACCACAAGACTGATGTGGCCCTCAGTGAAAATGAGTCTGACACCCCTGCTGTAGACACAAGCTCCTGAGTTAACCTTTATAGCATAAGAGAGGAATTAATACAGTGGGTCCTCTGTATTCTTTGTGAGTTGGTTCCAAGATTCCCCATGGATATCAAAATTCATTCTATACAATGACATAGTAAAATGACGCCCCCTATATAAAATGGTGAACAAATCAAACAGCGGAGTATGTCTACACCTCAGTGTTTGCATTTTTGGATTTTTTTCTTGAATATTTTTGAGCTGCAGATGTTTGATTCTGTAGATGTACAACCTGCGGATATGGAGGACCAACTGTTTAATCAGGAAAGCATGTTAGATCTGGAGGTACCTATGAGAATATAGTTGAAAAGAAGCAGTTGATTTACCGACAGCCATTCCCACAAAAAGATCTTTTGTTCCTAAGTTCTATTGTAATATATGTGCCTGTAGTTGACACTTTAAAAAGCATTACACATTAATTAGCAACAACAAAGGAAGGAAAGTATGGAGGGAACAGTTCTTCCCACGTATCAATTGAATCAAATGGGAAAAGAAAACGGCTGTCCTATTTTTCCTATGATTATGTAACTTTGCTTAGAAAATAATTAAATGGCACTCGTAGGTTAAACTGTCAAACATTTTTTAATTTGTTAATTGATTCCTTTCAAGCAGTTTTCATAGGGAAAGGTGTGGGGAAGGAGGGGTAGTCCCATTTCATTTCAGTGGTGCCCCTATTAGCTTTTATGTAAGACACTGAGGTCTTGAAAAGATATCAATGTGACCAGTACCCATCAATATAACCAAATATGTTGTGTCCTGCTTAAGTAGCACAAACCTCTTGCATTTGCTCCAGCCAATGAATACTGTATCTGGAAAACTCACAATGCAGTGTCCACAATTAAAAGTCAAACCCTCCCATTGCCATTAACTGCAATTCCGCTGAGTGGGAGGGAGGCAGCCAGCAAGACATAGCAACATCGTGACTTATGTAATAATTATTTATGTAATAATTACACTATGTAACCAAATTTGAAAAATAATTCTGTTCCTGGTTTGAAAGTGTTATTTCCTGTTTAACTGTTTATTTTGAAAATAGTTCTTATATTCCAGAAACTTTGTTTTTGTGGGTAAGAGTAGTACTATTATTTCCTTCAGTTTAGGGCACTACCTTTGTCATGTTCCTTAATGTAAATATGACATTTTAAACCTTTCAATGCACAGACCATAACAAAGTTTTTGCAGTTTAATAGACCTTTTCCAAGTTTTTATGATATAACTAATTAGGAAATGACATTTATAACCCAGGAACAAAAATTGTGTTACATAGTGCTATTGGTTTTGTGTACATTGTACGTCTGAGTGCCTTTTTCTTATAGTTAAGGAGTGGGCTAAACATTTTCTAAATAAATACACACATACATGCATGCATACATGCATAACTCTGCCTATATAATTCTGATACCAGGATGCTGGACTTGCTCTTGGTCCTATTGCAGCACATCAAAGCTCTTACGTGTATTGACCTCCGGACAAGGGCTACACACACTAAAGCAATTGTATAAAGATACAAAAACTCATGCAGATTACTTACCATCCTAACACCTCCCCCCCCCCCCCCCCGCACACACACACAACAGCAAAACATGAGCAAGTGGTCATAATAAATTACAGACAGTGCCAAGAAAGTGTCCCATGAAACAGCTGGTGCCCTCCAAATATTTTGACTACAACTTTCACTATCCCTTTCTACTGCCATGCTTGCTAAAGCTGATGGTACACAACAATATTTGGAGGATGCCAAATGGAGGGAAGCTTGCATCTTATGCTTTCCACAAAGAATGATTACAAGCAATCAAGGTTATGCTCACTAATCAGAATTTTGAAATTAGAATTCTTTCAAATTACTTGTAGATTAAACTTTCTTAAGAAATGGGTCTGTTATAAACATTGTTCTTGTTGTTTTTCCATTACGTTAGCTTTGAATTATGGTAACAAAAAGTAGAGAACTCAAAGAGCCCTTGTTATTAACAGCTCTGCTCAGGCCTTGAAAATTCAGGGCTGTGTTTCCTCGATCAAATCAATCTACCTAAGATACTGTCTTCCTCTGTTCACAGTGTTTTTCACTTTACTGAGGAAATTATAATCTTTTCCAATGAGTCATGCCACCATTGATGGGTCCAAAATATGATAGCCTCGATTTAGTCATTCTGGCTTCCACTGATAGTTCAGGCTTGATTGTTCTCAGGCCCATCTATCTAGTAACTAAAATGTAATTTTGCATGATTGCTAGAAGTGTGTGTGTGTGTGTGTGTGTGTGTGTGTGTGTGTGTGTGTGTGTAAAACTTATAGGTGTCTCTTCAAGTTGACATAGTGTAAGGCTTCAACATCTATGGATAACAGGGTCGTAAGACTCTGTTAGAATGCCTACAATAGTAGTTAATGCCTTAACACAAATTCTTATATTGCTTTCTGTATAGGCTGAATTTAAATGCCTCCAAAAGTGACTCTTTGTTCCTTTCTCAAAAGCAACACACAAATGAAAAGATAAATAGTCTTCCTTTAATTTCCTCTCATTATTTGGCTATATGTCACCTTCAAAACTGAAATGTATTACAACTTGTCAGGATCTGTCAGGATCAAAATCAAAATTTAATGTGCATTATAGATTTCATGGATAATGACAGGATTATATATAGACTTTTTCCTTAACGTTCTGCAATTGTACATAAACAAAGTAGCACTTGCTTTTGTCAATTCATTTTGTATTACAGCAGACATGATGAAAATTGTTGCAGACCGTAAAGGCTAGGAGATTAGCTATAGCATACATTTGAAGCAAACAATTTATTTCAGCAGACACACAAAGTAGTAACTTTTGTAGACTACTACAGGATCTAATGAGGTTAGGATTCATTTGCCAGCTCATCTTCCAATATAACAGATGACATCATCTGCCAGAAATTTCTTTGGTATTTTCCATGAAATAAACTGTCCAATCCTTCCTTAAAGGAATCAACAGACAGAAAACAGGTATCAACAACTTTCAAAACCCAGATGATTTCAACCTAATAGTCCATCATTTTCCTGATCTTAAAATATCAATTCTAGAACAAACTAATTTAGATGGTAGGTTCAAACATTAAACAGTTACATTGTAATTACAATCAACCTGTCTCAGGTATCCACAAAGTTAACCAACTATGGCTTGAAAATATCTGAGAGGGAAAAAAATCCAAACTTTGATTTTCCTGCATGCCAAACACCCTGCTGTAGTCTACCACCATTTCACAAATTATCTGGCTCTCTCCAACATTTGTTTGAATTGCTCCCCATTTTACATTTGGGATGCCATTGGATACAATGGGACTTGAGCATCAACAGATTTTTATATATCCAGGAGATCCTGGAACCAAACCCCAGTGGATACCAAGGGCCCACTGTAATTTGGCAACTAACCATGGACCAGCAGGCAATTGCTTGCAAACCTGCACTAGGCAACAGAATGCCACTTCTAAATACTATTACCCTAATGTATGTTGGCCCAGATTTCATACTGACTCTAATGCCTTTGAATCTTACAGACAATGTTAGCTAAGCTTCACATGCCGAAGAGAGCAATTGTGTTAGTTTTCTACTCCCTCTTAGCATTCCAGGGAGAAATTACAGGCTGAACAGTCTCACCAGTTTAGAAACCAGTTTTCCAGAGCACTGAGGAATCCGTCTACAAATGCAGGCTAACTAAATGGATCCCAGGAAAATGGCTTGAGGTTCTTTAGCACCTTGCTGGAGACTTTAAGGATCATGGCAGCTTCCTCTTTCCCAGACCTTTATGCTGTATTGGTACTATAACAAGTTGTACAGAGAAGTGTGTGCCATGCTTCTGTTACCCAGACTGTTCAACTAGCTCTCGGTGATATTCATCAGATCAGTCTTCTCATCTGTAATTAAATCATGGAATATATTTATCTTATTGTGGACTGACCTGACATTTAATATCAGCATATGAGGCTAGATGGCCCAATATTTGTGTGATTAGGTTCCTGGGTATCAGAGAAGGTGTTCAATAATGAGAATGGTCTGCAACCATTCCTCTAATGACCAGCTTCTTCATCATATTGTGCATCATGTGATGTGACTTATTCCTACAATTATAATTGTTGCTGGATTATCCATATACCTTCCTTTTTATGCTTGCTTCCATAAATCTCTATGGACCTTATCCCACACTAAATTCCACCCGTTTTCTGACCATCTTCTCATGCTGGCATAACGGAATACCTCAGAGGTACTTCCGGTGGCAGTGCATTGAAATCCATCTCGTCCGTATGATAGATGAGTCCATTTTCAGGAGTCGGAAGAAAGCGGGGAATCGTTGTGGGATGCCTTGCCAGAGTAGGTTGCATCCCCACTATTATGGACGCTTTCCTCCACTTCCCCCAACTTCCCTCCTGGAATAAGGTCATACACTCTCAACAACATCATGCATTCTTAATACATAGAGGGAACTAAACCATGCAACCATCCTCAAAAAGTAATGAGAGACACAAATAGATCTTAGGCACTCAAGGCATCCCTAGCAATCATTCATCAACTCAAAATTTTCTCATTCAACCAGGGGTAGAGATTGTCCATAAACTACGTACAGCCAACCTTAACCTGACTCCTATAGATTTTTCATTTGTGACTTCACAGATCTATGACTGAGCTGTGGTTACCTAGGAAATAAGTCTGCCAAGCTTTCTTGAATCAAGTACCCAAGTAAACAATGCAAGGTGTATCATGCTTTGTGCTGAAATTTAACACATCCAACATGAATATGGCAAGTTTCAAATTCACCTGGGATTCTTTTCTATGAGTATGAAGAAAAACACAAACATGGACAACAGGGTGCACGAAAAGAGCCCTTTATTTTTTTTAAAAGTCTTCCCAAACCTGGGGCTCTCTAGATGTTCTTGACTACAACCGTCTTAATCCTTAACCAGCAAGGTGCATCAAATATGTTGGCTGGGGATACTAAAAGTTGCAGTTTGATCCCTGTGACTGAAAAGTAAAAGCTGTGTCTCTGACAACCACACATTACTCGAGGCCATTAGTTTATAACCCTGCGGCAGAAACAAGAACTTTAATTGCCCAACAGGAAGAGAAAAACACACAGCCAAGGCTGCCAGAAAGTGTGAGGCACCAGTTTCAATGCCAATTAGAAGGAAATAATTTCTGACCTCAGTTACAAAAATATACATATAACTTGAGGTATTATCTCTATTTTAATGAGTTATCTGCTCCAAGAACAGAAAATTCCCTTTGCTGGTAAATACACGTTTTGTCAGGGTAGGAAAAGAAACTGAATATACTCTACTTAGCATGTTTTCATATACCTATATTATGAGGAAGCCTTTTGGGAAGTCTCAGGTTAGGAGAAGTTACAGTATCTCATTCCAAGTTGCAGTCTAATATGTTAAGGCTATTTTATTAAAGCTGGAAAACAGAGTTTAATATAAAAGTCTACACAGTGAATGCAAAAGTAAAGAGACATTCAAGGTTGTGATGAATTAAAAACAAAGACATGAGGGGATAATAATATGGGGCATTCATAAAGAAAAAATAATTAACGAAAGAATAACTCTTATTCTAAAAAAGCAGAAAGTTGCACTAATGAATATTTCAAGCACAAATACTGTTATAGAAAAGAATGCTCTGTTTAATCTACAACGGTGGTACCAAGT
Source organism: Anolis carolinensis (assembly GCF_035594765.1). Taxonomy (NCBI): domain Eukaryota; kingdom Metazoa; phylum Chordata; class Lepidosauria; order Squamata; family Anolidae; genus Anolis; species Anolis carolinensis. The sequence goes on from NC_085841.1 coordinate 163,707,656, forward strand.
TCTCCTATTTGCCTTCTTCATCTACCTAATTTATAAGACCATGAAATACGAAGATAAAAGATGACAGAGCTTTGTTAATTGTTTCCCATCAGGGAAAAGCAAATCTCCAGAAGGAAATCAGCCAAGTCCCTTTGAGTCCTCAGTTCAGCATTTTCTACTCTGAGGGTTCACAGAAATTGTATCTTTTTATGAAACAGTCTCAATTCTTCAAAAACGCAGGAGCCAAAACCAAAAGCCTAATTGGCGGTAGTCAATAGATGAGGCAGAACAATTATTCAGTGGGGACTGGAATGAAACAGGTGGGCTACCATGGACAGAACTGAGATTAGATATATTTTGATTGTGACAAAGGGAATAGAGGTATGTGCTGATGACAAATAACTCGGGGGTGGGGTATAGAGGTCCATCTCCATCAGGCACTTGGGAAGAGGCCCCGCCCCCTCCTCTAGCCCCGCCTCCTGTGTTCTGGCAGGCGCTGCAGGACAGGCATAGAAGCTCAGCCCTGCCTCAGAGCTTGTAACTCCGCCCATCCCAGTCCTGGCTGCCCATTTGTTGCCCCGCCCACCTCCCCTCGCAGCCCTGCATCTTGGACTAGGGGAGAGGCTCAGCCCCGCCCTCATAAGCAGGAGCCACGCCCACCCCTCTAAGCCACATCCCCCTTTCCAGGGGGTGCTGAGTCATATTTTTTCTGGAAGGGGGGCGGCAGGCCAAATAAGTTTGGGAACCACTGTCCTATATGATAAAGAAAAACTGTTCACTTCTAGGTAAAAAAACCCTCTAATTCCATGCCAACTTTATTTCTTTGCAGTCTGCTGTCATCATCTTCCCTGAGAGGTTCAAAAATGCAAAATAGTCATGGTGCTATAAGGTTCCTCCTTTTCGGCGAACCAAGCTATGAGATTACTCAGGTCCCTTCTTCCATATAATCCAAATGATCAAAGCAGATAATCTACATTATCAGTTTTGAGCTGGATTATACTAGTTTAAACTGCCATATAATCCAGTTCAAAGCAGATAATCTGGATTTTACATGGCTGTGTAGAAGGGGCTTTAAGCTTGTCCATGAATTTGTTCTCCAACACATCCCCCCCCCCCCGAAATACTTAATGCAAGCCGACATCTACAAAGAAATATACTATGTACAAAGCCAAACTCTAGCAGAGAAACATCTTTTGTATCTTCTAATTGCATTTGTTTCATTTATTATTTTATGTATACAAGAATTTATATCCAGTGAGCAGACTAAGATCATTGCTTTCATCTTTTCTCCATTACATCTCAAAACGTCATCAAGGCTTTAGGTGGCTTTTTAAAACGTGCCTACAATGCTGAAGAAAATACATGTCCTTTCTTCTCTGCAAATAATAATTACTATTTCTAGAGAAGAAAGGACATAATTTAATTGACAAAACCACGGGAATCAACATATGCATCGGGGCATCTCAGTTCAATTCTAGTTCTTGCAAGGACAGCCAGACTCCACTGCAGCCTCTTCCACAATTTGTTCTGAATAAGTATGCCAAAACAAGGCATTTGGGGCCTGGCCTGGCTTTCTGAAGATCCTGTTGATGTCCCTCTGTGAGAGGTGTCCAGAGAGAGGAATCAGGGAGCTCACTGATGCCTTGTCCAGAGGATCCTCCAGAACATTGCACTATTCTGGCCTTCTGAGAGCCTGCTGAGGACATCTTGCTGTCCTCTGAACAAAGCATCAAATAGGAGCTATGCCTGCCACAACCAGAAAACAGAACCCCTGGTGGCACAATAGGTTAAACCCTAGTGCCGGCAGACTGCTGACTTGAAGGCTGGGTTGCTGACCTGAAGGTTCAAATCCAACCCGGGGAGAGTGTGGTTCAGCTCCCTCTGTCAGCTCCAGCTTCATGCGGGGACATGAGAGAAGCCTCCCACAAAGATGGTAAAACATCAAAACATTCAGGCGTCCCCTGAACAACATCCTTGCAAACAGCCAATTCTCTCACACCAGAAGCAACTTGCAGTTTCTCAAGTCGCTCCTGACAAACACAAAAACAAAAAACCAGAAAACAGTTGGTTGAACTCTCTGGACCAATGACACATGACACTTATGCAATACGGTGGGAATCCATACTGCACAATTGGGGGGTTCCCAACATTTTGCATAAATACCAGCCCGGCTAGATGACTAGCCACTGACAACATTTGGAGATTGGAGCAAAGACAGTGAGCACAAGTCTATTTCCCTTTATATGTTCAGTTTACAAATATTCTGGCCACATAAATGCAACAAAGCTGAATCTGGTAACTAGTTCCTACTATCTCAATCCTAATGTCAAATTCCTTATTCAGGACAAAAGTGCAAGGACAGTCTCTCATCCTTCACCACTGGCCAAGCTGTCTGGGGTTCATGGGAACTGCAATGAAATAACATGTATGGGACCACTGGTTATCAAGCCTTGCCTGCTCCATGTTAAGCACCTTCATGACCAACTGGGAACTAGGGATAAGAACTAAGCTCTAGGACCCGATTTCAGCCTCTTCTGGCATGTATTCCAGAGCTACAGTAGCTGAATGACTGAAGCCACAGACCCATCCTTTAATTGAAAGTGGTTAAGAGAAGCATGTTGCACCCTTTGCTCTGCAGAAACCATCAAGACAGTAAACATTTCTGCAAAGAGAGCTTCTTGAATAATTTATGTAACCAGCAAACAAAGGGGTCCTGCATGCTGAAATGAAACCACATGGGTGAAAGCTACTTAGTCTTGACACTCCGATCCAATTAAGCTGAGAAGCTACAAGGAGCAAATTGCAGGATGTTATGGTGAGGCATGGCCTTCCTCATAAAACTCTTCTCTTTTATTACATCATCAAACTGTAATAATTCACTGATTTCTAGATACCAAGGAAGTAGTGCAAATGGAGCTATCAGACTATTTCTATCCCTCTTTTTTGACAGCAAGAGCAGGAATATCGTAAACTAAAGCACCAGAGTAATGACAAGATACTTGTTGCATGGGAATGTGAAGGAGGTAATTATGAGATTTTCAAATTTCCCTGTAGTTGACAGATTAGCACACAATGTTCAAAAGAAGTCAAGCAGAGGCTGGATACTGTACTTTGATGGAGGATATATTTTCCAAGTTGAGAGAATAGACACATAAGAGTGAATAGAGAATGAAGCAAAAAGTAAATTGACTGTCACTTTCAATCAGCTACTACATACAAGCAACTTCAGTTTTAAGTGCATCCAAAATAGCTTCACTCAAGTCCAAAAGGTACAGTCAATAACAGGACAAGTTTCATTTGCATAACTGTATTCAATAGTGTATAGCAAAACCCATCCGCTACCATTGTAATCCTGTAGAAGGGCATGGTTTGCAAATAGATGCATCCATGAATGAAAAAAGAAGTAATTCCCCATACAGGATTTTCCACTCTCCAGTGCTAACACATTAACACAGAGATCACCTTTGTGATATTTAAAGAGTAACAGGGCAAACATCTAATTTCAATTAGTTTTTTCAATGACTATGGAAGAGTCTCCCATTCTTTGTGACTTCCCATCTCTAATAGCCATTACTAGAATCAGGGTAAGCCTTTCTCTAGTTGCAAAAAAGAAGAGCTCAACCGTAAATATCCAAGATCACAAGCCCAATAAGCCGTCATTTCTCATTCTGGAATCATAGAATCATAGAGTTGGAAGAGACCTCGTGAGCCATCCAGTCCAACCCCCTATCAAGAAGTAGGAAAGCCATCCAGCCTCTGCTTAAAAGCCTCCAAAGAAGGAGCCTCCATTATAGTCCATGGGAGAGAGTTCCACTGCCGAACAGCTTTCACAGTGAGGAAGTTCTTCCTCATGTTTGGGTGGAATCTCCTTTCCTGTAGTTTGAAGCCATTGTTCCACGTCCTAGTCTCCAGGGCAGCAGAAAACAAGCTTGCTCCCTCCTCCCTAAATAGCTGGCCACTTGGAGTGCCTCTGATGTTGCTATAAGAAGGTCCTCCATTGTGCATGTATCAGGGCTCAGACTGCATTGTAATAGGTGGTCTGTGGTTTGCTCTTCTCCACTCTCACATGTCGTGGACTCCACTTTGTAGCCCCATTTCTTAAGGTTGGTTCTGCATCTTGTGGTCCCAGAGCATAGTCTGTTCAGCGGCTTCCAAGTCACCCAGTTTTCTTTTCCAGGGTGTTTTGTTGTTCTTTTGGCCTTACCCAAATTGAAAATATGCACAAGGGTATGTTCTTAATACCAGAAATATGCACTACTTTTTATTGCAAACATACTAAGTATGAAGTGTCTCTTTTTGTCATTTCTGTCCATTCAACCAAAACAGAGTGAAAAGCCTACTCAAACAGCCCAGGGGTAGGAAAAAAGGTGATTGAAAGAAATTAAATTAGAAAGGTTGGGAAATTATATTAGTAAGAGCAAGTGGCCCAAGAAGGCACACTTTAGGCTATGATAAACATCAAAGGATATTAAATTAAACTTTTAAAAACCCAGATGCTTGCAATTTTTTTAAAAAAATAAATGTTTTTTTAACTCCCAAGAGTGTGGAGCTTTTAATTATTTCCATTATGGATGCAAACCAAAGCATCCTATCAGCTTTGGGTTAAGAGGCCTCATTAGACTGCAGCACACGTACCTGTATATCAGCAACATCGTGACATGGCCTGAAATTTAATCTCCCCTTGCCTTAATAAAGACCATCTGCGCAACGGTATAGTTACCAAAATTTTCAGATCCTTCCTGAGACAAGCTCAGTCCAGGCAGAATGCTAAATGTAATTAAGTTTCCCTATCAGTTGAGATTTATTTTGCCAAAGAAGGGTAGCTGCTGTACCGTATACTTGCACACCAGTCGTCGTTTTGCTCCTTTTTAATAAAAGCTTCCTATCTGAAAGAGTGTTTCATTTCCTCTTTCTCACACATACAATTTTCAGCATAAAAAATAATTTGGGAAAGAGATGAACAGATGACTCTTCTCTAAAATGAAAGGAATTAAATTAAAAGGAGATATTTGCAACACAAGAAGCTGACTCAAAGTTGGAATAAAATATTCATTACAATTGCTGGTCTGGATCCACATGGCCCCATTATTTTCCACGTGACTGAATGTATTCACATGGACCAGGCTGTTAAACCAAAGCAGCATCTAATCCCATATGATTTTGGAAGGTTGGGCCTAGTTAGTATAGTCAGCCCTCCATATCCGCAGATTCAGAACCCACCAAAGCTTGGAAATATTACCACCACCACCCCGCAAATAACTCCAAAAGGAAAACCTTGATTTTTCTATTTTACATAAGGGACAACATTTTATTATGCTCTTGTATATAACGAGGCTTGAGCATTCACGGGTTTTGGTATTCATGGAGAGTCCTGAAACCAAACCCCAACTGGAGCTGGGCTTAGCACAACGGATTAAACTGCTAAGCTGCAGAAAATTCTGTCAATCAAAAGGTTGTTAGTTCAAGCCCGGGTCGGGGTAAGCACCCACCATCAGCCCGAGCTCCCTGCCCACCTAGCAGATAGAAAACAGAAATGTGAGTAGGTAAATAGGTACTGCTTTAAGTAATAAAAGGCACCCATAAGAACATGCCAGCAATTCGATTGGGAGGACGTCTAAGAACGACAAAGCTCCTTGGCATGGAAGATGAAGTGACAGCACACACACACACACATGGCCGGAGTCGAGCACATCCTCCAGATGCTGGAAATGGAAAAGATGGGAAAAGTCTTTACTTCTGTTTAATGTATTGTCTGTCCTTGTTAATTGTATAACAGCACTGAACATTTGCCATATACGTGTTCTGTAATCCACTCTAAGTGCCCTCAAGGAGATAGAGCAGAATATAAACAAACTATATTATTATTATTATTATTATTATTATTATTATTATTATTATTATTAATCAAGGGCCCACTGGAACCTCAGAGAGCCATTGTACCAGTCAGAGCCATTAACATCACATCTAATGGACTTGTGGTCTGACTTTCCTGTGAATACCTGAAACTTCCATATTTGTTGGCCACAACAGGGTGAGAATCAAAGAATGGGAATTTATTTCCAATATCCCAATGGTTTGTTTGAGTTAAGGCATCAGGAGGAGCACAAGGAAAAATTCCATCAGGGATGCTTTGATGGTACTTTTCCTGCATGGCAGGGAATTGGACTAGATGGCCCACGTGGTCTCTTCCAACTCTTATCATTTTATTATTCTAAATGGAATTAGGACAGTGCAACCCACATATTTTCCCAAAATACGCCCTCTCTTGGGTCAGAAATCCTCCATTTCAATAGGGTTTGCTATTATTTGCAGATGTGTGTATTCATGCAAAATCTAGGAATATACTCCCTGTGGATATGGGATTGTACTGTATTAAAACCTAATGACTTAAGGGGTAAACTTGGATTTTTAAATTTTTTCTTACGATTTATTTATTTATTTTATACAACAGTTCTTGCATACCTTAGTTAACGTAACTAGTGGCCATGTTGGTTGGGGAGGTATATTCCAAAAGAAATACCTTTTCCAAGCTCCGATTATGATCAGTGTATTATAGTCTCATGGGGAAAAAGTGCAGCAGGACCTATGCAGACGCTTGGGTTCCTTTACACTTCTCTATGTTAGACTGCCCTAAATACTGACATAATACATCATCTTCCAGGTTTATTAGTTTTAACTCCCAAATGAGAAGTGGGGTACTAAAATAAAAACTGTGTGTTGAGGCAAGGAAAAGGAACACAGATAGGTACATAATGGTGAATCTTACTTATAAACAGGCCCACAGAAGTGACTGGTCAGGGAAGAAAAAATAATCACTTGAGTCTTCCTTTCCAACATACAGGCTACTGGGGCTCCATCTACACTGCCATATAAAAACCGTATTATCTGCTTTGATAATCTGGAGTATATAACAATGTAGACACAGCCTAAAACTAATTGATATCTATAAAGTGGGTTGAAGAATTTGTTTCGTTTCTTCCAGTCCAGTATCTTTTCATGAATGTCACAGAAGAGACTTTGGTCCTATCTACACTGTTAGATAAAATCCAGATTATCTGATTTGAACTTCGCAACGTAGACTCATATAATCCAGTTCAAAGCAGATAATCCGAGTTATCTGCTTTAATAATCTGGATTATATGGTGATATTTACTTAAGTGTATTTGTCTCTACTGTTCTAATGTAGCACAAATCCTATGTAAAATCATACTATGTTTTTTTGACATTAATATTGAAATCTGAAATATATACAGAAGATAGAAGGGGCCTTTGACTAGAGTGGAAACCAATACCCTTCGGCTTTCACAGATTAGGGGCACAAAAGGAAATAACAAGGGGAGAAACATAAAAAATATTTCACAAAGAATGGGAAATAGTTTAGAAACAAGAAAATAACAGGTTGAAGTTACTGAATACTCTTTTCTGGGGAAACTTCCAGCCTCATTTTCAAAAGGTGGGACTGAACTTGCTTCAATAATCTGTACAAGTTTTGAAAAGGTCAATACTATTGAGAAATGGGTAGGAAAAAGCAAAAGAGAACCTTATTTTCAACATTCTTCTGGCTTTGAGTTAGCTTAGTCTACCAGAAATGGTCGGATGTACACATAAAAAACAACACAGTATTCTTAATTTAGTTTGGGAAGTTTATAGCAAATCAACAGTTTATAGCAGAAGAGCAATGACTATGGCCCTTTCTACACTGCCATATAAAATCAAGATTATCTGCTTTGAACTCGGTAATATGGCAGTGTAGACTCATATAATCCAGTTCAAAACCAATATTCTGGATTATCTGCTTTGATTATCTGGATTTCTTGGCAGTGTAGAAGGGGCCTGGGTAAAAGTTATTTCTTCTGAAGTAGCCTAAGACATCTTTTAAAAATGGGAGATGGGGTGAATTCTCAAGTGAATTCTGCAGGTCCCTTTACCATTTAAAATTTACAGGCACAAATAACTAATTCAGAGTTTTGCATCGCTGCAATTTTATGAATCACACTATATTCTGTATCCCATACGCATATACATAATTGATACTTCATTTAAGCTCTCAAGGCCAAAGGCAGCTGTTGGTTTTCTTAGCAGTGGACTGGTGACCCTGAACATTGCTTGAGTGATCCTCAAGCTTCTTTAATATTCAGACCCAAACCCAGAATGGGTTTAGCATTCTATGAAGATGCATTTGGACTCCTAATTAAGAAACCTGGGCCCCTGAATCTCTTCTAATTGACCAACTATATGTTCTACACCAGTGGTTCCCAACCTTTATGCCTCCAGTTGTTTTGGACTTCAGCTCCCACAGTTCCTAACAGCTGACTGGGATTTCTGGGAGTTGAAGTTCAAAACACCTGGAGGCCCAAAGTTTAGGAACCACTGTTCTACACTAACTTATATACGAGGTGAGTCTAGGATGTGCAAAATTCTCAAACTTTTCATAACTGGCAGGAATGTGAAATGCCTTTGACAGCTCCTGCCCACGTAGCATCCTGCTGCCTGTGAGCTTCTGTGCTGATGGAATATATCTGCAACCTTAATTCCTCTGATGTGTAAATGCTGGCGTGGAGAGGCATCCACATGTCTCCAGAATAATTCTTCAATATGGCATGCAGAAGGGGTTAAGGCAGCGTTTTTCAACTTGGGAGGTTGTGAGGGAAGTGTCAGAGGGATCACCAAAGACCATCAGAAAGCACATATTTCTGATGGTCTTAGGAACCCCTTTGGCAGGGAAGGCTGGATGTAGGTGAACTACAACTCCAAAATTCAAGGTCAATGCCCACCAAACCCTTCCAGTATTTTCTGTTAGTCGTGGGAGTTCTGTGTGCCAAGTTTGATTCAATTCCATCATTGGTGAAGTTCAGAATGCTCTTTGATTGTAGGTTAACTATAAATCCCAGCAACTAAAACTCCCAAATGACAAAATCAATCCCCTTCCAACACCCGCAGTATAAATTTGGGCATATCGGTTATTTGTACCAAATTTGGTCTAGTGAATTAAAATACATCCTGCATATATTATTATTATTATTATAATCTTATATATATATATATATATATATATATATATATATATATATATATCCATAATAAAAGCAAAAACCCGTATGTGTGTATGTGGCACAAATGTCTGCTCACACAGACAGCCTCCGGCCTCCACAAACAGGCTATAATTCCCAGGGTTAAGAATCTAGCAAGTCACTCTTTTCCACTGACATTGTGGTTACAGCGAGCGCCATGAACATGCAGCCCAGCCCCTGCCAATGTCTTTCCCAAACACTACAGCCCACCAACCAAGGAATGCTTTCATTTGGGGACCATTTCATCCTACATTTTGCTTTTTCTTCCACCACAGGCAGGCATCCCAGGGTTCTCCATTGCTGTGGAATTTGCATGGCCCCGCCCACTGCCCTTCCCTTTCCAATCTCTCTGCATAACAAACAGAGCAGAACTGAGCTGCAACTAAACTTACTGGAAGAGTTTAGGGATTGACTCCACATGGTGGAAGTTGTAGTTCACCCTGCATCAAGTCAGAGCACTGTCACTCCTACTGGGGAATATAGAGGAGTTGTAGTTCACCTACACCCAGAATGCAATGAACCCAAACAATGATGACTCTTGGCCAAACTTGCCATGCAGACCTGATATGCCCAGATTTGACTACTTGTGGGTTTGGAGGGGAACTGGACTGGAAGTTGAGGAGTAGTAGGTACTGGGATTTATAGTTCACCTGCAATGAATGAGCACCACACTTGGCACACAGAGCCCCCATAACCAATACAACATATTGGACAAGTTTGGGGAAAAGGGAGTTATAGTTCACCTGCAGCCAGATAAACACTGACCCCCCACCAACAATGCACTAGGACCACACTTCACACAGAAAAGCCTCATGACCTACTGAACATACTGCAGGTATTTCTGGGAAGGGGCCTTGATTTTGGGAGTTGCAGTTCACCTCCATCCAAAGACCACTGAACCCACCCAATGACGAATCTAGACCAAACTTGGCACACAGACTGAATATTGCCTGCTATGGATACTGATAGATATTTCGGGGCAATTGCCCCGGGAATCTAGAAATTGCAGTAGCTCACCCCCATCCAGAGAGTACTGCACCACACCTGGTACACATGCCCAAAATGGCCAATTTATAATACTGGCAGGGTTTCGGGAGGATTCAGCCACGATTCTGGGAATTGTAGTTCACCCACTCCAAACAGAAAACCTAACATTAAAAGACAAATAATACCATTCTCAAATGACCCGGGCACCGCCGGGTCCCCAAGCTAGTGTGTGTGTGTGTGTGTGTGTGTGTGTGTGTGTATGTATATATATATATATATATATATATATATATATATATATATATATATTACATATATAACATGTAAATCCTATTTACATTATGATTCATAACAGTAGCAAAATGACAGTTATGAAGTAGCAACAAAAATAATTTTATGGTTGGAATTTTATGGTTGGAACATGAGGAAGTGTATTAAGGGGTCACAGCATTAGGAAGGTTGAGAACCACTGGGTTAGAGAAAGCAAACCATTCACTTAGCACAAGACACGCACTGCTCCAGTGTAACTGCAGGCAAGGTTTACATGGCCTGTGGTGAACTTGAACTGGTCTCAGAGATGAACCATGTACAAGGAAGGTGCAGATGTAGAAATATACTGTGACAGGTGGCCTCAAAAAAAGGCCATGGAGGCAAACACGATCCACATGAGAGTTTGCTATACTGGCCACCATGAGATATGGTTCCTTGCAATAACCCTAAGTATGCTTAATTGCTCAGACAGCATATTATTCCTGTAACCATGCACAGAAAAGAAAGCACACAACATCAAAGATTAACAAGGTATACAAAGAAGGCATCTGGACCTGTTGGAGACAGTTGACTCAATGCAACTCAACAATTTACTGTCCCCTTCCCATCCTCACCTTATCAACATTTTGTTGCTTTTATTGTATGGTGCTTTAAAAAAAAATAGCTGGTTCTTCTATGCCTTTCTAAATGATCATGTTAACAATTCAGTTTCCAACATCAATATTAAATAATACAGCCTGAAATCAACAGTGCAGTAGCATTTCTGATTAACGTGAAACTTGAAATGGTATATTGGAATAAGAATTGGTTGGTCTTTTTAAAAAATGTGTGAAATCTACAAAACAATCAATCTGTGACAGACCCCCCAAACATTAATGTGTGCCCTGTCAGTATTCAGAAAACATGCCTGACATCTTTGCATGAAGTGAAAGCTGAATCCAATACTAAATTGGAGCAGCATCAAGAAAGCATGACTTCATGAATACTAACATCATGCTCACATTTGACAGCTCTGAAGTGTGTTCTCTCCCCACTGCCTGAGGATTCATCAGTAGGATTACGGTCATGGGTCAAACAAATGTTAAGTTCCCAGGTATTTCCCTGAACCGGTTCATGTTTCTTTGAGATGGTAAGTTAAAACCCCCCTGATAAACAATGACCACAACATTAATGGGGTTTGAATGTAATAACAAAACAAGCAGAGACTACATTTATTTATATTTGACACATGTACAGCCAAATATAAATTTGGCGGTGGCACAGTTGATTAAACCGCTGAGCTGCTGAACTTGCTGACCAAAAGGTCACCAGTTCAAATCCGGGGAGTGGGGTGAGCTCCCACTGTTAGCCCCAGCTTCTGCCAACCTAGCAATTCAAAAATATGCAAATATGAGTAGATCAATAGGTACCGCTCCGGCAGGAAAGTCCACAAGCAAAGATGTATATAGCAAAACTTGAGCAAAAATACAAAACAAGAACAAAGAAAGCCTCCAGGATACTTGAATGCAAAACCAAGGCTTGACTTGAAATAAGAACCAGAGAACTCAGGCTTAGCTTCTTCGTTGAATGCTACACTGCCTGAACTAACTCTTAGGTAAACAACTTGCCAGTAAATAAACACCCATGAAGTCATTTTGTTTCCCATGAAATCTCTCCTCAACTTTCCCACGCAGGTTCTCTGACTGGAGCTGCCTATTTTCTGCTCTAATCTGTAAATGAAGACTTTTGTTGGCCTCCATAGCTCTAGGTGTCTTTTCCTGGGAGTCTTCCATATCACTTCGCTCTTTGCCTGACTCCCTAGCTAATGTTGCAGTTTCTGGCTTCTCTAACTGACCTTGAAGTCCTGCACTTTCTGAGTCAGGTTCTTCCCAGAGAGAACTATCATTTCTCTGACTTGAATCTTCCTCACTTTGTGCCTCAGGAAATCTCACAGGGAATCCCACAATTTCTCTAAACCATCACTGAACCCATCAGCCTCAGGCTGTACTACAACACTATGGTTCATCTGAAGCCCCTTCCTTCTACACTGCCATATAAAATCCAGATAATCTGCTTTGAACTTGATTATATGGCAATGTAGACTCATATAATCCAGTTTAAAGCAGATGTGTATTATATGATTTGATAATCTGGATTATATGGCAGTGTAGAAGAGGCCTCAGACAATCTCTCTAGAAATCTCAGCATCTTCCAGCAAAAGTCTGTGACAAATGTTGACCATGAACTCAAGCTCAAAGACCTGGAGATTCCTAAAGAGAACATATTAATCAAATTCATTGATCATTCAATCCCCAAAAGTGAACCTTATTAATGCAGAGGGACAATTGTATAGTTTGAAAGTGGAGAATGAAATGACAAAGCATTCTCTCAACCATTTTAGGAAGATGACAACAATTTCTAGTTTCTTTACATAAGGTGGTTCCTGTTGTTTGTTCTCACCATACTTTGCTTTGCCACAAAAACAGGGAACATATTGTCCTCCTGATTTGGGGGGATGGCATCTCCCATTCATCCATCACCACTGGCTATTTTAACTACAGACTGATGAGAGCTACCAACAGGTATCATCTGAACGACCACACATTTCTCACTCATTATTTCACATTTAATTTAAGGCTTACAATTCAACACTGTGATTGCAACATTCCCCCACCCTGCTACCATAAGGGTCACAATTTGCTACTAAAGAGAAAAGCTTTTAGGCAGTAGGCTAAGCTAACTACATTATGTAACAACATTTGAAAAAAATTCTGTTCCTGGTTTGAAAGTGTAATTCCTGTTTAATTGTGCGGTAGTTACTCTGAAAGTAGTTGTTATACTCCAGAAACTTCGTTTTTGGGACTGTCACAAATGATGTTGAATTGGTTGAGACTCGATGAGAGATTCATTGAAAAACTATAGCAAAATGTGCTGCAGGATATTCTGCAAAACAAAGGTTTTGCAGTTTAATAAACTTTCCCCATGTTTATATGATAGAACCAATCAGGAAATAGCATTTATAACCCAGGAACAAAAATCATGTTATATAGTGTTATTTTGGGGGCTTTCCCCCTCTTTGCTGCTAGAAAAATTAAATAAAAGATAAAATATTCAAAGCCATAAAATATTCAAAGCAAAATACATTTCTAAACAAAATCTTCAATAAAAAGCTCACAAAACAACACCCAAATATACTATATAAGCAACAATGAAAACATATTGAGCGAAGAAACCAGAAAAAGAAAATAATTTTCACAGAATGTAAAACCCATCAAAGTAGCCTAATGGGTTTTATACATTCCTTCAGTGTGACCACAAGAACCCCTGAAGATTTACAGAGCAATTTTATTTAAGGCCTCATCCACACTGCCATATAATGTGGTTTCAAACTGTATTACATGGCAGTGTAGATGGGAGCCTTAGCTAACTAGGATAGCAGGGAGATTCAGGGAGTCGTAGCAACCACTTTTGGCCTTGCGTCATATGTATGAGTAAGATGTTTATATCCAGCTACCTTGAAAATTAATTGCCATAACTTTCTGGAGATACAAAAAGTTGAACAGAAATCCGGCCTCACATACAGAAGCAGATGCTTGCTCAGTTGCAAAGAGACTAAAAGGCAGTCTCAGCAGATCGGCTAAAAATATCTCTGCTTTGTGGATTCTGCACTGAGAAACAGAGAAAGCTTGGGAGCCAAATATCAAAGGATGCTGTTCCATCTAGACAGCCTAATGAATAACTATTTCTTCTTAGCCACCCTGATCAATGATTCAAGGGTGCAACTCTGTGATTATATAAAGCTGGTGCATTTCCATTGAATGTCAGTTTTCCACCTCCTTTTTATCTGAGTGCCATATCCCAGTTTTTAATGGAATTGCTGTTGTTCATCTGAAGGCAGCAGTTCTCAACCTGTGGGTCCCCAGATGGTTTGGCCTTTGACTCCCAGAAATCCAAACAGCTGGTAAACTGGTTGGGATTTCTGGGTGTTGTAGGACAAAAACAATTGGGGACCCAGAGGTTGAGAACCACTGATCTTAGGTCTTTTTTCTCAAAATTAAATAGATGGTATTTACTAAATTAAAAAGATTATTAAATAATAAATGCATCAAGAAAAGAAGCACATGGGGGTATGAAAAACATATTAATTATATGATCCATCTTGCTTCCAAGGAACCAACCCAGGGCAGTCCTATTTTATTCTCACAACCCTGTGAGGTAGGTCAGCCTGAAAAAGACAGATTAACAAAGGACATGCAATAAGCTTCAATGCTCAATGGGGATTTGATTGTGAATATCCCAGGTTACAATCCAGCATATTCACTGTCTTGACAAATGTGGACAATTAAAATGTTTATTATCAACAAAAGCACATGTACCTATGGAACCAAGCTACAAATCAGACAAATTCTTGTTCACATTTTAACTTAACCACAAACTCACTTAGGACTTTTCCATATTGCACAATTATAGTAGTTTGATTCTACTTTAATTACCATGGATCCATTCTAGAGAATCCTAGGATTTCAAATTTGGAAAGGTGCTAGAATTGTCTGGCAGAGATGCTAAATAGCTCATAAACCTATAAATCCTACATTTTCACGGGATGCAATTAAGGCAGTTAAAGTAGAATCAAAGTGCCATTATTGGATAGTGTGAAAATGCTTTCAAGGGGGCCACTGTCGCCCAAGCTGCATCGCCAGCAACAGAGGAATATTCATGCTTGTTGTAAGAATTAAGCGTATAACACTGAAATGTTCATAAAACTGTCACACTCATCAGTCATACAACCATATGACTTCTGGACCAATTCAGTGTAGCAGTTAAAGGTATCAGACTAGGACTGGAAGACAGAACTTGCTCCACCATTAATTATGTAGATTGTTCTAAGCTTTTAACTCACAAAAGTGCCAGATAACAAATGAATCCCATGTCATAACAAATTAATTGGCTTTAGAACACTTTCTTAAAAGTTGGTGGCTCTTCCCTTGAGCGATTCAGTAGAACAGAAGTACCTGATGAGATAAATAGGGAGGAAATGCATCATGAGGAGCTGCTGCTTCATTTTGAATATTGAGACAGAAAAAGTTCTGGAAACACTGTAAAAAGTGGCTCTCAACCTATGGGTCCCCAGATGTTTTGGCCTACAAGTCCCAGAAATCCCAGCCAGTTTACCAGCTGTTAGGATTTCTGGGAGTTGAAGGCCAAAACATCTGGGGACCCGCAGGTTGAGAGTCACTGCTGTAAAAGAATAGCTTGAAAAGAACTGAAGGGGCGTGTGTGTGTGAATGCTGATAAGAAATGGAATTAAAGAAATTAATTATTTCATTTGCCCCAAACTGCCATGGTCCTTGCTGTGTGTCAGGCCTGCTAGGTCTGAAAGTTGGTGTGGTGGTGGGAGTAGATTCAGACTCTTCAATTTTCATCCTGATTTTATTCAAATATGCAAAGCAAACACATTTCTTCAAACCCATCCCAATTTTTTCCTTTCTTGCTTTTCCTTTTCTGCTTTTCATCCACCCCATTCAGTGGGTCACACTATTTCAGAAGAATGTGAGGTTTGAGTTATTAGTCTGAAATCAAAAATAGCCATTTATTGAAAACTATGTTTGCCACAGCTCTACAGAGAAGAAAAGGAACAGCTGTAGCACAGTGGTTAGCTGCAGAAAAAGCTGATCAGAGGGTTAGCAGTTTGAAGCTGTGAGTTGGGGTGAGCTCCCGACTGTCAGCCCTAGCTTCTGGCAACCTAGCAGTTCGAAAGCATGCAATGTGAGTAGATCAATAGGTAGCGTCTCTGTGGGAAGGTAAAAGGGCGCCCCAGTCAGACATGCCGGCAAAAAGATCGAAGATGTCCAAGGACAACAGGCTTCTCGACATAAAAAATGGAACAAGAACACATTCCTATGGCCGGAGTTAAGCAGCGCCTCCAGACACCAGAAATGAAAAGAAAAATGCCTTTACCTTGTCTGTGTATTATATGTCGTTGTTCGTTGTGAAAAAAGGCATTGAATGTTTGCCTATATGTGTACTGTAATGCAATCCGAGTCGCTCCAGGGAGATAAAGTGGAATATAAAGTGTATTATTATTTGAAACACAACAAGCTGAGTCCACAGCAGACACTCTACTGGCTGTTGTATTGGATGATGAAGATGATGATGATGATGATGATGATGATTATTATTATTATTATTATTATTATTATTTTCCACTGAACCATCCTTTACAGCTCATAAACTTCCTGATTCTTGGTAAATTAACTCTCCATAGTTTCTCTCTCTCTCTTTCTTTCTTTCTTTCTTTCTTTCTTTCTTTCTTTCTTTCTTTCTTTCTTTCTTTCTTTCTTTCTTTCTCGTTCTTTCATTCCCCAGCTCTTCCATTCTGCTTTTCTTAGCCATCCCTTTCTTCAATGGATTGCACACTCTGGAAGCTAATGTTTAAGAAGTTAATTAATTTAATAATAACTGAACTCAAGAACCAAATTAAATTATGAATGTTAATCTTCATTACGTAATGTCCCAATTTCTAATGTTTAACATTACTGGATTAATTTTCAAAGCTCTGGGAAAGATGCAGTCTCAAATCCACACTTGGCTGTAAAAGTTACTGGGAGACCTTGGTTCACCTGATGTCTCTTGCTCTAGCCTACAGGGATGCTATACAGCAGGACAGGAGGAAAAGAAAACATTACACAGGATCTTGAATTACCTAAAGAGAAAATAGGAGCATGTATATATGTATGTACTGCATATACACACAAATAGTACAGTCAGTCTTTTAGCAACAGTACATCCAAAAAGAACTTAAATCCCCACTGACATTCATTAACAGGAGCATCCATGCCCTTCCCATGTGTCATACAGAAAGATGTCTCATTGCCAGCGAGTCCACTGAGATTTAAATATGAGCATTTGCATTTTAAAAGCTTGCCCCATGGTACTTTAACATTTCCTTCATTTATTATGGCATGAGCTTTGGGAAAACCTGTCTCACAAAATGCACAATGTGGAAAAAATACCATTTTCCTAAAAGAAAGATGTATTTGAATCAGGCCATCTAGGCTATTTTAATGCTATATATTACTAAGAGCAAAACACTGGGGATTCTTGTATATTCAGCAGGACCAAGACACTGGGGGGAAAACCCATTCTCTTTCAGTCCTTAGAAAAATCTAAGCAGATCTTTAATAGCTGACATTAATCCACATAGGTCCTCTGAAATGGATACTACCAGCAACAGGTTTCATTTATTCTGTATTTGAAGGACTTCTTGATTTTAGCAGTATGGCACTCAATACAATTCAACGTCACAGATCAGAATTTAATTTCCTGTTTTGTTTCTCTGTTCAATATATTTCCAATGTCGCCTGCAGCAACATATAAAGCTGAATTCTACAAGAAAGCTAATACTCTCTGAAAAGGATCCTACATGAGCATCAGGAAGATTTCATCCCCCGCAAAAAGAATCTTCAGATTCTTATCTTGTTTGTTAAACTACAGTGGTTCTTTTAAATTCCAGCTGAAATTGGTTCCTGCAGGACCAAAGACAGCTTTTCTCAGAACTCAACATGAGTGGAGATTGCAGAAACTGAAAGAAAAAAAAATCTGACTGTGTCAAAGAAAAATTCTCTTTCTCAAAAAATGAAATTTAGAACTCCTCCGGGTAATTAGTTCAGAAAGAGAAGACAGTAGAAGCTGGAATTTCATCCACACCCTCTTGTTCTTGTCCTCATTAATCCAGTTAATCTGCTCAGACTATTCAGCACCTTTCGGTAACGCTGACTATGACTACATCAGTGGTTCTCAACCTGTGGGTCCCCAGGTATTTTGGCCTACAACTCCCAGAAATCCCAGCCAGTTTACCAGCTGGTGGGATTTCTAGGAGTTGAAGGCCAAAACATCTGGGGACCCACAGATTGAGAACCACTGGACTATATGATATACCTCTAGAACAGCTGTAAGGAATGAGAATTATAGCCATTGTTCCTCTGTTCTCTTCCTGATTTAGTGGAAGATTCCAGAAGCTTGAGCTCAAGTCTAATGCCATGATTCCTGGAAGATATGTCAGGGATTCATCAACCTTGGGACTGGCATACAAGGAGATGCCAACCTCCCAAGATTGGGCTAGGAGGAGCTGATTCCCACCTCCTCAGATGACTGAGCAAAAGTGAACCACCAAAGACTCCTACCTTGTTTCCCCAAAAATAAGACAGTGTCTTATATTAATTTTTGCTTCCAAAGATGCTCTAGGTCTTATTTTCAGGGGATGTCTTATTTTTTCATGAAGAAGAATTCACATTTATTGTTGAACAAAAAATGAACATTTATTATATACTGTACAGTAGTTGTCATCACAAACCAGCATAACCAGACAAACTGTGAATCCTATCAAGAATTTCTTGTTACTACCATTATTTCCATGTACAACAATCCATGTACATACATTTACCAAACCTGCATGCTCTGGTGTTCTGTTTGGCAGGCATGCTTCCAAACACAAACAGTGCTAGGTCTTACTTTTGGGGGAGGCCTTATATTTAGCTATTCAACAAAACCTCTACTAGGTCTTATTTTCTGGGGATGTCTAATTTTAGGGGAAACAGGGTATGTAATTGAACAGAAATATCCTTAATTATCATTGTTTTTCTCCTACTGTGTTGATAGTACTCAGATTGCTACCACCTTCAATGGGACAATGATGATAACAACAGTGGTAATTCTTTTAATGCAACATGACTTTCCATTGTTTTGTAAAAAAAAACATAGCTACAAATAATGCAAACACCTGCCTGGCAAGTGGTTCTGGGGTCCCTGTATGATGTTCCACAGGGCTCCATGTTGTCTCTCATTCTCTTTAATGTAGGGATAGGTAAATTACCCCAGTCTTCCCACTAGATGAGTTGGGAAAGGAACTATTTCTCTCTGACATTCCTTCTCTGTTCAGCATATATTTCTCAGGCCAAGGATTCTTTCCTCCCTTCCTTATTATTGGCACCTAGGATTGGTCTGGTAGCATCAGAGAAGTGCAAGAAGAGAGCCAAAGGAAGAACCATTTCTTGTTCTGCAAATCCCTATCCCCCTGGCAGACTCCAAAGAGCATTACAATTTACAGAATAAGTGGAGAATGTGTAACCTGAGAGACGTCCGTTGTGACTCCCATTTGTTGTTTTTGTTATATACCTCCAGATAATTTCTGATTTATAGCAACCCTAAGGTGAATCTAGAACAGGGTTTTCTGGAGCTTGAATGAGTGACTTATTAAGGATGACTCAGTAGGATTTCATGGCCAAGCAGAGATTCAAACTCTGTTTTCCAGATCCATAGTTCAGCATTCAAATCATTCTACCACACTGGCTCTCTTCTAGGCAGCATACATAGTAAATAGCAAATGATGGCTGGAGACTTATTTAGAGAGTTGTGTTATTCCCCATCCCTGATGTAACCAGAGAAACTTTGAGCAAAGAACATGAAATAAATCCTCAACAGGATTAACAAGAGCACTGATATTAAAGGAGGAAATATACATATATCATAGTACAAATTATCTACAGACCAACTAAGAAAATCCAACAAATGCTACACTCAGCAAAGGACAAGACGGGCCCTCTCACCTCTGCAGGAGTCTACCGTATACCTTGCAGCTGTGGACAAGTCTACACAGAGACCCCCAAACGCAGCATTGCCCAAACACACATCAAGGAACATGAAACGCACTGCAGATTGATTCAACCAGAGAAGTCAACCATAGCAGAGCACTTGAGGAACCAACCTGGACACAGCATAGGATATGAGAACACAGAAATGCTGGACCACTCTAACAACCACCATGTCAGACTACACTGACAAGCCATTGAAATCCACAAGCATGTGGACAATTCCAACAGAAAGGAGGAAACCATGAAAATGAACAAAATCTGACTCCCAGTATTTAAAAAACCTCTCAGGACAGTAAATAAAGAACAATGCTCTGAAAACAGGAGAATTCCAGACATAAAACAATCAGGGCCAGCTAACACCTCCCAACAAAGGATTCCCCCAGGCAGGAAGCAGCCAGGCTTTGAAGCTGCAAGGCCATTCAATGCTAATCAAGGTGACCAACTGCAACATTCACACTTGCCTCCAACAGACAAGAGTTCTTTCTCCCACCCTGGACCTTCCACAGATATATTAACCTCACTTGCCAGCAGACCTCACAACCTCTGAGGATGCCTGCCATATATGGAGGTGAAACGTCAGGAGAGAATGCTTCTATAACATGGCCATACAGCCCGGAAAACTCACAGCAACCCAGTGATTCTGGCCATGAAAGCCTTCAACAACACATTATACAGGTTTTACAACATTAACATTCAAGATTGAAATCAGTCTTTTTATCAGTGTGCTTAATCCAAATACAAAATCCAATTTTGCATCTGGAAAGTGACAGTTTAGAAATCATGTCAGATTTCAGCGTGCAAAAAAGCAATGCAAAAAAATACCTTTGCGTCTGGGAGCCCAGAAAATTGTGTAAACATTTCCTTGAGAGCCCTCTGGTGGGCATTTCTTTCATGTGTGGTCATATTTAAAAGGGAACTAGTGGGACCAGATCCATAATAATAATAAATAATAATAAAACTTTATTTATACCCTGCCACCATCGGGGCTAAATCTCGGGGCGGCTTACATGGGGCAGAGGCCCAAACAACATAAAACAAAACATAGGCAACATAATACAAACCACACTATAAAAAGATAAAACAGTAATAGAATATATCAATTAAAACAAAAATACAGGATAAAAAATTGCATTTAAAACACATAAATGGTAAAATCTTAATAAAAACAGGATAGATGATTAAAAACCCTCTGGGGCAGATTAAGTAATCTGCAAAAGTATTTATTTCTATCAATGGTGATTGCCACCACTACAGTTTAGTAAATTCATGTTCTCAACATTTTCAAATGGAAGAAGTTTCGTGAACTTTTTCTTCAATATGTATTGATGTTATATGTCTAATCTGTGGATGTATTTTGATCTGTTGTTCCCTGATCCCAGGAGCTGTGGGTAAGGAAAAAATAGTACATTCCTACTTCTACTACTACTACTATTGAATAGATCAATAGGTACCGACTTTGGGGGTTGGTGCTCATCTCCATTTCTGAGTCAAAGAGCCAACGTTGTCCATAGACACCTCTAAGGTCATATGTCCACTGAGCTCTTGTTTGCTCTCACAGCATATCATCCACTGAATGGGCACATGGATGTGCCAAAATAAATTAATTGGAGAGACCGACTTTTAAAAAGAATGATTTGCAGAATAAAAATTAATGCAAGTGGAATTGCTAACCATGCTGGATAGTGTTTATAATAAATATATATGAAGTATAGTCCTGGATTAACTATCCTGTCAAATGTAAAATTCCTTTGGCTCTTACATAGAGCAGTACTCCAATCTTAAGGAAAGCTGAGTTAAGTCAGCTACTAAATTTCAAACCAAATGGCACTAATGTGTTGTTGAAAGCTTCCATGGCCAGAATCACTGGGTTATTGTGAGTTTTTTGGGTTGTATGGCCATGTTCCAGAAGCATTATCTCCTGACATTTTCCCCACATCTATGGCAGGCATCCTCAAAGGTTGTGACGATGCCTGCCATAGATGTGGGTGAAACATCAGGAGAGAATGCTCCTGGAACATGACCATACAGGCCAGAAAACTCTCAGCAACTCAAAGTGGTGCCAGCTTTCCAAATCTCTGTTCTTTCCTACACCTTTGTTTCCTTGCCCCTCTGGGTTCAGTCTATGGGGGCACCACATCCTATAGGAAACCACTGTTATCCTCACGCTGACCATAAATCTGTATACCTACATTCTTTTCTCTACATGCTTTTCTATGCAATGGATTGCTCTGATGTAAAATGACAATAAGGTCAAGGAGGTATGCTTGGAAGCTAAGCAGTGTCTGAAGGAACTGAATCTGCCAAAACCATGTGATACGGCAACACAGCAGCTATAAACAAACCTTTCACCCACCCATTTCCAGTAAAGTGAGCGGACTTAGGAAATCTGTCTTTGAAGAAACAGTTGGTTTGTTTAGTAGCTTGACTGAATATCCCACCATAAAGCCTGCCACCAATGAGAGGTCTGCATCACAAATTTCCTATACTTTATGGTCCCAAATTGGGTTCAAAGCATAAAGCACAGCTATGAGCAGCTGGAGACTTGTACACAACTGCACAATGAAAATCTACTAATAAGTGGCAGAGCATGGAGTATTGTATTTTACTGTCTAGGTAGAAGCTGCAAGTTGTAGTTTGACAACTTAACATAGACAGAGATGGTCACTATCTGAAGAGGCACACCTTCACAAGTGGTTCCGTCCTGGGCCCGTTTCTGTTCAACATCTTTATTAACAACTTAGACGATGGGTTAGAAGGCACGATCATCAAGTTTGCAGACGACATCAAACTGGGAGGGATAGCTAACACTCCAGAAGACAGGAGCAGAATTCAAAACGATCTTAACAGATTAGAGAGATGGGCCAAAACTAACAAAATCAAGTTCAACAGGGACAAATGCAAGATACTTCACTTAGGCAGAAAAAATGAAATGCAAAGATACAGAATGGGGAATGCCTGGCTCGACAGCAGTACGTGTGGAAAAGATCTTGGAGTCCTCATGGACAACAAGTTAAACATGAGCCAAGAATGTGATGCGGCAGCTAAAAAAGCCAATGGGATTCTGGCCTGCATCAATAGGGGTATAGCATCTAGATCCAGAGAAGTTATGCTGCCCCTCTATTCTGCCTTGGTCAGACCACACCTGGAATCACACTGTGTCCAATTCTGGGCACTGCAATTGAAGGGAGATGTTGACAAGCTGGAATGTGTCTAGAGGAGGGCAACTAAAATGATTAAGGGTCTGGAGAACAAGCCCTATAAGGAGCGGCTTAAAGAGCTGGGCATGTTTAGCCTGCAGAAGAGAAGGCTGAGAGGAGACATGATAGCCATGTATAAACATGTGAGGGGAAGCCAAAGGGAGGAGGAAGCAAGCTTGTTTTCTGCTGCCCTGGAGACTAGGATGCTGAACAATAGCTTTAAACTACAGGAAAGGAGATTCTACCTGAACATCAGGAAGAACTTCCTGAAAGCTGTTCAGCAGTGGAACTCTCTGCCCTGGAGTGTGGTGGAGGCTCCTTCTTTGGAGGCTTTTAAGCAGAGGCTGGATGGCCATCTGTCGGGGGTGCTTTGAATGCGATTTCCTGCTTCTTGGCAGGGGGTTGGACTGGATGGCCCACGAGGTCTCTTCCAACTCTATGGTTCTATGATTCACCTCTCACCTTGCCTTTTAAAAATATGATGTGAATGCCTTCATGCAGCAGTATGAAGAATGCCTTCAAGGTGCTATCTCGGCCTACAGAATGAGACATTGGAAGTAAAGTGTTCCTGGAAAGCACCCATACTACCATAGCTGCACAGTGATTGCAGCCACCATTTAAATTAACTTAAAATTCAAGTTATGCTTTAATAGAATTTGCTGTCATTGTGACAAAATGATAACGGCAGCACTATCTGAGATGAACACAGATATGTTGCCCAGGGGCTAACAACACCAAAAAAAAAAAAGAAGAGGAAAAAATCTTGAAGACAGATGGTGTAAGAAGCTACATGCCACTTGTTAGTTCTTACACGGAAATTCCTTCTACAGAGGAGCATCACAATCTGTGAATGACATTAACAGTACAGTGTTGACAGGTGTGGCAATGCACAACACAGATGAGAGATATGCAAAGTATGGAAGCTTTCTGTGGCTAGAGTGGTGAGAGGACAAGGGTCAGAAGCAAGGCACTTGGCTGCTATAAAAAAGAAATTGTTTTTCAAGTCCAGCAAATCTATACCACCAGAGGAGAGAAACTAATACTGTACTTCTTTAAAAATATGAACACGATCATATGTAAGAGTCAAAGGATTATTACTTATGACAAGCAAGGACAGTTAACCCAGAACTAATCTAGGACAATAAGAAAAAGAAACAACTCCTCTGTACAGTGGATTGCTCTGGTGTAAAATTACCATGAGGCAGAAGCAATAAAACTATTTTGGCTGCCTTTGTAAACATTACTTAGAAGGGAAAGACAAACTGTGGATCACATTTGCAATTCCAGGCAGCACCATACAATACAAGGCAGTGAAATGTTAATATCTACCTCTGCCAAAACACTAGAAAAATTATAAGCCTGTGTGTGATCAGCTCAAATGTCTTTAAGGCTACAGCAGTTGGTTAAGCAAAGGACAATGCAGAAAACTAAAAGAGGGAAATTAACTTATTTATTTATTTAAAACATTTATATTCCGCCCTTCTCACCCTGAAGGGGATTTAGGGTGGAGCGCAACATATATTCGGCAACCATTCCATGCCGAGACATAGAATAACTATAAATATACACAAACATTAAAATCAGTTATATATACACTTTAAAATCAGCTGTTTTTGAAGCTTTGGCATTTCCCTCAATGCCAAAGCAGCATCCAAGGAGTGAAGAAGAGCAGGGCACATGGAGGGAGGGAGGGTGAGTATTGTATGAATTTACAGATGATCACTCAAAGAACTATGGTTACAGGTAAGCAACCCATCCTTCTTATTTGTGGTCTCTGTGACTCACGCAAATGAGAGATGGGAATATCATGCAACACAGGAAAATGGCATGCCTTTCCCAAACACAGCCTCAGCCTTGAATTTTGCATCTATTGTGGGTGATGAAGATCAATGGCTGCGAGTGACTATGTAGTGATTCCTCAATGCCCCCCAGTGAAACAACTTTCAGAAAGGCAGATGACATTGCAACAGCTCTAGTGAAACATCTGCATATACGAACTGGGGGCCCTTATTTTGAAAGCACATAGGTCAGATGTATGGTAGAAGTGACCCAGTTTGGGAAACAGTGAGAGAACAGTGGCTGTCCTTTCTTGTCAGAAAAGGAGTACAAAAAAAGTCTCTGGGAGCTGTGAAAGGTAGTAGTTCTGTCCATATGAAAAGCTGGCACCTGCCTCACGTCCAGTCAATTAATAGTGCATTTAATGTTTGAAGTGGAATTTCACGCCAGCGTTGTCCGTAGACACCTCCAAGGTTATGTGGCTGGCATGACTGCATGAAGTGCTGTTATCTTCCTGCTGGTCTACTCACATTTGTATGTTTTCATGCTAGAAGGCATTATTCACAGCTCCCTAGGTTGGATGTAATGGGGTATTTGGATTGAATGTAGCCTTCTGGCTTATTTCTTCATCCCCTGGAGGAAGGGAATTTTTATCATGTCAGAAATGACTTGAAAACATATTGTAAGTTTATCCATACCTCTGAGGCTGCCTGCCATAGATGTGGGCGAAACATCAGGAGAGAATACTTCTGGAACATGGCCACACAGCCCGAAAGACATATAACAATACTGTAAGTCGCTTATAGTGTGAGAGAATTGACCATCTAGAGACGTTGCCCAGGGGACGCCAGAATGTGTCACTGGGAGGCTTTTCTCATTTCCCCACAAACTAGAGCTGACAGATGGGAGCTCACCCTGTCTTGCAGATTTGAACCAGCAACTTTCAGGTCAGCAACGCAACCTTCAGGTCAGCAGTTCAGCCGGCACAAGGGTTTAACCCATTGCACCACCCTGGCTCCTGGATGATGAGATGAACCACAAACAAAGGGGCTATGAGCCTAAAGACTATTCATTCTAGGTTCTTCAGCAAAGATGTGATAAATAAGAACATATACACCTAATTATATTAGCAGAACGAAAAGGAAAATGTTGCCTCAGATACAAGTACAATTGTGTTTGGTTTGTTACTTACTGTTAAGAGACCTGAGTTATTTAAATCCTGTCAGACTAGATGGGGAACAAAACTACTAGATGGGGAACAAAGCTACTAGACTAGATGGGAAACAGAGCTGAGTTTGACACTCCCGGGACCTGAAGGTTTTTTGTTCAATAAGTCAGTTGTCTGAATAAATTTTGTCATGTCGCAAAAATCAGAGGTCAAACAAGCCATTTTTAACACTAAAAATCTTGCAGTCCCTCCAACTGGAATGTTCAGTAGTCATACTGGCAGGTGTCTCTGGGAGTTATTGTTAAAATAAACACATTTTCTAATATCTCACCAAAATAATGATAACTTGTTTTACATACAGAGAGAAAATAGGTTCATGGTGTGTTTTTACTGCTGTCTATTCCATTAATGAATTATCTACTGGAAAGCTTATTTTTAAGCTGAATGTAATAATACCAGCTCAATGGAAAAGACAGGCAATGAAACACAGCAGACAGACAGAGAGGACAATCACAGCTTAGAAAGTGATGGCTGGACACAACCATTGCCAGGAATGAAAAAGGGAATGAATGACTCAGCAAGCTGCTCAAAGTGACACAGGAAAAAAATAACATTGAGACAGCTCTGTAATTGAACTAAAAGCCACCATAAGACCATTTCTGCACCCTTTTTTTTTAGTTTTCATTCTTTATTCATAAGTTACTCAAGTTCATGTAGATATACATACAGTAACTTGTACCTATGGTTTTCCTTGCTGGCATTCAGAGGGGAAATGATCACTCTAAAAATTTGCTGAGTCCTCCAAACAATTCTATGGTATACTTTTCCAGGAGTTACTATAGAGCTGCTTCAGAGAACCTAGCCAATTCCTAGAAATTATACCTCTCTCCAACACAAGTTTATGGTGTGCTGGGACAAAAAGTAAGCTAATTTAATGGTGTTTGGTTGTATTTGCACTTAAAGGTAACCACAATCCAGACGGGAACATCTCCACTGTGGGTATAGGGGTCTTCCTGTAGATCAGTGGTTCTCAACCTGTGGGTCTCCAGTTGTTTTGGCCTACAATTCCCAGAAATCCCAGCCAGTTTACCAGCTGTTAGAGTTTCTGGGAATTGAAGGTCAAAACATCTGGGGACCCACAGGTTGAGAACCACTGCTGTAGATCATACTCTTGGCTGGCACATTTTCTTCGAGGCTCCAGTTACACAGACTCCGTTTCCCCTGCATGGCTTGCCCCAAAAAGGGAAGTATCTGTAGAAAAAAAGAGTAAAATTGTAACTGCTAGTTTACCTGTGTCAATTGATGTAGATGTCAGTGAAACAAATTCATCTACAGAGCTGGGAATCTCGCCCTTCCTTCCTGGGCTAGAGATTAACGCAAAGTCTTCTGCAGTTACAACACATGGGATGTCCAGCAAACTGCTTTCTTCAGACTGGCAGCTTGAGGTTGCTCTACTTTCTTCCATTGCAGCCCTGAAGCAAAGGTTAAAAAATGTTTTACTTGTGACTCGCATTTCACTTTAACACCAATATTTTTAAGGAAACAAATGTCCTACGAGAAACAAAATCAGATGAAAAGTTTTGCCACTTTTTCTAAAAAGGGAAATCAAAAAGTAAAAAAGGGAAATCAAAAAGTTTCACTGGATTCTGAACTTTTTCATACAAAGGTAGGAGCCACCATGAAACACAGATTGCATTGAAAACTCATTGAGAATTTTGCATTTGTTTCCCTGGTCCACCCTATCAACAGAGCCAGTTACCATACACAACACTTTCCCTTTTTTATGGGAGAAATGATGCAAAAACAGGGCAAACTGAATCAGAATATTAAGTTGGGAAGGACTGATGGGTACAGACATACTTTCTTGGCAAACCTGCTTTAAAATATGGAAATAACTTTTCTGAATATCCAAAAGAGACTTAGGCCCCTTCAACACAGCTGAATAAAATCCCACATTTTCTACTTTGAACAGGAAAACATGGCAGCGTGGACTCAGATAACCTAGTTCAAAACAGGTATTGTAGGATTTTCAGCCTTGATATTCTGGGTTATATGGCTGTGTGGAAGGGCCTCCAGTAACCTGAATATAGTTTTTCAGAGTTTATATATATCTGCATGAGTCGTCCTCATGTTGGTCAATATGCAGATATAGATTGAGTGTCCAACAAAATGTAACAGTGAGGAGTGGTTCCTATTCTGAATTCTACCTGCTCCACTCCTTTTCCCCCACTTGCCTCAGTTTCCCACCTATCCCCACACCACTTAGGTCACTCTTCCTTTCATGGTCACAGAGCATGCTCAAACACTGGATTATTTGGGGGCCTCCTCTGCCCTTTGTGTTGTACTTATGGGGATTTCATGGTTCCCACAAATCTGCTGAGTTCTCCCCTTCTTGCGTATGGATCTTGTGTATTTCCAGTCTTCAGGAAAGAGGGCAATGGCTATCTAAGCAACGGCATTCTCCCCTAAAGACTGGAAATACAGGGAATCATATAGAGTCCCTTCGGGTGAGAAGGGCGGCATATAAATGATGGAAATAAATAAAATAAAATAAATAAATAAATGTCAATGTTGTATAGTGTTTTGAGCCATTCTGTCATGAAAACTCACTGAGCAAATTTGGACAGACCACTCTCTCTGTTTGAGAAGGCCACACTGAAAAACGTTTCTGAATAAATCTTGCCAAGAAAAGGTTGGAGATTGGAGTTGATTTGAAGATACACAAGAACAACAAGACAAATGCCAACAATATGCCATCAGGCCAGAAAGAAGAGGGCATTGGAAAACCCCTTTTTAGTAGATAGTATCCACATTTGAGAATAATAATACAGTAAGACACCCATAACCATAGAACCCATATCTGCAGTTTCATGTACACACACTCGGGGAAAATGATTTCTATAGGAATTTATTAGATCCTTCAGGTGATTCTACTGTATGCTTCACCCAAAAGTAACCACAGACTTTCTTAGAATCTTTGGATCCTCCAATATAATTATATGGTATACTGGGACTAGACATCAGGTTATTGAATGGTATTTGATTGTGTTCATGATTTCAGATAACTGTTCTCCAGCCAGGGACATATTGAATGTGGATACAGGGGTCTTACTGTACTTGTCACTAGATTAGAAGGAATGCATTGCATCTACACATATATTTTGGCTTGCCACTGTGTGTTACTAAAGGAAGTACTCCCAAGCTTTCTCACAAGAACAATTTTATATTTACAAACTGCACGTACAGTACCTATTCTGTTAAAGTTGGGTTTTTTTCCTACCAGTTTCAGATTTATGACCTTGGTGCCTTTTCTGAAAAATCTTCTTACAGAATACTGTTGGGCTTGTTCTTTGCATCGGATTTATTAGTTAATGCCTCACTATCAGTTTTCCGATCAGAGAGAGATCGGTTTTCATGACCTAGAGAACAGAGGCAAGGTTAAAATGTTCATAAGAACGGTTGCTATGTCAGCTGGGAGTGGAGGAGCATGTTGTTCTCGCACAAGACATTTCTGATAACTGTAAAGATGTGATTTCTCAGAAATTAAGAATATCCTTCATAGGAATGGGATCCAAAGTTCTATTATCAGGTTCTTCAAATTAGTCTCAGAGAAGAGGTAAAAAATATTGAGGAATCAGCTGTTCATCAGAGCAGAAAATACTGTACTAAATGTATTAATAGAGCCAGCGTGGTATAGTAGTTTGAGAAATGGACTACAACTCTGGAGGACAAATCTCCACTCAACCCCCTTCTACACTGCCATATAATTCACATTATCTGCTTTGAACTGGATTATGTGAGTCTACATTGCCATAAAATCCAGTCCAAAGCAGATAATCTAGATTTATATGGCAGTGCAGAAGAGGCCTTAGCCACAGAAACCCACTCTTAGAAAAAGGCAATTTCATATGGTTTCCCCATTTCTCAGCCCAAGCATTTCCTCAAAAGAACATCAAAGGAACCAAAAAAATAAAATCTTAAAACTCTAGCTGCATTTCTCAAGCTTAAGTATGCACTTACTTTGACAGTCCCGTGTTTGATTCAACAAAACCACACTTGTGTAATGATTCAAGCCAGCTGTAAATAACCATGGAAACATGACTGTTTACTCCTTATCCACTAATTTCAACCTCCAGCTGGTCAAGCAAATAGAAGATGAAATCAAGTGTCAAAAGATTGAGCTGGGATTACTCAGACAGTGGATTTGGTGGAAATCTAAATAGGACTTTTTAAAAGCGTTCATCATGTCATGCCCCCAATGTTAGTGACATTTCAGTCGTTCTTCTACACCACTGTCAGGGCAACTGAGCTTGCCAAATGTTCTGGCAACACCTGTCCTGCAAATCCCCTTCTAAGAAATCTGATCACACTCTTCGGAATGAAATAAACAGACGGAGTAAAACCCGTTCCTCAAGAGATGGCATGAAGTCTTTCTGAAGCAGCTGCATACTTCTGTTCAAATATGTGCCTTATTTCTCTAGAAAAAAGTTCACCATTTCCCAAAAGAAATCAGAAAATAACAGCCTGCTGGATTTGGTTTTTACTGTTCCAAACTGCATCCAAGCCAAAAAGACTCAAGGAAGCCCTATACCGTGAAGACAGATGCTTAGGCTTCGTTCGTGACCCACTGACATGCTGTCCTTCAGTGACATCTGACCGGCCAACATATTGCCAATAAAAACATATTGCATTTTAACTAAAAATGTATACAATAAGACCCCCATAACCACA
The DNA here is from genome assembly GCF_035594765.1 of Anolis carolinensis. Classification (NCBI taxonomy): domain Eukaryota; kingdom Metazoa; phylum Chordata; class Lepidosauria; order Squamata; family Anolidae; genus Anolis; species Anolis carolinensis. The sequence continues at coordinate 163,738,464 of NC_085841.1, forward strand.
GAAGCCGTATCTGCTGTTTCACTTCCCTGCACTAATATTCATGGTTTTATGTTACCATTGTCCAGCCAGGGACGTATTACTTGCAAATATGAGAGTCTTACTATATAAGATGGGCTGAGCCTGTCTTTCTGATGTCTTGTTCCTATGCAGCTATAGAATCATAGAGTTGGAAGAGACCTTGTGGGCCATCCAGTCCACTCCCTGCCAAGAAGCAGGAAAATTGAATTCAAAGCACCCCTGACAGATGACCATCCAGCCTGTTTAAAAACCTCCAAAGAAGAAGCCTGCACCACACTTAGGGCAGAGACTTCCACTGCCGAACAGCTCTCACAGTGAGGAAGCTCTTCCTGATGTTCAGGTAGAATCTCATTTCCTGTAGTTTGAACCCATTGTTCCACATCCTAGTCTCCAGGGCAGCAGAAAACGAGCCTGCTCCCTCATCCCTATGACTTCCCCTCACATATTTATACTTGGCCCTCATCATGTCTTCTCTCAGCCTTTCCTTCTGCATGAAGTACTTAATGAAGGTACTCATCCTGACATCTATCCACTTTCAAATCTTTCTTCTCTGAAATAGCAAGATAAGAAAAGTATAATAAAAATAAGGATAATTCAGATTTGAAGGTTACACCAAGGTTCACCCTGACCAATTCTGCTAGTGGGGCACGATCAAGAGTGCTATGAGGCTTTATCACTATGCAAGAATTGCTTTTCTTTTTCTTTTCTTTCCTTCTTGCTTTTCCTTTTTATCTTTGCCCTTCAGTCCAGAAAAGATGAAGCCTTGGGACATGGCAGACACTACTGATCACATGCCCTAAATGCCTGTTTTTACCACTGAATTAAAGGTCTGTGATATGGGAAGCTGTTCCTATGGTTATATCTATGTCATAGGTGTAGAATGCAGACAAATTAAGATGGAATACAGTATATAACCCATATACTGGTCAAACCAGTGCCCACAGTTTCTCCTACTCACATTTGACAAAATATGTCCTCTAGAAATTGTTTAGGCCCTCCAAATGATTCTATGGTACGCTCACACCAGATGTTTCCAAATAGGTATAGCAATAATCCATGGCTTCCTGGTTCAGTAGTAAATTCAGGAACCGTATCCCTCGCAGATACAGGGATTGTTTTATATTTGTCTATTCATGTGTTAGTCACCCCTAGACCACTGCTTCTTAAACTGTGGGTTCCGACTTCCAAGTGGGGTCCCCTTAGTTCAATGTTGAGAACACAAAAAATTGGCAACAGTGAAAGGTTTCTGAACGCCACCCATTTAGACAAATCAGTTAGCAACAATGTGCAGTGTTTACGGTGGACTCAGCAGAAAATTATTCAGCTGCACTAAAAAGAAAATCAGCCTGTTTAGCAAGACTTGCAAATGCTGATTTATCATTAAATGCTTGATTACACTACGTAACCAAATTTGAAAAAAAATTGTTCTTGGTTTGAAAGTGTTCTTTCCTGTTGAAAGTAATTGTTGTACTCCAGAATCTTTGTTTTTGTGGTTATAAATGTTATTTCTATGTTGGTTCCATAATAAAAACATGGAAAAGGTTTATTAAAATGCAAAAACTTTGTTTTGCGGAACATCCTGAGCATATTTTGCTATAGTTTTTCAATGAATATCTCATCCAGTTGAATTGGTTGAGACTGGATGAGATATTCATTGAAAAACTATAGCAAAATGTGCTGGAGAATATTCCGCAAAACAAAGTTATTGCAATTTAATAAACTTTTTCCATGTTTTTATGACAATCAATTAGGAAATGACATTTATAACCCTGGAACAGTTTTTGAAGTTTAATTTAAAACTTCTCCATGTATTTATGATAGAATCAATTAGAAAATGCCATTTCTAACCCAGGAACAAAAATCATGTGACATGTTTTGATTACAAAATTTTTTATACTGAAAGACCTGTGATCGTGAAACATTTCTTGAGCGGAAAGGGGTCATGAACAGAAAAAGTTTAAGAAGCCCTAGACCACAAAGAAAGACATGTTTGCAATTTCAGCAGATGAGTGGGTCAATGAACCCCAAAGGACCTGATAAGGACTGCTGTCCTCTGCCACATGATGATGATGATGATATTAATACAACCACTGTGTTCGCAGTTTTTAACCCACAATGATCTGAGCTTCTATGCCTCTAGAAATCTCTTTCAGAAAGGAAAGGTCTGATATAATTTATGATTTTCTATGCTGGCACTTCCAGCATGGGCCACACACATAGAAGGGTCACAACCTTCCATGGCCGCCTCTTCTACTGCCAAAGAGCAATTACCACCACAAACTTCTTCCTAAAGCAATACAAAATCCCCTTCTTTGTTCGAATTGACTGGCCACATGTACTGTACTCTGAAGAGAAGAAAAACAAGTCTGCACAATAATTAATCTGACAACCCTTTGTGGAACTGCAAATAATAATGGTATAACAGTGTGATCCGCTTGGTTACTTTTCTGCCCTGCGGCGAACCTCTCACGGGGTTTCCTTGGCAAGATTCACTCAGATTGCATCTACACTGCCATATAATCCAGTTTCAGAATCCAAATTAACTTCATCAACTTGGAATATATGTCAGTGTTGACTCAAATAACCCAGTTTAATGCAGTTCAGGCCCTATCTACACTGCCATATAAAATCCATATTATCTGCTTTGCACTGGATTATATGGCAATGTAAGCAGTGGGCCCTTCCGCAGAGTTATATAACTCAGAATATCAAGACAGAAAGTGCCACAATATCTGCTTTGAACTGGGTTATCAGAGTCCACACTGCCATATTTTCCAACTCAAAATCAGAAAAGGTGGGATTGTATTCAGCTGTGTAGAAGCCTCAGATAATCCAAATCAAAGCAGATTATCTGCTTTGATCATATAGATTATATGGCAGTGTAGATCCAGCCTCAGTCTGCAATTCAAACTGGAACACACAGCAGTGTAGATGTGGGATTTCCTCTGGGGCTGAGAGAGTGTGACTCACCCAAAGATCACTCCCTGGTTTCCAGGGCCAGAGCTCAGTGCTCAAACCAGGGCACCATGGGGACTAGAGATGTACACATTTCTGATCTGGCTGAAACATATGAGACAAAGCCGTACTGTACTGGTGTCATCTGGATGAGTAGCCTTTCCCCGTTATGCAGCATTAAGATAGTTGCAGAGGAAGTCCCTGCGTTCCCTCCCTGACGCATTCCGCTTCCCCCCTCCCCCCAAAATGGGAGTTGGTCTCTTCCTTCTTCTGGCGTGACGCATGACTCACTCGGAGCGAACCAAGGCAAACGGGGGGGGGATCCTCCACGAGATCCAGGCAGCCTCTGAACGCAGCTGGCGAATCCCGCGTTGGGTTTTCCTTTTGTTTTTATGGAAGGTGCCTCCCACTCCGGAAGCTGAACCCAATGGCAAAGCCCCTGCAGATCGGACTTCCTGTGTGCTTCTGTTGCACAGGACATCATCGAGTTTATAGGAAGTCGGGGGTGCATCTACACCGGGGAACGAATACAGCGTGACGCCACTTGACCTGCCATGGCTCGGTGCTATGGGATCCTGGGATATGTCCTTTTTCAAAACCTGCATAGCCTTCTCGGCCAAGGAGGGCTCACCAAGCTGCAGTTCCCAGGACTCCATAACTGCAGTGGTAGTTAAAGTGGTTTCAAACTGCATTCTTTCTGCAGTGAAGGTGCTCCCATGGTTCCATCCTGTAGAATGCTGGGATTTGCAGCTCAGCCAAGGGCCACCAGAACACTTATGGTATCTCTCCAAACTACAAATCCCAGAAGTCCATAGGATATTTATTTATCGTGCCAGAAACGAACCAAGGGTACAAGTTGTAATGTATTTGAAAACACAACGTTTTTAAAAACTTGGCATTATACTAAATGTCCTTTGACCAGAAGCAGGCCACTTGGAGTGCCTCTGGTGTTGCTGTAACAAGTATTATGGATTGATGATGATGAATTGAAGCTCTTGCGTGTGCCCGCGATCCAGAGTCACCCACAGAACTATAACATGCCACTCAGGTTTGCAGAACAAAAATACAGGAACTTTACTAATTCCAAGAGCTTAAAAAAAGAGAAGTATTTACAATGATCTCTCTGATCTGTTACAGAAGTCCACAGTCATAAACAGTCCTTTCTCAGTCCACAAATCTGCTTCAGAGAAGAATACAGTCCTGGTTCTTCACCCTCTTTCCTCAGCAGCAAACAGGCCTCAAAATAGCAAGGCCTCTCTGAGTACACACTGCTCTCTCCACCAGCAGTATTCAGTCAGCACTGAAAAACTTGCCTAGTCTGGTTCTGCAGCAGCAGAACAAAAACAGTATCAAATCAATCCCAGGTCTTTGCAGGCTCTGCCAATTGGTTTCATGCACTTCATTTTCCAGTTAACACACACAGCACAGTGCCTTTGCAAACCATGACAAGAAGGTCCTCCATTGTGCATGTGGCAGGGCTCAGGCTGCATTGTAATTTGCTCTTCTCCACACTCGCATGCCGTTGACTCCACTTTGTGGCCCCATTTCGTAAGGTTGGCTCTGCATCTCGTGGTGCCAGAGCGCAGTCTGTACAGCGCCTTCCAAGTCGCCCAGTCTTCTGTGTGCCCAGGAGGGAGTTCTCACAGGAACCCCTCAGCAAGCAAGAGTCCAAAATTGGCAGGCTAAAACCCAGAATCTCAATCAGTGGCTGGTGCCAGATGAGAGTGCATAGGATGCAGACATAGCCAGTAAAAGTGGAATCTCAGTACAAGGTGAGCATTTCTTGATGCAGGCAGTCCGCGAGTTGCAAACACCTGACTTACAGACAACTCATAGTTAAGAACGGATGGGAAATCTATCCCTCAGAGGGAGATGAAATCCTGGAAGAGTTATCATGCGGGTAAGGGGTCTCCACTGAAGCTTTCTCACAAATCCTTGCTCCCACAATAAGCCACATTGTATAAAATTCCATTCTCACAAGCACAGGAACAGGGGCACAGAGAGGAAACAAACACTAGAGAGGTGTTAACCCTTCCCTATGCTATCTAAAGCATATCTTATCTATCTATACACATAATAAAAGTGAAGATATGTATGTATGTGTGTGTGTGTGGCTGGGGTGTCCACTTACACAGACAAGCTCCCACTTCCACAAATAGCTATAGTTCCCACTACTCGGAGACACTAATGGCCCTCCTTCCAATGACACTGTAGGTTATAATGAATGCCGTGAACATGTACAAGAGCCCCGCCAATGTCCTCCACAAACACCATACTGCTCACTACCCAAGGGAAGGCTTTCATACAGGGACAATTTCATCCTAGATTTTATGTGTTTCCTTCACCAAAGACATCCAAGTGATTCTTACTCTCTCCATTGGTGTGGAATATGCATGACCCCGCCCATTGCCTCTCCCATAACCCTTTCCTATTCTTTTCTATGCCACACAGCAAACAGAGAAATTGATCAGCAGCTGAACATACTAGAAAGGTTTGGGGGAAATTAACCATGATTTATAGGAGTTATAGGTATGGGAATGTATAGTTCACCTGCAGTCTAAGAGCACTCTGAACTCCACCAACGATGGACCTGGAACTCACTTGGCACACAGAACCCCCATGACCAAGAAAAAATACTGGAGGACTTTGGGGAAAATTCACCTTGATTTGTGGGAGTTGTAGTTCACCTACATCCAGAGAGCACTGTGAACCTGAACACCGATGGATCTGGACCAAACTTGGCACACATACCTAATATGCCAAAATTTGATTGTTGGAGAGGTTTGGGGAAAACTGACCTTCCTTTCTGGGAGTTGTAGTTCACCCACAATCAGAGAAACTGTGACCTCCACCAATTATGGACACAGAACCCTCATGACTAACGCAACCTACGTTATGAGGGGCTTGAGGGGGACTGACTCACCATAGTGGGAGTTGTAGTTTGCCCTACAGCCAGAGAACACATTATACTCCATCAATGATGAATCTAGAGCAAACTTGCCCAACATAACAAATTTTAAGTACTGATGGAATTTCTCAGAGTTAACCTAAGCTTGTGTGTGTGTGTGTGTGTGTGTGTGTGTGTATATAAATATTTGGATGGAGGTACACTTTCAAAATGAACCTCCTTCAACTTTCATACAAATCCAGCTTAAGAACAGACCTAGAGAACCTATCTTCTTCATAACTGGGCACTGCCTGTATTATATATATGGACATAATGAGATATTTTGGAGATATGACCCAAGTCTGAACCTCAAAATTCCATGTATGCATCATGCACATCTTATACACAGAGCCTGAAAGTATAAAATATTTTAATCCTTTTGTGCCTGAAACAAAGTATGTGTCAACGGAGCCACTATAAAGCAAAAGTGTCACCATCTTAGCCACCTATATGGAGAATTTCTGATTCTGGAATATTTTCAGTCCTGGGTAAAGGATGCTAAACTTGTACTATAACTGTGTTGTGTCACATGCACAAACTAGAAGCAGATGCCAAAGACTATGCTTTCCACACCATATTGTGTGGGGACTTTTTTATATATATATAGTTGAGCTGTTTCTAAAAATTACATAGGAAACATGTTCTTAACTAAGAAGCTGAGACAGGAAAGCAAGAGCTTTCCTGTCTCCATTTTTATTGCTGTGCATGGGAATAAAGAAAGAGAGGTTTTCCCCAGCTATTTTTGTTACAGACTGAAAAAAAGGTAAAGAGGCGGAGAAAAGAATGACATTTGTGGTGTTAACTTACAGGAAGGATGATGTTTAGCCTTTTCTCGGAAACTGGGATAGATTTGGATGAGGAAATGCATACAGAGCTCATGAGAATTGGAACGACAAGACGTATTATTGTTGTTGTTACGTTATTAGGAAGGCCTGCAAAAGTCATAAGAGCAAAAATTATCCTAGACTCAAGGCTATCCAAGATGTCTCAGACCAGAAGTGATCTGGATTTTGTATTTTATCCGATTTTGGAATCCCTATACAGTAGAGTCTCACTTATCCAACATAAATGGGCCAGTAGAACGTTGGATAAGTGAAAATGTTGGATAATAAGGAGGGATTAAGGGAAAGCCTATTAAACATCAAATTACGTTATGATTTTACAAATTAAGCAACAAAACATCATATTTTACAACTAATTGACAGAAAAAAGCAGTTCAGTACACAGTAACGTTATGTAGTAATTACTGTATTTACGAATTTAGCACCAAAACATCACAATGTATTGAGAACACTGACTACAAAAATATTTACTACTAAAAGGCAAACTGCGTTGGATAATCCAGAATGTTGGATAAGCGAATGTTGGATAAGTGAGACTCTATTGTACTTGTAAATACATACATAGTGAGGTATCTTGGAGATGGGACCCAGGTCTAAAAACAAAATTCATTTATGTTTCATATAAACCTTATACACACAGGCTGAAGGTATTGTTATACACAATGTTTTTTATAATTTTGTGTATGAAACAATGCTTGTGTCCATTTGGAGTATTTTGGATTTTGGGATAAGGGGTTTTAAACCTGAAGCAATGCTTTATTGAACATAAAATAAACATATCATTGATTATTTATTTAATCCATATCAATCCGTGTATGGTAGACACACATCTCTCACTCATACCCTTCCTAACTCTAACTCCAACTTTGGCTAACTCTTCTTAACCCACAAACACCTCAAGCCTACTAACTTAGCAGACTCCACTCTCATCTACAATGCCATATAATGCAAGTTCAGAATGCAGTTTATTCATTGAACTGGATTATGTAGCAGTGTAGATGGGGCCCCACTTTCCTGAACAATAGCCATGCACCAGCCTTTAAAAACAGCTATTCAGCCAATCACCATTCACTCCCAACATTCCACCCTATCACAGTGAATAAATAACTACAGTTGACCTTAATATACCTAATAGCCGAAACAACATTTTGCACGTACGTCCAGAACATCGCAATTGCATACACACTGTGTATATTTTCTGACTTGCCTTGGAAGCAAAAGGTGGAGAAGAAAACATTTCAAATCAATAAATGTGTAAACTGGAGAAGTAAAATGGGTGAGGCTGAATAACAGAGGAGTGAACTGGTTGGATTCCAGGAACACTTATCTATAAAGAGGCTTAAACAAATATTTCTAGTTGCTAGGCATTGGCTTCATAATAAATATACAAAACTAGCTGAGTAGAACTGGATAGTGGCAGCTGATTGTTTCCACATTTGCTGGACAGTGAAGCTGGGTTTCTAGTCTGAATGGTTAAGGAACTATCCAAGGTACTGAGTGGTATTCCCCAAATTGGTTCAGCACTTTGATTTGCTATTTTAACGTTTGGTTTAAACCAGTGGTTCCCAACATTTATTTTGACCAGGGACCACTTGACCAGATACTACCCTCCAACTTTAGTACCAAAAGGGTTACGAATCAGTTTTTGGTCAACTTTAGATTCAGTTTGGTTATCTGGGGTTATTTGGTTATAAAATGCCATTCAGAAAATTGCATTGGATGGACACATGAGCTCTAGTTTCTGATACAGAACATATGCCATCCAGTAGTCGCCATCTGCTTGTCCACAGAAAACCATGTTTAATAATCTAGAGCTGATGTGGTCTATCCAATACAATTTTCTGAATCAGCACCCCAAATAACCCCAGGAACAGGCTTAAAAACGAAGATACCAAAGTGCCCCACTTCCAGGAGCGACATGGAACTGCTCTGCTCAGGGGGAGGGAGGAGGAGGAGAAGCAGTCAGGAGGCTTGTTGTTGTGCCTTTTGTGGGTAGTCAGCCTCTCCCCTCCCTACATCCCAATTGCCCCAACACTATAAGAGGGTTTTGTGAGACCAGTTGCTCTCGTTGCAATGGTGTAGTAACGGTGAGTCTGCGGACTATATTTTAGTTCTTGGACCACAGGTTGGGAACCACTGGTTTAAACACTAAGCAGGTTCATTATCCCACTGATGTGGGGTCCTCTTGCCATCATTGGAACCAGAGTTTTAGGTATATAAACCACTAGCTGTGCCCGGCCACGCGTTGCTGTGGCGAAGTATGGTGGTATGGGAAATAAAGTATTGAGGAATTGGTGGTAGTTAAGGTCAAGGGTAAAGGTTTTCCCCAGACATTAAGTCCAGTCGTGTCTTACTTTGGAGGTTGGTGCTCATCTCCATTTCTAAGCCGAAGAGCCGGCGTTGTCCGTAGACTCCTCCAAGGTCATGTGGGATGACTACATGGAACGGCGTTACCTTCCCGCCGGAGCAGTACCTATTGATGCACTCACATTTGCATGTTTTCGAAATTCTGGGTTGGCAGAAGCTGGAACTAACAGTGAGGGCTCTCTCCGCTCCCCCAATTCAAACCTGTGGCCTTTCAGTCCAGAAGTTCAGCAGCTCAGCGCTTTAACACGCTGTGCCATCAGGGGATATTATTTCCTAAAGGTTGTGAATATACAATATTTCTGATTTTTTTTGTTTGTTGGAGGCAAGTATGAATGCTACAATTAGGAAAAATGATTAGGATGTAATGGCCTTGCAGCTTTAAAGCCTGGCTGTTTCCTCACTGAGTGAATTTTTTGTTGGGAGGTGTTAGCTGGCCCTGATTGTTTCCTGTCTGGAATTCCCTTGTTTTCAGAGTGATGTTGTTTGCGATATTTTATGTGCTTCTACTGTCTGTGGCCCTGAGAAAACAGGATTTGCCAGACTTTGATGATGGGAATACTTTGTTGGGAGGTGTTAGCTGGCCCTGATTGTTTCCTGTGTGGGATTCCCCTGTTTATTTACTGTCCTGGTTTTAGAGATTATATTGTTCTGCATTATTCTATCCCAGTAATTATTTCATATTAAAGTAGAATCTCACTTATCCAACATTCGCTTATACAATGTTCTGGATTATCCAACGCAGTCTGCCTTTTCATAATCAATGCTTTTGTAGTCAGTGTTTTAAATTCATTGTGATATTTTAGTGGTAAATTTGTAAATACAGTACAGTAGAGTCTCACTTATCCAACATAAACGGGCCAGCAGAACGTTGGATAAGCGAATATGTTGGATAATGAGGAATTAAGGATAACCCTATTAAAAATCAAATTAAGTTATGATTTTACAAATTAAGCACCAAAACATCATGTTAGACAACAAATTTGTCAGAAAAAGTAGTTCAGTACACAGTAATGCTATATAGTAATTACTGTATTTATGAATTTAGCACCAAAATATCATGATATATTGAAAGCATTGACTACAAAAATGCGTTGGATAATCCAGAACGTTGGATAAGCGAGTGTTGGATAAGTGAGACTCTACTGTAAATACTACATAGCATTACTGCGCATGGAACTACTTTTTCTGTCAAATTTGTTGTATAATATGATGTTTTGGTGCTTAATTTGTATAACGATTACCTAATTTGATGTTTAATTGGCTTTTCCTGAATCCCTTCTTATTATCCAACATATTCACTTATCCTGCCGGCCTGTTTACGTTGGATAAATGAGACTCTACTGTATATTTCTAATCTTATATTATCTGCTCAGAACTGGATTATCTGAGGCCCCTTCTTCACAGCTGTATAAAATGCACACTGAAGTGGATTATATGGTAGTGTGGAGTCAAGATAATCCAGTGCAAAGCAGATAATATAAGATTATAAATGGGTTATATAGCTGTGTGGAAGGGCCTTGAGTCTACACTGCCATATAATCCAGTGCAAATTAGATAATCTGTGGAAGAAGACTCAGTGAGGCCTAAATCTGCCTGTCCCCTAACTGAACCCTGGCTGTCCTTTGGCTGAATTGGTTGCTAGGAGACGAAGTGGGCAGAGATTAGCCCTCTAAACTGGCAGCAATTGGATAAAAACAATTATTGCTCTCCCTCTAATTAGGACTTTATTTTTCTTTTCTTTTTGTTGTATCAACCTTGAGGCGTGGATGATGGGTTGTGTTGTCAAATTTTGAGGTTGGGGGGCCTGTACTTTTGTTGTTTTGTGAATTGCCGTGATGCCATCACTCTTTTATATATATAGATTTAGGGTTGAATTTAATTGTGGAGGACTATAAACATTTCTGATAAACACAGACAAAATACCAAAAAGTCATTTTTAAAGACACCTCTCTGAGCTTCTGCTGAGGAGTAACAATTCCTAGTCTTTGACCCCTAAGAAAGTGTCCACTTCAACTTAAGTCATTCCAGCGTGCATTAAAAACATTGCTGAGTGCCTTCAAGCCATTGCTGACAATGCTGAGCCTAATGTAAATCGATCACAAGATTTTCTCAGGCTGAGAGTGTGTGGTTCGCCCAAGTAGATTTACCTGACCAAGCTTTTTTTTTTTTTCTTCCGTGTCAGGAGCAACCTGAGTTGCTTCTGGAGTGAGAGAATTGGCCGTCTGCAAGGACATTGCCCAGGGGACGCCGAGATGTTTTTGATGTTTTACCATCCTTGTGGGAAGCTTCTCTCATGTCCCCGCATGGAGCTGGAGCTGATAGAGGGAGCTCATCCGTGCTCTGCCCAGGTGGGATTCGAACCTGGCAGCCTTCAGGTCAGCAACCCAACCTTCAAGTCACAAGGCTTTTATCCCCTAGGCCACCGGAGGCTCCTACCTGACCAAGCTCAAAGTTGAGCCCTAGTCTCCAGAGTTGTAGGCCAACATACAAACCACTGCTCTGTGTGGTTTCTAAAGCACATTAGCAGAGTTTTAAATGGTTCTCATCTGTCCTTTGTCAGCTCTTAAGGGATGTTGATAGGCCACATAGTTCTAGTTCAAAGATGCACTAAATTAGGATTAATCACAAAAATCTTTCTGGCGGAATTGTTCTGCTGGCTGGCAGAAAAATAAAAAAGGCTGAAGAGGCAGGGCGAAAAAAACAACATTTCAGCATATCCAAAACCCTTCCAGCATAAAGATAGCTGCAATTGTATCAAAAATTATGATAACAGTATGAATTTTCTTGTCCTTGGGCTGAAAGGAGTTTGGATTCAGCAAATCTTTGGCTGGCCCTTGGGCATCATGCACAGTTAAAATTGCATTCAAATTGATCATTGTAATTATTGAGATATTAAAAAACAATATAACTTGGAAATGGAATTGTGCAGTCATCTTGGTCCACCCACAACATGTGTAAATCTAGCTTATTTTCAGTATCTACTAATGGGATTTACTAAACCTCGTATAAGAGCTCTCTCACACTATGGACTGAAATTTTACTTTAACTGCCATGTGTCCATCCTATGGAATCTTGGGATTTGTAGTTTGGACAGAGGCATGGGAGCTCTCTGGCCAAGGGCTCTGAATGCCTCTCCCTAAACAGTAAATATTCCAGGAGTCCACAGAAAAGGAAGTCATGGCAGTTAAAATGAAATCTTTATGGCATAATTGTGTAATGAAAAAATGCTCCAAGTCTTGGGATTTATAGTTTGATTGGGGCACAAGAGGATTTCCCTGGTTGAGGATGCTAAAAGCCCTTCCCCAAACTGCCAACGCTTGGGTTCCATAGGATGTAGCCATGACAGTTAAAGTGGAATCATAGTGCTATAATTTTGCAATGTGAAAGGGCCCCGAGTCTTGGGATTTATAGTTTGAATGGTGCACTAGAGGAGCTGCCTGGTTGAGAATTCTGAATACTCTTTCTGCACAAATCTCATGTTTCCATAGCATGCCACCATGGCAATTCATGTGGAATTGCAGCACTATAATTATGTCAAAGGGACCTGGATTTTGCACTGTCTGCTAAATTGCTGTGGTTGATCTTAAATGGAAACTTCCAATCACAGTTCTCACAGCTATGCTAGAAGAGGAAAATGGGGGGGGGGGGGGGAGGAGGGGGAGAGAGAAGTCTACAGCATACAATCCCAAAGCACTAAATCATAGTTTCATATGGATGTTTCACATGGAAGACTGGAAGTTTTAATTTTCATTTAGACCAAACACAACAATTTAACATTCAGTTTGAGTGGGAAGGATAGACCTAGCCAGTGATTCTCAACCTGTGGCTCCCCAGGTGTTTTGGCCTACAACTCCCAGAAATCCCAGCCAGTTTACCAGATGTTAGGATTTCGGGAAGTTTGAGGCCAAAACATCTGGGGGCCCACAGGCTGAGAACCACTGGCCTACACTCTCTTTTAAAAGCTAAATGGCTCTTCTGCCCAATCTTTGCTTGAACAGCAAAAAGTACACTCACCTCACCGTATGAATCCTGCACAAATATTGAAAATAAGGTTTGTTTCACCAATAACTAACAATATACTCCAGATTATAATGGCAAAGTAAGAGATTTTGTATTATAAACATCACTTTCTACATTCTAATTTTGGGGATGGGGTCTTACTAATGGTAATGGATGAAAAATATGTGGATCGAGTTCTGTTTCATATGTTGTGTTGAGCTCTATTACTAGGATACAGAAGTGTGGATATGCTGGCCACTATTTTTATTTATTTATTGTGCCACATGCGAACCGAGGGTACAAGTTGTAATGTATTTGAAAACACAGTTTTAAAACAACAACAACTTGCTGGCCACTACTTTCTACACACAGCAAGATCACTTGAGATAATCAACAATGTGTTTACATAACAGTTGTTACCTGCATATCACAACCCTATCATAGCTCAGTCAAGACATCAGATTGTAGTCATTTGCATGCAAATTCTATAGGCCTCTTTTTCCCAGCTGCAACACAGAAGCAAAAGTAAACATGGCTGAAGTTCAAGATAAAAGCCTAAGAGAAAGTAGATAAAAGAAAATAAATGATGAGTAACCTGGTCATGTTTGTACAGGAAAGTATTTAAAATCGTTCAGCTCAAGTAAATGAAAGAGTGATGATAAAATCAACAAGAGTCGTTTGTTTTTACTTTTGAAGGAGTCTAAACACAAACCCACACACAGATTAGGTAGTCAATTATAGCATATGCAACACCTATACTAAGCTGCTAATTTGATGCTCTGAAAGGCATGAATAATACTAACATTTTCACATGGTTTAATTTAATGCACAACACTCTGTTAATGCTATGTTAAGTAGGTGGGGATATGAGGAAGAAAGATATCCTACATTAAAAATGATTCTAGGCAAAGTGGAAAGAAGCAACAATAACATTAATTCCAAAAGCAGATAGAGACAGCACTCTGGTTCAAAACTACAGACCCATTTTCATTCATAAACGTGGATTACAAAATTTATTCAAGTATATTGACAGAAAGTTTTAAGAAAATACTGCAAAGCTGGATTCATGAAGACCAAACAGATTTTTTGTCTGGTAGACAAATACAATACAATCTGGGAGCAGTCCTAAATGTTACAGAATATCTACAAGAGCACAAAGAACAACAAGTGATAATGTTTTTAGACGCTGAAAAGGCATTTGACAACATCTCTTGGACCTTTATAGATGAATTGATATTGACAATAGAATTTGGTGAACAGTTTAGAAATGGTATTAAGGCAATTTATTCAAAACAAACTGCAAAATTTAAAATAAATGAAGATCTTACAAGAAAAATAGAAATTCAAAAAGGCGTAAGATAAGGTTGCCCTCTCTCACCTCTACTTTTTATCTTAGCAGCGGAAGTCTTAGCAAGACAAATTAGAACTACAGTAGAGTCTCACTTATGCAACGTTCTGGATTATCCAACGCATTTTTGTAGTCAATGTTTTCAATACATCGTGATATTTTGATGCTAATTTCGTAAATACAGTAATTACTACATAGCATTACTGTGTATTGAACTACTTCTTCTGTCAAATTTGTTGTATAACATGATGTTTTGGTGCTTAATTTGTAAAATCATAACCTAATTTGATGTTTAATAGGCTTTTCCTTAATCCCTCCTTATTATCCTACATATTTACTTATCCAACGTTCTGCCGTCTCGTTTATGTTGTATAAGCGAGACTCTACTGTATTGACAACACAGAAGGCATAACCATCAAATAAGAAATTTACAAAATGAGATTGTTTGCAGATGATGGAATGATAGACTCATAATCCTTCAAGGAATATACCAAAGGTTTTAGAAAAAAATAAGGAATTTGGAAAAGTCACAGGGTTATCTATAAACAGAGACAAGGCAAAGATTATGACCTATAACATGAGCAAGAAGAATCAAGAAACTGTCACAAGAGGTAAAATAGATACAGTAAAGACAAAATACTTGGGAATTTATTTGACAAACAACAACTCAGACTTATTTAAAAACAATTATGAAAACGTGTGGAAAGAGATACAATAAGATTTACAAAGATGGAGCAAACTAGAGTTGTCTATTGGGAATAATAATAATGATAATGATAATAATAATATACTTTATTTATATTCCACTCTATCTCCCCGAGGGTACCTGGAGCAGATTACAAGTACATGAATGGCAAACATTCAATGTCATTTATACAATTGTCAAAGACAGACATAAACAGAGGCAAGGCTTTCCAGTTTTCATCTCTGGCATCTGGAGGCTGTGCTTGACTCAGTCATGGGGAGGTGCTGTTTCATTATTTTCACACTGAGGAGCCTGTCATCCATGGACACCTTCTTGATCGGATTTTGCTGGCACATTTTCAGGATGCCTTTTATCTCCCTGCCAAAGCAGTACCTATTTATCTACTCACATTGTTGTTTTCAAACTGCTAGGTAAGCAGAAGCTGGGGCTGACAGCGGAAGTTCACCTCAACCCACAGCTTGAACTGCCAACCTTCCGGCCAGCAAGATCTTCTGTAGCTGGCCAGTTCTTTTCCGCTGTGAAGAAGAATGGAAAAATAATATATGAAGACCAGGAGACAATGTGAGAAGACATAAGAAGATACAACCAATGCACTTAAAATTAACATTGTTAGAATCCTCAATACTTTATGAAATATGTGTTAAAGGAGTAGAGACAAAGTCTTAGTTGTAACAATGATAATTTTGTAAAAGAACTCATATCTCAGTGACCCTACCTTCTTTGTTTTCTCCTTGCGACATATTAGACATTTGTAAAGATGCAACTAATAATAATGTTATCCTCAATTTTTTCCTTCCCTTGTCCCCCACCCCTAACTCTCCAAGTAAATGTTTAATAAAAACTATTAAAAATATTCTAGGCAAAATATATTTGAATGTGCTCTCCAAAATTGAAAAATTGAGATTTGTGTGTCTCTTCATGTAAAAACAAGAAGTCTTGCAGCGCCTTAAACTTTAAAAAATGACAAAAGCTTTCATTGCTCCTATTCAAACCACAAGATAAAGAGCTAAATCTTTGGATGAATTCTAGTCCAGCTGTTCTATGCGGGACTCTGTCTTTGAAGTGTTTTTATGTAAGAAGGACCCTCTTTAAGTCAAGAGAAAGAAAGTAACAGGATTCCTGCAGTTTATTTAGAAATTCCAAAGGTTATGATCTTTCAAAGAGTCCTGCCATTCCAGCTGTACTGTTTATGCAAGAAACTGGGAAACTGCACATAAAAATTGGTGGTTGTTTGCCATCAAGTCAATTTTGACTTTTGGTGACCTCATAAATGAGAGATCACCAATAGATCTGCTTTGGTCTTGCAGACTCGGGGTTGTGGTTTCCTTCTTTGTGCCTCTCCAGCTGTAATTTAGTCTCCTTTTTTCCTACTGCCTTCCACTTTGGCTGAGCGAAGGAAGACGCTTTTGAACTTTGGTGCTGGAGAAAAATCTTGAGAGTGCCTTGGACCGCAAGAAGATCCAACCAGTCCATCCTCCAGAAAATAATGCCCAGCTGCTCACTGGAGGGAAGGATATTATAGGCAAAGATGAAGTACTCTGGCCACATCATGAGAGACAGGAAAGCTTGGAGAAGATCATGATGCTGGGGAAAATGGTAGGAAAAAGGAAGAGAGGTTGACCAAGGGCAAGATGGATGGATGGTATCCTTGAAGTGACTGGCCTGACCTTGAAGAAACTGGGGGCAGCGATGGCTGACAGGAAGCTCTGGCGTGGACTGGTCCATGAGGTCACAAAGACTTGGAAGCGACTGAACGAATAACCAACAGGAAATCATGTTGTCTCATATGTCCAAAGTACAACAGTCCCCATTAAGTTATCTTGGCTTCTAAGGAGAGTTCAGGCTTGATTTGTTCTAGAATGCATTCCTTTGTCTCTTCGGCAGTCACTGGCATCCACAAAACTCTCCTCCAGCATGTTTCAAATGGGTTCTGTCTCTCCCTGTCCGTTTTTTTCCACTGTCCAACTTTCACAACTATACATGGAAAATCAGAAATATTATGGTGTGGACATTCCTGACTTTCATATTCAATGAAATGTTTTCACACTGGAGGATTTTATCGTAATTTCTGCATAGCTGCCCTTCCGAGTCTTAGTCTTTGTTTGATGCTGGACAACAGCCTGCATTTTGACTAATGATTGATCCAATAATTAACTATTCCAATGTCTTCTATACCCACTTTAAAATTAGGTAAATCATCTGTGGTCATTAGTTTTCCCTTCTCAATATTCAACCGTCAACCTTTTGTTTTTATTTAATTTATATCATACCTTTCTCCCAAGATGGGACTTAAAACGGCTTATAGTTTAAAATAAAACAGATAAAATAATATATACAGTGGGTCCTTGGTATCTACTGGGATTTGGTTTCAGAATCTCAATGGATAGCAAAATCTGTGGATGCTCCACTCCCAATATATAACTGGTTAAGTCCCCATGCAGTGGCACAGGGAAAAGGAAATGGGACATACCTACCCAGTTGAGTGTTGCCACAGCAGCCAGCCACAGAGCCAGGAGCCCTTGATGCTGATGCAACAACCAGGTGCTTTCCAGACAAAAGACAACCCAGGTAATGATAACCATCTTAATGTTCAACTACAAACCTGCCTTTGGATGAGTGGTTTTCAACCTCGGGTCCCCAGGTGTTCTAGTCTACAACTCCCAGAAATCCCAGCCAATTTACCAGCTGTTAGGATTTCTGGGAGCTGAAGACCAGAAACATCTGGGGACTCCAGGTTGAAAACCACTGCTTTGGACTGTCGTCCTGATTATCTTCAGTTAATTGTTTCATCTTTGCTATTTTCTGCTAGCCATTTGGTGTCATCTGCATATCTTAAACTGTTGTATTACTTTCCTCAGTTTTCACACCTCCATCCTCTTGAGTTTAATACTGAAACTGAAATCCTAAACACATTATTCAGGAGTAAATCCTATTGAAACACTCTGATATTGAACTCTGCATAGAATTTTACTGCACCTAGAAATGTTGTTCCTGTCTGTATGCATTTTATATGCACATTTCCTATTAATTTCTCTTTCCTGTGGATTGCTTCCATGAATTTTCTCCAGCTAGAAGAAAAATGCTGTAAAATATTCAGCAACACACCTTCGTTGAGGTCCCTCAGTCTTTTGTATGCCTAGCAGCCACAGGAAAGGATGACCTTGTTTCATCAAGTGAGATTTAGAATGGTTGAGAATTTCGATTTAGTTCTTGGTAAGAGGGTTTTTTAAAATCACACATTTCTTCAAACTATTGGAAGAAAGGGAAGGTGAATCAAAGAAGGGTGAAAACAAAACTGACAGACTTCCCCATGTAGACAGAAGGCTTTCAGTAGAGCAAGGATAAAACAGTCTGGATTTTAATTCCTGTATATTCATTCATGTTTGTGATGCTGGTGTTGCTATCTCTGATTTCTGGTAACAGCTGCATTGCAGATAGAACATCATTATCCTCTTTACATAGGAAATAGATGTGCCAATCACATTTGATTAGCATAGATCAGTGCTTCTCACCCTGTGGGTCTCCAGATGTTTTGGCCTTCATCTCCCATAAATCCTGGTAAGCTAGCTGGGATTTCTGGGAGTTGTAGGCCAAAACACCTGGGGACCCACAGGTTGAGAAACATGGGCATAGATAATTAGGCATATGTTTACACTGTCAATTGAATGCAATTCGACACCACTTTAATTGCAATGGTTCCTGGGATTTGTAGTTTGATGAGACTCTTGGACAGAGAAGGGTAAAGATCTTACAAAACTGCAACTTCCGTGATTCCCTAGCATTGAGCCCTGGCAGTTAAAGTGATGTCAAACTGCATTCTGCAGTGTTGGTGCACCCCTGGTGTCCCCCCCCCCGCCTTTGTTTTCATAAGGAATTACCAAAATTCACAGATTTCTTCATAAACAGCAAAGGAAGTAAGAACCAGATATTTAAAAGCACCACACAGAGATGTTGCGGAAAGCCAAGGCCACAGATTTCATCATGAGATATGTTATCCAAGGCCAGTTCATATAAGGGGAGAGAGCTCTGTTCTATTTCTGTCACATAAGATGGTTTAACTACACATTCAACCATCACCTTTTTGTGACCTTTTCTTCTTATACTGCTGGATATTTTCCCTTTCCTATCAGAACACCTCTATGCTAAAACAGGGAAAGGGTGCCGATTGTTTTTCTACATGCAATTCAGCCCTTTCTGAGATGAGCTCAATCTGATTTAAAACTTTGCATTCCACAGTCAATAATAAAACATCGGCAAAAGAATTGTTCCTGAACCTTCTCATTGTACCGCTGAATCAAATGTTAAATGGTGCCTCACGCATCAAGGATCAAAACTGGTTGGAGCAGTTAATGAGTCAGAAACACGGCTAATCCTCTGACCTCGACAGTCAGCAGTGACATTATCTGCCTCCCAGAGTCTATGAGAGCTGGCAATTTTTAGGACAAAGCAACACCTTAAACGCAGAAAGTCATTTGTCCAAGAGCTTCGTGTTTCAAAGGCACATTGTGAAAGTGGGGCAAGCCAAGAACTAGGAAATACATCAGCTGTAAGATGACATTCTTTCCTGATCGCAAAATCTATACTTCACCAGTCATTATTGCCACAGCAAGTGGGGCAGCTATTTTTAGTCTACCTATTAGAGTTAGTTAGCCAGGGTCTGAATGCCCTAAAGGCACCAGATCCTGTCTGAACTTAAAAGCTAAGCAGGATCAGACCTTGAATGGGAGATTGTGAAAGAACACCAGGTGTGGGTTGCTGTGGGTTTTCTGGGCTGTATGGCCATGTTCCTGAAGCATTCTCTCCTGACATTTTACCCACACCTATGGCAGGCATCCTCAGATTGTGAGGTATACTGGAAAACTAGGCAAGTGAGGTTAATATATCCGTGGAAGGTCCAGGGTGGGAGAAAGAACTCTTGTCTGTTGGAGGCAAGTGTGAATGTTGCAATTGGCCATCATGATTAGCATTAATGGACTTGCCAGCTTTATGCCTGGCTTCTTCCTGCCTAGGGGAATCCTTTGTTGGGAGGTGTTAGCTATCCCTGATTGTTTGCTGTCTGGAATACCCCTGTTTTCAAAGTATTGTTCTTTATTTACTGTTCTGATTCTGGTGGCCAGATTTTGTTCATTTTTATGGTTTCCTCCTTTCTGGTGAAGTTGTTCACATGCTTGTGGATTTCAATGACATCTCTGTGTAGTCTGACATGATAGTTGTGAGAGTGGTCCAGCATTTCTGTGTTCTCAGATAATATGCTGTGCCCAAGTTGGTTCATCAGGTGCTCTGCTATGGCTGACCTCTCTGATTAGTTAGTCTGCAGTGCCTTTCATGTTTCTTGATGTGTGTTTGGGCAATGCTGCGTTTGGTGGTCCTTATGTAGACTTGTCCACAGATGCATGGTATACAGTAGACTCCTGCAGAAGTGAGAGGATCCCTCTTGTCCTTTGCTGAACGTAGCATTTGTTGGATTTTCTTAGTAGGTCTGTAGATAGTATGTAAGTTGTGTTTCTTCATCAGCTTACCTTTGCGGTCAGTGGTTCCCTTGATGTATGGTAAGAACACTTTTCCACCCAGAGGAAAAGTGTTCTCACCATACATTTGTCTTTACTCTCATGGCTTGTTTTTGGCCTTACAGCTCTTCTGATGACTATTTCAACACAAAGGAGAAAACCATGAAAATGAACAAAATCTGGCTTCCAGTATTTAAAAACTCTAAAATCAGAACAGTAAATAAAGAACATCACTCTGAAAACAGAGGAATTCTAGACATGAATCAATCAGGGGCAGCTAACACCTCCAAACAAAGGATTGCCCCAGGCAGGAAGAAGCCAGGCCTTGAAGCTGGCAAGGCCATTAATGCTAATCAAGGTGATTAATTACAACATTCACACTGGCCTCCAACAGACAAGAGTTCTTTCTCCCACCCTGGACCATCCACAGATATATAAATCTCACTTGCCCTGAGGATGCCTGGCATAGATGTGAGTGAAACATCACGAGAGAATGGAACATAGCCATACAACCCGGAAAACTCACAACAGCCCAGTGATTCTGGCCATGAAACCCTCCGACAACACAATACCTGGTGTGTATTTCAAGGGAACAAACTGACCAAACAACCTCTGACTATCTCTTGCCTAAGAAAGGCAACTTGTAGGGGATCTTTCCTTGGCACTCTGCTTCCTTACATATGAGTGAAAGGGGAAATAAACTTTTCTGAATTTTGCAACAGAGCATGAAGCTGAAGAGGCTTGCTTCAAAGCAGCAGTCAGTTGCAGGCAACCCAACCCAATTAAATTTTGGACTACAGTTCCCAGGACGGCCAAAGCTAGCATGCTCATTGGCCATCCTGTCTGGGGGATGATGGAAGCTATAGTTCAAACAAACAAAAGTTTCCAAGTTCAGACTAAACAAGCCATCCTTGACACAGCCTCTGATGTATTTTATAGGCTTGGGCTATCAAAACATGTTTTTTTCCAGATTGGATGAGTGAGTCCCTGGATATCTGCCTACACTCTGGCATAGATAATTGCAACATGACCCTGGATTATTTAAAATATGCACACTCCACTACTTTGCAAATTCTATTACATAAATGGCATTGGGATTGTGATACAGCTAGCAAATTAGATGCTTATTTGCCTGTTTTGGGTCATAGGCTAGGAGAGGAATGCGAAAAAGTACTAATCTCACTCTTAGATTTGATTTCTGAATGTTAAACACATGGAATGAGGAATGACAAGTGTTCTGGATTGATCCTATATTTATCTCATGGAAAAGCTGATGAATGTTTACTCATATAACTTACTTTATCATACAGTGCCTAATTGTATAGTAACATTTGTCAAAATCACCTCCATTTAGCTGGATCAAATGGGAAGGATGAAAAACAAGCACTCCAACAGTGTGCTTATTAACATCTGCAAATTAAAATGAATGCAAAGATGGATTCTCTGAACACCTGCAGCCACTCAGTGGGAAATGATCTTTCGCCAAGGGATGTTGGACGTGATGGGCAAACTTGCCAACACACATAGACAAATGAGCTTTCTCTTTCCTCTGTGGAATCTTTATGCTTGATAAGAATAATGCAGTGTGGACTCCTGTGTAGAGCTCTAAGGGTTTGTTATGTTGGAAGAGTTGGGGTAAAATGCTGACAGCTCTCCCACATCCAGGGCTATGTGCTGGTCTGAATATTTTTGCAAACGTGATTCAATGAGTCTGATGTAGAATTTGGCTCGCAAAGAAGAGCATCATTGTTTGTCCTTTCATTTCTAGAGTTTCCATTAGAGATGGCCTGATCAGTAGGTGGGGGAGACAGCTACTCTAGGCAACAGATGTGGAGCAACATATCATTAGAAATTTCATTTATTATTGTTGGCATTGGCAAGGACAAAACGAGGTTTGTATGTGGGGAAGGGTTGTTTTGTGTCAAAATCACATTTCTGATATTGGATACTACGGTAAGCAGCTTGATGGGGATGGGGCCATGTGTCACTCGTTGCTGTACCTCAAGAACCAGGGCTTGCTCCAACCCTCTCACATTTGCTTAAAGCATCAAGGGTAGTGGCTTCCACAGAAATTTTCAATTACTGGATCTACCAGGGATTATGTAAATCTGAAATTATGCAGCCGACCCAGATTTCACAAAACGGGGCTCCCACAATAAAATACTTAGCAATTAGAACAATTTTTCAGATAAAAAATAAAGGAGAATGATACTAAATAAGCTGTGTAATTCTTATCTTACTGTAAGTTTTGTTTTATAAAATTTTATTTCATAGTTTAGTATTATTTATATTTTAAGTGCTTAGTCTCTCTAAAGGTCTCAATCTGGTTGTGCTTGCTGTAAAATAATAAGAGCAGTTCCAGCCGTTTTTGTTTCCTGTGCAAATCCAAAAGCAGCATCAACATTCAGATTTCTGATTTTGATGTGGATACAGGTCAAAATCACACTGGATTTTGAACTGTGTTTTGTGGTTAATATAGACCCATATAATGCAGTTCAGTGCAGTTCAAACTGTATCATATGGCAATGTAGATGGGGCCCGTGACGAAACCAAATTTTAAAAATATTATGTTCCTGTTTTGAAAGTGTTATTTCCTGTTTAATTGTGTGGTACGTATTTTGAAAGTAGTCATTATACTCCAGAAACTTTACTTTTGCAGCTGCCACAAACTATGTTGAATTGGTTGAGACTCGATGAGACATTCATTGAAAAACTATAGCAAAATGCACCGCAGGATATCCTGCAAAAAGAAAGTTTTTGCAGTTTAATAAATTTTTCAATGTTTTCATGATAGAACCAATTAGGAAATGACATTTATAGCCCAGAAACAAAAATCATGTTACATAGTATAATCTGAGGTAAAGCCTTTAAGAGCCCTACTGTTTGGTGCTGTGTGTCTTCAAGTAATTTCCAACTTACTGTGTCTCTGTTGTGGAGTTTTATTGGCAAGATTTGTTTGCCCCTGTCCTTCTCTAAGGCTGACAGTGTGACGTGCCCAAGGTCACCCAGTGGGTTTCCATGGCCAAGTGGAGATTCGAACTCTGGTCTCCAGAGTCATAGCCCAATGCTCAAACCAGTACACCATGCTGGTTTTGTACTTTGTTGCTTATAATATAGCATTTCCAATTATCCAGTTTGATACCAGATAAGAGAGTATCGCTGTTTAAGGGAACATATTTCTTGGTAACCTAGTGAGATAACAGGCTGTTTGACAACAAAGACTGGCATTTGTTTCCTGAATGTCACTTCCACCCTTTGATCCCTGTCTAATCAGAAACAATTTCATGGTTCACTGTGACGGAAGGAAAGAATGAAAGTGCAGGACCAGTTTTGGCAAGATTCCCACTTGCTAGAAACACCTCCAAAATGACAGATAATCATTGGATAGGAAAACCAAGGCTGTCCTTTCTAAACAGACCTAGTCAAGTTGATCAATAGTCTCGTTGTTTTTTAAGAGTCTTCCAAAATTCTCCACGCAATCTGTTTTCCCAGCTTAACACTGCAACCTCTTTGTAGGGAAATATGGAATAAAATTATGTAGCATGTAGGCATGACTGGTACAAAGTAGAAATGATGCAGAGACTTTTCTAAAAGTGTTTTTCTAAAATCCAGGGCTGCTGCAAGGCATTTTGTTGCCTAAGGCAGTGCAGCAAAAAGTACCACCTCCATTCCAATTGCAATTCAAAGCCAAACAAGTTTTCTGGATACCTGAAGTAAAACAATCCAATAAGCCTGTATGTTCCCTCCCTGAGAGTAAAAAATAAAAATGTAATGAGTAGTCAGTTACTGCCTTGTCATACCACCAAAAATCTGTTGCTTGAAGCAAGTGCATCGCTCTGTCTAATGGTAGCATTCTTTTTTGTGGCCATAGCTATAGTACATTTTACAGAACATGCAAACACGTACATTTACTGGAATGCTTCAGCCAACATAACCAATGACCTTACTTGTTTGGGGACTATGGGAACAGTGGTTCCCCCCAAAAGTAATTTCCCCAATCTCTGTGTTTTGCCTTGCTTTCACTTCAGAGCTACACAATCTTCAATATAACTGTTTGTTTTCTCTTATGCCCCCCTCCAAACACAGATGAAGCAAGAAGATTAATTCTTGTTATCTATAGTTAGATACCTATTACTGATCTGTGAAGTATCTGAGCAAGAAAACAATAGAATTATAGTAGAGCTCCTGCCTCTACAACCATTGAGCATGTGCAAACAGGAGAATCCATTCTAAGTACTAATCTGAAATACATTATGAATACAAATATAGACTGAAATAAATTCAGAATAAAAATCCACATTCCGAACATGTCACCAAATAAAGGATACATTTATAGCACAGATATGAGCAGCACCAAAGAAGGAGGTGTAAACCAGTAACTAAGATGTGGTGTTTGTATCTGTTTTTGCTCTGCTACATTTCATGAAAAGGTCACATGAGTTCTTTAGGCACTGGAGTTTTTGCACAATAGTCTTTGTGCAAAAAGAAAAACAACCCATTTGCCCTGTAAGTCTTCAATGGTCAGGTAACTGAAGAGCAGGTGGATTATATTATAAAGTATCCCTTGCAACTCTATTAGGGAATCAGCATGGCACAGGATTTGAGCATTTATGACTCTGGAGAATAGGGTTTAAGTCTCCACTCTTGCCATGAAAAGCATGACCTTGTGACCTTGGCCATGTCACAAACTCTTTGCCTCAGAAAAAATCATGGTAGGGTCAGAAATTACTTGAAAGCCTAAAATGAAAACAACAACTTTATCATGATTGTTACACTATTCTTCCTCATGCTTAAGAGAATCAGTCTTGCTCTTCTTCAGTCTTGGCTAAATGAATCTAATTAAGGAAAAGCTGATGAAGCTTATTCTCGAAGACATTTCAGGCCAAACGAGGTGTGTCCCGAAATTTGCCTTTGCGTTGTTGCGCTTTTGAAAAAAATTCTCTAGGGAGCAGCTTTGAATGCTTGTGCCCAAGATTGATCAGTAAGTGCAGACTATGTTTTGAATACAGACATGTATAAACTCCAGCAACCTCTCCTGAGGCACATCTATGCTATCCAGAAAAGGAGGGGATGAATCTACTCCATGGTGGCTGCATGACACATGGAGCTGTTTCAGCTTAACAAAGTTGTGAGTAGCTCCGAATGTTGTGTGACATGGAATGGCACACAACATCTCCCTCCTGTTATTGTGGTGGCTAGTAGGTAGTGTCCATCCCCAGTTGCCTGGAGTGACCCCCTCAATGGATTGTCACCTTGTCATGGTGAGGGGGATTGTGTGTTCCAATGAACCTGAGGGCACAACCACTGGAGTCATTCACTTCCAGGAGTGGCCACAGGGGAGGATCCAGACCAAGAACAATCCGAAGACCCAAAGACCTCAACAGCGGAGCAGGCTGAGGATAACATGGTACATGTTACAATGGCTGTGAAGGCGGAAGAAGGCTGCAACAGACTGAGAAGCCACTCTCGTTGTGTTAATCACACAGTCTGTGAAGACTGTGTGTTGACCGGCCGTGCACCGACCTCCACACATTAAAAAAAATCATGCACAGGCGTCTTCCAAGAAATGGAGGACCATCATCCTTGAACTACGAGGGATCACCTAAAAAAGAAGAGTGACATCATCTGGGACAATAGCACAATTGGAGAAGGAGAAGAGGGGGTGATTCCTCCTTTTCCCCCTCCCACATTGCTCTGATGCCCCTGCCGACTCCACTCTCAGGACCTCATCCCACGAGCAGCAGGAAAACAAGGGGAAGCAGAAAGAACCATCTTGCCTTATTTCATCCCATCCTTCCCCATCTTCTGGGATGACCAGCTATCCCACATCCTTTCCGTACCTTTTCCTGCCTTCTCTGCAGCTTCTGCAGTTGGGAGTCAGGTAGAACCTGTTTCCTGCAAATAGAGACTTCCCTCTGTTTCCTTGTGCTGCCTCCGTGGAGTCCCACCGGCAATGGCCTTCATCATGTGATGGACTTCATGGGACTTCGTGGCGGCAGCACAAGGAAATGGAGAGAAGATGGTCTCAAGCCAGAATGGGATAAAAGGCCTTAGTGATGAAAGAAGCCAAGCAACAATTATTTATGCCTTGGGATAACGTCAGGCTCAGAGTTGTGTTCTTTGTCTTTAGGGATTCCATGAACTCAGTTAATTACATGTTTATTATGCTCACACAGCCACACCCCACACTTACAAACATAGGGAAGAAACTACATAGTGAGTCTGTTATTACATTTCCCCAGAAACTAAAACGATATTATATTATTTCTATTACTTTACATTGCATTACATTACATTTCTTCCAATATGGTGCTAGGTAAATGAGTTTTCCTTCAATAAAAAGTTCTAACTTGATTAAAGTGATCAGGATTTCACAGAAACACTCCGTGATTTAAATGTACTTTTTTTACTTGAAAGAAAATTAAGGAAATTCTGTATTTTCTCAACAATGAAACATAGCAGCTTACATGCTGAGAAAATTTAATAAATCTCAACAACAGAATCACAGTGTCTGACTAAAATGCACTTCTGAATAACTACAACAGGTTAGATATATTATCTTCCCACGTATGTTCCTTAACAACACAAATAAAACAGCAGCAACTTGCCTGCAAAGTCATGAACTGTGATGAACCATTGTAGTAGTGACATGAACTTTAGGGGGAACATAGGAGAGGACTTTTTGGCGGCTGCCCTAAACTCTGGGAGATTAAACTAGCTCTCCTTGCTGTCAGTTCCTTGGACAGGTTAATTATTTTCTGTTGCAACAGCTTTTGGTAAGTAACCATGAAAGCTTTTAATAGCATGCTCTTCTATGGATTTATTTTAATTTTAAAATATACATATCAATCCTATGGGTAGTTTAACTATAAGCAGTAACATATTGTATGTTTTTATTTGTGTCTCTTTTAAGTTTTATAAGCCACTTTGAATCCTAGTTAAGGACAGAGTGGGATATAAATTATTGCAACAGTGAATGATGATAATAATGAAGTGGAACGAATAAAATCATATTGCCAAACAACATTGTCTTCCTGTGTATAGGAGCTATTTGGCAGAGAGGTTTTTAAAAGCCACTTAGTACCCGTAGTATCATTCCTGTGTCACCTGGAGTGTAGAATGAAGCAACTATTGCTAAAATAAACAAAGCCTTTAAAATTCATAAGGAAAAGCAAAAACCCATTGATGAATATCTAAGACAGCTCTGAATTATTCATCTACCTGGGTTTTGCTCTGAGCTCTTGGTTAAAAAAATATTAAAGATCTAACTGTTAGGGGGGAAAAGGTCCATACAGCATACTTACAGAAATGGCATTACATGCCTAACAATGGAAACACTCGTAAACATTAATCTGATAATTTTCAAGCTGCTTTTATCCTATTCTCCAACAAGAGTTATAGCCACAGCACCAAGATTTACAAATAGCCACTATTCTTGCATTTATTTGCATGCATACATACATTCATTGCCACCGATCAACTGGATTTAGTCAGTATGTTCCCTGATGTGTTACAGCCATGGGAGGAGGACCAACTGGAGCTTTTCCAGTAGGTGTCTTGGTCAAAAAGCCTAGCTTCACTGACCTACTCCAATCCCTACATAGTGAAGAGCAGACGGGGCACTATGTAATCTAAGACAGGTTGCACAGAAACCTCTTTGGGCCAGATGAGACTTCTCCAATTGCCAATCTCACAATACCATAAGAGGTTGTCATGACACCTAAAAGTAGAATCATAACACTATATTTGTGTAATGTGGAAGGATTATAGAACTTGTCTTCAAAATTACTTATCTGTTGCTTCCTTATTTTTCTTTCCCAGCCGTACCATCATAGTATGCATAGTACTACAGCATCCTTGGCTGATGATCATCAAGATCCTTTTTAATTCTCTCCAGTTAAGAAAAATCCAGCATCTAAATGTTGCCTCTCATACACCTTACACCATGTCATTTTTAGCTACCATCATCAATTACACACACTTAATTTTCCTGCTCTACTTACAGTTTACTGGACAGGCTCGTCATTTCCACATTAGCACCACCATCCAGGTTAATTATATGTGCAGTTTTAAATTCTCAGCATTCCATGGCTGAATCCACAAAGACAAATTTGTAAAGCATCTTTCAGCCTAAAAGATACTGAATAATTCATTACCAGTCACCACTTCAGATATGAAAACCATACAGCTTGCATTTCAATAGTCAAGACTGAAGCATGAGAATGTAGTGCTGAGAAATCTAAAATACTTAATAGGTATTCATCTTCTTCTAATCCAGGCTAGGAACCTTTGGGTGATGAAGCTTCTCCAACAGGACCACAGGTTCCCCATCCTTCTGACACAGAACATAACTTGGAGCCAAATGAAGGCTCCAAGTTAAAAGGTTTAGAGGTGAAATCTCAGCTGAAAAGGAAAAGCTTAATATCCCTTACTTCACCCATCCACCCATGTATTGTGATGCTGACTCCCAAAAAATCTCCAAATATATGGGAATGGGGTTTGAAAGAAGACTCCTGTGAGAGCAAAGAGAAGCATAATGGATGTTGATGGCATGGGGCTAAACATTGGGGGAATGCTACAAGCTACCTTCCAATTGTCCTGACATGGCTAGAGCAGTCCCAATTAATCCTCTGTCACCTTATGTTTTCAACTTCTTTAAAAATGACCCTTCTTTTACAAAGTACCCTACTATACTATTCCGTTTAAAATTCCTTCTCATTGTTCTTGTATACAGTATATCCAGTTATGAGAGCTTTTAGCTATCCTGAACTATCATTCTTAAAGACTTATTACTCTGGGGCATTATTAAAAAGACTATACACTTGTCCCTCCATATTTTAATGGAGGGACTCTCCTGATTAACAGAACAAGCTGCAGACTTTCAAATGTTGCTTGTATCCCACCTCCCATCAGCTTTAGTCATGATATCTAATGATGAGGAATTCAGGAGTTGTAGTCCAGCGTCTGGAGGGCCACATAAGATGATATGGTGGGTCAGATTTGGACCACGGGCCTTGCTTTTAACACATAATTTAGGAATCTCTGGATCCTCTAGTGCTGGGGTCCCCAAACTAAGGCCCGGGGGCCGGATGCGGCCCATCGAAGCCATTTATCCGGCCCCCACGGCAACCATCATCATCATCATTATTATTATTATTAACATTGAGGCTGGGTGGCCATCTATCAGCGGTGCTTTGCTTGTGCTTTTGGTGCACAAAGGCAAAAGGGGGTCGGGCTAAATGGCCCAAAGGGTCTCGGGCTAAATGGCCCAAAGGGTCTCTTCCAACCCTCTTTGTTGTTGTTGTTGTTATTATTATTATTGTTTGGTGGCCAACTATAGTCCGGCCCTCCAACGGTCCGAAGGATCGTGAACTGGCCCCCTGTTTAAAAAGTTTGGGGACCCCTGCTCTAGTGTGATCCTATGACCAACTTCCTACCAGTCATGCTGGAGAACCTATCAGCTAAAGAGTATACCTCCCTAGGAACTACAAGGTCCTCCAATGCAATTCTGTGATCAGCTTCCAGTGGAAGTAGTCCATAGAGTCATGCTGGAAGATCTAGCAATTTCTCTAGACGTGTTCTCAAAGGTACAAAAAATTAATTTTTTTCTTTGTCTTGTTTCACTTTCATGGGAGTCCTGTGCCTCAGCAAATGTGGAGGGTGACTGCAACTATTTGGTTAAAGTATACATTACAAAGTAGTTTGAAGAACTTCCAATCAACATACAGTTGACCTAGATTGTCCAAACTGTGTCTCCTGGCTTGTTTTGTTTTTGTTGAGAAGAGGTCCAAGTGTAAAGAGAGAGGCAGCCAGTGCCAAAGCTAGCAAACAGAAAGGGCTCCCTGCAGAAGAGACCACAAGCTGCTTTGCGCAAATGACTCAACTGAGTTTACACAAGGTCATTGGCCTCTTCCCTCTTGGTGTGAGCCATGTATGTAAGCACCGTGGAGAATGCTTCTCAGCAGATGAAGAGAGCCAAAATATCACTTTTGCTTGTATCATAGAGCTGGTGGAAAGCTCCCCTGCCAGCAATGTCGCAACTCCCAGTGGACAAATGTTTCCCTTTGTCCATGTAAATAAACATATGTCACTTCTCATTTTGTTTGGGAATTTATGACATCTATAATAGGTTCAAGTCACTTGTTGACTTATGGTAATCACATGCATTTTAAGAGGGTTTTCTTAGGCAAGGAATACTCAGAGGTGGTTTTGACAGTTCCTTCCTCTGAAATATATCCTACAATACCTTTTTTTTTTTAGCAATTTCTCATCCAAGTGCTAACCAGGGTGACCCTAGTCAGCCAACAAGCTTAAATAGGATCTGGTGCCTTTAGGCCCTAAATAATTTCTAAGAAGATTCAAATACTATAGATCCAGTTAATAAATCATATATGCATACATGCCTAATTATTAATATAACATCAGGTGGTTGTAGACTGGACACTTCATGGTGGTTCTTCAAATTGTAATCTGTCCCAGGAAACTGACTGGTGAAGCTCTTAATGCTGGAACTTTTAATGTAGATTTCCAGTGCAAATTCGATCAGTCCTTGCCAACACATTCAAAGATTATGAATGCTGTGAGTTGCAAGCCCAAAACATTTAGAAGGTCAGACTTTCTCCTGGGATTGCATATCAAGCTAGGGCTTGAATCCAATTATTATAACCCAACAAAAGGAGATCCCTTGAACCCGCAGAACCCACATACATATTGACTTACCAAGTTCCCGCTATTTTAATTTGTTTAGGCCAAGGCATATATGCATTTCTGTGCTTCTTGAAATTGCTTGCTTTTCTTTTTTAAATGCCTGCAGATTTCAGATTCCTTTAATAAATTTATATTTTCTTTTTATGAATGAAGCTTGAATCCATAGGTGCCCTGAAGTTATAGTTGCCCTTCACATCATACCTTTGGTTTCTGCTACATGGATTCTGGCAAATTTCTCTAATATCAGGGGGATTTCTTGTTAATTCTACACAATAAGTGTTTGGGATTCAAATTCATTTTGTTAAGATCAGATTGTATTTTACAATATACAAAAAAGATTCAAAGTCAGTCCTGTTTTCTTATTGCAGTTTAATCTTACTTTATAAGGAGTGATAATTGGGTGGTGATGACATCCATAATTTAAATGAAATATCCCTTTTTGAGTGGGATAAATCTTAATTAATTTTCCTTAGGAGGCATAATCATGTCTTGTGTCTCATTCAGTATTTAATTAAAAGCATTGCTTAGGTAACCTGTTGAAGTTCAAGATCGAGGCCAAGAAAAAGAGCTCTACACAAGGGATTTTATTCTATATTCAATGTAGATGTAGCTCAAGAATCAAGACAGACTTTTGAAGGTTTGGTTTTCTGATTATTTTTATAGCTAAGATACAAAGAAATTACCTACAAATTAGCTGAGATTATTTAAATATTAATGTTTCATTAAATATCTGTACTTTTAAATCCATATTGAAAATGAAACAAGTAAAGTCCTTCTGTTCATATTTGAGTCATCTCTAATTATAAATGTACTCAAGTGAAAGATAATATATTGACTATTACATTGATAATGAACTCAAATCTACTAAATTGCCAAATATTTTAATAAATAAATTAACCATCGTTTATCTAGACTCTTTTTACATTGACTACAGTGCATCTTGTGGTTTGCAACCTATTTTGGCAGCAAACGGCAACGTCAAATTAAAACATTGTGTGTGTGTGTGTGGGGGGGGGGGGGTAAAGCCAAGTATCTTAAACAACTATTACTTTAGTTTGTACCCTTACGAAGCTATATGGTAACATTACAGATCATCTTTCGGTGTGTTTGGGGGAAAGCAACCACTTCATGGAGAAGACTGAAGCTGTGCAATAGCTATTAGTCCTCCCCCTCCTACCTCAACTTCATTGTGATTCTGTTTCCATTACCATGGTAGCATTGTTAGGACAAATGATAGACACATCAACCTATACTTACAATGGTTCCCAATCATTAGTCCTCTAGATTTTAGGACTTCAATACCCAATAGCCTTAATTAGGAACTGTGGGAGCTAAAGTCCAAAACAGGTGAAGGATCAAAGGTTGGGAATCACTGCAGTGTATCATATTATTGCCTCAATGAACAAAGCCTCTGACAGAGAAGCTTCTTTTTTTGCCAAGATTTTTACACCCAGCCGCTCTCTTTTCTTCTTCAAAATCATCTCTCTAACTAGAAAGTTTTCTTTAGAGCAGTCATTCTCAAACTTTTCAGCCACAGAGCCCTTTTTGAAGGAAAGGTTTATTGTGGAGCCCCAATAAATGTTTATATAGTTTATATTATAATATATATATATATATATATATATATATATATATATATATATAGAGCATGGGGGGAGCCCCCGGTGGCGCAGTGTGCTAAAGCGCTGAGCTGCTGAACTCTGCAAGGTCGCAGGTTCGAATCCGGTGAGTGGAGTGAGCGCCCGCTGTTAGCCCCAGTGACTGCCAACCTAGCAGTTTGAAAACATGCCAATGTGAGTAGATCAATAGGTACCGCTCTGGCAGGAAGGTAACGGCGCTCCATGCAGTCATGCTGGCCACATGACCTTGGAGGTGTCTACGGACAACGCCGGTTCTTCGGCTTAGAAATGGAGATGAGCACCAACCCCCAGAGTCAGACACGACTGGAGTTAATGTCATGGGAAAACCTTTATCTTTACCTTTACTATCAGGCATGAGCAAACCTTTAGACACAGGGGCTTTATTGCATTTTAAAATTTGACAAGACGGATGGGCCAGTGGCAGGTGGATGGAGAATGTTTGTGTGAACTAATTGTGTGAAAAAAAATGAAGATTCCTATGTAAACTGCACATATCTTGTTTGTAGTGCAAAAAAAAAAAAAGAAAAAAAGAACAATACAATGTTTAAAATCAATAACAATTTTATCCAACTTCAAGTTAACAGTATTTCAGTAGAAGATCCCAGAGGCTATCCAGTCCAACCCCCTTCCGTCAAGTAGCAAAAGGGTTCTGGAAGCAAGGGAGGCACAGGGAAAAGGATCTGCATGGCAAGAAGGGGGGGAGGGAGGGGAGGGGAAAGGAAGGAGCAATCAGCTGAGAGGTGCCTCCTTCTCCACCACCATGCACTTGGAAAGGAAGGAGAAGGATGGGGGGGGGAGGAGGAGGAGGGAAGCACAGAGTCCCTGACAGTTTGAGAACCACTGTTTTAGAAGCTTTAGTATGAGAAGACAAAGGAGGGACTAAAGCCCTTCCACACAACTGAATAAAATCTCACATTATCTGCTTTGAATTGGGATATATGGCAGTGTGGACTCACATAACCCATTTCAAAGCAGATATTGTGGAATTTTCTGCCTTGATATTCTGGGTTATATGGCTGTGTGGAAGGGCCCTAGGCTGGATCTACGCTGCCATATAATCCAGTTTCTGAATCCAGATTATCTGCTTTGAACTGGATTATATGAGTGGATTCAGAAACTGAATTATATGGCAGTGTAGATGGGGCCTCAGTGTGACATATGATTCCCAGGGCCCTTCTACACAGTCCAGAATATCAAGGCAGAAAATCCCACAATATCTGCTTTGAGCTGCGTTATCTGAGTCCACACTGCTATATATTCCAGTTCAAAGTAGAAAATGTGGGATTTTATTCCGCTGGGTGGAAGGGGCCCCAGAGGCCTCATGCTCTCAGATGTTTTATCACATTGATCTGATGCATGCCAACCCTATCACACCTAAATCTTATGTTTTGAAAATACTGAGCTTTGACTCATCACACCACGGAAGTCTGGCTCTTCTGAATACATTCAAATGCCTCCCCATGTTACTTTAAAAAGTCTTGAATTACTGTTTTTGTGAGATTTTAGCTGACTGAATGCATACTGATTTTATGATCACATGTAAAAACAGCACTGATTTAACTGTATGACATCAAAAAACACGATTAGAATCCCGTGTAATTACTCCGTTTCTCTGCAACATTTTGCAGATGAATTTCAACGGATTACTGATGGAATGGGATGAACGTTCTGTATCTCAGTTAAAAGAGTCTCAGAAAGGGAGTATATCCCAATGTGATATTCTTAGAGATTACTCTTCTACAGGCAGCCGTGTAAGTCTTTCAAGCCCAGGGAAACCAGTTATGATATCCATGAATGGTTCCTAAACGAATTTGTCCCACTTGTGCAATCTTTATATTTACTTTGTTAGATATCTTAAAACAAATAAACAAACCAGTATCTAAAAATGTCCAGCATGTGATGTAAAATAAACCTAGCAGTAAATCTGCCCCTCATAAATACAATATATATATTTATATTTATAAAACAACAGGAGTTAATTATTATTGTATTATAATAAAATGCAATAACAATGTATCTTATTTGTGACCTCAGGAATTTCAAATTAATTGAAACTACTTATTGCCACGTTCTGTTTTGATGCACTTTTAGAATTTTGCTGCAGGTTGAGTGCATTGGGAACAGTCACTCTTTATAAAAACCTGTAACTAGTTTCAGTTGAATCTGAAATCAATTCACTAAATGTATTCCAATGCAAAATTAATTCAAATACAAAATGCTAATTACACTTATGGATAGTAGCTGTGGTAATGCTCAAATGGGTCAAGAGCAAGTGAGAACAATGTAAGGAAGGCTGTTTATCATGCCAAAATGGAAAAAAAGAACGAAAGATTGCTCAATCTTTAGAGATAAGAAAACTGAAGATATTGACAGACTAAACACTGATACCTTTGGAATGTCAATGCCAACAAGATTTGGCTGTACTATTGGTGTTAAAATGTTTTAGGTGTGATATACAAGTGATTTAATTGACTCAGCATAATGTAATTATGTTGATGCTGGGCTGGACCTCTTGTCCTACAAGTCTAATATTTGCCATTTAGAGCAATCAGCAATGGATTCTTACATGCAAAGTATGAGAAAACCCCAGGGCAGTTTATCGATTAGCAAGGCAATTTTGACTGTTGCATTTACACAATTGAGATGCACTCAACAACAACAACAAAGACCACAACTTTGGCTAGAAAAACTGCTACAATTTTATTTGGTTGCAGTTGTGAACAGGGTTGACACACATATGGGTCTGGGTCGAGGTATTGACCAACCCATCTATTGATCTATGAGCCAACAGATCTGGCCAGCTGCTGGATTTCAAAGGAATGACATGAGAGAGGCCAGCAGAGTAGATTCCTAAACTTGGCCTCTCAGCCACTAGGCTGTATGGTCAAAACATTTTCCCACTGCTGGGCAAGACTTTCTTCCATCATACACTTCTGGCAGGGGACCCCTGTCAGAAGCTTTGGCCCCAAATACTAGCAGAGTGTTAACCATCCAAGGTCAAGTTGACAGTTCAACAGAGGTGTAAACATTCGTAGGATAACATAAACAGAGAAGCCAAATGCCAGGGTCGAAGCCGATTACCTGAGTCTCCAGAGTAAAAGGTTGAATCAGAATCTGTAGCCGAGCCAAGGTTAGGCCAGAGTTCAGGAAACATGAGACAGCAAGAGTCCAAGAGTTCTAGAACTGATATTGCAGCCAGCAACAAGATGCCACCCCTGAGCTCTTTAAATCCTAAATTCACAGGTGTTACCTGTTGCTGGCTCTCTTCTCGGCTAGTCTCAAGGACGTGCATGCGCAACTGAGACCTCTCTCTTTGCAAGTCCATAAAACAGTGGTTCTCAACCTGTGGGTCCCCAGATATTTTGGTCTTCAACTTCCAGAAATCCTAACAGCTGGTAAACTGGATGGGATTTCACAGGAGTTGTAGGCCAAAACACCTGGGGACCCACAGGTTGAGAACCACTGCCATAAAAGCTTAAACAGTTAACAGTTAACTCTTCCTTGGCTTGCTCAGAGGAACTCAGGACCCTTCCACACAGCCCTATATCCCAGAATATTAAGACAGAAAATCCCACAATATCTGATTTGAACTGGGTTATCTGAGTCCACACTCAGATAATGTGGGATTTTCTGCCTTGACATTCTGGGATATAGGGCTGTGTGGAAAGGCCCTCACTTGCACTTGTTCTGCAGGCTGAGAAGTAGCAGCTCCTTCAATTGGTGTTGCTTCAAAGCTTGGCTGATGGAGCTGTCCGGCTCCAGCTTGACTGCTGAGCCTTCCACCAGCATCTCTTCATCCTCATTTTACAAGCTATCCATGACAACCCCTTACAAAATTAGTGCCTAATAAGACATTGTACACTCGATTCTGGATCCATGACCAGTGCTAACCACCACTACTAAGTTGTGACAGTGAGAAAAGGTGCACCTCTTAACAGCAACCAATGATATAGGGAGGGATGCAGCTCAAAGAGAACCCAACAGTCCCCAGCTACAATTTTACACATATACCCCAAGACATGGACAGAGTGAAAACTTCATATCAAAGCACTCCAGTAGGTGTGGGGACCTTGCCAGTCTATGAGCGTCCTCTGGCCACTTTAAACTCATTGGCTGGCTCTGCAAAAATCTGGATCATTCTTCCCAGGCTGCAGAGGAACCAGGGGGAAAAAGCTTCCATGGCATGGTGAAGCAGCAGTCAAATGCTTTGCTATCACTCCACCCTAAGCAGCCAGCTTATAGCTAGAGAAGAGCTTTCCAAACTGTATATCACAGCACATTGGTGTGCTAGTTGCAGTGTGTAGGTATATCACACAAATGTACTGAGAAACCTCTGAGTCTATGTGAAATAAGCAATAAATCAGCAATAAATTGTATGCTGATGTTTTTTATGTTAAGCTGCTTTGAATCTCCTGCAGGAGAGATAAAGCAGAGTATACATATAATATAAATAATAATAATAATAATAATAATAATAATAATAATAATAATAAATGATATATTATTAAAAAAACATAAATGAAAGGTTTTCATGAGATCGGCTGTGTCCCCATATATTTCATTATTACAATTTGTGTGTGTGTCTGTATCTCTGATATGTATAACTAAATCACAGTGTCACGAAATGATGCATGTCTAAAAAGCATGTCACCAACATGAAATGTTTGGAAAGCTCTGAGCTAGAGAATCAAACTCCTCTGTTTCCAGGTCATTTATAACTTGATTCTGTTAAGGACATTTCACTTTTTTGGCACAGGGACTTCCCAGGAATCTCAGCTGTAACTGGGATTTTGTAGTAGACAAACTCCTCCCACTACACAGAAACATACATTAAAAGTTTAAAAGCCATTCTTATCCCCACAATTCAGAATTTTCAACTGAGTCTGTCATAAAAACATATACACGTGTGTGTGTGTGTGTATGTGTATGTGTATGTGTGTGTGTGTGTGTGTGTATATATATATATATATATATAATTTTTCACACATTTCAAAGAACATGCCATTTGTCATGGAAAGACTGTAAGCAAAATCTATTGTATGATGGTACACTTTGATCTACAGAATCACTAGATGTATATGGCTATTGGCTAGGTTAGAAGAGGAAAGATATGCAGGCAGGTAGGGATTTCAAGGGAATCCCATAGTTATTTATCTACTCAGAGGTTATCTGAAGGACCATATTCTCCCATATGAACCTGCCTGTGCTTTATGATCTTCTGAGAGGCCCTCCCTTCTGTCACCTGCCTACACAGGAACATTTGGTGGGTCTAGGGGGATTTCTCAATAACCTCTTCCAGGCTCTGTAACTTATTTCCTAAAGAGGTCACTGGCACCTTCCTTGCTATCTTTCAGCAAGTCGGTGAAGAAGCTTTGTTTTAGCAGGCCTTCAAGGTCTAAAAGTTCAAGGAGAATACATAATATGTTAGATTTTCTATTTGCTCCTGTATTTTATAATGTTGTGTGTATACATAAAAAGATAAAGGTTTTCCCCTGACATTAATTCTAATCGTGTCTGACTCTGGGGATTGGTGTTCATCTCCACTTCTAAGCCGAAGAGCTGGTATTGTCTGTAGACACCTCCAAGGTCATGTGGCCGGCATGACTGTATGGAGCGCCATTACCTTCCTGCCAGAGCGATACCTATTGATATACGGTAGAGTCTCACTTATCCAACATAAAAGGGCCGGCAGAATGTTGGATAAGCGAATATGTTGGATAATAAGGAAGGATTAAGAAAAAGCCTATTAAACATCAAATTAGGTTATGATTTTACAAATTAAGCACCAAAGCATCATGTTATACAACAAATTTGACAGAAAAAGTAGTTCAATACGCAGTAATGCTATGTAGTAATTACTGTATTTATGAATTTAGCACCAAAATATCATGATGTATTGAAAACATTGACCACAAAAATGCGTTGGATAATCCAGAACGTTGGATAAGTGAAACTCTACTGTACTCACATTTGCATGTTTTTTGAACTGCCAGTTTGGCAGAAACTGGGGCTAAAAGCAGGAGCTCACTCAGCTCCCTGGATTCAAACCGCCAACCTTTTGGTCAGCAAGTTCAGCAGCTCAGAGGCTTGATTTGCTGCTCCATGTGTATAAACACATACACACACATATATACTGTATATATAATAATAAAATCCAGATTATCTCCTTCAAACTGTATTATATAGCAGTGTATATTCATATATCCACTACAAAGCATATAATGTGGATTTTCTGCTTTGATAATCTGTATTATATGGCAGTGTAGAAGGGACCTAAGATACCACTGAACGTAAGGCACACCCTTACGAAGAATTTTCTTGGAATATGTTTAGAATTTTCTCTGCATGCATAATACAGGCAGTCCCCAAATTACTAACATCCAACTTACAAATGACTCATAGTTAAGAAAAGGGGTGAGACAACACGAAGTGAGGGAAATCTACCCCTCAAATGGGAAATTCATTCCTGGAAGAGTTATTATCAGAAGGAAAAGGGGTCTCCACTGAAGCTGTATCACCAATTCTGTTTTCCACAACAAACCAAAATGTTCAAAATCATTTTGAAAAGTGAGGAGAAATCCTCTGAACAGGGCCAGAGACTGCAAAAGAAATATTACAGGGGTGTTAACCCTTCCCTATGCTATCTAAAGCGCATATATATATATACTAGCTGTGCCCGGCCACGCGTTGCTGTGGCGAAGTCTGGTGTTATGGGAAATAAAGTATTGAGGAATTGGTGGTAGTTAAGGTCAAGGGTAAAGGTTTTCCCCAGACATTAAGTCCAGTCGTGTCTGACTCAGAGTGTTGGTGCTCATCTCCATTTCTAAGCCGAAGAGCCGGCGTTGTCCGTAGACTCCTCCAAGGTCATGTGGGATGACTACATGGAGCGGCGTTACCTTCCCGCCGGAGCAGTACCTATTGATGCACTCACATTTGCATGTTTTCGAACTTCTGGGTTGGCAGAAGCTGGGGCTAACAGTGGGGGCTCTCTCCGCTCCCCCAATTCAAACCTGTGGCCTTTCAGTCCAGAAGTTCAGCAGCTCAGCGCTTTAACACGCTGCGCCATCAGGGGATATTATTTCCTAAAGGTTGTGAATATACAATATTTCTGATTGGTTTTTTTTTTGTTTGTTGGAGGCAAGTATGAATGCTACAATTAGGAAAAATGATTAGGATGTAATGGCCTTGCAGCTTTAAAGCCTGGCTGTTTCCTCCCTGAGTGAATTTTTTGTTGGGAGGTGTTAGCTGGCCCTGATTGTTTCCTGTCTGTAATTCCCTTGTTTTCAGAGTGGTGTTGTTTGCGATATTTTATGTGCTTTTACTGTCTGTGGCCCTGAGAAAACAGAGGATTTTCCAGACTTTGATGATGGGAATACTTTGTTGGGAGGTGTTAGCTGGCCCTGATTGTTTCCTGTCTGGAATACCCTTGTTTTCAGAGTGATGTTGTTTGCGATATTTTATGTGCTTCTACTGTCTGTGGCCCTGAGAAAACAGGATTTGCCAGACTTTGATGATGGGAATACTTTGTTGGGAGGTGTTAGCTGGCCCTGATTGTTTCCTGTGTGGAATTCCCCTGTTTATTTTCTGTCCTGGTTTTAGAGATTATATTGTTCTGCATTATTCTATCCCAGTAATTATTTCATATTAAATTAGAATCTCACTTATCCAACATTCGCTTATACAATGTTCTGGATTATCCAACGCAGTCTGCCTTTTCATAATCAATGCTTTTGTAGTCAGTATTTTAAATTCATTGTGATATTTTAGTGGTAAATTTGTTAATACAGTACAGTAGAGTCTCACTTATCCAACATAAATGGGCTGGCAGAACGTTGGATAAGCGAATATGTTGGATAATGAGGAATTAAGGATAACCCTATTAAACATCAAATTAAGTTATGATTTTACAAATTAAGCACCAAAACATCATGTTAGACAACAAATTTGTCAGAAAAAGTAGTTCAGTACACAGTAATGCTATGTAGTAATTACTGTATTTATGAATTTAGCACCAAAATATCACGATATATTGAAAGCATTGACTACAAAAATGCGTTGGATAATCCAGAACGTTGGATAAGCGAGAGAAGCCTAAGTGAGGCCTAAATCTGCCTGTCCCCTAACTGAAACCTGGCTGTCCCTTGGTTGCTAGGCAACCAAGTGGGCAGAGATTAGCCCTCTAAACTGGCAGCAATTGGATAAAAAAAATTATTGCTCTCCCTCCAATTAGGACTTTCTTTTTCTTTTCTTTTTGTTGTATCAACCTTGAGGCGTGGATGATGGGTTGTGTTGTCAAATTTCGAGGTTGGGGGGCCTGTACTTTTGTTGTTTTGTGAATTGCCGTGATGCCATCACTCTTTTATATATATAGATATATATACACACACACACACACACACACACACACATACATGAGCCCCTGGTGTGCAGCAGATTAAACCACTGAGCTGCTGAACTTGCTGACTGAAAGGTTGGCAGTTCAAATCTGGGGAGTGGGGTGAGCTCCTGCTGTTAGCCCTAGCATCTGCCAACCTAGCAGTTCGAAAAAAAAAAACATGCAAATGTGAGGAGATCAATAGGTACCGCTCTGGCAGGAAGGTAACAGCGCTCCATGCAGTCATGCAGGCCACATGACCTTGGAGGTGTCTATGGACAATGTGGGCTCTTTCGCTTAGAGCTGGAGATGAGCACCAACCCCCAGAGGTGGACATGACTAGGCTTAACATCAGGGGAAACTTTTACATATACAGTAGAGTCTCACTAATCCAAGCCTCGCTTATCCAAGCCTCTGGATAATCCAAGCCATTTTTGTAGTCAATGTTTTCAATATATCGTGATATTTTGGTGCTAAATTTGTAAATACAGTAATTACAACATAACATTACTGCGTATTAAACTACTTTTTCTGTCAAATTTGTTGCATAACATGAAGTTTTGGTGCTTAATTTGTAAAATCATAACCTAATTTGATGTTTAATAGGCTTTTCCTTAATCCCTCCTTGTTATCCAAGATATTCGCTTATCCAAGTTTCTGCCGGCCCGTTTAGCTTGGATAAGTGAGACTCTACTGTATATACAGTGTTCCCTCACTACTTCGTGGTTCACTTTTCGTGGATTCGCTGTTTGTGGTTTTCAATAAACTCTAAAAGAATATTATAAATCATAAAAATTTACAATTTACAGCCTAAGGAAGGAGGAAGGAGAAGCCAAAGAGAGAGAAAAGGAGCCCAAGCAGCAACGAGAGGAGAAGGAGGCAATTTATCAACACACAATTGGTTGATAAAGACTCAAAATAGTGTATAACTACTGAAATAATGCATAAATATTAAAATAAATAGTGTCCCTACTTCGCGGATTTTCATTTTATGTGGGTGTTCCTGGAATGTAACCCCCGCAATAAGTAAGAGAACACTGTGTGTGTGTATGTGTGTGTGTATATATGCTGGAGCTACACTTAAAAAGTACCTGTTCTAATTTACATACAAATTCAACTTACGAACAAACCTACAGAACCAATCGTGTTTGTAACTTGGGGACTGCCTGTACCATTTTGTGTGTATGTGTGTGTTATTTTTGTTTTGCTGGAGCTCTGTAGTGCCAGCTTTCTTGTGGTGTGAGGAAGGAGTGCAAGGAGACCCTGAAGTCGCCTGTGTGTCTGCATGAGTCTAACCAGCCCTATCTCTATGGCCCCGCTGGGCGGCAGTGGAAGCAGGGGCGGGGCTTATCTCGGGGCTTAGCTCAGTCAGACCGGTAAACAGCCGCCTGGACCAGGCCCAGGCCCAGGCCCAGGCCAAAGACATGGGGCCCTGGCACAGCCGCCCCAGGGACCCTTCCTTCGCCACCACTTGTTCTCACATTACCTTGAAGGTAAGAGGTGTGGCTTCTTTTTAAGAAACCAAAACCCCGTGAATCCAAGGTACTATCAAATCTAAAACACACACTGTGTTATAGAAGCCCATTAAACAGGAGGACAAAAATTGTCTTAGATCTGAGGGAACGTAGTACACATCTACACATCAAAAGTGATCTCAGTCCCCTTCTACACTGCCATATAAAATCCAGATTATATGCTTCGAACTACATTGCATGGCAGTGTAGACTCATATAATCCAGTTCAAAGCAGATAACCTCGATGATCTGCTTTGATAATCTGGATTATATGGAAGTGTAGAAGGGGCCCGAGTTACCCCTGATCAAAAGAACCAAGTCTGGGAGGGAGAGGGGGGACTATTGTGATAAAAAATATACATTAAAAATAATAATAATAATAATAATACAAGGATTGAATTACGTTTCAAATGTTCCACACAGCTGTATAAAATCCACATTGAACTGGTTTATATGGAAGCATTGAAGCAATGTTCCTACGCCATCAACTCTGCTGGACTGGCCACATTGTCTGAATGCCCGATCACCGTCTCCCAAAGCAGTTACTCTACTCAGAACTCAAGAACGGAAAACAGAATGTTGATGGACAGGAAAAGAGATTTAAAGATGGGTTTAAAGCATGTGTTTTGGCCTACAACTCCCAAAAATCCCAGCCGGTTTACCAGCTGTTCGGATTTCTGGGAGTTGAAAGCCAAAACATCTGGGGACCGACAGGTTGGGAACCACTAGCTTAAAGCTAACCTTAGGCACCCAGAACTGGGAAGCCCTGGCCCTTGAGCACTCTAGCTGGAGATCAGCTGTGACCAACAGTGCTGTGGAATTGGAAGAGGCACGAATGGAGCGTGAAAGGGAGAAACGTGCCAAGAGGAAAGCATGTCAAACCAACCCTGACCGGGACCGCCTTCCACCTGGAAACCAATGTCCTCACTGTGGAAGAACATGCAGGTCAAGAATAGGGGCTCTACGTATCCACCGCCAAGACACTACACATGGAAGACAATCATACTCGCTTAAGAAAAGCAGCAGTGTGGATTCAGATAATCCAGTTCAAAGCAGATATTGTGGATTATCTACCTTGATATTTTGGGTTATATAGCTGTGTGGAAGGGCCCACAGTGGAAAGATTAAAATGTAGTAAGACAACATGACACAACAGCAACTAGAATGTTGTAGCATTTTTTAAAAGGAAACTTCTGCAAGCTACCAAGGCTGGATCTACACTGCCATATACCGTAATCCAGATTATTTTTGAACTATATTATATGA
Organism: Anolis carolinensis; assembly: GCF_035594765.1. Lineage (NCBI taxonomy): Eukaryota > Metazoa > Chordata > Lepidosauria > Squamata > Anolidae > Anolis > Anolis carolinensis. The sequence continues at coordinate 163,782,654 of NC_085841.1, forward strand.
GTCTACACCACAATATAATCCAGTCCAAAGCAGATAATCTGGATTGTATGTGGTATTGTAGACAGGGCCCAAGTCAATGCTAAAGTCATGGCTGTTGTTGTGGGTGGCCTTTGGGCCCTTCCACACAACCATATAACCTAAAATATCAAGGCAGATCATCCACAATATCTGCTTTGAACTGGATTATCTGAGGCCCCTTCCACACAGCTGAATAAAATCCCACATTATCTACTTTGAACTGGAATATATGGCAGTGTGGACTCAGATAACCAGGTTCAAAGCAGATATTGTGGGATTTCCTGCCTTGATCTTCTGGGTTATATCGCTGTGTGGAAGGACCCCAAGTCCACACTGTCATATAATCCAGTTCAACGTGGATTTTATACCTGCTTTGAAGTGGATCGTACAAGTCTACATTGCAATATAAGCCAGTTCAAAATAGATCTGGATTGTATGCAGTAATGTAGATAGGGCCCACTTCAATATTAAAGTCATGACTGTTTGGGCCCTTCCACACAGCCATATAACCCAGAATATCAAGGCATATCATCCACGATATAAATATCATCCAGTTCAACGTGGATTTTATACCTGCTTTGAAGTGGATCGTACAAGTCTACACTGCAATATAATCCTGTTCAAAGCAGATAATCTGGATTGTATGTAGTGGTGTAGATAGGACCAAAGTCAATACTAAAGTCATGGCTGTTGTCGTAGGTGACCTTTGGGCACCCACAGCCACAGAACCCAGAATATCAAGGCCTATCATCCACAATACCTGCTTTGCACTGGATTATCTTAGTCCACACTGCCATATAATCCAGTTCAAATGTGGATTTTATACCGCTGTGTGGAAGGGCCCCCAGATTATTTGCTTTGAAGTGGATCATGCAAGTCTACACTGCAATATAATCCAGTTCAAATCAGATAAATCTGGATTGTATGTGGTGGTGTATATAGAACCCAAGTCAATACTAAAATCATGGCTGTTTTTGTGGGTGGTCTTCCTGTTCTATAGAGCAGGCATGAGCAAACTTTGGCCCACAGGTGTTTTGGATTTCAACTCCCAGCCGGCAGGCTGTTAGGAATTGGAGTTGTAGTCCAAAACACCTGGAGGGAGGGCCAAAGTTTGCCCATTCTTGATCTACACTGTAGAATGAATGCTGCCTGGCACTGCTTTATCTGCCATGGCTCAGTGCTGATGGGATCCTGAGAGTTGTAGTTACACGAGGCCTTTCACCTTCTCTACCCAAGAGAAGGCAAGGTGCCTTACTAAACTACAAAACCCAAGCCACGCCCCCTTCCGCTCTGCCAAGGCCAAGCTTTCTAGGAAACGCCACGCCCCCTCCTCTCCCTCCGGCTCTTACTGGCCGCGCCCGTCACGTGCCCCTTGGTACCCATTGGGTATCACTTTTTAATCTCCTCCCTCCCCGCCCGGCGGCAGCAGCATTGGCGGCATCAGTGGCGGCTTCGGCCGGCCGGCTGTAACCGGTTTGGGTCGGGGAGAGGCTTAGTCGTCAGCAAACACCCGCCGCCTCACTTCTCTGCGGAAAGGACGTGAGTTTTTCCCTCAGGGAGGGGAAGAGGAGCCAGGCGCTGCTGCTGCCGCCGCCGCCGCCATCATAAATCAACCATCCCGCCTGAGGAGCCCTCAGAGCCGCCAGGTGAGGCAACCAGTCGGGTGGGAGGGAGAGAACCGTCTGCGTACAAAGGCCGCAGACGGACACAAAGCAGCACTCCACTCGCCCTGTCTCATCTTGGACGCCAAGCAGGGCCGGAACTGAAGTTGAAAGCCACCCATGAATCCCAGCTGCTGTCGGCTCTGTTTCAGGGCGAGGAAATGGCCAAGCTGTTTAACAGCGGAACTCAGGGCCCTTCCACACAGCTGAATAAAATATCACATTATCTGCTTTGAACTGGGATATATGGCAGTGTGGAGTCACATAACCCACTCCAAAGCAGATATTGTGGATTATTCTGCCTTGATATTCTGGGTTATATGGCTGCTTGGAAGGGCTCTCGCTGCTTCAGAGATGTGGAAGCTCCTTCCTTGGAGGCTTTTAAACAGTGGCTATCTATCCGGGTTGCTTTGATTGTGCTTTTCCTGCATGTCAAGGGGTTGGACTAGATTGCCCATGCGGTCTCGTCCAAATATGTGATTCTATGAAAGCTGCCTTTTGAGTATTGCCTTTTTGGTGGGATCAGCTGCCCAGTTTGGCTGTGGTTATGTTTTCACTTCTGTTGAAGGATCTCTGTATCTCTGTGTTTATGGATCCTTCCACACAGCTGGACAAAATCCACATATTTATTTACCTTATTTCTGCTCCACCTTTCTCTACCCCGAAGGGAACTCAAGGTGGTTTACATATGGCAATCATTAGATGCCTTAAAATACATACAAAAATAAATTTAATTTTAAATTAATATTAAACATTTAAAACATTACATTCAATATTAAAATCACATCATCCAAAAATCATAGTCCAAGGCCTTCCGTCGTCAATTATTCATAATTCCAAGTCTACATAGAACTGGATAATATGTCAGTGTCAATTCAGAAAATCCAGTTCAAAGCAGATATTGTGGATTATCTGCCTTGATATTCTGGGGGCCCTTCCACACAGCTGAATACAATTCCATATTTTCTGCTTGGAACTGGGCAGTGTGGACTCAGACAACCCAGTTCAAAGCAGATATTGTGGGATTCTCTGCTTTGATATTCAGGGTTATATGGCTGTGTGGAAGACTTCTAAAACCAGAAGGGATCTGGTGCTTTTGTTTGTAATTGGAGATAAGCAGACATAGACTCATATAATCGAGTTCAAAAATAATCTGGATTACAGTATATGACATATATTAGCTATATGGCAGTGGCCCCTTCCACACAGCTGAATAAAATCCCACATCTGCTTGGAACTGGGATATATGGCCCAGAGCACTTTCACATTTCTAGTCAATTTAGGGCCCTTCCACATAGCCATATAACCCAGAATATCAAGGCAGAAAATCCCACAATGAGTCCACACTGCCATATATTCCAGTTCAAAGCACATAATGTGGGGTTTTATTCAGCTGTGTGGAAGAAGCCTTAGGGTGACCTCCTGAATTCTACAATTTACTTAGGCAAGGAATATTTGGCAATGGTTTTGCCAGTTCCTTCCTCTTAAATGCATTTTATGGCACCTAATATATGTTTATAGTTTCCCATCTGCTGGGCTTCCAAGATCAGAGGAGATCTGGTGCCTTTTAAGGGGATTTAGGCCCACTTTAAAGCAGAGAGAAGCAACAATCCCCACTATAAATAAGGTATTGTGTAAGTGTTCAAGTCTTTTACCAATTTATGGCAATCCCATGAATTTCACAGGGATTTCTCAGGCATGGAATTGTCAGAGGTAGTTTTACCAGTGTCTTTCTTTAAAATGTACTATTCAGCCAGTCTGTACCAACTATTACCTTTGTGCTAATCAACTCTGTAGCTCAGAGTGGTTTTCTTGGGGGTCTTTTTCAGGGCATTGGATTCTGGTCGCCCAGTGGTCTCATCCTCAGCAGAATGCTTTTGATGCATTTTTTGATGGAATGTTCCTGCATAGCTGGGGATTGGACTAGATGGTCCTCATGGTCTCTGGCAAACCTATGATTGCTGTTTTGTTTTTATTCTCAACATAGTTTTATGTGGTAAATTAACCTAGTCCCAAAATTTCAGAGATTTGAATCTTCAGTCTTCTTCATCCAATTGTGTCCATTGTGCCTTTAGCTGTTGTTATTAATGGGTTGAACAACCTGTATTAATCTCAACCTGTTCACAAGAACCCTTTTCTAGAAACAAAGGGAGGCAGTTGTAACTCTTTGCTGATTCTTTGTTGGTGAAATAGCACTTTTCTCTCAGTACTTTGTTTGTCTTATGCAGTAACTCCTTCCTAGCTTTACAGATTGTTATAGGGACAGGTGCTGGGCTAATTTGTAATGTTCCTGTTTCACTTGGTAAGGGGCTTACTTTTCAGAGAAGGAAAGCAAAGTATGAATTTTGATTTAGGCCCTTGTCCTTGTTTGCTCCTGTGCTGCAGAGCATGTGGAGAAGGTTGCCAAATCTGGATAGGAATTTGACAGAAAGGTGAGGAAGAGCCAGCCAAAAAGAGGAAGAACTCTAGTGAGGCCCTTTAAATATGTTTGTAATTGGTGATAAGCAGACGGCAAGAATGTGTTAAAGGTCTTTCCGCGTTATGTAATGTGTGTTAAGATAAAAAGTATCGCTGTAGCCAGCTGATATAAGCAGCTGTTTATCTAGGAAAGACTCTTCTAAAACTCATTAAGCCTGTACTTGTGGTCTGAATGCCAGACCAGTTTGCGCCTTGTTTATTCTTAAAAATGTAAGGACAAAAAGACAAGTTGTTCAGAAAAATAGCATTCTTTATCAAGCTTATACAATGGGTGATATTGTTGGTGCTTTCTCTTTGCTGAGTGATGATATTCTGTGTAGCTGTTTCAGATCATTTTTAATATTACAGGGTTGCATGCAGAATCTAGTTTTGCATCTATTATTTTCGTTACTCTTGTATGAATATTTTATTACTAGATGAGGAGGACCAGTTCAGTGGTACCTAGATCAGTACATAATAGCCCAAAGCATGGTTCCCTGCCCCACTTTTAATCTAAAATCTTATCAGCAGTGCCCTGGAGAATTCTCCCCTTGTTTCTGTCATTTTTAACCTCACGAGTACTAGTAGTGCTTTAGTTCTCCTTTTTTTCTGATCTTTTTTCTCAGGAAACTTAGCATGGTGTCTCAAAATGTCCTCTCCTTTTTCTGTACCTAATACCCTGATAAAAGTCTAGTGAGCTTTATTCATTAGCTCCACCCAACCCCTTGATGCATATGCCATTATGCCTGCAAGTAGGAAAGGTTAAGGATATGCCTGAAACTAAGTTGCAGGCTGCGGCCAGGAAATCAGAAGACGTTTACTTCTTGGGAGGAGAGCAATGGCCAACCTTGACAAAATAGTGAAGAGCAAAGACATCACACTGGCAACGAAGGTCCGCATAGTCAAAGCAATGGTATTCCCCATAGTAACCTATGGATGCGAGAGCTGGACCATAAGGAAGGCTGAGCGAAGGAAGATAGACGCTTTTGAACTCGGTGCTGGAGGAAAATCCTGAGAGTGCCTTGGACCGCAAGAAGATCCAACCAGTCCATCCTCCAGGAAATAGTGCCCGGCTGCTCACTGGAGGGAAGGATATTAGAGGCAAAGCTGAAATATTTTGGCCACATCATGAGGAGACAGGAAAGCTTGGAAAAAATCACGATGCTGGGGAAAATGGAAGGAAAAAGGAAGAGAGGCCGACCAAGGGCAAGATGGATGGACGGTATCCTTGAAGTGACTGGCTTGACCTTGAAGGAACTGGGGGCGGTGACGACCAACAAGGAGCTCTGGCATGGACCGGTCCATGAGGTCATGAAGAGTCGGAGACGACTGAGCAGCAGCAAGTTGTCAATATGCCTTGTGTAGTGAAGAGTGAATTTGCATTTTGGTAATTTAATGAGGTATTGAGATGAGAGAGGTACTAAGGTGAGAGTGAGGATGAAAGAACACCCCCTTATTTTGCTCCTAGCGATCTTGTCATCACTTCCAGTTTGGGATTTCATCTTGATACCTTACAGTTTTGTGCGACAGAAAATACTCTGCTAAACTTTGAAGCTTTGAAATGACGTCATGATGAGTTCCAGCTGCAAGAAATACACACACAGATGCTGTTTAATAGGTTTAATAGATTTTTCACCAATTGAAAAACTTTCATACAGCAGGGTTGTTGTGTGTTTTCTGGGCTGTATGACCATGTTCCAGAAGTATTCTCTCCTGACGTTTCGGCCACATCTATGGCAGGCATCCTCAGAGGTTGTAAGGTATAATATACCATATGTTTTTATGTTATGAAGAGAAAAAGTTGACAATAAACCCTTCAGTTGCTCAGGCCTATGAGCTATTGACACAGCAAATTGTAGTGGCTGCTGAAATACGTAAAACAAAGTCTGTAGTTGCTTAATGCCTCTGAAAATATTCACATTTTAAAGAGTTAGGCCTCTGTCTCTTCTGTGTGAGACATGCCTGTGACTGGTGCCAAAAGATGTTTCCTGTTAAAAGTTTGTTACTGATTAGGGAGTAAAACATCAGCTGAGATTAACTTTAGTTGAAAGTACAATTAGTCTCAGTTAGTGGGGTTAAAATGTTGTGTTAATATTGCTTGATAATTGTTACATATAATCATTTTATAGTTGTAGAATGCAGTTTTTTTTAAATAGAGAACTTCTACTGAAAGAAACAGAAAAACTTGCTTTCAATTTCAATTCAATTTTTGCAGCAGCCTGTCTAAATGCCGCATTTCCTTCCTGAACTTGAGTAATCTGTGATGCTGCAGTGCTGTCTCACACTTCAGAGTTCCTGGCAACTCTTCTATGGAAAAAAAACCCCTATTATCCGCTCATATCTGTCAGTTGAAAGAGAAATGGAAGGCCCAGTTGTCTCAAGGTTGTCTTCATAAACTGTAGACTGTTTCCACTCCTTGATTTGCCAGTCTGAATCACTGTTCATGGAAATTATGTAACACTATAGTTAGATGCCAGTTTTACTTTTCTCATAGTTCTTAAGCTGGAAATGAATTAAAATAAGACAAACTGTTTGGTCCTCCTATTATTGCATATAACTAAGCTGAGGTCCCTCAGCATCGTTGCATCTCAGTATCATTTTACAGTGGTGCACCATAGCCAAAAGTAAATTTGTACCCATTCCTATTTTATGTATTATGAGAAAATGAGCCCTTTTGATATTTCTTAGACCTATGTGGGTTGGAAGGGTGGGTGGTAGCTGTAAATAGGGTCTCGTTTGTGCGTTCACAATCTCCAAAACGTTTAGTACTTATTTGACTTCCTCTGCAAGAGGAATTCCACAAAGAGATGGCCATTTCAGTTTAAACCCAGGCTTACAATAGAAATGTAAGCAGAAGCTATTTTTATCAGTGTTCATGCATTAAGTAATCTTTTGCAGAAAACTGGTGAGTGCAATAGCACAAAGCCTCAGTAAGGCAGGTATTTCTTTCTTTTTCTGTATATGTTGCTTGCTTGCTTTTCAGTATTTCATGTTTTGAATGGCTGTGTGGGTTGGTGTATAAAATGATTTTGGACAGGGTCTCTTTTTGGTGGCATCCTGATTGTAACATCTCTTTTTTGTGGGTTCTTTTTTAGGATTGAACCTGATACTAATAGCACCAGGTAGAGATCAGTGTTGCATATCGCCCACTTACCCAAGGCTGAAATGTATTAAAACTTCAGTCAGATGGGTGAAATGGTTTTTAATGTAAAGGCTATTTTGTGTTATTGTTCTTTTATTTTTTTTCTTGGAAATATGTTTTTCATCTAGCTGACCTCTTGACTCATTTCTTTTATGAAATCAAAGATAGGCAACATAATTATACCATTGATATAAAACATCTTGGTTATTAATGAAGAGCACTTCTAACAGAAAACATAACAAAAGAGCTGTATGTGACAGTGTCTCTACAGGTCCATAGCTGCTGCTTGCTACCTGTTAAGCAGAACTGGCAGCTGTCACTTCTTTTCTCCAAAGGGTCCTGCTTTCAGTTATTGTTGTCCATCTTGTAACTCTTTATTTTAGTGCAACTGTTGCTGTACTCTTAGATTTTTCTAGTCCCTCAACAATACCTCATCACAGCTGAATGGAGCCCCCGGTGGCCAAGGGGATAAAAGCCTCGTAATTTGAAGGTTGGGTTGCTGACCTGAAAGCTGCCAGGTTCGAATCCCACCCGGGGAGAGTGCGGATGAGCTCCCTCTATCAGCTCCAGCTCCATGCGGGGACATGAGAGAAGCCTCCCACAAGGATGGTAAAACATCAAAACATCTGGGCGTCCCCTGGGCAACGTCCTTGCAGACGGCCAATTCTCTCACTCCAGAAGCAACTCCGGTTGCTCCTGACATGAAAAAAAAATCACAGCTGAATTTGTAGTTTGGTTCTAAAATTATTTTTGAGCAAAACCGACCCAGTGGTTGATCTCAAAATCAGCTTTTAAAGATTTTCTGCTGAGGTTTTGTGACAAGAAGAAAAGTTATGTTCACATTTTGTTCTCATGAAAAAAGAGATATCTAAAAAGATTGACTTTGCATATTTTTAAAATGTTGATGTTGACATCAACAGAATGTAAGCATTTTAACTGTGTAGATCTCATCTGTTAGGAATGCTCAAATCATCATCTTAACAGTACCTCAAGTTATGAAATGTGTTGTTTATGGAGGATAGGGGGAGATATGTGTCCAAGTGTTTGATGATGCATTTTAAAAATGTATAATTTTTTATTTAAAAAAATCACTGAGCACTTGGACATGCATCTCCCGCCCCCTTTTCCTGTAGATTCCATTGAGTGCTATCCAGTATTTGCCTTTTCTTAGCCACAAGTCTGTGATGGCTACGCACTAGATCTCTAAGAAATTCATCCGAAAGTGTTCTTGCCAGCAGTTTGCTATCTCAGGCAATATTGATACAGTTCTGAAAAGAGGTCAAAAGCTTTCTATTTTAAAAAGATTTAATACAAGCATAACAGCTACATTTTTTTCTTAGATGTGGTTATTCTGCAAAATAACTAGTTGCCATAAGGACATAGAGATGAATGTGGACATTTTTGTTTGATATTTCATATTAAATTACATAAGAGTGTACTTCGATGTCAAAGCTCACTTGCCCCATAAGGTAATTTATATGAGAGTTGTTTCCACTGAAAATGTGAGTTGTCTATCACATGGCATTTAATTAAATTTGATTAAATCTACATATTTTAAAATCATAAATGTGTAAAGACCACTATACAGAAGGCTTCTAAATGCAAAAGGAAATCCTGATTGGTCCAGGAGCACATAGCTGTTGTACTCACAGTTGGGTGAAAGCATTACAAGTGTTCTTATTAGGTACAATGCTAATCTGTTTGACTGTGTTGTCAATTGCATGAAATTCAAGGAAGACGTTGAAAAATATATCTAGAAACTTTTAATTAAATGAAATACATTAATATGCTGTTAAGATACTAAATATTTACAGTTGTCCTTAAACTTAAAAACTCATCCTTTCTTCCTTTGTAGGATACAGAAAGCACTACATCATTAACCAGAATGGCACCTTGTCGAGTTACTTTTGAAATAAGAGGAGAAACACAACCAGGTAGAGAATACTTTCCTTTTATTACAGTTTTCTGGTAAAAACAAAAGGAAATCTTCCATATAGTAACTGTATATCAGTTCTATCCAATCTAGTGCCTTCTAGATGTGTGGGTCTACAAGTGCCATGTGGCCAACTGCATGCTGACATTGAATTATGGGAATATAACTTTTATAATAACTTTATTCTTGTATCCCACCACCATCTCCCCGAAGGGACTCGGGGCAGCTTACAGATGGCACAAAAATGCCTAAAAACAAATCATAAAATAAAGCACAATATAAAATGCAATTAAATAAAACAAATTAGGCATAGAAAATAACAACTTAAAACTCAAATTAATACGGCTCTCATCTGGCAGTAAGCTACTGTAAACATGGCCAGGCTGTAAACAATGAGCAAGGGAATGGGACAAGTGCAAAAGTGCAACCATGCAAAAGGGAACTGTAGTCCAGCACATATAGAGGGCATGAAATTGGATAAAAGTATTTTCCCTTAGGTGCAAATATTTATGAAAACCAAGGGGGAGGCTGGACTTGTATTGTCTTACGTGCAGTTTATTGAGCAAATGTGTGAGAATTTATTTTTAATTAGGCAAATGTCTTTTCAAGATTTTTTCAGTATTGTTTCACATATTTCCTTAGTAGTGACTTGCCAGATATTTATGTGGTTTAGTCAGGTTGCTGTGTGAAACACACTCTTATCTCAGTTATTCAGGTAAAGACATACATCAGTAGTTCTCAACTTGGGGTCCCCAGGTGTTTTGGCTTACAGCTCCCTGAAATCCCAGCCAGTTTACCAGCTGTTAGGATTTCTGGGAGTTGAAGGCCAAAACATCTGGGGACCTACAGGCTGAGAACCTCTGATGGACAATGATGGTGATAATAGTAATTATATCCTGACTTGTACTGCACCACCACTCCACTTCTTATAGCTTTCTATGACTGTTTGTCTTCCTAATACCTTTTATGTTAGCATCTTGCTCCAGACTAGTAGTCTCTTTTCACCTAAAATGAACTTCTGTTTCCCTCTCAGAAAATGTGCTATGTTGTCATAAGACTGTATCTTGATACTCCATCAGCTGTTGTAACATTACTTCACAAACATTCTATGATATAATGCAATGTACAGCTTGTGACTAACCCTGGGGTTAGGATGGCCTGGTTTAGTTTTGCATGGAATTCTGATTGGCTCAAATAAATGTTGGAACCAGTTTGGGAGTTTTGTGTTGTTTTTAAACTACTGGATGCATGCTATTTTTAGGTTGCTTTATGCTAAATTTATTTTCCTCTATCTTAGAAACAATATAAGGCAATACACTGTAGTTTCAATTCCCATCCGGTTGACTTTTGGCAGCCCCATGAATGAGAGACCTCCAACTATTACATTTGTTATGATTATATTTATTGATTACCTACTTTTTTCTTAAAAGAGTCTCAAAGTGGTCAACTGATTGGGTGATAAAATACAGCCTTGCCTGATCCCCTTGCTAGTTGGAAACCATTCTGTTTCTCCTAATTCTGTCTTAATGGTAGTCTCCTGTTCTGAATATAAGTAAAGTATCAGGACAGTCAAATGTTGTGACACATTAGGTGTTACTCTCCGCACTGTTAGTGCCACTCTGTTTCTTCTTAGATTTTCTTTTTCTGAGTAAAATACTATATATATATGATTCAAAATTTCATATTCCTATCAAATTTTTCTCACTCACCCCAAGAATTGCAATGTTTTATCTTACATTTCTTGTTTTACCATGTCTAGTTTCACCTGATTTATGTCTTATTCCACATCCCTGCAATATGTGTTGTATAGATTTGAACTTTCTTTCTCCTCTAAATGTCCTTTTGCATCACTGGACACTGGGAATTGCCCTCTGATGTACTTCAGTAGTACCCCATTGAGTGCCTTCTGACCTGGGTGTCTCAACTTATGGCACTATCTTTTATTTCATTTTGGATTGTCTCATCAGAGGTTTTTCATTGTAGAAGACAAAAAAGGGTTTAGTGTGCCTCCTTCTGCACAGTACTAATACGAGTTAGCTGTAATGCCACTGCCGTTGTCTCTAAGAGATCCTCTACCCGTGCTAATCTCCACTACTTCTGCCGTTTGGCTCAGTTATTTTGATTGCTCAGCAAAAGCTTTTCTGACATGGGAGACCCTATCAGCAGCACTGCCACCATAGCATTGATAGCAGTTATAAAGCATCAAATTTATAAGTACAGTAGAGTCTCACTTATCCAAGCTAAACGGGCCAGCAGAAGCTTGGATAGGCGAATATCTTGGATAAGAAGGAGGGAATAAGGAAAAGCCTATTAAACATCAAATTAGGTTATGATTTTACAAATTAAGCACCAAAACATCATGTTATACAATAAATTTGACAGAAAAAGTAGTTCAATATGCAGTAATGCTATGTAGTAATTACTATATTTACGAATTTGGCACCAAAATAATCATGATACATTGAAAACATTGACTACAAAAATGGCTTGGATAATCCAGAAACTTGGATAAGCAAGGCTTGGATAAGTGAGACTCTACTGTATGTCAAAATGACTGGGATATAAACCAGCTTAGTTTTCTAGTACTTGTTGAGTGCCTGATTCTTTCAGCATTTGGTCTTTTTTCATTTTGCACAGAATTGCAGCTTCACAAAACAAGAGGTGTGTGTGTGTGTGTGTGTGTGTGTGTGTGCGTGTATTTCAAAGAGGGAGGCAGTTGTGGCTAGTTGCAAATTGCCATCTACAAAGGGATATGGAGATTATGAATATTATGTTTAAAATACCATATAGAAGCAGTCTTTGAGCTACAAATTCCCAACTTACATGCAATTCCTATTTAAGAACAGGGGTTGAAACAACAGGAAGTGAGAAAAATCTACCCTCAGGAAGGGAAATCCACTCTTGAAATGAGTCTCCATTGAAGCTTTATCACCAATCCCTATTTCCGTGACAACTCAAAAATGTCAAAATCCAATTGTCACAGGGACAGAAAGTGAGATGAAATCTTCTGAACAGGGACTTAGAAGCAAATGGGGATTGAACAGGGACTGCCTGTACATCCATTTCTTTTTTTAATTTCTGTGATATCTTTCAGGGTAATGCTGCAGCAGCTAGTATGAGTGTTGCATTTTCAGCTTGTCTAGTTTTTAAAATAAACTGGGCAACTGCTCTGCATCCATAGTAAAAAGTAATTGACCACATAGCTTTATTACCAGTGAATGTCAGATAAGATCTAATTATTTTATTCAGTTATCTACTATTAAATATCCAATTGTGATTATTCTGACATAAGTAATGACCAGTTAAATTGAATGGAAAAATGTTTCCTTCATTAGTTAATTCGTATACAGTGTTCCCTCATTTATCACGGGGGTTATGTTCCAGGACCACCCACAATAAGTGAAAATCCATGAAGTAGGGACACACTATCCACAAAAAGTGAACCGCAAAGTAGCGAGGAAACACTGTAATAATATAGCTTTGCGATGTACTTTCTGGAAAAGTGCAGGTGATTATGTCCTCCAATTTAAGCTAAGAATGACTGGCATTTTCCTGTCTGTACCAGGTTCTTGCCTTCTCATGCAAACCAGAAAACATTGCACAAAATAGTTTGCAGTCTGTTCCTAAGATACTTCACCATGGCTCATCCTTACTGAACCCCTTATCTCGGTTATTTTAGAGCAGTGGTTCCCAACCCTTAGTCCTCCAGGTTTTTTGGACTTCAGCTCCCATGATTCCTAACAGCTGATAGACTGGCTGGGATTGCTGGGAGTTGAAGCCCCAAATACCCAGAGGACCAAAGGCTGGGAATCATTGTTTTAGAGGTTTGCAGATAATTAATTCCTCATACAGCTGACAATTCCGTGCAGTGTCAACAGATTTGAAATACAACCTACCGTAGGAGAAGGGCTAAGGATAAACAACTATGGAACTTGCAGTCTGCGATTTTTAAAACTTTTATGTGAGTTTTTATTGGCCATTATATTAGACATGGCTTTCAATCGGAGGAGTGGTGTCCATACATGAAGCATATTAATTTTTAGCAGCTATATTTAATTGACATGCATGTCTTACAAAATGCTGTATTAATTGAAAAATTCATGTGAAAAACAAAAAATTCTCCAGTAACATAAAACAAATGTCATAAGAATTTAGCTGAGGTTCCCCCAAAATGCTGCCGAAACTGTTAACCCATGTCAAATGGAGATCTACAGACATATGTACAGCATAGGCAGCAGCTTGTTTTGAATCTTGACTAAAGGGATTTTAAAATTATTTTGCTAGTTTTGACTTTGGGGAACACAAGATAGCTGGGAAAATCTGTAGAAAACTTCTTTACCTACTCCCCTCTCTCGGAAACATATTAAGAAGCATGGGAGGTTGGCAAGGAAAATAGTGGCAATCGTGTTAAGACTTAGATACTTGTTTAGATTCATGTGAAACATCAACTTTTGTGGAGAAGCATGGAAAATGGAGTTTCTAAACCAGCTAGCATGATAGATTGATTGCCATGCTGCAGATATGTACTGTGTGCTTGTCCAGGAAAGACATTTCCACTCTGTCTTCCTTACTGCTAACTCTCCCTCCTAGGCCTACCAGTGCAGTGCTATAAAGCAGTGCTTCTCAAAATCTGCTCTTCCAGGAGTTTTGGACTTCAGCTCCCAGAAATCCCAGCCAGTTAACCAGCTGTTAGGAATTGTGGCAGTTCAAAACAACTGGAGGAGAAGAGTTTGAGAAACACTGCTTTAGAGAAGCAGAGGATGCGCAGAGGAGTGCTGATATCAGATGAACCTTCTTCAAGAGCCATGTCTAACCATCAGAGTTTGTTTATGTTTGGCTTGTAAAAGGCTTGGGGCCTGTGTGTGTTTGTATGATTGTGCTGAGCACACATGCATTCCAACCTTCTGTACTCAAACTGCTTCTTTAGAGGTTCTTCTTGAGAGGTTCTTCCTTTTCCACTACACTTTCTATTTGGCCCTTTTCAATCAGCTTCTCAACTATTTTTTCTGTCCCTTGGTTTTCTTTCTCATTTCTACCCCATCCTCTTACAACAGTGGTTCCCAAACTGTGGTCTGTGGATTACCAGTGGTCCCAGTGCTGAGGCAACGGAGATGTCGGGAGGGGAGAGGCGGACTACCCACGAAAGGTGCTACAACAAGCCTCCTCACTGCTGTTTCTCCTCCTCCCTCCCCATGAGCAGAGCCATTCCATGTGGCATCTGGAAGCAGGGTGCCTTGGTGCCTTCATTTTTAGGCCTGTTCCTGGAGTTATTTGGGGTGTTAATTCAGAAAATTGCATTGGATAGACCACATCATCTCTAGATTATTAAATATGGTTTTCTGTTGGCGAGCAGATGGCGACTACTGGATGCCATATGTCCTGTATCGGAAACTAGAGCTGATGTGGTGTGTCTAATGTAATTTCCTGAATCAGCACCCCAAATAACCAAACCAAATCTAAAGTTGACCAAAAACCGATTTGTAACCCTTTTGGTACTAATGTTGGAGAGTGCTCCCTAGTCAAAGTAGTCCCTGGTTAAAAAAAAAAAAGGTTGGGAACCTCTGCCTTACAACATGTGACAGTTTTTTCCGTTCTTAGAATTGTGGTGGCATTTGTCTACCAGCATAACTGATCTTGAATGGTTCTCATAACAGCTGTTCCGCCTACTGCTTATTCATTTACATTATCACAGAGCATGTTCAGAAATATTACATAATATACCAAACTCAGCTGGCAGCAAGCAAGTTGTTTATGTCTCATATATCAGGCAACTGGCTGTTTTAACTTCGTACTTATGACCTATATAAATCCTTACAAGAGTGTAAATGTATGAGTGCACATGAATTCCTTTAAGGCACTCAAAGATCCTGTTCATAACTTCGGGATGTCAGTGCATCTCTTGCTCCTTCCTGTGGAGCTACATATTGAGATATATATATATACACACACACACACTGTGTGTGTGTGTGTGTGTATATATATATATATAACATGTAACTTGAAGATTTTATTGTAGTGAGCAAAGCATGAGCTTTATTCTAGGTACAGATGACAAATTATTAGTTTTGCTACCTTCTCATAGATTCTTCCTTGCTGAAGAGAACCTTGTTCTAGTGAGAGTGTAAAATTAAACTGCACTTAAACATTATCTGACATTTAGTTGAGGTTGTTTCTTCTAACAGATATTTATATGTACAGTAGAGTCTCACTTATCCAACACTCGCTTATCCAACGTTCTGGATTATCCAACGCATTTTTGTAGTCAATGTTTTCAATACATTGTGATATTTTGGTGCTAAATTCATAAATACAGTAATTACTACATAGCATTACTGCATATTGAACTACTTTTTCTGTCAAATTGATTGTTAAGCATCATGTTTTGGTGCTTAATTTGTAAAATCATAACTTAATTTGATGTTTAATAGGCTTTTCCTTAATCCCTCTTTATTATCCAACATATTCGCTTATCCAACATTCTGCCGGCCCGTTTATGTTGGATAAGTGAGACTCTACTGTATTAATATTTGTTTCCAGAGAGTTTCAGTATATTGTTGTGAAACACTATATTGGAATTTCGGGTTAAAGACTGAGAATTTCTTGTTGAATCTGCCTTGCATGGACTTGAACAATATATACACTTCCATTATTACATCTACATTACTGCAGAGTTGTATGGTGATCTGCATATTTTTAATAGAAAATTGAAAAATTGTTTAATTTTGAGTCTGCTCATGTTCTTTACACATAGCCACTTGAATAAGTTATAGGCAAAACCTGGATAATATTTAAAATTCTATTGAGTGGTTTGTAACACATTGCTGTTTCTAGGAGAAGTTTTTGCCATATGTGGAAGCTGCAGTGCGCTGGGAAACTGGAATCCCCAGTGTGCAATAATCCTTCAGCCAGAGGAGGAGGCTGGTGATGTGTAAGTTTCCTTCTCTAATACACACAGAAACTTATAACTATATCAGACAGTTCTCGCCATACAGTTCATGTTCTGCAATTTGGCCATTGTCTCAACAGCTGGATATACTTCAGTTTAAAAAGCAAATTGTATCCTAACATTTGAAGTTGGCTGTTGGGTCCTATATTGATATGTATTTTCTTTTTGCTTAATCATTTACGTTGTGCAGGTTGAAACGCATGCCTATTGTAAAATATGTCAAAAAATGAGTCTTCCCGTGAAATGCCACCTTGTGGCTCATAAACTACCATTTTAAAAAAAAATCCAATTCTCTTATCTTTTCAGGTGTGTCCTATTGCTTTGTTTGCTCTACTGTTGAATAAATATGCACACCCTGATCCAATGAGCAGGGCCCTTTAATAGTAATTGTCTTAGTATGTACAAGAAATGGCTAGAGGTGGAGTTTAAATAGAAATAGAAACACCCATCTCCTGATAGCTGACTTTGAGTTTGAAGCCTTGACATTCTCGTGTTGTTTCTATAGTACCGAGGAAACCTCCATATCACTACAGCACACCTCTGTCCTCCAATGACTCTCTTTTCACTGATAATCTGCAGAACATAAAGAGAAATCTACAGAGATACAGTGTTGCTGCAATGACCATAAATCCCCAGTCCTTGAACTTTTTAAACAGAAAGCCAGTTCATGGTCTCTCAGATTGTTAGGAGGGCGGACTATAGTTTGAAAAAAATAATAATGAATTCCTATGCAAACTGCATACATCTTATTTGTAGCACCAAAAAAAGTATGAAAGAACAATACAATACAAAATGAGAAGTGAGAGCGTGCTTTTGGCCGATGAGATAGTCAAGTTCATTAGGATTGTCATTATTGTGTGCTTTTAAGTTGTTTCAGACATAGGGCAATTCTAAGTCTAAAATTTAGCATGGGGGCCGGGTAAATTACTATGGAGGTCTGCATCCCATGGGCCTTAGGACAGTGTTTCTTAATACCTAAATGTATATGTTTCTACACTATTCTGATGCTTGTACATTTTTTGCTGGTCATTGACTGTAATAAATAAATAAATAATGTGTGCGAACAACGAACAACACCTAAATGAATGAAATCGTATGACAGTCATTTCATTTATCCCTTCTCTTTTCCCCTATAGTCTTCTATGGAAAGCAACAATTAAACTCCCTAAGGGAGCTGACATTGAATATCGATATTTTCAAGGCATCTTTTTAGAGCCACAGGTATGTATAACTAAGTAAACACCATTCTGATATGTTACAATACGTCTTATTGATTAACCTATTGGCTGTATCAAAAATTTGACAAACATATTTAAACATTCTGATACCTTGACTAATTCTAGGATAAGCTCCTGGTGGTATGGAATTTGACAGTAGTGTATACCAGTCAGTTGTTTGATTCATCATTGTTTAATTCTCCTGAAAACAAACTATTTTTTGGAGAGAATGCTACAGGAACATATACAACCTGAAAAACTCACAGCAACCCAGTGATTCCAGCCATGAAAGCCTTCGACAACAAACTGTTTTTAGCTTCAGTTAAACATTCTTTTCAAAGAAAACTCCTGTGTAATCATGAGCACCTGCTTTAAGCTGACTACATGCAATGGATGGCTGCAGCTGGCTTCCTGGCCATGCGAATGCAGACCCAAAGACATACCTGACTCATGCAGTATACGAGGGCTATCCAGAAAGTAGATTACATTTTGGAATTAAAAATGAACAAAGTATAGGAGAAAACATTTACCATATGCAATTGAAAGCCACATCCAAATACCACATCTCAACATAGTCGCCATTCAAATCTAGGCAGTTATCATAGTGATAAATGAGGTGGGAAACTTCTCCCCCACAAAACTTTCCCGCAGCTGTGCAGCGTCCTCAACCCCTTCCCGCAGCTGTGCAGCGTCACCAAAACGTTGCGTTGCCGCTTGGTTGAGGACACTACCATTAGCCCAGAAAAGCCACGTCAACTTCCCAAAAAGAGCTTGATTATTTGGGGCAGGGCTGAGATGAGAAGAGGGGCGAAGCCCAGAAGAGGCCGAGGCCCTGCACCCTTAAATAGTATACTTGGTGAGCTTCTGTTACCATTAAGTAAAGTTAAATAAGTTAAACATGGCACAGACATGTAGCAACATAAGGAGATAAGCAATTATCTTAATAGTTCTTCACAATTTATCAGAAGTAACGGCAAGCTAATTTTGATATTTATTGGTCTGCATTCTTCTAACTTACTTAAATATTTGAAGGTGCAGTTGCAACTTAGTTTTTAAACAAGTGTCGTAGATATGCAGAAGTAAATCAAGTTCCCTTATAATAAATGCAAACTTTACAGTATGTATTGGTGAGTGTGTTTCCTTTGAGTAGGTACTCTGTATTGTGCACGCTATAAGTACCGTATGATGCAGAGGCTTCTATGGTAAGTATGAATTTTATGGAATAGCAAAATATAGACCAATGTAAAGAGCCCAAGTTGGTCATCATCTAGGTATTGGTAGAGGTTAACATTTGTCAGACGTGTGGGTGGGGAGTATGGAAGTGAACAATACACTGTTGTAATGTGTGGATACAGTATAATTATGTTGAAAGCAAAGAAGGCATGTAAGATTGAAAATGTGCATCTACACTGTATGATTAATGCAGCTGGACACCACTTTCACTGTCATGGCTCAGTGCTGTGGAATCATTCAAGTTGTAGTTTTACAAAGTCCTTAGTCTTCTCAAAGAGGGCTGGTGTCTTATCAAACGGCAATTCCTAGGGTTCCATAGCATTGAGACATGGTACTTAAAGTGGTGTCAAACTGCATTCACGCTACAGTGTAGGTGCATCCCAGGACAGTGTAAACCAAATGTTTTTTGATATCGAATGAGTATAAAGCAGTGTTTACTTAATGGTTCTTTCTCCTGCATATTTCTGTTTCTAGCTTTATCAAGTACTTATGCTTGCTTTACATAAATGAAATATTTTGTACTTTTGTTCTCTTATTATAGTGATGACAACTTTCTGCATTTAGGATTAAACTGAAACTAAAAAGAGTTGTTCTTAATTATACAGATATCTATCAAACACTCACAGACGCAGTTGCAAACATTTAACTGATAGGCCAAGCAAGTTAACTAACTATAAGTTCAGTGAGAGTGATTTAGTCTGATTTTCATATAAACCTCCACTGTGCTTAAGACCTAATACCTTAATGTTTAGTATGAATTAATACCTTCCCTTTCTGAGTAAGACAGAGACCTTTCACCAGAACAGACATGCAATCTTTTTATATTTTTCCACAACTGTTGTTGTAAGTTGAACTCTTGTGTTTAATTCGCAAATTCAGACTGGATTTAGAATGCTACTATAAGCGGGGGAATAGTTCATGTTTCAAAATGCTATTAAGGAAAGAATATATAAACATAATCTGAGTTTTAGCATTAATGCAATCGTGTTAGTGCCACTTTTCTGTTTCTGGTGCAGCTAGCAAAGCCAGCTTTATATGACATTATTCTTATATTATATTAGTTATAAAGGCATGACATTGATTTACCAAGTGTTGCCTTGTGCTGCTCTAACAATGCTGATAACAGAGATACCATTAGGTAATAAAGCCACTGTCCCTATTTCTAGTTTCCTTATTGAAAAAACACTTGATATCTTAAAGAATATTTATGTAATACTACCGTAAGTTTTTCTTTAGGCCAACCAAATGTGCCCTTCAGGTTGACCTAGTAAATATGCATTCTTGTGAATTTTGTAAATGGCCAATACAGCCACCTTAGTATTTCTGTCTCGTGATGGAAATTATTGAGCAAAAAGCTACCTAGCTAAGTTACTTTCTTAAATCTAAAGTAACTTAGAAGTAGAGAGATGATGGTTCACAACCACTTAACCTGTCTTGCTAAATAGTACTAAGAGAATATGAACTGAATGCAAAAAGCAATAAAATTGCTCTTGAAGAAACCCTTTTCCTGTTATTATGATGGGTAATCGGCATAACATTTCCTTTTAGAAAAGGAAGCCAGTATTTATCCTAGTTTCCAAAACCATACATCTGTTATTTAGCATCTTGGGATTTTATACATAGTGTTTCCAAAGGGGTCTTTTTAAAGAAAAAAAATCTGATCATGCTAGTCTATTAATTTCAATCTTGGCATTCTGCTGATCAGCATCTGTTTCTTGAAATGGCTTGCTTAGAGTTCCTCATTTGAGCAATGAGAAACAAACATCTCTGAACTACTTTCCATAGGTGTTTGCTAGAAAATTAAAATTTTGAAACATTTTTACTGTTATTTTGAATTAATTGTAAATTAATTTTCGCTTCTGATTTGAATTCTAGCACTGCTGTTTTTGTCACTAAATAGTTTATTGTTCATTTAGGGGCAAAATTGCATTTTCATTTAAAGTACATCTTATATTTTTAGATTTGTTTAATTCAACCTGCACTGTATGACTATGGATGCTGTTGTGCAAGCATTTAATTTAATAAATGGGATTAATGTAGGACTTCATGGTTTAGACACACAAAGGAAAATGCATACCTTGCATTTGTAAAACCCAAGCCTCTATATTCTTTAAGTGTCTCTGCCATTCCAAATAATGAAAATAGGTGTCAGGGTTCAAGGGACTCTGAACTGGTATGTAGTTTGGGTTCTAAAGGAATTTTAAACTAAATAATTGCAGGGGCATAGCTATAGTTAGTTGATGTCAACAATTACAGTTTAGCATGCTTGCTGGAAAAAAGTCACAATTAGTGGCGGCGCTTACTTTATAGTAACTGTATCAGGATTGTAATCAAACTGAACGATCCTATGATAAAAGATTTCATGCAGCCATTTCCCAAAGAGCTGAAAGCATAGAGACTCTTTTCTTTGGCCATTCTCCTCTTCCTTTCTCCAGTAGCAATCCATGGCAAGGAATGACATGACATTATCCAGCTTTCTCTCAGTTGTGAGAGTACCACATTTTATACGTACCACCCTCAATAACTTCTCCGTAACCCTGGCAGTTTTGGGAGATGCACCCTTGGTTCCTAAATATTTGGAAGTATCAGCAGACTCTTGCAGAGTTTCTTGTGAAGCTATGTTTTTGGGTCAGAGGAAGGAAGTAATTTTATATTTATAGAGCATCTGAACTTGGGACAGCACTTTTTTAGGATGATGTTTGAACAGGTTTTGTGCAGATGATTAGGCCTGATATTCTTTAGACTATGCATGCAGGTAGGAAAAATAAAGGGGTTTTATTACTATCATTGTAGGCATCTGTGGCTCAATTTTGGAGAATTGAAACAAGCAGAGTATGTTGATGTTCCATGTTTGCTCATTCAGTGATCCTTACATTGCGGGGAAGACTGAGGCTACCTTAGACACTTCACAGAATCTCTTAAGTTTTTTGTTGAATTTGGAAATTGTATATATGAATAGCTATAGGTACTTATAACCAATGTTTTTCAGTTATTAAAAAAGTTTAAAATGATAAATAAAGCATATATCCCATTAATTAAAATATTTAACTTTGTGCAGCTGACTAAGCAGAAGGCAAGGAAGATCAGGGTGAAAGAGAATAATTACCTTTTTGTTTGCATAGCCATATTTCCTTTTTCTTTTTTTTCTGAGTCCAACAATTTTTCTCTCTTTGCCCAAGAATTTCATATGCAACTATTTCTAAATTTTATCATTGCATTCCTCCTTCTACTTTGGCCCTTACAGTAGGAGTGAAAATTGCATGTCCCATGGGTCACACATTGTTTCCCTAACATTTTTTTTTTGCTCTGGAGCTTACACAGGGTCTCCATTGCGTTATTAAGGTGTTTTCACCCCAAAGTGATGATATGCACTCCTGGAGGGCTGCAGGAATGGCAGATTGCCTTTAACACAAGCCCAACCCCTGAAATCAGCTGAAAATCCTGAAACTTGCAAGTAGAAGTGATAGGTAGTTACATTTTTATTTTTATTTTTTGCAAATACCACCATAGTGATCTACTGCAGGAATTAAGAGACTCCAGCAGCTGTGACTATTCCTCACTGGTACCCAGCTGCCTGTGCCATTTCACGAATTGTTTGCTGGAACACCTAAAGTACTATATAATTATTGTTGTTGTTGTTGTTATTATTATTATTATTATTTGTGATTTTGTGATACGAAATCCAGCCTATCTATCTTGTTTGCTGTGTGATAAAATAAAATTAATAATAATAATAAATAATAATAAAGGTTTATTTATATCCCACTCCCTCTCCACAAGGGGACTGGGAGCGGTTTACAACATGAACACAATATGAATAAAAGTAAATACATAACAATACGGGAGAATTAAATCAACAAAGTAAAGACAAATCATAACACATAGGAAGAAGAATAACAATAGACATGTTGAGTATAACTCTAAAATCACTCTTAAGTATAAAACAAAGTAAAAATTTAGGACATATCAAATAGAATATATATGTGTAGGTTCCAGAGAAATTCTCACTTGTTAAATAACTTTTTGTACAAGACAAAGTTCTGTAGGTCTTTGGGAATGGAATACTTTTTCCAGATGTGGAAGGGTGCCTTTATGTCCTGGTTTTCCCAGATTTGATTCCAGAGTTGCTTAGTCATTTTTTTTACTGCATGAGAGTGTACGTCTTTCAGGTCTATTCTGTACAGTCTTTTTGTTTGAAAATACGTGACTGGTGACTGTATAAATATATGACAATGACTTAAGGACTGAAGTGAGTTCTAACAGATGCAGCTCTTTGTCATTTTTAATTGCTGCTGTATAAAAATGCCACGCTATGAATGCTGCTAATATACATGACATTTGTACCTGTTTCAGAAAGTGAAGTCTAACACTTTTATATATGATAAATCTTTGAACATAAATTAGTATCTTTTCTATTTGGGAGCAGTATTTATAAGCTTTTTAAAAGAAAAATACCCAATTCATGTAACACATTGAACATGTGAAATCCAATGTATGAGAGAGGGATTGTGTATGCTGTCCTGCTCTCAGACTTTTACATATTCAGCCTAGTTTCAAGTAGTGCACAGTCTTTATTTGGAACTTACAGTAAATGTGCTGATGTCAGGGATAGATTAAAAGATTACAATCTCATTCTCTCCTTTGTTATATAGAGATATTTCTTTTAATAAGATTTTAGTCCTAGGTGCGCTATGGTGGCATGAATGCTTATGAGATAAATCATATGAACCGAGAGCTAGCTTTGCACTTCATAGAGTGTGTAAGTAGATATCATATGGCACCATAGGTAAAAATCGGATCTAACAGACATTATTGCAGACGTTTAACTTTTAAATTGCAGACTATCGGTGGTCCATGCCAAGTCATAATTCACAAGTGGGAGACTCATCAACCACCACGATCAATTACCCCATTAGGTATGGGCACCAACTGCATCTGTTTGAAGCATAAGATTACTAATATGTTACACAGTGGTTTAGTAAGCGTTGATAATGTTTTATTGAATTAACATTAATGCCATTGTTACACAGGCACCTTCCTTCCTAGCACAGCATGGCTATTGCTCTACAAATTTGTGTAAAATTGTTTAATTTACAGTTGTAAACAAATTGATTTGAACATCTAATATTTCCCATGCTTTTATCTCTATTGATATTTATACATTTTGGCTGTTCAAATAGGGTGGGTGAAGTTGCCTGTGATTTCATCTTGAGCTTTCAAAGTGTGGCATGGATAAGTCCTGATTCTCATCCCTAAATATGGAACTGAGAAGAGTTAGGAAGGATCATCCCATTAGATGAGTCATGAGTTTTGGAGATGCTGTGTTACAGCTTGTTATCTCACCAAATGGAAGAATTTATGGACCCTGAAACCTTAACTTAAAAACAACTAAAACATTGACAACATAGAGACCACACAATTGTCAGTTTTCATTGTTCCTTGAGAGTGGGGGTCCCCTGTTTTTGCTCTTGATTTTTGTTTTTGTTTGTTTTTTTAACAAACCATGCCTCAGTAGTAGAAACTAAATGCTGTTTGTCTTAAAGTTTAAGACCTAGTTGTTTGGGGTTTTTCCCCCAATAAATGGTTTTACCTATTCGAAGGTATTGTTTATGTGAAACAAAGTAATATATTAAAGAGTAAATAGAATACTTTTACTAATGTTAACTTAGGATAAACAGTACAAATGGGGATACTTGTTGATACAATCTAATGTTATTTTATCCTTGAGAAAGCGATTGAAACTACTTACTGTGGGTTTCTAAGGATTTTCAGTACCCAAAATGATGGTGATGTATTGCAATCAAAATTTTAAATTTTTAAAATTAAAAATGCCAAGATTGTATATAAATAAATGCATCCCTTATATTCCAAGCTAAATATATTATTTCCTAGTGCATGGTCTTCAAAGGAGCAAACCTAGGAAGGTAGTCTAAGTCTGCACTTTTGTGCAACTCTATCTAGACGTTAAGTCCCATTGAATGAAGTGGGACTTTCTTTTGTGTAGGCATGCATGGGATTCCAGTGATCATTTCTTTACTTTTTAATTCTTAAAATAAGTTGTGTATGTCATAAGTGGCTTTAGTGTTTAATCATTTCTGAAAGACTACTGAGGGAATCATGCCTTTTAGCGATTCTTGGACCCTTTTAAATCTCTGATAGTCTAGATCCTGCTGCTTTCTACAGTGCATACATGACAGTACTGCACATTACATTCAATCATATCCTTACTTTGTGAGATAAACTGTAAGTGCTTCTAAACATAACATGGTAACCTGTCATTGTCGATCTGAAGAGAAACTACCCTGTTTCCCTGAAAATAAGACATCCCCAGAAAATAAGACCTAGTAGAGGTTTTGCTGAATTGCTAAATATAAGGCCTCCCCCCGAAAGTAAGACCTAGCAAAGTTTTTGTTTGGAAGCATGCCTGCCAAACAGAACACCAGAGCATGCAGGATCGGTAAATGTACGTACCATAGAAATACGTACATGGAAATATTGGTAGTAACAAGAAATTCTTGATAGGATTCAGTTTGTCTAGTTATGCTGGTTTGTGATGACAACTACTGTACAGTGTATAATAAATGTTCATTTTTTTGGTTCAACAATAAATGTGAATTCTTTTTCATGGAAAAATAAGACATCCCCTGAAAATAAGACCTAGCACATCTTTGGGAGCAAAAATTAATATAAGACACTGTCTTATTTTCGGGGAAACACGGTAGTATATATCATAAATGTCATTATCACAAATGTTTTCTGGTTTCAGTGAGTGGGTGCCAATGACAGTTAGTAAACCCACTTAAACAGCATAGGGCCCAGTAACCTGATTGAAAAGAAACATACTTTTCTTTGAGACCTTTCATCAGTTTCCTGAAAAAATATTTTTTATTGAGTAGTCGCTCTGATATTGGGAGATTTATTACACATAAGAGCTTGATAGTATTCTTTCAAAATGATCACCTTTTGCAATTTCTGACAACAATATGTTCTTTCCCCACACTTGGTACACCAGGCTTAATGGCAGTAATAAATGCAAATGAGGGTAAAACCTTAATGGTTCAACTTCGTTATCTTTAAACCCAATACGGTTCTGATTTATTACTGGGTTTGTTTTGTTTTTTTCAAGATAATTAATTTTTTCTGAGGCATTAGATAAATATAAAAGTTTGAATATTTTATCAAGAACTGGGTGGAAAAGAGCACAAGCATTTTAATAGTAGTAGTCCAGATGCTATCTCTAAGCTTGAAGTAAAGTGTATTTTTGCATGTACTTTATAACCCGTCACATGAGTATAATGACCTTTATGACCCAAGTGTGACATCGTGGCACTGATACACTCTCAGGATATGTCATGCCCTTTCCCCAGTTTAAACAGTATTGTTTGAAGGAACTACATGCTGTTGATGTTTTCTGGAGATTATGGTTTTATATCAAGAAAAGAACTGAGAGGTATTGTACAAGTTGTAACAAATATGCTTATGCCATGCCTTCTTATTTAAAATGTCTTAATGGTAATTTGACATAAAATGCTAAAGTAGTTCTGAAACTGATACTGTAATCCTCTACATACTTAATCAGCTGTCCCATTAGGTTCAAAGGGACTATCTCCCAGGCAAGTATGTATAGGATTACAGCCAAAACTAGCAAGTAATTGAACAACTAGTGAATGTGAACTGTTCTCACAGATTGTCCTTTTAATTCCAGTGGATAGCTCCATCGATGATGGACACTTTGGAATCTTTGGTAAGTAGATGGCCATTCCATATGAAACTTCCACGTAGATGGTGCTGATACATTTCTGTTTTGTCATGAAAAGTGACTTTGAAATACTTAAAATGGGGATGCGTGGTTATATTGTGCACCTTGTAAAAAGACATGTTTCGAAACCTTTCCTAATTGGTATTTATTAATCCAAAAATGCCTGTGTCCCATTTTTCAGGATACGAATCCTTCCTAGGCAGTTTACAAGTAACAGGCATGTAGTGTAAAATCGCAATAAATGTTATTAAAATATAAAACCAGGATCTTTCCTGTAAGCCACTTGCTGTGGGGGAAGTGAGGAGGAGTCTGTTGGAACAGGCTTTGGGGTAGCTAAAGCAGGCTCTGAGATTACTAATTTCTGCTTCCTTCTCTCCCTCCTTTCCCTGGAGTCCTTCCTGCTGGGAAGGTTGTCTAAAAGGCCCCAGCGGGAGAGATGTAGGAAGTGGCCTGTGCCTTGCTGTCCCCTCATCCTCAGATCTGGAATCCTTCCTGTCTTAGTTGAGCATTGAATTTATTCCCTTGTGACCGTGCAAATACCCCTTTTAGTCTTAATAAATGCTTGTTCTTCGATCTTAATTCATCTACCTCATTAGCTATACTGAATCAAAAATTAATCTTGTTAGCCTGGGTGCTAGCTATGAATTTTTCCCATCCTTTTATAAAATATGGCTCCATTCTACAACCAGAAAAATACTGTACATAGATGTTCTCTGTTTGAATTATGGGAAGCCATGCCCCCTAATCTTTTGATTTACAATTGATTGACAGCTGATATCGGGGACATGGTTTGAATGGTGTTTGTGAAGTTCATTACCTTCCTTGTCACCTTTCCCTCTGAAGATCAGCATTACCTCATTGAATTAAGTTCAGGAATAGCCTGGTTTTAAGTCAGGACAGATCCTAAAATTTAATCTGTTGCTGTTTGTGACAATAGGCCAACAGTGTGTGCTCTTGGCCCCTTCTGAGAATAAAAATGTAGCCTTTTCTATAATACGAAGGCTATCCAGAAATTACATTACGTTTTGGAATTAAAAAAGAACAAAGTATAGGATAAACCACTTACCATATGCAGTTGAAAGCCATGCTGAAATAGTACATTTCAACATAGTCCTCATTCAGATTGAGGCACTTATCACAGTGAGGAATGACTTTGGAAAGTTCATACCCTCAACACTTTCCCGCCTCTGCGACCCGCGTTATTGCAACACTGAAACTCAGCCAGGCTGAACAATGAATGCAAAAGGAAGCAAGGAAAAACTCAGCTCTCGCTTCTTTTGCAAAGGGATCTGAAGAGAGATCAAAACATTGAGGCTTCCCTTCCTGCCAGCCGATCCTGGTTGCTTCCAAACCCTGGCCGATTGCAAACCTGGCCAATCCTGGCTGCTGAGCAAGCTCCAGAAAGTGGCCTGGAGGAGAGCAGCTCCCGAGGAGAAGCAGGCAGGATCGAACAGGTTTGCAATCGGCCAGGGTTTGGAAGCAACCAGGATCGGCTGGCAGGAAGGGATTTATTGACATTCTGGGATATAGTAAATTGTATAGAACTATGAGATTGAAGATTATACAGGACTATAACTCTAGTTGTTGTTTTACTTTCTCAGATGATGTGGAGAGTATCGATTCTGGTTGGTTGACGTGCCAAACGGAAATAAGACTACGGCTGCATTTTTCTGAAAGATCTCCTGTATCTATAACGAAGAAAAAATTTAAAAAATCTAGATTTAGGTATGATTACACTTTTTGATGATCCTCTTTTGGTTATGTTGGACATTGGTCTAAATAATATAGTTTTAATTTGTAGAAGTGCAATTCCTATTCAGGTTTTTTTTAAAAAACCTCAAAAGTTTTGTTTTTCTTTTATGCAAGATTAACTACAGGATTAGTTCATATATCTCATTCTTCCTAATCAGCTCTTCAAATTGTTGTCACTTTGAAATCTTTAAAATGAAGTGTAAAACCAGCTGTTTGAATCTTTCTCTTCACAAATACTTGGTGTCTTGGAGCTCTTTGCTGCTTTGTAAAAACAGCTCTTTTGTTCTTTGCTGCTTTGTAAAAACAGTGACATTGTTTTGTGAAAAAACTGTCCTTAAGTTAAGAGTGCTGAATTAGATAACAACTTTGAAACTGCTCATACTGTGAACCCAAAGAAGAAGAGTGTATTTCATATTCAGATCCTGTTGAGCAATTTTTATTCCCTCTGTGTGTGTTATATCCACAGATATACTGTCTAGGTGTCTGCCACTACATGTACTATTTTGGTCTGAGAGGAGAAAAGATTTGCCGTGAATTATTATATTAATTTATTTGATCCTTCTAGTTTTTATGTAACTTGTTTTGAAGCTTGCCCCAAAGTACTATGTATAGATAGCAAATAAACATCATGAAAATTAGTTCTTTATATCCTTGTCCTATTTATTTATTTATGATGTTTCTATCCTGCTTTTCTTCTTCGTGGTGCTTCTGTGGAAATCGCACATATGGGACATTCTCCTGCGCTTGTGCAACATTTCGGAACCTTCTAGAATACTCTATTGAAACATTTTGGCGAAGCCCCGCCCATCCTTCCCAATAGAATATATATAGCCTGATGGGCGGGGATAGCCTCAGTTCATTTTTTCCGCTGCTCAGTCAGCATTAAGAACCTCTAGCTTATAGTTACCATATTGGCCTTGGCCTTGACTCGGACTGATCTATCGTTTGTGCTACCGTTCTCCAACCAATCGACCACGGAAAGACTTGACTACTCTTATGGAATACGGGCCTACCACCAGCAGGCCAGTAGAGATGGCATCCTTTTTTAAGAAATGCGATGCATGCGGGGGCAAGCTCCCTGAGGCGGATGGCCATGCCAAATGCCTCTTATGCCTAGGGGAAAGCCACAACCCCCAATCCTGCCAAGTGTGTCGAGGGTTTACCTCTCAGGCCAGGAAGAACAGGGAGTCAAGACTTAAAGCGCTCTTGTACGAGCAAGCACTGGCCCTGGCTACGTTGGAATTGGCTACTCCTGAGGCCGATCCAGGCCTCCTTTTGGCAGTCGGGAATACTACCTCCGACTTGGTGGGGTCTGCGCCGCCGGAGACGGCCCAAGATAGCGCTGATGGAGATGTGCCCGACTCTCAAGGAGCCAAAATGGCGTACGCCACAGCTCCCAAGACCAAGGAGGGCCGAAAGAAATCAAAGAAACCAGCCTCGGCCCCCTTAGCCCCGCCTCCCTGTGCACCACTGCAGACACACCCACAAGGCGCTGGCTCAAATTCAGGGAGTGCACCAACAGCGAGCAATGCAGGCACATATCCTGCTCCTTTGAAGCCTCCAACAGTGTCGAACCCTCAGTCACTGTTGCAAAGGGATCAGCAGTCGACACCGATCGTGTTGCACTCCAGCAGAGCTCTGACTCCAGAGCATGGGGAGGAGCCAGGACAAGGGAAGTTACAGGAGGAACCTGCTCTTTTAAGGAACCCTCATGAGGATGTTGACCCCCCCTTCTGCGGAAGCTATAAAGACTTTCTCCGCTCTGTTAATTAAGCTTTCAAGAGCCCTTAACCTCCCAACCCCTAAACCGTCTAAAATAGTTGAGGACCCAGTCTTCCCATCTTCCAAACAGCAGGCACTGCTTACCGCATCTCTGCCTTACCTTCCATATCTGGTAGAACTAGTTAAAAATGGAGTTCCCCCAGCCTCATTGCCAGCGACCCCAAGGAAAGCGGAATACCTTTACAAAATTGACTTCTCCATGGGTCTCATGGTTGGCCAAGCAGCCCAAACTGAACTCCCGTGTAGTGAATTGTGACCCAACCAAAGGCGGTCCAGAGGTCACAGCCCACGCCGCTGGATAAGGAAGGAAAGAAACTAGATAGCATGGGGAAGACATTCTATTCTTCAGCCTGCTTATTTGCCCGTATTTCACATTATGGCGCATATATGGGGGCGTATCAATGTTACCTTTGGGGCAAGATCGCCCCTTATATTGATCTCCTTCCCCAGGAAGATCAGGCCTTGGCGAAAGCGTTTCATCAGGAGACATGCCTCTTATCAGACCTCCAAAAGAAGTTAGCTAAGAATACAGCCGACACATCTGGGAAACTACTGGCAGGTGCAATATCCCTAAGGCGGCACGCATGGCTCAGGGTGTCCAACTTAGTCCAATCAGCCAAGTCGGTAATAGAGGACCTCCCGCTAGATGAAGCAGGCTTGTTTAACCCAGAAACCGACGCTGAAATCAAAGATACCCATGAGGTGATGCAAGCCGCCCATAAGTATGGCGTGCAGCAGACCTACTATTATCAGAGACGTCGATGGGGACAGTACTACCATTCCAGAAGAGCCACTCCCCCATCCTCCAGGGGAAAGCAGAGACCTCCTTTTCGATCCCTGGGATTCCGGAAATCCTCCTTTCCTTACAAGCCTCAACAGCGAGGGAGAAGGAAGGAAGGTGAGAAACAGAGATGCCGTTTTTAACGCGCACGCTGACAGTTTCTCCCCAGTTTCTATTCCAAGTTTGAACTCCTCTGTTAAATGTTCAAATTCAAAGAGTTCTACGTTAACAAATTCGGAGCGTAGCTCCACTCTGCAGTTACACAATAGTCGGGATAACTACCTTTTGTTTAAGGATAAGTTAGCCCCTTACCTAGAGGCATGGAAGAAGATAACGTCGGACTCATGGGTTCTGGATATGATCAAGAATGGTTATGTAATTGAGTTCACATCTCTTCCCCAGACAGGGTTTCCCCGCCCTACCACGCCCTCTGATTGCCTGCAAGACAAGGTGGCCACATTACTATCCAAGGGGGCAATCTCTAGGGTTCCATGTAGGAAAGTCAGGCATTGCTTTTTTTTCTAGGTATTTCTTAATCCGCAAGAGAGGTGGAGGCATGTGCCCCATCCTGGATCTCAGGGCAGTCAATCGGCACATTAGATTCCGTAAATTCAGGATGGTTACTCTCTCAACCATCCTTCCCTTTCTTCGTAAAGGAGTCTGGTTCTCCACGATTCACTTGCGTGATGCCTATTTTCACGTTTCAGTGAGGCGTTCACATCGGAGATTCCTTAGCTTCATGGTCAATGGCACCTGCTGTTCCTTCAATGTACTTTCTTTCGGCCTGGCGACAGCGCCGAGAATTTTTATGAAGTGCATGTCAGTAGTAGCCGCTTACCTGAGGCAAAGGAGCGTGATAGTTTTTCCCTATATAGATGACTGGCTTATCACGAGTGACTCTAAGGCCCATCTTCACACTGATCTCTCATTCACCTTGTTTTTTCTGCAGAAGCTTGGGCTAGTTGTCAACAAAGAAAAGTCTCATCTCACCCCAACACAAGAAATTCATTTTATTGGGGCGATCTTGAACTCCACCACCAAAAGAGCCTACCAACCAGAAGAACGTTTGAGCACCATCCGTTCAGCCATCACCACTCTTTGTGTAAAGGGGCGTGCTTCGGCATGGTATATCCAATCCATTCTTGGCCATATGGCCTCAACCACATCCCTTATAGACTTTGCAAGGCTCAGAATGTGACCCCTCCAAATGTGGTTCCTAGGGGTGTTCGATCCGTTCATCGACAGTCAGAGAACCCCGTTAAAGCCCCCAACCGATGTCCTCAAGTCGCTTGTGTGTTGGATGAGACAACACAACTTGCGAACAGGCCTCCCTTTTCATCCGATGGAGCCGTCTCGCGAGTTAACAACGGACGTGTCCCAGGAAGGCTGGGGAGCACATCTGGACGGCCTCACGGTCAACGGCAAATGGTCCAAGCTTCAATGCAACTACCATATAAACGTCCTCGAACTGCTGGCAGTAGAGAAGGCCCTTCATGCTTTCAGCAACCTCCTCAAACGAAAGACAGTGCGTGTGATAACAGACAATATGACAGTGAAATACTACCTGAACAAAGAAGGGGGAACCACTCGAAGGCCTTGCTGCTCCTCTTGTTGCGGATATGGGAATGGTGCATACGCAAACAGATGAAGATCATAGCTGTCCACCTACCCAGGAAAGACAATGTTCTCACGGATGCATTAAGCACGTCCTCTTCGACCTCCCACGAGTGGCAGCTGAACATCAGGGACTTTCGTCTCCTGGCTCGCCGCTGGGGTTGGCCGGCGATAGACCTCTTCGCATCTTGGTGACTCCCTGGTGGCCCTGCCAACCATGGTTCGCACCGCTCTGGAGAGCAGCCAAGGGCGACTACCTTTGTCTCGAGGTCTCACCAGACCTGTTGACACTCCACCAAGGTCAACCACCCGGACATATGAACATTACGCCTCACGGGATGGAGGATCAGACCTCAAGGCATATCTCCTCCCCTGTGGGGGCCATCCTAGGGGCTGCTCAGAAATCTTCCACAAAGCAAGCATACAAGTACAAGTGGGATAGATTCAAGAAGTTTGTGGAACCCAAGGGGTTAGACCCTATCTCAGCTCCAATCCCTGTAGTCCTGGACTTTTTGGTCCACCTGTCGAACTCTGGCCTCTCACTGACCTCCCTGAAGTGCTATGTAGCGGCTTTGTCCTGGTACAGAAGAGGCCCCCTAGGGCAATCCTGCTTTCAGGGTCCTTTGATAAAACTCTTCTTTAAGGGATTCAAGAACTTACATCCCCCGGCATCACCTCTACCTCTGGCCTGGAGCCTCGAGC
The DNA here is from genome assembly GCF_035594765.1 of Anolis carolinensis. Lineage (NCBI taxonomy): Eukaryota > Metazoa > Chordata > Lepidosauria > Squamata > Anolidae > Anolis > Anolis carolinensis. The sequence continues at coordinate 163,815,651 of NC_085841.1, forward strand.
TAGTTCTATCACAGTTATCAAAGCCACCATTTGAGCCAATGGCTTCCTCAGATATCTCCTATCTCTCCTAGAAGGTGGCTTTTCTCGTAGCGGTTACGTCAGCACAGAGGGCTAGTGAACTCTGTGCCCTTAGGTCGGACCCACCGTACCTCCGCTTCCACAACGATAAGGTGGTGCTGAGGACAGACATCACCTTCTTACCCAAAGTCGTGTCCAAGTTCCACATGTGCCAGGACATTTCATTGCCGGCTTTTTTCCAAAATCCATTACACTCTTTAGATGTGAGGAGAGCGTTAGCATTCTATATTCAACCAACAGCAGAATTTAGAAAGTCGACTCGCCTCTTCTTGCGGTATAGACTGTTTCTTCCCAGTGCCTGGCATCTTGGATAGTGGCAACTATTCACCTGGCGTACAAACTAGAGGGCCAGGACCCTCTGCAAAGAGTGACAGCTCACTCCACGAGAGCTCTAGCAATGTCTCAGGCATTCCTCAAAGGGGTGCCATTAGAGGACATATGTAGAGCAGCAACATGGTCCTTGTCGTTTACCTTCGCCTCACACTACAAGCTGGACATCCTGGCGAAGAAGGATGCAGCGCTCGGGAGGGCCGTTCTCTTCTCATGCGTGGCATGACCTGCCACCTTTGGTGAGTAGCTTGTCAGTCTCCCATATGTGCGATTTCCACAGAAGCACCACAAAGAAGAAGATATAGTTGCTTACCTGTAACTGTTTCTTCGAGTGGTGTTCTGTGGAATTCGCACACCTCGCCCGTCCTCCCCGCAGTGCTCATGCCACGGTGCTTCAGCTGCTTCCTGGTGGCTGGGAACTGAGGCTAGCCCCGCCCATCGGGCTATATATATTCTATTGGGAAGGATGGGCAGGGCTTCGCCAAAATGTTTCAATAGAGTATTCTAGAAGGTTCCAAAATGCTGCGCAAGCGCAGAAGAATGTCCCATATGTGCGAATTCCACAGAACACCACTCAAAGAAACACAGTTACAGGTAAGCAACTATATCTTCTCAACCCTGAAGGGGACTCAAGACGGCTTTACATATTGACAACTATTCGATGCCATTAAAATAATACAAAATTACAATGTACGTTTAAAATCAAATAATAAAATACAATTCAAAACCATTAAAGACATTTAAAAACCATACAATCACAATCACAAGATCCACAAGCATAGTCTGGGCGGTTCCTATAGTCATTACACGTCATTTCATATCTGTTTATTGCACAGAATCTCCTATGGTCCTAGGCCATAGATAAGGGTTGGTCAGCTGCTGTGTCATGGTGGCCTCATTTTTCACTGGGATACTCTGGAGCAGTGGTTCTCAACCTGGAGTCCCCAAATGTTTTTGGCCTTCACTCCCAGAAATTCTAAGAGCTGGTAAACTGGCTGGGATTTCTGGAAGTTATAGGCCAAAAACATCTGGGGACCCCAAGCTGAGAACCACTGCTCTGGAGGTTTTCACTTCTTGCCATATTAAAAAAAACCCTTTCACTCTTTCTTTTAAACACTAACCGTGTCCTCACTTTTAGTGTTTGAAAGAACACTAGTATATATAATTTTGTTTAAAGTAACACATGTGGGGTTGATTTTGCCACATTTCTGGATTCTGCGAATTGTTTCAGGCCCAGGAAATGCCTTTATTAAACTAAGCAGTGAACTGAAAGTCGACTTCTGCTTTACTTGATCTTTAAAAAGATACTTTTTGGGCCTTAAACAGGAAGAAGAATGTGTGGTGAAATTGCCCCCACACCATATAGAGATTATGGCATAGGCATTATTAGTATGAAAATGGAGGGGATGGTGGTCCTGGTGACCTAATAACGGCCTTGGGTGGCCACATAGTGTCTGGGTCTGGCTTTGTCTACATATTCCACAGTGCCTATAGCTTTATCCAAATAGTCTTATCTTAATGGACATATCCATATTTTACAGAAGTAAATTCTGTAATTTATGCACTGTGTGAAGAAGTACTTTCTCTTCTCTGCCCTGAATCTTTCGATATTTAGCTTCATTTGATAGGTTCCATTTGCGTCCTTTTGTGTTATCAAAAGTAGAATACATCTGATTGATCGTCTCACATCAGAGGGTGTCTACGTTCTGTTATTGTCAGTGAGGTTCTATGACACATAGCATCAGATTTTACTGTTTCTTTCCTGTGTAGAGTGAAACTCACCCTCGAAGGCTTGGAGGAAGAGGGTGAAGATGACGAGGATGGTAGACTGTCACCTACCCTTCATCATAAAATGTCAAACACATTAGAGATTTCGCTAATAAGTGATAATGAATTCAAGTCGCGGCATTCTCAGCCAGAATGTGGTTATGGTTTGCAGCCCGACCGGTGGACAGAATATTCTATACAAACTATGGAACCAGACAATTTGGAGTTGATCTTTGACTTTTTTGAGGTGAGGGTGTGAATATGTGAGAGAGCTTTTCCCACTCTTTCATACCTGAAAAAGTTCAATATCTAATGAGTTTTTTAAAATGCATTGTCCATTTTACAGTGTGACTTACATTGTTGGGCCACTCATCATATTTCAGGGTTTGTAGCCACTTTAACAGAAATTACAGATAGAAAACTGGAAGAAGAGAGGAGAGGTCTCCCAGAGGATGAGAAGTTTGTGCCCCAAGATTGATCCTAGCAAGAATTTAAGTCGTTATTAGATTCCCCTTTACATTCCCCTAGCAAAGTAGATGTTTCAACACTGCCGCTTCTGTCCCAACCTTTACACATGATGAGAGAGGAGCAGTACTCAGGCTACTGTTTCCCTCCCTCGTCACACTTGCAAGACAGCATCCAAGCTGGGAAATCCTGCAGTTATTTGAATGAGATCTCCTTTTTTCGTGTGTCAAAACCATGTTCTCCAATGAGTTTGGTATCCTACCTTCTGGCTCCTCAAAGTCCCTCAGATAAATTCTAGTTTCTTAGTTGTGATTCCAGCATCTATTCATTCTTAAACTTTTATCTTAACAATATTGGTGGCTCAATATTGTTGAATAAAATCTGATAAATGAACTACATGGAACAGGAAATACTCTTTGTATTTACTTCTTCTTCTCTGTCTTTATTAGTCCCACCCCCATGAAAACAATTCTATGGGGTGGAAAGGATTTCATTTAAGTTTTGTGTTTTACATTGCTCAATTTTAATAAATGTTTGGCTTACATTGCATAATCTGTTACTCTAATGATGTATTAGACTGATTAAAAGTTGTCAAGAGCAGAATGTACAGTTTTATATAATTTAAAAATAGGAGCAAGGTTAATTCTGTGTGAGTCAAGGATAAAAACTTTGAATACGCTTTGAAATGGTAGCTGTACTAGTCTTTAATTTTAGAAGTCTTGCAGCATCTTTAAAATTAACTGGTCTATTTTAGCATGTTCTTGAATGAATTATAATCCACTACCTCAGTAATGAGACTACAGCATTCAAGTTTGGATATGTATGTTTAGAGCAATAGCAGCTGCAGAAAATAACAGTTGTATAGTAAAATACTGGTCATAATCAATTAGCACAAATATCCTGCCATTGCTGTGTTCTTTATCTGCTTTCCAGAAGCAAGAGCTGTATTCGTAGAAATGCTTAATTACTCAGGTTATGGAGTAATATAAAGCACTTAATTTTTTAAAGAAATCCCTCTCTTTTTTGCATTTTTAGGAAGATCTTAGTGAAGCAGTGATACAAGGTGATGAAATTCCAGGTCATGTGGGCGCAGCTTGTCTGTTATCCTCCACTCTTGCAGAAACGGGAAAGAGTTGTGGTATTCTCACGCTTCCTATTATGAGCAGAATGTCACGAAAAACAATAGGAAAAGTTAGAGGTATGATTACTTAATAAGTTGATGCAAGCATGACCTAATCTCAGCATGGTCCTCCTTTTCAAAAGACTTGTGTTGGATTCAGAAGGCCCTTAAAAGAATTTTGCTAATGCTGGAAGGAGGAGATAGAAATGTTAGATGTTGCCAGCACTGATCATGCCATTACCTCCATTCTATGGTGGGGAGTCTCCACAGAATCCTGGTACTTTCTATTCGCCTGGTGTTCTCCTATCTCAAAATAACCATCAGGAACCAACCTTGTATTGCAATAAGTATTAAAGAGAAAACAATGCCTACAACTAGTTTATAGAAAGGTGTTTAATAATTATAAACAGTGTTCCAAATGTCTGTGTTGACTTCCATGCCAAGTATATTTTTTGCATTCCAGTTGATTTTCAGTAATGTTTCTCTGTACCAATAAAGAGATAAAGTGCTGTTCTAATCTGATTTAAAACATTTAAAATGGACAATCACATCTTCTTCCTTTTCTCCTTGTAGTGGACTACATAATTATTAAGCCAATTCAGGGATATTCCTGTGATATGAAAGCTTCATATACTAAATACTGGAGTCCAAGAAAAGGCCTAGATGTTGGGCATAGAGGTGCAGGAAATTCTACAACCACCACCAAGTAAGTTGGAATAATTAAAATATGAGATACCAGATAAGAAAAAAAAAACTTTTCTTCTTTTTCTGCAGCCCTGTTGGATCAATGCAAAAGGACATAATTGTGTCTTGATCGCAATTTGTCATGTTTAGCTAGAAATCTCATTTTTACAAAAATAATTTTCAGTAAATGTTTCTAGATTTTAGCCTCTCACTTCTGTGCTTGCTATAATCCACCAAAACTACATGTATCCGTATGTGAGAACTGTGTTTATAATCCTTTGGAATGTTGTAGCAATTTCTGTGGATCATGGTGAGAAGAGAAAGCCTCAGGTGTTGAAAAAGATGGTTTTATTTTTCCTATAAACCAGTGTGTTTTGGCCTAGTAGTAGAGACTAGGAATTAGATCTATGGATATTAAATCTATGGAGTTGATCTCATTCAACTGGAGTACCTTTGGGAGTTACTACTTCATAAAACTTTGAGGGAGGCACTTGTTTTTACCTTCATTTTGCATCTACCTTAATTAATGACCATTTCTCCCATGTCATGTCTTTAGTAGTCTGAGGAATGATTTTTCAGATAAGATTTGTAGAAATTCATGGAATGCTGGAAAGTGTGATGAGTCATGGGCCATGTAGTCCCGTTCATGGGCCATGTAGTCCCGTTTCCCGCTCAGGAAATCAGGGCTAGTCAGCAAGCAGACGCCTGGGCACAGGACCAACTTCGCCAAGGACTACGTTTTCCCTTTTCGCTTAAGGATGGGCTACTTTGCTATAGAAATCATGTTTACATCCCCCCAGGACCGGGCAGGGAAAAAGCACTTCGTCTGTGTCATGACTGCAAGCCAGCAGGGCATTTCGGGCTATTTAAAACCATGCATTTGATCCTAAGAGATTTCTGGTGGCCCAAGATCCGCAAGGATGTGGAAAAATATGTCAACACCTGCCCAGTATGCCAGCGCTCCAAGACAAGAAGAGAAAAGCCCTCAGGGCTTCTGCACCCCCTCCCTACCCCATCCCGCCCATGGGAAATAATCTCTGCGGATTTTATCACTGATCTACCACCTTCCTGTGGATTCACCACGATCCTAGTGGTGGTGGACCTTTTCACCAAGTTAGCCCATTTCATTCCCTGTGATGGCCTTCCCACGGCCAAAGAAACTGCAGATCTATTCCTCCAACATGTTTTCAGATTGCATGGATTGCCCAAGAGTTTGGTCACAGACCGTGGGTCCCAATTCACCTCTCGTTTCTGGAAAGCACTACAAAAACTATTGGGCATAGACTCTCGTTTATCTTCGGCTCATCATCCCCAAACAGATGGGCAAACTGAGCGCACCAATGCCACTTTGGAACAATACCTTCGCTGTTATGTGAACTACCAGCAAGACAATTGGGCTTCCCTGTTATCGCTGTCAGAGTTTGCCTACAACAATGGGGTCCAGGCTTCTACTAAAGAAACGCCGTTCTTTGCAAACTACGGCTTCCATCCACGTTTCTTTCCCCCTGTCATTGAAACCTCAGAAGTTCCCGCAGCAGAGGACTGGCTGCAGGAACTCACAGCGGTGCAACAACTCTTGCTCCAGCAATTAAACCAAGCCAAGGAGGACTATAAACGTCACGCGGACAAACATCGCCAGCCGGGCCCCGAAATCAAGGTAGGAGACCGGGTTCTTCTGTCCACTCGCTTTTTGCCCTCCCATCGCCCTTGCCGGAAGTTAGATGCCCGTTTCATTGGCCCCTATCCAGTGGTGGCGCAACTTAACCCCGTGACTTTCAAACTCCAACTTCCGCGTTCAATGCGCATTCATCCAGTGTTCCACCGCTCCCTGCTCCTTCCGGCGGATGGTGTGCGCCCTGATACAGACCGGCCGGCCCCCCCTCCTGTTTTGATGAATGGGGAGGAGGAGTTCGAGGTTGAGGACATTTCGTATTCTCGCTTTCACCGCCGCCGCCTACAATATCTCATTGACTGGGTGGGTTTTGGCCCCGAGGAACGCTCTTGGGAAGACGCTTCCACAGTCCATGCTCCTGATCTAACCCGCCGCTTCCATCAGACCTATCCCGCCAAGCCGCGGCCTCGCGCCTCGGGGAGAGAGTCCCGGTTTGAGAGGGGGCTTGAGGAGGGGGATAGTGTGATGAGTCATGGGCCATGTAGTCCCGTTCATGGCACTGTAGTCCCAGATGAAGAGGAGAACTTGGGTTTTTCACCGTCTCAGTCAGAATTGGAACCTTCCCAGCCAGATTTGGGAACCTTGCACCTGCAAGAGATTTGTCTTCCAGAAATCTGTCAAACAAGCCCTGAGTCTAAATCTCCTGTGTTTTCTCGCCACGAGTTTTGTAAACAACAGAGAGGAGTTCAAGCGGCCTCTCGTAGGAGTGCTAGGATAGCTGCTAAGAATTCAGCTGATTAAGCCTGCTTTCCATGGGAAACCTTAAGGAGTCATGCATCTGGACTCAGAGATTAGCTTTCGTTTCTGGTTCCCCAGAGAACTGCTCTTTGGTGGGAAAACTAGACCCTATTTAGGTGTTTTACCCACAAAGGGGTTTTGCGGAGTCAATTCGTCAGCTACTGGAGTAAGTTGTGTGTGGACAGCGCGCTCCGTTTCCAAGCCTCGTTCCTGTTTCAAGCCTTGTTCCTGATTCCAAGCCTTCGCTCCGTTTCCAAGCCTTCGTTCCCGTTTCCAGCCTTGTTTACCTCCACGGACCTTGCCTTGTTTTCCGGATTTTGCCAAGTAATTCCACGGATCTTGTTCTCGCTCCTCGTTCCTTGTTGCCTTGTATTAAGCCTTGTTTCAAGTTATTTCCTAGCCTTGCTCAAGTTCAAGGACTAAAGGACCTTGTCATCTCCCCTCACTTTGCCTGGCAAAGTGAGTGTTTCGGTTATTGGATTACAACTTTGGACCTTAATATTTTATATTGGACATTGTTTCTTTGGACTAATTTTGACCTTTCCTGAAAGGTCTACTTCTGAACTATTTCATACACTTGCTTTTATTAACTTTACATATTTCCTTAATAAAGATATTAGATAGATTCTGGCCTCTGTGTATGGTTATTGGTGCTCTGCAGCCTGGGTCGTGACAGAAAGTGAATTTTGAATGCTAACCGGAAAAGGTGATACAGTCCCCCCCACCAATGAAGTCGACTGAATTGTTCTTGGTGGTTGATTGATTTACTGCTGTATTCTCTTGTTTTATTGTCTTACTGTGTTTTATTATTTTTTGTATATTGTTCAATGTATTTATGCTGTTGTTTTTGTAAATTGTGCTAGTTGGGTCTTGCCCCATGTGAGCCGTCCCGAGTCCCCGTGGGGAGATGGTGGCGGGGTATAAATAAAGTTATTATTATTATTATTATTATTATTATTATTATTATTATTATTATTATTATTACTATTATACAGAGAAATATAGTCACTTTTTGTTTGTAATAGCCAAACATCCAGAAAGTGCAAAATAATAGAAATAAAATCTCAGACAAACTTGACCTGTGGTTCATTGTTGAGCAACTTAATAAATGGCAAATTCTGAAATGTGTAACTGAGCAACAAAATAGCAAGGGAAGAAGGAAGGAAAGAAGGAAAGAGAGAGAGGTGTATGAGAGAAATGGAGGAAGGGAAGAAAGAAAGCCTGCCCAAAGAGCGTTTCCATTGCAACATTGTGAGGTAAGCCACCTCAAAGCTGGAGAAGCGAGAAAATGGGCAGACAGCAGTTCCTCTGACACTTGGGCAACACCGGGTATATACACCAGTGATATTTTGAAATTGATAAAGACTTTCCCACTTGTTGCAATTTAAATTGTAAGTATACAGTTCTTGCTATCTTGTCTGTTTCATTTTCATATACAGTAGAGTCTCACTTATCCAACATTCGCTTATCCAACATTCTGGATTATCCAACGCATTTTTGTAGTCAATGTTTTCAATACATCGTGATATTTTGGTGCTAAATTTGTAAATACAGTAATTACTACGTAGCATTACTGCATATTGAACTACTTTTTCTGTCAAATTTGTTGTATAACATGATGTTTTAGTGCTTAATTTGTAAAATCATAACCTAATTTGGTGTTTAATAGGCTTCTCCTTAGTCTCTCCTTATTATCCAACATATTCGCTTATCCAACGTTTGGCCGGCCCTTTTATGTTGGATAAGTGAGACTCTACTGTAATATGAGTTGATGGTTCATTCTTTTTCTTTAAAAAACATAAAACTAAAACCTTTTTGTTTTGCTTGCAGGCTTGCTAAACTTCGAGAAAACACTGTTGCTTCCTTAAAGAGTGCTGCTAAACATGTATGTGGATGAGGATTTTTACTTCTTTCTCTTTTGCATATCCATATAGATTTTTTTTGGAAGAAAAAAATATGTGCACAGTGTAGAAAGGCATTGGGCAGAATCTCAAGTGGTGTCTCTCTGCAAATGAAGGGCGTCTATCTACATAAAAGCATTTATGTATATACAGTGGGGAAAAATATTTAGTCAGATACCAATTGTACAAGTTCTCCCACTTAAAAAGATGAGAGAGGCCTGTAATTGACATCATAGTTAGACCTCAACTATGAGAGACAACATGAGAAAACACATCCAGAAAATCACATTGTCTGATTTTTTACGAATATATTTGCAAATTTTGGTGGAAAATAAGTATTTGGTCACCTACATCCAAGCAAGATTTCTGGGTCTCACAGACCTGTAACTACTTCTTGAAGAGGCTCCTCTGTCCTCCACTCATTACCTGTAGTAATGGCACCTATTTGAACTTGTTATCAGTATAAAAGACATCTGTCCACAACCTCAAGCAGTCACACTCCAAACTCCACTATGGTGAAGATCAAAGAGCTGTCGGCGGACACCAGAAACACAATTGTAGCCCTGCACCAGACTGGGAAGACTGAATCTGCAATAGGCAGGCAGCTTGGTGTGAATAAATCAACTATGGGAGCAATAATGAGAAAATGGAAGAGATACATTACCACTGATAATCTCCCTCGATCTGTGGCTCCGTGCAAGATCTCACCCTGTGGGGTCAAAATGATCTCAAGAACGGTGAGCAAAAATCCCAGAACCACACTGGGAAACCTAGTAAATGACCTACAGAGAGCTGGGACCAATGTAACCAAGGCTACCTACCGTCAGTAACATCCTATGCCGCCAGGGACTCAGATCCTGCAGTGCCAGATGTGTCCCCCTGCTTAAGCCAGTGCATGTCAGGGCCTGACTGAAGTTTGCTCGAGAGCATTTGGATGATCCAGAAGAGTATTGGGAAAATGTCATATGGTCAGATGAAACCAAAGTAGAACTGTTTGGCAGAAACACAACTCGTCATGTTTGGAGGAGAAAAAATGCAGAGTTGCATCCAAAGAACACCATACCTACTTTGAAGCATGGGGGTGGCAGTATCATGCTTTGGGGCTGTTTGTAGAGAAACAGCCAGGGACCAGGATGACTGATCCGTACACATGAAAGAATGAATGGGGCCATGTATTGTGAGATTTTGAGTGCAAACCTCCTTCCATCAGCAAGGGCACCAAAGATGAAACGTGGCTGGGTCTTTCAGCATGACAGTGATCCCAAGCAGGAGTGGCTTTGTAAGAAGCATTTCAAGGTCTTGGAGTGGCCTGTCTCCAGATCTCAACCCTATAGAAAATCTTTGGAGGGAGTTGAAAGTCCGTGTTGCCGAGTGACAGCTCCAAAACATCGCTGCTCTTGAGGAGATCTGTATGGAGGAATGGGCCAACATACCAGCAACAGTGTGTGCCAACCTAGTGAGGACTTGCAGAAAACGTTTGACCTCTCATTGCCAATAAAGGATATATAACAAAGTATTGAAATGAACTTTTGTTATGGGCCAAATACTTATTTTCCACCATAACTTGCAAATAAATTCGTGAAAAATCAGACAATGTGATTTTCTGGATGTGTTTTGTCATGTTGTCTCTCATAGTTGAGGTCTACCTATGATGTCAATTACAGGCCTCTCTCATCGTTTTAAGTGGGAGAACTTGTACAATTGGTATCTGACTAAATACTCCCCCCCCCACACTGTATGTCCATCTTTTTGTACCCCAAATGTTTGCAGAGGAAGATGTAGCAAACTTCTTATATATATTAGAATTCCGTGTATTAGAAGACAGGCTTACAAATATTGTGTTCTTACAAATATTTTAAATAATTGTTATCAAGTGCCTAAAGTTCAGAATTTGTTTTGCATTTAGAAAGCTACAGTTTTAAGAACTAATGAAACATGACCTTGTATATTTTAAATTCTACACACTTTCCCCCCCTTCTGATCTAGGGAGCAGCCTTTGTGGAATTTGATGTACATCTTTCTCGGGATCATGTCCCCATTATATATCATGATCTTACTTGTTGTATTGCTATGAAAAAGGTAAACAATATGTGACTCAAATGTGTACACTGTTGTCTAGTAATCCTTTGTTTCTGATTAGAGCAGACTCCTTTACGAGAGGAGAAAGGGCAAAGATTATGTGGGTTATTCCATAAATTTGAAAAAAGCTGTTTATGTAGTAGATGGTTAGTTCTGACTTACAATAACTACAGTGACAGGATTATGTTCAAAACATGGTACATAATGGCAAAGTTAAGTGTAAGTCCTTAGCCAGAGAACTGGAGATGTGACCAGAGAGGTTTTATTTACTGTTGAGCCCAAGTTTGATTAGACAGAAGCAAGGAAAACCCTCGCTCTTCCACCAGGCAGATATGCATTGCAGTTGTGAGTGACTTTATTTGTACAGCACTGCAATTTCTTTGCATAATAGGAAAGTAAAAGGGATGCTGCAGTGCTTTGCACTGTTGTCTGATAAAATAAGCTGGGTGCAGTGACCCTCCTGTAACAGATTCCTGTGTGTATTTTTTTAAAGAGTTATGTTGTGGAACAGTAAATATAATAATAGAAAAGAGAAGAATTTTTATATTTTCTACATTGCAATTTTGCATTTGCTTATGCCAGAGTAAGTTTACTGAGACTTAGTTACTAGCTTTTGTTGTTTCATGACTTTCTGACTTGATCGTTTGTCTCCCATTTGCTTAACAGAAAGATGATGCTGATCCATTGGAACTGTTTGAGATTGCAGTTAAAGAGCTCACTTTTGCCCAGCTGCAGTTGCTGTCGGTATTGTATCAAACCGCTCTTAAGATGCATGTTTTTCAGAATTCATTTTAGAAGTCTCATCAAACGTTTCTGTCCCACTTACTTAAAAGGAGCTCACAATATAAAATCTAGAAACCTAAGTGAGCTGAGTCAACAATCACAGTTAGATCAGCAGCACAAAAGCTCCAAAATATAAAGATTATATCCACAGTAGCTTGCTTTAAATGCTGGAGACGAAAAAAAATCATTCTGAAAATCTGAATGCACTGGACCTGTCTTCTTTTGGAAGGGTCCTCTATAATGTTTGATGAAGCCTGACATCTCTCCTGCCTGACAAGACTAAGCAAAATTTTTAGTCCTGCCTTTCCCTATGCAATGAAAATCATATAAAATGATCCAAACAGTTGCCAGTGTAGGTTTGTGTTGTCCAAAGCAATATTGATGTGTATCAAATGTCTCTTCCCAGCAGATACCCCCCCCCCCCCCCCCGGTAATTGTTAGCTTTGTTGAAAAGAAATGTAATAAATTTGACAACAATACAGCATTATAAAAAGTACAAAGTATATATAGATCACTTTACAATCATCAACTTGGGTTTCATCCATAAAGAATAGCATCAGTTTATGACGAGTAAAGCAGAACTAGAATTGTATTTCCTATAGCTAGAAGCACAGTATACTTTAATTCCAAATTCCTGTTTACAGGGACTTCAAAATCAAATGATACTGTGTACTGTACCTCATAACACATGCCCAATTTGGTTATGTATTCAAAGTACTGGGAAATATTTCATTAATCCTTCTGAGCAGTATTTAAACTTCTTCCAAAGGATTAGCTTTTTTCTACTGATTAAGCCCTGGTCTGTGGTAACTTCAGGGCTCGCCCTTTCCAAAGGTTATGGGGTGTGGCTTATCAGAGAAATAACCCTAAACATCCCGTGCAAAAGAAGGACTTGCAGGTAAAGGTTGAACAAACAATTCTTCCTTTCCTTATAGGCAGCTCATGTCTTTATTTTGAGGCCAGTGTACAATCACTGTTGAGAAAATGAATGAGCCATTTTAAAACAATTTTCTGTTTGCTGACAACAAAACATATATTCATTTCATTTTTTTATAGCTGGCACATGTGACTGCATTAAAATCAAAAGATAGTCAAGGTATGTATAATTCTTTAACGTTCTGTTTGTTTTCCTCTTTTATACTTTGGATCAGTTAATGAATTTGTTATTTAATACTAAACTACTGTAGTTTGTAAGGATGTTAGCAAAGAGTATATCCTACAATGTCCCTTAATTTGCAAGTTCTAAAATACTTTAAAGTAAAATATTTGAGTTGATAGACTTCATTCGAGTCAGTTCTACTACTGGGATCCTACTGCACTGCTACTGAAATCTTATGTGTAACTGTATTTTAATATATGTGTGTATGGCATCAAATTACTGCCTGTTGTAAGGTCACCTTGAGTCCCCTCTGGGGCGAGAAGGGCAGGGTTCAAATATGATAAATAAATAAATATCAAGATGGCATGTTATATAGGATGCATAAAGTGCAGTTGTTCTTGCATGTTAGTGTGCTTCTGGGTTGGCAATTATTTCAAAGGCCATTTAGAATTAGAATTGCAATAGAAGGGCATTCATAATAATACTTATTGTGGAAAGAATAAAATTTGGTCCCTGGTTATAAAGACTCCAGAGCTTAGTTGGTATAAATTTTATCTTGACCTCTGAAAATGGCAGGAGGGAATCAGAGCAAAAACAGTTGGACACAATAAACACGTCTCTCTCTCTTGGCAGCTATTGGAACCACTCTGTGAGGTTTTTCCTCTGTTATCAGTTAACTATTTCCTCCGGAGGTAGGGCAGTGTCAATGAGTGGCCCATAGCATGTATGAATTAAATCTCTTTGGTTAAAATCACATTGCTTTCTGTTGAAGTATATGCCTTTCATTTCCCTACAGAGTCATTTAGAGAAGAACAAAATGTTCCTTCTGACATGCAACCATTCCCTAGTCTACAAAAAGTAAGTTATCAATCTTGGACAGGTATGGATGTCTGGCAACCTGCTAGCACCAAACTGGGTACCAAATTTGCTTTATCTGCAGGTCACCAAAGCTTCCACTGCCATCACAGTGAGCAGCAACACAGTTGTAAAAAAGAACAACATTTGTGTCTCCTCAGTCATAGTCATATACTTCCTCCTCCCATTACTATTGCTATAACCAGGCATAAAAGGGGCAGTCTCTTTTATTGTTCTGGAAATACTATTTATTTATTTATTTATTTAATACATTTATATCCCGTCCTTCTCACCCCGAAGGGGACTCAGAGCAGCTTACAAATTAAATTTACATACAATTTTATATCATTAGCATAGCACAATACTGGCAATAAATTACCATATTGTACTATATCTATATAATGTAATATTATTAATAATATTACATGTAATATTTAATATATAATTAATATTATTATATTGTATTATTAGTGTTATATTGTATTACAAAATAATATTATTAATATTATATGCATATACAATATATTATAATATTATATATTATTGTAAATTATATTGTATAAATGCTGTCTCTTTAGCAGAGGAGAAAACCATGATCACCATATACTTCTACTGCCATTACTGGGTAGCAGCTATGGGATTGAGGGGAGCAGAGCTCCTAAAGGATTCTGGAGAGGCAGTATGGCGTTTCCATCCTTAGAAGTTTCCTGTGTAGCATTTAGTGTAAAGTGAGCAGTGAAATAGAATAGCAGCAGTATTAAAACAGAACCTGCAAAGAGGAATTCTAGAGCAAGGATGGCGAAACTATGGCCTGCAAGCTGCAAGTTGACTCCTAGACTTTACTTTTGCAGCTTATGAAGTCCCCTGAAAACCTTTGTTAATTTTTGGTATAAAATTTCCCCAAACACATGCCTGCAGACCTAACTATGTCAAAAAATGCAAAGATGCAGTCCCATAGTACTGATGTCACTCCTAAACATAAGGAGCACACATTTTTCTTGGACATTAATGCTTAGTTTTGCCAGTGTTTTTTTTATAACATCATGTATGCCTTTCTACGTAGGTCTTAGAATCTATTCCTGAAGATGTTGGGTTTAACATAGAAATTAAATGGATCTGCCAGCAAAGGGTAAGAAACAACGTTCTGAACACATGCTGTAGTTTAGGCAGTACATGAGAAATGAGTCTTAGGACTTAACACCAGTGTTTATAGTATAGAACCTGATTTCTCTATTCTGTTTCTACCTTGCTTTCCTCTGTTCTCCCATTGTTAATGCAAGTAGAACTGCCTTTATGATTGTGACATAGTTTTCTGAATCTACAAAGTGTGGCTATATAATGAATTCTAAAATAACAATTCCTTAAAATAGATGCATTCTATTCAATATAGATGCAACATTACTTATGTGGCTTTGTTTTTTTGGCAGGATGGTATATGGGATGGAAACCTTTCAACCTACTTTGACATGAACCTCTACTTAGACATAATTTTGAAAACTGTTCTGCTTAAGGCTGGAAGTAGGAGAGTTGTGTTTTCTTCATTTGATGCAGATATATGTACAATGTGAGCAAATGGAAATAATTTTCAATATCATTTTGGAGAGATATATTTTTAAACTGGAGAATTTATGTTTTATTCTAAGTAATCTACTGACATGGGAAGGTTTGCACATAACCAAGAAAATGAATAGAAATATAAATGTAACATTTTGAAGTTTGTATGCAGTTCATTAGTATCCTCAAAGTACAGGTTCCTTAAAGTTTTAAAGGACTGGAAAGTAATAGAAACCATTATTTGTTATGATGTTATGAGAGATAACAACTGTCTTTACACATCATGATAATCTAAAGTGTTTTTAATTGAAATTTGGCAGAATTGGGCCTTTACAGCCGTGGTTAACTAACTAACTAACCACAAATCACACTCTGACCTCATTTTTTTTGCGGCCTTATGAACTCTGACTTATTTCCCCTAATGCCTTCTGCAGTGTAAAATAGGAGATAACAAAAGGCGAAGGAGATAAAACAATGCAGAAATAGAGAAGGTAAAGCATGTTCATGCTTAAGCAACAAAGCATGGTCAGCATAGTGATGACTTGCTTCATTTGTCCATTAATTCAAAAAACAAACAAACAAACAGAGCCAGAATCCATTAAAGTTAAGAAGAATCATACCTACAAGCAAAGCTTCTTGTGAATCTCCAACCTCTGCTAAAGAGCCAAGGGGCTGTACATGTATAGTCTGAACTGTGTAATTAGTGTAATTACTTGCAAATAGTTTTGATTTGCATCCAGTCTACTATAATGTTTTTCTCTGAACTGTTTTAAATGTCCATCAAACTTTCATGAAGAAGAAAAGCTGTAAGGAAGGGAGACCTCAGATGACGTAACTCTTTTTCGCCGTTCTAAGAAATTTTTTTTTGTGTGTGTCAGGAGCGACTTGAGAAACTGCAAGTTGCTTCTGGTGTGAGAGAATTGGCCGTCTGCAAGGACATTGCCCAGGGGACGCTCGGATGTTTTGATGTTTTTATCACCTTGTGGGAGGCTTCTGTCATGTCCCCGCATGGAGCTGGAGCTGATAGAGGGAGCTCATCCGTGCTCTCCCCGGGTGGGAGAAAATTAATGTAACATAGGCTTTCAGTATGAGGCAACTCATGCATTCTAAAACAATTAGCACAATGTTGTTGAACTACTCTTATGTTTGCAAGTAAACTGTTGAGTTTAGAAAAAATGTGATCTTCTGTCCGTATTAAAAGAACATGGAAGATTTTTCCCCTGACAGAATTGTAACTTAGTTGTAATTACTTTGCAGGGTGAGGCATAAACAAAATAAGTACCCCATCTTGTTTCTAACTCAAGGAAAATGTGAAGCTTACCCAGAACTGATGGATCTCCGGTGCCGTACAACAGCTATTGCCACAAGTTTTGCACTGTTTGAAAATCTGCTGGTAAGTTGGTGCATCAGACCATTACATAATAAATTAAATAATTCTTCATGGGGTCAACATGTAGGTTTTTTTTCCTGCATCTGCACAGAATGTTTGAAGCTTTTTGTGGGAGCCACAAGTTAATAATTAATTAACCATTAATTATGGTTAATGTCAGAGCTTTACCTCAGTTCTTTTATATTTTCCATTGACTAAGCTATATATTGAATTTTCTGTTCCTCTTTTGATCTGTCATTTCAGAGCTTTCTTTTTCTCTTTTACTTATTTATTTATTTATTGGACTTGTATACCGCTACTCCCAATTTGGCTCGGAGCAGTTTACAAAAAAGATAAAACAATACAGTTAGCTTTAGATAACAATAAGAACGGACATAGCCCCAAGTTTTCACCCTTCGAAGGCTTGTCGGAAGAGAAAGGTTTTACAGGCGTTCCGAAAGGCACGTAGGTCTCGGGTAATTCGAATTTCAACTGGCAAGGCATTCCACAGATAAGGGGCTACAATCGAGAAGGCTCTCTGCCTAGTAGAAGTCCCGGATGTTAGGGACTTCAAACAAATTTTGGTCTTTAGACCGAACTAATCTCTGGGGTTGATAAGGGGATAAGCGGGCCTTCAGGTACGCCGGCCCCAGACCATGTAAGGCCGTGAAAGTTAGTACCAACACCTTGAAAGTAATCCGGTACTCAATCGGAAGCCAGTGTGAACTACAACTTCCACCATGTGGAGTCAATCCCTAAACTCCTCCAATAAGTTTAGTTGCAGCTCAGTTCTGCTCTGTTTGTTATGCAGAGAGATTGGAAAGGAAAGGGCAGTAGGTGGGGTCATGCAAATTCCACAGCAATGGAGAACCCTGGGATGCCTGCCTGTGGTGGAAGAAAAAGCAAAATCTAGGATGAAATGGTCCCCAAACGAAAGCATTCCTTGGGTGGTGGGCTGTAGTGTTTGGGAAGGACATTGGCAGGGGTTGGACTGCATGTTCATGGTGCTCGCTGTAACCGCAATGTCAGTGGAAAAGAGTGACTTGAGTAGATTCTTAACCCCGGGAACTATAGCCTGTTTGTGGAGGTCGGAGGCTGTCTGTGTGAGCAGACATCCATGCCACATACACACATACGGGTTTTCGCTTTTATTATGGATTTAGATTAGATTAGATTTAGATTAGATTTAGATTTAGATAATATATTTTATATTTATTATATGTATCTTAATAGTGTTTCGTTTTATCTCACTATTTTGGTTATGTTGTCCCTGTCTTGAGCCACAAGAAGAAGCAAGTAATAAATAAATGGTTGTTGTTGTCATTGTTATTAAAGAAACCTCAGTTGCAGGGGTAAACAATTTGTTTTCATTACTGTATCAGGTTTTTTACTATAAAGCAATTGATGAGTGCATTATAGTGTGGTATTGATGGCCATAAGATATGTTAAGCAGAACCACATGCTCATTTGAAAGACTGATCTTTGAATTTGTTAGTGTCTCAATCATGTTTGCTTAATAAGCTTAAATGTTTTCTATTTCTTTTTCAGGGCATTAATGCACATACTGAAGAATTGCTAAAGTGCCCATCCTTTGTCGATGCTGCCATCTCTAAAGGCTTAGTTGTCTTTTGCTGGGGTGATGAAGCAAACGAGCCGGAGAACAGAAGGAAATTGAGGGAATTGGGAGTTCATGGTCTGGTGTATGACAGGTATTATTACATTTGTATACCTTTAGTAGAAAGCATTAATTATGTGTTTAGATTCAAGACTTACTCTGGAATAAGAGCTTCACAAATTACTTTTATTACTTTATCATTTCAGTGGTAGCTAAAGCATACCTTTGCATGCTCAATTTATTTGCCTTCGTTTTTTTTCAAAAATGAAGCAGTCATATATAAATAACGATGTTTATATATTGATATTCTTACTTTTTTTGTGTCAGGAGCGACTTGAGAAACTGGAAGTCGCTTCTGGTGTAAGAGAATTGGCCGGCTGCAAGGACCTTGCCCAGGGGACGCCTGGATGCTTGATGTTTTATCATCCTGTGGGAGGTTTCTTTCTTGTCCCCGCATAGGGAGTTGGAGCTGACAGAAGGAGCCAACCCGCTCTCCCCGAATTCGAACTGGGGACCTGTCAGTCAGCAGTCCTGCCGGCAAAAGTGTTTAACCCACTGTGCCACCAGGGGCTCCAATATTCTAATTGGTGATACATATCTTGAATGCCATATCGTTATGGGTATTTCGCATCTATAAATCTGTCTCAAGAAAGGGGATAGGTGGAAAGCTGACTTCACAAATGGCAGATGTTTTTCCTTGGCTGTCTGCGCTTTTACGCTTCCTACTCCTTCTCCTGGGCAACAGCCTTTCTTCCTCTCAGGGTTCTCCTTAACCTCAGGAACATTTTCAAGAGCTGCTTGAGGCATGTGCGGCAATTAGAAAAGGCAGCTTATACTTGCACCCTTTCATATGTCGGTCTCTGAATTAAAGTTGTTCCGTCTGGAGAACCACCTTTTTCCTGTAGGGAAAAGCAGAAATTGTATTAATTTTTTTCATTTACTATTATTCATTTAATTTGCTCCTTGCACAATGATCACAGGTGGGTGGGGTCAGTACTCGGTTCATTGGTAAGATACCGTAAATACTCGAGTATAAGCTGACCCGAATATAAGCCAAAGCACCTAATTTTACCACAAAAAACTGGGAAATTGACTTGTGTATAAGCTGAGGGTGGGAAATGCAGCAGCTACTGGTAAATTTCAAAAATAAAAATAGATACGAATAACATTACATTAATTGAGGCATCAGTAGATTAAATGTTTTTGAATATTTTCCGTATTTCAAAGAAAAACAGTAAACTAGCTCTGTAAGTGGAAAAGGAGGGTTAACAAAAACAATATGGTATCAAAAATAACTTAATAATAATAATAATTTATTTGTACCCCGCCCTATTTCCCCATGGGGACTCAGTGCGACTTCCAACATAGTAACAAACAAACATTCAATGCCTATATGGACAAAAAACCATAAAAATTAAACAGAAGACAATACTAAACATTGTACAGTATGTTAAAATAAACATTTGCATTAAATAATTATCATTAAAAGCAATTAAAAAACCAGCCGAGGAAAAGTATTGTATCAGTTCCCTTTCACCTTCTTTCAGGCTTCTCCTATTGACAGAGCCTAGAACGGCATTGGCCTTCTCAGCTGCAGCATCACACTGTTGGCTTGTGTTCACCTCGTGGTTGACTAAGGCTCCTTTCATAGAATCCTAGAGTTGGAAAGGACCTGTACAGGCCATCTAGTCCAACCCCTACATTCTGCTTTCATGCAGGGAAAGAACAAAGTACCCCGACAGATGGCCATCGAGGCTTAATAATAATAATAATAATAATAATAGAGTTGGAAAGGATCACTAAAGACCATCTAGTCCAACTGCCTTCGTGCAGCAAAAACACAATCAAAGCACCCCTGACAGATGGCCATCCAGCTATAATAATAATAATAATAATAATAATAATAATAATAATAATAATAATAGAGTTGGAAGAGATCCCTTGGACCATCTAGTCTAACCCCCTTCTGCCGTCATGCAGCTTTCATATAGCAAAAGCACAAAGCATCCCTGACAGATGGCCATCCAGCTTCAACAACAATAACGACAATAATAAAGAGAATTGGAAGAGACCCCTTGGGTTATCTAATCTAACCCCCTTCTGCCTTCATGAAGCCTTTGTGCAACAAAGGCACAATCAAAGCATCTCCTGGTCCTGGCCTTGCCTCTGCCTCCTCCTCCGCTGCGTCTACTGCATTCTCCGCTTACGGTGAGGCCTCTGTTCACAGCGGACGCAGAGACGAAAGCAAAGCCAGGGACTCTGCTGCCTCACCTCCATGAGTGGAGGCCTTGCCTTGCCTTGCTGCAAGCAGAGGCCTCGCCTCGCCCAAGAGGCTGCGAAGGCAAGGATGCAGAGGCGAAGGCAAAGCAAGGGACTCCACTGCCTCACCTCCTCAAGTGGAGGCCTTGCCTAGCCGCGAGCAGAGGCCTCGCCATGAGGCCACGGAGGTGAAAGCAGGGCTGGGGACTCCACTGCCTCACCAGGGCAGAAGACCTTCACTCGAATATAGGCCGAGGGGGGCTTTTTCAGCCCCCCAAAAGAGTTAAAAAATTGACTTATATTTGAGCATATACGGTAAATATTTACTGAACCATTAAAAATAACATTCTAGCCAACTGATACTACATGCAGGGCAAATTGTAATCAAAACATAAAAGTAAGATAATAAAAATAGATCACTTTAAGCAATAAATAGCACCTGCCAATTAAACTCTCCTACAGGAAAAAAGTATAGAATTCTGTTTTAAATTGCCTGTTAACAAGACATATTAGATGAATTCAAATGTAATGCATGCATCACCGAGACCTGGTTGGATGAGCTAGGTGGGGTAAGTCTTATCTAGCTTTGTCCTCCAGGTTTCAGGGTGCATCAGCAGGCCAGGCCTGGAGGGAGGGGAGGTGGGGTTGCGGTGATCTTTCGGCAGTCCATCGCCCTGGTCAGATGCGCCATTCTGCAATCTGCTGGGTTTGAGTGTCTCCACTTGAAGGTGGGTACCCGGGACAGTTTGGGGATTCTACTGGTGTACCATCCACCCCGCGACACAGCAGTCTCCCTGTCTGAGCTAGAAGAGGTGGTCTCTAGCATGGAGTTGGGTTCCCAGCGCCTGATAGTGCTGGGCGACTTCAACATTCATGCTGAGGCCACCTTGACAGGAGCAGCGCAAGAATTCATGGCCGCCATGACGACCATGGGACTGTCCCAAGTAATATTGGGTCCCACTCATCAAGCTGGACATACACTCGACCTGGTTTTTGTTGCGGGCGACGGTTTGGTCGGGGCGGAAGAGCAAATTATTCTTCCATTGTCATGGTCCGACCATTATCTGATCAGTTTAAGACTCACCGTGTCCTCAGACCTCCGCAGGGGTGGGGGGCCATTAAGATGGTCCGCCCCAGGAGGCTTATGGATCCTGATGGATTCCTGAGGTCTCTTGGGGATCTGCCTGTCAGGGAGGCTGACGATCCTGTCGATGCCTTGGTCGACCGCTATAATAGCGAGATGACCAGGGCAATAGACACAATCGCCCCCAAACGTCCCCTCTCGCTGCGTGGAGTTGCCCCAGCCCCTTGTTTACTGGGGAGCTGGCAGAGAAGAAACGCGTTAGAAGGAGATTAGAGTGCCGCTGGCGGACAACTCGTGATGTCTCTGACCGAGCATGGTCTAGAGCCGCTATTAGGGCCTATTCCGCGGCGTTGCGGGCAGCCAGGAAGGTTTTCTCGACTGCCCGCATCGCGTCTGCAACAAATAGATCTTCAGAGCTGTTTCGGGTTGTTAGGGAGCTTCTCCACCCTCCTGAGGCTGGGGGGGGCACCTGACAATTCGGCAACTCGGTGTAGAGAGTTCGCTCACCACATTGCAGACAAAGTCGCTCAGATTCGTTCCGACTTGGATGCCGGCCTTGTTGCAATGCCAGGGGAGGTAACCGAGGCATCTGTCTGTTCGAGCTTGTGGGATGCATTTCAGCTTGTGCAGCCTGATGACATGGACAGAATCCTTGGAGCGGTGAGGGAGACCACCTGTGCCCTTGACCCTTGCCCATCCTGGCTTTTAAACCAGGCCAGTGGTGGGTTAGTAGACTGGTTTGTAAGGATAATTAATGCCTCTTTGGCACAGGGTAAATTTCCGTCTTCCCTAAAACAAGCAATAGTGAGGCCTGTCTTGAAGAAGGTTTCTCTGGATTCGACCAATCTAAGTAATTACAGACCAATCTCTAACCTTCCTTTCTTGGGCAAGGTCTTGGAGCGGGTGGTTGCTTCTCAGCTCCAGGGATTCCTGGAAGATACTGATTTTCTGGACCAATTGCAGTCTGGCTTCAGACCCGGCTACAGTACCGAGACGGCTTTGGTCGCCTTGGTGGATGACCTCCGCAGAGAACTGGATAGGGGGAGTGTGACCCTGCTGGTTCTCTTGGACATCTCAGCGGCTTTCGATACCATCGACCATGGTATCCTTCTGGGACGGCTCTCCGGGATGGGTCTTGGGGGTACTGCTCTACAGTGGCTCCAGTCCTTCCTGGAGGGTCGTTCTCAGATGGTGAAGCTGGGGGACTCCTGCTCGGACCCCTGGCCATTGACCTGTGGGGTCCCGCAAGGTTCTATTTTGTCCCCCATGCTTTTTAATATCTACATGAAACCGCTGGGTGAGGTCATCTGGAGTTTTGGAGTTCGGTGCCATCTCTGTGCGGATGACACCCAACTCTACTACTCTTTTCCACCTAAATCCAAGGAAGCCCCTCGGATACTGGACCAGTGACTGGCCGCTATGTTGGTCTGGATGAGGGCGAACAAGCTGAAACTTAATCCTGACAAGACAGAGGTCCTCCAGGTCAGTCGTACATCTGATCGGGGTATTGGGTGGCAACCTGTGCTTGACAGGTGGCAACCTGTGCTTGCACTCCCCCTGAAGGCGCAGGTCCGCAGCTTGGGGGTCCTCCTGGACCCGGCGCTGACACTTGATGCTCAGGTGTCGGCTGTGGCTGGGAGGGCCTTTGCACAATTAAAACTTGTGCGCCAGCTGCGACCGTACCTCAAGAAGTCAGATCTGACCATGGTGGTCCATGGCTTAGTTACCTCTAGACTTAATTATTGCAATGCGCTCTACGTGGGGCTGCCTTTGAAGATGGCCTGGAAACTGCAACTAGTACAACGCTCGGCAGCCAGGTTTCTAACTGGAGCAAATTACAGGGCGCGTTCAACTCCCCTGTTCAAGGAGCTCCATTGGCTGCCGTTTATTTTCCGAGTCCAATTCAAGGTACAGGTCATTGCCTACAAAGCCCTAAATGGTTTGGGACCCACCTACCTTCGTGACCACATTTCCCCCTATGAACCTGCACGATCTCTTCGCTCGTCAGGGGAGGCCCTCCTCTTGCTCCCACCACCCTCGCAGTTGCGGTTGGTGGGGACGAGGGAGAGGGCCTTCTCTGTCGTGGCCCCCCGGCTCTGGAACTCGCTCCCCAGGGAGATTAGGCAGGCCCCTACCCTCCTCACCTTTCGGAAGAGCCTGAAAACTTGGCTCTTCCAACAGGCCTTTGGCAACTGATCTCCTTAGTAGGATCGACCTGTTGTCAGCTAGAAATAGTCCCTTGTGTACGCCTTCCCCAGCACTTTAATGGGAATTATAGCTTGGGTAACCACCCCTCCCTGATGATACCGACATAATTTGAACTTTCTGCCCAGTTCCTTTTGGAGCCAACCCGAGATTTTATTATAGCTTCGTATGTGATTTTTATGATCTGTTTTATTTTTATTGTTTATTCATTTGTTTATTGCTTTGTTTTTATATTGTTGATGTCCAGGCTTGGCCCCATGTAAGCCGCCCCGAGTCCCTTCGGGGAGATGGGGCGGGGTATAAAAATAAAATTATTATTATTTATTTATGGAACTAATAAAACTACTTGAGATTTGTTTCATGTTCTGTGTTTTCTTCTTTATATTGAACATGACATGACTTCAAAAGTTGGTGGTATTCAAACTAATAAGTTGTAAGAACTACCATACATTTGCGGTAGGTGAGTGGGAGGAGGATTGGAAAAAAAGAAGAGCAGTTGGACACAGCCTGCAAACTATGGCAGCTGCATAGACTTTACAGAGGATATGCTGGCAAAAAGTACATATATAATTTGGTTAGCAGGTCCTCCAGTAGGTGTGTTGAAAGCAAATTTCCCGTCTTTGAGGAGATTAGCTAGTGGATGGTCAGCCAGGCCATGCTGGTCATAATAAAATGCCTTCTGAAATGTGAGCAATGGCTATTATGATGAGGCTCGGGGGACCTGAAGAACACCATGCATTATGGATGCGGAGTGTGCCGGATTTTCCTGGGTTAACAAAGTTGTATGTGGCTGTTCGAAGTTGTTAAGCAACATCTGAAGTACTGCTTTCCAAACATTTAATGTTGGTGGCACATTTTTTAGACATGCATTATTTTGCGACATAGTACTTCAGTTAAGCCATCCCTTTGTAAGTTATACAGTCATGTACATAAATTGTCATAATGAAATGTATGGGGATGCAATATAACTCATGAAAATCTTTCACTTGTATTTTAAAAAATATATTTATTTAACAAAGACTCAGCGATTTCTCATTACGTTCATGCAACATACCTATTCAGTACAGCCGACACACTTGAAAGTGTCACGATACACAGTTTGGAAAGCTCGGCTCTAGAGAGTCATACTTCTACCCTGAGGATAAAGAACATCTGTAAGGTGTTGGCAATGACCACAATTAGGATATAAAACTAGCCCTTGGAAGATAATGAGTTCTAAGTCCCATTTGTCATGATCAAAATAGTCAACAGCCTGAAATGTTGGGTGTTCCAGTCCAGCAGCATCTGGAAGGGTACACACTTCCCATTCCTGTTTCTGACCAAAATTAACTCAGTAATCACTTCTTGAACAGGGTCTCTAAATAGGGAAGTAACTAGTTTAGTCCCTGATGACTGAATTCCTCTTCTTCTAGACATTCACCAGATCCTCCTTTTCCAAATGATGTGACAGGTTTGTACTTGCTTTCTAGAATGGCTTTTTAAAAAGCATTTAAGCAGTCCATGGGGGAGTCATGATGCTTTCTTCCCACTCAGCTTTTTATTATTCCTTTTGATATTTTTGAACGCTTTTGATGTGGAAGCAAAGTTTTGGAGTTGCTCATATATCTAAAACAATGAAACTATATAGCATGGCATGGAAATAGTAGGTAATGTCTGTACCTTGTTTGGATGCATGTACTCTGAAAGCTGAATAGCAGTATAACATTGTAATGTCTAACTGCTAGAAATATGAGATGCCAGAAGTTTTTGTTAGTCTGTAACTATTTGCTCAAATATCTCAAAACTTGGTGACATACTAGTTGCAGGCTGGCTTACATCTGAATTATCACTTTAATGCATTTGAGAATACAAGAATATTTCCAGTTAAAGTTATTTGCAATGTAAACTATGCTTATACTTGAAAAGAACTTTTGTGGCATTCAACTTTTGTTACACTACTTAAATATCACTTTGCTATAGTTTGGCTTTACATTAAATACGTTTCTTCTTAGGATTTATGACTGGATGCCTGAACAACCAAATGTATTCCAGACAGAGCAGCTAGAACGTCTGAAGAAGGAGGTACCAGAACTGAAAAGCTGTGTTTGTCCCACTCTTAGCCACTTCAGTAGTCAAGGTCTGTGTAAATGTGTTAGTAATGATCCCACAAGACCAAGAAGGATTGAAAGTACAAGCAGTTAGTTTCTGGTGGACTCTTAAGCAGTAAGAAATGCTGCTGTTGTGTGTGTGTTCATTTGTTTCCACTGAAGAATGCTAGTAACGCCTCACTCTTCTTGCATCCAAAATTAAGCAATAATGTCTGACCCACTGTAGGATATTCAGTCATTGCTAGATCCAGCGCAAATGCTTGGCCAGTTGTAATTATTCTGTTCTTGTCTGCAGCTGTTATATATTCAGAGCTGACCACTTTCAGATGGAATCTGTGTACTGTATGTAACAAACGCACCTAGTTTCTGTGCAGTCTGAAGTGCAATACTTTCTTAAGTCGCCAGGATGTAAATTGCCAAATATCACTGTTTAATTGATTAGGTTGCAGCACCATTGGAGCAAACTGTACTGTATAAAATCATATTTGGTCCGATGAAAAGGTACCTCAAGTTCACGCGTTTGCACTGATCCGTACACCTATACAGATGCATGCCAGCATATTGCAATATCACAATTAGTCTTTTCATTTTTTAAAAAAATCCTGTTGCTGTTAAGCTGCCTTTGTCTTGTGTTTATTTTGCCAGATGTAATGATGAATGGTGTAATCTCTGTTTAGCAACCTACAAGTGAATAGCACCCCTTCTCCTTTTTTAGTATCTGAATTTTGCTTAAGCTCAAAATGTCGTAAATCAGTATAAGCCAAATTGCAAGGGTGTGACTCTGAAGTTGAAAAATTGTATCATTGTTGTTAAATGTTAAATGCACAATACAAAAGCCAGTAAATGCATGACGCTTTGGATGTCTCTGGTGGATCTTGTTCCCTTGTGGTGCTACATGGAACAAGGGTGGCAAGGACTGCCTGAAAACACTTCAATCTTTGCTGAAAAACCACAAGCCTCTGTGTGTAGATGTAGCTACATGAGATTTTGTCATTTCATTCTTTACTTCTAGCCACTAGCAAGTGCATTTGAAAAAAGAAAAAAAGTGAACTTCATTTTCAGAATGTAATAGAATCTCAGTTTGGCTAATGTACACTGTATATAAATTATTAAGGAATTATGATGAGTATTTTGTCTTGTATGTACGTTTGCATGTTGTTACCCATACCTCTACAATAGCAAGTAATGAGAGTGAACTCTGCAACTTTTTGCTAAAGTGTTAAATACATAATAAAAATAATAATAAATATTTATTTTTCCTGCTATTGCAAATCAACCATTGAAACAATAGCGTGTATGATACAAATCTTGTCACTGCTGTACAAAGCTGATTCTATAAAAGTTCAATAAATGCAAGTATGTACATGGTTTTGGGTCTGTACTACTAAGTTGTTTGAGGGGAAGTTGCCTGCTTCCTGTTGGTTTGTACTGAAATTCCTCTTTTCCTCCACAAACAACACAATCTTGAGAAGCTTGGGAACTGTCTTATTTTAAAAATAAAATGCATTTTATATCTACATTCAATCTATCTTTGTGTTTAATGTCTATATAATGATGTAAATGTCTGTGCGTATAAGAGAAAGAGGGGTGAAAGCAACACCCACATGAAAAGTGAGGAGTGTGCAGTCTTGGTGGGTATGAGGCTCCCAAGCTACATTTTCATAGTCTTTTAGTCTCCCTAATATTTGCAGAGAACAACAAAAAGGCCACTATCAGATTTCAGCACCATGAAAAAGCAATTTGCCATCATGGTAGGAGTTGACATCTCCTGTTTCTAATGCTCCCACATACAGAGGTTGATGGAAGAAAAGCCCTGTTCCTTAGAAAGACATGAGTAAAGCAAAAGCAGCAATAGCACCATTACCCTCCTCCTGATGGCATAGAACGTGAGGATGATGGGAAATAGCACAAGCAGTGGAGGCGGAAGTAAGATGGGGATTCTCAACACTGCACTGAGAGAAAAGGCAATGCTCTTTCCACTCAAAAGGAAGGCAAAGTGCAGTGGGGAGAGCCACGCTTTCCTTACATCTTTGCCAGGGGATGTCCAGTTGCCTCTTCTGTCACCACACTGCTATACCTAGGAGATGGGGATAAAACAAGGAGGAAGAGAGCCCTAGTTATTATGCTGTATTGTGGGAAACCACCCTGAATGTGTTGTTTTCTCTCTCCATTGAGATCAGTGGGAGGTCAATAGTATTTTTGTATCTTTGCTTTATGCATACCTTTTGCATGGGGATGTATGCTCACGTCTTGCTACTGACCTCCTTCCTCTTTCTCAGGTGGGCCAGAAAGCACAGGAGGAACAAGGACTTTTAAATGTACTGCTGGAAACCTTATGAAGTTGCCTACATGTGGAAGTGCCATTCAAGTCAGATTCCCATTTCTTGGGCTTGAACCATGAGCTTAAAGATCAAGAAATTTAGATTTTGAATCAATTTACAATTTAAAAATAAATGATGCTGTTATCCCCTGTGTCTTAGCAGCAGCAGAGGAACACATTATTGAACATTAAATATATCCAAATTCATAGCATTCTGTTTTTTAAATTTGTGTTTGCATGTATGTTCTAGTAATGTCTTCAATCTGAATGCTCAACTTCTGCCCAAAGGAGTTGTGATGGAGGACTTTTAAATTCCTAGAAAAAAACACCTCTCTAGGAATTTCTAGGTCTTCCAGCACAATTTTATGCTAAAAAAATCAACTAGAGGCCCAGAAATTCTTAGAAAGTTTCTTAAGTGGCTTTTTATTTGCAGCTTTTCCACTTTTTCAGATGCCTTAATCACAGTGAATTGGTAAGGCTGACTATAATAGAAGATGGATGACCATAATAGAAGATGAATGTGAAGTGAACTGCTATATGATTTTTCCAAGTTCATTCATATTGAACCTTGTCAAGCACTGACTCTCATTAAAGTATATGAAGCACTCCCTGTTACATGAACCCATTGTCATACTTAGGAGAGTACTTTTTACTAATAAAACATCATTTTGCCTACATCCTTACCACTGTTCTTTAAGAGGGAATCATGAAAGTTGATGCTTTTACAGATACTGAAGCTGAGATTAACTTCTTAACATTTACATGAGCCTATGGTAAAGAAGTAAATCTTGACTTAATGCATGTAAAAATAGAGCATTTCAAAAGCTCTGCGGATAAGATTAGGATAATTTTTAATGTTTTGCATTTTTGATCTTTACAGCAGCAACAAAAACTTTTGCATTAAAGTGGAATTTTGCAGATAATACAACACTTTATACATAAGAATGTTTTTTGTGCAATTTGCTTGCATACTGTATGCAAAAAATGTGCACCAGTTTCCCCCCGGGAAATATCTGGAAGACCAAAGTTCAGGAACCACAGCTTTATATGCTTTTGTCTTCAGTTTGGTGGGTCCCCAGAGTTCAGAAAGCAAAACAGCAGATAGTGTCTTCTGCACCCTGCATTGTTTGTATTTCGAGATGTCCACAATACCTTTGAAACAAACCTAAACTAATTTTTTTGAATCCTCAATTTACACTCTAAAATAATGGTTTTCAATTTTGCTTCCCTAGATATTGTTAGACTGACACTTCCAGTATCCTAAATTATTTGTGATACTGGCTGGGATTCCACGAAGTGAAATCCAACTGCAAGTTAGAAACAATGTTCTAAAGTTTGCAGCCTTTCCCATGTCAGCCCGCAACTCAAGTTTATGAAAATAAGTATTTGGAACAAAATGTTCCATACTTCAGATTAAGCAGCTTTAGCTGCGAATGGAAGCCATCCAAATCTTTTTTTAAAATTTCATAAAGACATTTCCAAACACTTCATGTTTGTCCTGATTTAAAGGTCACTCCATGATATGTTGGCAAAATGTCAGTTTTTCCCTAGTGCGTTGGAAGTGACATTCTTTAAAAGGTGGATTTGGGATCTACAAAATTAGAGATGTGCACGAAAAAATTTCCTTCATGCTATCATTTTGTTTCGGACATTCGTCTACATAAAACGAATGATGACATTTTCATGGGAAACGAAAGACAACAAGAAAATGAAAGCTGCACAGTCATCATGCTGGCTTTCATTTTCCTTTCATTTTGGCCCCATAACAATAAGCAGGTACTGACAGAGGGCTGCTTTCCCATTACAGCTGATGTGTACCAATGATGTTAATAATAATAATGATAATAATATAAATAAGATAGGACCCTGAGTGGGAGAGGAGTGCCTCCCCATTACATCTGATGTGTGCCAATGGGTGTTGTTAATAATAACAATAGTACTCTGGGGAAGACCCATACGTTTAAAAAGTTGATGGGCTAAAAGGGATCGAAATGCTCTCCGTGTGTGGTGATTTTCACCCCTCTAGCTCAAAAACTGAGGGGGGAGGGGGGAGCCTCGGAAGCCCTCCCATTGCCGCCAATGGCATGAAAATTTTCATGTTTTTCGTTAGCCGGATGAAAATTGGTGTCGTATAGGCAGCCTATTTTTGCTAGCGGGAACCAAATATTAAAATGAGATGACATGCATGAAGCTACACAACAAACGGCAATTCCATACAAAAACACAACACTGTTGACAATCCATATGTCAGGCAATTGGCCTTTTAAAACACGTAAGTGCCCAGCTGAGATACTGCAACTCCTGCCATCCTTGAGTGCTGGCCATGCTGGCTGGGGTGAATAGCAGTCCAACACCTTCGGTGAAGATACAAATTCCCTCATCCTGGTATTTAGAATTACATCTTTTTGAAGTACTGTTGGTTCTCCATATCCACAAGTTCTGCATCCAAAGATCCAAACAACCACAGTTCCAAATTATTCACACACAAAAAATCAAAAAGCTTAATTTGGCTGCATGCCAAGCATTACCCTTCTGCAACCTCCCACCATTTCACAGACCCTTAAAAGGCACTCTTCATTTTATAGTAGGGATGCCATCTTACTACCCCATTGTATGTAATGGGAAATAGAGCATCCACAGATGTTAGAATCCAGAGAGTTCTGGAACCAAACCCCAGCAAATGCTGAGGGCAGGAAAATGTAAAATGACCTCACTTGTGCCTCTTTTTCCAGAATACCTTTCAATATTTATGTGGAGATTCAAGAATAGTTCCAAGAATGCAACACCATGGAGTAAACCTACAGAGGAAATTGTGATGGGGAAATTACTAAGTCTTAGGGAAAGAGTTCTTGGACACACAATGTAACAAAATTTGGGGGGGGGATCTGTTCCTGATTTGAAAGGGTTATTTCCTGTTTAATTGTGCTGTACTTATTTTAAAGTAGTTGTTATACTCCAGAAACTTTGTTTTTGTGGCTGTCACAAATTATGTTGAATTGGTTGAGACTCGATGAGATATTCATTGAAAAACTATAGCAAAATGTGCTGCAGAATGTCCCACAAAAACAAAATTTTTGCAGTTTAATAAACTTTTCCCATGTTTTTATGATAGAACTAAATAGAAACATTTATAACCCAGGATCAAAAATCATGTTACATAGTGTAATGAGATGCATGCTTTGGCAACCAAGCAAACGCTGGCTAAAAGGCCCATTAGCCCTAAAAGAGAGTTTGTAGATGCATCTATACTGTAGAACTAATGCAGTTTGACACTGCTTTAACTGCCATACTCAATGCTGTGATATCATGTGAATTGTAGCTTTACAAGGTCTTTAGCCCTCTCTCCCAAAGAGTGCTGGTGCCATGGCAATAAAGTAGTGTCAAACCACATTAATTCTACAATGTAGATGCACCTCAGGTCTATGTTCCTCACTCAAATTGTTTGCTACTGCCTCCTCTCTGACTAGCTATTTAGGCTGCCATCCTAAATAGAGAAAATATAATTTCCAATATGTCAAGGTTTCACATCACATCTGAGCAGAAGAAGGTACATCTCTCCATGCAAGGCCGTATCCACATGACTAGATCAAGAACTAAAAAGCTACAGTTGCACTACAGAATGGAGTGAAAATATTGCTCATCCAGATATAATTATGCTATAACTTATTTATACTTTAATTTGGGGAAAGAGAATTAATTAGTTCCAGGTTCTACTCCCTAGCAAACTAATGCACGCAAAGTCCTCCAAACTCCCTGATTTCCACTTCTCTCTGGCTCTTTGCCACCCAACCCTTCAGAGCTTAGACTTCATGTGAATTTTTAATCTCATTTCAGCAGCTAAATCAATAGTTTATGGAACTCAAATGCGACACATTTTTTTAAAAAAAGGAGCAGCTGCAACAGAGAAGAGGGAGAAAATGTTCCCAGCTCAAAACTGAACCTTGTAGCAAACATCTAAGGAACATTCAAAGCCATGTGGTCTGGCTGCAGCATTCCTTTGCAAACAGTAAAAAGGGCAATCAGCGGGGACATTCTAAGTTAAACATAACCTTTGCATTCAAATATTTTGTTCTTCTGACCTGTACTGAGATGGTGTTTTTTTTAAGTATTCTTGCCAGAAATGGTGGAAGAGTGAGGAGAAATCGAATAGAGAACAATATAATGGAAGCACAGCAGTGGACAAAGCATGCTGAAGAATAAATAGGCAATTCCTTTGCTTTCATTCATTACACTCTTCCAGGGAAGATTTGGCAAAACATTTCGAACAGATGCCACAATGAGCAAAAAGGATTCTTTGTTCCCATCCCCAGTTGTTGTATTCTACTTTTAGATACCTTGTTTTTATTATTTTCTTTAGTTGTGTGCCTTCAAATCAATTCTGACTTATTCCGACCCCAAGATATTTTCTTGGCAGGGTTTGTTCAGAGGATATGTACCACTGCCTTCCCCTGAAGCCAAGATATTGTAACTTGCCTGTATCACATCAATAGGGCCTTTGCTTCCCATTCCTTTGGTCCTTAGTTGTTCTGGCTACTCCAAACTTTGTCTTTTTAGACTTGATGTGAAGATTCATCATCAGGCCAAACGGAGCCCCCAGATGGCGTAGTGGACTAAGTGACTTGAAGGTTGGGTTGCTGACCTGAAAGTTACCAGGTTCGAATCCCACCTGGGGAGAGTGCGGATGAGCTCCCTCTATCAGCTCCAGCTCCATGCGGGGACATGAGAGAAGCCTCCCACAAGGATGGTAAAAACATCAAAACATCCGGGCGTCCCCTGGGCAACGTCCTTGCAGACGGCCAATTCTCTCACTCCAGAAGCAACATCAGTTGCTCCTGACACGAAAAAAAAAAAATCAGGCCAAACAGATTCCTATCTCCTGCCCACATTCTAGTTTCAGCTACACAACTAGCTGACAGGCAACTTCAATTATGACATAAAAGAAAGAGATTATGACATAAATACCTGGTTACCACCACAGACCATAAGTGGCTTTCTGTGCTATACATAGTAATCTAGAAATAGAGTTGGAAGAGACCATAACGGCAGAGACCATAACCCCTGCCATGCACGAACACAGAATCTGAGCACTTTCCAACAAACAGTCATCCACAACATCTTTTAAGTTTCTTCCCTCTTAAAGCAGACCTGAATGAGACAGGGTTTCAAACAGGGGACACCCTCAAATAAAAGCCTATTTTCTAACAGACCTTCAGAGGACAATTCTCTATAAGGTAGGTCACATGTCCATCCCGTGCATCCCATCTCTACCAGTTTAGCATGGACAACCCGCTGTGATTAATGTGTTGTTGAAGGCTTTCATGGCCAGAATCACAGGGTTGTTGTGTGTTTGCCGGGCTGTATGGCCATGTTCCAGGACAGAATACTTCTGGAACATGGCCACACAGCCTGGAAAACACACAACAACCCTCCGTGATTAGTCTCCTACCACCCCATTTCTTTCTTTCTTAAGTCATGGATAGTACCAATGCTATTGACTTTTAGCCACCAAGCACAATCTTATTTTTGTTTATTCACCTAGGAATTTAAAATATTTTAGAACATCTTAAATAATTTAAAACATCAGTTTTGAAAGCTTTCCATGCTGCCTTGTGTTGTTTTACTGCAGTTTGTTTAAAAAACTTTGTAATAAGTACATTCCCTTGGAACTCAAGCACCACAGCAGACATCAGGATCCTGTTTCCCTCAGGCCCCTTCTACACTGTCATATAAAATTCAGATCATCTCCTTTGAACTGGATTATATGGCAGTGTAGACTCATATAATCCAGTTCAAAGCATATTATGTGGATTATCTGCTTTGATAATCTGGATTATATAGCAGTATAGAAGGGGCCTCAGTGATTCCCAAACTTTGGTCCCCCAGATATTATGGATTTCAACTCCCAGAAGCCCCAGTAATTTTGTCAGGAATTCTGAGAGCTGAAATCTAAGTCCCCTGCTACACTACCATATAATCCAGATTATCAAAGTAGACAATCCACATTATCTGCTTTGAACAACATTATATGAGTCTACACTGCTATATGATTCACTTCAAAGCAGATAATCTGGATTTTATATGTCAGTGTAGATGGGGCCTAAAACATCTGGAAGAACAAACTTTGGGAATCATCTGACTCTAGATGGTGTTGGACTATAACTCATATAATCTCTTATGAATGGGCCATAATATTTGGGATTCAGGGGCACTAGAACTCAAAAATGCCTAATGTGTCATCCTTGTTATAAGAAGTGGTTCATAAATATTATTAAAGAAATATATACATAACATGGAGTTTAATTGTATTGTTGTGTATTGACATTGAATTCTGCCAGTTTTGTTAGCCACCTTGAGTCCCTTCGGGTGAGAAGGGCGAGATAGAAATTATGGAAATAAATAAATAAATAAATAAATATTATGAATATTGCCTGAGAAGCAAATCCAACTGTGTTCAATCGCTTTACTCACAGGGCAGAAGTAAAAACTTTTAGGATTACACCATTATTAAGTAACTGCTCAGTCGCTCAATAGGGTTTTGATATTGTTGGTTACATTAGTTAGTTCCCATGGGAAGCTGTGGGATATTTAAATCAAATAAAGGATACATTTCAGTCTGTACAACAATAAGTTCATAAAGAGCAGCACATACATATTCACAAAGAAACTTTGGTGTGAATCATCAGACCTGTGGGAACATGAATTTGAATATTTTTCCCTGTTGAGGTTTAAGAGATACTTATGAACATATCTCTTTAAGCAATTATTATTAATGACTTATCAACATCCATGAATTTGCAGTTTTCAAAATTCTAGTCTGAAATTCTGCTGTTTATGACATCTCCTGAAGAGAACTTAGAAAAGTTCCTTTTTGAGACTTCCAGAATTTCCCATTTGTCAGTGCAATAGATATAGCCAAAAATAAATAAAAAACAACACGAGCATAATTAAAAATGATTTCTCCCTGAAGCACTGTTCTTAAATTAAACATGAGCAATAATTTTGTGCCCAGAAATAACAGCAGATTGATATAACAATATTATTGATATAAAATATTACAATATATTGATACAGTACAATATAGTAATTTATTACCAGTATTGTACAATGCTAATATAATATTGTATGTAAATTTAATTTGTAAGCCGCTCTGAGTCCCCTTCGGGGTGAGAAGGGCGGCATATAAATGTAGCAAATAAATAAATAAATAACTCCTGGTGTATGTGTTTTGCAATTATAGCAGTTTAATATCACTTTAATTGATATGGCTCCATCCTGTGAAATCTTGGAGAATGGTGGAGGAACTTAAAATTATATCCTGAAGAGCTCCACATTATCTGCTTTGAACTGGATTATCTGAGTCTGCACTGCTATATAATCCAGTTCAAAGCAGATAATCTGGATTTTATATGGCAGTGTAGAAGGGACCTTAGGCAGAAATTAGCCTTTGTATTTATTTGCAGTGCTCTTTTATGTATTTTGCCTAGCACGTCTTCCTGCGCTTCAATCAGTTTAATAATCCCTAACATAATTTTGAATAACCCCAATGTTTAATTTAAGGTCATGCCGATGCTGAGTGCCATAAAACTATCTGCTGCTACATTTGGAGAAAGGGTCTGTGGTTTTTGCCTGACCAGCAAAGGGGTCCATGAAACAAAAAAAGCTAAAAAATACTTATCTTAGTGTTGGGCGAGTGGGCTTATTAACAAAAGACCCTCTCCATAAACGTACAGCAGAGTAACTTAGCAGCAGCAGTGTGATCTAGTCCCAGTAGCCAAAAGTGATAAAAAGAACAAAAACACACAAACCAATGTTATCTCTTCCTTAGGAGACTTTCCTTTGTAGTAAAATACTGTGGCTGCACTATTTACAAGAACAAGGTTTCCATAACACAAATAATGTTCTTTATTCTTCCTTCTTTGCTTCAACACTGGGCTTCTTTCTCATGCAAATAAACAGTTTCGCTCTCATAGTCTCCTCTCACACCGAACTTACACAGAAGGTTCACACAGTAGCTTTACACACAGCAGCCTTCACACTGGAGCTGCTCTTACCGAAGCTTCTCACATGAGGACTTTCTCACACTGGGGCTTTCTCACACTAGGCCTTCTTCATACTGAAGCATTTCATATTCCTCAGGATGACACTAACCTTGGCCCTTTAACTCTAACAGGCTTCTGACTATTCACTCTACAGTGCTTGACTCACATTTTTGGAATTAAACAAACCTAGTTAATTTTTAATGCTTCTGACAGTTAGATCATTCTTACAAAACTCTCTGCTTTATGAATGGGCCAAGGCTTATGTGGGGATGTGTGACAGGAATGGAATCCTCTTGATCCCACCGCTGCCACCAAATGTGGAGATGTGTACACAGATGTGGAATCCTCTTGATCCCACCACACACACAGATACCACCAATTATAAAGATGTCTTATGGATGATGACTTTAATTAATTATTTATTTAATTATCTTCTTCGCTGCCACCAATGGAGGAGATGTCGGCAGATGGCACTGGTTCTTTTTATACCTTCTTTGTTTATTTTACCTCAGATGTTGATGTTGCTTAACTTAGTACAGGAGTATGACAGAGACTTAGATGGAATAAAATTAAAACAAGTTTATTGCATGTACAGAGCTTGATGGTTTCTTATAACTTTTTAAAGGCACTTAGCTTAATGGTTACAAACAGATATGAGGTGTTCAAACTTTCAAAATACTTCTTCCTCTCAGCTAAACTAAAACCTGATCCTCCTGGATCTACTGGGATTAACTTTCCCTAATCCACAGCCTCTGTAAATGACCCTAAACAAGTCCCCTAACTTGCTTAGTCTGGCCTAATAGAGGTCTGTCCCTCTGGTTCCCTTCAGTCTTGAAACCAGACTGCTCCCTGTGATTTAAAATCACAGACTGTCTAAAATAAATCCTTTTATTTTAGACCTGACTCAAATTCTTTTATTTGAGCCACCCTGATCCTCCACATGAGAATCAGTCTTCTTCCTGCGACTAAAAATCACAGACTGAAACTGGGTTTTAAAACATTCCCCTTTTCCTTTCCAAATGGTGGTTGGCTCCGCCCCCATTGTCATAGCAACCGGTTCTTCAATGCTGGTATTAACAGCTCTAATACTCACCATTTTAAATTTAGCCAAACCTGACTGTTTAAACAAAATCAAATAAACATGTCATCCATAAATTAAAACATCACACTTCTTTACAGCTTACTGCATGGTTTTAGAAATAGAGCACTTTTAAGTCTCCTCCCAAGGAGATACAACTTTAAATGCCGTAGCTCAATTGGGAGTGGTAATTTGGCAAGACACCAGCGGCAAAGGCTAAATGCTGTAAAACTGAATCTCCTATGATATCAGAGCATTGAGCCATGGCAGTTAAAGTGGTGTCAAACTGCATTAATTCTACAGTGTAGATGCACTCTGAATTACAGGTTCCAGGATTCCACAGGATAGAGCTGGGGCAATTACAGAGGTATCAAATTGTGACAGCTAAAAGATATAAACACATGGCAGGTGTGTATATATATGTGTGTGTATATATATATACACATACACACACACACACACATATACATGAAATCCTAACTATGGGCTGGCTGCATATTGCTGCTGTTAATTACTTTACTCGTGTTTCTCAAGGGGTTCTGTGAACCTACTCAAAGAGCCCCAGCTTCAGCACATTTCAGGAGAGCGATATCTCAAAAGATTGGGCTTTCTTGAAGCTTATGGTAGCAGAGGTAGCGTCTTCCAAATCAAGACACTAGAATACAGCTAGTTCCAGTAATACTGGGGTTTAAAAAACAGCACCTAATTCTGTGGAGTAATTGTGTCTCTAGGACAGGAGGTTGTTCTCAAAGCCTTGACAGAAACAGCAACACTGACATTCAGTGGCCATTCGTGGGAAGCACATCACTGAAAATAAACCAATAATGTCCTATTTATTAGGCTCCCTTTTGTTTAAAATTTCCATCCTCCTGCCCTTGGGTTTTTTAAGAGTGCTGGGAGGCCTACTTTCTACAATGGACAATCTTATTTCCCACGATCCTAAACTTGTGAAATGCCTTTTCATTCAGCACCTGTTACTGCTATTTGGAAACCTCTTGAGAAAAAGCTGCCACATGATGATCAACGAGAGATAGATAACTGGCCCTCTGGGCATTTTTGGATTGCAAGTCATTTCCCAGGATGGTCTGAGTGGGATCTGTAGGACAAGAAGATCTGCTTGCCCAGTCCTCGTTTAGGGGACACACAAACCACGAAATTAAGACTAAGGCTGGATCTACACTGCCATATAATTCAGTTTCTAATCGCAGATTACCTGCTTTGAACTGGATTATATGAGTCCACACTGCCATATAATCTCGCTCAAAGCAGATAATTTGCAATTAGAAACTGGATTATTTGGCAGTGTAGATGGGGCCTAAAATGCCATTTATAATTTCTTAAACAAAATAGGATCAGCTGAAGGAACACACTGAATCTAGCCAAATGCAAGGATGGAAGGAAGGAAAGAGGGAGGGAAGGAGGGAGAAAGAAAGGATACAGTAAGGAGGGGGAGAGAAAAGAATAATAGTAGTAATAATAATACTAATAACTTTGTTTGTAACCCACCCTACTCTTAAAAATGATTAAAGTGCAGAGCTGTGTCATTAATTGGGGCTAGGCATCTTCAAAAGTTTGTCTAAACATCCAAGTCTAAGAAAAAGAAGGAAAGAAGGAAGGGAAAGAGAAAGGAAGGAGAGAGAAAGAATGGAAGGAAGATGGGACAGAGAAAGGAAGGAAGGAAGGAAGGAAGGAAGAGAGAAAGGGAGAGATAAAAGAAGAAAGAAGAAAAGAGAAAGGGAGAAGGGAGGGAGATAAATAAATGATAGAGTAAGGAAGGGGGAGGGTGAGAGGAAGGAAGGAAAGAAGCAAGGAAGGAGGGAGGAAGAAAGGAAGGGAAAGATAAAAGAAGGAAGGTAGGGATGGAGGGAGAGAAGGATAGGTTAAGGAAGGGGGAGAGAAAAGAAGGAAGGAGTGGAGAAAAGGAGGAGAGAAGGAAGGGAGAGAGAAAGAGGAAGGAAGGAAAGAAGCAAGGAAGGAGAGAGGAAGAAAGGAAGGGAAAGATAAAAGAAGGAAGGTAGGGATGAAGGGAGAGAAGAAAAGGATAGGTTAAGGAAGGGGGAGAGAAAAGAAGGAAGGAGTGGAGAAAAGGAGGAGAGAAGGAAGGGAGAGAGAAAGAAGAAGGAAGGAAAGAAGCAAGGAAGGAGAGAGGAAGAAAGGAAGGGAAAGATAAAAGAAGGAAGGTAGGGATGAAGGGAGAGAAGAAAAGGATAGGTTAAGGAAGGGGGAGAGAAAAGAAGGAAGGAGTGGAGAAAAGGAGGAGAGAAGGAAGGGAGAGAGAAAGAGGAAGGAAGGAAAGAAGCAAGGAAGGAGAGAGGAAGAAAGGAAGGGAAAGATAAAAGAAGGAAGGTAGGGATGAAGGGAGAGAAGAAAAGGATAGGTTAAGGAAGGGGGAGAGAAAAGAAGGAAGGAGTGGAGAAAAGGAGGAGAGAAGGAAGGGAGAGAGAAAGAGGAAGGAAGGAAAGAAGCAAGGAAGGAGAGAGGAAGAAAGGAAGGGAAAGATAAAAGAAGGAAGGTAGGGATGAAGGGAGAGAAGAAAAGGATAGGTTAAGGAAGGGGGAGAGAAAAGAAGGAAGGAATGGAGAAAAGGAGGAGAGAAGGAAGGAAGGAAGGAAGAAGGGAGGGAAGGAGAGATAAAAAGGATAGAGGAAGGAAGGGGAGAGAGAGGGGAAGGAAGGAAGGAAGGAAAGAATGGAGGGAGGGAGTTAAAAAGGAAGGGAAAGATAAAAGGAGAGAGCGAAAGAAAGGATGGAGTAAGGAAGGGGGAGAGAAAAGGAAGGGAGAAGAGGAGGAGAGAAGGAAGGGAGAGAGAAAGAGTAAGGGAGAAAGGAAGAAGGAAGGGAGAGAGGGAGAGAGAAAAAGGACAGAGTAAGGAAGGGGCGAAAAAGAAAAGAAGGAAGGGCCTCCCTCTCCCCTTTCCGAAGGGCTGCCGAGGCGGGGCTTGGAGGGCTGCTCCTCCTCCCGCTCCATCCCTGCTCCATCCCTCCTCTTCTTCCTCAGAAGCGCATCCCTCCTGACTGGATCGCCGCCGCCATGGACGCCTCAGTGGCGGGCGAGAAGGAGCGGGAGGCCGTGCAGCTGATGGCCGAGGCGGAGAAGAGGGTCAAGGCCTCCCACTCCTTCCTGAGGGGGCTCTTCGGGTGAGAGGGGCCTCCGGGGAGGGAGAGAGGGAGGCGCCCTTTCCCTCGCCTCAGGTTTTGGCGGGAGGGAGAGAGGGATGTGATGGTGCATTTTGGCCAAGCTGGGAGGCAGTGTGATGCCAGGCCTCTTCCACACAGCCCCATAACCCAGAATATCAAGGCAGAAAATCTCACAATATCTGCTTTGAACTGGGATATCTGAGGGCCCTTCCACACTGCCATATATTCCAGTTCAATGTAGATTTTATACAGCTGTGTGGAAGGGGCCTAGAAGTTTCTTAAAATATTGACACTGCAAAGATAAACCAAACATAAAATGGCAATGTCTTTCAGACTCAGGCCCCTTCTACACTGCCATATAAAATCCAGATTATCTGCTTTGAACTAGATTATATAGCAGTGTAGACCAGCCATGGGCAAACTTGGGCCCTCCTGGTGTTTTGGATTGCAAGAGTTGAAGTCCAAAACACCTGGAGGGCCCAAGTTTGCCCATGCCTGGTGTAGACTCATGGCCCTTCCAGACAGGCCCAATATCCCAGGATCTGATCCCAGGTTTTCTGTTTATCCCAGATGACCTGGCAGCACAGATTTATATAATCCAGTTTAAAGCAGACAACCTGGGATCGGATCCTGGGATACAGGGCCCAATATAATCCAGTTCAAAGCCGATAATGTGTATTATCTGCTTTGATAATCTGGATTATATGGCAGTGTAGAAGGGGTCTTAGGAAACGGAAAAGGTTGTAATTTAATACATTTTTTTAAAAAAACAATGCTTTGCCCCGTTGATACTCTTTTTGATTTGGTCTTCAATCCTCTAAATAAGTGATTTTCAATATACAGTATATATTCTTGGTTTCTGCTGGGGTTTGCTTCAAGGACCTATGGATACTGAAAATCTGTGGATGCTCAAGTCCCATTATGTACAATAGTATAGTTGAATGGCATTGTTCATATAAAATGGCCAAATCAAGACTTGCTTTTTTGTATTTTTTAAACAAATATATTTTCAAGATTGTCAAATCGGTGCATGCAGAATTAGCAGATGCAAAGAGCCAGTTGTATCTTTGCAGGATGGAGGGCTGTTCTCCATGGGATCCCCATTTTAGCGGCTGGACAGGCAACACAATTTGTGGTGGCTCTAGCTTTTAACCAGTTAATTTCTTCCAAATGAATGATTCCTCCATATGACAACAGCCAAGCTACCTTTATGCAGATATCTTCACTGATTGATTTTGCAGCTGCAAGGCTACTCAATGCTAATCAAGCTGGTTAATTGCAACACTCACACTTGGTCCAAACAGACAAGGACTGGGTTGTTCTGAGTTTTCTGGGCTATATGGCCATGCTACAGAAGCATTCTCTCCTGACGTTTTGCCCACATCGATGGCAGTCATCTTCAGAGATTGTGAGGTCTCTTGGAAACTAGGCAAGTGGGGTTTGTATATCTGTGGAAGGTCCAGGGTGGAAGAAAGAACTTGCCACCTTGATTAATATTGAATAGCCTTGCAGCTTCAAAGCCTGGCTGCTTCTGGATGTTTCTAGAGTATAACAACTATTTTCAAAGTAAGTACCTCACAATTAACAGGAAATAACATTTTCAAACCAGGAACAGATTTTTTTCCAAATTTTGTTACATAGTGTAATAAACTATGAATCCGCAGCCAGTGTCAACTTATAAGATGCCATAGGACACTTGTTCCTGAAGCAACATATTTAGGGGTGAGCATGTTCGAATCCGGGGAGCTGAGTGAGTTCCTGCAGTTAGCCCCAGCTTCTGCCAAACTAGTAGTTTGAAAACATGCAAATGTGAGTAGATCAGTAAGTACCGCTTCTGCAGGAAGGTAGCAGCGCTCCATGCAGCCACGCCGGCCACATGACCTTGGAGGTGTCTATGGACAACGCTGGCTCTTCGGCCTAGAAATGGAGATGAGCACCAACTCCCAGAGTTGAACATGAGTAGACTTAATGTAAGGGGAAAACCTTTACCTTTACCTATGTTTTATACAAAATATTTGGAACCAGGGGAATACCTGAATTTGCACGTGTGTGTGTGTGTGTGTATAAATAGATTCTTAGTTAACAGGAACTCTTAAGCAACAGGCAAAAAATTAGAAGAAATAATACTTTAAATAAAATTTAAAATGAAATCAATTTTTAGTGGAAATGAGAGTTGGAACTTCACACACCGTGCCGTGAGTATGCCAACAAAAACGTAACAAAGCTGTTGTTATAATATAGCAAAATGGTTACATTAAGTTAGTTTTTGATTGTTTTAGTTTTCTTTTAATTATTGTATTTCAATATTAATATCAGGTCAGTACAAGGTTTATATTTTGGTATTTTATGGGATATAATATTAGTTAGGTCTGTTTTTAATAGTAACTCTCAAGCAACCAGAAACTACTTTTATACAGCATCTACTAATCCCCATGGGTGCTAATTAACAGAGAGTCTATTGTATAATGAAAAGTCTTGGAGATGGGATCCAAGTCTAAACACTAAATTTATGTTTTATATATGTATCTTATACATGTAGCCTGAAGGTCATTTTATACAGTGTTTTAAATAATTTTGTGCATGACACAAAGTTTGTGTACATTGAATCATTTGAAAGCAAAAGTAGCACATTGTCAGATTTTGGAGTATTTTGGATCTTGAATTTGGGATAAGGGATGCTTAAGCTGTGACAACCACCAACTTTCTGGGATTCTGTCTACAGATGCTTTGGTCTGCAACTCCCATCAGCCCCACGCTGCATGGGAATGTTAAAGGAAGCCACCTGGAGGAGCAACAGTTCTATGCTCCTGCTGCACATATCTTCAGATTAGTTGGACTATGTAACCATTATTGCTTGAGGTTTCATTAGGTTTATTGTCCATTATATTGATAGGTTGAAGAAAGCTGAGTCCTTTGGGTGTTAGTGTAATAAGCACTTGTCTTTATACCAAACCATGGTCAGGTGTGGAATAAATCACCAGCACTAAGGATGAATCTACGCTGTAAAATTAATGCAGTTTGTCACCATTTTACCTGCCATGGCTCAATGCTATAGAAAACTGGGATCTGTCATTTAATGAAGCACCAGCACTCTTTGGCAGAGATAACTAGAGGCCTTGTAAACCTACAACTACCAGGATTAGACAGCATTGAAACATAGCAGTTAAAATGGTGTCAAACTGCATTCATAATGCAGTGTTGATACATCCCAAATTATAGCTGTTAAGAATGGGCAATTCTTTCTGATCTTGCAAATGTTAGAATAAAAATTCCATAAGCATACAGAACGTCTTGTGTTTCACAACGTAAACTCCTATGTCTGCCTTTTTTTCTTTGTCAGCTGAAAGTAACATTTCATGTATGTGAAATAGCAATAAATGTGTTAGTCATCAGGGTACTGCAGATTTTTTGCTGCAAGGGAATAAATACTGCCTTCTTTGTCAAGAAATGTCTTAGTGTGACAGATTGAGGAAGTAGGAATGTCTGTCTATCTGCTTGTTATCTGTTTCACCAATGAGAATGACTAAGTTGGTTCCAGGGATGGAGGCTTCTCTGTGATGGATCTGTGATGGTCTGTCTTGACCTCTGGAACAGGCATAATAATATGTGTTTCAACATTAATGGCACTCTGTTTTGACACTGGTCTATCTGCTGTTATTTCAATGTTAATGTATCTTCCTTTCGGCCATTTCCTTGTTGCCAATTGTATTCTCGGCCACCTTGAGAGACCCGAACAAGAGGATAAAATCTCTTTAAAAACTAAATAAAAATAATAAAAATCATGCTTTCAGACAGATTTTTACCTAAATGAATACAGTCCCCCCCCTATCTATGAAT
Source organism: Anolis carolinensis (assembly GCF_035594765.1). Classification (NCBI taxonomy): domain Eukaryota; kingdom Metazoa; phylum Chordata; class Lepidosauria; order Squamata; family Anolidae; genus Anolis; species Anolis carolinensis. Next base: position 163,859,806 of record NC_085841.1, read on the forward strand.
ACAACCATGCATGGCTTGAAAATATTTATTTTTTTTAATTCCAAAAAGCAAAGCTTGGTTTTACCATTTTATTTAAGGGAGGCCATTTTTTCTGTACCATTATATATAATGGGATGCGAGCATCCATGGATTCTGGTATCCATAGAGCAGTGGTTCTCATTCTGTGCTCTTCCAGGCATTTTGGACATTAGCTCCCACAATTCTTAACAGCTGGTAAGCTAGCCATGAAAGCTGAAATCCAAAACACCTGGAGGAGCAGAGTTTGAGAAACACTGCCATAGAGTAACAAAAATTCCTGCGTTCAAGTAACAAGATTCTAAGTGAAGGGTTCTTGCCACATTTTCCCTCTGACAATGCTAGTTCTTTTTAATGTTTATTTTTAATTAAAAATATTAAAACCTCACCAGCAGTCTAATCTGTTGTTTGTAAGGACTAGAACCTAGTGATGGGAAGATTTCAGTTCTTCTGTATTCTCTTTCTTTTCAGTCAGATTCCTATGTTACACACAACAATCCTTACAGAAATTCTTCTCTGATTATCAGCTTTCCTGTATCTGATTTCATTAATCTGTTAATTCAGTCACATATCTGATTTTGTTCTTAAAGAACCTTAGCTGGAGCCAAAACAGGCTTTGTAATCTGGTATAATTGGTGAGAGCTGGTTCCTTAGGAAAGAGGGCATCTCTTGTGGAGAGAAGAGTGATACAGGTTGAGCATTCCTTATCCAAAATTCCAAAATACCCTAGAAATATCTACCTGGGTGACTGAGATAGTGACACCTTTGCTTTCTGGTGATTCAGTCTATACCAATCTTATTTCATGCACACATTTATTTAAAACATTGTTCATAAATTTCCCTTCAGTTTTATATGAAACATAACCAAACTTTGTGTTTAGATTTGGATTCTATCTCCAAAATTTCTAATTATGTGCATATATGGAAATACAAGTATTCCAAAATACCAAAAATCCAAAATATTTCTGGACCCAAACATTTTGCGTAGGGATAGTTTGTATCAGAAAGCTCTGTTTGGCAAGAAATTGTTAATTCTAGATTTTATGTTAAACCCATTAATTGTCCTTACACTAAATACAATAATATTTTTTTACCCTCATAAATAGTATTAAAATCAAAATGGATTTAAGACCATGGTGCATTTAAAATTGTGATGGTCCATAATGCACTGGTGGAAAATAATTGAAGGGGGAAAAAGGAATGTATGTTTCAGAAATAATGAGTTAAACTCAACGAGTTTCATTTAATCTAGAAAGTACATTGCGTCTAAAGACTTAAATCAGAATATGCACATTAACGCTAATTTTGTAACCAATGCTGTGGTATTTTGTTTTTACTTTGACTGGGTCATGGCTAGACATTTTGAGAATGTTTATCTGGATTGGATAAAGTACTGTAATATTGTATTGGCTGCAGTTATCCTGCCCATAAATCTTTTTTTTTCCAGTGGTATATTTGCTTATGCCACCAATGTAGCATTCATACAGAGATTACAGAATACAGATTACTGGCTTTATGTGGTTGAATTGAGTGGGTGGAGATGGAAGGAAAAGCAAAGACAACAACTAGTTTAACTGTTGTTTTGGGGAATTGGGTGAGCAATGAAATCCGGACAAGCTAAGCAAGTGAGCAAATATGATACTCTTCTGTGTTTCTTACTGGCATTGGTATTGAATTGTATCTGAAAGTCAAACTATGTTTGGCAAGCATCAAGATAGATGACTGAAGGGCATTTTTGAGGAGCCTATCTTAAAAATGTTTACAATGACTGAATTCCAGTCCTATTATTAGGCAGAGTGAGGCATCTGGCTCAAGTAGCATATTTTGTGGGTGGGTGGCAGCAGAAACTAGAGCTGTATATGCCATACTCAGTCTGCTCTGTGTGGACTCTGTTTTCTTGCTGACTCTCAGTAAAAGAAAGTAAAAGTGCTTAATTAGGATTTGGCTGCTGCTCTTATCACACTTCTCTATATAAAAGGAGGGTAAATGGACAGGGCAATGCAATAAGGAATCAATATCTATGACTCGCTTACCCATGCTCCAGAATATTTTTATTGGAAGTGTGGGCCTCTCTGTGTATTTATTTTGGGGCATGCTAATATAGTCAGCATACAGGATCCGTTATTACCTACAGTATCAGGTAGATAGAGTGGTCTTGGAACATATCCTTCATGGATGTGGGGGGTCATATTTTATCAGTTTTGTAGGCAGTAAAATAGTTTGGGCTCACCTTGACTGGCGTGAAGTTGGAAGCTCTAGTGGAGCAGCAGATCTGTTGTAGGTTTAATTTCAAACTTAATAAGATCTGCCCAAGGTTCTGGAGCTATTGCGGTAGGGGGGAGTTCAGCAGCTTAGACAACACCTTCTAATTCTGAAATTAAATTGAGAGCATATACACTGTTTCATTGTTGTGGAAAACATTGTTCCCTATTGGTTAGTGTGCAGAATGTGATGTTGTGTTTTCTGTCTGGAAAAGAGAGGCTGGCTTATTTCTGCTCACTTAATTTGTCATGATGGCTTCGATTTACAGAGCTTTTTGCTGCCTGGGCCTGTCTGCCCCCTCCTCCCCTTTGCCTAAGAGCCTTAGGAGAGCTGTTCTGTTTAATGGCTCTTGTCATTTATGTAAGATAGCATACAAGAAAGGCGGGAGAGCTTTTCATTTGGGGATTCTCTCCCTGAAAAAAAAAAAGAACCCTCTTTTACAAGCCTTCAAAACTAGATTTTTTAATTTAGATGTTTTTATTTGAAATGCTTCTTTATAACCAAAACAATTACTATAGCTTTGTGTACCTGAAATTTTTACCACATTCCTAGGGAGTCATGATAGCTTTATAGTTCATTTGAATAATACGAGCATGAGGTTTTAACAGCATATGTTGTTTTCTTCTGAAAAACTTTCTTGAGCTTTCTTGGATACAAAGTTGCAGGATTAATCAGTTCATCATAATCAATCCCTATCGCCTTTTTCAACAGAGGAACTGAGTAAGAGGGCTTACTTTTATTTTTTGCTTTTTGTAGCTAATGGATTGTTACAGAAGTAACTTTGTTCTAAAAGGAAAACTAATTTAGTACTGTAGTTAGCAGCTCTTGGGAAGTCTCTGCTTCAGTATCTTTATTTTTTAATAAAATAAAATGTGGATTTATTTTATTTCAACATGAATATCATGCTGTATAGTAGTAAAATCAAATCCATGGAGGCTTGCAAATAAAAGTTACACTGAAATTAAAAATAAAATAAGCAGGATAAACAAGTAAACAGAAAGCAAGTTGTGAGAAGGACCTTGTGTCATCTTTCTAGTGCCCCTTAACAATTGCACTTCCACCTTATTGATGCCTATCCCCCAGAATGTTGGTGATTTCTCTTTTTAAAATGGATACGAGTCATTTAGCATTCCCAATATAATGGGACAGTCCAGTCCAGTATAACCAGTGGTGAGAACCAATGGTAGGGGTTACAATCCAATGATATCTGTAAGACCATTTGATTTCTACATTGGTTATGGAATGTCTAAAATTCTTCCATTGGTGTCAGGTGTGATTATATAATAAATGCTCCCTGCTAGTTAATAGTAACAGCTGCAGAGAGCCAATGTGGTGTAGTAGCTTAAGTGCTGAATTAGGACTCTTAAGTCAGGATGTGAATCCCTATTCAGGCACTAGATTGCTTCTGTTAACTGTTTCACTCAGTAGGACAGACTTTCCTCCAGAGTATGGCATTGCATTGTTTCATCCACCCAGTTTTCTCCCTGTATGTTCAATAGGTAGCTTTCTGTGACACATGAGCACTTATTTTTCACCGGGCTCTGTTTTGGTGTGTCCTCCTTTGGGATTTCCTCTTGAAGGTTTTCTATACTTATTCAGATCTTGGTGTCCCTCCAAGAATGTAGATATTTTCTTATTGCATGTCAATGACTATACTACCTAAGCAACTGGACATGTTCTTGAACATTGAACAACACAGAACACTATACAGTGATTTTTGTAAATCATTAGTCTCAGAGATGCACATTTGATAGAAAAATAAATAGATTCGTGATGTAGCTGACTGGACAATAAGGTTGCAACAATGGGGGAGGGGTAAACACACCCACACAACTGCAATATAAAATGAAACACTGCATTTTTATCTCCAGGTTTTAAAAAAATCTTATTCCACCTTATTCTTCTGCATGTCTAGATCATGTCTCAGATTTGGTAAAACTGGTAAGAGGGGCTGTATGTTAATAAGATATCCTACTCTGAACATCACACCAGATCAGCTTGACAGTGAAATACTAGCTAAAATCCAAAGAGACCAGAGTAATAATTAGCTAAGCACTCCTTAGGACATATGTGGTAATGATTATCATGCTTCTCTTACAGAATATTCCCAGGATATCTAAAGTGTGCATGAAAAGGTTTCTCTCGCATACAGAACAAGCATAAAAATAAAAATAGCTCAGTTGTCTTACCCTCTCATTAAAAAACAAGATGCAAGACTTGTTGTTTCAAGGAGCAGTGGAACAGATCATGCATTCTGAACCTGAGAAAGAGTTAGATGTGCAAGATATTTAAAATAAGACTATTACATCATTTTTATCGTTATGCCTTGATACCTTTAGGCTTTAGGCCTATACACTGAATTATAGGTAAATTCTATTAAAATAGCTGAGTAGAATTCCACTGTTAATCTTTTAGTAACTGGGCCCAACCCAGTAAAATACTGTACAACTTACATATTTGTGAAAGATACCAAGACCCTCTATAGTACCTGAAAGTGTGGATAATTGCAAAACCTATATTTCGACTATACTTGGGCTAGAAATATACCATAGAATTGCATTGGGGAACCTACAGAGGCCCACAAAGACTTCTGAAGGGAGGATATTTTTGGAGCATGGATAACTGAAGCCATGGATACCATAAATAAGGAGGCCATACTGCACAGTCAACCCTCCACATTTTCTGGGCTTAGGGAAACAGGGTCCCTATGAAACAGAAAAACTAGGAATAACAAAATTGCTAATTTTTATCTGAGAAAACATCTCTAGGACATTCTAGTTCTTCCAACATGATTCTATGGTCAACTTCCACTGGAAGTTTATCATGTAATCACACGGATGTATATTGAGATTCTTAGGTGCTGTCTTTAGAAATCTCTAGGTCCTCCAGCATGACTATAGAATTACACCGGAAGACCTTAAAATTTCTAGAGAGAACATTTTAATTAAGCTTGTGAATAATCATATCTGCAAAAATGAAAACCATTAATGTGGAGTCACAATAGTATTTGTAAAAATCACTTTTATAGTAAATGCTTTCCTGTGGCTTTCAGTGATCGCACCTATGGGAAGAGTCCAAAGATCATGTTAAAGTGCTCAAAGTTTCTGTGATTTCATAAGTGTATGAGACACAGCATCCATTGCAGCACTTGTGGCTTCCAATTGAAGTGAAGGATCAAAGCCACCCACTTGTTCCATTCACAGTCTACCTCTGCATTGCAGAAATGGCTACCAGCTATGTCAACCACTTATGTGGAATCTGATCAGGTTGTTGTCGGCTTGTTTTCATACAAGATTGATTCCTAGAAGTAAAGATACAGTAAGACCACTGCTTCCATGGAAGATATGTTCGTGGCTGGACTGTGGTTATCTGAACCCATAGATATGACCACATGCCATTGAATTACCTGACTTCTGGACCCAGCATCACATAGAGGGAGATTATTTTTCCCTGAAAGTGGATAACTACTAGTACGTGTTCCAAAATTGTGGAGGTCTTACTGTACTAGTGTCCTTCTAACATAATTTCTCCTTCTATTTCTCCTAGAGGGAACAGGGTAGAAGAAGCATGTGAAATGTATACCCGAGCAGCAAATATGTTCAAGATTGCCAAAAACTGGAGTGGTACGTATGTATTTCCTTGGGACTTCCCAATACTATCAAAGATATCCAGTGTTCTTAATTCAATGTCCTTTACTTGAATAACACATCTTAATTATACATGTAAGGGGGTGGTAGGTAAGATACAGTATTGTTACATCTCTTGGTCTCAAATTGTGGCAGACTAACAGTGAATTTTTTAAATCTCTTCAATCTCTGCATACACTCGATAATGACTCAGTTGTTTGCTGTAACTTTTTCCGAGGTTATTCAGGAATTCTTAATAGGGACGTTTCCCCTCATTTCCATCTTTTGATTATGCATTCAGAGGTGGTTATTTCAATGAAAACTATAATATGGAAAGCCTAGTGATAAGATGGAAGCTATGTCAGCATCTAGGTGGTGTTGGACTGCAACTCCCATAATTCCTCAGCATTCGTTTTGCTATCTTAGGGCAGTGGAGATTTGAAATCCAATGACGACTGAAGGGATGAACAATTCCCATTTCTGGTTTAGTGCTACTCGAATGAGCAAGTTGTGAAAAAGATGTTGAGTCATCTTGCAATTCCTTTAGTACATTGTATTTCTATTTCATACGCATTTCCCTTTGGGGATAATGAAAGCCCTTTTTACCTATAATGTATGAGAACACTTTCAGTCTTGTAATTATTTATATTGATAGCATTTCAGAGACAGTGAATAATCATTGCCAATGTTCTTTTGGAAATATCTGCTCTTCTGATTTAGACCAAATGATAGGTTTTCAAATGGAACTCTGAAATCTGCATAATCTGCATAATCACCCATATGAGTGTGCAGAGAACTTGCTATAATTTTGATATTTGAAATCATTATACTGGGGTTTAAATCTTGGGATTATTTTTTCTTCCAGCTGCAGGAAATGCTTTTTGCCAGGCTGCCAAGCTCCACATGCAACTGCAGAGCAAACACGATGCAGCAACCTGTTTTGTGGATGCAGGAAATGCCTACAAAAAGGCAGACCCACAAGGTAAGATGTATTGTACATACTGTATCTCTAGATTGAAGTTGCGATGTTAAGTTATTCCATGCAGGGAGGCAAACAAGGGAAACCAAGCTCTCTCAGAAAGACAGTGCTGGTTTCGAAAGACCCCTGGGAAATTTTGAAATAATTGTGGCATTCGGGCTGAATTAGAAGCCTGTTAAGCTGTTTAAATCTTTAACCAGAACCATGTGCATTAATGATGACTCACTTTTTGTTTTGTGATTGTTTCAAATGTTGAGTAGAATGATTCTTAAATATACGAATTGCTTGTTATTGAACTTGAATTTACTGTCACAATGTGTTCTAGAGCCCAGCAACAATTCTGTAACATTTGTATGTGATATTTTCATTCATTCTAAATATAAGTGGCCACATCCCATCTGATTTTGGAAACTTAAGCAGGGTTAGCTGTGGTTAGTATTTGCACTGGAGACCATGCATGAATACCAGGTGCTATAGACTATATTTCAGAGGGAGGAACTGGAAAAGTCATCTCTTGAGTATCACTTGCCTAAGAAAACCCTCTGAAATTGATGGGTTCACCATAAATCAATAGACAACTGAAATTGTATATTCAGTTTTATGTTTAGGAAAGTCAGTTTGTACACATGAATACAAATGCAGCTTATTGATGTGGCAAAATTCAGCAGTGAGCCTAAGGCTATTAACATTTTATTAATAAAAGATCTCAGCCGGCATTTGGAAACAATAGACATTGACAAAATTACGATCTGTCAACTGCAAAAGGCCACCCTACTGGGATCTGCACGCATCATCCGAAAATACATCTTACAGTCCTAGACACTTGGGAAGTGTTCAACTTGTGATTTTGTGAAACGAAATCCAGCATACCTATCTTGTTTGCTCTGTTATACAATAAAATAATAATAATAATTATTATTATTTTATTTCTTACCCGCCTTTCCTCACGGCTTAAGCCGGGTTACAACATTGCTAAAACACATAATCAAAGCACATAATCATTTAAAAACACTATGTAGAATATACATATTAAAACATATTTCCATAAAATACATATTAAAATACACAAAACAAAAATTAGACATAGAATGGCAGTTTAAACCCTGGTCGATGGTATCAAAGGCCTCTGAGAGATCTAGGAGAACCAGCAGGGACACATTCCCTCTGTCGGTGTTAAGACTGAGATCATCCACTAAGGCGACCATAGCAGTCTCAACTCCGTATCCTGCTCTGAAGCCAGTTTGAAATGGGTCAGGGAAGTGTGTGTCATCCATTGACTTCTGTTGTGTGGACTGCCTTCTTGCAGTATCTCTCTGCTCCTTTTTCTGATTCAAGAAATATCATAGGAAGGATGTAGTCATGCTCCCTCTTTGCATGCATAAGTCTTGGCTTGTAATGGGAACATCTATAGCCTATGAAATATGTCTCTGTCTCCTCAACATCCTGAGCATATGTGAACTGACTCTGTGCCTTTGTTTCATTGGAAACTCTGAATCTTGCATACACATTCCTCCCATGTTAAGTTGGATGCATATTGGAATGCAAATGACCAAGCTCTGTGTGTGTGGCAGTATTCATTACAATGGAGAAGGCATGAGCATATGCAGAAGCAGATGGCAGATTCCTTTGTGATTGCCATGCAGTCCTCTGTACTGAAGTATGGGAAGTATAATGTGAGGATGGGAGTTTACTATAAGTGTGTGCATGGCGTCTGACCCTATGGAGTATGAGAGTAGATAAGGCAGTAATACCTTATGCAAAAGCTAGAATAGGAGCAGACAGAAAGTAGTTCAGGGCCTTATTGTTGTTGCTGTGTACTTTCAAGTTGCTTCCAAGTTATGGCAACCCTAAGATGAATGCATCACATTGGTTTTTTTTACACAATTTCTTTCAGAGAGGGAGTGGTTGCCTTTGCCCTCTCAGACTGATATGCAATAGATGCATGTATTTCTGACTCCCAACTTTTTAAATGCAACAGTAACAAATGATTTTATTGTTGAAATAAAATTTTAAAAAATCCAAGTGTAGTTTTTGAGTGGAAAGACTATGATTTTGTCAAATTCTAATTCTAAAAACAAATTTCCATTCTCAGAATTCTTGAATCTTATTCATACGTCTTTTGTGTTAGGATTGGTGGGGCGGAGGTATAAGAATAATAATAGATCTTTTAAATGATGTCTGCTTACCCTTGTGTTTGAAATTAAAGAAATGTTTTCTTGATATTGAACAGAAAAATGATTGGCTGTTGAATCTGGTGACATGAATAACCAGCCTTCTTGTGCTAGTAGGGTAATAGTGTTTGACTGAGCTGATTTTATTCATTATTTCCCTCCCAAATGCATACGTTGCAGAGGCTATCAACTGCTTAAATACGTCCATCGATATTTACACAGACATGGTAAGATTCCTTAGGCAATAGGTTGGGAATCCAATTTGTGACCTTGCAAATCTCTGCGATTAAATCTTTGATTCAGATGTGTTTGTAGAAAATGAGAACAGCTAGATAAAATTCTTCTCTTTCCAGGGCCGATTTACTATTGCTGCCAAGCATCACATTACCATTGCAGAGATCTATGAGTCTGAGTTGGTAGACATTGAAAAGGTGAGGAATTTTAACTGTTCAAGGCCATTGTGTATTTGTTATGAAAAGTGCAGTTTGAGCATCACATATCCAAAATGCTAGATACCAAAAGTATTCCATACCCCCCCCCCCCCAAATTTTGAAATACTTACAAATACGTAATGAGATATCTTGGAGATGGAACTCAAGTCTAAATAAAACATTCCTTTATTTTTGTTTGTAAAACAATGTTTGTGTACATTGAACTATCTGAAATCAACAATGTCCCTATCTTCGCCACCTACGTAGACCATTATCCATTTCCAGATAAGGAATGCTCAAACCTCCTGCTCACTCATTTCCTTGTAGCTAGTTTTAAGAGGCAAATATGACCATGTTAACTGAAGAAATTAGTAATTTGTAAACTTTGTGATCTGCACAGCCTGTGTGCCAAAATATTCAGTCTGTAGCAATCACATTAAAAGAGAAATTATGTTGAATTCTTGTATTTTTAGGCTATTGCTCATTATGAACAAGCTGCAGATTATTACAAGGGAGAAGAATCCAACAGGCAAGTTTTCATTTAAAGACTATACATAATAATAATAATAATAATAATAATAATAATAATAATAATAATAATAATAAAACTTTATTTATACCCCGCCATCATCTCCCCAACGGGGACTCGGGGCGGCTTACATGGGGCCATGCCCAAAACAATATAATATAAAAAGCATATAAAAGAACAACACATCACAACACAATAAGCAATACAACAAATAATAATATCCATTACAAAATAAATCAAGGAAACAATGAAAAACAAGGGCGTGCCACATGAACATTAAGTTAAAACTCCGGGTGAGAGAGACATAAGAATAAAAAACCACAGCGAACAGGGTCATAAGGAAGTGGGGTAGTCTGGAGGATATTAGAGGAAGCAACGGAAAAGAAATATAAAATAGTTACTCTCCAAAAGCACAACGGAAGAGCCATGTTTTCAAGTCTTTCTTGAAGGCTGCTAATGTGGGGGCTTGCCTAATAATAATAATAATAATAATAATAATAATAATAAATTTTGCTTTGGTTTTTATTTTAACATTATTAAATTGAATTATTTTTCTAGGATCCTATAGAGCAGGGGTCCCCAAACTAAGGCCCGGGGGCCGGATGCGGCCCTCCAAGGTCATTTATCTGGCCCCCAACCTCAGTTTTATAATGTAATATTTTTATATCATTTTTAATAATATAATATATTGTATATACATATAATATTGATAGTAAAATTATAATGTTATACAATATAATACTAATAATAATACCATATAATATTAATTATACATTATATATTACATATATTACAGTATAGTGGTATAGTTCAATATAGTAATATATAATGCTAATATTGTGCTACGCTAATAATATAGCAATAATATATTGTATGTACATACAGCTTCTCTGAGTCCCCTTCGGGGTGAGAAGGGCGGGATATAAATAAGAAATAAATGTAGTAAATGAATAAATAAATAATGTTAGACTTAGGCTCGCCCAAAGTCTGAAATGACTTGAAGTCACACAACAACAACAATCCTACTTAACTTGACTATCTCATTGGCCTGAAGGAGGCCCACACTTCACATTGAAATCCTGATAGGTTTATGTTGTTTACAATTGTTTTCATTTTTAAACATTGTATTGTTCTTTCATTGTTGTTGTTGTTTTGCATTACAAATAAGACATGTGCAGTGTGCACAGGAATTTGTTCAGTTTTTTTTTCCCAAATGATAATTTGGCCCCTCTACAGTCTGAAGGATTGTGGACCGGCCCCCTGCTTAAAAAGTTTGAGGACCCCTGCTATAGAGCATTCATATCCTCAACAAACTTTTTAAGATTAGCATCCCAATTTTAAGATTAGCATCCCAATCTGTCAGTTTCAATATCAGATTACAAATTTTTCACAGTATTTCCCTGTGAATGCATACAACTGGTAAATGGAAACTAGGGGGATGTAAGGGATCTGATGGGCTTGTCTCATAGGCATAAAGGAAGTTTGGGATTTGGAGCCCCCATGTTAATGGCCAGCTGCAGACATTTCTGGGGGGAAATGCATTTTAAATATGTGTGTAGAAACATGCTGACAGTAGAGATAGGTAAAAACAGTGTTTAAAACGCAAGAGTAATGAATGTAAGCAATATATACAATTGAAAACATTTGCACAAATATATGTTCATTTGGAAAAAAAATAAGCAGGAAACAATTTAGTTCTTACCATTCAAAAAGGCTATGACTGTGGGAAAGAGGAGAGCCCTATAATACGTATATATTCCATGTCTTTGGTGGCTAAATGTATCTGAATGCTACTGGTTTTCTGTTTTCATTCATGTCTACAAAACAAGTACATCTATACTTGTGTATAAGTCAACCTCATGTATAAGTAACAGGCAAATGATGGGACCAAACAATAGAATATAATAGAATAGCTATATTCTCATTATACAGTGAAATTAAATGCTCTCCCCAGCACACATCACAAAACAACACACCCATCCTTCCACATTCCAACCACCACCACACAGACCCCAATGCCACATCAATGAAAAACCGTGGAGTTCAGTATAGTTACAGCTCTAGGATAAAAGCCAATTGATTTTGCTATACCTGTGGATAAGTCAAGGGTAAAATTTAGGGACATGTCACAAATAAATATTTTTCTCTCCTTTAAAAATGCATAAAGGGAACATACTTAGGAAAATGAGAAGGAGAGGATCTGTTCATTGCAGGGCTTACAGTGGAGGGAGAAGAGGGATACATTTCTGATCTTTGAAATTTCTACATCTGTACAAATACAGAAAGGAATATAAATGAAGAAAAAGAATGAGAAGCTTGCCCTGGGCGAGAGCAAAAGTGAAAGCAGTGGCAAAAGGCATAGAAGTGCACCCACCCTAGTACTCCAGTTCTTGCCCAGTCTGGAGAAAAAGGGGTAGTGTTTCCAACCCTAATCACCTTCTTGTTTTGGCCTAAGTGACTTCAGCAACAATGTAGAGGAACATGAAGAATACACAGCTTACACTATTCAGGGCACTTCAGATGGAGAAGAAAGTTCACAACCATTTTTAATTGGAGCTTGCTGTGTAAGCTTTGTGTTCCCCACTATTTTGGGCACTTGGGGTGTAGTGGATATTTTTTTTATTAAAGGAGAGCCTTATTTAGTCTTTCTGCGAGTCTCGCAATTCTTCAGAGAGACTGCTAAGTCTTTTGAGACTTATGCAGTAAGCTCCTATTAAAAATAGCCACCACGGTGCACTCCAGATGTCAGAAAGCACAGATCATTTCCAGTAGTATCGGAGTGTGGATAAGCCGACCCAGGTTTGGGGAGCTAGTTTTTTGCCAAACCTTTTCCCACTTAAACATGTGTGCCACCATTTCTCAAGTAATTTAGGTCTGCTTATGTACTGTCATACATTGATACATATTTTTTTCTTTTTAGAAAAAATATATTTGTTTACCAGTCAATTAATTACAGTTTTTGTTTCTAGTTCTGCCAACAAATGCCTTCTGAAAGTAGCTGGATATGCTGCTCAGTTAGAGCAATATCCAAAGGCAATCGAAATGTTTGAACAGGTAAGTGTACTACATTTTGATTTATAAGCGGAAGAAGTATAGGTTGCTTACCTGTAACCGTATTTCTTAGAGTGTTGATCTGTGAAATTCACACATATGGGTATCCCCAGTGCGCCTGCGCAGAGTTCAGAACCTTCTGGAAGTTTAAAAGTGAAACAAATTGGCGGGAGCCCCGCCCACTCTCCCCATGTAGTATATGTAGCCGTGGGCGGGGCCACGCCTCAGTTCTCCGCCGCAGACAGCAGCTGAGAGACCAAGGCATGACCTCAGCGGGGAGGATGGGCGGGCTGTGTGAATTTCACAGATCAACACTCGAAGAAATATGGTTACAGGTAAGCAACCTATACTTCTTCTGCGTGTTGTCTGTGAAATGCACACATATGGGTGAATACCAAGCTACTAACCTTGGAGGTGGGTCATGCCATGCAGGAGAATAACACTGCCCTGCCAAATGCAGCATCCTTCTTTGCCTGGATGTCCAGCTTGTAGTGGGACACAAACATTGATGGAGATGACCAGGTAGCTGCCTTGAAGATGTCTTGCAGGGATACACCCTGGAGGAAGGATTGGGAGGCTGACAGTGACCTGGTGGAGTGTGCAGCTACATGAGATATGGTGGTTCTTTGCCCACTAGTTGGTAAGCCAGGCAGATCGCGGAGGTGATCCAGGAGGCCAGATGTTGAGAAGTGACTGGAAGGCCCAAGGCATCTTTCTATATTTGAGGAAGAGCCTTGGAGATTTTCTGTGGGGGGCAGTTCTATGAATGTAGAACAGTAGTGCTCTTTTGACGTCCAGAGAATGAAGAGTCGTCTCCAGGGGAGATGATGGGTTAGGGAAGAAGGCGGGTAGAACAATGTCCTGGCACATATGACAGCGTGAAACGATCTTCGGTAGGAATGCTACGTCTGTCCGAAGAATCACATTGTTGTCAGAAAAACGGATGTAGGGCTGCAATCTCACTTGCTCGTCTAGCGGATGTGATCGCGACAAGGAACGCCGTTTTCCAAGACAGGTGGGAGGGATCGTTAGAGGCCATTGGTTCAAATGGTGGCTTTGAGAAAGGACCAGTTCCAGGCTCCATGATGGAGGAGGTAAGGAGCTAGGTGGGTAAGTGTTTAAGGAATAGGCGTAGGAGTGGATCTTGAAACAGTGAGGGCTGTCCTACTTTCCTTCTGAACCAAGACAGAGCGGCTGTATAGCACTTGATTGATGATAGAGACATATGTTTTGAGGATAGGTGGACTAGAAAGTCAAGTACTACTGAAGTAGGGGCTGTAAAGGGGTCTACTTCACAGGTGGAGGCAAATTCTTTAAATCGAGACCACTTGTATGTATAAGATCTCTTTGTTGATGTCTTTTGGGCTGCAAAGATTATTCTACGGATGCCGTCGGAGAGGTGGTCTGTGGTCTGATCCTCCACGCTGTCAACTGTAGAGATGTTACGTCCGGGTGTCTCACAAGACTGTCCTGGACTGTGAGAAGGTCGGGGCTGTTCCTCAGGCGGACGTAGTCGCCTCTCGATGCCTTCAGGAGGGGTGTGAACCAGGCCTGTCGGGGCCACCAAGGGGCTATGAGAATACAATTTGCATTGTCTGATATAACTTTGGTCAGGAGTGGGAGTGGTGGAAATGCGTATAGCAGTTCTGGCACCCACGTGAAGAGGAAGGCGTCTCCTAAGCAGCCTGGGGATGCGTGAGGGCGTATCCGAGTGCAAAACTGAGGACACTGTTTGTTCGCCGGGGAGGCGAAGAGATCCACCTGAGGAACTCCCCAACGTCTGGTGATGAAGCGAAACTCCCTGCAGTGGAGTTTCCATTCGTGATTGCTGAGGGGAGTTCTGCTCAGGGAGTCCACTAGGACGTTGTCCTCTCCCGGCAGGTGAATCGCTATGAGAAAAATATTCCTGCGAATGCACCATTCCCAGATTTGTGATGCGATGGAGAGGAGAGTGAGTGAGCTGGTCCCTCCCTGTTTGTTTATGTAGGCTTTCACTGTTGTGTTGTCCATGACAAGTTGGATGACCTGGTTTTTGGTAAGGCGGGCGAAGGATTTCAGGGCCTTTTCCACGGCTAGGAGCTCCAAGGCATTGATGTGGATCTTTTGATCTTGTGTTGACCAACGGCCAACCTAGTGTTGATGCATCTGTTGTCAGTGAGAGTGAGGGGCAAGGAGAAACGAATGGAAGTCCCGAGCACACATTGGACCTCCTTGTCCACCCTGAGGGGGAGTTGAGGACGTCCTGAGGAAGTGATAGGACAATGTTTTGGTGATCTCGGATTGGGTCGAATTTCCGGACGAACCAGTTTTGTAAGGTTTGGAAGCGGAGGCAAGCGCATGGTGTAACCACTGTAGTTGAGGCCATGTGGCCTAAGGTGGATTGGATTGTCCAGGCGGACGCTTGTCCATGGTGTCGCAATTCAGAGACCATAGTTTTAAGTTTCTGAATCTTTCCTCCGGTAGGAAGGCTTTTTGGGACTGCATGTCTATAAGGGCGCCAGTGAAGGTGATATGTTGGGTAGGGGAGAGGTGGGATTTTTCTCTGTTGACAACGAGACCTAAGGTCTGCAAAAAAGATAAAGTGAAATGAATATCAGATTGCAATTGATCGCGGGGTTCTGCTGATAAAAGCCAATCATCCAGATACGGAAAAATCGTTATGTGGTGTCGGCGTAAATGGGCTGCTACTACTGACATGCATTTGGTAAAGACCCTTGGGGCTGTGGAAAGGCCAAAGGGTAGGACGTTGAATGAGTAACATGAGTCTCCTATTGCAAAGCTGAGAAATCTACGGTGATCTTCCATAATGGAAATATGGAAATAAGCATCCCTCAAATCAATAGATGCAGGCCAGGATCCTTTCCTGATAAGGGGAAGGATGGTGGGGAGTATCACCATGCGGAATTTACGTGGTTTGATGTACAGGTTAATACCACGTAAATCTAGGATGGGGCGAAGACCGCCACCGCGTTTGGTTACTAAGAAGTAACGGGAAAAATAACAGGAAGAAACGTGGTGAGGAGGGACAGGCGAAATTGCCCCTTTGTCAACTAAGGAAGTTATTTCTTCAAGGAGGGGGTCTGAGGGGGAAGTGGCACAGATGTGTCCCACGGGTGGCAGGGAAAGGAATTCTATAGCATAGCCACTTTCTATAATGTTTAGCACCCAGGCATCTGATGTGATCTGTTGCCACCGTTCAAGGTATGGAGAGAGTCTATCAAGGTAAGTGTGGGTGGTAAGGGGGGAAACATAGTTTGAATGGGAGAGGAGTGAGTGGTAGTAGGGGGGAGGGGCTGAAAGCGCCGTCTCCTATTGTCTGCCGGTTTTGTTCCGCGGTACTGACCCTTCGTGGGGAGGGGTGGTCTGCGGTTGCCTGTTGAGGCAGGCTGCTGGCATTGTCTTCCTCGAAAGGGCAGGGGACTGTAGCGGCCCTGGTAGTATTGTGGTTGATAAGGCCATCGCCGATGCTGGGAGGGGTAGGATTGGTATTGATGTTGTCCAGACTTGGTGATGGTTTGTTTCATTTTATGAGAATGTTCGAGTTGGGAGTCCGTTTCCGGGTTGAAAAGTCCCGCTTCGTCCATTGGTAAGTCTTCAATAAGGGAGCGAGGTGAGGGAGACAAGATGGCGGCTCGGAGCCATGTGTGTCTTTGTAGGGCCACTGCACCTGCAAGGAGTTTTCCCGATGCGTCGGCAGTATTCTTTGCTAGGTCCTTTTGCAAGGCCGTGAGAGATAATGCTTCTTGTTGAAAAGCTTTGGCAAGGGTTTGTTGGCGAGGGGAAAGAGATTCAAGGAAGGATTCCATTTTGTTCCAGAGAAATTTTTGGTATACACTCATGTATACTCCATGGTGAGCCATACGGGCCCGGGCTGTGGCGCAGGCTGTTGAGCAACCAACTGCAGCCAGCTGCAACAAATTACTCTGACCAAGAAGTCATGAGTTCGAGGCCAGCTCGGAGCCCCGCGTTTGTCTTTGTCTTTGTTCTATGTTAAGGCATTGAATGTTTGCCTTATATGTGTAATGTGATCCGCCCTTAATCCCTTTCGGGGTGAGAAGGGCGGAATATAAATACTGTAAATAAAATAAATAAATAAATAAATACGGGCGAAGAGGCAGGCTGAAGCGTAGAACTTTTTGGCCATTGCATCAAGTTTCTTACCCTCTCTGTCTGAGAGTGTAAGCTGTGCCCTTTGAGTTGGTTTAGGTTGGGCGTCTGTAACAACGGAGTTGGCCTTAGGCATTTTTGCAAGCCAAGAGGCTGTAGAGAGATCAACCTTATAAATGTTTTCGGCTCATTTTGGAGTGGCTGGTACTAACAATGGGGCCATCCCCACAGTTTTGATAACTTGTAATAAGTATGGAAGGGTTGGGAGGGCTGTGGATATTGGGGTTTGTTGTTCTGAGGAGGAAAAACAGGGATCTTCCACAACATTGGCTGGTTTGGGGGTGGGTAGGTTACGGGCTTTTGAAAGTCTAATGAGGAGAGCTGAAAAGTTTCTAAAATCCTCTGCCTGTTGAGGGTCTTGATCTATTTCAGTTTGAGGGAGTGCCAATGAAGGGGTGTCTCCTTCAGATGCATTTAGATCCCTGTTTTGTAGTGTGTCAGGGATGGGAGTTGATTGGATGTGAGCTAGCTCCCTTCCTTGCTCAGGCAGATTCGATTCAGCTGCCTGGGAGGGGATGGAAGGTCGTTGAGTGGGAGGCAGTGCCTGTACTGTGGTCTCTGGTCGGGAAGCTGAGGCAGAAGGAGGCTGCCTGGGCACTGGAGGAGGTAGTTGGTCTCGGTTGGGGTAAAAATCATAGTAACAAGGAGCCCCATAGGGGAAGGGGGGTGGAGGGGGATAGGGATAAAAGAAATCAGCATAATAAGGGCAGTTGCGGCCAGGGGAAAAAGACCTGGAGTAGGAGGATGCTCTGGATGGGCTCCTAGAGCCTGAGGCCCTGGATTCGAGGGAGGGGGAGCGCCCACAGTACCGAGTAGTCCTCATGGTGCGGTCTCACCCCTCCTCCTGGAGGCTTTGCCTGTCTGGGGTTGAGCGAGGAGGAGGATAAGGCCACCCCTGCGTGGGGAAGGGCTCTGCAATTTGGCCATCAGGGGCAACTTCGCTGCTTGCTTCAGCGAGAGGCTGCAAAGAGTTAACTGGAGATAAGTGGGGAGGAGTCTCCTGTGGGAGAGGGCGGGTTTGGAGAGCCTCGGTCCCGAGACATGTTTTCTCCAGCCCGGTTTTACAGCGGGGGACTCAAGGGCTTTTTGCCAGTGAGTTGCCTCCCTTTTTTGAGTTTTTTTGAACCCTCTTTGTGTTTGGCCTCCCTGGCCCTGGAGGATTTGGCTTTTTTGCGTGGTGCTTCAGGCACCAGGTAATCCTCAGCAGCACTCTCTTCCCTGGTTGGGAGGGAGTTTAAGGCCTCAGTTAGGAGAGGAGGAGGGGAGGGCTCTGGGCAGGGCTGTTTTTGGGCGCGTGTTTCATCCGGCGCCAGGGCTTACTTGTAGAAGATGGCCTTAAGGCGGGCCTCTCTGTTTTGGCATGCTTGGGGGGTGTGTGTGAAAGATTGGCAAATTGGGCAGGTTTGGGGAACGTGCCCTTTCCCCAAGCACAAAAGGCACATGTTGTGCCTGTCTGAATCAGGCAGCTTAGCTCCGCATGAGCGGCATTTTAAAAAAAATAAAGTAGACATTGCCTGATTCGTGATCAAAGTCCAGTCCAAAAAGTGGGGCAGGAGAGGGCAGCAAGTCAAGGGCAGTCCAGAGTCAAAACCATTAGAAATCCAATAGAAAGGAGTACAAAAGGTTCCTACTGTCTGCTGTCGCGCGGAAAGAAGAACTGAGGCGTAGCCCCGCCCACAGCTACATATACTACATGGGGAGAGTGGGCGGGGCTCCTGCCAATTTGTTTCACTTTTAAACTTCCAGAAGGTTCCGAACTCTGCGCAGGCGCACTGGGGAAACCCATATGTGTGTATTTCACAGACAACACGCAGAAGAAGGCTATAACTCTGTACTAAATGAATCCAAGTGCTGCTTGACTGCGCCTTATGTTGCCAAAATGGTACTATGCATGCGTAGGAAACAGCAGACTTGTGGGAATCCCAATCTTTGAAGCCTTGCACAACATTTATTAGATCACTCCTTGGTCCCCTTCAAAAAAGGACTTGCCTATGCTTTATATGATTAGTGTTAGATATGATCGTACTAAATCATTGAAGTTAAATCATTGAAGAAAATTCATTCATTAATGTATAAACACAGCATTCTGCTAATATGTTGTATTAATAATTAATAACTTTTTATGAAAGCATACGTTTTGAATTTTAAGACCAATGAAAAGGTCTGAAAATAGCCCATTTATACTGAAACCCTCAAAATTTCATCCCTCGGGAACCAATTAAAGTAATGGGAAATCTTCATGGTTACTTCAGAAGAATCCTTTTAATGATAAAATTAAAGTTTTGTTGAAATGAATTAAATGAATTAGGGTTCATGATTTAAGTTCCAACCTCTAACATTGAAGAACTCATAGGGACCCCTTACAAATAATTATGTTCATTGGCTATTGTGGATTTGGCTGCTTGGTTGGGACGCTGAACAGAGGAGGCCCCTGCCATAGCATATTTTCTGCAACTGTATTAAATTAAATTCTTTGCAAGTTAAATGGGAATTGAGTGGTAGAAAGAGTATGAATTCCCCAGCTGATAAATCTAGACAAACTTTGTAACTGGTGCCCAGTATCATGTCAGTTCCCACACAGTTTCCCCACTAACTGTGTGAATACACTCTTTTTGTGGTAGTACAGTGTGATGTGAAATTAAAAAAATTAATGTTAACATGTAAACATTTTGTAGAAATGCTGATGAAGAAAATGAAATCTGTGAGTTTCGGCCAGTCAGTCCTGTCTGACCAAATCACTTGAGGGTTTTTTTTAATATACAAGGGAAGAAAATTAATGTGAACAGAACACAAAAACCCACAACAGTGTTGTATTTTGTATTTTTCTTTTCATTTGCCCATATCAAACTGTAACTTGCATTTTTAATCTCTTCAGATTGGAACAAGTACTATGGATAACCCATTGCTCAAACACAGTGCAAAGGATTACTTCTTTAAAGCTGCCTTGTGCCACTTTATAGTTGATGAGTTGAATGCTAAGGTTAGTACAATCCATCATGTATCTTAGTTCTCTAGGTTAGATAACAATAAAGATGTATGGTGTATGAAGAAAAACAAAGTAATTTGAATCACGTTAAATCAATAATATCATCTACAGAAAATGTTCACTCTACAAGATCTTCCTTGCAAACCTGAATTGCCTTAATACGCTAACCTGTGTTTTTGTGAAAAAGAGAACAAGAGTTTGTGCATCTGGCTGCTTCCTTGTGTTTTGGCCGTAAAATTTCACTAACAATGATTTGTGTCTAAAGTCACTCCAATAAAATGTAAATATAAAATTATAGGCTTAAATGCCATTTGAATAGATGGAATTTACATGAATTCAGCAGTTCATTCAGTATATTGTCAAAGGTTTTCATGGCTGGAATCACTGGGTTCCTGTGAGCATTTTCTCCTGATGT
Organism: Anolis carolinensis; assembly: GCF_035594765.1. Lineage (NCBI taxonomy): Eukaryota > Metazoa > Chordata > Lepidosauria > Squamata > Anolidae > Anolis > Anolis carolinensis. The sequence continues at coordinate 163,880,438 of NC_085841.1, forward strand.
CTCACCTACATCTATGGCAGCGACCCTCAGAGGTTGTGAGGTCTGCTGAAAACTAGGCAGGTGGGGTTTATGTATCTGTGGAATGTCCAGAGTGGGAGAATGAAGTCTTGTCTGTTTGAGGCAAGTGTGAATGTTGCAATTGGCCAGCTTGATTAGCATTGATTGTTTCTTGTCTGGAATTCCCCTTTCTTCTGAGTGTTGTTCTTTATTTACTGTCCTAATTTTAGAGGTTTTTTAATCAGGGCCAGTTAACACCTCCCAACAATGGATTCCCCCAAGCAGGAAAAACCAGGCTTTGAAGCTTCCAGGCTGTTCAGTGCTAATTAAGCTTGTCGTGCATTGCTATTATAGCTAAAGTTTTCCAATGAGACATTCATGGTGAGATAAAAATCTTGATTGGATTAAGTAGCGAATTTAACAACTGCTGATGTCGTTTCAGCTTGCTCTTGAAAAATATGAAGAAATGTTTCCGGCTTTCACGGATTCAAGAGAATGTAAACTGTTGAAAGTAAGGGAAACTGCATGTTTGTAAGGTTTTAAAAATAGAAATGTGTGATTGGTGGTTTTTTCTGATACTGTTCAAAGGCAGTGCTACTCAAAGTGGTGGTCTGTGAACTGGTGCCAGTCTATAAGCCATTGCCTTGTTGGTCCACAGTGTGAGGCTGGATCTACACTGCTATATAATCCAGATTATCAAAGCAGATAATTCGTATTATATGCTTTGAACTGGATTGTATGCATCTACACTGCCATACAATCCAGTTCAAAGCAGGTGATCTGGATTGTATATGGCAGTGTAGATCCATTCTGAGTTTATAAGACAGTAAGAAACACTTACAGCAAATGGGCACTAAATTGGTTTACTGAGGAGCTGGCTGTGATGAAGCGTGCGAGGAGGGGACTAGAGTGCATCTGGAGGAAATCGCTCGATGTGTCTGACCAAGCACGGGCTAAAGCCGCTATTAAGGCTTACTCCATGGCTTTGCGAGCAGCCAGGAAAGCTTTCACGACTGCCTGCATAGTGTCTGCGGCCAACAGGCCATCAGAGTTGTTCCGAGTTGTTGGGGAGCTCCCCTCTGAGGCCCAGGGGCTTCCCGATGACTCGGCGACTCGGTGCAGCGATTTCGCGCACCATTTCGCAGGCAGAGTTGCTCAGATACGTCTTGAGTTGGACTCCAGCTTAAATGTAGTTCCAGCGGAGGTAACTGAGGTACCTGTCTGTCTGATTTAGTGGGATTCTTTCCGGCTTGTTCTTCCTGATGACGTGGAGGGGATCCTTGGGTCTGCGAGGGTGACCACTTGCGCTCTGGATCCTTGTCCTTCTTGGCTGGTTAAGCTGGCCAAAGATGGGTTGTTGGATTGGTTTGTGGCTATAATAAATGCCTCCTTGGGCCAGGGGACAGTTCCATCCTTCTTTAAGCGGGCGGTGGTAAAACCGCTATTTAAAAAGACCTCCCTGGACCCATCTGTATGTAACAACTACAGACCAATCTCCAACCTCCCGTTCCTGGGCAAGGTTCTGGAGCGGGTGGTTGCCACGCAGCTCCAGGAGTTCCTCGATGACACTGATTTTCTGGACCGCTTGCAGTCTGGCTTCAGGCCTGGGCACAGTACCGAGACGGCTTTGGTCGCCTTGGTGGATGACCTCCGCAGGGAGCTGGACAGGGGGAGTGTGACCCTGCTGGTTCTCTTGGACATCTCAGCGGCTTTCGATACCATCGACCATGGTATCCTTCTGGGGAGGCTCTCTGGGATGGCGCTCGGTGGCACGGTTTTGCTGTGGCTCCGGTCCTTCCTGGAGGGTCGTTCCCAGATGGTGAAGCTGGGGGATACCTGCTCGGACCCCTGGCCATTGACCTGTGGGGTCCTGCAAGCGTCTATCCTATCCCCCATGCTATTCAACATCTACATGAAACCGCTGGGAGAGGTCATCCGGAGTTTTGGAGGGTGTTGCCATCTCTACTCAGATGACACGCAAATCCACTACTCATTCCCATCTGAATCCATGGAAGCCCCTCGGATGCTGAACCAGTGCCTGGCCGCTGTGGCGGACTGGATGAGGACGAACAAGCTGAGGATCAATCCTGACAAGACAGAGGCCCTCCTGGTCAGTCGCTCGTCTGATCGGGGTATCAGGTGGCAACCTGTGCTGGACGGGGTTGCACTCCCCCTGAAATCACAGGTCCGCAGTTTGGGGGGTCCTCCTGGACTCAGCGTTGACGCTTGAGGCGCAGGTGTCAGCGGTGGCCGGGAGGGCTTTCGTACAACTAAAACTTGTGCGCCAACTGCGACCATACCTCGTGAAGTCTGACTTGACCACGGTGGTCCATGTCTTAGATACCTCTAGACTGGACTACTGTAATGCGCTCTACATGGGGCTTCCCTTGAAGACAGCCCGGAAATTACAATTGGTCCAGCGTTTGGCTGCCAGACTAATAACTGGGGCGAGTTACAGGGGGAGATCCACTCCCCTGTTCAAGGAGCTCCATTGGCTGCCGTTTACTTTCCGGTCCCAATTCAAGGTGCAGACCATCACCTATAAAGCCCTAAACAGTTTGGGACCCACCTACCTTCGTGACCGTATCTCCCATCATAAACCTGCCCGATCCCTTCGATCGTCAGGGGAGGCTCTCCTGTCGCCATTACCGATATCTCAGGCCCGCCTTGTGGGAACAAGGGAGAGGGCCTTCTCTGCTGTGGCCCCCCGATTATGGAACTCACTGCCCGGTGAGATTAGGCAAGCCCCCACACTAGCAGCCTTTAAGAAAGACCTGAAAACATGGCTCTTCCGCTGTGGTTTTGGAGAGTAATTGCTACATATATCCCTTTTGCTGCTCTCCTTCAATATCTGTCCTCCAGATTGCCCCACCACTCTATAACCCTGTTCTCTGTGGTTTTCACTCCTACTTCCTTTCTCACCCCGAGTTTTAACCTAGTGTTCATGTGGCCCGCCCTTGGTGTTATTGTTCTACTGTTCTTTTGATTTTGTTTACTGTAGTGTATATTTTCTTTTATTGTATTGTTTAATACGTTATGATTTGTTGTTTTATATTGTATTGTTCTGGGCATGGCCCCATGTAAGCCGCCCTGAGTCCCCGTTGGGGAGATGGTGGCGGGGTACAAATAAAGTTTATTATTATTATTATTATTATTATTATTATTATTATTATTATTAAATGGCAAATGGGCCTTGGCACATGGGAGGGGGCCCCTGCTTGTCCCATATATCAGATATCTGTCATAACCATAAGTTATGTAGTTATGACATTCCCTGTGTAGGCTTTCTGGACATGCAGAAATGGGGAGGAACATATGAGTACTGGTGGACAAATGGGCAGGAAACTGGAATATTTTAGTAGCATGTAATAAAGGTCAATTGCTCTACTGTGGAAAAGGGTAAATCAAGTCTGGACAGCAGAGAATTTGTGTGTTTTATGGCCCTGCACATATTCAGTTTGGCTTTACAGTAGCTTCATTTCATCCAAACCATAAACATGTAGTAGTACTTGCATAAGCTCCTGTGTATCCTGGATAATTCCTTTCACAATAAGCGTGTCTCCACAACAACTCTAGCCAAGGCATAAAGGGACCTCACAATATCTTAAGAAGCTCAGCAAAACCAATTCCTGGACTGCCGCTTTGAGTAGCACTGCTTCCTCAATTTCCTATTGGCTGCTGGATGCAGTTGTGTAGGTAGAATACGTACAATTTAGCTCCGCCCCCTTTGCAACCCTTCAGCTGCCATTATGAGATCACATTCTATAGTGATGTCTGTGTGATTGTCATGGGTACAGCGTGCAGTATAAATGTTCTAGATCTAAATGCCTGTGCAAGATTAGAATGAAGTACTTTGTATATAAGTAGAAATTGCTTGCTGAAGGGTTCATTTACTCTCAATCATTGAGTCATTTTAAAAATGTCTCTTCAAGTAGTGAGAGCATTTCTCAATCTTACAAAACTTAGACTTACTTAATAAGCTCATCTTCTTTGAGAGAAGTAATAAAATTGCCTGTCCTGTTGTGTAATCCTTTCATGTCATTGTGCTAGAAATTACTGGAAGCCCATGAGGAACAAAACTGTGAAGCATACACGGAAGCAGTAAGTCAAACTCAGTGTTTAATTTTTGCTCTCCTTTTCTAGTCCACATTGTTTTAGAAATGGTTACAGTATATAAAAGGAAATGATGATGATCTTATCATTTACTTACATTTTGAGCAGGTTGAATAGGTCCAAGGTTGGTTCATTGGCAGATTATTTCCAGGAGAAAGTTTCAGTAACCTTGAAGTTCAGTAATGCCTATGCAATAAAACTAATTTACTTAGGCAATCTTTCGTAGTTCAAGGATGATGGTCCTCCAGATGTAGTGTCTTGGAGGTGGATGCGTAGGTGGCTGTGGAGACCTATTCTTGATCTGCATGTTCTTCTGTAGTGAAGACATCGGTTTCCAGATGGAAGGCGGTCCTGGTCAGGGTTGGCTTGATGTGCCTTCCTCTTGGCACGTTTCTCCCTCCATTCGTGCCTCTTTGAATTCCACAGCACTGTTGGTAACACAGCAAACCTCTAGTTAGAGCGCTCAAGGGCCAGGGCTTCCCAGTTCTCAGTGTCTATGCAACAGTTTTTAAGGTAGGCTTTAAGCCCATCTTTAAATCTCTTTTCCTGTCCATCAACATTCCGTTTTCCATTCTTAAGTTGGAAGTAGAGTAACTGCTTTGGGAGACTGTGATCAGGCATTCGGACAACGTGACCAGTCCCGCAGAGTTGATGGCGTAGGAGCATCGCTTCAATGCTGGTGGTCTTGGCTTCTTCCAGGACGCTGACATTTGTCCGCCTGTCTTCCCAAGAGATTTGCAGGATTTTTCGGAAGCAACGCTGATGGAATATTTCCAGGATTTGAGTATGACGTCTGTAGACAGTCTATGTTTCACAGGCGTAGAACAAGGCTGGAAGGACAGTAGCTTTATAAACAAGCACCTTGGTGTCCCTACGGATGTCCCGATCCTCAAACACTCTCTGCTTCATTCGGAAGAATGCTGCACTCGCAGAGCTCAGGCGGTGTTGTAATACAGAAGTGTATTATTGCTATGCATCATAGTGATGCATGATGTGATACTGCTCTCCGTCTAATGCCATTGTAACTAAGTTGTATATTATGAGGGACATTCTACTGCCCATCTGTGAGTATTTGGAGAGATTCCAAAACACAGCAAGGATAGGAATTATAAGGGAGTTATAGACAAGTTAGTGTTATTTCCCCCCTTGATACTGGTACTTTGTAAAGGAAATTTGATTGCAGGGTGTGGGCTTTGTCTTCTTAACCAGATTTGTGAATCCTTCCAACCAGGTTAAAGAGTTCGATTCAATTTCCCGCTTGGATCAGTGGCTGACAACCATGTTGCTTCGCATAAAGAAATCTATTCAAGGAGACAATGAGGGAGACTTGAAATGAACTCTCCGTACAGTTTGTGGCATTTTGTGATTGTCTATTGAAGTACACTGTGTTGTGGCCAAGGACCGTTCAGGGATACTTGATAAATGCTTCTAGCTTAAATGACTGGTGTCTTGTTTAGTATCCTGTTGTGGCTCATTCAGTGTAACTGTGCACATGAGTTTATCAATTTAAGACTTTTTGTTTCGTTTCTAAATGCAAAGTGTGGCCTGATCCTATGCATTTTTACTTACATGTAAATCCCATATAAGGGGGAACTCTTTCTCATGTAACTGTGCGTGTTTATTTGGAATCAAGTCCCACTCTGTTCAGTTGAACTTACTTCCTTGTAATTGCACTTAAAACTGCAGACTCAATAATAATGTAAATCAAATCAACTGTTGTGGAATGCCAGCTACCCTGAAATTATTTGCTCGTAATCCAGATTTTCCTGCCTTTTCAACTTGGATGTAGCAGTCGTGAGAAAGGGTTGGTGATCTGAAATATATTCAAGTTCTTTGAAGATTTATCACATCAGTGTACACAACTTTTTCTGTGCATTTTTTTGGGAGAGAACAGTTGCAGCTAGAATGTGGGGTCTGGAAAGTGAAAGAAGTCAAGAAATTTTATCCTGCTTGAAAGAGCTTGATGGCACCTTGTCCTGATGGAAGGTCTATTGTGCATTAAGGTTACAGGAGTCCCATCCTGGCCACCCTAATATCCTGCAGAAGATCCAAATTTATATTGGTGTACTTCTGTTTTAAAATATCAGAATATTGTCTTGGAGGTGTGGTTTTGATTTCCTCTTATGCAACAATTCTAAGTTTTAACACTGAACTGAGAGGGCAACTAACAGACAAAGCCTCCTTTATAGCAGAAGTGGCCAAAGTGTGCCTATCCCACTGCTGTTGTTGCACTGTGATGCCCTTCCTGGGGCTAGGGCTGCCAAGGGTGCAGTGCAACAGCATCTGGATGGCCACATTTTGCCCATCTCTACTTTACAGTCCAATCCCATGCATGTTTTCTCAGATATTAATCCCACTACTTCAGAGAGGCAACGGAACTCAGCCCTGTTGACACACTAAGGAAGCATCCATGGGATTGCACTGGATAGGGCATTGTGTGTTGAAGTTGTGGATTGCAGCCTTAAATGGAGATATAGTACATCAGCCTCATTTGATTACAAAATCAATAATATACACTTTGATGAATGCACATTTTCTATTGCTTTTACCAAATGTTGCACACGTTAACAGGGTATTGTGTCTTTATTCTGATGACATGAACAAATCAAAAGGCTTTGCTCTAAATGTTAGTTGTGTAATTTGATGCTACGGTTATTAATAGAATTTCTGATGTATTTTCTCTAGCTCCAAACTAGAAAGCCTTGTGCAATATCATCCATCTACTTGTAGTTTGGAAAAATGTGAACATGCATGTGAATAAAGCAGTACTAGCTCGCTCTTTGCTGGAAGCTCACTGCGATTTCACTCGGTGTGCTTATGAATATGTAGAATTCTGAGATATAAACAATGTCAGTTGCTTCAAAAGTAAAAATGGATTTTTAATGACAGATTTTTTTTTCTCATTCTGTGCTGTTATTTCTTCTTTCCTAAATGAGGAGCTTCTAAAATTTAGAGTCTAAAACCTATAGCAGATATTGTTTATAACATGTGAAAGAAGTGATAATTCAGTTCATTTTATATTGCTCCTCCATTGCTGTTTCAGTCGTGCTAGTTAATGCTAATTTAATATATACATCGCACAAGTATTTTTGTATGCATAATACGGAGGAAAAAATTACACTACAACCTAGGTCTAAAGACATTATCGAGCTTTGCTTTTCCAGAATGTTCATTTAGACCTGGCCTACCTGGGCAGACAAATGATACAGAAATTGAGTCCCTTCTGTCCACCCCATTCTGTTGCATATGTAGACCAGGCAACAGGCTTAACTTACATGTGTTGCGAAGTGGGTAAATTGATGTACTGTACACCTCAATGTATGTGTGTGTGTACACCCATATCAGCCATGCTATTTGCCACTGGCCTATTTTAACAAGGCAGAGAGTACAATGTAAACTCAACCATTGCCCCTCTGACCAATGGTTTTCTGCTCTTGCAGCTATCGTGCACTCCAACCCAATCTCGTACATACTGTTTTGGATTAGCTTTCTTCCAATTGTAGATTTAAAGTTGCATTTTCTCCTTAGCAAAGGGTGGGATGGTGCAGCCTTCAAGATGTTGTTGGACTGCAAGTCTCACATTTCATACGACTTGCTATTCTGTTTAGGGCTGAGAAGGAGGTCCTCCTTAACACCCAGAGGTCCACATATTCATCACCTCAAGAGACAAGGAGATAGAGACTTTATAGTGTTGTACTGATTAGCTCTCCCCCCCTCCCCCCAGACAGAAGATATGTGTGTAAGTAAGGGTGGGCAGACATGATCTGCAGAAGCTTTGGATTGCAACTCATATAATCCTTTATCATTGACTATGCATGGTAGGATTGATGGGATGGGTAGACCAGAAACTTCTGGAAGAAGCCCATAGTTATCCATAACTGTCTTAGCATGGAACAGCAGCAGGTAGTGGAATAAGATGGGAAAAAATGGAGGATGGGCAAGTGCTTTCTGTAAGGATGTATGAATTCATGAATATATATATTTATATGGATATCCCAGGGTACTGAAGGCCCATGTGGCAATTAGCCAGTTTGATGGACTGGGGGGCATAAGTGCATTACAATAGATAGATAGATATGTAGACTTCTATTTTTATTTCAAAGACATATTTATTCTGTGAGTTGTGACTCATTTACTTCTAGTTCTGAACATTGCTTGTGACACTTTGTGACATGCTCCCTCAAGCAGTTTTCTATGGTGTCAGTGCCACAATTGTCATTCATGTGGTTGGTGAACTTTGTCATGGCATTTGGTTTAAGGAGAGGAAAGGGTCTCGGCCTCTCAATTTCCTCAACCAGTCATGATCCTTAGGTAAGATGGATGCACGACTAATTGATTGCTATGCATACATATCTCCTTCAAAGGGTTTAAGATTCTTGCCCATTATTCTAGCTCACAGATTTCAAAAGCAGCTTCAAGGAAGCTGGCTTCAATAACTTTTCAAACAAAATTCCAATATGTTGCTGAAATATTTCATAGAACATCGGCAGTGTTGAGGCAGTATTTTCAATGTATTTGTATATGCAAATATAGGTGGATCTATAATTCTAGTTTATTAGTGCTGGTGTTGTAGTTTAAACACTTGCGAAATTTTAGCAGACATGTACTAGTTGATAAATTCAGCGCTGAAATCATAAAGGCCACCTAGGGCTGCTTAATTTGTAACATGATCCATGGGTGTGACCAATCTTTGTGAATTATACTGGGTTTCTACATATCGTTAGAGTTGGAAAATACCCAATTCCTTTAATACCACAGCCAGCGGGGATATGGATTTGGTCCTTAGCTAAAGATGAAGGCTGTGGCTCAATGTGAGGCTTGTAGATTTCTGCATTTACTATTTTATCATGCCAATTGTCATTAAAAGAGTATGATGCCATGTCTGAACTATGAGTCTTTTTTTAATCCTATTATTTCTTCCTAATGAAGTAAGTCGCTAGAGCAAGCAATACAAAATGGGTGGGGAGGAAACTTTAAGGCAATTAAATTCCTTTTGGAGATAATCTCTGTTCATGGCTACATTGTGATAGCAGGGTGACGCCGAAGAGCCAGACATGGGCAGAACCATCTTTCCCTCCCTCCCTCTCCAGGAGAATCAGTTCCTTGTTCTTCCTCCTCTTCAGGTTTCTGGGAAACAAATACAGTAGAGTCTCACTTATCCAACACTCGCTTATCCAACGTTCTGGATTATCCAACGCATTTTTGTAGTCAATGTTTTCAATACATCGTGATATTTTGGTGCTAAATTCGTAAATACAGTTATTATTACATAGCATTACTGCATATTGAACTACTTTTTCTGTCAAATTTGTTGTATAACATGATGTTTTGGTGCTTAATTTGTAAAATCATAACCTAATTTGATGTTTAATAGGCTTTTCCTTGATCCCTCCTTATTATCCAACATATTCGCTTATCCAACGTTCTGCTGGCCCATTTTTGTTGGATAAGTGAGACTCTACTGTACATAGGATTCTGCTCTCCTTTGCAGGAGCTTTTGAAATTGAGTGACTAGTTCTGCTTAACTAAAGCAGCTTTGGTAGGCTGCAGAAGAACTGTATTTAGATAGAACCCTCTGCCTTGGGATATGCCCATTCTTTTTGTAGTTTTGGCACTGTCCGAAACAAGTACATGGGCAACTTCTATGTTGTAAAGATGTGTGATTTGGGGATGTCAAACTTGCTCATCTTGGTGCTTTGGGTTGCAGCAAAAATGTGGTCTGGAATCTGAACCGTAATGTAAGCATGCTTGCAGCAATAAGTCATCACATTGTTAAGTGCTGTAAGACTGAATGCAGATCTGTAAGATTCCTCTCCAATCACTAGTTAATATACTACTATTTTAAATGGACACTTCAGACCCAGAGATACATTTAATATGTGAAGACATGGAATCTTTGCATGGGTTGACAGAGCAGATTTAAAAACTGCAAGAGGGCAAGGAACATTTTTACTCTCTCTTGCGTGTATCACTGCTCTGGCTTACAGCAAACATGCCATCTAAGATTTGTGAAATTTTGAAGTGAAAATATTTATATAAACAAGTCATGTAAAACAAAGTTAATACTATTTCATTTTCTTTTAATGGGGCATCTCCATACAAGTTAACCCAATTTCACATGTTGATACAATATAAAATAAATTCTACATAGCAGTACTAACAGGGATTTATATATTTACTACAAATTCTCTGCAATTGATCATTAAAGTTCAATAGTCAAAAATGAGTACTGGGCTTACAAAATAAATATGCAAATATAACCTCTAAGTATTCTCTCTAAAAAGATCCCTTTTAGCAGACTAGACAAACAAGGAATAGAAGATGACAAGCTCTTACTAATAGGTTTATATAAAGAAATGAAATGGTTGCACTGATCTTTTATCGCTCTGCTTTTCAGAAAATAAAATATCAGCACAGGTCCTTAAGGAAAGAATTGTGATTTTCTCCAGTTGGCCTAGATCCCTGCTCCATCACAGTTGGGAGACCACACGGTACCTAACCCACATAAGAATCAACGTAGCCTGGGTAATACTGTTTCCAAAACCTATACAAATGTCATGAATTATGCAACTCTGAAGGATAAATGATGACACTTTTGTGCTTAAACACCCATGCCTGGAAAAAACAACTTTCCCTCAGAGTATCAGTCCTATTTTTCATTCTTTCTTTCACATGCTGTGACAGGACCAATCATAGAGGTCAGGTCAGTGGGGAAGATACATGTGATGCCTTAAGAGACTGTTATGCTCAGTAAGTGTGAGTATAAAAGGAAAAGTGGTATGAATACCCTCATATCTGTTCCAGAAGATCCTCCAGCTCTGGTGCAGACGTGAGGGGCTGCAGAGGAAACTGTTGGATGGGCATCACTTGATGTAACTCAGACAAAAGCACAGAACTACATGGAAAGCAACATAGCCTAGCTCCTTACTGTGGCAAGAAGGCAGAAATGAGTTATTTTGAACAGTATGCTTGAGTGTGACACTTTAAAGTTTCTCTGTTGTAACACTGTCTGAGCTAAACATACTGTATTTTAGCAGACGTGTTTACTGTTGAATGAAAAAAGAATAGAAATCATATCTCATCCAGCTTTTACAAGCAATGCTTCTTTTTGAGTGGTGCCAATATCCTGGTGGATGTGGATGATATAATCATAAATTAGGGTTATTCCCAGCATTAGGATTAGCAAGTTCAAGTCTTGTGGGGAATCACTGGAATGTCAAGACTGGAATAGGTTTTGGTTATGGCACTTTTTTCCTGAATTCAAAAATAAAAAGGCACAATATCAATGCATTTGTAGCAAAAACAAAACCAGCCTTCATTTGATGGAAAACAGCCTGTTTTAAAAGACACTTCTTTCAAAGTCTAGCAGTTATAATAATGAAATAGTGTTCCAAACACATATTCTATACAACTTTAGAAATCTAAGTTGGAGACCTAAGTCACTCTAGTTTTCAAAAGGCTGCTAGCCATCATTAGAATATCAGTTCTAGTTGTAATTAGAATTCTACAATGGATAATATAACCTTTGGTATAAACATTAATACATACCCAATAACAAGAATATTCACTGGAAACCTTCAGGCTGTTGCTGAAGCTGGAAGATTTTTTTTTGTTATCACACTAAGGCAAAAAATTTAATGGAGAAACCACTGAAGGTAGAATGGGTGGTTGGATGGGAAGAGAACACTAATTTATGAAAGCTAAAACAAGTCTATATTAATACTCCATTAAGCATTTGGCTTGGAGCAGAGGTGGACCCATTTATCTTTCAGGTGTAAGACTACAGCTATACAAACCTTTAGGACTTCTGTGAGATACAGACCAAAATATTTAGAGAGCCAAATTTTCCCTACCATCTTAAAGATTGCACCATTTATAATGTAGAGATATTGGCATACAGCATCTAATAAATACATAATTATGTGACAAAAGCAGAATTACCTTCTTTTCAACAGGGACTGCTGGAAATCTTGCCAAATGGATATGTTATAACAAAGGAATGGAAGCATGTATGAATTAAAACATAATTTCATTTTCCTTCTACTGACCATATCATCAGAAAGTGATACATGTAAGAAAAGGAAAAAGAGTATATTGCTCTTTAGTACAGGATGACTGAATTCTTCAGTTGAGATACAACTCCAGAAATACAGGTTTGGCAAGAATGCAGAACACTGACAAGCAGCCAAGGTAAGCCTTTGTTATTCTTTTGCAGTCCACCAGTGGCGCCAGAATATACAGCATTAAACAGATAATTCAGGGCTGTTTTTTTCCCTTGGGGTGATGTTGCTATTCTATATTCACCAAGGTCTGAAGAGATGGCTGGAGTGAGTCTGCCTGGGTGTGTAACACAGTGAGATCATGCAAAGCTGCAGCAGCGAGGCCTTCTTGGGACCCTGCTGAGCCAGACACCTTACAGTTGGTGACAGCAGAAGGCCCATTTGCACGCAGCCCAGTCAGGCTTTCTTGGACAACAGCCAGATTCTGATAGTGTCCATTTTCAGGGAATGACAGCAGCTTCTCTGATATCTTGGGGTGAGTCATATCATACTCTTCATCAGGAAGCTCTGTCTTGGGATCCTCGTCGTTTTTTGAGGCTCCTTCGACAACTACAAGAAAAGACTTCCATGGTGTGTTTTTGTCATGAATCTGGAAAACACACACACAGAGAGAACACATGTAAAACCCATCAATAGTTTCTTATTACAATTAACAATATATTCATTGGTGCTGCTGTTAGCACAAATGATTCCTCCAAAACTTTGATAGACAGAGCTGAGTTGTGAAATTTTACTCTGACCTTAGCTACTCTCAATATATTCCCCTACTACGTTGGATAGAAACTCAGCCCAATTCTACATGAAAATAATGCAATGTTTTTTGTCCTGCTATAGAGAGTATCATATTCTACCTCCCGACACTCTATACTCCCTTTGAAGTTGCATATGGCAGGCTGCACAACTACTATCCAGAATAAATAAAAGGCAGCTTTGGAGTCTTTCTAGTTGCAAAAATCTGGGTGATCTACATGCCAAAGTTTGCAAATCACTAAAACAGCTAACATTCCTGTTTATCTTTTTAAAAATATCTTGCTTGCTATTTACATTTAACTTTTTAAAGATCTCAACAAAAATGGCACATTTTCCCTAAAATATAACATTTTCAAGTAACAACCAAATTATACTCATAATATCAAGAACTGAATAGTGCTAGCTGTTACGTTATTTTTCCAAATACTGCCATTGTCCCCCCAAAATAACGTGCTACAAATAATAATAGTACCACAATGACCAGAATCTTGTTTGGGAGTTGCGTCTTGGTAAGCAGACTTATATGTGTAGAAATTTGGATTGCAAAGATGTGCCACATCTGTATCCAGTGAGTAGAGGAATGCTGCTATGTAACTAGTAGAGCCAGCAAAGAGGCTAATGCACACATTGGGCATTCTTGCTGATGTCCTGTTACACATCTTTGCAATTCACTAACAGGGTTTTCTTAGCAGCTCTGCTAAACACTTGGATCTACCCAGATTTATGTTGAGTGAAAAGTCATACAGAATTCTGGCCATTATTTCCAAGTTCTGTTCATACCCCCATGGTGAGACTGCAATAGAAGAATGACACTTGAATGAGAATGACATTTTAAATAAATGTTAAAAAACTGTATTGGGATAGCCAACTGTTTTGTGGATCTTATCATCCTTTATCAAAAACAGGCCATGGTGAACTAATATGCACAAAACTGGAAAAACTAGTGGAATTTCCTAAAGAACATTCTTGCTTGCTCCACATACATAAAAGGACCAACCATCAAAAGTCTTAATTCCTGTGTTGCCCTGCAGATGATAGCCATGGTATACTGAACAATGTCCTGAATCTCTCTAGCCAATCCCAACTAGTGTAAATCCATCAAATACACACTATGTACCTATACTTCAATTTCCCATTCAATAATTTGTTTAGCGGATCTACTCTAGATAAATATTTCTCAGCTTTGTTCATAAGTACACCATTTGCAAGTTTGCTAGGAGGTATAAGGAGCAGTCTCCTTACTGAGGTGTGCCGCCGAAGTGTAGATTTGTCAGTAAATGTCCGGCCACAGGCGTTGCACATAAATGGCTTCTCCCCTGTATGAATTCGATGATGGCGCTGCAGGGCATTGAGTTGGGTGAACTGTTTGCCACACTGATCACAACAGTAAGGGCGCTCACCTGTAACCGAAAACAATAGTTTTGATAACATTCACATGGTCTATTCCTAAAGACTTGCAATTCTGGCAGGACTACTATTTTCAGAAAAGATTAAGATGCAAACAAGAGGACTTTTTTTTTAAATAGCAATCATTTGTTTTTGAGAAACATGCAACTTCTGGGTTTTTCTTTATTCATTCTCACACAATCCCTTCCCTGTGGCCAAAGGGGCTGATTTCAATAATTCCAAAGCCAACATCCAAGGCTATTCTGGCTGGGGAAGGAGCTTCCATAAGTGATACTTCAATAGGATTGTGCCTTTTCTGTTCCCCTCCCCACCCAAATTGTAGAAATTTAGATGCTACTGACAGTCATGTTAGGTTTAGAACCATTCCTAAGTAGGGTCAAAATGTACTGTGGTCTAGGTTCAGGACCAACAACTAGATCAAGCAGGTTTGTGCACCAACATGATGTAGTAGTCCATACGTTGGACTAGGATATGAGTAGATTCAAATCTCCACTGACCATGGATCGCTTTGCCCTTGTCACACCATCTCATTCTAAGTGGAAGGCAATGGCAAACCTCACCTGAGTAAAACTTATAAAAACAAAACCCTACCTAGATTTGAATGGAAAACACATAACAAAAACAATATGAGAACTCATTATGGAATGAATCTGGATCATCGAGGGATTTCCAGACATTGCAGTTAGTATATGCAGCATCTAAACACAACTGAAAGAGTGAAGAGCTGGAGGTAGCCGCTTTACTCATAACCAAAACTGAAACTAAATCATACTGAAAGTTTGCTGAGCTGGCTAACACTGTCACAAGAACAAGGAAATTAAAAAAAAAACCCGCTAGTCTGATCATCTCGATAAGTCCTCTGAGTGAACTTCAGGAAATATTCTCTTACAATTCCCATGAATATCCCCCCTCCCCAATCTTGGCTCCTGCTTCCTACCTGTATGAACTTTAATGTGCTGATACAACGAATTCCTCTGTGCAAATGTTCGGAAGCAGACTTCACATTTAAACGGCTTGGACCCCGTGTGGATTCTATTATGGTGTTTCAAATACTCCTTAGAGGCAAAGCTCTTCCCGCAAGTTTCACACATGAATGGCCGTTCCCCTATAGCACATTGGAATGGGAGGACAATGGTAAAAAGGTTATTTTATTCATGGGTGGTAAGAAATATATACCCACAAAGATATGGATTTAGTAGATCAGCATTACCCACTTTGACTACATTTTCTATTTGAAACATTAGTGATTATAGCCTTTAAGCGACTGATTCTATCAACAGCTACTAAAGAATGGGAGCAGAACACAGCAATTATTACAAACAATCCAAGGTCACAGAATTAACTGACGGCTAATTCAGAATGTTACTGTAGTGCCCGCCAATGGGAGTTTCACAAAGTTGATGTACAGCAAAGAATTGGAGGAAAAGCTTGTGTGACAAGACTATTGTTGATCTGCCTATAGAAAATCCTCAAAAGCCAGCATCAGGTTATATCACAGGTAAGCAAAATGCAAAGCACAGGATGCATGAAATTTCCTCAGCTCAAAAGTAATTGCACTAACACAAGTGACTAGTGGACTAGCACAACTGGGATCTGTGGCTCTTTGGATAATGTTCGAATATATAATCTTTCTGGCTAGGACCAATGTGAGTTGTAGTCCAACAACTGGAGGCTATCATGATTTTCCATGTTGATTTAAACAGAATTTTATTTTGCACCTAGAATATTTCTCAAATATATTCCTAACTCCTAATATAATTTGTGCAACTATAGGAAGCTCAAAGCCATGTCACTGGACAGCCTACTAAATAAGTGACTGGGCTCACAATCCCAATATTGTCAGTAAGAAATATTCTCTACTAGCTGAAGGATACCTGAAACTATCTAGGTCCATACATGAAACTCCTTTTCTTGCTGGTCACATTTTCTACCTCTTTCTTCCACATCAACTCAGAAATCATATCAGCAATTGCTCAGAAAGCCTTCACCTCTTTCCTAGTCGAAGTATATTCAGTGTTGCCTGGATCTGTAACACTCCAAAATGAGCTCACGAGGCCTTGTTTTCCCACTCTCACTCCTACCTTATTTTTTATCCTCACATTTGATTTTTACCATGTTTCCAACAATAGTCTAGGAGCCACTGAACTTTTGACGGCACACGTAGCAAGTGATGAGAAGCTTCACACTTATTTTCAGTCTTATAGCAAGAAAAGCTTCTAAGTCAATTCCGCTTGCAATGGAAACAGCTAACTACAGGGCTTTGTTCTCTTCTGTTTTCAAATTCTAATGAAAGCGATTTCACTGGTTTATTTTGCTCCCAACAAAGCTGAAAACAAAAAATGTCCATGTCTGGAGATCATGATACACAAACCACAACATGAAACTCTGTGTGTGATTTAACTGCTCCCACCTTGAGCAAGAACAATTAGCAGTATGCACTAGGATACTGCACATAACTGATAAGCTAGGAGCCTGAGATTCACTTGCTGATATCTACCATACAAGTGAAAATCTGTTTATCAGTACCTCAGTGGATTTGCTACCCAGCAATGACCTTGGGACAACTCTCAATAGTCACAGCTGAAATCCATACTTGGTAGTCCCAGTGACTGATTTCCAACAAATGGCACATTCAGCTAAAAAAAGAGAATAGTTAAAAAAGCAAAATGATTCTCATACCTGTGTGGCATCTTTTATGATATATAAGCATGTGATTCTGTGTGAATCTTGCTCCACAATCACTACAAACAAAAGGCCTCTCACCAGTGTGGATTCTGAAATGACAATGCAGTACAAATCAGTTAGCACAGCTCTCACTCTTCTTCTCTATGTAATATGTAATAACTAGCACCTTGCACTAGCATCCTAGCTTACTCCTGTATGGTCAGTTCAGTAATGGGATGTCCCCAACAATCCAAATACAGTAGAGTCTCACTTATCCAACACTCACTTATCCAACGTTCTGGATTATCCAACGCAGTTCTGTAGTCAATGATTTCAAAATATCGTGATATTTTGGTGCTAAATTTGTAAATACAGTAATTACTACATAGCATTACTGTGTATTGAACTACTTTTTCTATCAAATTTGTTGTATTACATGATGTTTTGGTGCTTAATTTGTAAAATCATAACCTAATTTGATGTTTAATAGGCTTTTCCTTAATCCCTCCTTATTATCCAACATATTCACTTATCCAACTTTCTGCCGGCCCGTTTATGTTGGATAAGTGAGACTCTACTGTACAGCCAGAATGAACTGCACGACATCTGCTTATGTAAGAAATTCCCAATGTAACTGATGATTAGTTGGCAGAAGTTTTCTATATATACAGTGCTCCAGTTGGATGGAAGTGTGACTTGATAAATTCAAATCACAATATTCAGGATGTATACTAAAGTTACAAGTTTTTTTCTTAACAAGAAACATATTGGCAAATCTAGATATCTAATAAACAAACCTCTGCACCTCATCTATGCCAAGACAATAGCAATGTATTAAACCAGCCTACAACAAAACAACGATTGAAATATGGTAACAATATAAACCAAAACACTAATTAAAAAGTAACTGGATTAACTGGGACCACTATTAAGATGCCTTTAATTACAAATTATTATCCACCCCCCCCCCCCCCAAGAACAGTAACATGGCTTCAGTGAATTCCCCGGAGCCCCCAGATGGTGTAGTGGACTAAGTGACTTGAAGGTTGGGTTGCTGACCTGAAAGCTGCCAGGTTCGAATCCCATCTGGGGAGAGTGTGGATGAGCTCCCTCTATCAGCTCCAGCTCCATGCGGGGACATGAGAGAAGCCTCCCACAAGGATGGTAAAAACATCAAAACATCCGGGCGTCCCCTGGGCAACGTCCTTGCAGACGGCCAATTCTCTCACTCCAGAAGCAACTCCGGTTGCTCCTGACACGGAAAAAAAAAGTGAATTCCCCTAGGGGAAAACTTCCAACATGATTTTTAAAAATGGGGAAGAAGATACTTAATTTTTGAATCCAACTGTTAGTCCCAACTACAGCAGATTAAAGCTATAGACCATGCGGTCGCTATTGCCCATTTTTGGTCTAAAATTATTTAGCTGCTTGTGATCCCTTTATTTTATCAGTTTTAAACTTTATTATGCAATACTTTCGACACAAAATATATAAAACAATATTTCACCGATTCTAATATACACTTTGTCCCCATTTTAGAGGCTCCAAACATAGGGTAAGTCTTGCAATCAATAGCACCTTAGATTCATGGGTGTTGGTTTGTTTGCTTGTATTTCAAAATTAGTTTACAGCTGAGTGAGTAGGAGGCAGAAGGGCCCCCATCATAAAAGGCTCCAATTTTGGGGTTGCTTTTCAAAAAATTCATTTTAAAAATACTTTCGGGCCTCAGACCCATATTTTCAAAAATTAGTTTCAAAAGGGGGGGAGTCGATTAACCTAGTCGAGATTAACCTTTGGATTTGGGCCATCAAATATTAAAATTCATCCAACACAGATTCCTGGCTACATGTCTCTTCTACTGGGACCATATACTGCTACCCCTAAAAGAAGAGTTCTTCAAAATATGAAATGGAGTAGGGATAGTTTCCTCTCTCAAACATTCAGATGCAGTCTTCCAAAATGATAATTACTAATAAGGCTAACCAACAAGGGATTGTCCCTTCAGATGTGGACTTCACCTCCAACATTTGAACTAAGAAATGAAATTAAGGCATTGAGTGCTCTGTAAAACTCTTTTATTTCACACAGTACTCTATACTCTTTGTTTGCTAGAGCAATTCAAGCAGTATATAATCCCAGAAGGAAACAACTCACAAGGAAGAATCCATTTCATGCCCTGCTCCACAGAACAAAATCCACTGAGAACAGAGATTCTCTGAAAGAACATTTCCTCATCCTACTATCATTTATCCTATGAAAGGTAGCAACAGGTCAAAAACAAAATGTCCTTGCTTGTCTCTAGTGTTTAATAAGCAGTGTGCTGATGAATAATTTTCACTGTTTTTTTTAAAACCCAATAAAGCTATCAGTGCCAGTGATCACTGCCACATTCTGGGGTTATGAATCCGTGAAATGTTCCCTAATTCTTGTTGGAGGGTTTGTGTGTCAATTTCCATCATTTGGAGAGCAGCACTCACATGTCTGAAAGATCCACCTATCAAAACAAAATTCCTTCTACATAGAAGACTAGAAGTCAGAAAGGAGCACTTTATCCTTACCTAGTTTCTGACATGCTAATTGTACATACATAGGATTTTCTATTTAGTTATAGGAGAACACTTAATCATATCCTGAAGTGATACAGTCTATCTGCAAGTGTTACTATTTTTATATAAAAAATGTCAGTGGCTCCAAATCAGGGAGATGGGCAATCTTCCATTAATTTAAAGCAGTGGTGCACAACCTATGGCTCTCCAGGTATTTTGGACTTCAGCTCCTAGGGCTGCAGGTTGTGCACCACTGATATAGAGAAAGCTTGAATTCAGTATCAGTTCTAAAGATCCTCATTCTTCTGCATTATACAGTATTCTATCTATATCCAAATGAGATAATAAAAGTCAGATTTTTACTAGATTGCATGGAGGTCTTTTTAAAAAAATCATTACATTTCCTGAACTCCAACATATTTAAGACTTGGGACTCCAATAATTTCCAGTTCTCTGGCAAAGACTCACATTTAACCAAGCTATTTTAAAGAATCCTAAGAGTATCTGAGGCTATGTAGTGGAACCCTTCCCCTAAGTAGTAATGAATGCATACTAAATTAAGAGTCCCCAACCCAAATTTGCTGGTTGAATCTGACAAACTGCTTGGGGGAATTTTACCTTTTGCCCAGAGATTTTAGCTAATAAGGCCAGTTAAGTCTGTTCATACCTCATGTGTGTCTTGAGTGCCGAAGGCTGAGAAAACTTAGCCTCACACTCTGTGCACCCATAAGGCTTGTCGCCTGTATGTGTCCTTTCATGAAGCCTCAAGGCCGTTTTGGAGCTCAAACCCTTTCCACATTGTAGGCAGTGATGACGCTCCCCACCACCCTCATGAACCTGCAGAATGTGCCTCTTGACGTCCTTCTTCCTCTTGAACCTCTTACCACAGAGCTCACATGGGAAGTGGCGCTCACTGCTGTGGACGTGTTGTTGGTGGCTTTTGAGGTTGCACCGGTTGGCAAAAGTCTGGCCGCATGTTTCACAACAATAAATAATCTCGGCTGTGATTCCGTGGCTGTGCTTTATGTGTTTTAGAAAGCTCTTCTCATACAGGAATTCTCTTTCGCAGGTGCTGCATGTAAAATTGCCAGCATGGTCTTTTTTGTACTCCTCCAGTTTATTCTCATTTTCTTCCAGTTCATGGGTGTCTTCACACTCTTTGTGTTCAGGCTTCACACTATTTGCTACTTGCTCTTTCTCCTCCTCCTCCTCCTCTTCACCACCTTCTTCATAAATGTGGTGCTCTTTGGAGAGCCTGCTCTCTGCAGCAACAGCCTCAGCGTACTTCTGCTGCTCTCTCAGGCGCCTTGTGTACTTTTTCTTGGGTATTTCCACAAACACTTTCCTTCCAGCCAGCCTTCCACTAGCCCTCCTGATTTTGGTGCAGGGCATCTTCAGGGCTTCTTTTTTCTTGTCCAACCTCTCCTTTAGTTTAGCAGTAGGGGCCTCAAGGCACTCTCCATCTCTGAGCCTTTCAAGTGAAGAATTTGAAAAATAGTTTACATTGTCATTCTGTGTGTCACCAATTGCCTTGGACTCAAGTAGACTGCTTGACTGACCGCTACTGTCCTCTTCGGCTTCCTGAGACTCCGAAAAATTCTGTAACTCCAACAATACTGATTCAAGCATCTGCTTCTTTAGTTGAAAGCAGGTTTCTGACAAATCCAAGCATTTTAACCTCTCAGCTATATCCAACATGCGCTGCACCCGATCTTCTTCTACCTCTACCCTGGCAGTGTAAACAAACTCAAGAAAAGATGCAAAGTCAGCTACTTGGACTTCATTCAATAATACAATTCTCCTTGGTCCATCCATGCCTTTCTCACTGAGAAGCACCTCTTTAAAAAACTTGCTTGTCGCTGCCAACACAGCTTTGTGAGCAACAAACTCTGCCCTGACACCATGATATTCCACACTCACAGTCACATCACAAAGGTGTCCAAGGAGGCGGAGTTGGTGCATTTCATTCAGGAGGTTTAGTGGTGAGGATTTGGATTCCAAAAGGACAGCATTACTTTCCATCTTCTTCTTTTCTAAGAACTGTGAACAATATCACAATATATTAATTATGTGCATGGAAATGATTGCTCCCTTAGCCATTTCAACAACAGCCCCCATCCCCATCTTCAAACATATACAAAGAATGTGAAGTCATGTCATTTATTATTTATTATCTATATTTGTTGGACACCCTAAGACAGAATTCTTAGGAAGGCTGATGAAACAGAAACAACCAAGGTAAAAATCCAGCAATAAAAAGTGTGATGCAGCACTAACTTCTTCTTAAGATAAAAAAGAATGGAGTAGGAATAAAATAAAAATAAATTAATAAGGCTAAGATCTAAAAGATATAGAAAAATGTAAAATGATACAGCAGTGTGAATGAATAAAAATGGCAAAATGTCAATGCCAAGTTTTCTTAGGAAAGGCCTGATGCAATGCTATGAAGAGAGCCACCCATTATGGAGGGCATCTACAGAAAGGTTTCCTAAGGCTCCAAATATCTAAGAATAAAACTGAATGTTGAAGAAGTGGGCTGTTTTTACATTCGGCCTTGAGTATAGAATCAGAATTGGAAGATACCGCATAGGCCAGTGGTTGTCAACCTGAGGGTCCCGAGGTGTTTTGGCCTACAACTCCCAGAAATCCCAGCCAGTTTACCAGCTGTTACGATTTCTGGGAGTTAAAGGCCAAAACATCTGGGGACCCACAGGTTGAGAACCACTGAATAGGCCATCCAGCCAACTCCCTGCCATGCAGGAACAGCACATTGAAAGTACTCCTGACAGATGGCCATCCAGTCTCTGTTTAAAAGGCTTCAAAGAAGTAGCCTCCACCATACTCCAAGGCAGTGAGTTCCACTGTTGAACAGCTCTCGCAGTCCTAATGTTCAAGTGGAATATCCAGTGCAGCAGAAAACAAGCCTGCTCCCTCTTCCTTATGACATCCTTTCAAATATTTAAACATGATGATCATGTCTCCTCTCAGCCTTCTGTTCTGCAGGTTAAACATACACAGCTTCTTAAGTCACTCCTCATAAGGCATGGTTTCCAGACCTTTGACTGTTTTAGTTGCCCTCCTCTGGACACGTTCCAGCTTGTCAATTTCTCTCCTGAATTGTGGTGCCCCAAATTGGACAAGTATTCCAGCTGAGGTCTGACCAAAGCAAAATAAAGGGCACTATTACTTTCCTTGATCTATGGGAGAAACTATAACCAGGATTCACATTGTTTTCTTCCTATTTCTCTAAAATTCAAAGCAAAACATGAACATAGTTGGCACTGAATGTTTGCCATATGTGTTGGAAATGGCCCTGAGCGCCCCACTCCTCCCGGGCGGAAGATAAGGCAGTTTACAAAAAGATTTTTATTATTATTATCCCTGCCATGAGTATAATAAATGTGTTTCATTTCAGATACCACAGTTTGACATGCTTCAATGAAGAAATGAAGGTGGGAGAACAGAAATCAAGCAAAATTCATATGCTTTCAGGATATTTACTGTGAGATGTCTGCTTGGTTAACTCAGGCCACCAGCTGAATCTGAGATTCAGTTGGGCAGCTGTCTCTGGACTAGGGCTGTTGAGACACCATGTATCCTTACAACCCTCTTCCCTTCCTGCCAGCAATATCCAACTTCCTTTCCTCAGGTTCTAGATATGGGGTCTTTTTCTAGTATTTCTGGTCATGTTCCACAACGCTTACAGAGCGATGGCTATATATGAATATCTATCTCCAACAGCAGAGGCAAGAGGCCTCTAGACACAACTTACAGGGATAGGAAAGGAGAATGCTATTGCTGTTTGACCTACTTGCACCCTTCTCAGAACCACTGGGTTGGACCACTGTGTTAAACAGGAGGACTTAGCCCCATCTCATCTGATCCAGCACAGCAGCTCCTGTGTTTTAGCTTTGTTCCCAATCCCAATGCTTTGAATTTCTTCTTCCCCACATGCAGCTCCATATGGATCTTCCTCTCACTGCCCATGTTGACAACCAGGATTTGTGTATTTCCCCATTCCAATAAAATAGCTCTTATGGTTATCCCATGGAGTTTTTCTCAAGTTCCAGAGGCATTAAGTTTAAAGCTTAAGGACAGTGCTCAGCAGTGACCACCCTGAAGTGGAAATAGGTGGCACGTTGTCCCTTGAGGATGCCTGCAACAGATGCAGGTGCAACGTCAAGAATGAATGCTACTGGAACATGGCCATACATCCCAAAAAAATAACAGCAACCCATTCCCCAGATTTCCCTTTAAATTTACTGTATGGGCCTAATGCTTTTATTTCCCACTTTTTTATTATCCTACTTATGGGAATCAGTGGTCTGTTTATGTTATACAGATCTTTAATACAATAACAGTCTCTATCTTTCACGTCTTTCCACCAGTTAGGGTCAAACTCCTTCTCATACAACAGATCTGCCTAGCTAGAATGAATGCCGTTTGACACTACTTTAACTACCATGATTCAATGCTATGGAAACCTGGAATGTGCAGTGCCTGGAGTGTCACCAGCACTCTTAGGAAGAGAAAGCCAAAGGCCTGTTGATTCTCTAGCATTGTGTCACGGCAGTTAAAGTTATGTTTGTTTAGTTAATTTATTGTCCGGTTTTATTGTTACAGTAGAGTCTCACTTATCCAAGCCTCGCTATCCAAGCCTCTGGATAATCCAAGCAATTTTTGTAGTCAATTTTTTCAATATATAATAATAAATAATAACTTTATTTTTATACCCCGCCCCATCTCCCCGAAGGGACTCGGGGAGGCTTACATGGGGCCTAGCCCGATAAAACAATCAATATCAGTAACACGACTATAAAACAATTATACCAGTAAAACATCAATAGCAATAAAACAATCATTAAAATCGGCAAGAAGCATACGAAAAACATACAATATTAAAACAGGAGACTAATTCATAAAATCCAGAACAGAATGTGCCGGTAGAAATGGACAATAAAGTGCAAAATAGCATTGGCAACATCTCAGAAATGGGGGCTATTATAAAATGGGCAGATGGATCAGTCCAACATCAAATTAGGTATCAAAGGCCTTTTGGAAGAGCCAGGTTTTTAAGCTCCTACGAAAGGAGAGGAGGGTAGGGGCCTGCCTGTTCTCTCTAGGAAGAGAGTTCCAAAGCCGGGGGGCCACGACGGAGAAGGCCCTCTCTCTTGTCCCCACCAATCGCGACTGCATGATATTTTGGTGCTAAAGTCATAAATACAGTAATTACAACATAACATTACTGTGTATTGAACTACTTTTTCTGTCAAATTTGTTGTATAACATGATGTTTTGGTGCTGAATTTGTAAAATCAACCTAATTTGATGTTTAATAGGCTTTTCCTTAATCCCTCCTTATTATCCAAGATATTCACTTATCCAAGCTTCTGCTGGCCCGTTTAGCTTGGATAAGTGAGACTCTACTGTATTTGATATTTGCTGTCTAGTATGTTCCCACTTGTTTATGATTGTTTACTGTTTTCCTGCATCCTTCTCCCTGGCCCTCCCATTGTTTTCCTAATTTTCTGACTCACAGAAGAGGCCACCAGGGCCTTCCAACTCAACTCCATCCTGCCATTTTGAAGGGTGAGGGTCAGGGTCGCCTTGGGAGCCACATCTCTGGCCCTGCACAGCCTGGGAGAAATGTCCTTCCTTCCGAGCAGGGGAGAAAGGCAAATGAGGAGGGTGCTTGGACCGACCCCGCACACGCAAGGCCTCCATATTTCTCCCTCCCCGTCCCCATGGCAACGCGATTGTGGCCCCGCCCCTCGCTGCCCCGGCAACAACCGCAGCAGCAATTCCCTCTCTCGTCTTATCCTTCCCCCCCCCCCCCCCCCAAGGGAAAAAAGTGCCTCTTCCTCCACTCCCCCCCCCCCCCCCCGCCCGGCCGCCAAAAAAACCCGTTGGGCCACATCCTGCTCGCTCGCGCTCGCACTCACCGCCGGGCAGCATCAAGGCGGAAGGCCCGCGTGACTCTTCCACATCCGTCAACCGCCACCCCTCCCTCCTTTCCACGCCCAGTGACGTCGCAGGCGCCATTATGACGTGTTTGGCTAAGGGGCAGGGCCTTTGCCTCATCACTACTGCTGGGTCGCTCTCAGAGTCCATTCCCCCAACCCACTCAGCAAACTAAAAGAGGGATTTTGTTAAATTATTTTTGAAATGTGCCTTTTGCTGACACAAACATAATAATAAACAATCATTAGTAAGTGATAAGGAGCCGCAATGATGTGTTAGCGAAGTCTAGGACTGCATCTACACCAGGCCCGAAACTCCTGCAATTGTTTGGGCCTCCCAATTCCCAGAGGCCTTTGCCAGCTTGTTCAATGGCTAGGAATTCTGGGAGTTGGAGGCCCAAACAGCTGAAGGGCCGCAATTTGAGGATGCCTCGCCCACAGTGGAGTAGGAATGGAGTCTGACAACATTTTAACTGCAGATGGCGAAAACAGAAGAACGGCCTTCCCCAGGGGAGTGTGCTTGCTCCATCGATGTTTAACATTTACACAAATGATCAGCCACTGCCAGAAGGGACAGAGCGTTTCATCTATGCTGACGATCGTGCCATCACAACCCAAGCAGGGAGCTTTGAAAGGGTTGAACAGAAGCTCTCCAAAACTTTAGGTGCTCTTACTGCCTATTGCAGGGAAAACCAGTTGATTCCTAATCCATCTAAAACACAGACGTACTTTTCACCTTAAGAACAGACAAGCATCTCAAGCTCAGAGGATTATCTGGGAAGGAATCTCGCTGGAGCATTGCAGCACACCAAGCATACCTGGGAGTTACCCTGGATTGTGCTCTGACCTACAAGAAGCACTGCTTGACTATCAAGAAAAAAGTGGGTGCTAGAAACAATATCATATGAAAGCTGACTGGCACAGCCTGGGGATCACAACCAGACACAGTGAAAACATCTGCCCTTGCGCTTTGCTAGTCTGCTGCTGAATACGCATGCCCAGTGTGGAACACCTCTCACCACATTAAAACAGTGGATGTGGCTCTTAATGAGACTTGCCACATTATCACAGGATCCTGCGCCCTACACCACTGGAGAAATTATACTGTTTAGCTGGTATTGCAGCACCTGACATCTGCCGGGCAGTAACAGTCAATAATGAAAGGCCCAAAGCATTGACATCTTCGACCCATCTCCTGTTTGGATATCAGTCAGCACGCCAATGCCTTAAATCAAGAAATAGCTTTCTAAGATCTACAGAGATACTTGCAGGAACACCTCAGCAAGCAGGAGTCCAAAAGTGGCAGGCTAAAACCTGGAACCTCGTGGCCGAGACTGGAGGAGAAACTTCCTCCTGGGCACACAGAAGACGTGGCAACATGGAAGGCACTGAACAGACTGTGCTCTGGCACCATGAGGTGTAAAGCCAATCTTCAGGAATATGGCTACAAAATGGAGTCTGCGACATGTGAGTGTAGGGAAGAGCAAACCACAGACCTTTTACTACAATACGGTCTGAACCCTGCCACATGCACAATGGAGGACCTTCTCGCAGTGACACCAGAGGCACTCCCAAGTGGCCAGATTCTGGTCAAAGGACATCTTGGAGAATGCCAAGTTTTTAACTTTATGTTTCTAAATACATTACAACCGTACCCTTGATTTCGTGTGTGTGAAGGTGGTGGGATCGAGAGCAGGGCCATCCCCAACAATCTTAAACTGCGAGACGGATAATAGCAGATGATACGTTCAGACAAGTAAGCTGGGCAGCTTCTTTCGCTCTATGTTTCCTGAGAAGTTGTGGGAGAAGCTGCAGACTATCTGATCTGAGACTGCTTAGACCTCAGACTCTTATTTTAGATTTTTCTTAGACTTTGGACTGCTAAGAGCAAGCACTTGCCTGCTTTGTTGTAAGAAAGATGCCCTGTGCCATCTGCATAGAGAAACTCTCACAAACATATCTGCAACTAGACTGATAGGCTATGTTCCTGTGTTATGCTGAATACATGAAGGTTGTGAGTAAACCAAATATGTTATTTTACCAAAACCTATTTCATTTTTGTCTCTTGAGTGCATGATATAAACATGTTTTTATGGGAGAGTAGATATATTTTGGGGCAACTGAAAAACACTTCTGAAGCACCGCTGTTTTGTGCATTGGCATATTCACTGTTTTCCTAACAGATCAGAGACAATAGGTTCAGTCTAACAACTAAAGACATTGCCTTGTATATTACATTTGGTTGTATATCACTTGAGAAGATTCTACTCAAATGGGTTTTTAGCTTTTCTCAGAACGATCAAACTTTCCCAAAAGTTTATGATCTCCAAATGGTTATGATTGCCATTTCCACACAGCTGTATAAGTTCGACATTGAACTGGGTTATATGGCAGTGTGGACTCAGGGCCCTTCCACACAGCCATATAACCCAGAATATCAAAGCAGATAATCCACAGTATCTGCTTTGAACGGGGACATCTGAGTCCACACTGCCATATAACTCAGTTCAATGTGGATTTTATATAGCTGTGTGAAAGGGGCCTGAGCTCTGATCATAAAAACATTTTCCATGAGCCCAGTTTACACATTCAGTATCAATATTCCTATAAAGCTAAACCTCTGTGCTGATTTACTATTTTTAACCTAGTGTGTATGTGCATGTAAGTGTTATAAATTTTTCTAGTATTTAGCTACAGCCACATCTAGACTCCATATACTGTAATCCCATTTCTAAATTCAGATTATCTGTTTAGCACTAGATTATATGGCAGTGTAGACTCATATAATCCAATTCAAAGCAGATAATCTGGATTCAGAAACTGGATTATATGGCAATTTAGATCCAGCCTACAATATTATGGTTATTTCCAGAATTTATACCCTACCCTTCTCACCCGGGGGGACTCAGGGCGGCTTACAACAGTTGGCAACATTTAATGCCAAGAACATAATAATAAAACAAAAACAGTACATATAATCAATTAAAACTATAAAAATACATCATTAAAATACATTATAAAAATTAAAACATATGTAAATTAGATCCATTTGTCTAAAAACCTCATGCTTCATCTTTCAATCGGACCATGTCGAGGTTATCATATTACTCGTTAAAAGCTTGTGCACACAGCCATGTTTTCACAGCCTTTCTGAAACCCAGAAGAGTTGGGGCTTGTCAGATATTTGTGGGAAGGGTGTTCCACAGCCGGGGAGCCACCACCGAGAAGGCCCTGTCCCTCGTTCCCACCAGCCGCGCCTGCAAGGCAGGTGGGACCGAGAGCAGGGCCTCTCCAGATGATCTTAGGGATCTAGCTGGCTCATATGAGGAGATACGTTCGGATAAGTAAATTGGGCCAGAACCGTTTAGGGCTTTATAGGTCAAGACCAGCACTTTGAATTGGGCTCGGTAGCATATCGGCAGCCAGTGGAGCTGGCTTAGCAGGGGGGTGGTACGCTCCCTGTATGCTGCCCCAGTTATTAATCTGGCTGCCGCCCGTTGTACTAGTTGGAGCTTCCGGGCCGTCTTCAAAGGCAACCCCACGTAGAGAGCGTTGCAGTAGTCCAAACGAGCTGTAACCAGAGCGTGGACCACCATGGCCAAGTCAGACCTCCCAAGGAACGGGCGCAGCTGGCTCACAAGTCTCAGTTGCGCGAATGCTCCCCTGGCCACTGCCGAGACCTGGGGCTCCAGGCTCAGCAATGAGTCCAGGAGAACCCCCAGACTGCGAACCTGTGTCTTCAGGGGGAGTGCGACCCCATCCAACACAGGCTGTAACCCTATTCCCTGTTCAGCCTTACGACTGACCAGGAGGACCTCTGTCTTGTCTGGATTCAATTTCAATTTGTTGGCCCTCATCCAGTCCGACCAGACTTGTGCACCCTCTGTCCTATGAATACTTACAGATCTTGTTTTTAATCTCTCAATGTTGCAACTCCACTGGATAAAACTGTGGCAATATACATATTAAGAAACATTTTATCATGATGGTATGGGAACATAAGTTTTTAAATGTTTGTTTCAGCGTGTTTTGGTCTGTAATGCTACCTTGTTTAGACCAGTGTTGTTTTATTGCATACTGATTTAAATCGTTGTTGCTGTTTGGGCATAGGAAGCTGGAGATGCTGAGATTGATTCCTTCATTATCTTTTATTATTAAAAGTACCTCTTCCTGGGTCACAACATTTTATTTGGTCCTTAGTCCAGTAGTTCAGAAAATGTTCTCCTTTGACTCAGACCAATTCAGCAGCACTCCACTGATCCAGGTCCCAAATGCATACTAATATTTGGAAATCACACCTGTTGAGTGTCTCATGAGGATTTGGAATGGGATTCAGCTTCAGTTTTGTTACTGTTTCAGAGATTCCCACTCAACTCTCAGGAAGCATCTATACCTTTCTAAAGAAACCCAATTCTGATTGGATTTTTGGTTGTATCTCATCCGCATTCTTAAATGTGCAATTCCTTTGAGCATTAAAAAGAATGGAAATGCAAAATGGGTAGGACGCTATCTTCCCTTATTGGAAAATCATTGGTGAAGAAGATGCATGTATGAAATTATCACAGAATTCTTCAGCTTGCGCAAGAAGTAAAACAATGCTGAAGAACAACATATCCGTGGATTCCATACGTTAATGCTCTCCAGTTAATCAGAGACAAATTGTCAAGATACAGATGCCACGAAATCAGTCCCAAGTGCAAAGTCACAACAGTTTATTGAAGGTACAGCTCAAAAGAATCAAAAATGCCTGACAGCAACAAAATAGTATTCCAAAACAAAACGCAGACCAACCGGTCAAAACAGAGGCAAAACAAAGAGTCCAAAAATCCTAAAAAATCCCAACCCACTAACCAAAATACACGGCAAAGGAAGGACACATGCTATCGTCTCAGCAAACATGTTCCAGGGTGTAGCAAGCTCGTAGTCAAGCCGGACTAGGGGTCATCCACAGCAAATAGGATAGAGCAGCAACATCAAACGTCCAATCCAAGGTCAGGGCAAGAGAGCAAAAACAATATCCAGAAGCAGTCCAAGGTCGCAGCCGAAACAGTAGCAAAGTTCCAAAAAGATCCACGAAGGTCAGGGATCCCAGGAATCACGATCCAGCGTAGCAAGGCAACACAGCATACACTTTGCCAGTCGCAAAGTCCCCATTGCAACCAACCCTCCTTATATTACAAATCATCTTCTGAGCTGCAATGAGACAACGCCCCGCTCTCAGCCACTCCAGCATTCTCCTCCAAACTAGAATCAGACAACACCCCACGCTCAGCTGCCAGTTGTGCTGCCGGAGCTGCTCTTTGCCTTACCTGCCAAGAGGTCCTACTTCTACTTACATCTCCCCAAACAGCAGACAGATCATCTGGTCAACCCTCCTGCTTAAGGAGCTCCACTGGCTGCCGTTCACCTTCCGGACCCAATTCAACTTGCAGGTGATCACCTACAAAGCCCTGAACAGTTTGGGACCCTCCTACCTTAGTGATCACCTCTCCCCCTACGAACCTGCACGATCTCTTCGTTCATCAGGGGAGGCCCTCCTCTCGCTCCCACCTCTGTCACAAGCACGGTTGGTGGGGACAAGAGAGAGGGCCTTCTCCGTGGTGGCCCCCCGGCTCTGGAACTCACTCCCCAGGGAAATCAGGAAAGCCCCCACCCTGGTAGCATTCAGAAAGAGCTTGAAAACCTGGCTCTTTACTCAGGCCTTTAGTTAAAGATTGCTCATCCCCATAGAAATCTGTATCTGTGACCATTCCTGTACCAGTTTGCACTTTTTACCTATGTCAGCTTGATAAAGACACAGGGTCTATTCCCATCCCAATTTGCACTTCCAAGAATTTGCAGCACTTTATCAGTCACCTCGTGTTTACAATATTTATATGGTGCACCTTACCCAGTCTATTTTTACAACCTCTCCATTTTAATCCATGTTTTTATTAGTTCTTGTCACTTGTTTTTAATGGCTAATGTTTAAATTTTTATAATTGTGCATGTCTTTTGTCTATTGTTGTGTTTTATATTGCTATTGTTTTTATTCGGGCTTGGCCCCATATAAGCCACCCTGAGTCCCCTTTGGGGAGATGGAGGCGGGGTATAAAAATAAAGTTGTTGTTGTTATTATTATTATTATTATTATTATTATTATTATTATTATTATTATTATTATTATTATTATTATCCTCCCTCCAAGTTTCATCCCGAACAAACCCTCTGAATGTGTAACTACTTGTAGGCTCCTCGCACACTTCTCTCACTTCTGCTACTTTTGTCCAATCCATCATCCCCAACCTCATCAGTGTCACTCCCAGCACTTCTCATAGAAACTGCTTCATTGCCAAAGCCGTCATCAGTGGGTTCAGTATTTGCCGAATTCTCTTCTGCTGCTCTTCAATAGAGTCTTGCTCCCGAGTAGACCTTTTTGCCTGCCTAATTTCCAACTCCCTGTTGTTACTTCTACTTAGAGACTCATCCATAACACAAATAGTTGGAAAGAAGGCAATCATCCAAGACTCGGCACACTTCATCAGCAGAGAGAGCCCTACCCCACAGGTATACATCCTTTATCTCCCCTACAAATGATTGGTCGGTAGCAAAGCCACCCCCAAAAGTATCCTGATCCTGCCCAAGTACAATAGAGGAATCATTGTTTATAGAGAAACCTTTTTGGAGACCCAGTTGGTGCATTGGTTTCCCATCCAACCACAATGCCACTAATCCTGTGGAGACTCCCAGCTCATACAGATATGTTCCCAAGCAAGCTGAGTGTTCTTTTTTTCAGGAAGAATAAATGTGACTGCAGAGCTTCCAATATAAACGCTGTATTGGTTGAGCATGGGTTTGAAGAGCAAGAGGTGATTGTCGTTGGTCTTTGTAGCATAAGAGTAGAGTGTGTCTTGCCGGGTCAGGAGTGTGTAGTACCTCAGGCTGGTCAGTGTCTGCGGGATCTGGGCCTTCAGAACCACCGCAGACGTGCTCGATTTGACTGGGAAAACGAATGTCTTATTCTGAAGATCTGTGGAAAGGTAAGCATTCAATATTTTTCCTCATATAGGATCGCAAGTAGATGTTCCTTGGACCTGTTTTGAGTCTGCTTTTGCTCTTGTGTTCTCTGTGTAGGTTGCAATATGCTTCCATCTCCAATCTTGGTAGTCTAGGTTGCATATAATGCAAGTTTTCATACAATCAACCCTGGACACCGGGCTCCTATAAAAGTGGAAAACAGCAAAGGGGGAAAAGCACTAGGAATCTCTAGCTCCTCCAGCATGAGTCTATGGTCAACTTCAGTTGATCATAGAATTGCATTGGGGGACCTAGAGATTCCTAGGAAGAACATTTTAATCAAATGACAATCTGGGAAAGTTAGTATGATTCAATACTTGGAGTGCTAGACTTGGAACAAAGAGAACCAGTTTCAAATCTAGATTCTCAGTTTTCTTTTCTAAAATCATGCTGTGGAGAATAGAAATATCTGATTGAGATGACCCAACCTTTTCTGCACAAGACATTGACATCCTTGTGCGTCCAAATATTGAAAACTAACTAGGAAAGTCTGGTGTATCAGTATTCCTACAGAACAACAACTCTATATGTGTGAAAGCCGAGGTGTTGATAATATTGTACATTACATGAATGAGGACTTGTCTACACTCACCCTATAAACAGAACTGGACCAAAAGTAGCTCTTGGATGTCCAAATGACTGATTTAACCTGCCATTAAGCAGAGCTGGGGACTGTTCTGGGGCTTTGATTAACTTTGGGGCAAATGTGGACAGTACAACTGTCTCTAATCCGAACCAGTCCACTTTCAGCATAGGCCATTGCCACGATCCCCCTTTTCCTGTGTTCAGTGGCATATGAATACAGGAAAGGGGGGATCGTGGCAATCCCCCTTTTCCTGTATTCATATGCCATGCTGACAGATGCCCATGGAGCTCTTGAGAGACAATGTAAAATATAGTAAATTTACACTGTGAAGCACCAATTGACTGGGAGCCAGAAGAATACCGGACTGAAGCCAAGGCTATTGTTTGGAAGGAATGCAAAAAGACACTGTCTGCACCCAAAACGAAACTGAATCCTTAGTGGATGACAGATGAATGGCTTCATACAGTTGAAGATAGTTGAGAAACAAAAGTAAAATCTGACAAAAATAGAGTCAGAACCCTGGATACAACTGTTCAGCAACATACGCAGAGGGACAAAGGGAACGACTGTTATAATCAATACAGAGAAATAGAAGATGACAACAGAATAAGGGAGACAAAGAGACATCTTTTACAAGATCCAAGGGATATTTAAACCAAGATTGGGGTTCCTATACTACCAGCAGGAGAGCCGATTACACAGCCCAACAAAAAAATATTCTTGGTGTCTTAGTTTTTAGGCTATTCTTGGGGTTATTGGGGGTACTGAAGCTTTTAGCACAAACCCTAGCTCCCATGCTATACTATTTAGCCTGAGTGGATCTCAATCTGATATTGGGAGGTGAAATGGAAAATGCCTGGAAGGCCAAAGGCTAAGAACCACTGGCTTGCAATATGGTAAAATTCCAAAACATTCCTACTTCAAGTTCTTTTGTGCTTATTCTCAACTGGATTTAGAATGGCAGCCATAACGCTAATGTAAGCTTAGGCATATGTAACCAAAATAATTTTAGCTTATTTAACTCCTGCTTTCTTTTCTTTTGTTCTTTGTTAAGTACCATGCGCAAGAAGTCCCAGGATGAGAATTATTGTCTTTACATAAACAAATATATTTGCGTGCATACACATTTGGTGACACTGAACTTGAATAAGTAGAGTTTATTTTGAAAATAAATTAACTTTACAAAAAATCTATTAAAAACAAACTAAACAAAGGTCTGCTATTGTCTATTGCGATGTTACATGCAGTATATATAAGCATTAGCAAATACATAAAGAGCGGATCCAAGTTTTGAAATGTGTTTCATTTGAGTGTCTGCATCCTGAAATTAAAAGTGTTCCTCCAGAGGAAGAGCAGGAAGTATTTACATGAGACTAAAGTCTCTTTCATATTGTACAATTATAGCACTTCAATACCATTTAAACTGGCATGACTGCATCCTATGGAATTTTGGGATTTATAGTTTGATGAGAGATTCAGAATGATCTCCCACAAACCTCAAATCCCAGAATTCCATAGGATGGAGCCATGGCAGTTAAAGTGGAAACAGAGTACTATAATTATGCATGGTGAAAAAGATATTGGAAAAATTTAAATATCTTTGGTGTTCCCTTCCTCATTTCCATGCTGCTTACTTAACTAAACCCTTCACAAAACACAGAGATTAATAAAATAACAAAACCAACCAATTAAACAAAATCTATTATCTAAATCAACATTTTAATATAGAAATCAACATAAAAAACAATTCAGAGTAAAATGTTAACAAAATAATAGCAATACAGTCCAGTAAGGGGAACAATTTGTTCTGAGATCTGAAACATGCTCTAAAATTGCCTGGGAAAACCAAAAGCCATTAGATGTTGAGAAGATCTTTGTGTATAGCACTGCATTATCAGTTCCCTCCCACCTCCCTGCATTAGATGAAGCAACCTTGATGGAAAAATATAGAAAGGAGGAGATCCTTCAGGTAGCCTAATCCAGCCCAAGCAATTTAGGGCTTTAAAGTTAACAATAGAAGTTTGAACATGGCCCAGAAATTGACTGATGTAAAAATCACTGATGTATCAGCCAGTCCCTAATCTTTCTTGCCTCTGGGCTATTTTCCAAGGCTGCCCTACATATAAAGCATTGCAGTGATTCATACAAATAGTTGAGTATAGATAACCACAGTTATGTCCAAGTTGTAACCACTGTAGGGCCTAAGCTGATAGAGTGCTCCAAGCCACCAAAGTGATAAGTCTCTCCAGTAATGGTTTCATTGTCAGGCGTGCCACTTAGCAGAGGGCAACACCCATGTCTGATATTAGTGGGACAGCTAACCTGCTACAGGTTTTAGAACGTTAAAGGAAACACACAAGGTGCTAAACCAGTTTTGAGGTTAGAGTTCAGCACTATAGATAGTTCTATTGAAATCTGGCCTAAAACCTGGAATGGAGTCACTGTTTCAGGCCCCCATCCCCTTTCAGGAAGCAGTGAACTTGGCAACTTGAGGCCCTTCCCCACAGTCATATAACCCAGAATATCAAGGCAGAAAATCCCACAATATCTGCCTTGAACTGGGTTATCTGAGTCCACACTGCCATATAGCCCAGTTAAAAGCAGAAAATGTGGTATTTTTTTCAGCTGTGTGGAAGAGGCCTTGGTTTACACCGTCCAATAATGTATCCCCTCAAATATCAGGGATTCATTCATCTGCTTGTCTTCTAATGTGATATGTATTTTCATTGGCTAGCAATATCCTTCAACAATCTAGACACGGCAAATGGGCTTATCTCTATGCAAATTAATAAAAGGACAAAATATATGAATAATAATAATAATAATAATAATAATAACAACAATAATATAAGATTTTATTTCTTACCCACCTCTCCTCAAGGCAAGTACAATGTAGTTAAAATACATAGATAAAACATCAATAATTAAAACACATATATTAAAGGACACAGACATAAGATTAAAAGACATAATCTTTCATACCAATACAATATTAATGTAAAACTCATAGTTTGAAATTGACTGGGTGGGCCTGTTGAAAAAGAGAGGTCTTTAACTGTGTTTGAAATTCTGACAGCTCATTTAGCTGTCAAATTTTCTTCCAGCAGGTCATTCCAGTCTTGGGACAGTCAATAAAAAGGTCCTCTGGGTGAATGTTGCCAGTTGGGTTTTGGCTGGATGGAGTAAATATCCCCCAGAGGACCGAAGGGGTGGATTATATGGGAGAATGCGATCCTGTAGGTAATCCGGACCCAAACCACGTAGGGCTTTAAAGGTTAAAACCAACACTTTTTACATTGTCCAGAAACTAAATGGTAGAGTGACTCTAATCTGGGTGTGATATGTTCACTCCTAGACATTTCCATAACGAATCTGGCTGGCCATGTGAGATTACTGTACCCTAATGGTTTATACTTATATATATGTAAGGGAATGGTCAAGGCTTCTCAAACTACTATTGCATGAGATGTGCTCTACTTTTTTCACACTAGTGCTCTCGGGTTTATAAGGTTTACCATGTCAATCAGACCAAACTGGAGTGGAATCCTCTTTTGAATTAGACAAGGTCTCTATTTTGGACCAGTTATGGTCTTTTTTGGCAGTAAGGTCTATTAAGAAACTCCTCCAGTGAGCATTCCGATCATG
The DNA here is from genome assembly GCF_035594765.1 of Anolis carolinensis. Classification (NCBI taxonomy): domain Eukaryota; kingdom Metazoa; phylum Chordata; class Lepidosauria; order Squamata; family Anolidae; genus Anolis; species Anolis carolinensis. Next base: position 163,917,222 of record NC_085841.1, read on the forward strand.
GACCTGCAGCAGGGAAAATAAACACAAAAACATATTTTTATGAATGCATTTCTGTTTATGCTAAACATAAAAACCTTCTAAAATAGTAACATACTTCCTAATAACCAGAAAGCTTTCAAAATGGTGTCAACACCAAAGGATTATTGGACTCAACAAATGTGCATGTTTTCAAGAAGAAACATTCAAAATTCAGAACCTGATCTTGCATTCTGAATTTAACTGCAATGAAGCAAGGAGATTACATTTACCAAAAAGTTGAGCCTCTTTGAACACTCCTTTCATTAATAATATTAGAATCTCTGCTGTGCCCAACATAAGAGAATGGGGAAATCTAGAAGAAGCTGGTCAGCATTTACTCCAACTGCAATTACAGTAGAGTCTCGCTTATCCAACGCAAACGGGCTCGCAGAACATTGGATAAGTGAATATGTTGGATAACAAGGAGAGATTAAGGAAAAGCCTATTAAACATCAAATTAGGTTATGATTTAACAAATTAAGCACCAAAACATGTTATACAACAAACCTGACAGAGAAAGTAGTTCAGTACGCAGTAATCTATGTAGTAATTACTGTATTTACGAATTTAGCACCAAAATATCACAATGTATTGAAAACATTGACTACGAAAATGCGTTGGATAATCCAGAACGTTGGATAAGCGAGTGTTGGATAAGTGAGACTCTACTGTAAGTGGAATTTAAGGTGCTGTTGATTTCAATGTAACTGAAGGGTGTGACTGAGGTCCCTTCTACCCTGCCCAATAGCCCAGGATCTGATCCCAGATTATTTGATTTAAACTGGATTATATGAGTCTCCACTGCTAGATAATCTGGGATAAGATGATAATCTGGGATCAGATCCTGGAATAGAGGGACACTGCGGAAGGGGCTTCACTTCTCCTGGAACTGAAAAGCTCCTTCAGTGCAGCTGCAATGGTTTTAGGAGCAATATATTGTGAAGACAATGTGAGATCCTTCTTTCCAGAGCTTGTAAGACAGGGACAGATAACACATGGTTTAAGTATCTCCTGCGCTTCTGTGGAGCTTTCCACAATTTCCCATTTGCCCTCCAGAAATCACTGATGAGTGTTTTATTGGTTTGGCAGTTATGCCTTTGGTTTCCCTTTCATAACAATGTGCCACACAACACGTATTGATGGAGGAAGGAGAAGAGATTTGATTTTTAGGTACTACAAGCTTTTTCAAGATCCCAATAAACCCTCAGGGCATTAAGATACTAGAGAACATACCAAGACGTGTCTTCTCAAGGTAGACATATCTGTGAATGTTCGTTCACAAGCCCTACATTTGTATGGCTTTTCACCAGTGTGAATCCGCTGGTGGCGCCTCAGGGCTCCTTGCTGAGTAAATGTCTTTCCACACTGCTCACAGAAATAAGGAGGGGTCTCTGGAAATAAAAAAACATGTCACACTTCATAAGGGTGAGAGCGTCTCTCTGAAATCTCTGCATTATTTTTAGGAAGTAGTTTTATTCTGTTTTTCAACTGATGTCAACTGAGTGACATTAAGAGAAATAAATAACATGTAAGAAAAGCAATAAACTCCTTTGGATCCTTTACAGTTATCCTTTGGAGTCACAAATATGTTCTGAATGTGAGACCATTTTCACGCCAAGCCCCTTTTTACTAGTTTACAACACAGTGGACAAAATGTGCTCCACTGTGTCCACTCCCCCCCCCCCCCCGCCCCACTGGACGCCTCAGGGATAAACAATATTTTGCCTCTAAATCCTCTCTAGTCCCTATTCCAGTTAAGCCTATAAGATTATCTCTTCGCAACAGGGGGTTATTATTATTTTTACTGTTGTCGTTGTTGTTGTTGCTGTTAGGGGGCTAGCCCTACAAGTCCCTGTGGTTCCTCATCCTTCAACTCCTATTTACAGCCTCAGCCTCCCTTGAAAAAATTTTTTGGCACCTCAGAGCTGTTCCCTGAATGCCTTCATCTTCTGCAATCACCTCACAGAATCACAAATTTGGAAAGGATCATATGGACTATTGAATACAACCCTCTGGTTTGGATCTCCAGCTAAAGCATCCTAGGATAGAGATGTCCAGTCTCTTCTTGAAAACATACTGAAAAGAAGACCTCAGCACTTCTCTTTGCAACGATTTCCATTGTCAAACTGCTCTTATCTCTCCCTGCTTTCAAAGAGGAACATGTGGTAATTTTGTTTGTCTGTTCATTTATTAAGTAAATAGCTTTGCCTTCACTCTAACACAGGATCCAATGGTGTGATCCTTTGTAGGGCAACTCTTTGTAGCTGACCTAGTGCACATTCTAGTAATGCCATCTACTACAAAGCTAGAATGAAAGATGCATAGTATACATAATCTTTCTGCCTCGCTCAGCATCTTAATGAAGGAAGATTATATGTACTATTTATCTTCAATATGTGGTTTATTTTACTTGCAAGCCTATTTGGCCCATTGTCTTACACGTTGCCCATCTACATACTTTACACTTTATGATGACAAAATGACTAACAATTTCTGTTGAAACAGTCCACAAAAATGGCCTCGCCTAGCCTATGCCTTTCCTAATCTTTGGACCACCAGTCCCACCATCCCTTCTACTGCTTGTGCTGCCCAGGAGTTGTAGCTCAAACTTTTGATGGGCACCATATTGTGCATCTTTCTCCTCCATTTTCCCCCATTTCCCATTCAGCACTCATTACCTGCATGGACATTACTGTGCTGGGCCAGTGAAGCTCTCAGACCAAAGCTTTTCCCACACACATCACATTTATATGGCTTGGCTCCCATGTGGCAGCGCTTGTGGCATTTCAAATATTCATTGGTAGAAAAATGCTTTCCGCACACATCACATCGGAAGAGACGCTCTCCTGAAAAAGGAAGGAATGAATAATTTTGGTTACAGTGTTATTCTATTTCATTCTATAGGAGAGTTTCAAAAACAACTGAGGATATCTTTTTTTCCACTTTTTCGCTAAGGCACTTTAATTTCTTTTTTCTCCTTGGATATATAATTTGGAGCTGTTTCAGTAATATTTACACACTTTTCTTTGTATAATATCTTGCAAAGTCAGCTATACAATCTAGGGATTGGCTTGTTGGAACCCATAAAAGCCAGAATAATGAGACATGTATAGCTTTGTCATTTGCCAAATTTAGGGAATGGATTCAAAGGCTTACCTGTATGCGTTCTCTTGTGACTATTAAGCTTGCCTTTATCAATAAAGCATGCCCCGCAGTCCTCACAGATATAAGGCTTTTCCCCTGTATGGGACCTATATTAAAGAAAGTTTGAAGGTACTGGTGAATACATCTCACTTGTAGTATTTCCTAGTGAGTGGCTAATTAAATATACTTTCCCAAAATCCCTTAACATTTGCAAAGCAACAGATAGTACTGAAAGGGCTCAAAGGGTATTGATTCAGCTGGAGATTTGAACGAAATTATCCTTAGCCTTTTTATAGACCACCTTTTTTATGGGTAATGCAATACGAAAGGTATATGGAAAACTTAAGATGAAATCTTCAGTTAACAAAAGAAAGCTAGCTAACTTCTTTGTTCCTTTTTAATGCAACTACTATAGAAGTTGTTTATAAACCATGGAACAGAATAATAGCTGGAAAGACAGTATCAAGGGAAAGAAAAGACTTCTACCAATGTATGAAAAATCCCCAATAAAACAAATGTTGCTGTAATGTTGGTTACACACACACACACACACACACACACACAATCGTTTTATGGCACTACTGTTGTTTTGGTATGTCTTCAAGTCATTATCAATGTATATCGACCCCAAAGAACCTGTGTGGGGTTTTCTTGGCAAGATTTGTCCATGGCTGTTCTTTGAGGCTGAGAGAGTTTGACTTATCCGAGATCACTCAGTGGGTTTCATGGCCATATGGGGATTTGAACCCTGTTCTTCTCAAATCACTACATCATGCTAGTTCAATGCCTTTGTTAGGCTAATAAATAAGAGGCAAAATAGTCTACAGCTTTTAAGAAATTCAGGTTTTTTTCCATCAAACAAAACCAAGCATGGAATGAAAAACGGGTCGGGATGAATGGATCTTAAAGTTATGTTGTCCACATGCTGCCATCTTGAGTAATTGGAAAGCAATGTCTACTGACTCATAAATGGGGTTCATTAGTAGACCTGATGATTTTAGTTGTGCATGAAACTTCTCCTTGGTTTGTTAAGAAATAGAAAGGCAACACACAACCTATATATTCAGAATATGTTTATCAAACAAGCTAAATAATGTTGCCCTGGGCCTGGCCAGAGGAAGGACAGCAAACTCGGGTTGTACTGTCCGCTTCTCAGGAAGAACACCATAACAAATGAGAAACCAACCTGGCCCCCATGTATTGGCCAGAGAAGGAACTTTGCTTTCTCCTCTCCAATTTTTTTAAAATTGTATTTGTCATCTTGTGAGTTTGTGGTCAGGGAATTACTTCTTTTTCTGTGTCCATAGAACATTGATAAAACATTAAGCACTTCATAAACATAAATATCATCTTTAAGCTGATGCACACTTGATTTTCACTTTATCATTCAGTTCCGTAATGTATGGCCAGAATAACTTGCAAAGAACTCTCAAAAGTGGCAAATCACAAATAGAGAACAGTGAGCTTCTAGATGGTGTTAAACTGCAACTCGTATTATTCGCCTTTGACTGACTAGGACCAATACGAGTTGCACTCTAACAGCATTTGGAGTCACAGATTGCCTGCCCTTACAGTGGATGCATTCAGAAGGGGAGGAAGATGAGACAGTAAAAGGCTGACCTGGTGTGAATCGTGAGCTGTGAAGGTTGAGCAAATCTTGAGCAGCAAATGGTGCACTGATACGGCTTCTCTCCTGTGTGGGTCCGCATGTGGAATACCAGTGCAGTTCTGGAACTAAGGATCTTTCCGCAGACCGAACAGAGGGGACGCTTCACCCTCCCTTCGTGTTTCCGGATGTAATGCGTCCTCACATCCCTCTTCCTTTTAAAGGTGGCGTCACAGAGGGTGCATGAAAACTGCCTGTCTTCTGTGTGGACGCAGGCTCGGTGCTCTTTACAGCTGTTGTAACTCGCAAAGGACTTGTTACAAATTTCGCACTGGTAGGCTTTTCCAGGCAAGGAATTATGGACATCTTTGCAGTGGTCGACATATTTCTTCCGCGATGTGAATGTCTCGGCACACTTGGTACAAGTTATAACATAGGCAGATTTTTTCACTGGTTTGTCTTGGTTTGTCTTCCTCACCATGTCATCTACATCTGATTTGTTTTCTTCTGCATCTAGATAATCTGAATCATCGTCAATGTTAGCTGAAGACATTTCATCACTCTCATGGCTGCCATCCCATTCTTCTTCACAGTCCCCTTCTCCTTCAACACTGCCTTCTACAACCACAGTCACATCTTCATCACTTTTAATACTCATTTCAGCAGAGTCCTCTGGGCTTCCTTCTTTATTGCCAGAGTCCATTTTCATAGCTGGTGAATTCCTACATTCTCCCTCAGGTACCTGAGTGTCTTTGCCCACAATTAATCTTTGCAAGACTGTACTTGCTACCTCATGCGCTGCTTTGCTATTCATGCCTGTTTCACCATCTTTCACCACATTGTCTCTCTTTGTTGGTGGGGCTATCATCCAGTAACCTGAAAGGGGTTTCCTGTCTTGCCTGGACTCATGTATTTTTCTGTTGGGGACAAAGTTATGAGATGATGAAATGAGATTATGATGATGGCGATGAAGAGGATTAAAATAATAATGCTAACAATAATAGTAGTAGTAATAATGTAAAAACCAGGTTTTCTGTGTCCAAATCAAGTCCACAAATAATCTACATATTAAGTCATGGGAATATTCTGATTGCACTGAAAAAAACTTCTCAGGCAAAATTTTATATCCCCTTAACCTAGAAATAGGAACCATGAAGTTCAACAGGACTGACTTTTGAGAAAACATGAATAGGAATTCCTGTGGTCCTGCCACGGCTTTTTTTCCAGTGGAAAACTAAAGCTTATCTTTTTCTAGTTAGCATTTTTTTCAGGCATGACCTTTTGAAATAATGTTCTTCATCCCTGCTTTTTAATGCCCTAATCTGTTATTTCTTAACTTTGTTTTGTAATATGTAGTCAACTGATTTCTTAGAAGCATACCAAATTGTTCAGTCAGCCCTCCACACTAGTTGGGATTAGGGATGCAGAATTCCCCACAAAAGTAGAACACGTATTTCAAAAACCCTACCATCTTTTTTTTTTACCAGAAAGAGGACTTCTTTAGGAATCTCTCAGTCCTCCAGCGTGACTCTATGGTCAACTTTCAGTGGAAGTTCGGACAAGACAGGAAACTATGATATTTCTATCAGTGGAGTTGCCCCTTTCCCTTTGCAATCCAAAACCAGCCCTTTTCAGAGAGTCAATTATGCAGTGCAGAAAGGGGGGGGGGGGGGGAGAAAGTTCTATAATGTTAGCAGCCATTCACTTGCTCACCATTGGATGCAGACCACTATACGTTATCTATTGCATTTTATATCTTTTGTTTTATATTAATTTAAGTATTGCCCAGCTATACATTTTCTAATAGGAGAAATCATAAAACTGTAAATCTAACAATGAGAATTCGTAAAATGCATACATGGGTAAGGCTGGGTACATAAGCTAGTTATTAGTAAATGGTTGCCTTGACTAAGGCCCCTTCCACACAGCTGAATAAAATCCTACATTATCTGCTTTGAACTAGAATATATGGCAATGTGGACTCAAATAATCCAGTTCAAGGCAGATATTGTGGGATTTTCTAGCTTTATATTCTGGGTTATATGGTTGTGTGGAAGGGCCCTGAGTCACAATCCCTCAGCTCTGAGTCACACTTTCAGCCTTAGAAAAAGGTGCAGACAATGCCCTTTAAAATAAATTGCTGCCTGGAGTAAGTCACATTTTTTTTACCTTGAGTCACACGTTTTCAGCCTCAGTAGAGGTTTGCCATCACCTCTCTTTTTAAAATATGTTTTCATACATCAATTGCTTCCTTGACTGTTGAAGAAGTTGAAGAAGTAGTAGCCATGACCCCCTTGTTGAGTGTTTTCATGGCCTAGCCATCTAAATGGCACCAGATCCCACCTTTTCTTGGAAGTCATAGTCTCTCAGCCTCAGAGAAAGTTTTCCATTTTATTTTTGGCTCTTTCTTTTCTCCCTCCCTCCCTATCTATATATTGTCCTCTTGTGGTCGCATCTGAACACTGCATACACACATACCAATAGATCAGTAGCTAATCATTTCTATGTATATACTGCCAATAATTACTTTTGGGGGCCCTCAATCCAAAATCAGTTGGGGTTTGTAGTTACAACCCACCAATTATTTTAATTTGGGTAATGAAGGGTATGTGTGCTCAGTTTGGTCCAGATGCAACAAGCCAGGTAGTGCAAACCAACCAACCAACATACATACTTTGACTTATATATATGGATTTTATAGAAAAGGATAGAAATTCTGAAAACAGATAAAATAAAATTTCATTTCAAAAAGTCTTGTTATTGGGACTAATCAAAATTGTGAACCATTTTAGGACCTTGTCCCAAGCAGCATCACTAAATAAAAAGCCCCAAGGAATGTATATAGCAATTCAGAGAACTGAAATGTTATGGGTCAGTTTGTACAAGTTGCTTCTAAAAAGCATGGTAGATTTGACTGCTTAGAAAAATATGTTTTGTTTGCTGCCCACAAGTTGTCTGGACTCAGATACAGAAGAAACCTAATTAATTCAAGAGCAGTGATAATACTGTATTTAAGTTACATGAGTTTGACCTGCAAAGTATCCTTTATACTAGTATTTGCTCAATACTGTAAAACAAAAGAAACCAGAAACTGAAAATTCTGTCAAATCATATTTTATGAATTTCTGTTGTCAGGACGTAATATATACTATCAAAGAGACAGGGATAAAGAAAAACCTGCCATTCCATATGATGAAATAAACACATTAAAAAGCATTACCTTACATGAGTATTAAAGGCAGATCTCTGAGCAAACCTCGCTGGGCAGTATTGACACTGGTATGGTTTTTCTCCCGTGTGTGTTCGAATGTGAACTGTGAGTCCAGTTCTGGAGCTGATAATCTTGTCGCAGTATGGACACCGCTGAGGATTTCTTTTCTTTTCATGCACCCTCCGGATGTGGTCGTTCACGTCCTTCTGCCGTTTAAACCTTTTGTCACACAGCAAGCAGGGGAAGCATTGCTCACTGTTGTGAACAGTGAGCTTGTGTTGCCGCAGGTTCTGGGAACTGGCAAAGAGCTGATCACACATATTGCAACTGTGCTTCACAACCACGTGTATGTCATGTTCCAGCTCCATGTGCGATTGATACTGCTTGGCAAAAGGGAAGGAGCGATTGCACTGGTCACATGCATATATTTCAGACAAGGCCTCTGATACATTGTGTGTTGTCTTCCCGAATTTGGTTTCCTCATGAACCCCCTTTTGGCCAGGCATTATCCTGTTTAGAACAATAACGGCTTCTTTCAAGACCACCTGGTTTGCTGAAGGGTGGTTGATCTTGTTTTCCTCTTTGCTGGTGTCAATTATGATGGGATCTTGGAGAAGGTCTGCCTCGTTGAGACCAGTTGTGGTTGCCATCTCATCTTCAGATTTCACAAGAGCCGTCTCTTCTTCAGAAGAATGTTCAGCTTTGCCTTCATTATTATCCCAGCTCGTTGATAGTTTTGCATGCTTCTTCCTATCCCAAAGGTTCTTCTTCATAGGTGCTGACAAAATGTGGGGCGGCTCAGTCTGTTCGGTTTGACTCCAACCAGTTTTACATCTTCTCAAAGGGACACTCAAATCTGAGTCACCATCTGCGTTCTTCATTTCTTCCAACACAGTAAGCAGATCCTGGCATTCAAATCTTTCGGCAACCTCTTTTATCTGTTGCAATCCGTCTGCTTCAATTTCTACTTCCGTCGTGTAGACAAACCTTAGGAAGGAGGCAAATGCTTCAGCATGAACATCCTGGAGGGTTACCTCGCAATCCTTGGCATTCAGCATCTCATCGCTGAGAAAGAGGCATTTAAAGTAATTGCTGGAAGCTGCTAAGACAGCCTTGTGAACAAAAAATTCCTCCTGCATTCCTGGCTGGTCTGTGTGTATTCTCACATCACAGAAGTGGCCAAACTGATAAAGGGAATGCAATGATCTCAGGAGATTGGAAGCAGCAACATTCGATTTCATCAAGACCTTCTTTGTCTCCATCCTATCAAACAAAGAAAATGTGCATTAAGAGAAGCTGAGCTGGCTTGAATTATCCTAATTAAAGTCATTTTTGAACATGGAATTTCACACATGAGGATTTATTGAACCTGATCCAGCTTTTGGGAATTTAGAGGATCTCACGATCCATAAAAATTAGACCAATGACATATATCTTTCTAGTCAGAAATAAACATCATTAAAGTAAATAGAATTGTTTTTTAGATATGGAAGTACCATATATGACTTAGGTGTTAGGACACACTTGTTTGTGTATTTAATTGCATATTGCCCCACTAATATCAATGTGGCTTACTTCTGAGCACATATAAGATTGTTTTTGTATTCTAACAAGGCGTATTGGGAGACATTTAAGCATAATTCAAATCCATGAGATTCAGCAAGACCAGGTTTTATTGAAAAGTCATGTAGCATCCCTCTAAGCCAGTGGTTCTCAATCTGGGATCTCCAGGTGTTTTGCCCTTTAACTTCCAGAAAATCCTAACAGCTGTAAACTAGCTGGGATTTTTGGGATTTGTAGGCCAAAACACCTGGGGACCCACAGGCTGAGGACCATTTCTCTAAGCCATATTTTTATTTAATGGTTTGTTATTATTTTATGTGAATGGATCTAGTTTCATCTCACTGTTTGGAAGTTCATAGGATAGAAGTGAAGGCAGGGAAGAAAGAAGGGATTTTTGATCCATACAGCAGAGAATAATTCTAACCTACATATAGTTTACACTAGTGGTAGTATTAGGTAGCAAATGCAAATTTGAATATCCCTCTTTAATAATGTGCCCATGCTTATATAAAAAAGCAGTATACCAAGGAAACATGCTGGTGACTCCTTTCCAAGTTTCAGACTTTTCACAGTGGGCCCTTGGTATCCTCTAGTTCCAGAAAACCCACCCCCCATTGATACTGAAACCCACGGATGACCAAATCCCATCATAGTAAAATTGTGTCTCTTACATTTTGTATTTTTGGAGGAATATTTTCAAGTCATAGATGGTTGAACACATGGATAAATCCAGTGAAATGTTGATTATACAAAGATACTTTTTCTGTTTGTTTTTTTTTAAACAAACCAGCTTCTTGGCTACAATGTGAGACAAACCATCCAAGGGAAGCTCAAAACTTTGGACCCTTTTTGTTGTGTGTGAGATGCAGTGAGATAGATGAATGCTGTTGAAGAAAGTGGTTTCTCTGTGCACATAAGACATCCTGGAACCAGTTCGAAGCCTGGATAGTGAGGACACAAGCCACAGATACATGTTAATGACTTTCTTTCACATGCTTTTGGGGAAGTTTATTGTCTGGCTGTCAAAATTTGAAGTTAGCATGGAACTGCATTGAATAGTGAGTGCAGGTGGGGCCTAGGAGAAGCTGCAGAGAGGTTAATAAAACCTTCCCAAATTGAGAAGGAAACAAAGGAAGGAGCAAATGTGTGTCTGAGGCCCCTTCTATGCCATATAAAATCCAGAGTATCTGCTTTGAACTGGATCATATGGCAGTGTAAACTCATATAATCAAGTTCAAAGCAGATAATGTGGATTGTCTGCTTTGATAATCTGGATTATATGGCAGTGTAGAAGAGGCCTAGGTCACATGTGTGCATCACATATTACTCGTCCCTTGCAATATAAACTGCTATATAACAGCGATGACAGTGTTGGTGGTGTGTGTGCTAAATTAGCAAAGAGACTGAGCCTTGAAACTACCATGTTTCTCTGAAAATAAGACCAGGTCTTACATTAATTTTTGCTCCAATTTTTTTTATCATGTCAGAAGCGAATTGAGACCATACTACAAGTCGCTTCTGGTGTGAATCGGCCATCTGAAAGGACGTTGTACAGGGGGTGCCCGGATGTGTTGCCATCCTGCTGGGAGGCTTATCTCATGTCCCCGCATCGGAAGCTAGGGCTGATGGATGGAGCTCACCCAGTCTTGCGGATTCGAATAGCTAACCTTCAGGTCAACAGTTCAGCCAGCAGTAGGGTTAATCCATAGTTGGAATGAATTAAAGTCTGTTTTAATAAGCGAAAGAAAAAAAACGCTCAAAAAATTCATGATCATTATAAAAATTATACAATTAGTCATGAATCAATTTAGTAAATTATGAATATTTAGGATACTCTTAACAATAAGGATATTTACTATCTTGGAAAATATTTCCACCCAGTAATTATTCTGGTTTTACAATCTGTAATTTTTTTCATGTACAAATATCAGTGCTTATTTGTGTACAACAACCTACATTGATTCATTTTTTAAAAAACTACATTTATTCATGTACAAAAATCTACCTTTCTTTGTATACATAAACCTACATTTATTCATATACAGCGACCTACATTAATTTATTTAATGTATCTACAATTTTGTACAAAAATCTGCATTTATTTGTGTAGATTTATTCAAATACAGTCATGTCATCTTCCTCCGGAATGTTGCCATAATGTTATGCTGATAATATAATTTATGTACTATTATTTATCATATATTATTATTATTTTATAAGTCCACATGTCAGCCATGTGTTGCATGGGATATTCTACCAGTACATGCCTCCATTTGGGGGGTTCTTCCACACAGTCATATAACCCAGAATATCAAGGCAGAAAATCCCGCAATATCTGCTTTGAACTGGGTTATCCGAGTCCACAATGCCACATATTCTAGTTCAGGGGTCCCCAAACTTTTTAAACAGGGGGCCAATTCACGGTCCCTCAGACCGTTGGAGGGCCGAACTATAGTGGGTTTTTTTTTAACTATGAACAAATTCCTATGCACACTGCACATATCTTATTATGAAGTAAAAAAACAAACAAAAAGGGAACAAATACAGCCTCAATGTTAATCATCATCATCATCAAAATAATGAGGGTTTGGAAGAGACCCCTTGGGCCATCTAGTCCAAACCCCTTTTGCTTTTGTGCAACAAAACATAATCAAAGCACCCCTGACAGTCACTCAATAATAATAATAATAATAATAATAATAATAATAATAATAATAATAATAATAATAATAATGGGATCTGCGCACATCATCCGAAAATACATCACACAGTCCTAGACACTTGGGAAGTGTTCGACTTGTGATTTTGTGATACGAAATCCAGCATATCTTGTTTGCTGTGTCATAATAAAATAATAATAATAATAATAATAATAATAATAATAATAATAATAATAATAATAATAAATCACACAGTCCTAGACACTTGGGAAGTGTTCGACTTGTGATTTTGTGATACGAAATCCAGCATATCTATCTTGTTTGCTGTGTCATACAATGATAGTAATAATGATAGTCAAGGAAGGAGTGCACGGCGGCAGCGGCGGGAAAGGGGCGCGCAGGGCGAGTGAGGAGGCAGGGAAGGTGAGTGGCTTTCTCTCCTCGCTCGCACCGCGCACTCCTTCCTTGACAGTGGCGGCAGGAAAGGAGTGCGCGGGGCGAGCGAGGCGAGAAAGGTACTCGCCTTCCCTGCCTCCTCGCTCGCCCTGCGCGCTCCTTCGCTGGCAGCGGCGGGAAAGGAGCGCGCGGGGCGAGCGAGGAGGCAGGGAAGGTGAGTGGCTTTCTCTCCTCGCTCGCCCCGCGCACTCCTTCCTCGACAGCGGCGGCGGGAAAGGAGTGCATGGGGCGAGCGAGGGGAGAAAGGCACTCAACTTCCCTGCCTCCTCGCTCACCCTGCATGCTCCTTCCTCGGCGGCAGTGGCAGCAGAAAAGGTGCATGTGGGGCGAGGGAGAAGGGAAAGTCCTTTTCCTCTTTCTCCTTGCCACACACACCTTTCTTGGCAGAGGAGGAGGGAGCTACCGCCCCGCGGGCCAGATAAATAGCTCCGACGGGCCGCATGTGGCCCGCGGGCCGTAGTTTGGGGACCCCTGTTCTAGTTCAAAGCAGATAATGTGGTATTTTATTTGGCAGAGTGGAAGGGGCCCTAGCCCGCTGCAAGAATCATGCTGGGCCTTAGCTCCCTTCCACACTGCCCTATATCCCAGGATCTGATCCCAGATTATCTACTTTGAACTGGATTTTGAGGTCCCTTCTACAGGCCCTTCCACACAACCCAGAATATCATATAACCCAGAATATCAAGGCAGAAAATCCCACAATATCTGCTTTGAAGTGGGTTATCTGAGGCCCCTTCCACACAGCTGAACAAAATCCCAGATTATTTGCTTTGAACTGGGATATAGGGCAGTATAGACTCATATAATCAAGTTCAAAGCAGATAATGTGGACTGTCTGCTTTGATGTTCTGGAACAAAAGCACATAATCTGGGATCAGATCCTGGCATATAGGGCAGTGTGGAAGGGGCCTTATTTTCTGGTTAAACGTTGTTTTGGGAGGGAAACAGGGTATACTCATTTGAGGCCGGGGGCCTTTCCACACAGACATATAACCCAGAATATCATGGTAGAAAATCTCACAATACCTGCTTTGAACTGGGTTGTCTGGAGTCCACACTGCCCTATACTCCAGTTCTAAGCAGATAATTTGGGATGTTATTCAGCTGTGTGGAAGGGGCCTGGGCCTACAGTGCCTTATAATCCAGGTTCAGAATGTGGGTTACAAGGATTTTAATCACAGATGGATATAATCCCAATGTGAGAAGGGCCTATCACCCAGGTCAGTGCAGTCAATCCACCTTCTGCAACTGGGGGCCCTTCAACACAGCTGAATAAAAGCCCACATTTTGTGCTTTGAACTGGGATATATGGCAGTGTGGTCTCAGATAACCCAGTTTAAAGCAGATATTGTAGGATTTTCTGCCTTGATGTTCTGGGTTATATGGCTGTGTGGAAGGGCCCCAGATGACAGGGCCATAAATAAAGTGTAGGCCCAGCCTTAAAGGCGCTGCCCTTGAGATCAGCCACGGCGTCCATAGAAAGCGCCCCGTGGAGACAAAGCGGGGGAGCGGCGTGGTCCAGGCCCCTCCCTCGCCTCCTGCCTCTCTCTGCTCTTCGCGAAGGGATGCTGGGCTGCCTAGTCCTAGTCCCGATCCTTGGCCCGGCGCTTACCTCTTCGCCTCCACTGGGGCGACACAGCCAAGCAACAGAAAGGGATCCTCTCCAAGGAGCAGCCAGGAACCTTTTTTTTCTGGACGCGGCCCCTTTATGCTGCGTCTATGATGCTCCCGAGTGCAAGAGCGGTCAGACGCCCTTCCGCCCGGAAGTGACGCTCCCGGTCGCCATGTTTAACGTGGACTAAGGGCAGCTCTTCCTGGTCTTTGTTTCTTCTTCATGTTTCGTCGGAACTCAGGCGTGGGGTGGGCCTGCTTTTCCACAGGCTGTCAAACCAAGGCAGCTTGACACCACTTGGATCTGCCCTGGCTCAAGGCTATGGGATCATGGGAGCTGTAATTTCACATCTTCAGAAACCTCCTCTGCTAAACAGGGCTGGTGCCTCGCCAAACTGCAACTCCTAGTATCCCGTAGCTATAAGCCATGTCACTTTAAGGCCCCCTCTACACTGCCATATACCGTCCAGATGATCTGCTTTGAACTTGATTATATGAGAGTGTAGACCAGGCATAGGCAAACTTGGGCCTTCCAGGTGTTTTGGACTTCAACTCCCACCATTCCTGACAGCCTCAGGCCCCTCAGAAAGGAGCCTGAAACTGTCAGGAATGGTGGGAGTTGAAGTCCAAAACACCTGGAGGGCCCAAGTTTGCCTATCCCTGGTGTAGACTCTCATAATCCATTTCAAAGCCAATAATGTGGATTGTCTGCCTTGATAATATGGATTATATGGTAATGTAAAAGGCCCCCAAGACAAACTGCATTAATTCGACAGCAAACCCAAGATGGACCTACACTGCCATATAATCCAGATTATCAAAGCAGATAATCCAGGGTTTTTCAAGGCCTCTTCCACACAGCTGAATGAAATCTCCCATTTTCTGCTTTGAACTGGACTATATTGTAGTGTGGAGTCAGGGTCCTTCTGCACAGCCACATAACCCGGAATATCAAGTCAGAAAATCCCACAATACAGTAGAGTCTCACTTATCCAACACTCGGTTATCCAACGTTCTGGATTATCCAACGCATTTTTGTAGTCAATGTTTTCAATAAATAGTGATATTTTAGTGCTAGATTCATAAATACAGTAATTACTACATAGCATTACTGCGTATTGAACTACTTTTTCTGTCAAATTTGTTGTATAACATGATGTTTTGGTTCTTAATTTGTAAAACCATAACCTAATTTGATGTGTAATAGGCTTTTCCGTAATCCCTCCTTATTATCCAACATATTCGCTTATCCAACGTTCTACCGGCCCGTTTATGTTGGATAAATGAGACTCTACTGTATTTTTTCAGCTGTGTGGAAGGGGCCTTAGATGACCCAGTTCAAAGCAGATATTGTGGGATTTTCTGCCTCGATATTCTGGGTTTTATGGCTGTGTGGAAGGGCCCCCAGACTGGCCCTATAGCCCAGGATCTGGTCCCAGGTTTTCTGCTTTAAACTGCATTATATGAGTCCACACTGCCAGATCATTTGTGGTAAAGATGAGAGAGAGGGCCTTCTCTGTCGTGGCCCCCCGGCTCTGGAACTCTCTCCCCAGGGAGATCAGGCAGGCCCCTCCCCTCCTTACTTTTCGGAAGAGCCTGAAAACTGGCTCTTCCAACAGGCCTTTGGCAACTGATCTCCATAGTAAAGGATCAACCTGTTGCCTATTTTATCTTTATTGCACTTCATTTCTTTAGCCAGCAATAGTTCCTTGTGTACGCCTTCCCCAGCACTTTAATGGGAACAATAACTCTGGTATCTACCTCTCCCTGATTGTAACTGACACTTGCACTTTTTGGCCCAGTTCTTTTTGGAGCCAACCCAAGATTTTATCAGTATATTTATTGTATGTGACCTCATTTATTTTATGATTTGTTTTATTGTTGATTGACTTGTTTTATTGCTATGTTTTTATATTGTCTGATGTCTGTGCTTGGCCCCATGTAAGCCACCCCAAATCCCTTCGGGTAGATGGGGCGGGGTATAAAAATAAAATTATTATTATTATTATTATTATTATTATTATTATTATTATTATTAACAGAAAACCTGGGATCAGATCCTGGGATATAGGGCCTGTCTGGAAGGGTCCACAGATCATCCACATTGAACTGGATTATGTGAGGCCCCTTCTACACTGCCATATAAACTCCAGATTATCTACTTTGAACTGTATTATATGTCATATAATCCAGTTCAATGCAGATCATGTGGATCATTTTACTTTGATAATCTGGATTTTATATGGCAGTGTAGAAAGGGCTCACATAATCCAGTTCAATGTGGATGATCTGTGGGCCGTTCCAGACAGGCCCTATATCCCAGGACCTGATCCCAGGTTTTGTGTTTATTCCAGAAAAGGCCCATGGGCTCTTCCACACCGCCATATAACCTGCTTTAACAATATCTGCTTTGAACTGGGTTATCTAGGGCTCCTTCCACACAGCTGAATAAAATCCTATATCTGCTGTGAATTGGAATATACTGCACTGTGGACTCAACCCAGTTCAAAGCAGATATTGTGGGATTTTCTGCCTTGATATTCTGGGTTATATGATATTCTGGGTTGTGTGGAAGGGCCTGTAGAAGGGGCCCTGAGTCCACACTACCCATATAACCCAGTTCAATGTGGATTTTATGCAGCTGTGTGGAAGGGGTCTTAGTCACAGTTACTGCTCCTGCTGTTGTTTTAATCACAAAGCAGCTAGTAAAATCTGCGGATGCTGTCAAACTATATGCCTCAAGCCCGACATTGTGAACTTACATTGAGATTTACAGCTCCAAGAACTTTTCCTTTGCCACCGGAGGCTTACGAGCATGTAAAATCCATTTTGGTTCATTTACAAGGTGGAAAGTGGGCATGACATACGCTCATTTTTGAGCAGAGCAAGGACAAAAGGAAGTGCTCAAAAATTAAAGACTGCCAAGATGCAGACAGAGGAGATGCCATATGTACTATAAATTACATCTGGGGGAAGAAAAAAACAGCAACAACAACTGCTGTTAAATAATTTGCCATGAATATGTTTAGTTAAAATATAAAGCTTCGTCTGTTTTAATGAAAATTCAAGGACCGTTCCCAAGTGAACAGCCGAAGCGCTGGAATGCAGTATTTCTAGTTGGCAATAGCCCATAAAACATTCATGCTTATGTAACAGTATTAGGGTTCTTCCTTTTTTCAAAGTGAAGTTGCTATTTATTTAGTTTGATTTATGAAATATGCCTAAGTCACACTTTAGTAATACATACACACACACACACACACTTAGCCAAAATTACTAATGGAACTTGTTTACAGAAACGGCATTCTCCACTAATGTTGCTCATGAAACACAGTCAACTAGACAAGAGCTTGTGAGGATTGCAGTTTGATCCCAACAACCCCAGTCAGTATTCCCAATGGTGAGGGATCATGGGAGTTGTAGTCTAAAACACATCCAGGGAAACCTATTAAGCCGGGCCCATTGCATGATCTGATTGTCCCTTACCATACTATTCTTTGGTTTGCAACATGATGTTATAATTGTTGTTAACTGCCATCAAGTTGCCTTCATCTTATGGTGAGTTTATGAATGGCATACCTTCAAGTTACCTTGTCATCAACAGCTCTGCTCAGGTTTTGTAAGCTCAGGCCTTCCTTAAGTCCGTCTTCTCATGATATGGTCTAAATACAACAGCTTCAGTTTAGTCACCTTGCTTCTAAGGAGAGCCCAGATCTGATTTGCTCTAGGATCAATTTGTGCATTTACAGATATATCACCCTTGTCAAATACAAGGTCTATGAAACGTACAGGCAAAGGAAACAATACATTTGAAAAAGGAAAATATTTGTTCTTTGCAATCAAACATGAAGCATATATGGTTGTAGCCATGTTTGTAATTTGAGCAGATGGACACAATAATGCAACAATGGAGATCCCAGGACATTGCATTTGCATTCACACACATACAAGGCTTGTGCATGTGGTGGAAATGAATCAACTGTTATTATTTCAAAGGTCTTCAAATTATTTCTGACCTATCACAGAGGGATTTTTTTTTGCAAATTTGTTCAGAAGAGTTTGTCTTTATCTTTCTAGAGGGCCCTTTCTACACTGTCATATAATGCAGAATATCAAAGCAGATCATCCACATTATCTGCTTTGAAGTGGATTATCTGAGTCTACATTGCCATAAAATCCAGCTCAAAGCAGATAATCTGGATTTATATTGCAGTGTAGGGCCCTTCCACACAGCCATATAACCCAGAATATCAAGGCAGATAATCCACAATATTTGCTTTGAACTGGATTATCTGAGTCCACACTGCCATATTATCCAGTTTAATGTGAATTTTATACAGCTATGTGGAAGGGGCCCCAGAAAGGGCCTAAGGCTGAAAGAGCATGACTTTCAGAGTTCGGTGTGGCTTAAACCATTGTATTCAGAGTCATAGTGCAATGCTTAAACCACTATACCACTTATCTCCTTTTTAATGTATATGCGAATGGTGGGAGGTTAAGACCCAAATAATGTTTTCCTTAAAATGTTCTAACCAGTTTGTGACACAAAAGGTTGTTTGTTTTTGCAACTGAAGCAGTCAGTTTAAGAAAAGAAAAATGTTTGATGAAAGTAGCGATGACATAGGTATTCTCTCCTTTTTCTTTGACTATATTACACTTTGCATATATTTTGGGTTTTTTTAATGGCCTGTTAACATATTTGTTGTTGTTGTTTTTTTTAACTTCCCAAGGAGTTGTGAAATATTCAGAGTTATTTTTTCTTTCAACACAGAGGCCCCTTCTACACATCTTAATAAAATTCCACATTTTTTGCTTTGAACAGGAATATATGGCAGTGTGGACTCAGGGCCCTTCCACACAGCCATATAACCAAGAATATCAAGGCAGATAATCCACAATATCTGCTTTGAACTGGGTTATCTGAGTCCACATTACCATATAACCTGGTTCAAACCTGATAATGTGGGATTTTATACAGTCGTGTGGAAGGAGTCGCAGGGCCCTTCCACACAGCCCTATATCCCAGAATCACAAGGCACAAAATCCCACATTATCTGAGTGTGTACTCTGATAACCCAGTTCAAAGCAGATAATGTGGGATTTTCTGCCTTGATTTTCTGGATTATATAGCTGTGTGGAAGGGCCTAGAGTTATCACAAGCAACAGCCTTTCAGCAAAAGCAGTTTTCCCAAGTCAGGGGCAAATGACCCAGGATGCTGAAAGCATTGTTGGCTGCAATGTAATTTTCTGTTCATTAGAGTTAATAGAATTGTAGAGGGAAGGAGTGGAGGCTTGGGAATCAGGAGGAGGAGGTTTTGACCTGCCTATCGCAGTCCCAGTGAAAATTTCTGAGCTGCTTTTCATATTGCATGGCCAGTCTAAAGCGTTTTGGTATTTGAGGCAGAGCGACAAAATATTACCACCCTATCAGGTCAGAATATTTCGTATGCAGAGCCAACTAAGTTAGTTTGACAAGTGTGGCAGTATGTATATGCACAGAGAGATGTATTCTTTGAAAAACCACACCTTAATCCCTCCTTATTATCCAAGATATTCGCTTATCCAAGCTTCTGCCGGCCCGTTTAGCTTAGATAAGTGAGACTCTACTGTACTTCAAAAGATACAAGTATAAATTCACAGAGAAATATATGACATCTTATAGAGTTCTGACAACTATTCTGACTTCCCGCTCCCCCCCCCCCCCCCCCCCCCAATTGTCTGAAAAGAACAAGCTAGGATTGCCTGGAGGTTCCCTTGATGTCACCACCTGCTGGAGGAGATTCCCTTGGTGGGAAGGAAGGCAGCTGATGGGATGCTCCTTGAGAGGGCACAGTCCAGGAGGAAATGGTGACATGGGTATGCTGATGAGTCCCTGATTAACTTAAGTGTTCAGTTCCATGTGAAACAAACGGTGCAAGACCCAAAAGATAAAGGTGATGATTCTGGACAATCAAGGGCTTGGCTGTTCCTTTAGAGAGTCAGTGGATTCATATTTGCTGATCCCCCTCTTCTGCAGGAGTGCCATACTCTCATCCTCAAGTTGAATGAACAAACATCCTGATCTCATCTTGATAACAAAGAGAATAATTGATCCGCATGTACACATACAGGTTCTGATATTGATCTGGCTTGGGAAATAGCTAGAGGAACCCTGGCTGTGAATTCCTTTCCCAAGGGATTATGCAAACTGTGGGCATAGGGAGATAGCTGCCTTCTAGATACATTTTGATACATTTCATTTGATACAGTTTATATTTTTAGCAATTGATACAGCACATAAAAGGCACAAGTTATACAAAAATCATCAAGTTGATACAGTTTATTAGAGGGTTAGATTTGATAGTACGTACTTTGGGGTATAGCTGGTACTAGGTCTATTCCGGAACCTCAAGTGCTTTGACATTTCATAGATTTGGAGCAGAGGAAAATGTTTTAATAAAAAGAAAGAAAATCATGTAACCTGCTTGCGGTCTCTTGATTATTTATAAATATTCGGCGTGGGGGGGGGGGGTGCCATGGCTCGACAACAACATTTTAGCCATGTTTAAATTTTTGAAAGGTTTTAATAAGAAAGAGGGAACAGGCTTGTTTTTGGCTGCTCCCTAATATTCATGCTGAAAAGATGTAAACAGAAGCCATCTTCTATGGATTCTGTAGCTACAGGATTCTGCATTGAGCGGAGGGTTGAAAAAGATTCAGGCTTACCAAGGTTGGCTTCTCAGACACTATCTGGTTTCAAAACTGAACCAGTTTGGGGGTTCTCAAAATTGTACTCCACCAACTTGAGGAGTTGTAGCGTGGGGGTGACTGAACCCCCTAAAGGTCCATTGCAGCTCTCAGCTTCTTTAATTCAACAATTAATTATTGCTGGCAAGGGGAAGGGTGTGCTCAGCCATAAATTCCTTCTGAATTGAAATCACACTGGCTCCCAAATTTTGCTAAAACAAACAACTACATACTCCCTTACAGAAGAATAGTATCCAAGGAGAACACCAGATGGCACTAAAACCTTTCTAGTAGCGAAAATGGGCCAGGCTGTTGAGAACATGAAATTTGTAGGAGGACCAATAGACACCACTCTCTGCCTCGCTCTCCAGCTCCTCAGCTTGCCAAAGTGTACAGTTGGCCAGGACGCAGCACTGTCTTGCAGCAAGTGGCAATATGAGTTCCAACAGCATGACAGATGGGTTCCCTGCTCCAAAACTTGGCTTCCCTTGCCTGTAAGAGTTGCATAACGGGCAGCTCAATCAGTCAGACTGTTCACATTACAATACATAATACATCTCCATGCTAACATGTCTGCTAATTCCCTGCTATTCTGTGCAGCTTCAGTTGTAGAACGCGAGTGCTCTAAAAGGTGAAAGTCCTAACACTGAGATGAGCAACTTGAGGCTCTCTATCTGCTATTGCAGAAGTTGCTAAATGCAGCTGTAACTACAGCTGGATCTACAGTGCCCTATATCCCAGGATTTGATCTCAGATAATCTGCTCTGAACTGGATTATATGAGTCTACACTGCTAGATAATCTGGGATAATCAGATAATCTGGGATCAGATCCTGGAATATAGGGCAATGCAGATCCAGCCTCAGGCCCCATCTACACTGCCATATAAAATCCAGATTATTTGCTTTGAACTGGAATATATGGCAGTGTAGACTCATATAATCTAGTTCAAAGCATATAATCTGGATTTTGTATGGCAATGTAGATGGTACCTCAGTGCTCTTTTGAGGGAAAGCAACATTTGTCATTTATCTCACTGAGGTATTAAAAAAGACCAGAATTGGCTCTGCGGTGGAGAGAGTAGAGAAGGTCTGTGCCTTTTTAGATTATCCCTGGTTGGACTACGGCCCCTTCCACACAGCTGTATAAAATCCACATTGAACTGGATTATATGGCAGTGTGGATTCAGATAATCCAGTTCAAAGTAGATATTGTGGATTACCTGCATTGAAGGGCCCTAAGATCTTGTCTTTCACTACTCTATTGAGAGAAGGGGGACCTTCTTTTTGAAATAAGAGTTAAAGCCTAATGCTTACATTGCCCTGTGCGTAAGTCAAACCTAGGTTTTGGGGTCAATTTTTTGAGCCGTGTTTCTAGTCTTTTACATGATCTGCACAGTATTATTATTAACTTTATTTATGCCCAATGCCTCTCCCCTAAATTGGGATCCCCCCCCCGCCCAATATTAATCTTTGTGATCCCACAGAGCATCTTTCTCCCTTTCATTTGCTAAATGAAGTGAGAAATGTGCTGCGATTTCTATTGTGGAGATGGTTGGGTTTCTATGTTAATTGTGAAAATGGGTGTGGGGGTCCCATGCAGTCGCATGCTGTCCACCTGCAGCCTAGTATCAATATTACCCCCTTCCTGGTTACCACTTCCTGGCATTGGACAACTGCCCCGAGAGCAGGCAGGTTGGGGAATCTTGGGAGTATGAGAAATCTCTTCTGCTTTCTCTAATTATGTACGAGTATTTGTGCTAAGCATGTATTCGTGACTAGGAAAAGAAAGGTGAGGTGTATCTGAAGTTGGCAGGAATGAAAGAGAGAGAGAGAAAGAAAGAGAGAGAGAGAGAGAGAGAGAGAAAGGTGGGGTCACAGGGGTGTGCATAAGAATGCAAGGGAAGGGCTGTAAGTTAAGTGGCAAAGCATATGGTGTGCATATATAAACTCTCAGGTTTCATCCTTTGCAAATCTATATAGACTAGAGGTGGGGGTAAGACAGTTGTCTAGTGAGACTGGAATGCCATTACTTGTCAATGCAACAATACTAAACTGGAGAGGGATGAGCCCTTTGTTAAGGAGTGTGTCTAGTGTCTTTCACACTATACAATTATCTATATATATAAAAGAGTGATGGCATCACGGCGACCCACAAAACAACAAAACTACAGGCCCCCCAACCTCGAAATGTGTCAACACAACCCATCATCCACGCCTCTAGGTTGATACAATAAAAAGAAAAGAAAAATAAAGTCCTAATTAGAGAGAGAGGAATAATTGCTTTTATCCAATTGCTGCCAGTTAGAAGGCTAAGCTCCTCCAACTTGGTCTCCTAGCAACCCAATAAAAATAATAAAAAACACTAAAAAATTAATACAATACAATACTATAATAACAGAAAATAACTAAAAATAATATAAGAAAATAATAAAATATAATAAATAAAAATATAACTTACAATAAAATTAATAAAAAAATGCAAATAACATCAAATAAAAATTACACAACAATTTTTAACCAATACCACCACCACTTTGCCACAGCAACGCGTGGCCGGGCACAGCTAGTGGCACTATAATTCATTTCAAAAGCCCTGACTCTACAACCAATGGAATTCTGAGATTAGCAATTGAGAGAGGCCATAGTAGGCTCTCTAGCAAAATGCCTTTCCACTCCAAGGGCCTTTTGTGTCTATTAAATTATAGCACTATGATTCCACTTTAACTGCTATGGTGGCATCCTTAAGAATCCCAGGGCTTGTAGTTTGGGTCTTAGGCACCGGAGGAGCTCTGAGAAGAATCCCAAAAGAGACTCTCTTCATTGCAAACTCCATGTTCCATAAGATGATGATGATGATGATGATGATGATGATGATAACAACTTTATTTTTATAACCCACCTCTATCTCCCTGAAGGGACTCGGGGTGCCTTACATTGGGACCAAGCCCAGAATACAAGTATACAAGATATAAAATAAAAACGTATAACAACAATATAATAAAAGCAATTAAACCACAGAATAAAAGCATCAAAACACATCAATAAGCATCAAAGAACTGAGTAGTGGGATAAATAAAATTACAAGGGAAAGGGCAGGGCTAGTGCAAAACGCAAAACAATAGGACCAGGAATGGGAATAAAGTGCTGGAGGTCGGAATGGTAAACAATTCGGACTGGGCAGTGATAAATTACGAGCTGACCTTTTGTTCAAGATGGAACCATGGTAGTTAAAGTAGAATCATGGCACTATAACTCTAATGAGAAAATGTTTTCAGGCTTTATAAATGGCCTTATTCTTAGGACTCTTTCACACTCCAAAATGATAATGCTATAATTCCACTGAAAATGTTATGACTTCACTCTATGGACTTCTGGGAATTTTTAGTACAGTGAGTACTAAAACTCTCTGGCAGAGAATTCTAAAATCTTGTGAAAACAACAAATCCCAGAATTCCGAAGAATGAGCCATGCCAGTTGAAGAGGAATCATAGTGCTAGATTCAGTGTGGAATAGGACACAGTCCTACTGCCACTAGAATCTCATTTGCTGGAAAGGTGCCTGAGGCCCCTTCTAAGGTAAAGGTAAAGGTTTTCTCCTGACATTAAGTCTAGTTGTGTCCAACTCTGGGGGGTGGTGCTCATCTCAGTTTCTAAGATGAAGAGCCGACGTCCGTAGACACCTCGAAGGTCATGTGGCCGGCATGACGGCATAGAGGCCCCTTCCACACTGTCATATAATCCAGATTGTCAAAGCAGATAATCCAGATTATCTGCTTGAATGAGATTATATGAGTGTATACTGCCATATAATCCAGTTCAAAGAAGATAATCTGGATTTTATATGGCAGTGTAGAAGGGGCCTGTGAGGGTTTTTCCTATGGCCATACTTCAAAGGTGAGGCTGACCCTCTTTCTGTTTTCCTTTTAGCCAGAAAACAAAGGCTGGCTGTACAATTAATGCAATTTGATATCTCTTTAACTGCCTTGGCTCAATAGAATAATGGGAATTGCAGTTTGGTGAGGCACCAGCACTCTTTTGCAAAGAAGGCTGAAGATCTTGTAAAACTACAAATCCATAATCCCACAGCCTTGAACTATGAACATAAAAGTGGTGCAGCAAAATTGCTAATAGCAAAAAAACTGGAAAGAAAAATAGGAAATTTAATTAGAAGAATGGTACAGGAAATTTGGAACATAGCTATTAATGACAAGCTGACTTGCAATATTCAAATTAAAAAGAGAATATCGAAACAAACAGATTTTTGGAAAAAATGGGGAAAATTTATTGAGTATGTTTTTAATGAGGGAAAAGCGTATAAGGCGGCAACACAGGCAATGAAATTTTGGACCTGTGAAACAATATGAGTTGGTTGGTCCTGGTGAAGAGGGCACAAAATAAGGGTAAGAGGAAGAGGGGGAAAAGGTATAATAAATAAATAAATAAATAAATAAATAAATAAATAACAAAACATGTTTAAGTAGATAAAAGGTGTATAGTAGAGAGATATGTAGTAAGTTGCAATGGAAAAGTTTTAAACTGATAAGAAATATGCTTAAAGATGTTTTTGATTTTTCCTTTTTTTTTACTGTCAGATTGTATACAATATGACATACTCCTTTGTCTAAGATATTGTAAAAACAGGAAAGAATGTATACTTATACATTTTGCTTGATAAATTAATTAAAAAATTAAGTAAAGTGGTGTTAAACTACTTCTACAGTGTTCATGCAGTCAAAGACCTTAGTTTTTAGATTCCAGACTCAGTTATAGTTGAAGGGATGGTCTGTTTCTTTGTATTATCTGTTTTAGCTGAATTTGCTTTAACTTGAGTTTTGCTATGGCTAGCTGCCTAAAACGCCAACTTGTTGCAGAAAGATGGGATATAAATGCTAATGGGTGAATGCCTGAATTGGTACAAGGTAAGATCCTCTCATGTTAAAATGTAGAGCAGGTGAATGTATGCAAGAAGGCAAAGTAGATGTGGGTTGGACATGAACAAGAGGATGAAGATGATCTATATCAGGCCTGCACCACTTGGCAGTAGTAAGGGGCCAAAATTAAAATAGGCTAAATCTCTTTGAACAGCAGATAGGTTTATGAGAGGACACCCATCCCTCAGAGCAAGCAGCAAAGCAGAATAGTCTCAATAGACCTGACTCCCCTCAGCATGGTGGCAGGTTGCAGTCCTTTTCTGAGGAAAATAAGTGCCTCCGTTCTTGTCTTCTTCCCTTCCTTTCTCTTTGCCTCTGGGGTGCTTCTATGGTCTCCTCCTCCGGAGGGGAAAACCACCAACTCTGCACCATCCGTTTCTCTCATTTGTGAGGGAGAAACTTTGCTTCAACATGAAAGACCCCACAACAACTTCATGGTGAAGCGAAGTTCCTCCCTCATAAACAAGGGAAATGAATGACGGTGGAGGTGATTCTGCCACTGGATGAGAAAGAGACAACAAAGGCAACTCAGAGGCAAAGAAAAAGGAAGAGTGGCAGAGGCAAGAACTGAGGCACTTCTTTACCACCTCCCTCTTGCTCTAAAATAGCCAGTCTAACGTTAAATTCTAACGTAACCTGGAGCCTCCCTGAAAAAATGTCCAATTCCTCTTGTAATTTCATCTCTGCTCCCCACTGCTATAACCTGAGCCCAACAACATTCCCAGGTGATGTTTCCAACTGAAACCAGCACTTCCAGCATCTTGACCAGTGCATCCCCTTTGCCACAGGTTAGTTTGGGATCTTTGGGGCACAGAGAAAGGAAACATGAAGAGGTAAAACACTAGGAGGTGGAAATGACAGGTTCTGATGGCTACTCTGCTGTGGAGATGTATGTGACCTCCCTCTCTAAGGCTTAGGCTTAGAGCCTCTGTGGTCTGCACCAAAGCCCCGGGCTGCATGTTGTGCAGGCTTGATCTGGTTTAGAAAGGTAAGTCTGCATTTTTATGGCAGTATTGGTTCTTTTTTCTCTAATTCAGTGGTTCCCAGCCTGTGGTCCCCAAGAAATAAAATATGGTCTGCGGCCTCACCATTACTATGCTGTTGCAACGAGAGCGACTAGCCTTGCGAAACTCTGTTATAGTGCCGAGGCAATGAGGATGTTGGGAGGGGAGAGTCTGACTACTCACAAAAGGCATGACAACAAGCTTCCTGACTGCTGCTTCTCCTCCTCCCTCCGTCTGAGTGGAGCCATTCCATGTGCTGTCTGGAAGTGGGGGCGCCTTGGTGTTTTAGTTCCTGGGGTTATTTGGGTTGCTGATTCAGAAAATTGCATTGGATAGACCACATCAGCTCTAGATTATTAAATATGATTTTCTGTGGGCGAGCAGATGGCGACTACTGGATGGCATATGTTGTGTAACAGAAACTAGAGCTGATGGGGGTCTATCCAATGCAATTTTCTGACTCAGCACCTCAAATAACCAAACCGAATCTAAAGTTGACCAAAAACTGATTCATAATCATAGAATCATAGAATAGAATAGTATAGTTGGAAGAGACCTCATGGGCCATCTAGTCCAACCCCCCCCCCCCCCCCCCCCCGCTAAGAAGCAGGAAATCACATTCAAAGCACCCCTGACATATGGCCATCCGACCCTTTTGGTACTAATGTTGGAAAGTAGTTCCTGGTCAAAATGGTCTCTTGTCAAGTGATCCTGGTCAAAAAAAGGTTGCTCTGTTGGGCATATTGTGCTTAAACGTATACTGTTGAATTTTTAGAGGTTATGTGTTTCAGTGTGTTGTCAAAGGCTTTCATGGCCGGGAACACAGGGTTGTTGTATGTTTTCCGGGCTGTTTGGCCATGTTCCAGAAGTATTCTCTCCTGACATTTCGCCCACATCTATGGCAGGCATAGACAACCCTATGTGTTTCAGGTTTTCATCTGAAAAGTGTTATTCATTGCAACTAGAATCAGAATTAAGTATTAAACCATATAGACAATTACTGCAACCATGTGTGTGATTCCACTATATTTCAGAAGATAAAATATCTATCTTATTGAAAAGAAAAAAGTTGGAAGAAAACAAAATGTAATGACTAGAAATAAGAAGCAAAACAAATTTCAACCTTTCTTTATTATAGCACTTTTTCTTTGGGAGATTTTAATGCCTCTATGTCTTTTGAAGAAAAGTATTGCGCAACAAAACTTAGTAATGGTGTTTTCACATATATATATTTTTCTTTAGGACTTTGTTTACATGTGTTGTTCAGATGGGTTGTGTGGTTTCCATGGTGTTTATTAGATATTGTATATGAGAGGTATCATAGCCCTCTGGTTGTGTGTCTATTATGTGTGATGGACTGGCACAGTTCCAGGCACAACAAACACAGCAGTGTATTTTGACAGGTCAGCAATGACTACCTATGAATCATATGCTTATCTTGGATAGATGGAAAGGAGATTAGACACACTTACTTATTTTGCATTTTACATTAAACATTTATATGATAATTTCCCATAACACTATGTAACAAAATTTGAAAAACTTTCTGTTCCTGGTTTGGAAGTGTTATTCATGTTGTGCAGTACTGACTTTGAAAGTAGTTGTTATACTCCAGAAACTTCATTTTTGTGGCTGCCACAAACCATGTTGAATTGGTTGAGACTCAGTGAGATATTCATTGAAAAACTATAGTAAAATGTGCTGCAGGATGTCCCGCAAAACAATTTTTTTGCAGTTTAATAAACTTATTCCATTTTTAGTGAAAGAACCAATTAGGAAACAGCATTTATAACCCAGGAACAAAAATCGTGATACATAGTGTAATCCAATGATTTTTCATATAACGTTTTCCCACAAACAGCTCCCGGTACAACAAACACAGCAATGCTATTTCAACAGGGACAGGCAGTGACTCTCTATGAGTCATATGCTTATCTTGGATAGATGTGAAAATGAGATTACACAAATTTATTTATTTTGCATTGTACATTAAACATTTATATGATGATTTCTCATGATGTGTTTGGAAATAGGTCTATCAGTATCTTCCAGCTATCATAGGATGATGGAACCTCTTGGCTCAGAGGCAATAAACCTTTAAAAATCATTTGTGTAAAGGTGTCAGTAGGGGAGAATTTTTCCCTTTTTGGCCTATTTCCCCCCAAATAGGGGAATAAATGTGTGCGTGGGGGGTAAATAGAAGCATTTCATTGGACATTATTGGAAAAAGGAGGGATTTTGGCAAGACCCACATGGTACTGTCTTCCTTAATTGTCTGTCTTTCAATAGCATACATAGAAAACGGAAATAGGATGACCTGGATAATCCTAACTTTAGTACAGTAGAGTCTCACTTATCCAACATTTGCTTATCCAATGTTCTGGATTATCCAACACAGTCTGCCTTTTAGTAGTCAATGTTTTTGTAGTCAATGTTTTCAATAAATTTTAATGTTTTGGTGCTAAATTAGTAAATACAGTAATTATTACATAGTATTACTGCGTATTGAACTACTTTTTCTGTCAAATTTGTTGTAAAACAATGTTTTGGTGCTT
Source organism: Anolis carolinensis (assembly GCF_035594765.1). Taxonomy (NCBI): domain Eukaryota; kingdom Metazoa; phylum Chordata; class Lepidosauria; order Squamata; family Anolidae; genus Anolis; species Anolis carolinensis. Next base: position 163,946,707 of record NC_085841.1, read on the forward strand.
AATTTGTAAAATCATAATCTAATTTAATGTTTAATAGGCCTTTCCTTAATTCCTCCTTATTATCCAACATATTCGCTTATCCAACGTACTGCCGGCCCGTTTATGTTGAATAAGTGAGACTCTACTGTATTCAATTATATATCTTAACACTTCAGGCTCTTGCCTACTTCCTTCATAGGTGCCCTTCCAAGTCTTTTCTGACTGCAGCCTCCATACTATTTACTAACAGAGCAAAGATATGGACAATTTTGAACTATTTTAATACTTTCATCTTCTGCTTTAAAGGTATGAAAATCATCTGCAGACATTATAATTTTTTGATGTTCAGCTGTAAACCTGCCTTTGCACTTTTTTTTGGTTGACTTTCTTCATTTATCGTTTTGCTTGTACTGTAATGTGTCAGCTTTGTGTATGAAATTGTTAATGTTCTTTCCTCAATTTTCATGCTTCCTTCCTCCAAGTCTAATCCTACTTTATGTATGATATGTCCAGCATATGAGTTAAAAAGGAAGCATGATAAAACCCAACTGGAAAACATTTCATTTCTCCATATTCTGTCATGATGATATAGCCTCTTGCCCTGAGTACATCAGGATAAACAAATGTTGTGGCAAACACTTTTCTTTAAGAGCAATCCATAGTTTTTCATGCTCCATATAATAAAAAGTGTTGCTATAATCTATAGAGCACAATGATTATTTGATGCACTCCAATGCCAATGCCTGCTTGCAATATGATCCCCAGTGCCTTTTCATTCCTTGTTTGGACAACTAGCATTTCTTACTCCATATTTGGTAGAAGTCTTTGGGCACTTCCAGACAGGATTTAAACCTGTGCTGAAGCTTCGGTGTGAGTTTAAGTCCCCACACCTGCCCCCCGCCTGAAAAATAGGCTTTCCCGGTGGGGTATCCCCATGCTATCCTGGTAACTTTCAGGATGGCATGGGGCCACTCTACCCCTCTTCCTCAGAAAATGTAAGGCAGTGGGTATGCTCTCAGTTCTTTGGGCTCATGGAGCCCGAAAAACCAAGGGGGCTATGGGGACTAACCAGTGGGTAGTCTGTCAATCCTCACAGGCCCCATACCCCATTAGTCTTGGACCTTTTGGGAAGGCCCAGATCTAATGGGGTATTTAATTAATTTGGGACAAAGCAGGGTTTACCTGCTTTGTCCCAAATGAATTCTCTTTTACTGGAGGCGTTTTTGGAGCCTGTCTGGAAGGACCTTTATTGTAGAACTTTGAAGATCACTTTATTTACATAGGAGCTGTGGTGGTGACATGGGCTAAATCCTTGTGCCAGCTGAACTGCTGAATTAAAGGTTGAAGGTTCCAATTTTTGAGATAGGGTGAGCTCCCATCTGTCAGCCCTAGCTTCCCATGCGGGCACATGAGAGAAGCCTCCCAGCAGGATGGTAACACATCCGGGTGTCCCCTGGGTAACGTCTCTGTAGATGGCCGATTCTCTCACACCAGAAGCAACTTGCAGTATGTTCTCAATTTGCTTCTGACACAATAAAAAAACCAACAATTTTATTTACATGAGAAATTAATGCAATTGCCCTGTGGTTACCGCCATCCTTGATGTCTTCTTTCTTTTGGATTGGAATGCATATTGAGTGTTTCTAATATGTAAACTGTTCTTTTGGTTTCTATATTTGTTGAGAGATTTTAGTTAGAATAGAACAGATTACCTCTGTGTAGATGGAAGCAATTCTATTGGTATGCCATTTGTTCCTGGACTAATACGTATTTCTCCCAAGTACTTTGAATTGAAGAAATGTCACAAACGTTGAACATGGGTTCTGGAGAACCAGTAGTTGCCACTTTGTGATAGCTTATTAGTTCTAAGAAAAGCATTACAGAATCTATTCTTAATGAGGATTCATAATGGCATTTCCCCCCTTTTTAAAATTTACTCTCCCAAGTTGAAGTGTGTGTGTGTGTGTGTGTGTGTGTAGGTGAAGGGGGTAAAAATTTTAAAAAAGGGGGCAAATGCCATTACTAATCCACTGACATCACTTATATATATTACACAATTAAATGCACTTAGAAAAGACAACTTAAATACCAGATAGATTCTAAAAACACAGCATAGTAAAAACTAAACATGTACAGTGAAATCATAATCAGAGCAACAAAGAAAACATTATGCACAGAAGGAAATTAAATGTTGATGATCTTGAAAGGAATTCATATAATCTTAATACACCCTTAAAGAGGGTTTTTTTAACTATTGCCAAACTTTCTTTATCTCTTGTGTAAATGTTGCAGGGACCTATTAAGAGAAATTTCTGGGAAAGGAGTCAAGTGACATGAAATCACTGCTCTGTGAAAACATACCACTGGGCACATTTCTTTCAAAGTGGATACTGCCTAGAGAGATAATCCATGTGTGTTTTAATAACCATTCCAAGCCCAATAATCTTTCTCCCCTTTCCTTACTTCTTGGGCTAATCTCTTCTGGTTTTCACTGAAGTGTCCTTTCCTGTAGACCAAGGACAGAATACAAATAGTCTCCTTTTGTTGAAAGATTTCTAGCAGTTGAAGAGGGAGAAGTTTCAGCCTTCCCCATTCTGGTGATGGAAGCATTGTTCTGATGGAAGGATTTGGCCCAAATGCTTTACCATAAATATATTGGACAGCTCATATTTTATATTGTTTGATATGTTTACAATGGTTTTGAAGTTTATTATCAAGGTTTAATTGTATTATTTGAAACTCTGATCAATGACAAGGCTAGCTTTATTCTGATTAGGAAATAATCCAGAACAGAAATGCTCAGGTCCAGCTCTGGATGCCGCCGAGCTGCTCAGACACTGTCCCAACCCATGGCAGCAGTCGGGGCAAAGTCGAGATGGGCCAGTTGGGCCAAAATTGGTTTGAGCCCACACAACTGTCACCCTCACCTACTGCTGTTACAGCCAACTAGAGAGATCTTGCCTGTCACTGGTTGCCTTTGCTGGCATCATAAAAAGGTATCTATGCAACTGTGGAGACAGAGAGGTTTGATCCAGAGCTCACCAGCCAGTTCCTATAGCAATGGGGACAACACAACTCTGATCCATCCCCTTTTCGCTGCACCGCTGCATACAAGGAAAAGAGAATGGTGACATTGGCCTGTGTGGACAGTGGATCAGTTCATTTTGGAGCCAGTCTGCTGTCCACACTCACCCCAAAGTATGGGATAACTTTGGAGTTTTGGTGAAACTCCAGAGAATTCCTCAACAGTGCTTCACAGGAGGTTAAACTGCCTTAGCTAGGTTGACCCATGTTAAGCACAAGAAGTCTCTGCATGTGGTCTGGACATCCATATTTACACTTCGGGTCCATTTCAGAGTAGAGGGATACATTTGTAACATCTGTGATATTTCTTGCAGTTCTCTGTTGCAAACATACCAGTGCTATGCTCTCAAATACTGTTGCATGCAAGTACTCCAGGTTATTTATAGCCTGCATCACTGACTTTTCATCAGTCTTTCTGCCCCATAGAAGCAGCAGTAGAATTTAAAAGAAAGTCAGCTAACTTGTTTTTCAGGAGATATGGCATTTCACTAAATATAGGTGCTTAGACATGAAAGGCCAACTCATGCAATATATTTCGGCTCGCCTTTGACATGGCGACATTTTTTGGGTTGGAAATTGCTGTGTAGTTCTAAAATGCTATAAATCAGTATAACAACTCACTTCCTTCCCTTCATTTGTCTTACACAGAGATTGGGAAAATTAATTCTTTGGACTACAGGACCCATAATTCTCCAGCCAGCAGATCCCAAGGCCACTATGGCTGGAGGATTCTGAAAGTGATGGTCCAAAAGGCAGTTTTTCCAGTCACTGGATATATATGTTCAACAGCAGCCATAGGGCATGATATATATGGACCATCGACCAAATGGTTTTCATTTTGCTCTTGAAACGTTATTGACACATTCCAAAAGGCAGTGCAGCTCAGCTAAGCAGCCAAAAAATGTTTCTGCTGACTTTGAAGAGCTGCCATCAGCTGTCATGGATTGGACGTCACTTCTAACAGTACTTGAAACCTATCCAATGCAAATTTGGGGAAATATTTAACCTGGTAATCAAAATACTTATTAAGCAGGCCTGTAGCCGGGGGTGGGGTGGGGGGGGGGGTGTTAGGGGTTCAACCCCCCCCCCCCCATTTTTCAGGTTAAAAAAAAACCTGGTTTACTCATGAATTTTAACTGGTTAACCAAATCCCCATGCTAAGTCTATGGGACACAAAAAATTAAGAGTCCCTCCAGGCACTATCTCAAGCAGATATTAACTGGTCTGTAGCCGAAAGGGGGGGGGGGTTAGGGGTTCAACCCCCCCCCCCCCCAAATTTTCAAAACCCTCCCCGATTTTTTTTCTGGCTACGGCTATGCTATTAAGATTTTGTCATGATACAAAATTATACATAATTATGCAAAAGGAATCTTAGATAAGAATTTCGATTTTAAACCTGAATATTATTTGTTAAATATTACCGACTTTCACTTAGAAAGAAATGAAGATATATTATTTTTTTCACATGACAGCAGCTGCTCAAGCTTTAATAGCTCAAAGATGGCATTCAAAAGATATCCTATCGGAAGATGCATGGATCACCAAATTAAGGGAATACATAGACATGGATACTATGACCTTTTTACTGCAAGATTATACCAAAAAACAAAGGACAGACTGGTCACCAGAAAAAAAATTTTTACAAGGGAAACATCAGATTAATTTTGAATATTGGTCAGAGCAAAGATAGACATGCGTTGGACCAAGAATGTGCGGGGATATGGGCAGAGAAAATTTATAGCATAATGTAAATGAATTACTGCCCCTGTGGAATCGACCAGAAGTTATTGGTGTGCTTTTTGTTTTTTGGCTTTCCCCCTTTTTTTTCTTTTTTTTCTGTCTGCTGGCTGTGTGTAATAATTATTTTTATTTTTATTTTTATTTTTATTCTTCTTTTTTCTTTCTTTCTCCTTTCCCCTCCTCACAATTTTTGTAATGTAATTCCCTAAATTTCTGGAAAATCAATAAAAAACTATTTTTAAAAAAAAGATTTTGTCATCGTGACTCAGGTGCAAAACTGGCTTACTTAAGCGTATTTTTGCAGGATCTTTGTGTTGTTGCGTGCCTTCAAGTCATTTCCATTAACAGTGGTTCTCATACAACAAATGACTTCAGTCAGTCAAGCTATGGAAATTACCATATTTCATTGCATAATAGTCACCAACACATAATAGACGTATCCCCATTTTTGGGCCCCAGGTTTTGGGATTTTACAATTTCTCACATAATAGTCACACCCTCGCCCATGCACCTACCCCTTGGAACAGCTCCTGTCGCTTCTGAGGGACAGGTGCATGGTGGATGAAAGCCGAGAGCGGGGAGGCTTCTTTCAGCTGCTGCCAACTGATCAAGGCTTCCTAGCTGTCCCCAGCAGGCGGGCACACCCGTATGCCATCTGAGGAGAGCTGGGAGGCTTCGATCAGCTGGTGGCAGCTGAGGGAAGCCAAGGGCTGCAGGGTCTCCCTTGGCTGGTGGCAGCTGAGGGAGGCCTTGTAGCTCTTGCCAGCAGGCACACAGGCAATTTAGCATCTAGGGGGTTTCCCTTGGCTGTCTGGCTGCCAAGGGGAGCCCTGTAGCTGCAAACAAGTTTCACCACATAGTAGTCGCACTTTCCCTTTTGAGGGAAAAAGTTGTGTGACTATTATGTGGTGAAATATATTTTCCTGGCATGACAATTTGGACTACATCCTTGGCCTGGCATTCAAGGTTTCCTATGTTTGTCATCAGTGGTGTCACTAGAGTTGTTGTTACCGGGTGCAGTAATCTCATGGCATTACCTGCCTGGACCTCCTCCTGTACCAGACAAGACTGCAATATGGTAGCTAAAATACCAGAAAAATTACTATAAAAAGCAGCAAGGAAAACAAAAATAAAAAACCCAAGACAGTGCTTGTTTGTAGCACTTACAGAAGAACCCGTGTGATCAAATAATACATTCTGGCTGAAATAATGCATAAAAGATTTATAGATAACTAGCTGTGCCCAGCCATGCGTTGCTGTGGCGAAGTATGGTGGTATGGGAAATAAAGTATTGAGGAATTGGTGGTAGTTAAGGTAATAGGTAAAGGTTTGGAGTCCAGATAATCCAGTTAAAGCAGATAATATAAGATTATAAATGGGTTATATAACTGTGTGGAAGGGCCTTGAGTCTACACTGCCATCTAATCCAGTTCAAATCAGATAATCTGTATTTTATAGGCAGTGTGGAAGAGGCCTAAGTGAGGCCTAACTCTGCCTGTACCCTGGGCTGATTGGGTTGCTAGGAGACCAAGTGGGCGGAGCTTAGCCTTCTAACGGGCAGCAATTGGATAAAAACAATTATTCCTCTCCCTCTAATTAGGACTTTATTTTTCTTTTCTTTTTGTTGTATCAACCTAGAGGCATGGATGAGGGGTTGTGTTGTCAATTTTCGAGGTTGTGGGATGTTTAGTTTTGTTGTTTTGGCGGTCACCAGGATTCCATCACTCTTTTATATATATAGATTTTGGTGTCACTCCTTCTGTTGGCATTATCTGGTGTGGTTCACAGCCTTTGTGCCCCTTTAGTGATATTGTTTCTTAGTTCCAGCAGGTGGGTTTAACCTTTGATTAAAATCCAAGCTGGAGAAGAGCTTTGCAGAATACAGTACTCATGCTGAATTTGAAGTGAACCTTGTAACTGGTCAGAATACATAACTGTGAGTTAAATTTAGTGACACTAGTTAATAGTCCCACCATGTGATCTTCCCGTTTCACATGTCACTGAAGCAGCTGACATGACCAAGGTAAGGCAGACACTACCTCAAAGTCATGTTAATACCTCATTTCCTCATTTCTTATTTTATGTGTCAGTATCTCTCTCATACTATCCAACTATATAATGCCATGTGATCTTCCTATTTCACGTGTTACTGACACAGCTGACATCATCAAGGTAAGGTGGACACTACCCTAAAGTCACAGGTTAATACCCCAATTTGTTATTTTATATGACAGTATCTCTCTCACACTATCCAACTACATAGTGCTTTGATACCACTTTACATTTAGGGCTTCCACACAACCATATAATCCAGAATATCAAGGCAGATTATATACAGTATCTGCTTTGGATTATCTGAGTCCACATCGCCATATAATACAGTTCAATGTGGATGTTATACAGTTGTGTGGAAGGGGCCTAAGGTAGTTCTGTAAGAGAGATTTGGTGCCTTACCAAACTATAGATCCCAAGAACCCAGAGGATGGAACTGTGGCATTCAAAATTATATAATAGTAGTGCTATAATTGTGTAGTATGGAAGATGTTGGAGATACCTTGGAACAGAAAGAACTTGCTCGCTTTTCCAGCCATTAACAGTTAAGTTATTCAGCAAGACTGCCAGACAGTGTTGATGGCAAAAAGTTATTGCCAAAAAGTAGAATTTCAGAAGTTAATTTATCCTCCGGAGACATATACTGTATACTGGAAACCACCATGTGTCATTTTAGGAAGTATTTAAAGCATCCTATAATTAAAGTCCTCTGGAATCTCTTAATCTTCTTGCCCACACCCTTAACAACATTCTTAAAGTCAGAACAGACATGTGTTGTGGAAAAGGGCACAAATGGTATCTTCTAAGACTGGTTCATCCTATGAAATATGGGAATCTTATTGTAGAGAAGTTTTGTGTTAAACAGAGATTATTGATATGATTTTATTTATTTGTTTGTTAAGGGAAAAGGGAGTTATTTATTAGCAAGGAAAAGCCTAACATTGAAACTAGCTGGAAGCAGCATTTGGTAGGTTGCCATGGTAACACAGCTTCCCTTGGGAGAAAAAGGGGGCGTGGCTAAGTTGACAGTTAGAGTATATTCCCTCTTTTTTTAAAAAGGAGTTGCTGTGAGGGTTTAAAAAGGACAGTGGCTGTTAGGTTTTGGAAAGATTAGGAGCTGTGGAAATCAGCTAAGGACGGCAGCTTATTGTTCACGCAGGGGAAAGGCTGGTGATATAAGTTGACCGGGTGTTTTATTTACTGTTCGAAGAGAAGTTATTTAAAATATATCCATTCAAGAAAGACTACATTGTAACTTAAGATCCTGAAACGTTTATGTATTGGAACCATACGCTTATGTACAAATAAAGATTGAATTTTGTTATTGTTCACAAAGATCAATCTCCTTGCCTCTCTGTAAGCCTGTTACCTCACGTTGGTGGCAGTTACCGTACCTATCTATATAAGTTACCATACTTTCCTATATAAGTTACCATCTCTACTCATTTAAACCCATCAGTTCTGTTATCCTTCCTTATCCCTAAATCCTCCCTGTCATACACTCACACATCCTCCATCCCTCCCTCTCACACACGTGCACATCTCCTCAATTGGAGGCAGCAGTGGGATTTAGAAAAAGGATTTCCCCTGCCTGAGTTGAGTACCACAAATTGGGCTCTCTTCAATTGGTGGCAAGCGGCGGGATACGTTTAACATCTCAAACTAAGTGCCTTAAGACCACATAGGAAGAAATCGTGAGGTAAAAGTTAAGAAGAATGGCTACCAGACTACAAAAGAAATTAGCAGGAGAGGCTAGTGAATACCAAGGACATAGTTCGGACTCTGAGCAAACCCCTGAGACAAGGGAAACCCTTAAATATAAAATTGAATTGAGAAAATTAGAATTGGAGGATAAACAAAGAGAGAGAGAATGGGAGGAAAAACGATGGCAACTAGAGAAGGAAAAAGAAATAGAACTGAAACGAATGGAATTACAAAAAGCCAGTCAGACTGAGGAAAAGGAGAGAGAGTTAAAAAAGAGGGAATATACTCTAACTGTCAACTTAGCCACGCCCCCTTTTTCTCCCAAGGGAAGCTGTGTTACCATGGCAACCTACCAAATGCTGCTTCCAGCTAGTTTCCATGTTAGGCTTTTCCTTGCTAATAAATAACTCCCTTTTCCCTTAACAAACAAATAAATAAAATCATATCAATAATCTCTGTTTAACACAAAACTTCTCTACACTTATTATTGGTTTTTATTATGCTTTTATAACAGGGACCTTGCATTTTCTGTATTTCACTGTTGATCTGGCCCCTTTCATATTTAGGAATGGAGGCAATCGTGTCTGCTTCTCCCATTCTTGTTCTAAAGCAGGGTTTTGCAGGATTCTAGTGTTATGTTAGGCACTACAAAAGTTATTCTAAAGTCCCCAAATTTGTGCTGAGCAAATTTCTTGTATGCAAGACATATCAGGAAGAAATGATCTGTTGCTTTGTTGGTTGAATTATGTCAATGTGCCAAAGAATATAAAAATTGACTAGCCAAAAATGTATCCTTGATCAGAAAAATGACAAAGGTGACTTGGGTAACATATGCAAATATGCAGGCTTGTACAAATACGCTTCCCAAACAAAATCATATAACTTCTGAACCCCCTAAATTAGCTGAAATGAATAATATATTAGTAAAGGTAAAGGATTTCCCCTGACATTAAGTCTAGTCGTGACCGACTCTGGGGGTGGGTGCTCATCTCCATTTCTAGAGCTGGCATTGTCCGTAGACATCTCCAAGGTCATGTGGCCGGCATGACTGCATGGAGTGTTGTTACCTTCCCGCAGGAGCAGTATCTATTGATCTACTCACATTTGCATGTTTTCAAACTGCTAGGTTGGCAGAAGGAGGGGCTAAAGCGGGAGCTCACCCTTATTTTCCCTTATTCGAACTGCCGACCTTTTGGTCAGCAAGTTCAGCAGTTCAGCAGTTTAATCCGCTGCACCACCAGGAGCTCCAATTATATATTAACAACAACAAAAAGAACTTCACTCAACTATGCTCTATAGGAGGGGGTTGTATTGCTTCAGTGAACTACAGATATCAAAATATTGTCTAATAACAAGCATGAGAGCATTGTATGTTGGCCATGGAAACACCTCATGATGACCTGTAATCCAACTATTACAAGATTTTAGTGTTTTCTGTGGCAAATGGGTATATATGTGCACTTGTTGACTTATGGCAATCCCATGAATTTCATAGGGTTTTCTTAGGCAAGGAAAACTTAGGGGTGATTTTGCTAGTTTTTACCGCTGAAATATAGACCACAGCACATAGTAGTTGTTGGTGGTCCCACAACCCTACTAACATTTATGAAATATATAGAAAAGTGTTAATATTGAAAAAAGACTACACTTGAGATGAGATCTAAATATAGACAGTTACTAGTAAACAATTAGAATACCTAGTACCGGGATATATTTAGTCTTCTTTAGCCATTAAATTGTTATTTACATAACCAGGGTAACTAGAAAATTATACAATTACATCACAATGCACAGGGATTTTTTTAAGCCACAAAGATCATTTATGGCCCAACAAATCATTGCACACACTCTTGATGTTCATTAGATGGAACCAAACTTCTGTAGGGCAAAATATATTGCACTATGTTGGAAAGAGCATTACCATAACCTCCTTAACTACAGTTCTAACGTAGCCGAAGAGGTTTTCTCGCAAATCCCCCAAGAACAAACCAGGGATGAACTTGCAGCACAGTCTAGTTTGAAAGAAGTCAGTAAATTCATCAACCATTAAAAATAATAAAGTTAGTGGACGTGATGTGATCCCTGCTGAACTCCTTAAATAAGATGAGCCCCATCTGACACAACAACTCCATAAACTTATTGAAAAGTGTGGGTGACTGAGAAGATCCCAGAAAACCTCAAGGATGCCATTATCATCCCTCTCTTTAAAAAAGGTGAAAGAACAGGCTGAAACTACTGAGATATCTCCCTTTTAATCTGTGCCAGAAAAATCCTTGCAAGAATTCTTGCAAAGTGCCTTCCACTTATTTCGGAAGACATCCTCCCTGAATTTAAAAAAAGGCTTTCACTCTTCCAGAGAAATAATGGATACGATTTTCTCTGCACAACAGTTCCAAGAAAAATTCAAGGAACATGTACATGGCATTCATTGCCTTGAAAAGCCCTTTGACACAGTGAATCGTAATGCTCTTTCTCTAGACCATCCTCTTGAAAATCAGATGCATTGATAAATTTGTGAATACCTTGCAGCTCCTCCAAGATGACATAATAGCAACAGCAACTGCTGCCAAAATGACTCATGCAAAATAGGATCAGGTGTCAAAAAGGCATACAGTAGAGTCTCACTTATCCAACATAAACAGGCTGGCAGAATGTTGGATAAGCGAATATGTTGGATAATGAGGCATTAAAGAAAAGCCTATTAGGTTATGATTTTTACAAATTAAGCACCAAAACATCATGTTATACAACAAATTTTACAGAAAAAGTAGTTCAATATGCAGTAATGCTATGTAGTAATTACTGTATTTACGAATTTAGCACCAAAATATCACGATGTATTGAAAACATTGACTACAAAAATGCGTTGGATAATCCAGAACATTGGATAAGCGAGTGTTGGATAAGTGAGACTCTACTGTACTTTATTGCTCTCGCCTTATTTTCCATCTTCATAGCTATGATTCTACTCATTGTTGATAGGAAACTTCCCACTGATGTGGAAATTACCTTTTGGACAATTGGCAAGTACGTTAATCTGAGCAAGCTGAAGGCCAAAAGTAAGGCCACAACAACTTCTGTTATAGAACTCCAATATGCTGATGATAACATAGTTTGTGCTTATTCAGAGGAAAACCTGCAAGCCACTTTAAACACTTTTGCAAAAGCGTATGAAAAGTTTGGCCTCTCACTGAACAACAACAACAACAACAACAACAAAACAAAGTACATTTTAGATAGATGTGGAGAGCACATTACTTAAAATGCATGGTTTAGTGGAATGAGTGGCATAATTATCACAATGTGGCAGCTGTGAAGGAAACACAACACTCATATTGGCTACTAGAGAAGAAATAAGGGACCCACAGAACAGCTAGGTATGCTATCCAGCAGATTGGGACAACGGCAGCAGTGGTGTACCTCTGCCTGGCCCTAGGCTAGGCTACATGGGTAACATGGGCTCAGGTGCAAACAATCTGATCCTGATGTGCTGGATTAAATTGGCTTGGGCAATTCATTCTGCTTATAGCAAACAGACTCTCTTACCTCTTTCACAACTTGTGTGTGTGTGTGTATCTGTATATAAATCTACACATATAGCTGTATATAGATCTAGATCTACACAAATATACACACATTCAATAAAGTTGCAACCAAATGTTTACCCAACTTGGCATTTGACTCATTGACTTAGTGGTGCAGCATGGGTTTCTTTAGTACCAGAGCCAAACCACTAGAAAATCAGGTGTGAAGCAATATGTTTAAATGATGGGAAAGCAAATATAGGTTAGATATTGGGGGAAGAGCAAATTGATGGTGCAACACCCACAGTCACGTTCCATCCTAGAGCTTTCTTTGGGCCTGGCAAGAGGTGGAAAACATTTGAGAGAACTATTTTTTCAAAGTCTAGTGCAAAGATACAAAACTTTACAGAAGGCAATATTTTTCCTTTTAAAAATTGTACTTATGTAGCAGCACAAACATGAAGTAGTTTGACTCACTATATGGGCTGGCTTTCTCATCTAAATATTTCTTTTGGCTTGAATCTAAAGAAATGGGAAAAAAGGTGAATATTGTGCTATTCTGAAAATGCCTATGCAGTGTTTACAAGTGGTGGGTTGAGGTTCTCTAGCAGTTTTGTGTTTTTCCCTGGACAAGACAGCAATCGAGTTCTTGTTCATTTTTTGATGCTTCATCAGTGGAGAATTCCATCTATATGTTTAGGTACTTTTGGATCCAGTCATGTGAATTTAACTCTTAGGTGAATGAAATCAACATTTTAATTAACTTTCTAGCAGTATTTCTTTGAGGAAACCACATTTCCAATCATAAAATTTGCAGCTTGGGAAAATGCTGAAAATAGAGACCATAATATTTAAGCAGTGTCCTGTTTTGCTCTAGAAACAGCCTTACAACACAAGCAAAAGTAATAAAAAAGTTTACTACAGCAGAATAATAATAATAATAATAATAATAATAATAATAATAATAATGCAAACAACAGTAAAGGAAGCAGAACGTAAAGTTCAAAAGCAATGCAAGGTCTTACAGCAGATGTGAAACAAAAGTCTTTGGCAACAAGACTTCACAGCAGACAGGAGTAAGAGTCTGTGGCAAAAAGTCTTTTACCAAGCCAAAACTGGAGCTGTAGTATGGAACACATACACACCAAGTAGGTCAGTTGCTGCCAGCACTGACTACTGGCTTTGTTGCTAATTTATATTCCTGAGCTCCCAGCACAGATGTTCCTAGGATGAGGTCTAATTGCTCAGCATTTTTGCTGTGATTCTAGCTGAACTTCTCATTTCTTTGCCATTCTAAAAATTTAGGGACTTGTAGTATGTCTTCCTCATCTTCTTCCTATGCTTACACAATTGGAAGGTTGACTACAAATCTAGAAACAGCTAGCTTATGTGCCTTTAAAGGGCCTTATCACATTTGCCACACATCATGGCGAATCCATGGGGTTCTGGCAAGGGGCATGGAGAACCTGTTGCTCAACGCCATACATTGTCTGACTTACCACTGACCCCATCCCACAGGGAAACCGTCCGCTGCCCAGATTCCCCCTATTGTTGCAAAGGCAACATGGGAGCCTCGTCAGAAGTAGATGTACACCGTGTAATAGGCTCTGTGGTAAAAGGGGAGAGCCAGGGGCTTACAAAGGTATGATGAGGTTGAAAGATAAGTTATTTTTTGGGGGACAAATCACCGGAGATGGTGTTAGTTAAAAGTGCTCATTAAAAAATTATGCCAATGTTATAAAAGAAAAGGTCGGACAGGAGACTCAGGCGGAATTTACACTGCCATATGATCCAGTTTTTTTAATTCAGATTATCTGCTTTAAACTGGATTATATAATTTTACACTGCCATATAATCAAGTTCAAATCTGACAATCTAGATTCAAAAACTGGATCATATGGCAGTGTAAATGGGGCCTCACAGGGGAACAAGAACATGTGCTGCCAGCTGCTGCTCCCTCACTCTGCCTAATGATAGGGCTGGGCTGCTTTCAATGCAGAAGAGGGAAACACCTATGAAAGGTTGAAATCTTAAGACGATAATTTGTGGGCACGACTCCCTTTGTTGCCATGTGTTGCATTCATGCAAAATTAGCCTCCTTCCTCCTAGTTACTTTCCAACTCTGGAAAGAAGTATGTGAGTCCCCATATCTCCCCCCCGTTGGAGAAAAATGGATGTGGACATGGAGTGGTTTTAACCAAAAAAAATTGCTGGCAGTGGAGCGGGGAAGAAATTAAGCAAACTTGTCTCCAAAGACAAAACTTTCATAGGAAAAAACCCTGATGGGCAAGGAGTAGGAAATCCATACATATATTTCCTAACATTAATAGTCACATAACACACATCCAGTATATATGAACTTGCTGGACATAAAGGGTTATGCAATGCCGCTTCCATTTAGGGCACTGTTCTGTATAGTTCAGTTGGGGTCTAGATACTCATCTGCCTCAACCTGGATTTACGCTAGGGTGCATTGAATATGTTTATAAACGAAAACAATAGGGCTCAAACAATAGAAGAATTTTGGCAAGAGGCTGAGTTTCATTCCCCCACACAGCCGAAAGTGTGGGAGTAGATTGTGTTCCAGAAGAAAAGTGTTTCTCTGGACATACTGTATTTACAGGAAATTAAGTCTGCTACTAATAGGGAGATCTCTGTGTTCCTAGCTGGCATTTCATCCCCTGTTGTGAAATGACAAGTGGGGAATAACACCTAGAGACTATTGATTACATAAAGACCGATACACTTAGATCTGGAATCTCTCCTCTCTTCCCCTCCCTTCCCAAGTATGCTCAGAGATAAATCTCCTTCACTTTAGAAAAGTCTTTTTCCCTAGTGACAGGAGCGACTTGAGAAAATTATATAGCTGTGGTGGGCAAAGTCAGTCTATGGGCCACAACCAGCGTCCCAGGACCTCCTTGAACGTCCTTGACCCTTTCTGATGCCCTGCTCTCTGAACAGAAAATGGCCCAGAGTGCCCACCAGTGATTTACTATGTGAGTTAAAGAGGGAGACAGGAAATAAGATGATGAAAAGAGGGAAAAGATGAGCGAGGAAGGAATGTGATGGGGCAACAGTCCTTTGGTTGGGTTGTTGTGAGTTATCCGGGCTTCATGGTCATGTTCCAGAAGCATTCTCTCCTGATGTTTTGTCCACATCTATGGCAGGCATCCTCAGAGGTTGTGGTATTTGTATAGGAAATGTAACATCAGCTGACAGGCAGGCTGCAAGCTTTTGCTACTAAATTAATGTGAGTGGCTCACATTAATGTGAGTGGCTCATATTTGAGTGGTGTTGGCTTCTCTTCTACTATAGTTGATGGTCTGTAGCACTTCTTCTTAAACTGTGGGTTTTGACCCCAAATGAAGTCCCATTAGCTCAATGTTGGGGATCCAAAACTTTTTCTGAACCTCACCTACTAGCTGTTTCAGACATTTACAGAACCTGTTGTGCGGTGTTTAGAGTATGCTCTGAAGAAGATACTCCAACTGTACTTCATAAAAAGGAAAATCAGCCTGTTTAGCGAGCCATACAATGTTGAAGTATCTTCTTCTGTTAAATATTTGATTTTTACACCAATTTCATATACCTATACAGACAGTCCCCACGTTACAAACATCCAACTTACAAATGACTCATAGTTAAGAATAGGGGTGAGACAGCAAAAAGTGAGACCCGCTGAAAGAGTGGGGAAAAGGTGTCTCCACTGAAGGTTTATCACTAATCTTTATTTCCACAATGGAGCCCCCCAGTGGTGCAGTGGGTTAAACCCTTGTGCCGGCAGGACTGATGACTTGAAGGTCGGGTTGCTGACCTGAAAGTTGCCGGTTCAAATCCAACCTGGGGAGAGCGCGGGATGAGCTCCTTCTATCAGCTCCAACTCCATGTGGGGACATGAGAGAAGCCTCCCACAAGGATGGTAAAAATATCAAAGCATCTGGGCGTCCCCTGGGCAACATCCTGGCATCCCCTAGGCAACGTCCTTGCAGATGGCCAATTCTCTCACACCAGAAGCGACTTACAGTTTCTCAAGCCACTCCTGACACGGAAAAAAAATTCCAGAACAAGCTTATTTTTTCCCAATTATCATCAGGACAGAATGTGCGGTGAAATCTTCAGAAAAGGGGCACAGACATCAAAACAAACACCACGGAGGTGTTAACCCTTACATATATATTCAATTTAAGAACAAACCTAGGGCCCTTCCACACTATCATATAACCCAGAATATCAAGGCAGATAATCCACACTATCTGCTTTGAACTGGATTATCCGAGTCCACATGGCCATATAATCCAGTTCAATGTGGATTTTATACAGCTGTGTGGAAGGGACCCTACAGAACCTATCTTGTTCATAATTTGGGGACTGCCTGTATACCTAGGGTCATGCAAAAAAAAAAAAAAAATTCAAGGGGTCCTGAATGGAAAAATTTAAACAGCCATGACATATGCTGATTTGAATTACAAGTCATTTTCATAAACTTTGGCCTAGGTCAGGAATGGGAAATATGCATCCCTGCAAGTACAGTTAAGAGCCCTTCCACACAGCCCTATATCCCAGAATATCAAGGCAGAAAATCCACAATATCTGCTTTGAACTGGTTTATCTGACTCCACACTGCCATATATCCCAGTTCAGAGCAGATAGAGTGGGATTTTATTCAGCTGTGTAGAAAGGACCTTAGATATCATTAAAAGCCAAAGTCAACATTGTTTGTGGCATTTTTATGGATGGTTGTGGAGAGTGAAGAAAATCATTAAGAGAATAGTGTGGAAAGGAGGGAGACTTGACCCACTGGAAGAAAGTTGGGAATTAAGTGAAATAAAAACTCTTTTACTAAATCTCTATGATGTTTTATGGAGCTAAATAAGAAGAACTAATGTAGCATGGAAGTGGTTTCCAGGAAAGAGCCAACATGCTTTCATGTCATTTTTCATCTTATTGTTAATAGTCCACAAATCACAGGGCCCCTTTGTCATTTCTAAAAAGTAAATCCCCATCTTTATGAATACAGTAGGCACCATCTGTGATGATCTAACTGAGAAAAATTGTCTTGCTAAAAATGTTGGGATCTGAAATCATGACCTGGGTTGGAACAACTGCAGAGATGGGGAGGGGCCATGCAAATCATGTTACAGGTAAAACCTTAGGAAAGCCCACAAGTGACTGTTGTGCCTGCAGTTTGAGTCCTTTTGAGGAAAGGGGATCCCTGTCTGCAGAGGCCAGGTAAGAAATCATGTTTCCTTGACAGGATGAATGTTACAGCCTTGAAAGAATGGGAAACACGATTGATCTCAGATAGGCGTGACTAGTGAGGAATTATTAGATGCAACGGCATTGATGCTGACAATGAGTGTGTCTGGAAGTCCTTTGTTTGAAGAATCCAGTTTATAGAATAGCTTGACAAGCAGATAAGACATATCTGTAAATGACAGCCGTATCTCTCACTGTATTGCCATGAAGTGCTTGAGGTGCTCTGGCAATGCAAGTCAACCAACCGGTTAGGAAAGGAACAGTGCAGTTTGCAAGGGAGAGACTAGGGTCCTTCCACACAGCCCTATATCCCAGAATATTAAGGCAGATAATCCACACTATCTGCTTTGAACTGGATTATCTGAGTCCATACTGCCATATATTCCAGTTCAAATGACATGTTGAATTTCCTGCCTTGATATTTTGGGATATAGGGCTGTGTGGAAGGGCCTTAGTTCAAGTGTAAGTAAATGCTTAACAATTTTCTATTCTTCCTGCTTTTTTCTTTATTGTTTAGACTCCCGTCTCTTCCTGACTCATTCTTTTTTTTTCTGGCAAACCATATACTGACAGCATTGTCCAATCCTTGAAAAACTCCCTATGGACACAATGCTTCAGATTTTGAAATCATGGACTTCATTGTTTGCGAGGTGGAAAGGGATGGGAAGTCTGTAACTGGGCTCCTTGAAAAGAAGTGAGAATACTGGCAAAGAAGGAAGGTAAATACAAAGAAACAAATGAAGGTAGGCTAGGAGTATCTTATGATTTTGCGGGGGCAGATCTGTCATTGGCCAAAGTGAGGAAGCTACCAAACACAACAGATTTGAGAATGTCATTAAAAAAACCTGCAAATTGTTAGTGACACATTGGATATTTGTGATTTTTTAAATTTATTTGTTCGTTTTGCCCCCATTGCCAAAATAACTCAATTGTCCTTGGATGCTTGTATGTTCCTTGGGAGAGGGCAACATTTGTTTTATTGACTAAGGGCCCTTCCACACAGCCCTATATCCCAGAATATCAAGTCAGAAAATCCCACATTACCTGAGTGTGGACTCAGATAACCCAGTTCAAAGCAGATATTGTGGGATTTTCTGCCTTGATATTCTGGGATATAGGGCTGTGTGAAAGGGCTTTCAGGCAACAAAATGTCTTATGTCAGCCCTGGGTAGCATCTACACTGAAGAAATGATACACTACTTTAACTGCCATGGCTCAATGCTGAGGACCTCTGGGATTTGTAGTTTGATGAGACACCAGTACTATTTGACAGAAAAGGCAAAAGACCTCAGAAAACTACAATTTCCAAGTCTCTATAGCATTGAACCATGGCAGTTAAAGTCCTGTCGAGATGCATTCATTATATAGTGTAGGCATGCCCTCTGTCTCCTATCAAACATCTCCCTGGTCTTAAGATGTTTGAGGTTTGGGCTGTAACTTTAATTCGTATTATTTAATGTTGAGGGAGTAAGAAACAAAACCCCTTGTCAACCAAAGTCTAGAAATAGTTAACATTTATCAGCTAAAGTAATTAGTTAAATTAACTAACCCTGGAGCCTTATTGCACGAGGCAGGTATATTTCAGTTGCATCAGGATAATAGCATCATTGGTTGGAGCTTATCACAGGACATCATTGCTCTTGTGTTGCTCTCTCATACCGTTTCCCCTAAAATAAGACATCCTCAGAAAATAAGACCAAGTAGAGGTTTTGCTGAATTGCTAAATATAAGGCCTCCCCCGAAAGTAAGACCTAGCAAAGTTTTTGTTTGGAAGCATGCCTGCCAAACAGAACACCAGAGCATGCAGGATGGGTAAATGTACCTACCATAGAGTGTTGTACATGGAAATAATGGTTGTAACAAGAAATTCTTGATAGGATTCACAGTTTGTTTGGTTATGCTGGATTGTGATGACAACTACTGTACAGTATACAATAAATGTTCATTTTTTTTGTTCAACAATAAATGTGAATTCTTCTTCATGGAAAAATAAGACATCCCCTGAAAATAAGACTTAGAGCATCTTTGGGAGCAAAAAATAATATAAGACACTGTCATATTTTCGGGGAAACACGGTAGCAGTGGTTCTCAGCCTGTGGGTCCCCAGGTGTTTTGGCCTACAACTCCCAGAAATTCCAGCCAGTTTACCAGCTCTTAGGATTTCTGGGGGTTGAAGGCCAAAACACCTAAAGACCCACAGGTTGAGAACCACTGCTATAGAGGAACCGGTGCATACCACTGAAAAGTACCCCATCTGATGAGGTCGTAACATCCTCTCTCTCTCTCTCTCTCTCTCTCTCTCTCTCTCTCTCAATCTCAAACTCTCAAACTCTCAAACTCTCAAACTCTGTCTCTCTCCTAGAAATGTAAGAAAAGCAAAATAGTCTCCTGGTTTATGAAACCATAACTCACCTTTCTTGATATTTACTCCTTCAGACATAATTCCTGATGTGGGGATAGATCAGATAATTATAGTAGCTGCTATCTTTGCTCTGCAACCAATTAATTACATCTGTGAAATCTGTTCTATCTGATCAGGAAACACATGCCACCACAAGGGAAAAAAACTTTTTAAAATGTAAGACTGTTTTCATTTATATTTCTGTGAAGCACATGTGTGTGTGTGTGCGCTGAAAGAGGAAAACGGGTGAGGATAATGTCTTGGAGGAGATAGTGGGTGGTCAAATATGAAATATGTAAAATTTTAGAGCAAACAAACACTGTAATTTTGAAAGTGTTCTGAAGGTGCACAAGGAAAGATAGAAGTTGTAATTGTCAAAAGTCAGACGCCGATAAGAGAGCAAAACAGAGTTTATTAAAGCAAATGCCCAAAAATAGCTCAACAAACACAAAAAGGCTTTAAACACTTAACTTTCAGTGTTATTAAGCAAATTGAGTGAGAAAAAACCCCAAAAACAAAGACTGGCAAATAATCCGGATTAACCAGAGTTATAATCCGGATTAAACTTAGAGTCCTAGAACTTGACTCAAGAGTTCACAATGGGCCAAAAAACAAGGGCAAAAACTAAGACAAGCAGTATTGAAGCCCAAAAACCCTTCCCAAAACTTAAACGTTCAAAAGGAGTTCAAAACCAAACAAACGCCCAAACTGGGCTAAAGGACTCTCAGTTAAGAGCAAACAAGCCAGCGGAACAGCGAGACGCTGGCAAGCCCGCAGCAACCACTGCAGGAACACACGCCAAACCAGGAGTTAAAGGAGTGGAGCAGGAAAGCGTCGTCGAGCCGGTCCGGAGTTGGGATAAGCCAGCAGCACCAAGCCATTGTAGAAGCAAACGCCAAGCCAGGAGTTAAAGGGGCAGAGCGAGAAAGCGTCGTCAAGCCGGTCCGGAGTCGGGATGAGCAGTCAGGCAGCCACCGAGTAGAGAATGATGCCAAACCATGATTTGATAGCGAAGAGCAAAGCCAAGTCAAGTTCCAGTCCAAGGTCCAAGGTCCGAGAGATTGAAGTCATCCAAGAAGGTCACAACACTGAATGGCACAGAGAGCCAAAGCAACGAGGGAGAACAGCAGCTAATACAAAATAGTAATAACAGTGCAGTCCAGGAAAACCCACACAATTCCAGCCCTCCATTGCAGAATAATCCAGATTAAACTTGCATCCGTTGCAAAGTCCTAGTCCAGTCTTCAGTAACACACACAGGAAATCCAATGGCGCCCAGCAACACCTTGCCACACGCAAGGTATAATGGCCAAACAACCCCAATATATCCAGGTCTCCCTGGGCTTCCAAACTATCCACGCCCAAAGAGCAGGTGTCTCAACTTCTTAATCTGAATCAGAACTCCACACAGCCAATGCCCTTGGGTCAGGTGTTCCAAATTCCTCATCAGAGTCCCAATCTTCCTGCCCATGCCCAACTCTAGCCACACCTGTGGACCCCCTCTCACTCCTCCAAGCAGACCAAATGGGATCTGCTTCTGAAGACACCCAAGCTTCCCCAGCATCAGCAGCATCCATGGGCCCTGATTCTTCCCCAAGCATCTCCGGTGCCCGTGCCCAGTCCGTGCCTGGTTCTTCCGTTAATACCTGTTCCCCAGCATCCATTTCCTCTTCCAGATCCCCATCTGAATCCTCCTCAGAAGACTCCCCATCAGTCTCCCTGACCCTCTTCCTAAACAAATCTTCCAACGAGCCCTCCTTGCGAGGGTTTTTCCTTCCTCTCCTGATCCCACCACTATCATCCACAATCTCCGAAGGCGTATTCACAACATTAATTGAATCGCAGTTGTAATTGGATAGTGTGATTAAAGAGCCTCATACAATAAAATCCTTAATCAGTTGACCCCTTCTTCAGTGAGGTTTAACAAGTTAATTTGCTGGTTATGAATACTCACTGTCAGAGCTTAGAAACAACTAGTTCAGTTTACTGGTAAATAATATTTAAATTTACTTTGTGTTTTCTTTTGCTTCTCATTTTCCAAAGGAGGACTCAGTAGCAGCTATCACTATTACTAAGTTATAAGGAATAAAAGCTTCTGTCTCACTGCTTTTTTGTTGTTTAAATAGGGGGAGGATCAGCTATCTTTCCTGGGGTTGTCTGAGAAGGTGTGGGGAGAGAGACCTGTCTACATTCCTCCTGTATGTAGGAGAATGTGAAGAGCTGAGACCGATTCCAGGGGATTTAGCAGATTGCGTGAGACACAGAAAGACAGAAGGCGAGAGACACTCTCTCATATTCACCTGCCTATTCTTGCTCTGAACTGGTTGGTCTTCTCTGTCTCTCTTTTTCCACTTAAAGTTCTTGAGTTTAGATATGTCCAAGAAACTTACAATTCCAGCTTCTTGCAGACTTTTTTGACAGTTTGGAATGCAAATTAAGAACGTTACAAGGAGTCAATACCAAAATGGGGGCAAAAGTGACACTCAAACATGACATTCCCTCAAAATGCCAGAGTAGTTTCTTTATAAACCTACTATTTAATTAGTGGATTTTTAAAATGGTTAACAATGAATCAAATATTTGTCTTTCCAAGATGAACAAATTGAACCCTTGCTTTCCATCATTCGACACAAACTAATTGTTTCTTAAACCAACTTTCCAAGTTCAGGTCAGGACTTGATTGAAGATGTGACTGCTTGTCACATAGCTAGAGAATGATAGGCTTGCATTTGGCAGGCGGGGGAATCCTTTCCCACTGCTGCTTGCCTCCTGGTTTGTGGGGTGCATGGGGAAGGGGAAGTAAATAAGGGAGATGAAGACAGCCCATCTGGCTTGTGATTCAGGACAAAGCTGGCCAACAGAGGATTCTTAGTCTAGGATTCTTAACAAGCCAGTCTAGGGGCCCTTCCGCACAGCCATATAACCCCAAATATCAAAGCAGAAAATCCCACAATATCTGCTTTGAACTGGGTTATCTGAGTCCATACTACTATATATCGCAATTCAAAGCAGCAAATGTGGGATTTTATTCAGCTGTGTAGAAGCGGTCTTAGAGTAGTGTGTGCAAGTCTTCAAGGCCCCTTCCGCACAGCTGAATAAAATCCCACATTTTCTGCTTTGAACTGTTATATATGGCATTGTTGACACAGATAACCCAATTCAAAGCAGATATTGTGGCTTTTTCTGCCTTGATAGTCTGGGATTACGGGCTGTGTGGAAGGGCCCCAAGTCGCCTGTCAATTTATGGCACCCATTTGAATTTCATAGGGTTTGACTGGTTCCTTTCCTCAAATTTAAGATCCTTCCAGGTAGGCCCTATAACCCAAGATCTGATCCCAGGTTTTCTGTTTATCCCAGATCGTCAGTGGGAACTCATATAATCCAGTTTAAAGCAGAAAACCTGGGATCAGATTCTGGGATATAGGGCCTGTCTGGAAGGGCCCGTAGTCTACAGCACTTAGTCTTCATTGGCAGTCTCCATCCAAAGCTGACCCTGCTTAGCTTCCAGGATCTAACAGGAATTTGTGCCTTTAGAGTATTTATCCCTGTTGAGGAATCTTCAGCAAAGCCCCTTCCAGTCAATTAATTTCATGTATGGTAAATAATAGTCTGATGAATCCAGACTGTCTATGTATGAACACATCGCTGATACTGCACTCCGTAGTTTTCCTGTGATTTTGTATACATGTTATATTGCATGGAAGATTTGACCCCATCTATTAAAAGCCTGTGGATGTTTTATAGATGGGAGCAGCAGTCTCACACACCAAAAGGATTCCTGCCAAATGCAACTACCTGCAAATGACCAGTTACTTGTCACTAGTTCCTTTCCTCTTTTGGACCCTTCCCCATGATAGCATCAGCCTCTTTGTGGTATAACTAAGTGTGAAGTTCCCTTGAAAGATATAGGAATATGGATGATTCAAGGGGTGACTTGTGCTTTGTGCTGTTGCTTCATGCTCTCTTGTGTGTGTGTTGAGGAAAGGATTAGGCATTCTGACAAGCCAGCAGCTTATAGTGTATATTTAAAAGTAATTTAAAGGGCAGTTATTTCAGTTAGTTATTAGAAAATAGAAAGTTCTTTTCTAAAAAAAAAAAAAGGCAACTATTACAATAATGTTGGGGGCTCTGAACTGTAAGCATAACCAATTCCATTTTTAATGTAAACTTTCGGGCTGTGTAAATAACTAAAAGTTGTTTTTACCTTTACATAAACATACAAAATCCACTGCCAGAGGCAGCTACCTCATTTTGCATAATGACCAGGCCAGCTTTTGCCAGAGATGGAAGATTGGAGACTGGCTTGTAATAAACAGGGTTCATAGACTTCCTGTGGCAGCCTCTGTGGCAGCTTTTATCCCCACCTAATAAATATTTATCTTAATACATAGAACTGGAGAATATCACAAACGTTAAGCTTAGCCTAAGGGATGTGAGTTCTGTGTCCATTAAAGCAAGATTTTGGGGTGGGAGGGAGAAGCAACCTCCAAATCCAACAACTTTTTTGAAATAAGTGCAGTAAGTAATGCACAAGTTTCTTAAGGGATCTTCTGTAGGACAGTAGATGTATGTTGAACAGCATATGGAACAAAACCCAGTGCTGAGGGACACCACATGTCAATGGCCAGAGTATTAAACAGGAAAACCCCAGCACTACTTCTGAGTACAACTTTCCAAGAAGGATGGATTTAGCCCAGGTTTTAAAAACACATGTGCAGACAATGCCACTATGTATAGTTTGCCAGTCATGGTGTACTTCAGTTAGTAAACAAACATAGCTAAGAAAAGAGCAAATATTTTTTACATACATCTTAGCTCTTTGGTTTCCTTATGTCTTAAGGGTGGCATTTAGGGCCAAACTAGATGTGGCAGAGGCAACTATGTTTACTCATGTGTCTGCCCTATTCAAACATAAAGCCAAGAGTGGGAAGAAAGGTCTACTTTTTTTTTTTTTTTACCAAAGAAGATATGTGCAGGTGATAGGAGTTGAGGCTTCATCATCCTCCTGCCTTATTTCATTGCACTCCATTGCTACCAACACTTTTCCTCCCAACTCTGGCTTCAGTATAAGAAGTGAGCCAGGCTACCCAGAAAAGTGCCTCACGCTATGTATGGAGAGGTAAGGATCCACTCAATCTATCACTTTGTCTTCTCCCCCCCCCCCCCAAAAAAAGTATCCCTAACATATATGAACGGAATGGATTTGTGAATACACAAACATGGCTACCTGTTTGTTATGTTATGCCGGCATTGAATGTTTGCCAATTTTCTGTTGTAAACTGCCCTGAGTCCCCTCTGTGAGATGGGGTGGTATAGAAATAAAGATTATTATTATTATTATTATTATTATTATTATTATTATTATTATTATTATTATTGTATGACACAGCAAACAAGATAGATATGCTGGATTTCGTATCACAAAATCACAAGTCGAACACGTCCCAAGTGTCTAGGACTGTGTGATGTATTTTTGGATGATGCGCGCAGATCCCAGCAGGGTGGCCTTTCGCAGTTGGCAGATCGTAATTTTGTCAATGTCTATTGTTTCCAAATGCCGGCTGAGATCTTTTGGCGCGGCACCCAGTGTGCGCATCACCACTGGGACCACCTGCACTGGTTTCTTCCAGAGTCTTTGAAATTCAATCTTAAGGCCCTGATAGCAGCTGAGTTTTTCCTGTTGTTTTTCATTATTATTATTATTATTATTATTATTATTATTATTATTATTATTTCCAAACAGTTATTGATCACTGAGTGTAACCATATGAAGATTCAGTTCTCTTGATGCCAGAGGCTAAGGCAGTGAATAATGGTCAGTTTTAATTTTGTGACATTTGTCTGAATCTCACCTTCCTTCTTGTCTCATCCTTTGTTTTCTCTAAATCAGGAGCAAACTGTGGAAATCATTTGGCATTGCTTGAGAAAATAAAACAGACATTCACATCCCTAGTCTGAACTATATAGGAACTATCCAAGGTGCCAAACCTTTCTTTTGACATTCCTGTATAATCAGTCTCGAAATCAGATCATGTTCATTGTCTCACTGACATGAAAACCACCCATTGCCACTGAGTAATGTGAAGAAACCATAAATAACCCCAACCAACAGAACACATCTTCTCCCTTCTGGCTTTCTCTCTGAGCTCATCAGCTTGCAAAAGATATCTTTCTGCTCACAGTAAGGTACTTTTTATACATCTTGCTTAGATCACTCCTTGGGGAAAAATGAACATAAGCACATAGGAAAAGTGTTCTCTTCCTGCAGATACACCAAATGGGAGGGTCACTCTGAGGGAAAAAGTAAGGCAACTGTATTAACAATAGCAGGCATCCCATCTAATAGCCCTAACAACCGAGATTTTGTTTAATCCTCTCTTAAATAAAGTCTTCCAGGTTAGCAGCTATAAATACATGTCAGGGTAGTCAGTTCCACAACTGAACAATGTGCTGAACACAGAATCCAAAGATGTTTTTTTCCACATGCTTGCAACTTCCTCATAAATGGAGGTGAGGTAACCTACCTGTTAGAACATAGTGAATCAACCATTTTGGGAGTAGCATTTGTGACTATTCTGCTTTTGTACAACAATTGTTAAAATGCAATCAATTGTACATGTCAGTTGTACTGGAGCATGTCTACCAGAACCCAAAATAATGGGAAAAAAAACAATCAGCAAAAGTATTTAAAACATTTGTTATTTGTGGGGTAGATGTTGGCTGTTGACATATCTAGAGTTTTACCGTTGGATGTCATCATAGTTTCTGCCTTTGATCATCAAATAGGCCGGGTTGTGGTGCAGCTGGTTAGTAGCCAGCTGCAATAAATCACTATGACCAAAAGGTCATGAGTTCGAAGCCAGCCTGTGTCAGAGTGAGCACCAGACCATTAAAAAATAGCCCTGCTTGTTGTTGACCTAAGCAACTTGAAAGATAGTTGCATCTATCAAGTAGGAAATGTAGGTACTTCTTATGTGGGGAGGCTAATTTGACTAGATTATTACACTATAAAAATCATCCAGCAGCATTTGGAACGAGGAAGTCACAGTGAATGATGAAGCAGCTGCTTCCCCTGTGGCAAGAATCGAGCATACCCTCAGTAAGCTGGAAGCTGGAGAAAGTTAAATTGTCTCTGTCTCTGTTTCTGTCTCTCTATGTTCATATGGCACTGAATGTTTGCCATGTATGTGTACATTGTGATCCGCCCTGAGTGACGTAGAAGAGTCAGCTTTCCTATGGGCAATCTCCTATGCTTCACTTCTTTTACAAAATCCTTCTGCATGAACCTGGAACAGTATTTTTTAATTAATGTAAATCCTAAGGAATCACACAATTATAAGATATTATCACTTTGCTTTCACCCCATTTTTTCCTTCATAGTAACCTAGGCTTTAGAAATTGTGCTATTGCTAGCTTTTAAACCTTTTTGTTCCTTTTTAAAACCAACTATTGAAAGTAGGATGGTGCCTTGAGTCTTCTTTAGAGTAATGGGATTGAGAGGAAAAGTAAAGGTGCCCATAGAAGTTGTGTTTTAAGAATGATGCCTTTGTGTCTCCTCTAAGCGGATGCGTGAGGCAGGAGGGGATCCTGTGTGATGCGGGTAAGCAAATTCTCCGTCTTCTTTAAAAATGGAATCCTATGCAAAGATGACAATTTTCCCCACTTTCCCCCATTTTACCCAGCTCCCTCTGATGAAATCCTAGTAAAAGTTAGGTCTGGTCCTACCATTTGTCAGAACCAGATGGCTGTCTCTGGCAGCAGATATGGGTTATTGTGATAGGGCAGCAAATTGCAAGTTATTTAATGTACTGCTGTATTTTTATTGGGGGGTGGAGGACAGATACATATGAGATTTTCTATTTCATGTGTCAACATAATTCAACTGCTTTGAGTACTATTGTGCACCATTTGGACAAATGCGTAATTTCACATTTTCTGTTATTTGCATCAAATCCTTGCTCATTGTATCATATGAATCAATCTTGCACCCCAGGCTTGGAAACCCCTATGACCACAGCACCACACAAGTATAAGAGCCCAAAGTATAAGCAAACAGTTTATTGTAAAAACACGTAAAAATATATGAAAAACAGAAATAAGGAAAGAAGAGGTATAATCCAAAAAAGGGTTAGCAATAATGATAACCAGGGAGCAATCCAAATGTCTCGTGCAAATCCCAAGGTCATATAGTCCAGGAATTGATAGAAAGTCACAAGCACAGCGTAAATCCACAAGTAAAGGTATACTTAGAAAAACTTGAGCAAGAATATAAAAACAAGAACATAGAAAACATTCAGAATACTTAAATCCAAAACCATAGCTTGACTTGAAACAAGAACCAGGGAACTCAGGCCTAACTTCTCTCTTGAATGCTACATTGCCTGAACTAACTCTTAGGTAAACAACTTGCCAATTAATAAACACCCATGAAGTCATTTCTTTTCCCATGAATTCTCTCCTCAGCTTTTCCACATAAGTACTCTGACCAGAGCTGCCTAATCTGTAAATGAAGACTTTTGTTGACCTCCATAGTTCCAGGTGTTGTTCCCTGTGAGCCTTCCGTATCACTTACCTCTTTGCCTAACTCCTTATCTAATGTTGCAGTTTCTAGCTTCTCTAACTGACCTTGAGGCCCTGCACTTTCTGAGTGAGGATTTTCCCAGAGAGAACCATAATTTCTCTCACTTGAATCTTCCTCACTTTGTGCCCCAGGAAATCTCACAGGAAATTCTCTGAAAACCATCCGTGAACCTATCAGCCTCAGGATGTACTACAACAATTTGATCAGGATTTAAAAGAATCTTCTGTCTGCTCTAAAGCAAGCCACTTTAAAATAATAGATTGTAGAAGGGAATCATTGCACTACCTCCAGTCTTGCCAGCTGGAGATGGCAGATGTTGCTGAACATCTTGTGGGCATCAAGTTTAAACACGCTCCTTTTGAATTTTGCGCAAAACCAGGCAGGGAATGTTCCAAAACAGTTTACAATACAAGTAGACAAATCAAGGATATATTTATATTATATATATATATATATATTTTATATCTGCTGCCACCAGTTATTAAAGATGTTTTTATTTAAAAGCTGCCACCAAATTATAGAGGTTTTATAATGCTGCCACCAAATGTCAAGGGGATCATCAATTCTTGCCACCACTATAGGAATACGTAGCCACTAGCTACTTAGAGAGGAGACTTTTAAAATTGTTTTTTTCTTCTTTCTTGTTTGCTTATGATGGTAAAATAGATGACAGAAGCTGAGATGTTAAAAAGAACAGTAACACGTTTATTGAGACACAAGCTTAATGGTTACAATAACTTCTTCAGAGGCACTTAGATTAACAGTTGCAATAACAGAATGAGGTGATTCAAACTTCCTAAAATGTCACTTCTTTCTCCACTGCCTAAACCTGCAGTCACCCTGTGTCACAGACTATCTGTTCCTTATCTGGAAACAGACTACCTTAAAATAAGTCACCAAACTTATTTTAAAATTGACTCAAAAATCAAACACTTGAGCCACCCTGATCCCTCAACTAGAATCAGTCTCCCGGTACCTCATAAGGGCACCGACTCTCAAAACTAACCTTCCCTATGGTTCTCTGACCACAGACTGATTGACTGAGTCTCCCTCCAAATTCTGCTCTCTCTTCAGCTAACCCAGTTGTCTCCGCCCCCTTCTCCATGGCAACCACTCATGAGAGCAGAGTAACTGGAATATTAACCCTTTTTAAAACACAGTTAAACATGGCATCTGTAAATAAAAATAAAAACACACTTCTTTTCAGGTCACATTAGGAGTCCCTGGTTAAACCCTTGTGCTGGCAGGACTGATGACTTGAAGGTTGGGTTGCTGACCTGAAGGTTGTTGGTTTGAATCCAGCTCAGGGAGAGTGCGGATGAGCACCCTGTATCAGCTCCAGCTCCATGCGGGGACATGAGAGAAACCTCCACAAGGATGATAAAAACATCAAAACATCCGTGCATCCTCTTGTCAATGTCCTTGCAGACGGCCAATTCTCACACACCAGAAGAGACTTGCAGCTTCTCAAGTCACTCCTGACATGAAAAAAAGAGATCACATTGATCAATTCATCTCATAGATTTCTGGAATGTGACCAAAAAAAGGGGGGGGGGCAGTAGAACTCTGACAGCAGCCACATGCATGTCATTTATTTCTGACTGGGACATCTGTCTCTTGACAGATCTCTGATGCTAGAATTCCCACCCCTTCAACAGTTCTCTCTCCTGTGCTAAATATTTGCACATTTCACTTTGGCAAATGGGTTAAAATAGATTTCATTGTACATTCACATACTTACACACAGACCAAAATAGCACTCATTGTTTTGTATGAAACTCTGTAATCACCTAGAGGGGCACCTATTAGCTGCCTTTATTGCTTTTGGTTTCAGATATTATCCCTATGTGCCCGCCCCCAAATATGCACAGCAATCATAAAACATGCTGGGGTGCGTGGGTGGGCTTTGGCTGAGGCTTTGCTCTTCAAAATCATAGAGGTCCTACCAGTAGGCAAAGGGAGGCAATCACTTTACCTGGCAGTTGTGCGGCATCTAAGATGGCAGCCCCTTCAACATTTTTGCTGTGTTCCCTGATAGCACACTTTCCTAGAGGACGAAACTAAATGTTCTACCTAGCTTACTTTCCACCCTCTTTATCTAACCTGTTGTTCTAAACTGCAGTTTAAGTGAATTAAACTACTGTCCCAGTTCATCTCAGTAGTGGAATGGGGGAGAAAATGCCACCTTATTCATTGCCTCAGGCAGTAAAACGTCTTAGACTATCCCTTGAAAAAAGAGTTGCTGCATGAAAACCAGTAGTTGGAAAAGTCACTTCTTGGGACTTATTGTTTCCAGAATCCTTAAGTTAATATAGCTGTTAGTCATGCCAGTTGTGGGGCCCAGGAAATAATATCTGAGCACAAATTGTTGGTTTTGACTTCTCAAGCCTATATGGCTTGGGTCCACATCACCTACAGGATCGCCTTCTCCCATACAATCCGCCCCAAACGCTTAGCTCCTCTGGGGGGTGGTTATCCCAAAAAGCCAGAATCCAACTGGTGACTGTCATCCAGAGGACCTTTTCATTGGCCGCCCGAAGACACTGGAATGACCTGCTGGAAGAGCTTTGGCAGCTAAATCGGCTGTCAGAATTTAAGACACAATTGAAGACCCATCTCTTCCAGCAGGCCTATCCAGTCAATTTTAAGTTGTGATTTTTAATCTGCATTTCATTAGTGGGATTTAACTTGTATTCTAACTCAGTGTATCTTGTTGTATGTCTTTTAACAGTGTTTTATCTCTTATTTTGATGATGTTGTGTTCCGCCTCTAACCACAGGGAGAGGCGGGTACTACATTCTTTATCATTACTATAGTCCATAAAAGTAAAATTTCCAAGCTCTAGTGAAACTTCCACTATGTGTTCTGTCCAGGGATAAATAAAACGGTTTTTGTAGTATCTATCTTCCCCACAGTGAGAGTGTTGTTGAGCATCACAGCTCACTGAAACGAGAGTGACAGTGAACAAAGATACAGAAAATCATCTTCAAGGAAAAATGTGAGAGGTGCTTGGAAAAAGTACTTTTTTGGACTCTAGTTCCCAGAAACACCTGTCATCCCCAGAGCCCATACTGGGTGGTTTAACCTAGAAAATGTACGTCCACAAAAATAACTTTTCTGAATTTAGGAAGCAAGGGGGCCTGCTCAACTCAAAAGTAATAGCATCACTGTATAATGAATGATATCCAACATGTTTCAATGATAATGTAGTGGGTGGCAATTATACCAGTCCACAGAGCAGGTCATCTGCTATAGGATTAATTCTGAACCTGAACAGAGTTATCCAAGATGTGGCATCTATTTTGGAGATATGCCTCAACAATGTGGCTGGCTCCATTAAAATTCAGATTAGCACTCATCATACTGCTGAGATGGGAGGTGGTTATCCCACCATTAACAGTGTTGTACTGGAGGGAGTCCCTCCAGGTAAATCATGTGTTAGCCACTGTTGGATTGCTCCAACCAGGCAAATGCAATTCCATTGTTCTTTTCCGGTGAGCAATTGTGGAGTGTCCAGCACAAAACAGAGGCTCAATGATCACATCCGTCAAGCTCTAATAAGCACAGTGCTATGTAATGTCTGGGCTGGGAGCCAAGAGAGTCACGTTGACTCCTAGAAAAGTCAGTGAAACTGTAATACATCATTTCATACTTCTGTTCTAAAGAACAATACTCAATAGAATGAACCAAGAATATGGCAACACCAAGAGTTCCTTTGTAGCCACTTTCTGTCTGCTTTCTTGGGTCATGCACTTTGCCTTTTAGCTACAGCAGCCTTTCTTGATCAACCTGGTCATTTTTTAGATGTTTTGAATCACAGTCCTTATTGTCCCTGGTCACTGGCAGGACTGGATAGATCAGTGGAGGGTGGTCACACAAAACTACAGGGTGTGACATCAGGAAAGGCTGAGCTGGATTTCATTATTTAAGGAAACTCATGTTACTGGGATTTTTCTTCTTTTGAAAAAAAACGTATTTTAATATCATTTGTGTGAGTGATATACAGGCAATCCCTGAGTTACGAACACGATAGGATCTGTAGGTTTGTTCTTAAGCTGAATTTGTTTGTAAGTTGGAACAGGTACATTTTGAAGTAATTCCAGCTCTCTGTGTGTGTGTGTGTGTGTGTGTGTATGCATGTATGCATGCTTTGGATAGCATAAGGAAAGGTTAACATCCCTGTGCTATGTATTTTACTCCATTGTTTATAAAATTTCAGATTTGCGGCAACTGTAAGGCAACCCTATTTCGAGGTTTCCTGAGACTGAGAAAATGTGGTCACTCAGTTGGTTTCATGGTTGTGTGGGGATTTGAACTCAAGTCCCCAATGTCCTGGTCCAATGTTTAAACAATGGATAGTTAAAATTGGGGGCCAGCCTGACTAGATTATTCCTGTTGATGTTCAGATTAATCTGGAAATAAGTGAAACAAATGTAAAAAGGTAAAGGCAAAGATTTCCCCTGACATTAAGTCCAGTCGTGTCCGACTCTGAGGGTTGGTGCTCATCTCCATTTCTAAGCCGAAGAGCAGGCGTTGTCCATAGACACCTCCAAGGTTATGTGGTCGGCATGACTGCATGGAATGCCGTTACCTTCCCGCTGGAGCGGTACCTATTGATCTACTCACATTGGCATGTTTTCGAACTGCTAGGTTGGCAGAAGCTGGAGCTAACAGCGGGCGCTCACTTCGCTCCCCGGGTTTGAACCTGGGACCTTTTGGTCTGCAAGTTCAGCAGCTCAGCGCTTTAATACACTGAGCCACCAGAGGCTCCTTTAATACAAATGTATCAAAGTTCAAATGTGATGGTGTTACAGAAATTAAACTGATCTGACTATCCAATCCATGCATAGCTACATAACATATTTATTTTCTTTATTTCACAGATTGATTGATAGCTCAGGTATTGCAACCAGTGGTGAATAATTTTCACAAATGCACTGTAGTTATTTCTCCACCCCTATGTGGCTTTTTCTTCTATGTCAAAGGTAAGTTGAAACCGGTGAGGATACCTCTTGTAGGTATGGAGAGAAATTTATTCAGCTCTTTTAAAGCAAACCCAATTGGTATTTCCTAAACTAACTACAGGTACTGGATCACAGTTGAGTTCTAGTATTAGCTCATCTCCAAATTTTGTGATGTAGTTCTCCAATTAAACTTGTGTAAGAAAATGTAAATATTAGAGACATTCGAGGAAACTACATCTGGTTGGAAGGAGGCTGTATTACCCTGAGTGTAGACAGGAGTGCTGAGAATTCACAGTATGAGATTTTAAGTTCTTAAACAGTTGTGGGCAGGGTAAGAAATGTCAGTTGAAGGCCAAAACATCCGGCGACCCACAGGTTGAAAACGACTGCACTAGGGAAATATTCCTGATTGCAGAGTACTATACTACACTTTCAGAACCAAGGAAGGAGAAATGGGTTGCCCTCCTCCTTGCTGTTTCACGGGGTCCTATTTGTTAGGATGCAACTGTCAGCTAATAATTATTTTGGAGCACAATATGAAAATAACAGGCATGTGGCTTCTTTATTATAGGCAGCAAGCATGACATTTTGGTATTATGACCAAATCATGGGCCCTCCCCTGTCTGCAGTACAAATCACCAGTCTCCTTCTGTTTTGGCCTTCAACTCCCACAAATACTAACACCTGGTAAACTGGCTGGGATTTCTGGGAGTTGTAGGCCAGAACCCCTGGGGAGCCACAGGTTGAGAACCACTGCCCTAGTGACATGAGGGAAGCTTGAATGTGCACTTCTCACTAGGAATGATAAAATAATAATTAAAAAACCTTTATTTATATCCCGCCACTATCTCCCATATGGACTTGGGGCGGCTCACAAAACACTCGAAGTGTGCCATGTAATACAAAATACAACAAGTGCAAAACAAAACATTGGCAATAAACAGTCAACACAACATCATAAAAACAACAAAATACAGCAATTGATGTAGATAAAACAGCAGTAATATAATCCAGATTATCAAAGCAGATAATCCACATTATTTGTTTTGAACTGGATTATATGAGTCTACACTTCCAGTTCAAAGCAGATAATCTGGATTTTATATGGCAGTGTATAAGGGCCCTGAGTTTCATCAAAAGCGACCTTCTTTATGTTCTACTTGTGTTTGGAACTAACTTTAGCCTGTTTGGGCTTTACTTCAACATCTATAGTCATGATTGTCAGCACCCCCCCCCCCCCAAACTGTGTTCTCACGTGGACTATCATGTGTTATTTTCCCTGTCCCCCATGGCATGACTTCACTTGCCTGTTCACCTGTTGGCAGAGAACAGGTGAAGCAAAGTTCACAACTGAGCACATGGAGATAGATATGTCTAAATGCTGTCAGAAAGCTCCTTCTGCTGGTAGGAAATTAGAAGTGCTGGCAATGAGGTCTCTGAATCTGGGATGTTTATTATGTTAGTGAGAACTGAATTGTGTGTTTTCCAGGCTGTATTCTGTCCATGAAAGCTTTCGATAACACATTAGTGAGAACTAATTGAGCACATCAAGGCATGCATACCAGGCTGCTTTTTGTAATAGCTGAGCATTAGGCAACCATCACAGTTGATGGGGGTGAAAAACTGGTGCTGTTGGGATTGGCCACTAACTCCAGCATCAACCTAGAAAGTGTTACCTCTAAAGTTAGGCTATTTAGTCAAGGTATGAGTGTCACTAGGGTTAGTGTCACCCAGTGTGGTAACTCATGGTGTCACCCCCATGGACTTCATCCTGTGACAGACCAAACCATAATATTGTAGCTAAACTACCAGTTAATTTAATAAAATCAATGATTATAAAATCTAGCATCAAAGAAAACAACAGCACATACTTCAAGCATGAGCAGATAAAACTATGTTAGTCAAAGTGTCATTATAATTGGATGATGATGACAGCTCTGACCAGAATAACAGAATAATAGAATCATAGAATAGTAGATTTGGAAGAGACCTCATGGGCCATCCAGTCCAACCCCCTGCCAAGAAGCAGGAAATCCCATTCAAAGCACCCCCGACAGATGGCCATCCAGCCTCTGCTTAAAAGCCTCTAAAGAAGGAGCCTCCACCACACTCCGGGCCAGAGAGTGCAAGCACATTGGAAGGTTCAAAAGGAGATTAGTATAGAGTTTGGCCCTTGTAGGCATATTGATACAGTATGTTTTTGTGGTTATTTCTAACTACTGGAATATTTTTTATAAAACATAATACATTTCTGCTGAAACACTGCTCACATTTTTGGATAGAACAGCCATCTTGGTGTCAGCCCCTCTTATGGTGCCACATAGTGGAAGTTTTCACCTCCTAGTGATGGCACTTGCAGGAATCAGAGAAATAACACTTTCCCTGTCTTCCCTGAAAATAGCTGAAAGGTACTTTGGGCTGGATTTTGGCCATGGCTCAATGCTATGAAATTCTGAGAGAATATTTACCTAGTATTGTTGAAGGCTTTCATAGCTGGAATCACTGTGTTGTAGCTCAGCCTGAGCCTGAGCTTGGGCCCATTCAGCCAGTAATTGTCCCTGCATCTGATTTGCCAGAAAACCCTGGGTTTGGGCCTGAGATGCAGCCAGAGTTTGAGCCTGAGATGCAATCAATTTTGCCAGAAGACTCTGGGTTTGGGCCTGAAATGCAGCCAGAGTCACCGAAGGAGGGAACGAGAATGTTTACGGAGAAGTAGACAACTGCTTTTGAAGCGCTCTAATGAGTAGTTTTCTCATGAGAGAA
This sequence comes from Anolis carolinensis, assembly GCF_035594765.1. NCBI lineage: Eukaryota > Metazoa > Chordata > Lepidosauria > Squamata > Anolidae > Anolis > Anolis carolinensis. The sequence goes on from NC_085841.1 coordinate 163,982,755, forward strand.
AAAGTTTTCTCATGAAAGAAAGACCTTGGATTTTCCTTAAATGACTGATTCTTCTCTGCTATAGCAGAGGTGGCAACATTGCAATTCAAGAGAGAAAGATCTTTGCTCCATGTTCCTGTATATTCTTGCAGCCGTGGATTTTGATTCAAGTTCCAGCCTTGTTTTGCCTTTGGATCCAGTTGTATGTTCCAGTAACTTCGCTGTTTGGATTTCTATTACCTTGGATTACTTTGGAGTTTGATCCTGCAATCTAGCCTTGTTTCCTGCGGTTCCAGTTCGTCTCATACCTTGGATTTGAACCTTGTTTGGACGATTCTTGATGCCTTTCATGGGACTGAGTTTGATATCTGGTTTAGACTATGTTTTTGATTGATTTTCTTAGACTCTTGCTTTAAGATTTTCAAGTACATTGCTCTTGTGGATTTAAACCCAAATAAGTAAGCTTATGCTTACTTATAACCTTCAATAAACAGCTTGTTTGCTTATATTCTGGGGCTCCAGTGTGGTTTTGAGGTGCCTACGCAGCCTAGGGGTGTAACACACTCGAGTGTTGTGATCATCTGAAGATGCCAGCCTCAGATGCAGTCCAAACATCAGGAGAAAATGCTGCTAGAACATGGTCATACAGCCTGGAAACCCCACAATACTCTAATATTTACTCTTTTGAGTCAGAGAACTCTGGTGTCAAGCAAACTAAAAATTCAAGTATCAAAGTGCTATAATTCTGCAGTGTGGACAAGAGGTTTGTCAAATGAAAATTTCCACAGAACAGTCACCTTCCTCAACTTACCGGTAGTTCTTACAATATGATTGTGAAATGTTATTAAAGCTTTGCATGAGGCTCACCCTGGATTGCTTCTTGAAATTTACTGATATTTCTGTATACCCATTTAGTCTTTCTTCTTTAGTCAATACCATTTTGCATTTTCTATGATGCTATATATTTAAGGAATGATTATACTTATTGCCCCTAGCCCTAGGCATAATTCATCCTCTCATAAAGAATACCAGACAAACATTGCTGAATTGAAAACCTTAATCATAGAATCATAGAATAGTAGAGTTGGAAGAGACCTCATGGGCCATCCAGTCCAACCCCCTGCCAAGAAGCAGGAAATCGCATTCAAAGCTCCCCCATTGAAGCTTTACGGGTAGTTCCCAAGTTACTAACAGAATTTGTATGTTAAGTTGAATTTGTATCTAAGTCAGAAAGGTACATTTTAAAGTATAACCCCAGCCAAAGATAAAGATATAGGACCTCTTTACATGGGGATTTTTAAGGCCCCTTTCCCCTTTTTGGGATGGGCACCATCAAACAACGTTGGCATGGCCCTGCACCCATTCCTTCCAAAGTTGAGGAGAAGCATCGCAAGACGCTTCTTCTGCCATGACAGAGAGGAAAGTATTTTAAGGTAGGTAATGGGGCTACCTGCATTTTCCTCTCCTTTTCAGCATATGATAGGGGAAAGGGAGATGGGACTATGCGCTTTGCCACCTTTTGGCCTATCTGATGGGAACAGGGTCTTGTGCAGTCCCCACCATGTGATGGGGGAAGGAGGGAAGGTGTGCAGGATGCAATGAGGTGCCCTGCGTGCCTTTCCTTTTGCCGGCTATTATTGGTGAAGCGGTACAGCCCCACGGGCCATGTGAAGAGGTCCAAAAATAAGATAAAGATAGATAGATATAAGCCTTGGACAGCATAGGGAAGGGTTAACACCCCTGTGTTGTTTGTTTTGTTGTCTGTTGCTGTTCATAAGATTTCGCCTCCCTTTCTGTCCCTGTGAGAATTGTATTTTGAAAAACGTGGCTTGTTGTGGAAACAAGAACTGGTGATAAAGCTTCAGTGGAGACACCTTTTCCCCTTGATAACTCTTTCAGGTACCAGGGTAGATTTCTCTCAATTCCTGTTGTCTCACCCCCGTTCCTCACTATGAGCCATTTATAACTTGGCCTGTATATATATTCTATATGAAATTTGATTAGAGTGTATTAGATATGAAAATGAGTGAAGTTGCATAGCACATGGAGTAAATATCCATTACCTCATCTAACTGTTCCCATTTTTCATTTTCAGGAAGTTTATCTTGGGTCACAAAGTTGATGCCACAGACTATCGGGCCACACCATCCCTCCCTGGATTTGGAAACCTCACCCAGGGATACAACCGATATCTCAGGCCAAATTTTGGTGGTATGTCTTTGTTGGAATCTTTTAGTGGCAAAGAAATTTAATCCTATCAGGAAGGCAATATTTACTTGGTCTTTGTGGATTTCTATGGAAGTGTCTATTTCTTTAATGTTGGCCTATCAATCAGAATTAGTCCTCATTGTCTGCTTCCTCTTTATTTTGTGACTTCAACAAGGTATCATTAATCCTAATTTAAAATTTGAGGAAGACCTGTGGGACAGGCCACTACATGCCAGGGTAAAAAAAAAAAACCCTTGATTTCACAAAGGGGAGGCAGGCTAAAGGGAGGCAGGCTAAGCTGGCTATGAGCAAAATAGACATTTTGGACTCAGTATGCTATTGCTATGTGAAAAAGGCAAATTTCATGGTGAGGATCTTCAGAAATGTACATAAAAATATTACAACGTATATGGATTATTGCTTCTCGACCTTAAGATCAAGTGTTGTATATCCATAATAATAATAATAATAATAAAACTTTATTTATATCCCGCCACCATCTCCCCAACGGGGACTTGGGGCGGCTTACATGGGGCCATGCCCAGAACAATACAATATAGCAAAATATAAAAACAACCTATCATAATACAATTACAACAATACAAAAATAATCATGTACAGTACAACACAAAATCAAAAAAGCAATATAACAGGGCGGGCCGCATGAACACTCAGTTAAAACCTGGGGTGAGAAAAAGAGGATATCCATGGATCCTTTGTCCATGCATTCAACCATCCACAGCTTGAAAATATTCTAGAAAAAAAATTCCCAAATCCTTGAGTGTTATCAGATTTTGATATCAATGGTGTACTGAAACCAAACCGCACCAGATACAAAGAGCCCAATTTTGCAATGCTTCCATGCAGATACTTGGTATAACCACGTGTTGAATAGGAGGCACAGTTTTGATTATTTCACCTCTAAAAAAATATTGCAGATTTGACGAAGTTGCAGAAAAGGGTTAAATGATAAGGGAGCAGGTTGAGAAAAGGCTGTAGCATTTTGTTTAAAGAAAAGGTAAGGAAGTAGATGAGAGGGGTATATAAAACTGTGCAAAATGTGAATAAAAATGGATAGGGTGGGTTTTCTTTTTCCCTGTGTCATAATGTGAGAGCCTTGGGTCCATCCAGTGGAGTACAATTTGTATTTTTGTCATACTCTTATTTGCTTTTATTTGTCACATATTTTATGACCCGCACAAGAAAACCCTTAGTTTCTTCATTGGCCATAAGATTATTGTGGCTATTCATGATTAAACCTTAATGGTTCTGCCTTATTTCCCCAAATGTTCATATGTAGAAGTAGTCACCCAACCTTTATTCAGTCTGTTTTCCTTCTTCAAACAACTTCCTTTTCTCTTTTGTAGGAGAGCCTGTGGTGATCGCAATGAGCCTTAACGTTGCAAGTATTTCCAGCATTTCCGAGAGTGATATGGTAAGCAAATCACTATTTCAGCTGCTTTTTTATGCTGTTTATATGGGAAAATAGGATAATATAGTTTAGGTAAAGGTAAAGGTTTTTCCCCTGATGTTAACTCTAGTTGTGCTCATCTCCATTTCTAAGCCAAAGACACCTGGTGTCCATAGACACCTCCAGGGAGCGGTACCTATTGATCTACTCGCGTTTGCATATTTTTGAGCTGCTAGGTTGGCAGAAGCTGGGGCTCATAGTGGGAGCTCACCCTGCTCCCCAGATTTGAACGGCCAATCTTTTGGTCAGCAAGTTCAGCAGCTCAGCAGTTTAACCCACTGCGCCACCTTAGGGCTTCAGAAATCAATCCCTTGTGTCATTGCCAGTACTTCACTGTCTGTGCTGAAACATTTCTGCCTGTTGGGAGACTTTGTAAGGCCACTTCTACACTGCCATATAGTCCAGATTATCAAAACAGATATTCCAGATTATCTGATTTGAACTGGATTATATGAGTCTACACAGCCATATAATCCAGTTCAAAGCAGATAATCTGGATTTTATATGGTAATGCAGAAGGGCCCTAAATTGCGGACCAAGGAGGCAACTTTTACAAGCAATGGCTTCTGCTGTAGGAGTGTAATTTAGTTTATTTTGCTCACCCATACTTTGCATGATTCTATATGATTTACACTATGTATTCACATGATTATACATTTTAGTAAATTAGTTGTGTTTGCAAGTTATTATTTTCTCATATTTGTGAACTATTTGGAAGACAAAATGAAGCCCCAAATGGATATTAAAACATCAATCAATCAATCAATAATCTATCATCTAACTAGCTAGCTAGCTAGCTAGCTATGTCAGATAAACCCTTTCACGTGTAATACATCACTTGTATCCTTAAAAATAAAGTACATTTGAGATGACAAGTAGATAGCAAGTGTCCAAATGAATGGATGAGGTGAAGGTAAAGGTTTCCTTTCGATATTGTCTAATTGAGTCTGACTCTGGTGTGTGTGTGTGTGCTCATCTCCATTTCTAAGACGAAGAGCTGGTGTTGCCCGTAGACAGTTGGTACCTATTTATCTACTCACACTTGCATGTTTTCAATCTGCTAGGTTGGCAGAAACTGGGGCTAACAGTGGATTCGAAGTGCTGACCTTCTGTAAAGCAATTTCTGCAGCTTAGCGGTTTAACCTGTTGTGCCACCACAGCCCCATAATTAATGTATATGAGTGTGTAAACTGCTGCACCTTTCAATGTTGTTTAAATCCAGATACTGGAAGAGTCACATATTTTTGTCACATTCACTTCTGGAAAAAAAATGGCCATGTGGCCAGGAGGATTTTGGGAAAAGACTAAAAATGATTTTTCCTAAGATGTGGTGTAAATGTAATAACCTGGTTCAAAGCTGAAGTCCAATTGAGTTTGAACTTGTATGAAAATTGTGATAGATTGACACAATCTTTCATTGCAGTTAACTTTCTAGGTATTCTGAAGCTATTAATCTTCAAATATTCTCTTCAACCAGAAGCGTTCTCTTTGCTATAGCCCTTACATTTTCCAGATCCCATGCAGAACATTATAAAGCTATACTCTCTGGCTAGATAAATAATTGAACTACAAATGACCCTGGGGTTTTCACCTTCATTGCTGGGATTAATAATTCACTGCTTTGAAATGCGTAATAGGGCCTCATCTCAATCATTTAGGTGAAGGAGTTTCCCCCCTGAACAGCATGAGAATAAAATCGGAAAGCTAGCAATGAGAAACATGAAGGCTCCCTGCATGATATTAATGGTTATCTCTCCAAAGGCTGCTATCCGTCTATGCAGTCAAGACAAAATGGGTTCTTTCAACCCGCAGTGAAGTGATGTGAGACATGATCTTTTGAATGCGCAGAGCAATAAATCAAAATTTACCTGACACAAAACTGCTTGAGAATGACATAGATGTTCAAAAGGGTAGATCATATATCCACTTATATCATTGTAACTAAGTGCTTGACTTCAAACCATTTTAGCTAATACATATTAGAGAACTATATATTAATGAGATGCAATAATCTGGAAAATTATGTTATGGTGTCACTGTAAAGGGCATCTAGTTGAGCTCTAGTGATCTTTCTTCAAAAAATAATGCCTAAAAACTTGCCACCTGTAAAGTTTCTTAGGAGAAACTTGGTTTCTTCCTTCCTTCCTTCCTTCCTTCCTTCCTTCCTTCCTTCCTTCCTTCCTTCCTTCCTTCCTTCCTTCCTTCCTTCCTAAAAAGATACCCTTTTCTTAACCAATGCATATGCACCTAAAATGAATAGCATTTGATGCTGCCTGTATTGCTGAATTACATCACATTAAATGTCTTATATAACCACATTTCCATTTGTAAAGATGTTCTTCTATCACCATATTTCTTAGATGCCATGGTAATCTTGACAATTAATACATGGAATATAATTAACTATACTTTAATTGGTTAATTAAGGCGTAAAAGAAACCAGAAAGCCCAAAACTAGATATAGAGCATTTTGAGAAGTAGAATGAATAAAATATTGAAATATCAGCACTATATTTAGGATTGAGGTGGTGGTATCAGTTCAATTAACATGTGTCCAGATTCATTGTTTGAAAAGGAGGTTTAAGATCTTCCATCTACGGCAATGGTTCCCAATCTGTGGTCCGTGGACCACCTGTGGTCCCCAAGAACTTAAATATGGTCTACGGCCTCACCGTCACTACATCATTGCAACAAGAGCGACTAGTCTTGTGAAATCCTCTTATAATGCCGAGGCAATGGAGATGTCAGGAGGGGAGAGGCTGACTACCCATGAAAGACATGACAACAAGCCTCCTGACTGCTGCTTCTCCTCCTCTTCTCTTCCCTTGGGCGGAGCAATTCCATGTGGCACCTGTAAGCGGGGACACCTTGGTGTCTTTGTTTTTAAGCCTGTTCCTGAGGTTATTTGGGGTGCTGATTCAGAAAATTGCATTGGATAGACCACATTGGCTCTAGATTATTAAATACGGTTTTCTGTGGGCGAGCAGATGGCGACTACTGGATGGTATATGTTCTGTATCAGAAACTAGAGCTCATGTGGTCTATCCAATGCAATTTTCTGAATCAGCACCCCATATAACCAAACCGAATCTATAGTTTACCAAAAACTGATTCATAACCTTTTTGGTACTAATGTTGGAGAGTGGTCCCTGGTCTAAACAAGGTTGGGAGCCACTGATCTACAGTCTCTCTTTTGCATTCAGACCAAGAGATTCTGATAAAAATTGTCAAAGGGCATTGTGCAACTCTTCCATGTTTCTCACCTTAATTGATTTTCTGTGGTAAAGTGAGAAATGGAAGCAGCAAAGGGGGATGTGGGAGGATTAGAAGTGGTAGACAATGTAATCGCCCCACTACTAACTTGTACAGAACAACCCTTGGACTGAGGGATTCACTTTTTTAAAAAAGAGAAGCCTGAATATGTTGTAATGCTTGCTTCCTTCCCTAGGATTACACAGCAACAATATATTTGCGGCAACGCTGGACAGATTCCCGTCTGGTTTTTCAGGGGAACAAAAGTTTTACGCTAGATGCCCGGCTAGTTAAATACTTGTGGGTGCCTGACACATACATTGTGGAGTCAAAAAAGTCTTTTTTACATGAGGTCACTGCTGAAAATCGGCTTATACGACTGTTTTCCAATGGTACCGTCTTGTATGCTTTGCGGTAAGTCTAAAGACAGATTAAAGTTATAGAAACAGAAACTATCTCTGACTGATCTTGAGTTTTTCTGTTCATATTCAGAAGCCAGTTTTTTTGGGAGAGAGGGTGCAATGAAAGCTGCAGGGAAGGAAAAAATTCCACATAGTGATGGGAAAAAATTGAACATATTTTAAAATTGTTGAAAAATTGAGGACTTCAATATCGGAAGATCACAACAAGGAAATTTTCTTTAATGGGTGGGAATCTTCACAGTTCAATAATATTTCTATGCAAAAACTGCATTTTAATTTATTTGTCCAGATAATCTCCTTTTCTATGTGTTAGGATTTTGTTAGGGAAAACTCCCAAAACACAGAAGAGCATCCAGAAATACAACCTGGATACTTTTAGTTGAGCATTCAGCTCACAGCAAGCAGAGTGTGAAGTGTTATGGCTGCAAAAGGAATTTAGAGCTTAGGAGGCAAAGATCCAGAGTTCAATCTTTAAAATTACAAAAGGTTTATTTACAAAAATAATACCTACATTTCTTAATAGTAAAGACCTGGGTCTTAGCTACTCTATAACTCCATCTCTTTCTAGGGTTTTAAAGAAAGGGAAAAATCTTCAAGCACTACATCTCTCCTGACACACACAAGCAGAGAGAGGTCTCAATACACACTAAGATGTAAAAAGCAGAAGTCAGAAGCAGAGGCACACACTTGAAAAGTAGCCATTCTATATAACCAATCAGAAAGAGAGCAGAAAAAGAGAGAAGAGAACAAATAGATACATTCCAACTGTCATTCAAGAGTCAAGGGGGAAGGAATTCCCCCAGCCTACTCCCAGGCTAACTAACTGTTCCTCATTGAGGATTGTAGACTTGAACAGTGTGGGGTTGAATTCCAACAATCCCCTTCTTCAACCATAACTATGGAGCCTCCGGTGGCCTAGGGGATAAAAGCCTCATGACTTGAAGGTTGGGTTGCTGACCTGAAAGCTGCCAGGTTCGAATCCCACCCGGGGAGAGCGCGGATGAGCTCCCTCTATCAGCTCCAGCTCCATGCGGGGACATGAGAGAAGCCTCCCACAAGGATGGTAAAACATCAAAACATCCGGGCGTCCCCTGGGCAACGTCCTTGCAGACGGCCAATTCTCTCACTCCAGAAGCAACTCTGGTTGCTCCTGACACGAACCCCCCCCCCCCAAAAAAAATAACTGCACAAGTCTATAAGGTTCATCATCTTCCTCAAATTTATCAATTTCTTCATGTTTTGAGTTTAAAAACTCATTTGTATCCAACTCTATGAAGAGTTAGGTTCCTGCAACAAAAGCAGCATTTTCTGAAGAAATAAGCATTTCTGGACAAAATAAAAATACATTTTATGTTTAAAAGAACAATATTTTCTACACAAAAATTTGTTTTCTGAGCAGAAAATGCTGGGTTTTTGTGTAAAAAAATATGCAGAATTTGCACAGAATGGGCCATGAATTGCAAGCAGGCTTTGAAAGCTGTACAGATTTTGATGACTTTTTTTGCAGCAAGGAGGAACATGGGAAAAGTATCCATGCGTGTCTGTGAGTATGAAATTCATGATCATCATGTGATCAGATATCCTCAAACACATATACTCTGTCTCTGAAGTGGAATTTTACAGGACAGCATGATTTTACAGTGTGTATCTAGCTCTTCATAGCAAGCAGCCAAAATCCACAATGTCTTTAGAGAATGTTGGAGGCATCTCTGATCAAACACAAAATGGTCTGTGAAAACTGATAAATCCTGCCTTTCAGCTCAGAACTCATTGTTCTGATGTGTTATGTTTATGTTTATGTTTAAAAACAAGACATTTGGCTGGTTTCTTTTTCAGCAGTTGAACTATTGTAAGCAATAACTTCTAATGACTGTTTTATATTTACATTTATGATCGTAGCACAATTGCCAGGATTGCTATATTGAGTGAAAGAGTGTGGTGCTGGTGAGTGCAGTGCTAAAGGATTATCATATCCATGAGTTGCCATGTGACAAAAGACCTTATCATGCGAGGCAGGTGGATTGCAATTACAGCAGACCTTATCACATGGTGTTGGTTCTCTTCCGCTGTTCTCCTGGTGGGAACCCATTGGAAGGAGTTTCTTTGATAAAAGGAAGTTATCAATAAATTATTTGTGTTTGTAAAATAAATGCTTTCCAGGCTGTATCTCACTGCGACAGGAGGGATGCAATGTTGTGATAAGTCCCAGCCAAAGACACTATTGTCGTCTGTAAGTGTGATTTGCCTGCAAAGTGTGATAAGCACAAAAAGAGTTATGAAACAAACTTGCTGGAGTCCCTGTTCTGCTCAACACACTATGGGTCATTGGTGGGAGGCAACTAGATGCATCATACATCAGCACCCTGCTCACCAGTATACTTTTCTGGCTCTTGAGGTGTATTTTAGAGGGAGATGGAGCATAGGTACAAAATCATAATTACATGTTCTGTGCAGGTTTTGGATCCACGTTTATGTCCTCTTTATTAATTACTAGCTTGGGGACCCGGTGGTGCCCGGGTTATTTGAAAAAGGCATTATTTGTCTTTGAATGTTATGTACAGTATTCTGTTTGGAGTGGGTGAACAACTATTCCCAGAATCGTGGGTCAATCCTCCCCAAGCCCTGCCAGTATTCAAAGTTGGCCATTTTGGGTCTGTGTACCAAGTGTGGTCCAGATGCATCGTTGGCTGGGTTCAATGGTCTTTGGATACAGGTGAACTACAACTCCCAAAATTAAGGTCCATTCCCACAAACCCCTGTAGTATGTTAAGTTGGTCATGAGGCTTCTCTGTGCATCATTGTTTGGGTTCATAGAGTGTAGGTGAACTACAACTCCTCTAAATTCCCCAGTAGGAGTCACAGTGCTCTGACTTGATGCAGGGTGAACGACAACTTCTACCATGTGGAGTCAGTCCCCAAACTCCTCCAGTAAATGTAGTCAATGCTCAGTCCTGCTGTGTTTGTTATGCAGACAGATTTTAAAGGGAAGGGCAGTAGGCGGGGTCATACAAATTCCACAGCAATGGAGAACCCTGGGATGCCTGCCTGTGGTGGAGGAAAAAGCAAAATCTAGGATGAAATGGTCCACAAATGAAAGCATTCCTTGGGTGGTGGGCCGTAGTGTTTGGGGAGGACATTGGCAGGGTTTGGGCTACATGTTCATGGAGCTCGCTGTAACCGCAATGTCAGTGGAAGGGAGTGACTTGGTGGCTACTTAGCACTGGGAACTATAGCCTGTTTGTGGAGGCCGGAGGCTGTCTGTGTGAGCGGACACCCATGCCATATACACATACAGGTTTTCACTTTTATTATGGATGTTGAGGATATAGATATATAGATGTAGATAGAGTATCTATCTAATGTATATATTAACTTGCTTTCAGTTATTGAAGTCATATGAGCTTACATCTTACATTATCCGATTACCCCAAATATCAGTTATCCTGACCCATTCTGGTAAAATTCTAGAGAATGCCAGACTATTCTTCTTTTTTAAAGCAGAAAGGCTGCCATGTCTGGATGAAGATGATAACTGTAGATGCTTTGTAATGAATGCAGTCACATTAGGCTTTCTCTTTTGCAGAATCACAACTACAGTTGCATGTAACATGGATTTGTCAAAATATCCTCTGGATACTCAGACGTGTAAATTGCAAATGGAAAGCTGTAAGTACCACATTCTACAAGAAAGTGAAAAACATTCCTCTCTCAATTGACTCTGAGTTAGCTAATTCATATGTAGGAGACTAGAGCAAACATTTTATTTCTATCTTTGACACTTTAACCTGTCCTTTCAATATCAGCACAATTTCAAAAGAAAAACAGCCCAAATATGTAGAATCACACTGGAGGAGCCCTGTGGACCACACCAAAGGCCGATATTAGTCGAGTGTTTTGTTTTCTTTATTTATGTGCTATGTAAATGTTCCTGTTTTCTCCAGTGAACATAAGTCTGAGTTTACAGCTCTCTTTGGCCCAATTTGATATTCTCAATAAATCTCTGAAGAGAATCAGGTTGGAAGAGAGTGAATGGCTAAAGGTCAGACAGTGACTTTAATGGATTCTTGAAGATATGTATCTTCTAGGTCCGTGCCCTATATTCTAACTACTGCACAACTCTGCCTGACCCATAACCAGCGATGAAAGTTGCCATTTGTATGTGAAGTGTGCATTTTGTCCTTTGCCTCAGGTAGCAAATTGTCTCTGGCCAACTCTGATGCAAAACATGTACTCTACTACTTCCCATAGTTGTGCATTTTGACAACTTGTTGCACTTTGAAATGTTTATCTAATTCATGATTATATAATCATGTATTCAGACATGGTTATATAACTATGATATCTTCCCTTGTTCTGTTTGAAGTTGGATTATCTGAAAACCACACGATTCTCACACTGCTGGGAGGTCAATAAGGCCAATTTGCTTCTAGTTATTTATACCTTCTTCTTTTTTTGTAGTATTTCACTTGTTAGTAAATGAAGTTGGGGGGGGGGGTTAATCTGTTTATCATTCTGCCATCCTGTTAGTGACATACAGAGATGTAAGCCCAATTTATGCTTGTGTGTGTTCTTCTGTTGTTGTTGCAAAGATCAGAATTGTCTAGTTTGCTCATGCAATGATCTCCCTACTGGAAACCCCAAATTTTAATGCTGGTTCCCCAGAGCAAAGTAGATGGTATCAGAGGAGAGTTTGGCTGTGTTCCTGTGTAGTAAAGCATCCCCCAAGATGTCCTAGGGACTTAGGAAGTTCTGGAGAGTACCGTAATTTTGTGTATCTACAGCAATGGTTCCCAACCTTTGGGCTTCCAGGTGTTTTGGACTTCAGCTCTCACAGTTCCTAACAGTTGGTAAGCTGGCTGGGATTTTTGGGAGTTGAAATCCAAAACACCTAGAGGCCCAAAGGTTGGGAACCACGGATCTACAGAAATGTAGCCAAACTCTTCAGATATATCTCCTGTTCTCCACTGGTCACTAAATAACTGTTGAAGGAAGATGGTAGAGGACAAAAGCGAATTATGCAGAAGAGGAGGCATATCGTAGTTTTAAACTCTTCTTCATGGTATATCTCCAAATACAGGATCTGATACCATATTTTCCTTTTCAAAGAATTAATTTATAAAATAGTATAATTAGTTTGTATGCAAACAGCTGGTGGCCTCCAAATATATAGGTGTCAAATGCACCCTACAGTTCTGAGTGTGTGCGTTCATTCTGTAAATCAGAGAAGCTTTCCAAACTCTTGTGAATAAAGTTTATTAAGACTGAAATGAGTAAGTCCCATTGAATGACAGGAACCATACTTTGTGTGCCTGGCAACATCACTTCCCATAAAACTAATGGGGACTGAATCAGGTGATGGCTGGGAATGAACAATGAAAAATTCCCTCTTTTTTATAAGGGGTTGCAGACAAAGGAATCTTTCAAAATAAAGCAGGCTTTACTGTTCCTTGATATTTGTTTGCACCATAGTCAATAAACGATCTGCAGAGTCAACAGCTACAGTTTGATAAAGCCTCAGCTGTTGAACAAAAAGCCAAAGAACACACATAGAAAGTCAAAGAATCTCTATAGAACCAGTAGGTACTTCACATGCACAACTTTCGAAGGACCTTATCATGAGCCACCGTCTTCCCACAGCATACTAGTTTCTGCCGACGGCATGGATTCATGCTATCATTTTTCACATTTTTTTAGATATGAAAAAACCATACAGAACTGATCACCACCATATAACACACACACACACGAGGGTGTGTCAAAAAGTTTTGCCTCCTGTGTCATAAAAACATCATGAAGAATGAACATATAACAGCAGAAGTTGCTACAGATCTCAGCCTGAACTATCCTCTACTCAAAACTACCGTTCAACATAGTCACGATCTGAAACCTTGTAGGATGTCTTTTTGGACCTCTGAAAGACAACCTACGTGGTTTCAGATTCAATGACTTGAATGACATCAAAACAGCTGGGTCACGAAGCAAAACCCTGATTTTTTCCAAAATAGTTTTGATGCCTGGTTTAAATGCTGGCGCAAATGTGTGCAAATTAATGGTGATTATGTTGAATGGTAGTTTTGAGTAGAGGACAGTTCAGGCCTGCATCATGTGATGGGGTTCATTTGAATCTGTCCCTAAAAAAGAGCCCTACTGTGGTATGGGGCCAAAAGTCCCTCATCTGATAAGGTGGTAAGACTCAAGGAGTTCAGACTTCAGATCCATTGAACAAATCTTACCAAAAAATCCTATGAGAGAGTCACTGTAATTCAGATTTGTCTTGAAGATACATGACATACATAGTTCTGCTTGGGTAGATTGTACCCTCAGGCTGACTAAAGACAACTGATTCATAATAAAATTAAGAGGGTTAGTGGAAATTTCTTGTCATTTGTCGAAAGTTATATCATAAACTGATGTGGAAAACCTGAGATTCTCTAATATTTTTCAGTGTCTGACAATTGGCACACAATTCCAAACTCCAACGTAAAGTGGAAGGCACATTCACCCCCCCCCCCCCCCCAGTTTTACATTGAGAATAGGCAAGAAAAATTTGCAGAGCACCAAACCTTTTGCATATCAGTGGGAATTACTATCCTTGGCAGCCCCTGGTGGCGCAGTGGTTAAACTTTTGTGCTGGCAGGACTGATGACTTGAAGGTTGGGTTGCTGACTTGAAGGTTGCTGGTTCAAATCCAACCTGGGGAGAGCACGAATGAGCTCCCTCTATCAGCTCCAGCTCCATTAAGAGACATGAGAGAAGCCTTCCACAAGGATGATAAAAACATCAAAACATACAAGGCATCCCCTGGGCAATGTTCTTGCAGATGGCCAATTCTCTCACACCAGAAACAACTTGTAGTTTCTCAAGTCGCTCCTGACCCAAAGAAAAAAACTGTCCTTGACTGAGACTTCATTTCTAGTTTCCATTTTTTGCCCATTATTCTGCTACATTTTGTTATGACTATAATAATAATAATAATAATAATAATAATAATAATAATAATAATAATAACAACTTTATTTTTTTTATACCCCGCCCCATCTCCCCGAAGGGACTTGGGGCGGCTTACATGGGGCCTGGCCCGATAAAACAAACAAATAACAGTAACAAAGCAATAAAACAATTATCCCATTAAAAAACACCAACATCAATAAAAACAATCATTAAAATCAACAAGCAGGATACAGTGTTAAAAACAGGAGACTAATTCGTAGATCCTAGGCAAAATGCAGTGTTACGAAATGGGTAATTAATGACTATTAAAATTAACATCTATTATAGCATTCATGGACTCTAAATGCATATTTTTCTCAAAACATATTTAAACATACAATTGGGAATTTATACTGTGTCACAACTTAAGGAAAGTTATAAAATCAGATAGCTAACTATGTTCCAATCTAAAAAGGGTGGAGTGTTTTCTTCTTTTCTATTAGAATTTGCCAAGTCTTCAAAAAAAGGAGGTACTTCTGCCTTTTTTTTTGCACTGCAAGGAACTAATGATCCAATGACACCAAAAACAGAGAGCAGAATTACTCACTTTCATCAGAAGGCAAGATAAGAATGGCAGATCAGACAGAAGAGGTGCTGGATAACTCTCTATTTAGATGGATACATTAGGAACAGGGCACCAGATTGATTTTATGATGGTATGTGGGCCCCAACATGCAATTTTGGAAATTATGAGCACACAGAGATTTTTGGAAAAAAAACACGGGTTTGTGTGTCATGAGGAATTATCTTTTTGCTACCAATTCAAGTAATGTCTGAAATCCCATTATTTTAAAGCCAGGTTTTCCTTGCTAGCTCCTAGAATAGAATTCCAGTGGAAGTGCCTATTATTTTCACATTAAAATCATATTAGTCTACCATGATTAGCTTTATTACAATGTGCAGAAGCTGAAATAATAATGATTAGTCTCTTGTTTTAAAATGAATCTGAGTTTAGCCTTTAAAAGAGTGCAGGAGAGTTATTGGACCCTAAGTCAAGTTCCTGTGTCATATTATTCCTATTAAATTATCTGCACATTGCCAACTAGAGATGTCATTAGAATAAATTACTGGAATGAATGCTAGTTAAATCTATGCTAGGTGAATTTACACAATCAGTAATTTATTATCAAGTTCCTTAAGTGGCTGCAGCTATTATTATAAATATAATAATAATAAAACTTTATTTTTAACCCGCCCTCTCTCCCCAAGGGGATTCTGGGCAGAAACTTTGGAAAAGTCATATTTGCTTGATTTATACCTGGGGAACCAGCACATCTTGTGTTTGTGTCTAGTGGAAAACAACAATTTATATGTATCTTTCTGTGAAGACAAACTGGCAAATATGAACGTTTCAATTTTAATTCTTTAAACAGCTATGCAAACTAGAACATTATTAAATTATTGCTTGATTAAAACAAACGGTCATTTCTGAGAGTTCTATGAATAGTTGTAATTGCAGTAAGTTTTGTTTATAAAGTGGGGACTACTAAGTCTGTTGGACAATTAAATGCTAGACATATATCCCTGCGCCTGTTGAAATCGCAATGGTCGCTTAAAGGGAATGTTGCATAAAATGACCTTTTAATTTAAACAGAGCTGCATATTTGGTTTACCATTTCTGACTCACAGCCAGCTTTTAAAAAAACTTCACATCCCAGTTCTAACACTACTTGCTTTCAAGAGAAAAGTAAACTATAATTAGTCAGGAAACAGATTTGGGCTGATTGCCTGCATAAGTGGAAGAACTTCCATATCAGTAGTGGAATGAATCAACCCTTTTGGATTAGTGTGGCATCTGTTAAGTGGGCATTTCAGAGTCCAGTAAAGCCAGCAGAGACAAAATATTTAATTAACTAGCAGAACTTGAAGTGTTTGGTTTAAAAATTAAACAATTACCACTGATAGTTAGAAATGAAAAAAATTAATTTGTAAATTAAGTAGTTACAGTGGTTCCTTGTTATCCACTGGAATCTGGTTCCAGGACCGCCCATGATACCAAAATCCATGTATACCATTACGTACAATTGTGTATTAAAATAATGTCTCTTATATAAAATGGCAAAGCCTTATGGAATTTAAAAAAATATTTTCAAGATGTGGATGGTTGAAGCTGCAGATACATTTGTGGGTTTGACTTGTTGATTATCCACGGATTTGATTAAAATGTTATCTCAAGGACTCTAGGTTCTTGTGACACCTCAGGCAGTGTGAGCACTGGGAATCAGACACGAAGGCCAATAAACAATCTAATATCTTTATTAAGGAAATAAAGGAGACAACTAAAAATAAGCAGATTATATAGTCCAGCAGTAGACCTTTCAGGAAAGGTCAAATATAGTCCAGTAATATGAAAGCAGATGTCCAGTATTAGAGTTCAAAGTTTTAAATCCAATAACCGAAACACACTCAAACCTTTAGGCTGTTTGAGTGGGGATTAAGGCAAGATCTGTCAAAGAGTTCTAGGGCTCAAATCCGAGGCTAGGATGCAAGGCAAGGCAAAGTTAGTCATGGTAAAGCTGAATCGCTGTCCAGGCTTGACAGGGAGACGAGATGCAACGCCGGTCTGCTCGAGAGTAGCGTGCTGCAGAACACTGCAAAGGCCAGTTGGCGCCCAGAACTTTTATGGGACTTTGCTCTCCTCTCCAGCCAGGTGTCTGAACTCTTTCCCAAGGAAAAATGACTAAAGTCAACAACTTGCCAGATGCAATCCTCCCTGAGAACTCTCAAGGGAACCGGCTTAATTAACGCTTGCTTTCTCCGCTAATCGAGCGCTTCTCCTCAAAATCTGCTTTTCCGCGCACGAAGCCTCCCAAAACAATTTGTGGTCAAACATAGCGTTCTTTGGAGAACCGGGCTGTGAGTCAAGGCCCTTTTTAATTAACTGTGGGATAAAACTGTCAACAGGGGACATCTGGAAGGGAGCGGAATCGTGCGGAAATGGCAGAAACCCCATCTCTTCTTCGGTCTGCTCCGTAATGGCGACGGGGTCATGACTCGGGGGTCTCTGAGACACTACAGTTCTCTAGTGTGACTCTGTGGTCAACTTCCACCAGACCTTATGCTGGATGGTCTAGAGCAGAGGTGTCAAATAATGGCCTTCCAAATGTTTCAGATTCCAACTCTCAGAAGCCCTAGCCAGCTTGTCCAATGGCTAGGAATAACACCTGGAGGGCCACAGGTTGTGCACCACTTGTTTAAATTAATGGAAGACAGAACTCTTCTGGTGAAAGTTGGCTGTGGAATTGTGCTGGAGAATCTAGGGAAACTTAGAGAACTACTCTCTTGGGTAATCAAAATAGCATTTTTAATGCACAGTTTTTCGCTTTGGCAGGGATACTGTGCCACTAACCCCAGTGAGTGTGGAGGGCTGAGTGTGTATGATTTTAAAATAAACCATGAGATTGACAAAGCATGGCATATCTTCTTTGTCACTATTGCCTCTCCCCCAGTGGCATAATTTTACCATTGACTCTTTTTGCAGGGATAAGAAGGGGACCAAGTTACACATTGTCATTATTCCCCAAGTGCTACTCATTAGCCTGGTCTGTTGCACAACTTGTATTTCTTCTCAATGTTATGTCTAGGGGGATATGATGAAAACGATGTACTCTTCACCTGGTTGAGGGGCAATGATTCTGTCCACGGCCTTGAAAACCTGCGGCTCTCCCAGTACACAGTGGAACGGTATTGCACCCTTTCAGCAATGTCCCACCAGGAAACAGGTAATGAACCTGAACAGTGAGTTGAAGCAAATATGGGAAGCAAAGCTCATTACCTGCTAACCCCAGGCAATTATCTCTAAGCTTGAGCTATTTGCTGATGAAATGCTTGGACATAGCACATTTGCTGATAGAAATAATGAAATGGCCAGTTGGCTGGAGGAGCAGATATAAACAAAGAATGCCAAAACATGAGGAATTGGTTGGTTGTTCCCCTCCCACATTGTTTAATTTTATATCATCATTATTTTGTGAGTACCAATTGACAGTTAAAAGAGACAATATACTTAGCACATTTTCAGAAGAACTACTCTGTTTAATGGAGTAGTTATATGTCTATTTGTCAAATTAATCTGGTTATCTGTGTACAGTAGATTCTCTGGTAACCAACATCCACAGGGATTAGTAGATGCTGGACAAATGTAGTTTCTGGATGCTTGAGAGTTACTATTAAAAATAGGCCCAACTAATGCTATACCTCATATTATATTGTTTTACTGTATTATACAATTATATATTCCTGCTTTACTGTATTATAAAACAGCTTTTTATTTAAAGTATTATTTCTTTGATTTTTTGCCAATTGCTAGAGTTTCAATTGCTTGAGTACTGATTCACTGAACATCTACTGCATATTGCATTTAGCATACTCTGTTACGTGATGGATCATTAAAGGGTTTAGATGGGCTTAATTTGCAAATGTGATTGCCAAGAGATATTCCTCTGATGGAATCCAGTTGAGAGAAGAGAAAACAATGTTGTCTAATACATGTGCGTTGAACATAACGCCTAAATTGAATCTAAGAGGTAGTATCCTATGCTCTATTTCTGAACCATGCAGACAAATCTGGCCTTCTCAGTTACTTCTTAGGCCAACAGTAATGTCATGGAGATACTTCTTTCTTTATATTTATGGTCAACACTGGGTCCGCCTTCTGTTTTGTGTGTGCCAGATTAAGCTCAACTATATCAACTCTGCCTTCTGGCCAGTTATGAGATTGTGAATCTCCACTGACTCAGAAAATTTACAACTTTTTGGCTTAAGAGCATTTACTCTACTTCCATGGACTGTGTTTTTTTCCTCTGAATAGGCAATTACCCAAGACTGGTACTGCAGTTTGAACTCAAAAGAAATATCCTTTATTTCATCCTGGAGACTTATGTGCCATCCACTCTGCTGGTTATTCTGTCTTGGGTTTCTTTTTGGATCACCCTGGATTCAGTTCCTGCAAGAACATGTATTGGTGAGGTATTCCTTGAAATAGATTGATTATTAGATATCAGAAATATTACATTCAGGAGTACATGATGGCTGAGAGATTCTGTGATCTGAGATAAAGATAAAATGTTTCCAACTCTGCTTATTGCAGACATGCCACGAAGAGCGGGTGAAGAAGTGGAATGAGAGCAACATGTTTTTCATGTTACCCTGAAAATAGGAAATTAAATTTTCATCCATTTAAAATTTTGAGGGATGAAACAAATAATCACAGATATTTGACACTGGACAAGTTTTCAGGCTGACATTTGGAATGGGAAAGATTTAATGTGTGATTTTAAACCACATCTTGAATGTAATTTTTTCCAGCTCCAATTTTGCATGCTTTCAACTCATTGGCATCTCTTGATTTTTTTTTTTTGGGCAGATTTCTAATATGAAATCCCATAAGCTGCCAAATGTCTGCTACTAATTACCACTGTATGTTATCTATCTAAACCTGTCAATGTCAGATGGAAAATACCATTAGCAGTCAACTAAGAAGTGCTATCAGATTTCAAATATCATTACATGCTAACTATCAAACATAATCACATCTGGCAATTTCCACCCATAAACTGTCATCCTAGGGGGTTGGATTTTTAATAGCTTTCTAGAGTTTCTCAACCAGAATGTCAATGGAAGACCATCAGGAGGACAAAAATCACAGCAATACAGACTGAGTACCAGTTTGTATATTTCCCTGCAGTGTAAGGGAATCCCAGGTATATTTCAGAACATCAGCTCATACAGAAGACAGCCTAGAATATATTCCAGAATTCTTTGTATTATGAAGTGTTTCCATGGTAAATGAGCTGATGCAGAATGCCTTTCCTGAAGCAGAATAACTGCATAGTTATGTGATATGCCATAGTGTCTTAGCTTTCAAATGAAAGCAGATAATAAATGCCATTGTACTGCAGCTATCAAATTCAGTATATTTAATATTAGAAATTTTAATTCAACCAGATTTAGGATCAGAATTATGGGTTGTAGGTGCCATGGGAAATATATTTAGTCTAGGACTTGAGTGAAGAACCTTATTTATTAAGGTGATTTGGACTACTACCATCTACTACTACAAGCTGGCTAATGTAGCAATAGATGAGGGTAACAGCAAGGTTTCAGAAGACTTCCTAAAATAGCTTGCTGTCCTCAGATCTGGTGGAAATACAGTAGGTTGTTACTTGTTATACAGCTGTAATAATAGTCAACTGCTAGTCTGATTGGTCTCTGCATGTGATAAAAGTGATGTACGATTTTGCCACTTGTCCTCTACTAAATTTCAGTAAAAAAGTGTCTTGCAATGACAATGTTTTCTATTCTGTTTTACAGGAGTAACAACAGTGTTGTCAATGACCACTCTGATGATGGGCTCGCGCAACTCAATAACTAAGACTAATGGTTTTATCAAAGCCATTGATATTTACCTAGGCATCTGCTTCAGCTTTATATTTGGTGCTTTGGTGGAATATGCAGTCGCACACTATATCATGTCTCAAAAATGCATTCACAGTAAATTTCAAAAGGTGAGCAAAAGATGGAAATGATCAAACAGATCATGCTGTCGATAGATATTTGAAAAAGAATTGCTCTGCCATGCATTACACACATGTGTATATGTGGGCAACCTTTGGTTGCAGAAACTAAAACAATGAGAAGATGGGCTTTCATTTGGTATTTAAACTTAGGGATTTCATGATTACTTGTAAATATAGTTCGGAAATGTCACTTTTCTCAGTGGAGATAAGAAGGAAAAAGGAATCCAATCCATAATGCAGCTTATGCATGGTTCTTTTTTGTGCTCAGAAAGAGGAAGTATTTTATCTTTTGGACACTCATATTTCCAGAGAAGAAGCTAGTGCACCTTCATATATCATAATAAAAGCCTCCAGAATTACTTCACTAGTCTGAAATTTGAAATTCACATAATGTTTACACTTGTACCTATAAAAGTCAGGGTTGGTTTCAGATTCAAAGTAGCCCAGGACAGTGTCTTTTGGTACAGCTGTCTCCTACGTCAGCAGGCTTTGACGGTGTTACCTACAGAGAAGGTGCTCTGAGAAATATCAGAGTGTTGTAGCATTGCTTTGGGGGATTATGGAAAACTGAAATGGAAGCTATACCTAACCATCACATTTTGGTTAGATTATCCTATGTGTGTGTGTGTAAAATAGGCTATAATAAATATAATATATTAGAGACACATATACTACCTTATCAGACACAGACTCTGCATCTTTGCTGCTGAAATGGAGTCCCTTGGAACCCATCACATGATGCAGGACAATGTCTGGTGGGACTCTGTGGGGCTCTGCTTTGGCAGCATAGATACTCCCAATAGCAAAAAGCAGAGAAATGAGGGAAGACAGACCTGAAGGGAAAAGGACATGAGATAGCAGAAGACAAACCTGGATGGGAGGGAGCAGAATAAGATGGGTCCCTCCGCTGTCCCCAGCTTTCCCCCTTCCCGTCTGATGAGGTCCATTGTCTCTAGCACTGGATTCTGCTGAAGCAATTAGATGGTAGTAGTTGTCCAAGGACAGAGAGTCGCATCTTAAAAGGTTAAATGCTTAAAAGGTTTTTGTTTAGTGATAAAAAGCCCAATGTGTTTTGGCTTGAGTATATTTCTAAGATATTCAGGAGGCTACTTATAATCTCATCAGATGGGTTGATTTATGGGTCCCACACCACTTCTCCCCTTTCACCACTGAGCCCTTACAATGATGCACACCAACTTCTGGCCAGGATCCATGGTGAAAGAGGAGATGAAGTGGTGCACAACAACATGAGAGGCTTCCCGTGTTGTCTTAGGAGCAACGGGGGAAGCCGAGCTGCAACACTTCCCCCCATGGGGTGGGATTTGGGGTAAGTCATGCGATGCAGGGCATGGAGGGACAGGTTCTCCATGCCAAGAACCCCATGGATTTGCCACAATGCATGGTGAATCCTCAGCCTAATGTGATAGGGATTTTATAATCAAATGTTAAAAATTATGAACTCTCAAACTGGACAATATCAGTAAATGCCAACGCAGCAAATGGTATGAGAGTTTCTACTTCAGGTGTTGTAACTGGTGTCACACCCCAGACGTGAAGACCAGAGCATCGCACAAGAGTTGAGAGTAAAGACAAACAGTTTAAAACACACACCAAGATATATATAGTATAAAGCAGGGATAAGGAAATAAGGTTTAAAAAGTCAGCAATCAAATGTCTCTTGTAAATCCAAAAGCAAGACAGTTAAAGAATAGTCCCAAAATCCAAAAGCAGTTTGAGTCCATAAGCAAAACGTGAACAAGGACACACAACATGAACATGGGAAAACTCCCAGAATACTTGAATCCCAAAACCAAGGCAAGAACTAGAGATCCCAGGCCTGGCTGTAACTTGAATGCAATGTTGCCTGAACTGAAGAGCAGAGGTCGCGTTAGCTCTTAATAAACAGACATGAAAGCATTATGTCTACCCTGGAATTTTTTCTTCCCACAAAGCCATGTTGACCTATGAAGCTGGCTATCTGCTCGAATTTGCAGGTGAGCCTCCTGGCTTAGGTCAACAAAGGCAATTACATTCTCGGGCCCATCTGTGCCTGTCTCTGTCTAAAGCGGTTTCACTTTCTGGCTCTGCATCAGAATGAATCCCAGGAAAGCCCACAATCCCATCTGACTCTTAAGTCATCAGTGAACCCATCAGCCCCTGACTGCTGTGACTGCTGCTGGGCTACAACAAGCACACAAAGAAGGCCTTAAGAATACACATAAAGAATGGCAACCGGATATGAATCCTTAATTTGCACTGGAAATCCACTGGGCAACCTTGTGCAAGTCACACAATTTCAACCTTCGGTTGCGAAGACAATCTCCCATTAAATAAATCTTGCCAATAATACATTCACTGTAGGGTTGCCATAAATCAGACACAATGTGAAGGCCCACAACAATAACAATTTCACCATGAACAACTGTTTTTCAGTGTCTTGTTACACATCGCCAGTTTCTATTATGGATTCCATTGGATTGTCCCCAGTTTTTGATTTTTTACCTAGCCAAGGATGCTAAAGGGCTTAGGCTACCTATGTAATCAATGTATCTTTCATCTAACAGAGGTCAGTCATGAAATCGCATTCAGCCACAATTTCTCCTAGTTATGGTTTCCAGAAACCTACCATAGTAGAGACAATTGACAGTTTTTAATCTTTTTTCAGAGGAATGGTGTTGTTAATGTAAATTGTGGTAAAAGGGCAAAGTAGTGGGTTTCACAAATGAAACTGGGGATATATAGGGCAAAGTAACAGAGTGTGGTCAACATGGCCACGTAGAGACTATAGTATTCGTTAATTTAATTTGTAGCTATTTTTAAAAATCCCAAATCAATTATATATTGGTAGTAGAATTAACATCACACTGCTGCCATTTGCAGTTGCATGCTTGTATGTTCTGATAATTTGTTTATTAGTGATACGGCTACATCCTCACCTGTCACTCACTTTTTCCTGTTTTAGGGTCCTGCAAGTGATATTCCCAGAGAAAATGAGGATGTCACCATCAATGTCCTTACCACTTCTGCCACCAGCTACAATCACAAGATGAACTTCTCTGACATTGATAACGTCACCTATGGTGGCTTGAATGTGACTCCAAAAGACAAAAAGAAATTCATGTTGAAGAACAAACTGCGCAAAGTCATTGACTTTTTCACCATTCAGAATCCATGCAACATTGATCACTACTCAAAACTGCTATTCCCCTTTATGTTTATCTTAGTTAATTTGGTTTACTGGGCTTATTACTTGATGTTTTAGGGAAGTGCAGCTGTCTCATAGAATGGCAATTATCTGTCAGTACAATGTGCACAGAAGTTCATTTTTTGGCAATATTTCAATGGATTCAATATGTGCCAGATGATTTACTTTTGGCAGGGCCGCTGGAGCCCGCTCATGAGACGTTTATAGCATGAAGTGGCTTTGGAGACTCTGCCTCTTAGGTACTCAAACTGTGGTTGCATTGCCACATGAAGGATTTGTTCCAAACCCAGCACTGACAGGGATGCACAAAAGTCCCATAAATGGCAGGACATGGTGATTATTTAGTGGCAGCAGTGTGGCAGTGTATCTTACCCAGAAAGGTAAGACTGCCCATATCAATTAATTTGTTCTGCCAGTTTTTATCTCCAGGAGGAGCAAGCCTTTTGTAAAGCCAATGAGTCTTCACTGCTCACTCAGTGCTAAGGCAACCAGAATTTCTTTACATCACAATAAGGATCGGTTCCAACAATATGTTGCTACTAGAAAACCCTACCCCTCACCCATGCTCAGTGTCTGTGAGGATTGCAACTAAGGGCAGAAGGGTCAGGTCACTGGATTGGGGTGTCAGGGGTGACACCATCATCTCTGCTGAATAAAAACTCCCAGTGACCTGACCCTGGTAGCCTAGGTCCACTACATCTCTAGCTGGAAAGCGGGATAAAAGCAGGTGAGGAGTCAATGAAGGTAAGGCTCTTTGGGTTGTTGTCATGTATGTACTAAAACAAATAAGTTCAACTCAGGGGTATAGAGATGTGTGTGCAGCATAAATGAGAACATTGCTCCCTCCGAATAAAGTTTCATTGTCTTTCACTCCCCCCAATTTCTATCATTGCAGAAAGGGAGATACATAGGATCCTTCTGTTTGTTGGATTCCTATTCCATTGTAACTTTGCATGTACCTTTTCCTGGAATACATGTGCTGTACAGTCAGAAGGAGCAGCCATGGCTCAGCGGGTTAAACCGCTGTGCTGCTGGACTTGCTGACCGAAAGGTCAGGGGTTTGAATCCAGGGAGTGGGGTGAGCTTCCACTGTTAGCCCCAGCTTCTGCCAACCTAGCAGTTTGAAAACATGCAAATGTGAGTAGATCAATAGGTACCGTTCCGGTGGGAAGGTAATGGCCCTCCATGCAGTCGTGCCAGCCACATGATCTTAGAGTTGTCTACAAACAACTTCAGCTCTTCAACTTAGAAATGGAGATGAGCACCAGCCCCCAGAGTTGGACACAACTAAACTTAATGTCAAGGAAAATGCTTTACCTTTATATGAGTCTACTCTGCCAGTTCAGAACAGATAATCTGCATTTTTTATACAGTATCAATGTGGATGGGGCCTAAGATGGATGAAACAATATGTAGAGTTTTTAGCAGGTAAACAAATCACGAGGAACCCACTCTGGCAAGGGCTGCTATCTATGTTACAACCTAATCTGGATCAAACCTCCTGGGACCTTTGAAGAAAAGTGTTCACTTACATAAATGGAAACTTTTCTTCCAATGCAAATAGCAGATGCACTACCAAGATTCCTTTCTAGATTGAGGCTACAATCTAAAAGCAAAGGGTAAACCCCATGCTTCGCTTTCATCACCTTCTTAATCCAGGTTGGGTCTTTTGCCCTTTACTCTGACATATGGGATTCAATTTGGACCAAATCTCCCAGACTTGTGCTTTATTTATTCATTTTTTTCATAGACTCATACAGCCATCGATTCCAATCCTATGCCATTGAGGAAAACAGCACTCTTGAGAGGCTGTCATCAAACCTCCTTATAAAGACTGCCAAAAAAAGAAGACCCCATTATTCCACTATTGAACTATAATCAGGAAGTTTCCCTTAATGTTCAGATGGAAACTTTTCTTGCAATGTATTAGGTTTTTTTAAATTTTATTGCTCCTTTTGGTAATTAAAAAAAGTTATTCCCTCCACTGCTGATAATATGAATACAGGGAGTTCATGATATCAGTGGAGTTTGGTCCCAAGAGTCTCCTGTGGCTATCAAAATCTGTGGATGCTCAAACCCTATTGTATAAAATGGCATTGTAAAATGGTGTCTTTTGGATGGAAAATTCAAAGTTTGCTTTAGAAAAGGTAATATTCTCAAGTCGTGGAGGGTTCAGTCTATGGATGCAGAAACTGTGGCTATGGAAGGCTGGCTGTACTTCTTATAGAGGTTCACTATTTGTCTTGCATGAAGCCATTGGAGCAGTCCTACTTTGCTATGCAGATGCTCCTATATCCAAAATGGATTGTTGAGGCTCAATGCCCCAAAATCTCTAGTTTAAATTTCCAATCAGACACTAGAAACAAGGAGATTAGAATACAATAGTTTAATCTACAGAGTAACACTAAGGGATGGGTGCAAGAAAGTGCTCCATTTGACTGTTCTGCATCATGGGTTTTATAGCTGATCATAGTAGATTGAAGTAAACAACACGCATGCACACAAACCAAACCCCTTCCCCTTTCTTTCACTTTTCCCTCCCAGCTCTGTCCTTCAATTCGGCTTCTGCCTGTTGCAAAGCAATCCTGTTTTCCATAACTTCTCCAGCACTTCCTCCCCCCATCTCTTCCAGGTCATTCTGATTTTTCTTTACCTTCTACACACTTGGTCTGGCAATGCTGTCTTTCTGCTCTTTTCACTCCGTCCTCTCCTCTTTTCAACCCATTCTCAGAACTTCCTTCTTATAAAATTCACACTTGTAAAAATTTAGTTTCTTGGATATTGGTAAGATGCAAGAATCTCAGTCCATTTTAGAAAACAGGATCGCAAGCATCACATATATCTCTCAAATGAGAAAAGAGTTTTGACCTTTGCATTTAATAATCTATTAGATAAATGGTATCAACATTCAAGCAACATTTTGAGCATTGTGTACTAAATGAATGACCCTGTGTCTCCTAATGTGAAAGAAGGTAGATTGCACTGCTTGAGTTCAAAGGTTTAGGTAGATTGATAGAGTGCCGCTGTTGGCCAAGAATGTTTCCCAGTCTCTTATGGAGATGACAGTTTTCCATGGCAGATTTGGGTTGATGCAAGGCGCCTGAGAAGGTTTCCCTATGACACCTGCCAAGTGCATCTAGCGGGCGCTTACCATATGATTGATTAAAGTTACTCCAGGCTCCTTGCTCTCTGAAATGAGCACAACATATGAAACATTATGGATTTTTCTTTAATAACATTTTATTGAGCCATTTCTCCCACAGTCCATTGCAAAGGATCAAAACCGCATATTCATAAATCATACATTTTATAAAGTGCAACATTTCAGGAAATGACTTCAAAACAGAACTAGCAATTGTAAGGTGAATGAGCACACATGCTAGTAATGAAATGTTGGTTTGAAGATTTTGACATTTAGAAAAAAAACCCTAGAAAATGTAATAAAGAATTGTACTCTTTCAAAAACATGGATACATGGTGTCATGTCTTTTAGATCCCAAACAAAAGATGATGCCTATGTTCTACCTCACAATTTCTTTGAATAGTGCAGGAAAAGTGACTTAGGATTCATATTTATGTTCTAATTTTTGGTCTATAATTATTGTATACTGTTGGAAGGACACTCAGCTCAGAGATATAATGCATTATCTGCATGCTAATGGACCCCAGATTTAGACCATAACATCAGCAGAGGTCTGAGGACCATACACACCCCAACTAGGGAAAGCTGCATGATCCCAATGAACCCCCTACTTTTAAAAGTTTTAAAATGTTATCTGTAACACAACTTATGTGCAAACATCTTCAAAGACACGAAGTTGCTTTTATAAAAATTAGAAAAAAAATTAGGGAAGGATGGAATTACACTGCTAATGGGAAGTAATGTTGTGGGACTATAGATCAGCAATTGCAGTTGCATGGTGAATGGAGAGGAGTGATAGCAAAGGTTGCCATTCTGGTAAGTTGCTTGCATGAATGCCATGGGATAGCAGCTTTTGGCAATAAAATCCTATATCAATTGATGGCTGAAATGGTGTTGGGGATTTACATATGCATAAACATGCTACACCAGCCATAGGCAAACTTTGGCCCTCCAGGTGTTTTGGACTTCAACTTCCAGAAATCCCAGCCAGTTTACCGGCTGTTAGGAATTATGGGTCTCTTAAGTCCCAAACACCTTGAAGGCCAAAGTTTGCCCATGCATTTTCTAAA
This sequence comes from Anolis carolinensis, assembly GCF_035594765.1. Lineage (NCBI taxonomy): Eukaryota > Metazoa > Chordata > Lepidosauria > Squamata > Anolidae > Anolis > Anolis carolinensis. The sequence continues at coordinate 164,011,012 of NC_085841.1, forward strand.
CAGTAATCCTGTCCCAATCCTCTAATCACTACGTACTGGGAAGCAGCTGCTGCAATTGTCCAGGGTCTGTTCCTTTGTCAATTAGGAAGCAGCCGACTGATGTTCTCACATCCTCCTATGAACTATCTCCAGTGCAATAGGCAGAAACAGAATCCCTTTGCAATTTTCCTTCATGTTGAAGTTCACTCACGTGAAGTTCACTCCTGAGCAAAAGGAGAGCAGACCTCTTTTTTTTGCAGTGGCTGCTTTTCAGTAAGTGGCCAAAATTCCACATTCACTGTCACTATGTAGCACCTAAACCCAGATTACATTTTACCACAATGCCAAACAGTCAACAGCATGCGCTATATATGTTTAATTATCAGTAATAATTATGTGCTTTCTTCAGTGTTTAAAAGTCCATCCTCAGCCCCTGTAGGGGTACCATATTTTGAAAAACAAAAAAGAGGACACATTTCCCAGCGGACTACTTCAAACCATCACCATGACTACTCTCACTTCAAAAAAAAAACCCTACTGTATAAACTCTGATGCCATGTTCCCTTGTGTCCAATAAGGTTTACTCCCAGCAGTTAAATGTCTTTAGAACAGCAGCCTCTAATGCTTGTTTTATCATCAGATTTACTGAACCTTTTTATCACCACTTACCACAGGTGAAAAAAATGGTTTATCAGTGCTTTTGTGAATACAAGCAAAAGCCCTGCATATGATGTGTGTCTTCAGACTTATGGCAAACCTAAGGTGAACCAATCAATAACACGGGGAGAATGGTGATATGTTTCTACACCACAAGAAAGAAGAGCGCTTCCACACGTGTTAGCAAACCTTTTATTCAGAACTAATAATATGTATGTGTGATATGAAACAATCAGTTCAAAGCAGATAATTTGAAATCAGATACTGGATTATATGGCAGTGTAGATCCAGCTAGAGTGGGAGTCCAGTGAGATTCTAGTTTACTAAGGTAAAGGTAAAGGTTTCCCCTGACATTAAGTCTAGTCGTGTCCGACTCTGGGGGTTGGTGCTCATTTCCATTTCTAAGCCAAAGAGCTGGCATTGTCCAAAAACACCTCCAAGGTCATGTGGCTGGCATGACTGCATGGAATGTCATTACCTTCCTGCAGGAGCAGTACCTATTGATCTACTCACATTTGCATGTTTTCGAACTGCTAGGTTGGCTGAAACTGGGGCTAACAGCAGGAGCTCACCAAGCTCCCTGGATTCGAACTGCTAATCTTTCAGTCAGCAAGTTCAGCAGCTCAGCAGTTTAATCAGCTGTGCCACCAGGTGGCCTAGTTTACTAAAAAAAAGGTAAAGGTTTCCCATGATGTTAAGTCCAGTCATGCCTGACTCTGGGGGTTGGTGCTCATCTCCATTTCTAAGCCGAAGAGCCGGCGTTGTCCGTAGACACCTCCAAGGTCATGTGGCCGGCATGACTGCATGGAGCGCCCTTACCTGCCCGCCGGAGCGGTACCTATTGATCTACTCACACTGGCATGTTTTCGAACTGCTCAGTTGGCAGAAGCTGGAGCAACAGCAGGCGCTTACTCCTCTCCCGGGATTTGAACCTGGGACCTTTTGGTCTGCAAGTTCAGCAGCTCAGTGCTTTAACACACTTCGCCATCATACTATCTATCACAATATGAAGCATATACTATTTTGTAAACAAAATTAGTAACTGGCAGGGAAAATGCTTGTGCCATTTTAAATCCCTTATAGGCTCAATAATGTGAGTCTCCAGGAACAAACACTCACCTGTTATCTCTGCCCCTTCACGGCTGCAAGAAAACCCACATACCAACTTTTGTGATAGTGATGAAGTGCCAACAGGAGCCTCAGGGAGCTTGATTTTAATATTCATTGACAAGAAAGAGCTTAGCTTACGCTTTGTATTTTTTCTGAAGAGAATTCTACATGTGGCTCTCATAATTGTTTGAAAACATAGTGCCACACTTAAATGCTTCCATCTGTTGACATGGTGCTCATGCATTTTTCATAAAAGATGAAGCCCAACCAACAGACTCTTGCTGGGGTGGTAGCAGCAATATTTGTCTTTTCTTTCCCATACAGAATTAAACATGACAGCCCGAGGAGACTAATTTTATGTAAATCAAATATGTATTGATGAGGTAAATTTATAATAAAGCCAATACGTTCTGCTGAATCATATATGCATTAGATACTTTACTGTTGTTGAAGATTGGAGAGGAAGGGAGAATGCCCACAGAGAAATTTCTCAGCATTGTGTTGTTGAAGGCTTTTATGGCCTGAATCATTGGGTTGCTGTGAGTTTTCTGGGCTGACGTTTCACCCAGACATGAATTCCAGACATGAAACAATCAGGGCCAGCTAACACCTCCCTGCAAAGGATTCCCTTAGACAGGAGCTGTCCCTCAGACAGTTAAAATATCCTAAATATGCATGATACCATAATAAAGCTGATTTTTGCATTACCATGGGCTACAATTATATTATTTGAAATGAAACTTCCCATGCATATTTTGACTATGAAAATATACTGTATAAAATGAATATAGCCCAAGGAATAAAGTCTCCAAATATTTTAGGTCTGACTTTTTGAAACTGCGATGTGAGCAATATGGGAGCTTTGAAATACTGAAGCAGTCCCAGAGAAGCCAAACCACATATTACACTGGATATTTCTGTGTACAGTCAGCCATCCACTTTAACTGGGCTTAAGAGTCCAGTGAAAGGGAAAAAAAGGTCAATAAATAAATTGCTATTTTTTAGCTAAGAGAAAATCTCTCCAGGAATTTCTAGGTCTTCCAGCACAACTCTATGCTCAGTTTCCAGTGGAAGCTGACCACAGTATTGCATTCTAATCAAAACCATAAATGTTCAAATCTGCAAAATCAAGACTGCAAATATTAGGGGGGAAGGCTGTTTTTTATTTTCACTGACATGGGCCTTTTTGTACCATTTAATGATTTCAGTTGAGGTACTTGTAGCACCCTTTTCTAAATAGGGGAGAAAAGATCTGCGGGGAGGGCAATTTAGATCACAGAAATGGCACCATAGGGAAGAATTAAAAATATTCCCCCATCTCATCTATGCTGCTGATCTAAGCCAACTCAGGGGTCCTTGGTGACTACTTGCACATAAAAATAAATATTTTGGGAAATATAATACAGTTTGTGTTTCTAATTATGTGTGTTTTGTGCTCTGTGTTTTTAATCTGAACGGTTGTTATTGTTTTCTACTGTCTTTTGTGTTGCATTTGTTTGTGAGCTGGCCAAATAATATCTGTAATGCATAACGTTCTGCAACAGAGCTAGAAGCCAAAGATTAAAGATGGTTGGACCTAAAATAGCAGAATATGCCATTATTTTTTTCTAAACATGTCCTACAAAAGAGGATATGTGCATGGACACATTTTCAAGAAGTGCTTTCAGTCTGAGATTCTCACTCTGGTCCCTTCTACTCTGCCATATAAACCCAATTATCTGCTTTGAATGGGATTATATGGCAGTGTAGACTCAGATAATCCAATTTAAAGCAGGTAATGTGGATTATTTGATTGGATAATCTGGATTATATGACAGTGTAGAAGGCAACTCAGTTATGATTACGGGATACAACCTTTCCCATTATGACACCTTCCTTCACACAGAAGTGTGATACATCAATCCAGTATTCCATCTTCCCATGCTACAGAAAAATGAAATCCTCTTCTCTATCAATTAGCAATATTAGCATAGCCATACTTAATAATGTTCCCTCCCGGTAATTGCATGCCTTTCTAAGGCCCCTTCTACACTGCCATATAAAATCCAGATTATCTGCTATGAACTGGGTTATATGGCAACGCAGACTAATATAATTCAGTTCACAGCAGATAATCCAGATTTTATATGACAGCGTAGATGGAGCCTAAGAGTTTGGGTATAGCACATACTCATGCAATTTCATGTATTTACCATGACTTCTCTCTTCCTGCATCAGTTAGTCTGTTTGTCCTCCATTTTGTAGTTTGCAGTTTTTATCATATACGCTTAGAGAACGCAGGTATATGTTACAGTGTCTTGCGCTGTGAGATGCTATGAAGCCTATAGCATTTGCAAGTAAACATACTTTATGTTATTGTGTGTAAGCTGCTCCAAGTCCCTCCGGGAGATGGTGGTGGGATACAAATAAATTATTATTATTATTATTATTATTATTATTATTATTATTATTATTATTATTATGTGTTTTTGCCAAAGAAATCTTAGCCTTCTTTATTTCTCTGTTACACCCTTATAGTGGTATTTGTTATGTGATTTCAGCATCTGCAAGAACCATGGGTTCAGGAACCCAGTGTGTCTAGCTAATCCACAGGGCACAGACATAGCTGGCAAAAGCAGAGGTTTATTCTCACTGACCAGAGAGGATGTCAGTGGAGAAAGGACTCCAAAGTCCTGCCACATGCAATAGTGAACACTGAGCATTTTTATTTCATTCTTCAGCTATTCAAGAAACCTGCCCCAGCTCCTGATTGGCTGAAAAACTGTCTGGTTAGGATCTGTGCTCTGAGTGGCTAAGGGCTCCATCAGATGTCTTTGCTGGTTGGTTCTTGGTGGTGGCGGGAAACTCAGTAAGCAGTCATTGGAGTGTTGGAAGTCTCAGTCCATTTTAGTGATCTGCCTCTAAGAGGGACAAGATTGAAAGGAATGCCGTGTGGCAATATACAAAGATCATTGTCAGAGATAGCCCCAATCTTATTCATGAGAGCAGGAAATGGATCCCGGGATCTCTGATGTGCACACTTTGAGTAAATTCCCTTCGTCGAGTAATTCACTGTGAAGGGATTATGGGTATAACCAGACAACAGTCCAGGAACAGTTATACAAAAGTTTAATATGAGACAATAAGTCACAGCTCACTGGGTTTTGTAGAGATTAAGTTTCAATTCTATCTATCTATCTATCTATCTGTCTATCTAGTAATCATAATTTTAGGGCCTGACTTCTCATAATTTTAGGGCCTGACCTCATAATTTTGGGACCTGACTTGGCCACGGTGGTCCACGCTCTTGTTACATCCCGTTTAGATTACTGCAACACGCTCTACGTGAGGTTGCCTTTGAAGACAGCCCGGAAGCTCCAGCTAGTACAATGGGCAGCAGCCAGACTTATAACTGGAGCAGTGTACAGGGAGCATACTACTCCTCTATTGCGACAACTCCACTGGCTGCCATTATGCTACCGAACCCAATTCAAAGTGCTGGTCTTGACCTATAAAGCCCTAAACGGTTTTGGTCCAACTTACCTGTCCAAATGTATCTCCTCCTATGAGCCTACAAGAACCTTAAGATCATCTGGGGAGGCCCTGCTCTCGGTTCCACCTGCCTCGAAAGCCTGGCTGGTGGGGACGAGAGACAGGGCCTTCTCAGTGGTGACTCCTCGGCTGTGGAACTCCCTCCCCTGTGGCATCCGGCAGGCTCCATCTCTTCTGGGTTTTAGAAAGAAACTAAAGACCTGGCTATGTGCCCAAGCGTTTAACAAATAGGTTTTTATAGCTTCGTCACGGTCTAGATTAAGGATTATGAGCAAGGTCTTTGGACGAATGGATTTATGCATTTCATATGTTTTAAGTTTCATATACTGTCTCATGTGTTTTAATCCTTAATATAAATTGTTTTAATTGCTTTGTGTTTTATTGGATTATATTGTTGTTTTATTTGCATTGAATTTTTTGCTAGGTATGTAAGCCGTCTTGAGTCCCTTCGGGTGAGAAAGGCGGGATAGAAATGATGTAAATAAAATAAAATAATAAATAAATATCATAGTACTGGTATAAGACTAGTTGTTGCTCACCTGCTTGTGAATATGAGCATTACTCTCCTTGTGAGACACCCTAAAGCCTCCTACATGATTGTTAAATGCTCTTATAAACAAAGTAGGGCCTGCTTTGTTACTGCCCCTTAGCAAATGTTCCTATTGCCTTTTTTTGCTCTCTCTGTGTGAATGCATTTTAAAAACATCTCACTGTTCTGCTCCGCTTTGGGGCATTGTTCTGATTGATATGCACAAATTGGTCTATTTTTGTTGTTGTCACTTTTAGTATTTTTGTATTGCATTAAACTGAAAGAACTCTATCTCTCAAGTGCCCTGGAGTGTATTTGGGTATTTGCATTACGATCGTTTGCTTAGCTTCCCAGGCAGAAATTGTTTCATAACTGAAATTTCTTGTGACAACTGTCTTTAGAAGGGAAACAGCAACTTTCTCAAATAAAAGTCACTTTGCATTGTTATCCCTAGCTGTAATGCTTCCCCATCAGAATATTTGCAAAGCCATTTTGCTTAAGAACAGCGGTGCCTTTAAGTAAATTGTTTAGGAAATTGTATTTTTATTCATATCCTGCCTTTCAGTCATCTCTCAGTATTCTATTAAGGTTTGCATTCTGCTGCATTATTCTACTTGACTTGGTAATGCATGGCATATGATGATGAAATTGTCTTTTGACAAAAAATGTCTTTGAAGTATAAATTAGTGTCAGGTGTTGTTGATTGTAGAGAAGGCAAGCATAAAAATAATAAATAAATAAATAAATCTCCAGTCATAAGTAGTTCAGGACTTTGTGCTGAATTTGAATAAGTTTAGGATGAACAGAGCTTTGGCAGTGAATCAATCAAACAAATCAGGGGGAAAACATAGGCAAAAATAGGACAAATACAATGTGTTGTCGAAGGCTTTCATGGCCAGGATCACTGGGTTGCTGTGAGTTTTCCGGGTTGTATAGCTGTGTTCTAAAAGCATTCTCTTCTGACGTTTTGCCCACATCTATGGCAAGCATCCTCAGAGGAAGCCAGGTCTGTTGGAAACTAGGCAAATGGCTTTTATGTATCTGTGGAATGTCCAGGGTGGGAGAAAAAACTCTTGTTTGTTTGAGGCAAGTGTGAATGTTGCAGCCAGGCTTTGAAGCTGCAAGGCTATTCAATGCTAATCAAGGTGGCCAACTGCAACATTCACACTTGCCTCAAAGAGACAAGAGTTCTTTCTCCCATTCTGGACGTTGCAAAGATATATAGACCCTACTTGCCTAGTTTCCAGCAGACCTCACAACCTCTGAGGATGCCTGCCATAGATGTGTGCAAAACATCAGGAGAGAATGCTTCTGGAACAAGGCCATACAACCGAGAAAACTCACAGGAACCCAGGACAAATACAGTTTAACCTTCTGGTTGTAGACATAAAATCCACCCCACCCCAGTGTAGAATCACTAAGCACAATATATATTTCTATTCTTTATAATATTTATAGCTCAAACATCTTCTTATTTCTTTGTGTAATATCTTTAGGGCAGACATGATAGTCCAAGCTCAGAAATGTTACTTTAAAACCCACAATAGGGTTGCTGTAAGTTGGAATCGACTTCAAAATATAAACAAACAAATAAACAAAATAACCACAAAGAACATTTACACTTTTGCTTGTAAACTAGTAATTGTCTTGAGACCTCAGAGAAAAAAACAACAACAACAACGGTGAGGATAAATGAGAGACGAATCAGAAGTGATTGGATACCCATTAAACATTCTCTGAGGAGCCGGTGTATTTACAGGCAGCTTTTTCATGCCAATTTTACTTTGAAGATACATAAATTTTGTAATTCTCATCATTAGTAGTATAAGCATGGTAAAGTATAAGTTAATTCTACAGTAATGTGATTATTAAAACCATTAGTCAAAGCCAAGGGATCCATAATTAACTTATTCTCCAGCATCAAGTAAATGATTCTACTGTGTGCTTTAAGGAAGCAATTGTTCACTGTTATGCAAAATACACCAGAGCTATTAGACTATAAAGCTCTGCAATCTTATAATTAAATTATAAATTTTACATATTTTAATAATCTGCTCTATATATTTTAATTGTTTTCAGCATCTTACTAGTAAAAAGAGAGAATGACAATTTGGCTTTCCTGCCTCCCAGCCAAAGTAGAATAGTTCAACATGCTGTAAAATCAACTCATAATCTAACCATGGAGGGAAGTGAATGTTAATAGTTAAGACAGGGTTCAGATCCTCTTTATGCTCTGCTAAAAATCTCAGCTCTGCTAAAATCACAGGTTCGGTGCTTGGTGTGTCTAGCTCCAAAGACTGGATGAAACACAGACAGTTTGAAGGCAAAAGGAACAGAGGCTTTTTATTCACTTTGGCCAAAGTGGATTCCAGCAGAGTCTGTGCTCTAAAGATTGGCATAACTCAATGCAAACTTACAGCAGTTTGAAACAAAAGACTTTGCTGCCCGGAAGCTGATTGACAGCCTGGGGCGGGCTAGAATCCACGGGCTGGATGGCCAGGACACATCATCTGCTGTTTTGCTGATTGGTCTCTGGGTTTGGCGGGAACTTTATTAAATTGTCATTGCTCAGTTTGGAGTTTTGTGGTTATTGCTTGTTCCGCCTCTCATGAAGCGAGGGAAGAGAAAGAATGTGAGCAAGGTTTGAGCTAATGAGTGCTAATGATGGCATTTTCCCAGCCTAGGTGAGGACAATGGTCCGTGCTGGAGAAATAATGGGTGGCCATGGGTATTAGCCAGGGTGAATGGGTTCCCAGGAGGACAGAGGCAAGGTGTTAGGCAACTTCCATTATGCTTGCAGCCTGAAAGGTGATAGGATTTTCCTATGTTTCCCCTTGGTGAGTGTATGAGTGCTTGTGAAACTTGTATGTTCAGGCTAAAAGTCATATGTGGAGGTTAGCCCAAATTAGGTTTCTGGGGCCCCTTCCACACAGCTGAATAAAATCCCACGTTATATGCTTTGTACTGGGATATATGGCAGTGTGGACTCAGATATTCCACTTCAAAGCAGATATTGTGGGTTATTCTACCTTGATATTCTGGGTTATATGGCTGTGTGGAAAGGCCCTGGGTGAAAGGTTGCCTTGGATTTGGCTATCGAGACCTTTCCATGACTGTGGGCTTTGGGGTCCTCTATGAGGTCCTGGGGTTTCGATAACATATTTGAAGCAAAATCAACTGATTGCACATGTACAGTAACATTGCTTCCTCTTATTTTGCTATTTTTGAAATAAAGTTTGTATTTGGAAACACAACTTTATTGCACACTTATTATCAGAAAAAATGATAACTCATTACAGTACAACCTTCACATCTGTGGGACCAGGATCCATAGTTTCATTCATCTACATCTGGCAAAATAAGTCTTCTGTAGGCATTTTCTAGGTTCTACAGTACACCTCTGTGGTATTCAGGGCCGGTCCAACATGGCACGCCAATTACGCCTCCGAGTTGGGCGCACGTCGACGGGGGGCGCTCTCGGGCAAAACATGTGCCTTGGCAGCTCTCCGTGCGCCCCGAACCCTCCATGCCTTTTTCCAGCTGATTTTGACATTTTTGTCCCTGAGTGGGATTCGAACTTGCAGTCTCCTGGTTCTGAGTGTGGTGCTCTTTCTGGGAGCCACCGACTGCCCTTTAACAATAGCAATCCGGAACTTATACTTATTCGCTCTTTGTAATCATTTATCTTTTCCCTTTATCTTCTAAGAATAAGAATAATAAAACTTTATTTATTTATTTATTATTACGATATAATACTGATAATAATGCAATTTAATAATTTTAATTATATGTTATATATTAAATGTAATATTACTAATAATATTACAATGTAATGATTTAGTACAATATAGTAATTTAATACTATTATTTTACTATGCTAATAATATAATGTATTGTATGTGAATGTAATTTGTAAGCTGCTCTGAGTCCCCTTTGGGGTGAGAAGGGCAGCATATAAATGTAGTAAATAAATAAATCGAGCTGTCAAGCCTTGCCTTCTCTGGCAAAACATTTCCAACTGATTTTGACATTTTTGTCCCTGAGCAGGATTCGAACTCGCAGCCTCCTGGTTCTGAGTGTGGCGTGCTCTCTCTGGGAGCCACCGACTGCCCTATAACAAAAGCAATTCAGAACTCATACTTATTCACTCTTTTGCAATCAGTTCATCTTTTCCCTCTATCGGGGCCATCCTGGCCCCGCGCCTTCCCAAACTTGGGGACATTCCTTCCTTCATCCCTCTCTTTAGAGTCTCCCAGGATTTATGTGCCAAGGAGTCTGGCTTGCTAGGGTACTTTGGGAAACTACATCTCTCATGTATATAAAATTGCCCTAAAAGCGTTTCTGTTTATGTGTTCCTACTTGCCCATGTGTTATGTTGCCTCATTATGTTTCTGAGACCCCATCCCCTTCCCTTTGGCGGGAAACGGTGTTTCTGACCCCAAAGAAGGCCTGCATCCCACATAATCATATAGCCTGTGGGGACGAAATCAAGCTGGGAATTTCCTCATCATGTATAATTATGTGAGAGGCAGTCATAGGGAGGAGGGAGCAAGCTTGTTATCTTCTGCCTTGGAGACTAGAACGTGGAAGAATGGCTTCAAATAAATAACCCACATTACCTGCTTTGAACTGGGATATATGGCAGTAAGGACTCAGACAATCCAGTTCAAAGCAGGTAATGTGGGTTATCCTACCTTGATATCCTGGGTTATAGAGCTGTGTGGAAGGGCCCAAATTCTTTCTCCTTCTCTGCCAAATAATGCTGGAAAGTGTCCAGAGGAGGGCCACATCTATGGCAGGCATCCTCAGAGGTTGTGAGGTCTGTTGGAAACTAAGCAAGTGGGGTTTGTACATCTTTGTTGAGAGGTGTTAGCTGGCCCTGATTGTTTCATGTTTGGAATTCCCCTGTTTTTGAGTGTTCTTTTTTTACTGTCCTGATTTTATTTATTTATTTATTTATTTCCCATACTTCTGTCCCGCCCTTCTCACTCGAAGAGGACTCAGGGTGGCCTCACAATTGGCAACAATTCGATGGCCGACATACAAATTCCAATAATATAATGACAATTAAACTCAAACATTAAAACAAAAACTACTAAAAACAACAATTACAACCACATAAGTTCAAAATCATAGTCCAGAATCAGTCCAGTGGTCAATACTTAAAAAGTCCTCAATTATTGCACTGCTAGGAATAATGCTCAATAACCATAACCATGTCTAGCAAGGCTATTCTATGCTAATCAAGGTGATCAACTGCAGTTATTCATACTTGCCCTTCATATTATCCAACATTTTTGCTTATCCAATGCTCTGCTGGCCCGTTCATGTGGTTTGGTGTGTGTGTGTGGGGGGGGGGCACCAAAATTTCTATTCGCTTACACTTGAAAATTATCTTGGGCCGGCTCTGGTGGTATTCTTGGATCAAAGTTCTTCATTTCAGTAGCATTTATTATTATCTGTGGTTCTGCATATTCATCCAATCTTGGAACATAACCTCCATGGATATAGGGGTCACACTGTACAGGAAAACCAATAATTTGTGGTGATGTTAACAGTTGCAGTGATTTATAAAGTTGTTGAAGTACACTGGAGAGCATACAGCATCTAGATAATATTAGGGATAGTGAACACTCCTATTGTAATTTTGGAAAGGTGGAGGGGTTCTTTGGAAAGGTGGAGGGGTTAAGATCTGTGATTTATTTTTAGTTTTTGAAAACACCAGATATTGGTAAAGTATGTAAGAGCAGAATTCTTCTTTTTATTTTCTTTTACAGAAATGTACATATAGTGTTTTTCTTTGCTTTTGTGACACAGGTTTGTTCTTTATCTGTTGCATCATGAGTGTGTTATTTGATTTTGTGTTTTGCTTGGTGAAAAAGTGTTTTTAAGACATACAGGACACATTTTAGGGGAATGTTGGGCAAGTTTTCAGGAGAGATTTTCTTTGCCTATGTAGCATGATCATAATCATCACTGTTACTGTTTTGAAAACTGTAGTAAAAATATCAGTATCTATTTTCACTGTTATTGATATAGAAGAATTAAGTATCTGGTGCTTGTTTCTCTTTAAAGGTCGGTGTGTTTGTTCTAGACTCATACTCCAAAACTGGAATGTGACCTGCTCTCTCTCTTTTTTTCCGCCTGCTCTCCACTTTCCTTCTGGCTCGACTCCAAAGGTCTTTGCTTCTTATTCTCGGCGTTCTCAAGATGAAGCCCCTGGTGGTTATAGCTGTGCTGGTCGGAGCCCTGGGGGAGGTTTCTCAGACCTTCCCTGCCTGGTACCACAGGGGCTGGCTGCGATTGCTAAGAGAAGGGGATGGCTGTGGGCCATGCCATATGGAGCACTGCCCCGTGCCCACAAACTGCCGGGCTGGAACCGTCTTAGACCTATGTGGTTGCTGTCCTGAATGTGGAAACATAGAAGGACAAATCTGTGACCTGGACCAAGGCAGCAACTTCTATGGACACTGTGGAGACAACCTGGAGTGCCACTTGGATGTGGACGACATAAAATCTGGAGAAATCCCTGAGCCGCAATGTGTGTGCAAATCAGAAGAGATGGTGTGTGGACCTGATGGAAGGACCTATGAGAACATCTGCCAGTTCAGGGAGGCTTACGCAGAGAAGGGAACAAATAGCAGCATAAAGCACAAAGGACCATGTAAATCAGGTAAGGAAATGTAAAGCCTGACAGATGCTGACTGTGCTTGATGCATCACTTAGGAAAGTTATGGTCAGCGAAGCTTGCTCTCAGCTATGTATCTATGGAATTGCAACCCAATAGAGCAAACCTGCTCATGTTTACTCAGAAAAAAAAACTAAGGGTAAATATACCATATATAGAATTGTATCTAGTTTGAGTCTCTGAGCTGTGTGGAAGGGCCCCCAGATAACCCAGTTCAAAGCAGGTATTCTGGGATTTTCTGCCTTGATATTCTGGGTTATATAGCTGTGTGAAAGTGCCCTGGGGCCCCTTCCAAACAGCAGAAAGCACAGCTACACAGCTATAAAATGAATAAAATGTGGGGTTTTATTCAGCTGTGTGGAAGGGCCCTGAATAAAATCCCACATTTTCTGCGTTGAACTGGAATATATGGCAGTGTAGGCCCAGGGCCCTTTCACACAGCCATATAACTCAGAATATCAAGGTAGAAAATCCTACATTATCTGCTTTGAACTGGGATATATGGCAGTATGAACTCAGATAACCCAGGCCCTTCCACACAGCCATATAACACAGAATATCAAGGCAGAAAATACAACAATACCTGTTTTGAACTGGGATATCTGAATCCACACTGCCATTCCAGTTCAAAGCAGAAAATGTGCGATTTTATTCAGCTGTGTGGAAGGTGCCTCTATGTTATAGCTTTGGGCTATTTAAGGCCATAAGATCAATATCAATTTCCTTTGTATCCAGAATTCAGAGACATCCTTCCTCTGCAAACCCTGGTCCCAATCCTTAAGATTTTTTTCAGGCAAAGAAAAAGCAGTAATGCGAAATCCTCTCCCAATTGTTTTCTGAAGCATCGAAGTATGGTAACTTGTTGCTCATGCTCCAAAATTATGTTCTGCTCTGCTCTATGTGTGGTGCTTATAGCAGCTTTCAGCCCATGAGGATTCCCAAAGTGTTATAGCATGACTTCCACAACTACGCACGGTTTAAGCTGCACCATCTTCTTAATACCTTCATTGTTCATGTCATTAGAGATAGTAGGATTTGCTATTTTCCAGAGTTTCACATATCCAAGTGTCCTTTATGGATATGAAGGTTGTGTTATATACAAACAATAAAAACAATACAAATTTAAAAATTAAAAACACGTTATTTTTTTTTAAAAAAACTTTTAAAACAGCCCTAATACAACCCTAAACTATCATTTTAAAACATACAGTTAAAACAGGACACTTTCAGACAGCAAGGGCGATGCAGAAAAGCACTGTTTTAGCTGTACGTCGAAGTTTAAAACAGATGGAGCCAGCCAGCTTCCTTTGGCAGGGCGTTTCATAATCAAGGTAGAGACACTTTGGTGCCTTTTTGGTTGGCTCCATAAACATATTAGTAAAGTATGAATTTTTAAAATAGTCATTGCAATTTCTGCTTTACATAAAATATCTATGATTAACATGGTAAATTTCTATTTTCACTGGCATTTGATAAGTGCATATATAAAGCCTATGTTGCACAATGAGCTGGTTGTTGCTAATTGTTGTGCTAGTGTGTGGATGTGTTTTAATGATGCATATTTTAATCTGGTTTTATTCTTGTAACTTTTATATTTTGTGAATTTTTAACAATGTCTTTTTTAACTGTTGCAAACTGCTTTGAATCTTCATCTGGGGGATAGGTAGGATGGAAATACTACTACTACTACTACTACTACTACTAATAATAATAATAATAATAATAATAATATGCAAATCTAGTGCATAAAGCAATATGGAGTATAAAACTGGTGCATATGAACTGCATACAAGCATATTAATCATACCAGAACTCTAATCTATCACACACATTAATAAATGCTAGGATCACAAACTAAAGCAGAAAAATATAGGAGCTTACACTCTTCATTTCATATCTAGAATATAGTGATCCTCATATTTGTGAGAAACAGAAGCACATGGCTAAAAGCAAGTTTAGGAACACATAATCTTGGTCAATGGAGTTAAAATAACATCATTAGTGCAAAACTTCCAAATAGATACTCCGACAATTTAAAAACTAGAAAGGCTGAGGATGCAGCAGTAAGTAGTGGTGGTGGTGGTAGTAAAGTCAGTTATAACTGCAACGAAATCTAAGCAACTACAATGATATTGTTAGTTTTGTAAATATAGACATAATGATTTGGAAGTACCACCAAATCCATTAGAGCTTTAATGTAAATTTAAATATACTACATGTCCTCCTATCTTTCAATTTTACACCAAGAAACAAAATATTTGCATACAAGATCATAGCACATGGAGGCAGGAAGCACACCAAAAACATAACTGAGTGGACAGATGAGCTATTAGCTTGTTGACAGTTTTATGAGCCTATGTACAAATGACTCATTCTTTGGAAATTAGCATCATTACTCGTTCAGTTCCAAGTGATTTAATACAGCCTTGGTACAGAGGTACACATGCAGCTGGATGTGAAAGAGAATTGAAATAAAGGTAAGTACAGCTTCCCCATATGTAATTTGGACCATCTTCAGGCCCTGCACCCAGTCATTTAACCCAGAATATCAAGGCAGAAAATCTCACAAGATCTGCTTTGAACTGGGTTACCTGAGTCCACACTGTCTCGATTGTCTCAATCCTCAAACACTTTCTGCTTCATTGGGAAGAATGCTGCACTCACAGAGTTCAGACGGTGTTGTATTTCAGTGTCAATGTTGATTTTAGTGGAGAGGACTGTCACGGTTTATGAGGCTATGAAAAACAGTGTGAGTCTACAGGGAAGGACAAGATTTCAGCACTTCTTTCTCCCCCCTGCGGTGTCAATTAAAATACTTTTACAGTTTGAATTTTATGGGCTACTAATGAAGTAAGCTGAGTAAAAACAGGGAGAAGGAGAAAGAAGACTGGGACATTTTAAACGCATCTGGAAGAGTGGGATGACAAAGGATTAATTGGGATGTCCTTGCCAAACTGGGAGGTTGGAGTGTACAAGACACTGCGGATGTGAGCAGCATTTCCCCTTGATGATAGGAAGCCATCTTCCCATCTGTGTCTTGTGAAGGGGGGCAATTGTGATGGGACAATTCAAAGCCTTACAGAAAACTCTCTTTGTAGAAAGCTGGGAGACACAGTGGTGTGACGTGTTTCCTGCTGAAACTGAAAAGCAAAAAAAAAAAAAAAAAAGTCCCTATATTTGTTCGTGGTACCACGATTGTAATAATTCTAGAATTGTACAGACTGAATCCAAAGGTAGGCTTGAGACCTACATTGTAATTACATTACAATGTGCTTCCACCCCGCAAGCATAATAACTTTAATAGCATGATCAAAATGAAAGTTATAAAATAGAATTTAGTGCCCAAGTGAAATGGCAGCAAATCACATTGTTCACAGTTATAACTGTCCTTCACGCTGGGTTCAAAATTAACAGTCACTATTCAAGGTGTGGGGTGGGGAGAGGGAGCCCGAACATTCTTGTAAACAGATGGGATATACTGCCTCACTGTGCACAGCAGTGGCAAAAAGAATAAAAACAGTGCTTTAAAAATACTTGAATAACCAAGTTAGTGTTGGGTTGCTTGCATGCTTCCCTCATACAGTAACCTGCCTGAATTCCCATGGATGTTCGTGAGATTTGAACAACCTCGTTGCCATTGTGGATTGCATTTTTTGAGCCTTAGGTGTGGGAATTCCCAACTTCGAATCATTATGCCCTGGGTTCATGCTGGGTAGTTATTCCACCAGCTTGAAGGGTTTTTGTAATATTATTTTATTTAGAAATGTTGAAATAAAACAGTACAACAGTTAAAATATATCACATCATGCCACTTACAGAGGCATTTAAATACCATATTCCAATTTTCTTTTTGGGCATAGAGATAACCGTTGAGACTATGAATAAATACAATTAATTTTTTTCAGAACTTCAAAAGCTCTGGTGAAGAGCAATATAGAGATAATTCTTTTGCAACAAATTCAATAAATTTGTCATAATTATTTCCACATGTGGATCTCATGCCTTCTAAGATTTCACAGATGAAAACCAAGACATGTTTGGCCAAGTAATATCAGAGTGTGTTCAAAATGGAAAATGTTATTAATGAAGGAGAACAGAGAAGCTGCAATAGTTTGCTTTTGCCCAAGTTTACAGGAAAGGGCAAAATCCCACCAACTCTTCTATTCTTCTGCTCTTGAGTGAATTGAACACAAACAGAGAGCTCATTAAATTGCACATCCAGATTGATTAAAAATGCAATAATGCCCCAGATATTGTTCCTGTTCTTTCTGATTTTTAGTTTGAAGATCTATACACATTTTGCTTATCCCAGAACATTTTGTGTCAGCTCTCGATAAACTCAGGGCCTTCCACAGAGCCATATAACCCAGAATAACAAGGCAGATAATCAGAAATATTTGCTTTGAACTGGATTATCTGAGTTCACACAGCCATATATTCCAGTTCAATGTGGATTTTATTCAGCTGTGTGGAAGGGGTCTCAGTCCCCTTCAACACTGCCATATAAAATCCATATTATTTGCTTTGAACTGGATTATATTGCAGTGGAGAAACATATGCAGTGTTCCCCCACTACTTCGTGGTTCGCTTATCATGGACTCGCTGTTTCTCAGAATTTATTTATTTATTTATCCACCCCATTGCTGCTTTTAATAGTTACATAAGTGGCCCTTCTCCCCCTTGCAAGCCCCGGGGATAGTGAAGCCTTTCTTGCCAGCGCCGGCGGGCCCCTTGCTTGGTGCCTGCCATGTTGCTCTAGCTGCCTCTGCTCCTGCAACCGGGGAAGAAGACACCGCTCCACCCAGTAAGCGAGTGAGTGAGTAAGGGAAGGTGGGTGGGTGAGAGAGTGAGGGTGGGCGGCAGCAGAGGAGCCTGGAAGAGGCGGCCAGGCTCCTTTTTCTGCCACTGCTACAGCCGGGCCACGTGGGAAACGTGGAGGACTTGGAAGAGGGACTTGGAAGTCCCGTCCCCTCTTCCGAGTCCTCAGCGTTTCCCAGCCCACCCACTTGCCTCGCTCGCTTGCTTACCGGGCGGAGCGGTGTCTTCTTCCCTGGCTGCAGGATCAGAGGCAGCTAGGACAGCATGGCAGGCACCAAGCAAGGGGCCCGCCGACGCTGGTAAGAAAGGCCTCACTCTCCCCAGGGCTTGCAAGGGGGAGAAGGGCCACTTAACTATTAAAATAATGTTTAGATATTAAAATAAAAATAGTGCCCCTACTTCACGGATTTCCATTTATCGCAGGTGGTCCTGGAATGTAACTCCCATGATAAGTCAGGGAACACTGTAATCCAGTTCAAAGCAGACAATGTGGATTATCTGCTTTGATAATTTGGATAATAAGGCAGCATAGAAGGGGCCTAATTGGGTTCTTTTCATCTAGTTTGGATCTACGCTGCCATATAATCTAGACGATCAAATTATCCAGATTATATGATTTGAACTGGGTTATGTGGCAATGTAGACTCAAATAATCCAGTTCAAAGTGGACAATGTGGGTTATCTGCTTTGATAATCTGGATTATATGACAATGTAGATCCAGCCTGAATCTACACAGCCATACAATCCAGTTCAAATCAGATAATCTGGATTTTATATAGCAGTCGAGATGGGCATATAGTGGATACACCCAAACTCTGGATTTTATTGCCCGAGAAGCTGGGCTTACTCATTTGAGTACATTTTGTCATACGGAAAAACCTATCTGATCAGGCAGGCAATTCATTAATGGTTTTCTTCTGTGTTGATATTTTGTAATTTTGATGAATTTTATTATATTTACTTGCTATTAGCAAATGGTTTGTGCACAGAAATAACATCTTTCATAAATGAAATCCTGACTAGGTTTCCCATGCTTACGTATGAGTAAGAAAGAACATATTCATTACATCTTTAAAGTTCTGTGTTGTTTGACCCTAAAATGGTTTCACATGTGAAAATGGTCCTCAAAAAAGGTTTTCTTACATAGCTGTTCCAAAATCTGTTTGTTTCAGCTCCTGTTATTTCTTTGTCACCTCAAGATACCCAGAATTTCACAGGAAACGATGTTATTTTTGGCTGTGAGGTCTCTGCTTATCCCATGCCACACCTTGAATGGAAGAAAAAGGGGAATAAAATGTTTCTGCCAGGAGATGATGCTCATATTTCAATACAGGTATGATTTAAAAAAAATGTGTTTGGGTGCCTTTTGAGAGAAAGGCAGGATATACAAACACACACACACACACACACACACACACACACACACTGTGTGTGTGTGTGTGTGTGTGTGTACACAGTAGAGTCTCACTTATCCAAGCTAAACGGGCCGTCAGAAGCTTGGATAAGTGAATATCTTGGATAATGAGGGATTAAGGAAAAGCCTATTAAACATCAAATTAGGTTATGATTTTACAAATTAAGCACCAAAACATCATGTTATACAACAAATTTGACAGAAAAAGTAGTTCAATACGTAGTAATGTTATGTTGTAATTACTGTATTTATGAATTTAGCACCAAAATATCATGATATATTGGAAACATTGACTACAAAAATGGCTTGGATAATCCAGAAGCTTGGATAAGCGAGGCTTGCATAAGTGAGACTCTACTGTGTGTGTGTGTGTGTGTGTGTGTGTGTGTGTATGTGTATGTGTGTGTGTATGTATGTGTATATATATATATATATATATATATATATATATATATATGAAAATAAATAAATAAATGATGCGCCATTTATTTTGCAAGCTACTGGTAAATTTAAAAACTTGGTGCTATTTATCAAAGGAAGGCAAGAGCAAACCACTCTTGAGTATTTTATGCTTAAGTCATCTACCAACCATAAATTGAAGGCGCATCCCAACAAAAATGGTAGCAGTTTCTCTCTCTCTCTCTGTGGGGTCTTCCAGACAGGTCCTATATCCCAGGATCTGATCCTGGTTTTCTGTTTATCCCAGATTATCTGGCAGTGGGGACTCATATAATCCAGTTTAACACAGAAAACCTAGGATCAGATCCTGGGATATAGGATCTCTCACTGCTCTCTTATCTGCTCCCCTTTCTTGAAAAAGGTAAACCATGTGACAGCATCAGATTTGAGGAGTCAGAACTACAGTTGTAGACATCTATCA
Source organism: Anolis carolinensis (assembly GCF_035594765.1). Lineage (NCBI taxonomy): Eukaryota > Metazoa > Chordata > Lepidosauria > Squamata > Anolidae > Anolis > Anolis carolinensis. The sequence goes on from NC_085841.1 coordinate 164,030,619, forward strand.
GCCCTGGTTCGTACTTTATGGGATGCTGACAAAAAATACCTGGTGGTGTAGACTACATGTCAGAGGAAGGCAATGGCAAAACACTCTTGAGTATTCTTTGCTTGAGTCATCTAGTACCAACCATAGATTGGTAGATGACTTGAAGGTACATCAATATCAGCACACAAGGAGCTAAGAAATCAGGGAAAAAACAATTTTAGCTTATATTTAAAGAGTTTATCAAAATTTGGAAATTTAGCTTGGCTTGGAAGAGTTACTTTTTTGGACTGTTATTCCCAAATCTCCCCTGCCAAACTCTGGAGGGATTTGCTGTGCCCAGCCCATTGAAATAAGTACAAGGTATGCGACTAGAATACTTATTTCTACATATTTATTATTTGTCTATTTTTTCTCAGGCAAGAGGAGGCCCTCAGAGATACAGTGTGACTGGATGGTTACAAATCCAAGGAATCAGGAAATCAGATGAAGGTGTCTATGTGTGTGAAACAAAAAATAAATATGGGTTTGCCTATTCATCTGCAAAGCTGGAAGTTATTGATGGTACGGTCCTTGTATTTACATGCCACATTTAACGCTACTGTATTTGCTTAATGTTGTAACTGTAATCCAACTGGCTCATTTTTAATCTAAACCGGTGTATTTTACAGGTAGCTTTCACTGTAAATTGCTTGCTGGTTGTGCGTGTTGCAATATAGCTTGGTAATAGCTAAAGCACATAATTAATTACTTCCTTATTTACAGTGTAACCTTTGGCCAATCTACGGCTCTCAAAAACTGGATTATGGATTTATTTTTTTAATTGGGAGAGAACAGGTCCTCATAAACTCAGAATGGTCAGAATACAGAAACAGACACAGGGGAAGAAAGTTAAAAGAAGTAATGTGAGGCTAGGTGTAGTGACGTACAAGCAAATATCATATTCACGTGAATCTGGGGCCCCTTCTACACTGCCATATAAAATCCTGGTTATCTGCTTTGAACTGGATTTATATGGCAGCATAGACTCATATAATCCAGTTCAAAGCAGATAATGTGGATTATCTGCTTTGATAATCTGGATTATATGGCAGTGTAGAATGGGCCTAAAGCTCATCTTTTTTGGCTAAATGATCACTCCAAACTTGGGTGCACATTAGATTAGCTTCCTATAGGAATATTAGTGCTGAACCAAAGCCAAAGGGGAAGCTACTTCAGAAGCTGCATCTGTAGTTCCTATTTGAGGGATGTCATCTCTCAATTAATTGCCATGGCTTAATGCTATGCAATGCTAGGATTTGTCATTAGATGAGCCATCCACGCTCTTTGACAGAGCAGGCTTAAGGCCTTGTCAAACTACTGCCCCCATGATTCCATAGCACTGAACCAAGGCAACGTATATTCATTCTACAGCATAGATGCAGCCCAAGATTTCCCTTTCCATAATGTTGACTGTTTATTGCCTATGTTTTGTTCTGCACTTGTTATATTTTGTATTTTGTGTCACACCTTGAGCGTTTTGTCTCCCTCTGGGAGATGGTGGCAGGATATAAATATATTATTATTATTATTATTATTATTATTATTATTATTATTATTGCTGGTGCTCTAACACTTTTATTTTTAAAGAAGAACTCCTAAGAAGGCAACAACTGCAATACTGTACACATCTTTTTTTGGCCAAATTACAAGAGTGCACTTTTTGCCACTATTCATTACATTAAACAACAAATACATTTTTTGGTCTTGGGGTTTTGGAAGTTGAGGTGTACATAAGATTTGATGGTGCATTAGACCGGTACATCTGCTTTGGGAGATGGTGATGGGGCATTCGGACAACGTGGCCAGTCCAGCAGAGTTGATGCCGTAGGAGCATCACTTCAGTGCTGGTGGTCTTGGCTTCTCCCAGCACATTGACATTGTCCGCCTGTCTTCCCAAGAGATTTGCAGGATTTTTCGGAGGCAACACTGATGAAATAGTTCCAGGAGTTGAGTGTGATGTCTGTAGACAGTCCACGTTTTGCAGGCATATAACAGGGTTGGGAGGACAATAGCTTTATAAACATGCACCTTGTTTATATCCCTACAGATGTCCCGATCCTCAAACACTTTCTGCTTTATTCGGAAAAATGCTGCACTCGCAGAACTCAGGCAGTGTTGTATTTCAGTGTCAATGTTGACTTTTGTGGAGAGGTGGCTGCCAAGGTGGCAGAAATGGTCAACATTTTCTAATATTACATCATTGAGCTGTATTTTTGGCATTGCAGAGGGATTGGTTGGTGACTGCTGGAATAGCACTTTAGTTTTTTCGATGTTTTATGAGAGGCCGAGCTTTTCATATGCTACTGCAAAGGTGTTTAGAGTGGCTTGTAGGTCTTCTTCTGAGTGTGCACAGACTACATTGTCATGGGTATATTGGAGTTCTATAACAGATGTTGTTGTGACCTTGGTTTTGGCTTTCAGTCTGCTGAAAGCAGCCATCTGTCTGACAGATGATTTCCACTCTGGTGGGAAGTTTCCCATCAACAAGATGAAGTATCATAGCAATGAAGATGGAAAATGAGGTTGGGCAATAACACATTCCGGTTTGACACCTGATCCACCTTAAATGGATCACTTTGGCTGATAGAATTTTACCAGGAAAACTCACTGTGCATAACAAACGGTCCAGAGAGCACTGCAATTAAGTGTGTCAAATGCCTTTGCTCCCAATTCAAGAACAGAAAACGGATTGTTGGTGGACAGGAAAATAGTGTTAAAGATGGGCTTAAAGCTAACTTTAAAAACTGTGGCAGAGACACCAAGAACTAGGAAGCCCTGGCCCTTGAGCGCTCTAGTTGGAGGTCAGCTGTGACCAGCAGTGCGGTGGAATTTGAAGAGGCATGAAATGGAGGGAGAAAGGGAGAAACGTGCCAAGAAGAAAGCGCATCAAGCCAACTCTGACCAGAACCGCCTTCCATCTGAAAACCGATGTCCTCACTGTGGAAGAACATGCAGGTCAAGTATAGGGCTCAACAGTCACCTATGTATCTCCCGCCAAGACACTACTCTTGGAAGGCAATGAGGGATTGCCTAAGTAAGTAAGTAAGTAAGTAAGTAAATAAGTAAGTTAGTAAGTAAGTAAGACAGGTATGTCTACAAGGATCAGGAACAGAAGACAATCTATTTCTCAGACCAGTCAGCCAGAGTTGGAACCTCACATGACGTGCTCTGGATTTAAGGCAGGACCTCTCATGAGACAGAGTCAGCTGCCTTGGCAGGAAGTGTATCAGTGTTACAAAAAAACCCCAACTTTTTGTTATTTCTTTATTTTTCTATTTTTTGCTGGCATATCCAAAGGGGGGGGGGGGTCTTCCTGTGGGATTTTTTTTTGCCTCAGATGCCAAAAATATGACAAACTCTGTGTACTATCCTCTTTGTGTTAAGACAGGTCCCAACTGCTATTTCACCATAAGCAGCCAAATATATTAGGATAACATCAGTTATGTGGCTGTTGCTGCATGCTTTACTGGCATAACAATATTAGCAGCCATTCCTCCAGTGTGATTTTTATTGCTTTAATAAATTTTACTTGATGTTAAACTCATTGTTCTTCCCTCCCTTTGTCCCTGCCCCCATGCAACTGTGTTAATACTGAAGCAAACCAATAGTCCTGTAATGCAGGGGTAGGAAGTGTATAGCTCTTCAAATGTTGTTACATTAAAACTCTCTACAGCATTGACCAACATAGTGAATGGTGTTTCCAAGGGACTGTTGGGACCTACAGGACATTATGGCCAACCCATGGTATTCATGCAATCAATGATCCTGGGAACTTCCCAGAATGTTGCCATCATTATTACATCTGCCCATGATCCTGAAACAATGTCACTTCGCCATCCCTTGATCCTATGGTCAGACTTCCTGTTAAAAAGGGAAATCTGCCCTCCCAAAATTCTGTATCTTCAATAAGGTTTTTTCTTTTGCGTTTTTGTATAAAACGTCATCATTTGGCAAAGTTAAGTAAACTCCCCCCACAAAAAAAATCATTGATTACTGGGAGAAGGAGTGGGTGAGAGGGAGAGAGATGGAAAATCTTTTCCCTTGATATCACTTCTGTGTTAGCATGCTGGGACTGAAGCCCCTAACCTTGTTGCATAAGGTAGGTCTGAAGACCATGTTACAATTAAGCACTATTGACCAGTTAACAGCTAGGGATGGCTTTGTTCTGCTTCTATGGTAATAACCTGTTTGTATTCTAGTTTGTCACCTCTGTATGGTAGTCTGTAGTCTAATAACATTTGCAAAGTACATTACTTCTACAATTTGTCCATCTCAGTTGGTTGCAGTTGTCTAAGGGTCCTTCCACATAGCCATATAACCAAGGCAGATAATCCATAATATCTGCTTTGAACTGGATTATCTGAGTCCACGCTGCCATATAATCCAGTTCAGTGTGGATTTTATACAGCTGTATGGAAGGGGCCTAAGATCAGCTCCAATGCACTCTGTATTCCAAGTCTAATATACAAGATCCTTTTATCTATAGCTGCAAAAGACTGAACTTGTAATATTATGCAGGCCATTCCAAATTTACAGAATTAACACTACTTGTATCTACTTTGCAGATTCATCATCCTTTCACGATATCCCTCGCAGCTGGATGACTAGTGACAATGCTGATTACGGTGACTCTTTTGACTCTGTTGAAGAAGAAGAAGAAGTAGTAGAGCATACATCTTCTGGAGACTATGCTAAATGAAAGAAGTGCAAATACTTCCATTGGGGTTTACCTATTTCATCTTCACTGTTCTACAACCTCACATTGTATTACATTCTAAAAAAGACAAGTGCTAAGCAACCAAAATAACTAGACTTTTGTACTGGGTTGCTCTGAAACTTATTGGGTAATCTATAAGGCAGTGGTTCTCAACCTGTGGGTCCCCGGGTGTTTTGTCCTACAACTCCCAGAAATCCCAGCCAGTTTACCAGCTGTTAGGATTTCTGGGAGTTGAAGGCCAAAACATCTAAAGACCCACAGGTGTTGAACCACGGCTGTGAGCCTTATCACACTTTCACAGCTGGGTTGTAGGGTTGTTGTAAGGATAAAAAGTAGAGTGCCATATAAATTAGATAAACATAACTAATAAATTAAAAATATATATATTCAATTTCAATAGCACTAGAATAACAATAAGACTTCATATTAATTGTGTTTAGAATATTATATAGTATATAAGTAAAAATAGAATTCTGAAATATATATCAAAGTTGCTTATACGTTTGTTCATGAAAGGCACACTCTTTTGTTATACAAGTGTAAAATATGGATGGACATTGGAAGTTTAGGAGCACAAGCAGTTTATGAAGACCTTCTATGACTTTGAGGCAGTTCAGGAATATGTACTGAAATGGATGAAGAAATCTCAAAAAACACATTTTGCATTATGTGATTAATAATTCCTTGTTACTCTGAGTTGTCAAAGATAGGGGGGTAATGAGGCTTCTAAAGAAAGCATTCTAAATTATCTTGTATCAAAACAGAAAAGAAAGAAAAATATGCATACTGTTGATGGAGATGAAATAAATCAAATACCGATACCGTGTTTCCCTGAAAATAAGACAGTGTCTTATATTAATTTTTGCTCCCAAAGATGTGCTAGGTCTTATTTTCAGGGGATGTCTTATTTTTCCATGAAGAATTCACTTTTATTGTTGAACAAAATTTTTTTTGTAGTCAATGTTTTTAATAAATCGTGATATTTTGGTGCTAAATTCATAAATACAGTAATTACTACATAGCATTACTGCATATTGAACTACTTTTTCAGTCCAATTTGTTGTATAACATGATGTCTTGGTGCTTAATTTGTATAATCATAACCTAATTTGACGTGTAATAGGCTTTTCCTTCATCCCTCCTTATTATCCAACATATTCGCTTATCCAACGTTCTGCCGGCCCATTTTTGTTGGATAAGCAAGACTCTACTGTACTACCATTATTTTCATGTACAGCAATCTATGGTACGTACATTTACGAATCCTGAATGCGCTGGTGTTGTTTGGTGGTCATGCTTCCAAACAAAAACTTTGCTAGGTCTTACTTTTGGGGGAGGCCTTATATTTAGCAATTCAGCAAAATCTCTACTAGGTCTTATTTTCTGGGGATGTCTTATTTTCAGGGAAACAGGGTATGTATTGGATGGTGGCTGTCCTTTCCAAATCAAGTTTAAAGACAAAGGAGCTTCAAGGACCTTGAAATTGCCCATCAGCAGTTAGTATTATAACTGACAATTTCAATGCAAATGATGCCTCCATCTTTACCCACTTAATCAGAGTATACCTTATACAAATTACACTTTAGGATGTGTATTTATGACATTCTCTCCTGTGTTTTAGGAAAAAATATGTTAGCAAATGGTACAATATAAAAGTTGGTGTGCTTTCCCCATTTGAAAGAACTCCTTTGCCATGGAAAAGATCATTGCTTACGAGGATTTAACTTTGCTGATACACCTGATCCCTGCAGGTGTGAGGGACCTACTAAAATGTTTGATCCACAATCTGTACAGAGATTCAATTTGTTCACTTATATCCAGTCCTGCTCTGTATTCAAGCAACTAAATTGTGTAAGTGGAAGTCTCCATTAGGCTTATGCATTTCGGCTGAACTTTGATCCATTTCTGCTGGCTGGATACCGATAGACCCCCATATCCATTTTTGTACACCTCCCGAAAACGGGTGGTTAGCCGGATGGCTGTGTTCGGACAGCAGCTGAAAAATACGGCTAGATCCAGCCCATTGGCAGCAGTGGGGAACTTACAAGGCTTCCATTCCTGGGACCCTTTCCTTTTTTCCCTTCAAGGGAGCCTGTTTTTCAGTAACGGCGTTAAGGAAACAGACACAGCTTTTATAATGATACAGAATAGGAGAGGAGGAACCGTGATCGGCTGTCATGTGGTCCGTTACAGATGGGAAAACGTGACGGCTGGGGCCTTGCCATTACAGCCATCTGGCAGGGCCAAAAAAGCAGGATTGGCCGAAGGAAAATGGCAAAAACAGATTCACTCACAAGCCTAATTTCCATATATAGTTCTGGATATCTTGTGTCACAGTGACTTTCTGTCTTCATTATAGTTGTTCTTCTGGCATGAATTATTATTTGCTTTATAATATGGTATGGATGAGATAGCTAATTTCATAACTGTTCATACTGTTTTTGAGACTAAGGCTACAATCCTATACATATCTGGAGGAATTGCAATGTTTTCAAACATTGCGGGCGTGCATGGGTGGGTAACAACTGCAAACATTTTTTTTTAATTTTCCTTGTTGATTTCAATAAATATGTAATAGGAATGCAGTGGGATAGGGAGCTATTGACGGGTGAAACCTGTCAATAGCTCCCTATCCCACTACATTCCCATCAGCTAAAAGGCAAGGATGAATCATGGGGTGAGAGGAGGCAAACCAATTGTAGGAGGCATTTCGCATAGTGTAATGGTTCAGCTGCAATGCAGGTGTGCCTGCCTCATGTGATAATGTCCTAACTTTATAGGAAGTAGATATACATATTCTGTATTCTCACAGAGCAATGGCAACAAATGAATGACAATACTGTACATCACATGTTATATGTTCAGTTATATAAAGTTTCAAGCAGTAAATACTTGGCAAAACGGTTGGAGCCGGCAGCTAAGCTTAACTATAGGGATAAAACTCTAGATTTGTTATCTACTTGTTCCGTGAAGTCAGTACTTACTTATGAATCTATATTTGAAGTGAAAACAGCCCAACTCAGAATTGTTCATGAGAATTATTAAGATTAACTGTCTCTTGTAAGAAACTGTTTCTGGCAATTTTATCCCATACTGTATCAATTGATGGCTTATTATTTATTTTAATGTGTATTTGTTCTCTCTCTCTCTCTCTCTCTCTCTCTCTATATATATATATATATATACACACACACACACACACACACATACACACACACACAAACTACATCAGCTTACACTTTTTATATCTGAAATTATGTATGCATCATTCACAATTGCCATAAATTAGACACAACTTGAATAGACACAACAACAGCAACAACAGCAGCATGTATGACAATATTGAATTATTTCAGATTCAGTTAGGGCCTCTGGATGTGAGAACAATCTGGCTGTGAAATCTGCAGGTAATCTGGACTTTATATGGCCGTGTAGCTACAGCCTACGTATCTCTCTTGAAACTGCCAGTCCCAAGACTCTATGGCAGATAAAATGTAATAACAACTTATAATTTGGATATTCTCATTGAGAAACATTTAGGTGTCAGACTCAGATCTTATTCCCACAAAATTTAGTCCATTAAAATATATTTGCATTTTATTTTTTATCATTCCTTTGGATTCTACTATTTTACTCTTCTTGCTGTCTGTTAACATTCCTGCTATTTGGGCTGATTTGTTATGAAAGTTCAAAGCAGATAATCTGGGATCAGATCCTGGGATATAGGGCCTATCTGGAAGGGGCCTCAGTCTACGCTGCCAGATAATCTGGTATAAAATAATCTGGGATCGGATCCTGTGAGATTGGGCAGTGTAGATCCAGCCGAATATGGATTTTGTATGACAGTGCAGATAGGGCCTCGGGTGCTGCTATAGTCCTTTCATGAGCGAGATGTTGACGAATCCAACAGAAGATGCTCCCATTATTGTTGTTGTTATTTATTTGTTCAGTCGCTTCCAACTCTTCGTGACCTCATGGACCAGCCCACACCAGAGTTTCCTGTTGAAGTCAAAGGTGACCCCCCCCCCCAAATAAAATATAGTAACTTATAGTTTTGCTAAGGACAAGGACATCAGGCTGGATAATAAGGATTAAGCCTTGGTCAGTTTGCAAAGGCACTAACAACAACAACATGGACCCTTCCCATGTTAGATAGTGTGTACATTTAATCAAGGCTTTATGTCCTATATTTCATATATTTACAGCAGAAGGTAACAAATTTATTGCTGGAAACCATGTCAAAAAAGGTATTTAACCTTTGCCAAGCCCAGCTCCCCCCCCCCTTTTTTTTTTGCTAGCCTTTGGCCTGTAGGCCTAGAAATGTAGATTTTCTCTTTTGTTTCAGAGCTGTTGACTGGGGTAAGAAACAATTAACTGAGTCATTAGTTCTCAGGCAGAAGGTCTTCTGTCAAAAGCTGGGCAGAGGAGGGTTTGCATTTCTGGGCTTTTGGTCTGGGGGCTGGCAAGAGAAAAAAGCCCAGTGAACAATATCTTTTATAATCTTGCTCTCACTTCTCAGAATTGAAATGTATCTTTCTGTCTCTCTGTATCACCTTGAAACACATTTTTCTGTTCCTTTAGACTAGACTCTACTGCCCATTTTGCTCCTTTCCCCTTGCCATTCATTTCCCCCTCCTCTCTCTGTTTCTAACTACCTAACCCATAACCCCCTTGTTCCGGATTTCCTATCCCTTGCACCCTCTCCCAGTTCAAGAGGAACCCCAAAAGTCTTTTTTTGCCTGCTGGGCTGCTGAGAAACTTCTGGGATCCCCTTTCTTTGTCCTCCATGGGAAACACAGGAGAGATCGGAGCCCCCTGATAATAACCTGCATTTGTCTCCCAACACAATGGGGATGCTGGATCTTGTGTTTCTCCCCCATTGTGAGCCCCACATGTGTCGCCTATCAATTTTATATTTTATTATTATATTATTATTATTATTATTATATTATTCTTCATGATATCTTGCCCCTAATAAAATGAAGCAAAGTGACCTCGCTGTGAACTCTGGCCAAACATGCCTCGACCTGGATATCAGTGGCTTGCCCCAAGCTCATGTTCTTTCAATAGGTTTACCATGATCACCATATGAAATACTCAATGGACATTTTCTTAAATTTCAGAGGGCAAAGCCAGACCATTTAAGAATTGAGCAACCTTTGGACATTTTAATCATCTTTCATGAATGGCATATCCCCTCTGCTGAGGGCAGGTGTGTCACAACTGTCTCGAAACAATGACATTTTCCTCTCTCTGGATTCTGAATCACCAAATCTCATTAAGATTGCTGATACTACTGACTGGGAACAATAGTCCTGACATCCAGGTGTCAGACCCCTAATCAAGGGACTTGTTACTTCAATCTTCTTATCAATAGACAGGTCCGGCTTGCAGGGCCCAAGGCTCTTGCTGGGCCACCTGACAATAGGCCCAGGAAGGGCCAGTCATAATACAGCCATTAGACTAATATTTTTTGTTGGACTTATCTGGGAGTTTTAGTGTTTGGGACACTAGGCTTCATCAGAGACTGTACATGCAAAAGGACAATAAGAATTTCAACAAGGTTATTGTCCCCACACAGCAGGATACTTAATTCCATCATCAGCCATCACCTCCTTCATTGTTCAGTGACCTGCCAGCCCCTCTTTCATCATTGGACAGAGGGAGAATTGCACTGAAGGCAGGTGGCGCTCTCTCATTGGCCAGGGCGTGTCAAGCTCCCACCTCTCCAGGGAGCCCCTGCCAATCACAGCAAGGCTGGCTCCAGCCAGGGGTGATGGGAATTTTGAATCTGAAAAACTGTATAAAAGTGCATGCTTTGTTATGTTATGGATCTCAGTCTATTTTTGGCAAACTATTGCAGGCTGGCATCACTTTCAGCTGAAATTAGATAAAATTCCTCAGTGGCTTCTGCTTCAACTTGGCGAGTTATATTCTGGAAATTATTGGCTTCTTTTCTCACCAGGCTTTACCCACAGCTTGGATCTCACTATCCAATGCTGCTCTAAATTGCTTGTTAACACTGTCTGCCTTTGCCGCCCCCAGTTCCTTCAAGGTCAAGCCAGTCACTTCAAGGATACCATCCATCCATCCATCTCGCCCTTGATCGGCCTGTCTTCCTTTTTCCTTCCATTTTCCCCAGCATCATTATCTTCTCCAAGCTTTCCTGTATTCTCTCTATGTGGCCAAAATACTTAATCTTTGCCTCTAATATCCTTCCCTCCAGCGAGCGGCTGGGCATTATTTCCTGGAGGATGGACTGGTTGGATCTTCTTGCGGTCCAAGGCACTCTCAGGATTTTCCTCCAGCACCACAGTTCAAAAGCGTCTATCTTCCTTCGCTCAGCCTTCCTCATGGTCCAGCTTTAGCTTTTTTTTAGTGTTTCCCTTTTTTGGTATGGGGATATAAATTGATTTCCCTCCCAATCTGATAGCCATTCTTGTGTTTTCCATATTTACTGACATATGGCATGCATCACCTTGACAGCATCATCTTCCAAGATTTTAAACAACTCAGCTGGGATCCCGTCGTCTCCTGCTGTCTTGTTATTAGCAATGCTTCTTAAGGCCCATTCAACCTCACTCCTCAGGATGTCTGGTTCTAATTCACTCATCACACTGTCAAAACTATCCTAGATATTATGTTTCCTGTACTGATCTTCTGTATAGTCTCGCCATCTTCTCTTGATCTCTTCAGCTTCTGTTAGGTCCTTGCCATCTTTGTTTTTGATCATACCCATTTTTGCCTGAAATTTACCTCTAATATTTCTAATTTTCTGGAAGAGGTCTCTTGTCCTTCCTATTCTATTGTCTTCTTCCACTTCAATGTATTGCGTGTTTAAAAATAGTTCCTTATCTCTTCTGGGGTAGCATCTTCTGTTGGATTTGCGGATTTATATTCTGTTGGATTTATATTATTATTATTATTATTAATAAACTAATATAAATAATAATAAAGGCAACGGTAAAGGTTTTCCCCTGACATTAAGTCTAGTCGTGTCCGGCTCTGGGGGTTGGCGCTCATCTCCATTTCTAAGCCGAAGAGCCGGCGTTGTCCGTAAACCCCTTCTAGGTCCTGTGGCCAGCATGACTGCATGGAGCGCCATTATCTTCTTGCAGAAGCAGTACCTATTAATCCACTCACGTTTGCATGTTTTTGAACTGCTAGGTTGGCAGAAGCTGGGGCTAATAGCGGGAGCTCACTCCACTCCATGGATTCAAACTGCCGATCTTTCGGTCAGCAAAGTCAGCAGCTCAGCGGTTGAACCTGCTGTGCCACTGTGGGTTCCATAAATAATAATATATAAATATAAATAATATAAAATAAATATAAGTAATTATTGCTGTATATGCATGTATTTGACTAAGTTTCTGTGGGATCACTACTTGTGTATGTGTGTGTTAAGGGAAAAACACCTGGTCTTACAACTCATAGTTGAGTAATTAGAACAATCACGGATAACAAGCTTGAACCACTCCCTGAATGGGGTATAACATGGGAAATGTTTGTAATGTTTTTTGGGACTTACTGAATCACCTGCTTCAGACCTTGCTGAGAGCCTACTATGAAGAAATCTCCAAAGAAGATGCATGAGTTTAATGCAAGCAACTTCATGTGAGTTTTGTTTCTTCAAAGAGACTGAGTTATCTTGAAGCTGGAGGTTTTATGTTTTTTGACTCTGCTACTTAAATTTTGATTTTTCCATTTTCCTGGCTTGTTTCTTTTGCTCATTGTGGATGCACAAAAAGGCTGGATAAGTCTGGACAGGACTGCACGCAGTTTGTTTTTCAGCAAACCCGTAACAGTAATACAGTAGAGTCTCACTTATCCAACATAAACAGGCCGGCAGAACGTTGGATAAGCGAATATGTTGGATAATGAGAGATTAAGGAAAAGCCTAACATCAAATTGGGTTATGATTTTACAAATTATGCACCCAAACATCATGTTCTACAACAAATTTGACAGAAAAAGTAGTTCAATATGCAGTAATGCTATGTAGTAATTACTGTATTTACGAATTCAGCACCAAAATATCACGATATATTGAAAACATTTACTACAAAAATGCGTTGGATAATCCAGAACGTTGGATAAGTGAGACTCTACTGTAATATAAATCACTGGGTTGCTGTGAGTTTTCCTGGCTGTATGTTTCAGAAGCAGTCTCTCCTGACCTTTTGCCCACACCTATGGCAGGCATTCTCAGGGGTTGTGAGGTCTGTTGGAAACTAGGCAAGTTGGGTTTATATATCTGTGGAATGTCCAGGTGGGAGAAAGAACTCTTTATCTGTTGCAGGCAAATGTGAATGTTGCAGTTGGCCACCTTGATTAGCACTGAATGACCTTGTAGCGTCAATTCCTGGCTGCAACATTCACACTTGCCTCAAACAGAGAAGAGTTCTTTCTCCCATACCACAAATATATAAATGGCCTTCTCCAGGTGTTTTGGACTTCAGCTCCCAGAAATCCCAGCCAGTTTATGAACTGTTGGGAATTGTGGGAGCTGAAGTCCAAAACACCTGGAGGAGCAGAGTTTGAGAAGAACTGATATAAATCAGGCACAGCAAACCTCGGCCCTCCAGGTGTTTCGGACTTCAGCTCCTACAGCTCCGATAGGCTGTTAGGAATTGTGGAAGTTGAAGTCCAAAACACCTGGAGGGCGAAGTTTGTCCATGCCTGGATATAAATGAATGAATGTCTATGTGGCGCTCAGGGGCGTGCTTAAGGTGGGAGGGAGGCATGGAGCGGGGGCGAGGCTTGCCTTATCGCGCGCACCGCCCTTTTCCCGCCTTTGGCTCGAGCCGCTTCCTCCGTCCTTCCCTCCCTCCCTCCTTTCCTCGCGCCAGGCCTGCCCTCCTCTTAGCCCCGCCCCTCCTGCTCGTGCAGCATCGCGCCCCCCCCTCCCGCCGGAGAAGATGGCGCTGGGTGGCCAGGTTAGTGCGGAGGGGAAGGGGAGAGGGTAAAGACAAGGCGCCTCTTTTCTTGGGCTCCTGGGTCGGGAGGCTAGGCGAGTCGATGAGGAGCCTCCCCACCCGCCTCCTGAGGCTCAGGACGAGGGAGAGGAGGAGAAGGAGGCTGCCACAAGAGGGAGGGAGGGGCTTGTTTCTCTCAGCCAGGCCTGGGCCAACTTTGGCCCTCTCTCCAGATACTTGGCATTTCAACACCCACCCTTGCTATTAGGAAGACACCTATAGAGGGAGGGCGGAAGTTGTCCCAGGCCTGCTCTAAAGTGTCACCACAGACATTGTTGTGGTTGGCACAGGGGCCAGACAACTTTCAGAGGGAATGGAAATCATCCACTGAAATGTCCCTATCTCAGCCATACATGTAGGAGCCTCCGGTGGCCTAGGGGATAAAAGCCTCGTGACTTGAAGGTTGGGTTGCTGACCTGAAAGCTCCCAGGTTCGAATCCCACCCGGGGAGAGTGCGGATGAGCTCCCTCTATCACCTCCATGCGGGGACATGAGAGAAGCCTCCCACAAGGATGGTAAAACATCAAAAACATCCGGTCGTCCCCTGGGTAACGTCCCTGCAGATGGCCAATTCTCTCACTTCAAAAGCATCTCCTGACGGGGTTGGGGGGGGGGGGGGAGCCATACATGTGGGCAGTTTGGGATTTGGGGCAGTATTGGAATCCCAGGCCAGGGTGCTCAACCTGTGTTGTTTGTACACACAGGGGCCAAAGAACTTTCTAAGTTAATGTTAGGATACACTTAAATCTCACTTTTTCAGTCACCATGTGGATAATTTATTAATTTGGATTTTGGGGGGATTCCAGAATGAGATGTCTAATCTTTGTTGGTTGCTGTTGTTGTTGATGATGTACCCACATGGGCCTAACAACTTTCTTTTTTCCCTTTCTAATTTTTTATTCTTATTTATTAAAATAAGCATACAGTGTAAATGTTGTTGCATACAGTGATAATTTTGGGACTTTGTTATATTTTCAAGCTGTTGAGAGTTCAGTTTGTTGTTGAAAGCTTTCATGGCCGAAAACCTTGCAGCGTTTCTGGATACCAATATTAAAAACTCTAAAATCAGGACAGTAAATAAAGAACAACACTCTGAAAACAGGGAAATTCCAGACATGAAACAATCAGGGCCAGCTAACACCTCCCAATAAAGGATTCCCCCAGGTAGGAATCAGCCAGGCCTTGAAGCTGCAAGGCTTTTCAATGCTAATCATGGTGAATAATTGAAACATTAACGCTAGCCTCTAACAGACAAGAGCTCTTTCTCCCACCCTGGATGTTCCACACATATATAAACCTCCCTTTCCTAGTTTCCAATATACTTCACAACTTCTGAGGATGCCTGCCATAGATGCAGATGAAACGTCAGGAAAAAAATGCTTCTGGAACATGGCCATACAACCCAGAAAACTCACAGCAACTCTGTTGAGAGTTTGTTAACATTTCTCATATATTATATATATTTAAGGACACTCTGGCATCTGTGTCAGATAGATAAGAGAATTAGAGATTCTAAGTTAATATCAGTTTCCTCTTTGCCTACGAATGGGAATAATACTTCATTGATTTGCTGATAATGGATAAAATAACTATACTCTTAAGAGGAGAGCAACTAGAGGATTTCTTTTAAGAATGGCAGCTGGGGATCCAACAACTCAGCAATAAAGTAAAGTTAAGCTGGCTATAGAAAGGGCCAACAACTTTCTAACCGATTTGGGTACTGTTCTATTATCCAGGTGGAGGCCACAAGGGGTGCTAGAGAGAGAAGGATAGTTCATTTTACGAAGTGGAGAGTGGGTTGAATTTTCCTGTTTTCCTGTTATTCCCCCCACCCATGTTGCCCTCACTGAAATAACATCGTTTATGACAGGGGTCCTCAAACTTTTAAAGCAGAGGGCCGGTCCACGATCCTTCAGACTGTTGAGGGGCCGAATTATCATTTGAAAAAAAAAACGAACAAATTCCTATGCACACTGCACATATCTTATTTGTAGTGCAAAACAATAACAATAACAATGAAAGACCAATACAATATTTAAAAATGAAAATAAATTTAACCAACATAAACCTGTCAGGATTTCAATAGGAAGTGTGGGCCTGCTTCTGGCCAATGAGATAGCCAGGTTAATTAGGATTATTGTTGTTGTGTGTCTTCAAGTCATTTCAGACTTTGGGCAAGCCGAAGTCCAAAATTATTTATTTATTCATTTACTACATTTATTTACTACATTTATATCCCACCCTTCTCACCCTGAAGGGAACTCAGAGCAGCTCTATGTACATACAATATATTATATTATTAGCATAGCACAATATTAGCATTATATATTACTATATTGAACTATACCACTATATGTAACATTATATGTAATATATAACATATAATTAATATTATTATATGGTATTATTATTAGTATTATATTGTATAAAATGATAATATTATTATCAATATCATATGTATATACAATATATTATATTATTAAAACTGATATAAAAATATTATATTATAAATGAGGGTGGGGGCCAGGTAAATGACCTTGGAGGGCCGCATCTGGCCCCCGGGCCTTAGTTTGGGGACCCCTGGTTTATGATATGGGAAAAGGGGGGGTAACCAATGAAAATGGGGGAAATGGCTTTTCCCTTTCAACTCCTCCCCCCATAAAATGGACTATCCTTCTCTGTCTAGGCCCCCTTTTGTAGTCCGCCCGGATAATGGAACAGTACTGAAATATAAATGAAGGGTTTTCATGTGATGCATTGTGTCCCCACAGTTTATGTATGTGTCTGTATAATTAGAAGACTTCACTTAGAGTCGCTTTTGCACACACACTCACACATCAGCTTCCTAAAGGAATGGATTCATAGTGCATCAGTGAAGAGCCAGGAAAATTTCTGCAGTGAATAGAAAGCTGTGAAGAGGAGAAAAGTCTGTGAGGGCCTTATATTCCAGGATACACTGCCCCTATTTTCCAGGATCTGATCCCAGATTATCTGCTTTAAACTGGATTATATGCGGCTCCTTGCACACAGCTGTATAAAATCCACATTGAGCTGGATTATATGGCAGTGTGGACTCATGTAATCCAGTTTAAAGCAGATATTGTGGAATTTTCTGACTTGATATTCTGGATTATATGGCTATTTGGAAGGGCCCATAGACCGAAACCCTGAAGGGACTTTTATATACAATATATTTTTAATAGCTTGGGGCCTGAAACAAAGTTTGTGTACACTGAAAGATGAGAAAGCAAAGGTGTCACTATCTATCTTTTGAGTAGATAGTTTTGGAATTCCAGATAGGGGATGCTCAACTTGTATTGTTGTTACTGCTATTATTATTATTATTATTATTATTTGCACACACACTCACAAAATAAGTTTCTAAAGGAACGGGAGGGTTTACCATCCATCTGTGCAGAGTCAGGTGGAAAATTACTGCAATGGTTGGAAAGCTATGAAGTATGGACTGGAAGGAAAAAGTGTGTGGGTTGGCAGATCATGCTTTTAGGATCATGTTCTCTGGGTTTTGAACAATGTTAAATGGCAATGAGATCCAAGTCTAGACACCTGATATAGCCTGAAGATACAACATTTTAAATAGTTTGGGGCCCAAAACAATTTTTTTGTGTATTGAACCATCAGAAAGGAAACTTGTCATTATCCGAGTCACCATATGAACAATTTGGAATTAAGAGATGTCAACCGATGTTGTTGTTATTGCATGCACATTCAAAAAGAGGATGGAAATGGGAAGGAAGCAGTAGGAAAAGAGAAAAAGACTGCTATACCAGTAGATAAGATTCCATCAAAGAAACTATAATCCTGAGTTTGCAGGATTTAACCAGGATTGTTAGAAGATATTTGAGGGGTCACTATGGGCCCTTTCAGATAGGCCCTATATCCCAGGATCTGATCCCAGGTTTTCTATTTATCCCAGATTATATGGCAGTGTGGACTCCTATAATCCATTTTAAAGCAGAATACCTGGGATCGTGGGAAAAGGCATATCTGAAAGGGCCCTATAAGTTGAATCTAACTTAATGTCAGTCAACAACTAGACCAGAAACTGTGCTTCTGAATTTTTCTGTAAAGTTCCATTTTGTCCCATGGTTTCAGAATTTTTAGAAATTTTACATCTCTATTTGTTAGTTATTTGAAAGATTTAAAATGGATAAAAAATAAATGAATAGAAGAAATCAGTTTTAACTGCAGTTGTTTGGATGATGAATATATGATTGATAACTATTTCTTTTTATATCTCTTATCTCATTTTTTTTCTTTCCCCAAATATATGTAATTTTATTGTATCTTGAAAAATTCTTAATAAAATATATATTTTAAAAAATCACATCTCTGGTTTTATTAGTTTGTAGTTTGGGTTCAGACCACAACTGAGGCAACAATGACAATTTCTAAATATCTCCAGTTTTCGTTATTTGAGTAAATTCCTGCACATGTTTTTTCCCTCAGAACTGGAATATAAGTGGTTCTGGATTTCAGTGTCAATTCAGACTAAACAAAATCTACTAGACTATGACCTCGTCAGGCTGACTCTTAGGAGAACCCTGCTTTCTAATCTACTCTTGATCTTTTAAAAATATATATGTTTTTCAAATATGTAGTAAACTGGAAAAAATTAAAGTTTGAGCTTCATATAATCTTTATATCTCTTATTTGGGAATGAAGCTGGGATGTGAGATTGGCATATATCTGGCTTGGTGCAATATTTGAAACAGGATTTATGAAATAAGGTGTTTTTGACTGATGATGGAGAATAGCTGTCAGTCTTTGATTTCATGTGTTTTTGGATTTTCAAAATTGTTTCATCAGATTTATCCATTATTCACTCTGGGTACTTGGCATGATGTAAAATACAAACCTTAAAACCTCCCATGGTATTAGAATTAATATTAAAGCATAATAAAACATTATACAGTTCTGAAAGTGTAATCAAATGAAATAGTTTTTTAAAGGTAAAGCTTTCCCTCTAACATTAAGTCTAGTTGTGTCCGACTTTGGGGTTGGTGCTCATCTCCATTTCTAAGCCGAAGAGCCGGCTTTGTCCGTAGATGTCTCCAAGGTCATGTGGCTGGCATGACTGCATGGAGTGCCGTTACCTTCCCACCGGAGCAGTACCTATTGATCTACTCACATTTGCATGTTTTCAAACTGCTAGGTTGGCAGAAGCTGGGACTAACAGGGGGAGCTCACTCTGCTCCCCGGATTCGAACCGCTGACCTTTCGGTCAGCAAATTCAGCAGCTCAGTGGTTTAACCTGCTGCGCCATCGGGGATTCACCAATAGTTTTTTACTTACCTTCAAAGGAAAATTAGGAAGGGGAAGTCCTGCCTTTCTTGAGTAATTGTTAGTCATTACCAATAAAGTTGTTTTTCAGGTACCCACAAATTTACTCTGTCTAGGTGGGGGAGGAGGGGCATGATGATAGAAATTTTTTAGACAGATTCATAATGTAGAAAAGGCACTCCAGGTATTCTAAACTCAAACCATTTATTTTTGTTTAGATAACAATATTGCGTGTTTATATAATGTTAATAACAAAAAGAAACACGTAATACATGTTTGGTAAATTTATTCTAGCTAAGTACTGCATTGTAACCCGTTAACAAAGAAAGTGTTTTTATCAGTCATCTGCTGCCTGAGAAAATAAAAAGGAATATGGTGCATCTAGTCAGTCAGGTAACTCTGGAACTTCTCAAATAGAATGTGAAAGCTGTGATGATATTGTGTCTTATAATTTGGAGATTCTCTTTAGGTATTTTGGCTGATAGTTGGTAGATAATTCACTAGCCGAAAAACATGGCTGTTTTTAATGGTGACAGAGCTAGTTGCATGGTCTTTGTATGAGAGTGGAGAAGAGGCTAGCCAGAAGTACTATGCCTGTTTATCTGTTTTGATTATTGTCATCCGATAATTGTCTTTTCCATAAAGCTGTGTTACAGCGATAATGACTGTACTTTGATCTGTACTCTGTCCAGGAAGGAAAATAATAGATACCCAGTGAAATCTTTGACTGGGAGCAGTGAAGCAAACATTTCATTTCATTTGAACTCCATTTAACCAGATTACAGCAGTTTCATTAGTTTTCTCTTAATTTTTCAATTGTCTGATAATAGTCAAATATTTTTCAGTCATGTGGTAAGCAGATACAGACTAAATGCATTTGCATTGGTTGCAATAAAGTCTTTTGTAACTTTTCGTTAGCCTATGTTTGAGGAAGAAATTAATCAGGCTAGCAAAAAAACTGGGCAAGTTAGGTTTTAGCCCTTTTGCTGACACACAAGCAGGGATATCCTGACTTGAAATGAACACTAAAGTGAAAACTATATCCTTGCCTGCCAAATGTGAAAGAAGTGCTGGAGATCAAACACAGCACTGAAAATATTGATTTTTAGTGTTAACTTGGCCTGCTTTCCTGTTTCATTATGCTAGACATTGCTGATTTAGCTTGTTGAGGTCTTTTAATCATTGGAGCACAGCTTTTCATTTTTGAAATTGACTGGGAACTTGTTTTTTATACACATATACTTTCAGTGCCACAATATTTATCCTGTGTGAGAAATAAATGAATTATTGTATATACTCGGGTATAAAGAAAAAAAATGCCCTTCAAAATCTGAGTCACCTTATGACCTTGTGGGTCAATGCTGGAATAGGAACACATATGGAGCATGCTAGAATAAAATAAATGAACTTTTGATGTATGGGAACAACTGCTGTGGGACCCTCTACTGCCATCCTCTTTTAGCAGCAACATGAGTGGGAAATCTTTGACCCTTCAGATATTCAGACTTGAATACCCCAGAATATTAATCATCATGATCAATGGAGTCTCCTTATGGATGGAAAAAGTGGGATATAAATAAACATAAACATGTGTTAAAAGCATTACAGTCCAAAACATTGAGGGCAAGGTTCATGACTACTGACCTAGGAAACTGCATTTCATACTTCTTTGTATCAGTGTTTATGTAGTAGCAATATTATGAAGATATTAGAGAAAGGCAACACATAGATTTTAATATCTGATTTCTCCTGTTGCAGCAAAGTTTGGCAGAGCTAGAAGTTCTTTGTAAACAGCTCTATGAAGGGACAGATTTAGCCCAGCGAATACAAGCGGAAAAAGTGCTATTGGAGCTTATCAACAGTCCTGAATGTCTCAGCCAATGCCAGCTTTTATTGGAGCGAGGAACAGTAAGTGCTTTAAATTTTCTTTTAATCTAAAAGAACGTTGGTTATACTTGTTCACAAATGTTTATGTATCATTTTCCAGCACTATGTGCATTATCAAGGTACATTTGACAATCATTTTTCTTCTTTATATTTTATTTTTCTCTTCTATAGCAGTTCCAAAATTTGAAAACAGTAATAGATAACGTTTTCAGAATAGAAAGGAGGTCTCCTAATAGCTGAATGAAACAGAATGAAGTATTTTACTTCTTTGGGTGAAATGCTAAACAAATTCTGAACATGAAATACTTCAAGTTATGATCTAGCAGATTTGATCTGTGTCTTGAAGTTGAGCATTTCTCTTTTTCTTTAAAAGACATGGGAAGAGCTCTGTGCATCTACGAAGCTTTATAACCCTTTTTAGTGTTTTATGATTTAGTAAAGATATTTTCAAATCCCAGTATATGAATTTTGGAAGTTTCAGTAGAACAGACAACTCCCCCATCCAGTTATGAGTATAGGTTGTATGCTAAGAGGACTAAAGCCAACTCTACACTGCAACCAAACCTGCAACCAAATTGATATGGGTCAGAATAATTTGTTTCGTCTAGGTCCCCCTGAATCTGGATCAAATGCTCTAATATTTTGTTCAGAAATTAAATATTGCACACATAATTATCTGTGTGAAGGAATTTAAGGAAAGCTTTTTCAACAGAAACCTTACAACTAACTGCACATTGGAACTATGGCTTTTTTTAATGAGTCATTGGCATTTCAACCATTCATTCATTCCTCTCTGAGCTTCTTCAAGGATCTTGTTGACCTTCTCAAAGGGGAAGTATTATCTTTTTTGGGGGGGAGGGGGCAGAATGTAATAGACCGCTCATCAGTTGAAACAACTCTGCTGGATGATGTTGGCAGAAAATCCAGTCAGATTTTGCTACAGTCCCAAAATCCTAAAGCATTTTATGCTGATGAAATTTTGGTGTCTACTGAGTATTAGAAAGGAGAAAAAATTGTATTCAGCTATTTTTAAGTACAAACTTTAATTCAAATGTAAGTTTGATGTGTTACGTATTTGCCTATCAGCTATAAGGGAGCAGCATTATTTTAGAACCAGCTGGATTCACTTTGTTTTTCAAGTCATTATTTTCCTTTTTTTAAATATGTGTAGCTGCCTGCCTTTGGTAATTGGTGTATCTGTTGAAACCCATAGATGGACACACCCTGTCTATGAAAGAATGTAGAAGGTGACTTTTTTTCCTTCCAGAATCATCAAACATCTCCCTTCGGAGTCTTTAGGGGAGTGGCTTTCTCACCCACATTAGCAGTAAAATGACCAGTAGCACCATTGGATGGCTGTTGGAGGAATGGTTTTCACCATGTGAGGGATACTATTTTGCTATTCTCTGTCCTTACCCAATTTTGGGATTGGTACAGGAAATGCAAGAATAAGTGGAGGCAAGTGTAAAAACTGTTTTGGAGGCTGCACACAATCTGTGGGCCATGTTTTCTCCACCCCTGTCCTAAGAGAAAGTTTTTTGACAGATGCATAGATCATATCAGACTATATGTGTCAAGTACTCTATATATACTCATCTGTAATTCTAGGAATTTCAATCAGAAAATTGATTTAAAAAACCTGGGTCGATTTATTTAAGGGTCAATGTGTATATCTGGATTCTTATTTTAAAAAAGAAAGCACCCCCTTCTCTGAGTTGAGTGGCAAAAGGTGAACGAAAACAAAGCAACAACACCCCCTGTTTTTTTTCCAATCTGGCAGCACTTTTTGCATTTTTGACTGCTTAGAAGCAGTGGCAGCCAGGGCGGCTGATCCCCTGAGACAGTGCTGGCATTATCCACTTTCTGTGACATAAACCTCAACTTATCCATGGACCATATCAAAATCCATAATGGCCCCAAAGCATGCCCTTGACTTTTACGTGGGGTTGACTTATGCATGGTGTGAAGAAGTGTATAATTATATTTTGTTTATAGATGACATGTTTATTGGATTTTGTTTAAACAGTCAGGTTTGGCTAAAGTTTAAAATGGTGAGTATTTGAATTGATGATGTGTGGGGGAAGGTAGCCATCTTAGAATGCTAAGACAGGTTACCCTAGCAACAGGGGCGGAGCCAACCGCCGCTTGGAAAGGAAAAGGGGGAATATTTGAAAACCCAAGGCAGTCTGTGATTTTCTAGTCACAGTGGAGGATCTGATTCTTGTGAGGAGAATCAGGTTGGCTCAAACAGAAGGATTTGAGTCAGATCTAAGTTGGACCAGACTAGGCAAGTTAGGTGACTTGTCTAGGGTCATTTATAGAGCCTGTGGATTAGGGAAAATTAATCCCAGGGGATCCAGGAGGATCAGGGTTTAGTGTAATCCAGAGAAAGAAATATTTTGAAAGTTTGACCACCTCATATCCGTTTGTAACCATTAAGCGAAGTGCCTTTAACAAGTTATATGAAACCATCAAGCTCTGTACCTGCAATAAACTTGTTTTGTTTTTATTCTAACTAAGCCTCTGTCATACTCTTATATTAAGTTGAGCAACAACAACATCTGAAGTAAAACAAATAGAAACAGCTTAAAAGAACCAGTGCCATCTGCCTGACGTCTCCTCCATTGGTGGCAGCAAAGAAGATAGTCAAACAAATAATTAATTAACATCATCTCTCATAAAACATCTTTATTAATTGGTGGTATCTGTGTGTGTGTGTAGGATCAGAGGGATTCCATTCCCTGTCACCTCAGATTCTGTACACATGGGTATATACGGTAAGTACCACAATTCACTGACAACAAGGAGTCAAAGGTCCCCCTGGGGGAGAAGAGCTTAGTAAATTAAATAAATTAATAAATAATACAAAATAAATAAAATAAAGAGGATCATTTATTTTAATAAAGTTATAATTGTGGATGATATCTAAACAAGTCTGAAATGTTCATTGTTGCACCTGTTTGAATTGTATGTATTTTTGTAGACATCCTATGCGCAACTTTTAGCTGCAACATGTCTCTCCAAACTGGTGTGCAAAACTACCCCTTTACCTATACAACAAAGAATGGACATAAGTAAGTATAATTTAGGCATTTCATTTTTGGTTATTTGAATTATCAGATTACTCTAGTATTTAATCCAGGTGTTCAGAATAGATAACTATAATGGTTTGGTTCTGAATTTTTTAATCTTTACATCAAAATAATTGGGTGTTTGTATAAAAGTTAAAAAAACTATGTTGAGATAATTAATGGTACATTTGTTCATTTTATGTTTGAGCAGCTGTTTCTGAATACTGGCAGTCCCCAAGTTATGAACAAGATAGGTTCATAATTGAATTGAATTTATGAGTCGGAGCAGGTACATTTTTTAAGTGTAACACCAGCCACATGAAAGCTTTGGATAGCATAGGGAACACACACCTGTGGGGTTTGTTTTGCTGTCTGTGCCTCTGTTCAAAAGATTTCACTTCACTCTCTGTCTCTGTGTTAACTGAATTTTGAAAAACTTGGTTTGTTGTGTAAACAAGGAGTGGTGAGAAAGCTTCATAGGAGACCCCTTTTCCCCATGATAATTCTTTCAGGAGTGAATTTCCTTTCCTAAGGGTAGATTTCCTCTCATTTCCTGTTGTCTCATCCCCATTCTTAACTATAAGTCATTTGTAAGTCAGATGTATGTAACTCGGGTCTTCTAAAATACATATGAGAAGTTCTCTTTCATATTTCAAATGGATTTCAAACATAGAGTGTTAGTTTCTGTAGTAACAAGAAATGTAAAAAAATGTTTATTTAATTTGAATGTATTTGAATATGTCAATTACAAACTATTGTCCAGCTCCTTTGATTTCAATAATAAGATACTTGATGTTAAGGCAAATGTCATGGAGACTGGGTACTACTCACCTTAAGTCTTGCCCTCAAGGGAGTTGAGGGAAATGTTTTCCTGTATTGTTTATTGGAGACTTATTGTCAAAACTCTTCCACATACAGTAGAGTCTCACTTATCCAAGTCTCGCTTATCCAACGTTCTGGATTATCCAACGCATTTTTGTAGTCAATGTTTTCAATATATCATGATATTTTGGTGCTAAATTCATAAATACAGTAATTACTACATAGCATTACTGCGTATTGAACTACTGTTTTTGTAAAATTTGTTGTATAACATGATGTTCTGGTGCTTAATTTGTAAAATCATAATCTAATTTGATGTTTAATAGGCTTTTCCTTAATCTCTCCTTATTATCCAAAATATTCGCTTATCCAACGTTCTGTCGGCCCGTTTACGTTGGATAAGTGAGACTCTACTGTAGCTATATGCAGGTCGGTACACAGAAAACGGATTAACACACATTGAGTGTCTAGAGCTGGTGTTTTAATCTGTTATCTGTGTATTGACCTGAGTATGTAGAGAGTCTTTACATTCATTTCTTGTTTAACATAGGAGTTTTTCACCTGAAAATGTCACTGACTGTCAAATACTATGTTTATTATCTTATCTAATTTATCTAACTGCTTTTCCCTTGATTCAGAAACAATGGTGGCTTCAAAGTAATTAAAACAAAGCACAGCTAACATTATATAAAAGTTTATACATAATTAAATAAATAATTTTATTAAATGCACATAGTTAAGATAGTTAACATATTAAAGCTTAATAAGAAAGATAAAAGCACAGGATATTACATTTAAAATCACTTCTGCCTTATGGGTTAAGAGCCAAATACCTGCCTAAATAAAAAAGCTTGTGCTTCCTGGAGGAAAGAGAGCAGAGAAGGGGGCATCCGAATTTTCTGTGGAAGGTAGTTTTATAGTGTGATACCAAACAATACTAAGGGGTTTTTTCCCTGTCAAGTGTTTTGAGAATAATTAAGTGGAAAATGAGTGCTTATAACGGTAACGTTGCAGTAAAATAGAAACTAAAGTCTGTAAGACGTTAAAATGCAAAATAGCATATCAATCAATCAAAACTTTATTACAGTCCAAAGACCCAATTGGCTCAGCAGTAAAAGGTGCACAACTGCAAACAAATTAATACACTGATAAATTAAATGCAGGATGGCATGCAATACAGGGTGCATATGAACAAGGGTAAGACAACTCCAAATAGATACAGGACAAAAATATGGGAAATCTAACCAAAATAAGCTAATACTATCTTTTCCAAGAATACAACTTTTTATCTTGGACAATCATAAATTGCATGAAAATAGTTGTATTTATATTTTGGGCAAGGGTTGCTAAACACTCAGCTTTGTGTGTTTTCCATGGTGTTGTACGGTAGTACTTCTACTCATTCAGCAGGACAGCTTTTTTTTTTTTTTGCCTTTTACCCTTCATGGATATCTGCTCTTCTACAATCTGCTGCACATTCACAAAATTTGCCTGGGAGGTCCTTGTACTCTCTAGAATAGATTTTGGAGGTATGGGGAAGTCTGCTAGTGTGTGAACATTGGCTGCATCCTGATGTATTTTAATATTATACAATGTTGATTTAATGTTTGATATTTTGATATAGGGAACTACATATTAAACTATGTGGCATCCCGACCGAAGCTGGCCCTTTTCGTGATTCAAGCACTTGTCCAGGTTATTGCAAAGATAACAAAGCTGGGATGGTTTGATGTTCAAAAAGACCAGCTCATCTTTAGAGACATTATTACTGATGTTAAAAAGTTTTTACAGGTAAGAAACATTAACAGTGACTTTTTGTGAAACAAAGAAAAATATCTTTTTACTAAATAATTGTATAACTAGGGGTTGCTTAAAACAGAATAATAGATAATGAGCATATCATTTAGTTTGAGGTACAGCTGTGACATTTTTTCCGAAGCTAAGTCAGGCTCCATCCCTCTTGAGTTTCTGTTAGCCATCCAGGATTGTACTGGTTCATACAACTGTTGGTTCTTGGTGGTTTTCTCTATTGCTTTAGGTGCAGTCTGTCACCACTTTAACTGTCATAGCCCAGTGTAGTGGAATCCTGCGGGTTGTAGTTTGGTGAGGCACCAGCACTCTTTGACAGAGAATGCTAAAGATATTGAAAACTGCAATTCCTATGATTTCATAGCACTGAGCCATGGGAGTTAAAGTGGTGTAAAACTTCATTCATTCTACACTGTAGGTCATTACTGATTTCCTGCCGTTCTTCCTAGAAGGAACGATCTGCCCTTCCACCAGATGTCTTTTTGATGGGGAGAAACAGGGAAATGCAAAGGAAAGGGAGATTTTGTGAAAAAACCAAAATTTTGATACATTTAAACTATATATCAGTTCTTTTTGCATATGGATGAGTGTCTGTGGATTTCCTTTGTGTGGTTTTTGTGGCAGAGATTTCCTTGCTCCTTTCTTCTTCTGTGCAAGAATTTGTAAAGCTGAGACAAAAGGGTAATTAGTTTCAAAGGGGATAAGAGAAATATAAGCAATCACTTTTCTTTCCAGGGAAGCTTTTTCTTTCACTTAGAGGAGGAGAATGTATTATGTGTCTTAGCTTAGGTAGTATTTGCAAGGATTATGGTTGCTGTGGAATCTTTACAAATTTGTTTGGATGTTGAATGGTTGCAGCAACTAAAATGTTCCAGCTAAGTGGCAAATCTTACATCCTTGACACATAGTATCTTACTGCTTCTGGCAGTTAGAACCTCTCACACTGAGTTCTTGTGGCAGAATTGAATTGCAGAGTGAATCAATGATAGTAATATGGCTAGTACCATATTACAGATGTAGAAGAAGGAACAGAGTTTGACTGAAACAGCTGGGATCTATTTGTATTTCAGATGTTGTTGAACTTCATTTTCCATCAGCCACAGCTGGCATGTCTAGTGAGCAATAATATGGTCCAGTATCTATATGTCCATAGATTCCTATTGACCACTTGACAGCATGTCTATGGCTAAAACGAGTGTGAAACCATCTGTTGTTTAATTCTGTCATATGTTGTCACTAATTTTGTATTTGTGGGGAAAACCTGATAATATACTATAGTTACTGCACTTCAGAATTATTCCGAAAGTACAGTGATTTTAAAAAAGGTTTTGGGTTTATTAAAAATAAACATGAGAGGAATATTGTGGCTCTTTCGTGGGAATATTTTTATTAATGCAATTTGATTTTACATTTATTATTAAAATGTTGGCAGTGCAAGTCTGCAGTTTTTAATTCAGTAATAACAGCAATTCCGACTCAAAACTTTGCTGGGTAAGAGAATTCCTCTCCTGAACTGTTTTCCTATGGGAGAGAAAAGGAAGTCACATCTCTAATACTGGGGATGAAATTACCTTTTAAAATAGAAATATAGATCAATAGTAAATTTCAGGCATAGGAATGTGGATCATCATTCAATGGGAAGTTGTTCAGGTTTAATAAGTACTTGTTCATATGTTCAGCTTTTCCCGGGTGTCATAGGGGCCACTACCACTCTGATTTCCCTTTTTTCTCTTTCCTCCCGCTCATACCTTTTCCTATCCTTTCCTTTCCCTCCCTCCCTCCCTATTTTTTCCTTTTCTTTCCTTTCTTTCCCCTTCCCCCTCCTTCCTTCCTTTCTTTCTTCCTTCTTTTCTCTCTCTCTCTCCCTTCTCCCTTCTCCAGCTCTGGGAGGGCTTCCCTCACAATATCTCCATGGTAACATGGTTCTCTGTGGCTCTTTGCTTCCTCCCTTCCCTCATGTCATCTTTTCTTCCCAGAGGGCCACTTCACCTAGCAAAAATCTTTGTGGTATGGACAGACAGACATATTTTGACTTTTATACATATAGATGTGTACTTGTCTTGCTGGATAAAGCAAAGAGGCTACCAACTGTCTGAAGGTATGAAGGAATGGATTTTTTTGCCATTTCCTTCATGAGAAGAGAAGGGGTTTTTTATTGTGCATTTGTGGATGTGCTGCTTCTTTGTTGGTTTTTATCTATGAACTTCCCATCTATAGTACACTTGATGCTTTGACCCCAAACTACCAAGGTTTTGTTTGACAAATGAAAAGTAAGTTAATTAAGTAGCTAATTTAATTTGGCTGTATCATTAGTGAGGGAGATAAAATTAGACTGACAGTGAAGAAACAGATTTAGCAGATAATAATAACACACACCCCTCTTTGGATAGGGCAGTTGTAGCTACAAAATTATCTTTAACAGCATAAGAGTATTCATCCAACCTCTGTCGGAAATGATTTGACTTGGTCAGTGTTCCCAGCTGTTTAGGTTTATTCTACTTGTAATGTCTTGGGTGTAAAATAATGGCTCACAACTTCACAAGCAATGAGAATAAAATTTATTTTATGAGCAGCCCAGTTCTCCATTTGTCAGGGCTGAGTGCCTTTTAAGGATTTTTTATAACTATTCATTCTGAAGGTGACAGTCATGCTTTCATGTAATGATAAAACTGCACATAATCTATATATTGAAAATGTCAGCTTCCAAGAGGAGTTAGACAAATCCTCTTGGTTGATCTTAAATGATTCGGTTTCCTAATTTTTTAAGAGGCTCTTCAATCCCCCCCATTGCTGTATGCATAAAAGCTGTACAGACGTAACCTCGTGTGTCATTACCGTAACAGTTGATCAGCTTGAATAGTTGATATTCTGTTAAAGTCTGCATCTCCACAACATTTTCAAAATGTTCCTCACATTCAAACAGCTGTATTTCTTGCATGTAAAGTATTCAAAAACATATATGCTAATGAAATATTCATTATATAGACTTGTATTCCCTGGTTGTAACATAGTTTCAATAGCTAAATACACTTTTGTGTTTCTTTTTGACACGGGTATGCTTGTTGTTGGAAGAGGTAGGCGTAAAAGTAGCCATATAAAGACAGTCCTCAAGTTACGAACATGATAGCTTCTGTAGGTTTGTTCTTAAGTTGAATTTATATGTAAGTCAGAACAGGTACATTTTAAAAATGTAACTCCAGCCATATGTATGTGTGTGTGTGTATACACACACACACACACACACACACACACACACTCTAGCTGTATCCGGCCACGCACTTGCTGTGGCCTAGTCTGGTTAAATGGGAAAGAAAGGCTAGAGAAAGAGCAAGTTTCAGATATATGTGATTTCACAATGCTTGTGAGTAGGCAGTATTTGTGGTTGCTCCGTTGTCTGTGGAGATATAGAGATTGTGTGGTTTGGCGACTCTGGAACACGCATACAATATGGCGCTGGGGCAGGATGGGCGTCTGCGGGCTCCACGTGACTGCTGCTATTTACAATCCTCCTCTCCATAAAGCCAGGACTAAGCCACAAGGTGACAGAGTTTGCCTTGGGGTGGTTTTCTGGCATGTGGAGTGGGAAGAAAGCGCGGAAGAACGTGCGGAAGAAAAGTGAGAGTTTTGCCCGCCATTAAAATACAGCTTGCAAAGGGACAAACTGTAAGACCCGTCTGAGCGAAGTAAGACTTTTCCATCCTTACCCGGCTGCCGGTTTTTAGAATTTCATTGTCCGTTTATCCATATTGCTGCTGTGCGACCCTGGGGGTCGTCGGGACCATCGTGCTGGAGCTGGAACTGTGGGGCCGTTGCCATCGTGCTGGAACCACTTACCTCTGCCCCCCTTCTACTTTTTCTACTCGCTGTGCTTGGTGGCGGCCGAGCGGCTGCCGGAGGAGGCAGGCGGTTGCTTTGTGACTAGGTGTGGTGTGTGCTGGTGGAGCAAGGACGATGCGCCCACAGCAGTGGATCCTGCGGCGACGGGTGTGAGTTGCTGGGGCGTTCGGCAGGATCCTGGTAGGGCCACTCACCCTCATTTTGTGCTGTCGGTGGTGCAGGAGACACAGGGACGTCACGGCTGCGAGCGGCCGCCGTTTTTGTGGGTGTTGTGTGGCCCTGGCGTTGGGTTTCTTGCCCACTCTCCGCGGGTGCCAGGATGGACTGGTGACTGGGAGCACGGGGGGGGGGGGCTGGACCTCCCCGTGCTCTATTGACATCTTTGTGACTGGACCAGTCCTTGTGGTGTAATGTTATTGATGCGGAGGGAGGCAAGGCGAAGTACCATCTACCAAACTTACTACGCACCAATCACTTTACGAAGAGACTTACTGCCTACTAGCACTGTATTCCTCAAACTGTTACTGTCTGCGAAGTTCCTGCCTAGAGGCCTCTTTCATCTCCACCGTTGCCTTGGAGGTGACATCCCTCCCCTGAAACAGAAGGAAGCTCTTCCTAAATGCCTCCCTTCCCTTCCCTACCCTACCCTTCCTACCCTTCCCTACCTATCCCTGTCAGTTAGTTATCCTCAGGCCTCAGGCATCCCTGCAGGAAGGCGTTTCCCATTATGGCCTATCTGCGAGGTGGGGGAAAAGGCCCCTCTTCACCTCTGCGTCCTTCCTCCCTTTCCTTTCCCCCGCCACTTCCGGTTTTGCCTCAGCCCTCACTGTCTCCGTGTGTCCTTCTCCTCCTACCTTAAACAGTAATTTGTAGTTCAACTGCTGTTGCTTGTTTGTCCAGCAGATGGCACTGTTCGTGAATCAAAGCATGGTTTTACATGTCTCAGGTGTTTAATAGTAGATATGTGAATACCTTAAAACACTTGCCAGTTCGAATGCTACATTGCGTCCGAATTTCGTAGCAATTGGTGAAATAGTTTGGGAGATATGAGGTCCCTCAAAAACCGACATTACGTTTTTATTTGTATCGATGTATCAGCTCTGGATAACACAGAGAAGGGGTGAACACCCCTGTAGTGTTTATTTTGCTATCTTTGCCTCTGTTCAGAAGATTTCACCTCACTTTCTGTCCCTGTGAAAATTGGATTTTTTTAAAATGGCTGATTGTATAAACAAGGATTGGTGAGAAACCTTCAGAAGAGACCCCTTTTCTCCATGAAAACTCCTCCAGGAGTGAATTTCCTTTCCCAGGGGTAGTTTTTTCTCCCTGTTGTCTCAGCCCTGTTCTTAAGTAGGGGTTGTTTGCAAGCAGGATGTTTGTAACTCGGAGCTGCCTGTAATGTGAAAGATTTGTATGTACAATAGTTGGTCAAATGTTTGACCTTGTTCTGGTGAAAGCCAGTTGAGTTTGTCTTGCTGGTTTCTGGTTCTGGGACCAGGATTTGTCAATCAGAGGGGTAATGGTATAGAAACTCTTAAAGGAAACTCATATACTTCCTTCTTATATTTCTGTGTTGAGAGTGGGAGAACTAATATCTTAGGTTGATCAAATAGAAATTAAGAAGTTTTTTTTCCTCTGTAAAGTCACATTAAAATGTTTAATATGAATACTTATTTTTATGTGTTACAGGGAACAGTGGACCATTGCATAATAGGAGTAATGATTCTTTCAGAATTAACTCAGGAAATGAACTTTGTAAGTACTTTTCTTTCCTTTTCTCTCAAAGGTATTTTATAATATCTGTAAATTGTCTAGAGTCTGTTGCTTTGGTGGAGAGGAAAGAGGGGAAGGAGTTGAAAACAGATCTGTACTGTTAATAGTGAATAAAGTAATTGCAACATTGTCTCCTCCTTCTCCCTGGTCATGTGGGTTCTGTTGCTGATGGCAGCAAAGTTGCCCAGCAATGACCATAAGTTCTCTGGATCTCTGTGGCTGACTGCCACTGCCACAATGCGTCCCTTCTCCTCATGTGCTGAGTGAAAGGAAAAGGGGATGGCAGTGCCAGTCCATGTGGATAGCAGACCAGTTTGCATTGGAGCCAGCCTGCTGTCCATACTCTGCCAAAGTGCAGGGTTGCTTCAGAGTTTTTATAAACTCTGGAGCAAACTTTTCTTAATGCAGGTTTATCGCATGTTAAGGACCGGAAGTCCCTGCACATCGTCTGGATATCCAGGAACAACTTCCAGCCCTTTTCATCTTTAGGGCTAGTATAGACAAGCCCTTGGTCTACAAAAGCTTACACCACTTTACACTCCCTTCCATTACCTTACACTATAAAGCTTACACTAAAAAGCTTACACTAAAAAGCTTATACCTTACACTACCCCGGGGCTTACCACCTCCCTGTTACAGAACTCACACTGGCAGCCAATAGATTTCCGAGCCCAATTCAATGTGCTGTTTTTAACCTTTAAAGCCATAAACGGTTCATGCCCAACTTACCTATCTGACTGCATTGCCTCTTACCAACCTGCCCAATCATTAAAATCTTTCGGAGAGACCCTTCTGTTGTTGCTGCTGCTATCACAAATACAGTTGGCAACGACAAGAAAGAGGGCCTTCTTGGTAGCTGCCCCAACCCTTTGGAACTCCCTCCCCATTGAGATTAAAACTGCACCTTTCCTGTTATCTTTAAGAACCAGTTGAAGACCTACCTGTTCAAGCAAGCCTTTGACGAATGAATTCAGTTTCTAATGACAGCAAGGTCAATTTGCACTGAGCTTAGCGAAATATACTATTTAATTGATGAGTCTCCACAATAAATGTAATTGGTTTAAAATGTTTTTAATGCTTAATATTATATCTTTTTCTGGACGTTATTATGCTTTATGCGCTTTTTGTCTTGTATTTTATGTTAAATGTGTTCTGATTATGTTGTGAGCTGTTTTGGGTCTCGTTGGGGAGGAAAGTGTGATGTAAATAAAGATTTTTTATTATTATTACCTATAAGATCCCATTCCAATTGATGTTTTGGGTTAGTGTGATGCCATTGTAATGCCATGGGTTAGCTTCCTGAATTTCTTGAGGATTTTAGATTGCTTTTGAATTCATCATTAATGGAAAGGAATGGTGGTCTACAGTATTTCCCAATCCTTGGTTTCCCCTCTTTGTGCCTTCTGATTAAACTGAAGTTCTCATGCACACTTCCTTTGAGGGAACTTCTCTCCAGATCTGTTCTCTTGTTTCTGTCACGTAGGCTTCGTTTACTTCAGGCAACATAACAACAGCATGTTTCAGTGAGCAGTATTTTGGTATTAGATCTGAGACAGTTTGGTCATTATGCAGTTATATGTTTAGAATTCTATGGGTGTCTGGAATTCTGGATTTCTGAAATGGCTTAGATTCAGTACAGTCACTCTGATAATCACCTAGTTCATATTCTTTTTTTTTCTTTTTTTAAAATAGTTTTTATTAATTTTGACAAAACAAAACACATTGGGGATGGGGGGAAAGGAGAAACAAAAGGAAAGGAGGGGGGAAGGGGAGGTGGAAAGTGAGGGAAGGAAAGAGAAGGTTTTGACTTTGATAAGGGAGGGGTATGTAGATAGGGCTAATGGGGAGGAAGAAAGGGGAAGGGAAGGGAGAAGGGAGTTTGGGTGAATCTAAGGTATGATAGGTACGGGTCAGTTGGGGAGAATAGGGGGGAGTGTGGCGACTTTCTGTCTTAATGCTTCTGTCTTCTTACTCTTCTGTCGTTTTTGCCTTCACTTGTTTACAGTCTCTTTATTTCTTTAAATAATCCTCCAAACAGGACCAGTCCGTCTCTTTTGTTTTTCTGCCATCCTTCTTCTTTAATAAGAAGGTTAATTTGTCCATATCTTTTATATCAGTCACTTTGTCAACCCACCAGTCTTTCATCAATGGTTTCTCGGATTTCCAGTACTTGGCGATTACCATTCTTGCTGCCGTGATGAAAAAGGTGAAAAGTTTATCTGTATTAGAATCCACATTATCCTGATGGTCATATAGCCCTAGTAGGAGAAGCTCGGGTTTAAGTTCGAATTGTGTTCCTAAAATTTTATTGCATTCCTCTAATATCATTTCCCAATACTTTTTGACTTTCTTGCAACTCCACCACATATGTATGTATGAACCTATTTGTTCTCTACACCTCCAGCAGCTTGCATTAACATTTTTATACATTTGTCCTAATTTTTGTGGTGTGAGATACCACCTATGTATGGTTTTCAACCAATTTTCCTTCAGATCTGTGGAATAGGTGTATTTCATTTTAACTCGCCAAATTGATTCCCATTCCTGTATTAAAATAGATCTTCCTATGTTTCTAGCCCACTGGACCATAGAATTGGTAATTATCTCTGATTCTGTCATCCAGCTCAGTAGTTTGTTATATAATATGGAAATATTTTTTTTCCTATTTGAAGGAGTTTTTCCCAAAACCCTTGCTCCATATTGAATCCTATAATTAGATCTTTTTTGTAGGCTTCTTTTAGTTGGATATAGTGATACCATGTTATATTCTTATTTATCCTTTGGATTTCCTCCAACTCTTTTAGTTTCGGTGCTCCCACATTCCCTGTTTCAACCAACAAAATTTCTTTGTATGTGGGCCATTTTAACCAGCCCAGTAGCCTTCTGTGGTTGGCTTCTAATGGTGACAACCAAATCGGAGTTCTGGAGTGAAAGTATTTTTTATATTTTTCCCAAGTTCTGAACAGGGCTGACCTAATGTAGTGATTTCCAAATTGTTTTTCAATTTTTGACTTTTCGTACCAGAGGTACCCATGCCACCCTCTCCTTAGGTCATGACCTTCCAAAATTAATAATTTTTTCTTCTCCAATTTAATCCAGTCTTTAATCCAATACAAAGCACTAGCTTCGTGGTATAATCTCAAGTCAGGGACACCAAATCCTCCTGTATTTTTTGTGGATATCATTGTGGTATACTTTATTCTGGGTCTTTTATTTTTCCATATAAATTTCATTATTTCTTTCTGCCAATCTTTGAATAGTTTGGGTTTCCTAATAATCGGGATATTTTGGAATAGGTACATTAATCTGGGAAGAATATTCATTTTGATTGCTGCTATTCTTCCCATTAATGAGAGATTCAAGCTAGTCCATTTCTTTAAGTCTTGCTGGATTTCAGACCATTTAAGTGTATAGTTTAGGTCTAATAGTTGATTATTTTTGGCTGAGATCCAAATACCCAAATATTTGATTTTAGATGGAGTTTCTAGTCCTGAAGTGTCTTTCAATTCCTTTTGTTTTTCCTTGGACATATTTTTAGTGAGAATCATCGTTTTCTTTTTGTTAATCTTAAATCCTGCTACCCTCCCAAATTCCCCAATTTTATCGAACCAATTATGTATATTCTGTTTTGGATATTCAATAATACATATAACATCGTCGGCAAAAGCCCTGTATTTATAATTTTGTTTTTTCTTCGTGTACTCTGTGAATGCACACTAATGGAGAAGCTGCGCCTGCGCAGGTTCCGACGGAAACTCTTCCAAGCTGAAGTTCAAATTTTGGCGGTAACCACGCCCCCTTCCCAAGGGGCATATAAGGCAGCCCCAGGCGCCCGCTCTCCAGTTCCTTTTTTTCCGCCGCAAGGTTCACTTCGGACTCTTCGCATGTCTACTACTCGCTTCAAGCGCTGCACGCAGTGTGCTGCTAAAATTCCTGATTCGGACGGCCACGCCAAGTGCCTCTTCTGTCTTGGCGAGGCTTATGTGGTCGGTACCTGCCGTTTCTGCCTAGCTCTCACAGCTCAGGCCAGAAAAAACAGGGCCACTAGGCTTAGAGCGGCGCTCTACGAAAGATCTCTCGCGCCAGAACCGACTCCGTCGACGTCGGGTGCGTCGTCGTCTTCAGCTCTGAGAGCAATGTCGGCGCCACCAGCCAAGCCTCCGACAACTAAAGCCTCCTCGGTCTCGTCCAGGGCGTCGAGGACTTCCAGGACTGCTAAACCGGCCAAACCGCCGTGTACCGTGACGACGGCTACTGTATCGACCCGCTCTGGGAAGGTGGGGCCTTCTTCGACGTCGAGCTCTCTGGCTTCGGTGACCTCGATCCGCTCTCGTATCGGCTCCCCGCCTTCCTCCTCTGCCATTAAGATAGCCTTTAAGAGGGCTCACGAGGAGTCTCGTCGAGCGCAATCTGACTCAGCTGTGGTTCCTCCCACACCTGGCAAGTCCTTGAGGGTTGCATCCAAGCAACCGCCGACAAAAAAACGGCTGACTCAGCGCTCCTCCTCCTCGGCCTCCTCAAGGAGAGACCCGCTGTCCTCCTCGGCAACCTCCTCGAGAAGATCTTCTCCTATCGTGCCAGTGGCAGTGGCTCCAGTCCTTTCTGGAGGGCCGTTCCCAGTTGGTGAAGCTGGGGGACACCTGCTCTGACCCCTGCCCATTGACCTGTGAGGTCCCGCAAGGATCCATTCTGTACCCCATGCTTTTTAACATCTACATGAAACTGCTGGGAGAAGTCATCCGAAGTTTTGGATGACACCCAACTCTACTACTCCTTTCCACCGAACTCCAAGGAAGCCCCTCAGATACTGGACCAGTGCTTAGTGGCTGTGATGGGCTGGATGAGGGCGAATAAGCTGAAGCTTAATCCCGACAAGACAGAGGTCCTCCAGGTCAGTTGTATGTCTGATCGGGGTATTGGGTGGCAACCTGTGCTTGACGGGGTCGCACTCCCCCTGAAGGCGCAGGTCCACAGTTTGGGGGTCCTCCTGGACTCAGCGCTGATGCTTGATCCTCAGGTGTCGGCGGTGGCCGGGAGGGCCTTTGCACAATTAAAACTTGTGCGCCAACTGCGACCTTACCTTGTGAAGTTGATCTGGCCATGGTGGTCCACGCCTTAGTTACCTCTAGACTGGACTATTGGAATACGCTCTACGTGGGGCTTCCCTTGAAGACGGCCCGGAAACTCCAATTAGTCCAACGTTCGACAGCCTTGTTTCTAACGAGCTAATTATAGGGAGTGGCCAAGCCTCCTGCTTTAGGAGCTCCATTGGCTGCCATTCACTTTCCAGAACCAATTCAAGGTGCAGGTGATCACCTACAAAGCCCTGAACGGTTTGGGACCCTCCTACCTTTGTGATCACCTTTCCCCCTACGAACCTGCACAATCTCTTCGTTCATCGGGGGAGGCCCTCCTCTCGCTCCCACCTCCGTCACAAGCGCGGTTGGTGGGGACGCGAGAGACGGCCTTTTTATTAGTCCATCTTTTTATTAGTTTTTGTCATTTGTTTTTATTGGGTAATGTTTAAATGTTTGTAATTGTGCATGTCTCTTGTCTGTTGTGTTTTATATTGCTATTGTTTTTATTTGGACTTGGCCCCATGTAAGGCGCCCTGAGTCCCCTTTGGGGAGATAGAGGCGGGGTATAAAAATAAAGTTATTATTGTTATTATTCTACCAGAGTCTGAACCAAACAACAGACACAGTAACCATAAAGCCAGAGAAAACTGCAACAATGAAGTTCTGGAAAGAGCTTTGGGAAAATAATAAGAACTACAACAAAAACGCTGGGTGGATAAAGGAGTTTGAAGGAAAATTCTCACAGAACAAAATGGAATAGATGGAAATAACTGAAATGATCGATCAGTAAACGAGTGAAAAAGTCAAGAACTGGACATCACCTGGTAGTGATCAACTTCATGGATTTTGGCTCAAATATCTGATTAGTTTACATGGAATATGGCCCAACAATGCAATGAGATGCTGCAGAAAGTAAGTATCAGTGAATGGCTAACAACTGGAAGAACATACCTGATACAAAAGGATCCAGCAAAAGGAGCAGCACCAGGAAACTGCAGGCCAATAACACGTCTGCCCACTATGTTTAAACTACTGACTAGCATCATAGCTGACAGAATTCAAGACTATCTTGAAGAAAAAAAACATCTTGCCAGATGAACAGAAAGGCAACAAATGGAAAAGCAGGGGCACAAAAGACAAGTTATTAATTGACAAAATGATTCTGGAGAACTGTAAAAGCCAAAAAGCTAATCTTCACATGACGTGGATTGACTACAAAAAGGCCTTTGACT
This sequence comes from Anolis carolinensis, assembly GCF_035594765.1. NCBI lineage: Eukaryota > Metazoa > Chordata > Lepidosauria > Squamata > Anolidae > Anolis > Anolis carolinensis. The sequence continues at coordinate 164,069,142 of NC_085841.1, forward strand.
CACTCCCACACATTTGGATCATCAAGTGCCTGGATGCCATTGGGATTTGTAAAAACATTGGCACCTTTATTGAAAACATGATGGAGCACTGGACTGTTTGTTGCAAATGAAAGCTATGGACTTGTCAACATCAGAAGAGGAATTTTCCAGGGAGATTCATTGTCCCCTCTGCTTTTCATTATTGCCATGATCCCTCTGTCAACAATCTTACAAAAAACAAATCTCGGCTATCAAACATCTAAGAAATCTCACAAAATTTCGCATCTGATGTACATGGATGACCTGAAGCTGTATGGGAAAACGGAAACTGAAATCCAGTCTCTGACTAACACTGTCCGAATTTTTAGCACTGATATCAGCATGGAGTTTGGTTTGGACAAATGTTCAACAGTGGCATTGAAGAAGGGAAAAAAATCATTGAAAGTGAGGGCATAAATATGCCTAATGGCCAAACAATAAAGTGTCACAGCCAGAGGCCTATAAATATCTGGGCATATTACAGCTGGGCAACATCAAACATGAACATGTGAAAACTGTGGTCAGCAAAGAATACACACAAAGGGTCAGAAAAATTCCCAAAAGCAAGCTCAATGGAGGCAACACCATCAAGGCCATAAACTCCTGGGCCATACCTGTCATAAGATATACTGCTGGTATTATAAATTGGACACTGGTGGAACTGGACGATTTGGACAGAAAAACAAGAAAACTCATGACCATTCATCATTCACTGCACCCTCACAGTGGTGTTGACCGGCTATATCTGCCTAGAAGATCAGGTGGCAGAGGACTCTTACAAGTAAAACAAGCAGTCAAAGAAAAAGAACATGCCCTGGCAGAATGTGTAAAGCAAAGTGAAGAACCTGCTTTAATTGTAGTCAAAAATCAGAAACTCCTCAAAGCACAGCAGACAAAAAACCAGTACAAGAAAACCATACTACAAACTAGAGCTGACAACTGGCACAACAAAACATTGCATGGAAAGTTCCTTGACAAAATTGAAGGAAAAGCTGATAAGGAGAAGACCTGGCTATGGCTCACAAATGGGACCCTGAAGAAGGAGACAGAAGGCCTGATCCTTGCAGCCCAGGAGCAAGCCATCAGAACAAATGCAATTAAGGCCAAGATTGAAAAATCAGCTGATGACCCAAAAAGCAGACTGTGCAAGGAAATTGACGAAACCATTGATCATATCCTCAGCTGCTGTAAGAAAATCGCACAGACAGACTACAAACAGAGGCAGAACTATGTGGCCCAAATGATTCATTGGAACTTATGCCTCAAGTACCACCTGCCAGCAGTAAAGAACTGGTGGGATCACAAACCTGCAAAAGTATTGGAAAATGAGCACGTAAAGATACTGTGGGACTTCTGAATCCAGACTGACAAAGTTCTGGAACACAACACACCAGACATCACAGTTGTGGAAAAGAAAAAGGTTTGGATCATTGATGTCGCCATACCAGGTGACAGTTGGATTGATGAAAAACAACAGGAAAAACTCAGCCGCTATCAGGACCTCAAGATTGAACTTCAAAGACTGTCAGAAACCAGTGCAGGTGGTCCCGGTGGTGATTGGCACATTGGGTGCCGTGCCAAAAGATCTCAGCCGGCATTTGGAAACAATAGACATTGACAAAATTACGATCTGCCAACTGCAAAAGGCCACCCTGCTGGGATCTGCGCGCATCATCCGAAAATAAATCACACAGTCCTAGACACTTGGGAAGTGTTCGACTTGTGATTTTGTGATATGAAATCCAGCATATCTATCTTGTTCACTGTGTCATACAATGTTGTTATGTCAATAATAATAATAATAATAATAATAATAATAATAATAATAGCAACTTTATGTTTATACCCCGCCACCATCTCCCCGAAGGGACTCGGTGTAGCTAGCATGCGGGACCAAGCCCAAAACAAACAACAAAATTTACCAACTAGAACAAGTTAAAAACATAATAACATATAACAATCTAATTAAACAATTTAAAACAGCAGAGCATAAAAATGTCATTAAAATGAAACCAAACCAAACCTCAACAACTAGTAACTAGGAATATGGTGGGGATGATCAGAATTAGAGAGGGCGGGCATGGACTTGTGCAAAAAGCAAATCCTAGGGCTAGGGGTAAAGTGCTGAATATAATCTATGTGTGAGACTGTCACTTCGTCTCTTATACGTTTCTCAGTTTTCGTGTGGATCACAATATCTTCTCTATTTGCCTCAATTCATATTTATTCCGAGCACGAGTTAACTAGTGTACCATTGTATAACCATGTTTCTCTCTCATATTATACACCATATGGAATGAATCAGGCTATCGGGTGGAAGGATCCATCCCCGCGGGGTACCATGATGCCATGGCATTGTTCTAACACCTATCTGTTCTGTGTTTCATGTGGCCTGCAAAGCGATGTTTGAGTTGGGCAATGTGGCGTAGAGGATATTTAACTTTTGATATTTTTTGAACATCCTCATTGTGCAGTCTGCGTTTTCTCTGCGTTCTGAGAGACATCCCAATTATTGTGAGACTGTTGCTGCATCATATGTTTTGCTTATTAGTTCATCTGCAAGAAATGTACTGTAACAAATCTAAATGGACACACATTTCTTTCTTTCTTTCTTTCTTTCTTTCTTTCTTTCTTTCTTTCTTTCTTTTTTTAGATAGATTATTCTAGACCTTCATCAAAACATCGTAAAATAGCTACCTCTTTTCGTGATACAACTTTAAAAGACATTTTGATGCTAGCATGTTCGCTGCTGAAAGAAGTAAGTCTGAACACTAAACATATTTTAAATAAATTAGTTTTTCAATATCTTCAAAACCAAATTCATTAATGTTTACTTTATAAAGTGGCACGTAAGTGTTTCTTCATCTCAACATGATTAGTGGGCAGCTAAATGGGATATCTGCTTTTCAGCAACTGCAAAGCATGATAGAATTCATCTACTAAATTGAAACAGTAGTCGTAGCTATTTTCAGTTTTAATCTATCTGTAACAGAAGTTTTGGGCACTCACTTAAAATCTGAATAATCGGTGAATAATCATAGGCTAATATGACATGCAAACTGATATTACTTTTTTCCAATTGTGCTATTGTGTTCCTGTCAATTGTGACATTGTGATCATGTTTATAACTGCCTCCAAAGCGCCCAACACCACTAGAAATACAATTATTTTATTTTCCTTGCATCCAGCAGTATTTATTAATTTATTCAGTTTATATCCCACTTTTCTCCCAGTATAGAACCAAAGGTAGTAATACTCTATACTGAATAACTGGTATGGGCCAGAAATTTATAGCCTGAATTATATTTTCATCATTTGGTTTGATTTTTAAATCTTCATGTTTTCTTTTTATTTAATAGGTAAATACTATTAATTAATACTAGTATTACTTATGGAGTACTACTACTATTTTTTTCACTCTTATTTTGAATATTGTCAGCTTACAATATTGCCAAATATTTCTTATTTCCATTCCAACTCAGGCTTTTAATGGATTGCACACTGCTGTCAAATCAAAGCTCAATTGACATGTCCTGACAAAATATATATCAAGTATTCAATGTACTGAAAGAACTGCCATTGCAATAATGAATAGTAAAGGAGATAATGAATCAACATGGAAAAATCCATTCCACAAATTCACTGTGCCAGGATTTGCCTGCATCTGTGGCTGAAGATCCTTGGAAAATGCCAGCCACAAATGCAAGCAAACGCTAAGAGAAAATGCTGCTAGAACACAGCCGTACAGCTCGGAAACCACACAACATGCAGGTCATTGTTGTGTACAGGCAAACTCCTGTTCAGAAAATGAAAACCTTCAAAAACCAGATTCTTTATTTAAGAAAAAGAGTTGATTACAGTACAACGTGTGTTGTAGATCTGAGGAGTGAATAACTGCACAATATGTTTATAGTTAAAGCACTTCAGGTATTCCATGGGCTTTCATCCTATTTGTCAATAAACAAAACTAGTCTCCCTCTTGTGGGTTTCCCCCAATTAATCTAAAATATCTCAGAAATACTCCATCTTCTCCCCTTCATACAAAGTCTGTCACAAGAAGGACATTGTAGCTCTTGATGGTTGTAAATGCCTTCTGCAGCTGGCTATAAATCTGTCCGGCAAAGATAAAAAATTCCAAGCTAATGAGAGAAAGTGGCATTCTCCAGGAGAGCCAATATATAAGGAGATACAAGCATGATTAAAGCATGATAATGCTCATCATAATACATAGCCAATGCAAGCACCTTACATATAACTAATTAAGAATAAACATGGCAGGGCTTATGTTCCTGACAGTAATTGGGCAGCAATTTTTTCGAGCAATGTCTTCTAAAAATCTTTTGTACTCAACATTGTTGTTCCAGTTGCCATCCAGTCATCAGTCGTAGTTGTTTGCGTCAAGATGTTCAACTGGTGTGATAGATGAATATTTGTTGGACACTTTATCTATAATCCATTAAATTCACCTCTTTTAGAGCCTGCCCAATCCTTAAGTCTTTTTGCCTTCATAGCAGCATTTTCTATTACAATAATATCTTCCACCTCCCTTGATTTTATTTCTTCTTCCACATTTTGACTCTAGATTGCATTTTGGGTTTATTCTACAGTGACTTCCATAATATCATTCTTCCTAGGGAAGGTATTGTTTCTGCTACTTTCTCTTAGGGGACACTGACAAATCTGGTCCTAGTTATACTGCACTGGTCATTCTAATGGTAAACTAGGAGTTCTATGGATTAGTCCATAGTTATGAACTAGAAATGTACTCATGCTTGTAGCATTTGCTCCTATTTTATGTGAGTGGCTGGAGTAGCCAGGCAGGAATAACTGGATGTGATGTCTTAATTCAAGATTGTTTATTACACCCAAAGAAGGCAGGATTTTAAATCAGCTTTCCATTATAAAACATGGCATCTGTGAAGACTAGAATCCATGGTCCTGGGTTCTGTTGTCATTCTGTTCCAGCTTCACTCATGGTTTTGCTTACTTATTCATGTAAAACACCTGCATGCATGAGCATGTTGTAGCTAAGGAAGTCAGGATTCTTGGTTAGTCGTTATATGTGAATTCATCTGTTGTAACTAATAAGACATCCTGGTCCAGTGTAATTGAGAGAGTTAGAGCCTAATGCAGGGAGACATTTTTGGCCAAAAGCTGATACTGCTGTACTTTAAACATATAATGTGTGTCTATCAGGGGTTACGTATGATCATCATTTATTGAATGTAGAGGGACCCGATCATTGAAAGTAGAGGGACAGCAGACCATGTCTTTCTCCTTTTGCATATTCCAAACAGGCCCTTTTTTATGTTGACTCCACAGATGTTTGTGAGCTTATGGTGTTTTGTGCTATATCAACATTCCATGCTGAACTGAGAACATAGGTTATTTTCTGCTTGTTTGAAAGATGTATATTACTGATGCATACTTTTTTTATATGCTTGGATTTAGATGTTGGCAAAACCATTAACACTTCAGGATCAACAGCAACAAAATTTAGCAATGTACCTTTTGAAACTTGTCCTCAATTGTCTTAACTATGACTTCATTGGCAGTTCAGCAGATGAATCTGCAGATGATCTGTGTACTGTACAGATTCCAACAAACTGGAGATCAAGTAAGATAATAATTACTGCTAATAGCCTTGCATGTTTTGTCTTCTGTCTGTGGACATTATCACACCAGCCTGTTGTCTCATCCCGATCACGTTGTTTAAGAAAATGGAAACATACAGTTATTGGAACGATCTCTGTCACAACATGACACAGTTGTGTGATATTGGCACTTTGTTGATGCTGTTTCCTATGATAAGTCTTCTGCACAGCCCTGCTTTCTACCTGTGTTTGCCATACCCAGCAGATGTGCACTATTTTATGTTTTTTTTTGTTCCCCTATTTTGCCACAATTGTGCAGTTTCAGTGTTCATACAAGACCTTCCTACACTTCACAACACCAGAACTGCAGTGGAAGGAAATGATTGCCCAAGGAAGAATGACAAAACATTAATATTGGATTCATTGATTTCCCCCCCCCCCCCCCCCCAATCAATGAAAAGAGACAATCCAGCTGCAATTCAAACACAATGTAACTAACTATGGGACACACAATGTCATGTCTAAGCACCATCAGCACCATCAGCAAACACTTTTATCTTACCGTAACTGCACTTTTACAGCTTTGTGTGATAAACACTTTTATCTTACCGTAACTGCGCTTTTACAGCTTTGTGTGATAAAGTCCCCAGACAATGCTAAAAGTGGAGCTATTCGGTCAGAAATTCTTGGAACAACTTCCTTGCTTATTTCATGCAGATGAAAACTTTTTTATTTTATATAGAAGTAGATAGCAGAAAATTTTCCCACCCTGCACCCTAATAAGACTAGGAATGGAACATTTATTCCAGAGCTAGTTTCACCCATGCTCAGTTATTGTATACTTCAAACTAATTATGTTGGAATTAAAGCTTTTTGTCAGTTGTAACATTTTGCATCTTACACAAGCTTTTTCAAACAGTGACTCAAATCAGCATCAGATTTAAAAAAAACCTGTGCTTTACCAGGGGTATTTGCAATTCCAGTGTCAATTATACTTGATTACACCACATAAATTATGCCCTGTCCGCAGGTGTGTTTGTGGATCCTCAATCAAAAACATCACAACCCTGAGACCCTGTGGCAGAAAGGTTATGTTCAAATGAAATAGAATATTTATTTAGAATAACTTTTTGGGGCGGAAGGGATGACCAGCATAGTTTTTGGATCTTAATAATATTTTTTCCTCAAAACTATATGGCAGATGACTGAAACTCAGCAGTATTTTTAAAGCACTTTAGGTGACTGTTTAGTCAAATTTCTGCTTTTTAGACCTACAATTCTGTGTAAATCCTACAATCATATATGGCATCGGATGAATAAACTGTCATATCAGGCTGAATAGCGTTAAAATTGCCATTCAAAGACAAAGCTGTCTAAGAAGTACTTTCATTACCAATTATGTATTACTGTTCTGTGTTAATTATTTTATGGCAATAATAGCAGTGTGTTTATGGGAAATGGTGGCAGGTATATATCACTATGTCCAGGTTTCCTTACTAAAGTAAATGCCCTTTTTACCATGCACAGTTTATAGTCTTACTGTCTTTTAACTTAATCCAGTCTACCTACTAGAAAAACAGTGGCACAGACTGGATGTCAGGAAGGCTCTGAAACTATATATCTGAAGCACCAGACCGTTTTGGAAAATAGAAGCACTCTTCTTTCACCCACCTTTCTAGACAAGAAGGTGGTCTCATCTATACTAATTTAGTGGATCAGGACATACATTTTCTTGGCCTATCAGTCCCTAATCTTATCAAAATGTCAAAATGTGACAGCTCACCAAGTCAGTAGCCATTTCAGTGGCTTATTCAACTAATACTCCCCTGGAGGAAATTTGAAGAGCTGTAACTTGGGTCATTCAATCCACTTTTACAAAACATTATTAGTTGGATACATTTGCTTTTGTTAGGGCATCCTTTCACAGAAGGTGCTCTTGCAGGCTTTATTGGGCTAAATTGATTGGCTGTCTTAGAAGGGTACATTTGGGAACTTATCATGAAGGTCCATCAAATCTAGCCATGGAGGCAAGACCCTTATTCCATTTTGGGGGGATCTTCCTCTTCTCTCACCAAACTGGGAAGGAGCTATGGACCCAATAAAAATAATTTTCTAAAGCAACACATATATTCCCTTTCCTCACCTGGATGGAACTGGAGTTAACTCAGTAATGGATGGTTTCTTCTGTTTGGCTAGAATGGATATTCACAGTAAATTCCCCAGTGTGCCATTCTGCTTTTCATGGATGGGTTCTTCTTCCCCTGCACTCCATAGGTGAATTTTTCAAAGAGATAAAAGTGTTTTACTGCACAGACTGATACTTGCTATTAGCTTTGTGACATCATCTGGGAGTTCTGTCTGATTGGCTTTCTGGCATTGTGATGTTATCAGGATGTTGCTCAGTTGGGTAGGGTCACTGTCCCAGTAGTAGTTAACAGATGCAAAAAGGTAAGAGGGGCTGAATATCCTACAGTCATCAGATTCCATCTAATCTTGGAAGTCAAACAGAATCAGTACTTGAATTGGAGACCACCATTTAATACCAATTGCTATAGGCTATACTATACGTATTTTCCTGGTAAGGGATACCTCTTGAGTATTCATTGGCTTATTAAACCCTATTAAAATTAATGTAAATGAAATTATTTTCCGGGTAATATTTGACACCACCTAGTAGAATTTTAATTTAGTTTTAGTGGTACTAGTGAAAGTTAGTCATTCTGTAGTACTCCAAACAGGTGTTTGCGTATTTCATTCTTTTTCTTTCTCAGTCTTCCTGGAACCAGAGACCTTGGATCTCTTTTTTGATCTGTATCATTCCCTTCCACCAATGCTCTCTCAATTAGTAAGTATATCTTAAATAGTAATCTTTTGGTAGAAAAATGTCTTATAAAAAGTTATTATATGTGCACATGTTTAGTGTGTTAAATAAAAAACAAACTTACCCAGTGTCCCTCAATAAATTTCATGCCTAAGATAGGATTGTGTCAGATTTCAACTTCTACATTATAAATATAATCCATGTATTACTACACTAATCATTAACTCACATCCAACAAACATATGACTGGCAAATTGCTAAGGAGTTTGCTGCTTTTGCAATGATTGTTGATGTATAAATTCCAAGTAAAACTGGGATATTTTTTTTTTACCAGAAAAGGGGTGTTTGGCAGGGGAGCATTAAGAAAGAGCTGTGTGAAATTATGCAAGCAAATAGGAAGACCTTTCCTCTCCTTTCTCTCTTGTAATACTAAACCTTGGGTTCATTTCGGGGAGCAGAATTGTGTAGACTTCAGATGGGATAAAAGGAAGTGCTGTTTCAAATAGTAAATTCATAGAAGTGGTTTCCCAACATGGAAGCTAGTCGTAAATAGTTTTAAAGGGAAATTAGGTACAGTAAAATACATGGAGGATAAGGCTGTTTACAACTATCAGTCAATGTGTCTACATATTCCAGTATCAGAAGCAAAGATTATGTGGGCTTATCTAGAAAAGAATAACGTTAACTGGAAGTATCAAGACTTTCCCAGTTCATTTTGTTTTCATTTTCCCCGCATATTCATGGTTGTGCATTCAAACTATTGAAACATCACAGGTTTTCCCTCTCCCTTGTGTTCCTTCTATCTTCTTTTCCCACTACTTACATGTCACATCTAGAATATTCTAGAAATGGACTATCACCAATTTTCTCTGAGTCCTTTTTAATTGTTATTGAGGAGTTACATTCAGAATGTTAAAATTTAGCAATATTATATTTGTTAAGTGTTAGGATACTTTTATTTTATTGCTAGCATTCCTCTTTCTTATGCTTGAGCTCTGTTGAATCTCTTGTCCTGGGAATAGTCACTGTGTTTTTCTTGAGAGGCCACCTTAGCCAGGTTCAGAGACAGACAGACATGGAGAGATATTGGGCTAAAGTGGGACCAAAAATTCCTTGTACATACGGAGAGTTCCCTGGGACTACTTCATAGTCGGGAAAATGTCATGTAGATCTCCCCCCTCCATAAAATCAGAAAGGAGAGGAAATAAAACAGAATTTTTGTTTTTTCCAGTCTGTCTGTCTGGATCCTATTTTGTAGGATGATCCCGTGGCCGCGATATCTTACTTGTGGGCTGCTTACAGGCATCTGGTTGGCTAATGTGGAAGCAGAATGCTAAATTACATACACCATCAGTCTGATTCATCTGTACGCTCCTTATATTTTACGTTAAACCCTTCAAATATTTGTTTGTTTTCTAGGCACTTTCCTGCTTAGTTCAGTTTGCTTCTACAAGGCGATCCTTGTTTAGCAATCCAGAACGTGCTAAGTATCTTAGTAATCTGATCAAAGGAGTAAAAAGAATACTTGAAAATCCTCAGGTAGATATTTTTCAACTTTCTCACAAATTCTGGATGTATTTGGCAAAATAGCTGTGGCACCATAGTAACTTACTGTGAGTGTCTAAAATGTTTGCATGATTATCTTTTTGAAATGCTTTTTGTTCCTTAGGAAGTGTTTAAGGAACACTAATAAAGTGTTTGCATCATGAAGGACATCTGTCATTCTTGTTTGGCTTTAGCATTAGTTGGCACATGGATTCACGTAAACTTTAATATTAATAGACTGAGGGCAAACCAACCAGCTGCAGCAGTTCTGTTGTCTGGTTCCTATCACCTATCACATGGAGTTTCTGAGTTTCAACATTTCCTATTCCATAGCTTCTATTGATCTTTCAGGATCATTTGCAGGGTGATGATTTATTGCCAAATAATTTACTGCTTTTAAAATGTAGTCAGCCCCTCCATATTTGTGTATTTGACTTTTGCAGATTTGATTAAAATGTTCTCTCTAGTCTAGTCTTAGTCTACCGGTGTGGCTTAATGGTCCATGTCTCCTGGAGGTTGATCATAAAGTCATGTTGGAGGATCTAGAGTTTCCTAGATAGAACACCTCTCTTGGAATCTCTAGGTCCTCCAATACACTTATGTTGACAACATCTGGCCATAGATTCATGCTGAAGAACTTATAATCTTAAAGATGTTTTCTCAAGTAAAAACAAGCCTTATTTTTCACAGTTTTTCACCTGTGCCCGTAACCCCAGAAAATATGGAGGGCTGACCATTTGTTTATGTGCATTTGTATACTTAAGACAATAACTAATTTGTTCTGTTTGGATTTTTGTGTAATTTAGGGTTTATCTGACCCTGGTAACTATCATGAATTCTGTCGATTTTTGGCTCGGCTGAAAACTAACTATCAGCTGGGGGAATTAGTTGTTGTAAAGGATTACCCAGAAGTTATTAGGCTGATAGCGAATTTCACCATCACTAGTTTGCAGGTAAGGTAGTAACAGAATAATTCCATTGTTTTACTGCTGAAAGGGGGTTGGATTTGTGCATATCTTGATGGATCATGATGGATTTATTAAAAAATAAGTGTCGCCTTATATGTATCAGTAACATTCTGGAAGATCACCAGCTCCTTTTTTTTTTTTACATTTTTACGTAACATCAGGGCTTTGGTTTTAATTGAGGTATAAACAGAAAGAGAATAAATAACAATGCTGTGTATATTACAATGTTTGTAATTGCTCACATTGGGCTAAAGCATGTTCTAATGAAAATCTCATTTTGTTTCTTTCTAGCATTGGGAATTTGCACCAAACAGTGTTCATTATTTGCTAACTCTTTGGCAGAGAATGGTTGCCTCCGTGCCTTTTGTGAAATCATCAGAACCTCATCTATTAGATACATACGCACCTGAGATTACAAAGGCATATATTACTTCTAGACTGGAATCTGTCCCTATGGTCATAAGGTAAAATATAGTTGCAGTCTCTATGGGTAGAGTTGTCCTACTTCAAACTTGATGCTTCCACAAGTATATATATTTTTTTACTAGCTGAAGTGTACCCTTTGGTTCGTACCTAATACTCCAAAAAGAGCTTGTGGGGATTCCTGCTTACCTGTTCCACCTTGGCTGTTGTTGTTGTTGTTGTTGTTGTTGTTGTTGTTGTTGTTGTTTTAAACATCAAGACTCTTTATAGAAGATATCTATCACCATGTCCCAATAATTTTTGTCAAGCTCCCTTTTTTTGTTTCTAGGAAGCTCTCCTTGGAATTTTGACTTTTTCACTTGAAACTGATAGTGTATGGCTGTCAGATGTTGAGGCATTTACCATAATTTTCTGATTTGTTACACTATGTAACAAAATTTGAAAAAAATATTTTCCTGGTTTGAAAGTGTTCTTCCTGTTTAATTCTGTTCCTGTTTTGAAAGTACTGGTAGTTGTTCTACTCCAGAAATGATGTTTTTGTGGCTGCCACAAATTATGTCGAATTGGTTGAGACTCGATAGGATATTCTTTGAAAATCTTTAGCAAAATGTGCTGTAGGATGCCTCAAAAAAAAGTTTTTGCAGTTTAATAAACCTTTTCCATGTTTTTATGATAGAGCCAATTAGAAAATTGCATTTATAACCCAGGAACAAAAATTGTGTTACATAGTGTTCTAACTCCTCCCCCTTTTTTTGCTTCTAGTGTTACCTTTGGGTTTGGAATTTTAACCTGAAACTTGGATAGCAACAAAAAGCACACTTTCAAATTTTCTGGTGTCAAGCTGAGTGACACAATGATTCATACTTGTGAGATGCAGGCAGCCATATACACACCCAAATACAGAGCCAGGACCTTTATTTTCATAGAACAGCATATCTGTATTTATTTTATTTCTATGCAGACAGCATATGTGCCTGTTATTGCTCAGATGTGCATTTTCTGAATATAGGATTCTGTAAAAAACTGAATTATTACCCAAGTTTTGTCATCTTAAGGACTCCTTTGTCTATTCTCTGTCTCACTTCCATCCTTACTTGTCCCTCTGAGAAGGCGGCTCATAGAACTCCATTCTAGTCCTCTTCCATTTTTCATCTTTCCCTCTGAGATAGCCTTTGTATCTATATACTGACCTCTTGTGGGTACATCTGAGCGCTGCATACATAAATATCTATTCATTCCTTTTGGGGGCCCCAACCCCCCAATGGGGTGGGTTTTTTTAGTTGACACCTGACTAGTATCATGAGGGATATGCATACCAATTTAGTCCAGATCCATCAAGCCATGTAGGAGCCTTTTCAAAACAAACATATAAACATACACAGACTTTCACTTTTTTATACAGGTAGTCCCTGAGTTACGAACATCCAACTTACAAATGACTCATAGTTAAGAATGAGGGTGAGACAACAGAAAGTGAGAGGAATCTAGCCCTCAGAAGGGAAATTCACTTGGAAGGTTGGGGGAAAAGAATACTCTTGTTTTCACATGTTGTTTCGTGCTGACAAGCTTGAAGATATTAGCTAGAATGCTTGAAAAAATGCCAGTGTTCAAAGGATATTACATGCACTCTATTTCATATTTCCCAGAATGATGTTACTTTAAACAATGTTTTCTAGAGATAGCTTGGATGATCCATTGGATGATACAGCTACAGTATTCCAGCAGCTGGAGCAATTGTGTACCGTTAGCAGATGTGAATATGAAAAAACATGTGCTCTTCTTGTACAGCTGTTTGACCAAAATGCACAAAACTACCAGAAGCTGTTACAATCTTGTAGTAGAAATCCCCTGGCAGTCTCAATTCAAGAAGGTTAGTATGCATTATCTTTTCAGTAACAGTTAAGTACGTCCATCTTTTCTCTATTCTTGAAGTTTGCTGGCACAGGCTGGATTTATTTGTATTACAGTAGAATCTCACTTATCCAACATAAACGGGCCAGCAGAATGTTGGATAAGTGAATATGTTGGATATAAGGAGAAATTAAGGAAAAGCCTATGAAACATCAAATTACATTATGATTTTACAAATTAAGCACCAAAACAAAATGCTTTACAACAAATTTGACAGAAAAAGCAGTTCAATACACAGCAAGGTTATGTAGTAATTACTGTATTACTGGAGAAAGTCCTACTCCAAGGCTCTAAACAAGTATTTTAATATGTGCTTGGAAATGGAATGACAATTAGTGAAACTTTGACAATGGGAGCTATATGTTCCCTGCAACCATCCTCTATCAAGCTTCAGCATTTTGGACTCATGTGTTTCTGAACACTTTCCAAAGAGTGTGTTACAATAATCCATCAACTACCTCTTGACCTTGGGACAGTGAGCCTACCCAACTGAGCAACATCCCAATTACATCACAGTGCCAGGAAGCCAATCAGATAGGACTGCAAGATGGTGTCACAAAGCTAAGTCCAAGTATCAGTATGTGCAGTTACACACCATTTATAACTCTTTGAAAAATTCTACTGTGGGGATGAGGGGAGGAAGAACCCAACCAAGAGAAGCAGAATAGGGGAACTTACTATGAAGGTCTATACTAGCTAAAGAGAAGGAATGGGTTGATCATGGTATATGTCACCATGGTCAGATTGAACATCTCCAGCAATAGGTACAGGTGATGGACTTTTTAAAACTGGGAAATTTCTTTTTTTTTTTTACTACTGTTATATGAGCAAGTAATTTGCATGTTTTATAAACTATGCCAGAACTCTCTGTCAGCCGTTCCCACCACCAGCTCCTTCAAGGTCAAGCCAGTCACTTCAAGGATAACATCCATCCATCTTGCCTTTGGTCAACCTCTTTTCCTTTTCCTTCTATTTTCCCAAGCATCATTATCTTCTCCAGGCTTTCCTGTCTTCTCATGATGTGGCCAAAGAAATTCATCTTTGCCTCTAATATCCTTCCCGCCAGTGAGCAGTTGGGTATTATTTCCTAGAGTATGGACTGGTTTGATCTTGTGGTCCAAGACACTCTCAGGATTTTCCTCCAACACCACAATTCTAAAGCGTCTATCTTCCTTTGCTCAGCCTTCCTGATGGTCCAGCTCTCGCATCCATAGGTTACTACAGGGAATACCATTGCTTTAATGATGTGGAACTTCGTTGCCAGTGTGATGTCTCTACTCTTCACTATTTTATCGAGATGGGTCATTGCTGTCCTCTCAAGAAGTAAATGTCTTCTGATTTCCTGGCTGCACACTGCATTTGCAGTGATCTTTGTTCCTAGAAATAAAGAGTCAGTCACTGCTTCCACATTTTCTCTCTCTATTTGCCAGTTATCAATCAGTCTGGTTGCCATAATCTTGGTTATTTTTTTATGTTTAACTGCGACCCAGCCATTAGTATTGAGATTAAAACTAGTGTTGGTGGCTTTAACTCTCAAGTCTTATGCATGTCGAGTAGAATTAATATCTTCTTACCATGGACATTCCAATGCCTACTGCCTGGTGATGCAGCAAATGAACTTTGCCTCCTCCTTCCGAACTATTTGACTTTGTCTGTTAGCTCACTAATATGACCTGTAAAAACCAAGGAAGAGTAAAATCGAAAAGACAAAGAATTATTTCACAGTAGGGTGTTAAATTGCCGTTATATTACAGAATGCTCATTGTAAAAACATTTTCACTTGTCAGTCTCAGTAGTGGTAAAGTATGAGAAATTACATTTTTAAAATCTGTTGCGTTTTTCTGCAAGACTAATACAGCTACTCTGGAATTGGTAAAATAATCTAATTTAAGGGGCCTAGCAAGGCTCTTCAATTTAGAAGGCTTTTCTCCTTAAGCTGCAGTTGGCAGGCTGTGTTAATGTTATATTAATGATTGTACAGCTTTCGTCCCTTTGAAGTAATGTCAGTACATAAGCATATATTTTAAGACACTTTCACCTAGTAAAGATCCTAGTCAAGCTCTGGGATTGGAATAATAACACTAACTTGTTTTAACGAAGACTGAGATACTTTAAACTCAAAGCACTCTTAATTCCAGTAGAACAATGTAGAAATGATTATAATTAAAACTGAAGACATATCTTTTCAAATCAATACCCATTTAATGGTTCAGGAAAATTAAGCACTCCGGATATTTTGTATCTGAAGCTGTTTGATCAAAGCAGTTGGCCATTTTCAATTATTTTAAATGCCTAAAGGGGTATTTTGGCAGAGAATGTTGGCATTACTTTATATCTGTACTATTCTTAACACAGTATTCATTTTCTTTTCTGTAGTCTTAACACTTCTGTTAGCACAGAACAATAAATGCTACCTCCCCTAGTTATACACACTTTAATTTCAATGTTTAATGGCTTTTAATGTTACAAAATAAGTTAATATAATATTAAGACCTCATTTTATTATATTGTCTTGCTCTCTGTATTGATTGTGATGCAGTCATGGTTTACTAAAACAATAATCCCCAAGAAATGGGTCATTAACAGTAGTTAACGATTACTTGTGATCTATGGTAATGACTGATTTCTTTGGGATTATTGCTGTTATAAAACATAATTACAGATTATTACAGCAATAATTATTTTGGTAAAGAAAAAATCTTCTCTTTAAGCAGCTGGAAAAGCAAATATACTCAGTGTTTTGAATAGAAAAAGTACACATGAAAAATTATGGTGGAAAATGAATTTTATCTTCAGTGGATAGGGACCAACACAATATCATTGCTGAAGAGTCCATGTGCCCACAGAGGTACTTTGTAGTTTAATCTTAAATTTTGAAGAGATTTTCAGTCCATTTTATGACTTCATAAATTTCCACATTGTCAGTATTTAGTCATTCAGATATGGTGACAGTGGACCTAAAATTGTAAATTGTATTTAATCAAGACATATTGTTATACTTTTTCTCAAATAATTATTTTATTAGAATCAGTCTTAATGAAAACAACCAAATACATAATAACAGCAAACTTAAAAAATTAGTTCTCTTACTCTTTAAAATGTAGGACTCTTACCATATTGTTTTTTCTTTCATTGAAATATTTATGAATTGCCTTTTGAATAGTTCAAAGTGATTAACACAAAATCAAAGCAGTAAACATGAAAGCATTATTAAAACCCAAATATTCATTCAAGTACATCAGTTGAGATTTGCAGCCTTGCAAAACTCTGATACATGTCCTTAGCTATTGTTCATATCTTATGTGTTCCCCTTTTGTCTTCCACCCCTCCTTTTTACTTTCTGTTCCTGTCATATTTCAATTTTTTAAAAAACTTGAGAGGAATATGGATTTTATAAGATGAGCAATTAGTTCCAGAGCTTAGGAATCATCACTAAAAAGACCCTAATTTTGACTGCTCTTCTCCAAGTCTTCTGCGAGTATGGACCATTGGGAGGCATTTGTAGCACCGTTGATGTAGAATCCTATGGGGAGAGCATATCCATGTGATATGCGTATTGTAGACTGTGTGAGAGTTTACAGTTTAAGGCTATAGTATTTTAGTTAGTATAAAATTAGATGACTATGATGAATCTCCAGACATTAGATAAGAGATGATACTCTGTACCAGGCAAAAGTATTAAGTTATCTTAAAGGGCAACTAGAAATAGAAAAACGTTGCAGTGATCAAATATAGAAATGATAGGTACATGTACTGTAGCTGTAATACTGTTTGTGTTGTTTTAGAGTACAATAAATAGAGGAATAAGGTAAAGTGTGGGAGAAAAAATGGTGGAGTGGGTGAATTTGAATGTTGGAATGTGCTAGGTACTGCTTGGTTGCAGAGGAAAGTGGAGGGTAGAAGAGATAGGGAGAGTCAGAGATTTGTTTTCATCTTAAGGTGTGGTGAGCGTTGCCCAATCTTCACAAAGCTTTATGAATCTACACTTTAAGTCAGTTAGTTTATTTTTAACATTTTGTGTCAGTAAAAGTCAATTCATTCAACAACATTTGAGCACAGTATTTGGCCAAGCTATTTAGAGTATTGATAGACTGGTAAATGTTGAAATATTTTTGAGTTTAATAACATTGATTCACCAGATAGAAGTGGAATTGAGGTTAGAGAAAATTAAGCTTCAGTGAGTCAGTTGAAAACTAGATGAGGCGACAGCTCCAGAGCTTTCAAGTCTACCCCTAGGGGTTTTTTTTTGGCAACCTGCATGGCACCATATTTTTTTTTTAATGCACCAATTTTCAGCTGTTTTTTTTAAAAAAAAATCTGAAAACTTGTCTGAACAACCTCGCACTATTTGAAAATGCATGGTTTAGAACAGTAGTTCCCAAAACTTAATCCTCAAGATGTTTTGGACCTCACCTCCCAGAATTCCTGACTGTTGGTCAAATTGGCTGAGGCTTCTGGGAGTTGGAAATCCAAAACATCCAGAGGACCAGAGTTTAAGAAATGCTGAAGTAGATTGTCCATACCCCATTTCCCACTTCAAAATCTTCACTAGATGTGATGTGTACCCAAATATGCCAGCACAGCCTGCAGAATAGGGCCATGGGGGCGAATGTTGGCCACCATCCCTGCACAATATCTCACTTTGACCCGTCATTTTTATCTTTCAAACTACTTTAAAGGTTTAAAAATAAGTGGAGAAATAGAAGCCCAGCTCACCTGCACCGGCTGCACTGTTGCGGGCCTATGCCTTCCCCAAGTGCTGTAGCCTTCAAGATTCAGACATTGCTTGAGAGGAGTGATAGCCTATGAACATTATCTTAAATTTATCTTAAATTTGGGGAGCAAAAACTATAAAATTGATATGCATATATGTTAAATAATGTGATTAAGGTGGTTAGACAGATTCAGAATGTTATTTTAAACCTAAGAATTTGAAAATAGATACACAGATATGTTAAATATGCGGTTAAGGTGGTTAATGTGGTTAAACCCCTCATAGAAGAGAAACTGGATAGTAGAAAGATTTAAATAAGTTTAAATAAAGGATGTCAAGATAAGAGATTTAAAACTTGGATGTAACATAATATAATGTTATAAAATGTTTTATTTACTTGCCCCAACAACATTTTCCCTTTCCGTGATGATTAATTAGATACGTACTAAAACTTATTAAACTACTAACAATAATTTGAATAAGTCTTACCTCTCCCCCTTTGTCTCATAGAACAATTTTGTTCCTGAAAGGTGAATTAAAAGCTTCTGAACCTGCAGGCATGATGGGAAGTTCATAATAATGCTATCTATAGGTTTTTCTTGCAGTGTCAGGCCATTACCTAAATATTCTGTTCAAACCTACCCACCAAGTATAGGTGATAAAATACATTCCTACTAACACCTGCAGCTCAGGAAGCAGACCTGGGTCCCAGAAAACCTTCGGTTTCTTGTCCTGGGCAAATGGGACTATTATGACACTTTTTATTACAGGCAGACAGGTGGACACCACAGGGATTTTTAAAATATAAAATTCACCTCTCTCTAGTTTGGATGCATCATTTGTTTACCCTGATCCACTAAATCTCAAATTCCAGAAAGTCCACCGGATTGGAGGTGGCCACTCCTGGCTCCTCTAGCGTGAAACTTTATTGCAGCCATCCCAGAGGGAAGGCATGACGCCCTCAGTGATCACCCTCCATGTCTGATAGGTCCCGTGTCCCATAGAATATAGGGAACAGAGCCACTCCAATTCCTTCACTTATATATCTAAAGGAATAGTCTGATCTGCAATATAGCAAGCTGTCAAGAGATCCACTTGAGAGATTGTTCTTTGATTGATTTCCTGGAAAAACTCTTTGATTCTTCTCACATTCAGCACTAACTGGAAGATATATAGATCTGCAAGGTCATAGTCCTTCAATAATAATTTGAGGAGTCGACTTCTAGGCTTTGTGTGGGTGAGGAAGAGATTCTGTATAACTTTTTTTAAAGTATGCAGAACCAAAAGTCTAGTTTGAATGTTGACACAGAAAGGAGTAATTCCAAGAAAATATCATGACAAATGGTGATTTTACCATATCTTGGATGAGTATGTGGTGACTGTTGATCTTTAACAGCATGTTTAACATTTTGGAAAGGTAATGGAAAATATTGAAAAATATCCACATTTTTATCAACCTAATACTCTTTCACCATGTAATAGACACATTTCTGTTGACTTTTTGTGTTGGAAAAAGGGGGTGCAACTATTATGTGAAGAAAAAAATCATGTTAGTCTTACATCCTAGAAATTACTGCATTGCTGGCAGACGAATTTTATATGGTCTATGCTTTCCACATGACATGACATACTCTACCAATGACCTAGCTGCCCTCCCCTCCTTCAGTTATGGCTCTTCACTGGGTTGAGTTTGTAAGCTGGTATTGTCACTCTCTTCAACTTTTGGACTTAATGCAGTACTTTTGGACTCAAGAGAGTGATAATACTGGTTTTTGGATTCAATCTAGTAAAGAGCCATAGTTGAAAGAAGAGCAGGCAAGCAGGCGAAGCTATCATGTGTATAGCAAGTCATGTGATGAGGGAAACATGGATTCTTCCTGCCCGAGCTAGACTGTCAGCAATACATTGGCGTGGCTCACAAGCTAAGTCAATTATGTGAAGAAAGTTTAAAATACCAATTTTGGGACCCAAAAGAGGAGGTTTGATTATTACGCAGTGGTGACTATTATACCGGGAAATACAGTAATTTTGTCACATTTTCAAATGTCTTCATTATCCTGTATGTCTGGTGAAAGGTAAAAAAATAGTAAAAAACAAACACATAATACACCAATTTAATCTCAAATTGCTTAGTAACTCAGTGAGTATTCTGATCTGTCCCTGATTTCTACAATTCATCAGGCACACTTGTAGAACAGTTTGGAAAACATTCAGATGCATTATGGAATTGTTCTATAATTTTTTGCATATTTTGTTTTCTTTTTTCTGCTACATCTCTAGGACGCTTAGCCTGGCTTGTGTATCTTGTTGGAACTGTTGTAGGAGGAAGATTAACATACACCAGTACTGACGAACATGATGCTATGGATGGTGAATTGTCCTGTCGGTAAGTGGGTATCTTTATCATTGTTAGAAATGTAAAAAAAATGAATACAGTAGTAAAAAATTATTATATGCAAGGTCCCTGGATGAATGGATTTAAGTATTTATGTTTTAAGTTTTGTATACTGTTTTATTAAGTAATGTTTAATCGTTTTAAATGTGTCATGCTTTATTTTTTGAACTTGTTATTGGCATTGAATTTTGCCAGATTTTGTAAGCCGCCTTGAGTCCCCTCGGGTGAGAAAGGTGTGGTAAAAATGCTGTAAATAAATAAATAAATAAATAAATATTTAAAGAGACAAAGTGTTTTGAAAGCAGAAACCTTCAGATACAGACATGTGAGTTCACAAGTAGTCTGTGTATTATATCTTCAGGACTGTATCTGCCAGTGAAATATTTTTATCATGTAAAATAAGGCATCAGATGCTGGAGGCAGCAATGAAAACCCTTCAACTATTATTACTAAATTTCAGCCACTCCACTTCGCACATGTTGTAAGATTTGATGAGTGAAGAAGGGGTTTCAAAAAACTATGAGACTAGGGTTTGAATCGTTACTTGCCTTGGAAATTACTAAGTAACCTTGGGCACATCAAATTACTGCAGCCTTAGAAAACGGCACAGACAACTCCCCTTTGAACAAATCTTGCCAAGAAAACCCCATGTTGTCTTAGAGCACGTATATCAAATATAAGGCCCGTGGGCTGAATCCATCCCGCCACATCATTTTATGTGTTCCTCGCGGCTTTCAGTGACAGGACAACATTTATACAGTCTTAGAATTACAAATGGCGCTTTGAAGGCAACCATAAGGCTGATGTGGCCCTCAGTGAAAACGAGTTTGCCACTATAAATCAGAAATGACTTGGAAAGCGCACCACAACAACAAAGCCAAATTCAGTTTGTGACTAAGGTTCTGAGCACTGCCCTGCAACTCTATGCACTTTTTAATGTGACAATTATACTATAGATAGTATTCTGATATCTTTGTGGAAGGCAAGAACGTGAGAAGTATGGCAAAACAAAAAGAACCACTTGCTTGTGTTGTTTTAATTTTCCATACAACAAGTATCTTTCAAGCCTGGCTGTCTTGGACCACAAGTTATTATTATGAAAAAGTCATTATTCAGGATGTAGGTTATAGGCAAATAACTAATTGCTAGAACTCAAAGCAATTACCACTAGTACAGGGAATCTTGGATTATAATTTGGTAACATGAATACTACCTGTCGACAGTACACACACTTTCAATCTGTTTGGGTTAATATATGACCAAAGTAATCAATGTGAAGAGAACTAGCTAAGCAGGCACCATCTGTCAGGAAATGGTATCTTTTTAAAATGTTTTAATTATTTTATTATTTTTATACAGTTAGCAATACACTATATAGCAGTACAAACCTTGACATACTATAACTCACTGTAGATGACTATTTACAGTTTTTGTAACGAAATTTCAAGGAAATTGTATCTTGCCTCTCACTTCTTTTCCAACAGTTGGTGCAGAGGATAAACTCACTATTCCAATTATGACTACACAGATCTTTTGAAAGGGTTCTAGTTCTAGAGTTATAGAATTTTCACTTTTTTAACTAGATCATGGCAGAAGGCAAGTTTTAATGAGTGGAAATTCATCTAATTGCTGCACATTTTCCTCAGAATGTTCTAGTTATGCATCTGCACCTCAGGATAATTTCCCTTAGACCCATTGTATTAATGGGACTAACTCAGATATTGATTTACCATCCAGAAACTGATTCATTGGTTATAATCTGTTTGAAAGTAGCAAGTTGTTTTAGCCCTTGTAATTTAGAGTAGCCCTTTTTTCTTGCTTGAATTATATGTGATCAAACTCTACCACATTGAGTCATATAAGTGAACAATAGTAGCTTTTAAAATAGTGTGAAGAAAGCTCTTTTCAGCAAATGATGAATTTGAACTGTCTGCATATACTCTTGTTTTGAGTGTTGAGAATGAAAAAAAATCTTACAGAGGTTATTCATTTCAGAGTCTTCCAGTTAATTTCTTTGATGGATGCCCAGTTGCAGCGCTCCAGCAATGAGAAAGTAGAACTTGCAGTGCTCTGGTTTTTGGATCAGTTCCGCAAAACATATGTAGGAGATCAGCTGCAGAGGACCTCAAAGGTAAGTGTTTCTCCTAAGCTACTCACACAGTTGTTAAAAATAACCCGTGTCTAGATCTGTACATGTGCTGTACAGGGCAGTACAGGAAAAACAGAAGCTGGTATTTTTCCTCATGTACTGTTATACTCGTGAACAGCCTTGTTAGTTTCATTATCTGAATGTGATAATCTGCTAAGTTCATAACGGGAAATGGAGAGGCTATTTGTGTAAAAAAGCTGCACTAGTGTTGCCATTTATGATTGCCGAATTGGTACGTGTGCGTTCCATATATTATACAAAATTTCATAGCAGGATATACAAGATTATTTTTAATAGTTCCATTGTTTGACAGTCATTTGTGCAGTTTGTGTTGTCTCTCTTTTATTTGTTAGATTTTTCCTAAATTTTAGAGGAAGAGAAAAAAAAGATGTATGTTTTAAGGAACAGATTGTCACTGTACAGTACCACAACTTTAGGAGAGAATCGTAATAGATTATTGATTATGAAATGGTACTGAAAAAGATTGCAAAAAATTGAGCTCAAAGCAAATATGATAGTTATAAAAGTTTCAGTTTCTGTTGTGATACTTTGTTTTTGAAATGTTAAAGTGATATATATACATTCTTTTCCTTTGCATAAAATGTTCAGGTTATAATCCTTGTTCGAACCTTGTCTACTTTGGTATATTTGTGTCTGTAAGTTTCTTTTCACCACTATCCTTACATGTATACCAATTACATGCTAATCTATAGCAGTACACTTAGGAAACAGTTTATGTATGAGCCTTCAAGTCGCCTGTCGATTTATGATGACCCCATTAATTCATAGGCAATAGTGATTTTACCCAATCCTTTCTCTGAATCACGAGGGTTGAATGAATAGTAATGCCTCCATCTTCGTAACTCAACAGACGGCAGTACTGGTATTCGGCAGGTACTGGCTTGTTCAGTATACTCTCCTCTACAGTTCCATTTGGCGGGAAGCCTTAGCATTGAATGGTTGTGTTGTTAAAGTGTGAAGTATGGAACCCTGCGCAGACCGTTGGTCAATGCGGCTTAAGCAACGTGCAGTCATTGAATTCTTGTCACTCCAAAGGAGATTCATCAGAGAATGCAAGCTGTTTATGATGATTGTGTTGATGCAAGTACTGTGTGTCATTGGGCGAATAAGTTTAAAGATGTTGAGATGGGAATATCTGATTTGTGTGACAAAAAAGAGTTGGACGTCCTGTGACAGCAACCACCAAGTTTCACAAGCAAAAGGTTGACAGATTGAATCAGGACAATCATCGTATCATTCAGAGAGAAATTTCAAGCTTAATCGGCATTTCACAAGAATGTGTGGGTCACATTATTGCTTTGCTTGACTATCGGAAGATCTATGCACAATGGGTACCCAGGATCCTGACGCCTGAAATGAAAGCACACAGACTTGAAATTTGTCAGGAACTCCTCTCGCGTTATGGGGTGACACCTTCTGCTGTCAAGAATTCAATGATTGCACGTTGCTTAAGTCACATTGACTGACCGTCTGCGCAGGGTTCCATACTTCGCACTTTAACAACACAACCGGTCAATGCTAAGACTTCCCGCCAAATGGAACTGTAGAGGAGAGTCTACTGAACAAGCCAGTACCTGCCGCATACCACTACTGCCATCTGTTGAGGAGTTACGAAGGTGGAGGCATTACTTTTCATTCAACCTTCATATAAACTACAGCTTCCTGGTGTTCCGTGGCCTTTTACTATACAAGTACTAACCAGGACTGACCCTGCTTAGTTTCCAAAATTTGAAAGGATCTGGTGCTTTTAGGATATTTAGGCCCTCCAGGAAACAGTATACTTACTAGGAAATTCTACCATTTGTATCAAGTCTTCTCCATCTTGTCCATCCAAGTCTTGAGTACTCTGGCACTGCTACCAAGCCCTCTACCCATTACATCATAGGTATTTAAAATGGTGGTTTGTGAGCAAATGTAAGGTAATCTATTGAAATGCTCACAGAATTTGGTTGTTTCAGTATGTTGGAAAAAGGCAGCCTGCTCAAGCCTTTTCTGTTTAATTATTTGTCTGTATATAATATGTTGTTTTTATTACTGAAGTGTATCTGTGTTCTTTGATATGCAGTTTTTCCTAACTGTTCTTGAGGCTGTGGTAGAGGCTGAAGACCATGTAACCACATCAGGGACTGTTTATAACACAGTTTAAAAGATGACAATTGAGGAATGACTGTTGAAGATGACAGTTGGAAGTTGTGCATAGCTATATAATGTTGAAGCACTGATAAAGACTGAAAGTTAAAGACACAAACTGAAATGTTTTAAAATTTAAACTAACAAGAAATGTGCCTGTATTTTAAATGCATGAAGTTGTGAGTAAAACAATTATGTTATTTTAAAGAAGACTACTTGAATTTTTGTCTCCTGAGAGCATAAAATAGAAGCAAGATATTTTGGAAGAGTAGATGTTTTGAACACTAAACAACACTTCTGAAAATCGGCTAAATACATAAATATATGTGGATACTATTTCTTTTCTTAAAAGACATAAAAATTATGATTTTCCTAATTGGTCATAATCCTCCATTTGGTTATGTGACCAGTGTTACGATCTCTAACAACGTCATACCTTTCCAATAGGTTATCCAAGAGGTTATGGTCTCTAACAAGATCATGCCTATCCAGTAGTATTGCTGAGGGAGATGTTTTCAAGTAGCAAGTAATTGGATAAGCATATGTTTTTAGCTAGTTCTTCGTTTCCTAAATTTAGCAGTGCATAGTATTACATAGTACAATATACAGGCAGATCCCAAGTTACGAATAAGATAGGTTCTGTAGGTTTATTATTAAGTTGAATTTGTTTGTAATGGGAACAGAGACATTTTAAGTGTAACTCCAGATGTACGTATGTATGTATGTATGTGTGTGTATGTATGTATATACAAACACTCACACATGCACGCATACATTGGACAGCAGAGGAAAGTGTTAATGCTCTTGTGACATTTGTTTTGTTCTCTGTGTTCCTGTTCAGAAGAATTCACGTCACTTTCTGTCCCTGTGATGATTAGATTTTGAAAAAAATTGACTTGTTGTGGAAACAAGGTTGGTGATGAAGCTTCAGTGGAGAAGACTTTTCTCCATGATAATAACTCTTTCAGGGGTGAATTTCCTTTTGAGGGGCTGATTTCTCTCACTTTCCATTGTCTCAGTGCTGTTTGTAAGTTGGATATTTGTAACTCGGGGAAGCTAGGGAGTTTCAGAAAAACATTTATTTTATTTTATTTTTTCTATGACTTTGTTTTTATTTATTTTATAAAAATATGGAACGCTTCGACTGTGTGGATCATAATAAATTGTGGCAAGTTCTTGGTGGTATGGGGATACCAAGTCATTTTATCTGTCAACTGAGAAATCTGTATAACGACTAAGCAGCCACAGTAAAAACAGACCACGGAACAACAGACTGGTTCAAGATTGGGAAAGGATTATGCAGGGCTGTATACTTTCACCCTACCTATTTAACTTGTACGCAGAATACATCATGTGACGTGCAGGGCTTGACGAATCCAAGGCTGGAGTTAAAATTGCTGGAAGAAACATTAACAACCTTAGATATGCAGATGAAAGTGAGGAGGAGCTGAAGAGCCTTATCATCAAGGTGAAAGAAGAAAGTGCAAAAACTGGATTGCAGTTAAACATCAAGAAAACCAAGGTTATGGCAACCAGACTGATTGAAAACTGGCAAATAGAAGGAGAAAACATGGAGGCAGTGACAGACTTTATATTTCTAGGTGCGAATATCACTGCAGATGTAGACTGCAGCCGGAAATCAGAAGACGTTTACTTCTTGGGAGAGGAGCAATGACCAACCTCGATAAAACAGTGAAAAGTAGAGACATCACACTGGCAACCAAGGTCTGCATAGTTAAAACAAATGTATTCCCCATAGTAACCTATGGATGCGAGAGCTGGACCATAAGGAAGGCTGAGCGAAGGAAGATAGATGCTTTTGAACTTTGGTGTTGGTGGAAAATTCTGAGTGCCTTAGACCGCAAGAAGATCCAACAAGTCCATTCTCCAGGAAATAATGCCCGGCTGCTCACTGGAGGGAAGGATATTAGAGGTAAAGATGAAGTACTTTGGCCACATAATGAGTAAACAGGAAGAAACATGGAGAAGATCATGATGCTGTGGAAACTGGAAGGAAAAAGGAAGAGAGGCCAACCAAGGGCAAGATGGATGGATGGTATCCTTGAAGTGACTGACTTGACCTTGAGGGAACTGGGGAAACTCTGACGTGGACTGGTCCATGAGGTCACGAAGTCTGACGCGACTGAACGAATAAACAACAACCTGTATATATTTGTACTTCAAAGTCTCCTACATGGCTTGATGGATCTGGACCAAACTTGGTACATTTACCCTTCATTATACAATTTAAAATGCGAGCAGGTTTAAACTGAAACATCCACCCCTTTTGTAATGTAAAGTCATTTTTAATGACTTACGTTGGTGTCCCATGAGCCTCGCAATGTAGCACTCCATGAGTGGGCAGTGTTTAGCTAGAGGGGCTACCTAAGTGGAAGATATACCAATTGGAAGAGGACTACAGCATCAGCAGGGAACCACTCTAGGAGTCCCTTTCAGAGAGCCTACCCACTGATAAAGAGCCTTTCAGAGGGCCAGAGCCTTGCCATTGAGATGTTCTGAGAGAGGCTTTCTCAGAGGGCTAGGCAAAGACTGAAGCAAGTTGGAGAAAGGCGGCAGATGGTGGCCCACGTGACCTGGCTTCCATGTTTTGAGGGTGGGGATAGTGGGAGAGATGATGGCAGCCTCTGAGGAGAAGGAAGAAGATGAGGCTGACGGCCAAGATGCCAAGGTTGCCGTTCTGGGAGAATGGGACCTGGAGAAGAAGATGGTGAAAGGGAAAGCCTGTGAAAGCTCCTGCCCTTGAATGGAGTTGAGGAGGGGGCTCCCGTTTGAACCTGCGTTTGGCCCTGGATTCATTGGTCCCGTTCATAAAATCATAAAGCTAACGAGCATTTCTAATAAATAGTGTTAGAAAATGCATGGCCAGCAAACTGGTTCCATACACTAGTTTAATCATTTAATTGTTGCAGTACTGTACCTTGACATGTATGGGATCACGATGTAGATCCCTAGTTTTTGTTCAAGAATTGCAGTTTAACAACATTGCAATTTAGGACTTAAATCATCCGTATTATTGTTTTTCAGGTTGGGGCAAGGTGACAAAATATATCAAATACATCTTAGTATCTAGAAAACATCCTTGAATTGTTCATCAAAGAAAATGTCTTTTCCTGGGAGTTAATTTAGGTGTAACAAGCATTAATAGATATAAGTGGAGACATATATGTGTGTGTGTATTTCTTAGGCCTCTTAATAATCTGTAAATGTAGTGTTAGTTTTTCTCCCTGTTGCTTTGATTCAGCTAAGACAAATTATTCATAACTGGCTATATCACATAGTTTGGGAGATTGGTGAGAATTCTGTTCATGGTCCCTTTGGTGGATTTTCACTTTAAAAACCCTGCTGTGATGCACCAGGGCACGTTCTGGACATTGTTTTCTGGTGGCACAGAGCACTACCAGGAGGAAAGATGAAAGTTCTGTGAGCTAGCATTTGTGCCCAGGGCAGGAATGGCTTTAGATCTGTGAAACTTGATTTGTACTAGGAGGCATTGGCATTGGTAGGGTACAAATTAATTTAACAGGTATACATCCTACATATTTTTGATTTTTTGTCACATTATCTTAGGTTTAATTCCCAGTTTGAGACATGAACAAAAATAACTTGATACTGGGACTTAACTGCCTGCTTCTGTCTATAGTACCAGTTACATCTCTCTTTTCCTCCTGCTATAGCAGCACATGTAGCAGCAGATGGCATTATATCCCTGCAGTAAATCCTGTATTATGTATTACCTGCATATATGTACTCTTATTGATTAGAAGAAGATGTGTTTGGAAACAGAAATATAGAAAGATGCAAAACTGGAGCTAGTTGAGATGACAGCCATTTGCCCATTGTTTAAATTAAGAAAAAACCTCTGTGTATAAGCTTGATAAAGGATAGGGTTTTTTTGAGACACAATTGTACATTCTCTTTTACTGTACTTGGTGATGTATTGGTGCTGATTAGGGAGAATTTAGTGTGTTAACTGAAGCAACTATTATGCCATGATTACAATATTATGACCAACTCTATACTAGGCATATTACAAATCTGGCTAGTGTGTCAACTGTTAGGAATGGTTTTCCTTCTCATAATGGCTGGCAGAAAAAGGAGAATATCTTTTAAGTATTTCTTGTACCTGGTTATGCAAATGACCAGGCTGTGTTAGGTAACTATGCTACACCTTTCCTCAAATATTAATTCATTCACATTGTTCTACTTGAATATTTGTGTGTAAAGTTATGGTAATGCAGAGCACTGTGATATCCTTATTACTTTAGCTATCTTTTAAATTTGTTTACCTTTCCTTCTCTATCTTTTGCTATGGAAATTACACATGTTCTTTAAATTCTTTATTTAATGTGGTTATTTAATTCTATGAGGAAATATAAGCAGTAGGGAACATTCAGAAACTAGTGGGAAATGTCTCCCTCTGTTCTATGTATTACACTTTCATATTGTTATGGTTTTTAATGATATTTATGAGATTGCATTTCAGCATAATGTTCTCCCTGAGTAGCTCTTGGTGAAAAAGAGAAAGAAGGAATCAAAAGTATTCAGTTGAATGTGGATTTTTTTCTCTCACACTTCAGGGCACAGTTTATCCTTCCATTTAATTCCTCTTTGCTTTATGCAGGGAATGAATGACCTTACAAGGGTGTTAGTTGGAGAAATACCTTTATGAGTGGAGAATCAATATTTGCATTTGCCCTTTATAGTTAGAGGATTTTGAGGCACTTGTGCTATAAAGCCAGTTGCAGCAGCATTTCCTAGGGGAGATGGTGGCGGGGTATAAATAAAGTTTTATTATTATAGTGATGGTATGACCTGTGTAGCTCAAGCATGATTTTGTAAGATTGGAAACATTCAAAATACGAAAAATAAAGTTGTTGTTGTTGTTATTATTATTATTATTATTATTATTATTATTATTTATTATTACTCATCTCCAGCATGAGTTTGAGTCTTCCTGGAAAGTGTTTTAGCAGCTTATGGCTGTTCCTACCCACAGATATTAACAGGAGTATGGTATGTGAATGGCATAGTGTTTCCCCTATGAACCTACGCGATCTCTGAGATCTTCCAGGAAGACCCTCCTCTCGCTTCCACCCACTTCACAACTACGACTGATGGGGACGAGAGAAAGGGCCTTCTCGGCTGTGGTCCCCCAACTCTGGAACTCCCTCCCCATGGAGATTAGGTTAGCTCCCTCGCTACCTTCCTTCAGGAAACAACTAAAGACTTGGATGTTTCGGTTGGCCTTTGGTGCGACAACTATTAGATAGCTAACCCAAATGTTATTATCCGGTATTTATTAGGTCCCTATTTTATTATCTATGCATTTTATCTCATCATTGTATTCTTGAATAGACGTTTCAGTTCCTCCACCTATGTATACGACAGAATTGTATTTGATGGTTGACTGATATTATCAGATATTATAATACCTTTGTTTTATATTGTATTTTGTTTTTATCTTGTTATCTTGTAAATTGCATGTATGCTGTTTTTATCTGATTATGCTGTCCGGGCTCCGCCCCATGTAAGCTGCCCTGAGTCCCCTTGGGGAGATGGTGGCAGGGTATAAATAGAGTGTTATTTTTATTGTGATGGTATGACCTGTGTAGCTCAAGCATGATTTTGTAAGATTGGAAACATTCAAAATACGATTTAGTTAACTTTAAGCCAACTACTAGTTGTCTCAAAAATTGAAATGCAGATTGTGTATCCCTTATCCAAAAATCCAAAATACCCCAAAATCTGAAATTACCCTTATGGGTGACTGAAATAATGACACCTTTCCTTTCTGATGATTCACTGTGCAAAATTTTGTATCACACAGACATATATGGTATAAAATTACCAGTAGGCAATGTATATAAAGTATATGTAAAACATGAATGATGTTTTTATTTAGAACTGGTTCTAATCTCCAAGATATCTAATTATGTATACATATGTAAATACTTCAGTTCCCAGCCTTTTTGGATAAGGGAGACATAACCCATGTGCCATTTGTATAGCAGAGCAGGTATGTTGAAAAAGATGTTAACTTCATATGTTTCTTATGTTCTCATCTGTAACAAAATTGATAACTTATCATGTTGCACCACTGCTAAAAGCTACAGGAGATCTTATATTTCACAGAAAAGTCAGTTGATCCCAATGAGAAGAGAGTGTGTTTTTTATCAGAACTTGGTATGTTTCAGGAACATTGTATTGTAAGCATATAATGCCATATTCAATTCTAAGCACCATTGACTGTAAGGCACACACTAATTTCAGTACCACCGATAAAAACCAGCTTTAAGCACCTGTGATAGTTACACATCCTATTTTTAGAAATGTTTATATTGGGGTGTGTGCATCTTAGAATCAAAGAAATAGGGTAATTGCATTTGTTTAAACTAGGTGTGGGAGAAGTGTGACATGTGGGCCACTAACAGCCCTCAGGGCCATTTTTATGGACCCAATAGCCCACAAACATGATCTCTAGGGTTGTAGAGGACATTACCACATGTTTGGAACCTTTGTGAATCCTCAGGGTCAATATTACATTTTGTGAACTTTAAAAAAATGTTTCCCTAAAATGTCTTAGAATACCATTTGAAAGCAAGGAAGGTCCCAAATTATCTCCTATGCCCCTGGATATGTGTGTTTGGGGGTAAGATGTTTTTGCAGGAGCAGGTGTAGCCCTCTAGTCTTCTCCAGTTGCCCACACTCACCTAGTGCAAGAGTGTATCACTGCTTAACACCATAAAGATTTAGAGGGGCATGCATCCTGTTACAGAATTGCTGATAATTATGACTCGTGCTGTTTTAAATATTAAATATGCCTGTAAGTAAAAGCTGATAGTATAGGGATGCATGCTGTGATTGAGTTTGGCCAGTCATATTCATTAAATATTTCTTCTCATATTATCATTTATTTTGTATGAAGTACACAAAATTGTAGTATAAAAATTAGAAATAATATAGGTTCTCCAGGTCCCAGTCTTACTATCTAAAGATGAAAGGCATCCTTAGAAGTTAATTTGAAGAACATGAATGTATGCCCTAGAGTTTGATCTGGAATCATTGTATCTATTAAAGCAATTGGAGTATGATCAATGTTTATTTGTTTGTATTGGTTTCATGCTGCAGGTTGTCTCAAGAAGACTAAAAAGGTAAATAAGAAATGAATTAACTAAATAGTGTGTTGTGTGGTCAATTTACTCCTTGTAGTGTAAAATGTGTAGCATAATCTAATGCCAACTTCAATTGTGTTTTTTATAGTATTATCCTCTGCCATGCTACTAGACTTGATCTCATAGCTTGAATTATAGAGTAGGACAAAACCTTCATAATGTCAGCCCTTTACAAATTGTACTAAATATGATCTTGCATTTTCAAAGCCATTCTAATCCTGAACAGAAAAGCTTAAAGCTTAATTTGATGATACTGTTCTGAAACCAGCTGCATAGTGGCATGACTTTCCATATTTGGGGTGTTTTTGTTTGTCCAGCAAGTGCTGAAAAGGTTTCTGAAAAGTATGGGAAAGTTTTCTGCATTCAGCTCAACTTGGTGTCTAAATCAAAACTTTTATTTCTGAAAAATGATTTAGTTAAAAAAAGATCTATAGTTATGTGGTTTCTATGGAACGGAGCCATAAAAACATAGAGGAGTCTGTTAAATGTCATTGCAAAGGACATTCCAAGTAATATTTAGAGTTTGTAGATGGTAAAAAAAATATCAGAAAGAATCTCAGTACTGATAGCTTTAGAACTGAAATAGTTATTATCATACATCGATAAATATTATCTGGAAGTAGCAACTAGTATTTTATACCTGGACATCTTTATTTTGTCATGCTTTCCATTGTGTGATCACAGAATTAAAAGAAATATGTGGAGAAGAATCACACAGTATGTTTCTAAACTTTTTTGCATCACAGTTGAAATCTATTGATTTTCTGACAAATCAGTTCTTTTAAAATGGAATTAATTAAAACATAGTCTTGGCCACTGTGCATCTCTGAGCAATATTCACTTGTTCTTTACTGTATTTGTTTCCTTATCCTATGTCTACCAGACATTTGTGTTTTTACTCTTATTGTAAGGATATAGAAATGACTTTGCACTTGAACCTATGAATCTACAATGTACACATTTTATGCCACTAATAGTGTGTGCAAATGCAATGTTTGTTTATTGGGGATACAAGAATTGACTGTACATAGATTATTTCAGGATTCGATCTTTGAGGTTTTAGTGATTAATTACATAAGTTGTACAGACGAAGGTCTACACTGTAGAGAAATGTACTTTATTTTATTATCAGAAAGTAAAGAATTCTTGTTCTGACAGGTGGTGGAAATTAGCAGGCTGTTTTGAAATTGCGTTGTGTGGTTTGGAATTGGATCTCATTTTAATTCATCTTTTCTCAACTAGTAAATGAGGTTAATGCCATACATATTCAGCTGATATGGATGAAGAAATTGATATAAAGTAGATCAACATAGCTAGAGGGCTGGTTTAATTTATAGGTAAAGAGGCAGTGATAAATGGAAGTAATGTAGTTGTGGTCACTAAACTCTTCAGCCATCAGGGCTTAAATAGTGTTAGTTGGTCATTAAAGATATTGTCAAGATGCAACAAACAGGAATACGAAAAGGAATAGCCAACTAACCCTTAATTATCAAAATACAGAAAATACTAATTATATCTTAATTAGTTTTTTCTTAATGTACTGAAATTGTTACTTTTTGTACAGCACAAATGGATAGTTATATCAACAATAAATAGGTTGTTTTAATAACTTTCTTGTACCTCCTGGGAAAACTGAATTCCAATTTTTAATATGCAATAATGCTTCTCTAGCCTGTAGGAGAAGAAAATTATTAAGTAGCTTTATTTTTTTGAAGATTTTACAGCAGCTTTGGGAAGAATTATTTCACCATGCATCAATTATTTTTAATTGAACTGAATATTTTTCAGATTGCATTAAATGCCTCTCATTTAACTTTTACATTCAGAGTTTTAAAAAGAATTTTAACAAGAAATGGGTGCATCTGTGCCCCAGAATATGTAAGAAAATAGCTGTTAAGATTGCTAAGCTTTTTTAAAGTAGGAATTGCATGTTTGTTGTGCAAAGCAGATGAAACTACTAGGTTATGTGAAACATACGTAATTCTCCAGTTTAGTAATATACTGAAGACCAAGTTATATATAACACTAGCTGTGCCCGGCCACGCGTTGCTGTGGTGTTGTCTGGTGGTGTTGGTGAGAACTTGTTGAGGTAGTGGTGGTATTGAATGTCTGTTGTATGGTTGTCTTTATGTTTAGTATGCATTTGGTTGTATGTGTATTGTGAAAGTGGTGAGGGTAGAGGGGGTCTATGTCCCTGTGTAGTATTGTATAGTATTTATACGTTGTCCATGTGTTGTGAATGCTTGGATTGTGTCCTGCTGCATAATAGAAAGGGTTGGGCTGGATGGCCCTTAGGGGTCTCTCCAAACTCTTGGATTCTATGCTTCTATTATTATTATTATTATCATTATTATTATTATCATCTTCATCGTCATTATTATGTAGAGGCTGGATGGCCATCTGTCAGGAGTGCTTGGATTGTGTCCTCCTGCATGGTAGAAGTTGATCTGGATGATCCTTAGAGGTCACTCCAAACCTTAGGATAGTTTGAAGTTTTTGTTGTTATTATTATTAGTATTAGCATTGAGAAGCTGGGTGGCCATCTGTTGGGAGTGCTTGGCTTGTGTCCTGCATGGCAGAATTGGGTTGGACTGGATGGGCTTTAGGGGTATCTCCTAACTGTCTGATGCTATGATTCGATGTGTATTATTATTGTGCAGATATTGGATGGCCAACTGTCAGGAGTGGTTGGATTGTGTCCTCCTGCATGATATAAGGAAGTTGAACTGATGATCCTTAGGGGTATCTGCTAACCTTAGGATTGTATGATATTCTTATTCTTCTTATTATTATTGAGCGGCTGGCTGGCCATCTGTTGGGAGTGCTTGGATTGTATTGTCCAATGGCAGAGTTGGGTTGGACTGGATGGCCTTTAGGGGGTCTCTCCTAACTGTCTGATTCTATGATTAGATTTGTATTATTACTGTGCAGATCTTGGATGGCCATCTGTCAGGAGTGCTTGGTTTGTGTCGTCCTGCATGGTAGAAGGAAGTTGAACTGGATGATCCTTAGGGGTGTCTCCTAACCTTATGATTGTATGATATTCTTCTACTACTACTACTACTACTACTTATTATTATTATTATTATTATTATTATCGAGAGGCTGGGTGGCCATCTGTTGGGCGTGCTTGGATTGTGTCCTCCATGGCAGAATTGGGTTGGACTGGATTACCACAGTAATTATTTCATACTTTCGCTTATCCAGTGTTCTGGATTATCCAACGCAGTCTGCCTTTTAGTAATCAATGTTTTTGTAGTCAATGTTTTAAATTCATTGTGATATTTTGGTGCTAAATTTGTAAATACAGTAATTACAACATAGCATTACTGAGCATTGAACTACTTTTTCTGTCAAACTTGTTGTATAACATGATGTTTGGTGCTTAATTTGTATAATCATTACCTAATTTGATGTTTAATCGGCTTTTCCTGAATCCCTTATTATTATCCAACATATTCACTTATCCAACGTTCTGCCGCCCTGTTTATGTTGGATAAGTGAGACTCTACTGTATATTTATAATCTTATATTATCTGCTTAGAACTGGATTATATGAGGCCCCTTCTACACAGCTGTATAAAATGCACACTGAAGTGAATTATCTGGCAGTGTGGATTCAAGATAATCCAGTTCAAAGTAGATAATACAAGATTATAAATGGGTAATATAGCTGTGTGGAAGGGCCTTGAGTCTACACTGCTATATAATCCAGTTAAAATCAGATAATCTGTATCTTATAGGCAGTGTGGAAGAGGCCTGAGGCCTAACTGTGCCTGTCCCCTGGGCTGAGTAGGTTGCTAGGAGACCAAGTGGGCAGAGTTTAGCCTTGTAACTGGTAGCAATTGGATAAAAAACAATTATTAATCTCCCTCTAATTAGGACTTTATTTTTCTTTTCTTTTTGCTGTATGAACGTAGAGGTATGGATGAGGGGTTGTGTTGCCAAGTTTAGTGTTTCTGGGATGTGTAGTTTTGTTGTTTTGTCCTAGGCCAATTTTTTTTTATCCTTTTATATATATAGATGGTTTTTTAGATCAAGAAAGCAAATACCTGAAATAAACAGATCCATTGCACACTGCTACATGCTTATACTTTCCATGGATAGTTCAGGTGAACTAAAGTTTGGGTTCATGCAGAGCTGAGCTCACTTTCTGTTAGAGACAAACCATGGTGTCCTGTAATGTATAAAGTCGGGCACTGTGGTTTATATTTGCCTTCCAAACCAGAAATGGAAACTGTATTTGATATTACAGTGCATAAACTCTCTTAATAACATGGTGGCCTATAAACTGCAAATGGATACAAGTTAGGCTGTCTTGGATATTTCCCCTTTGTAATCAAAATGTTAGTTCAGATGTATTAAACACTCGTATACCTGGGCACATTTACACTGACCACTTAGCATGAAAGGTGGCTGAATCAGCTCTGTGACAGCTAAATATGAGCCAAAGCTGCTTAACGCAGCATCAAACTGTGCTAAAAAACCTTGCAAGTTTCTCCAGATTATATTGTAGAATGCAGAGCAACTCACACCTTTGAGTCCATTTAAACAGTTGTGATCGATTCTGAGACAGAACCAACACAACTGTTTATATGGCCACTCCATGTTCTCTAGACTTAGGCAGCCCAGGGACATGGGATGGCATTCACTATCTTCTGCCATTCTGTGAGCAAGACATGGATTGTGGTGGTTGCTCGTCCTCAGGAATGGTTCTGGTCAGCTACCCGGTTGACGTCACTCCAGGTGATGCGTGACTAGCAGGACTCAGGTTGCACCTGCTGGTTACTGCAGTGAGGAGAAGGGGAGGGCACGACAGTAAGGGTGGCTATTCAGCAGGCTGAATAGCAGCCAACAAATTCCTCACTTGCCTTCCAACAAATTCCTCACTTGCCTTGCAGACAATTTTATGGTCCAGAAGGTAGAAGAGGCAACAAAGGGATTGGCTACTCTTGATCTAATCTTAACAAATGTGGAAGACCTGATCAATACAGTCGAAGTGGTTGGATCCTTAGGGGCAAGTGACCATGTGCTCCTGCAGTTTGCAATGCAAAGGAATGCTGAAACTACGACAAGTCAAACACACATTCTGGACTTTAAGAGAGCTGACTTCCAAAAAATGAAGGAATTACTGAGCGGCATTCCATGGACGCCAATATTAAAAAACAAGGGAGTTAAGGATGGATGGGAGTTTTTCAAAAGCGAAATACTCAAGGCGCAAATGCAAACAGTGCCAACAAAGAAGAAAAATAAGACAAGTGCAAAGAAGCCAGAATGGATGTCCAAAGAACTTCTAACTGAGCTAAGACTCAAAAGAGACATGCACAAGAAGTGGAAAAGGGGAGAAATCACCAAAGAAGAATGCAAACGTATAGACAACTCTGTTGGGAAAAGGTTCGCAAGGCTAAAGCGCAAAATGAGCTCAGGCTTGCCAGGGACATAAAAATCAACAAAAAAGGCTTTTTTGCTTACGTTGGTAGAAAAAGGAAGAACAAGGAGGCGATAGGGCCACTGCAAGGAGAAGACAGGGTGATGGTGACAAGGGACAGGGAAAAGGCAGAACTACTTAATGCCTTCTTTGCCTCAGTCTTCTCACAAAAAGAAAGCCATCTTCAACCTCAGCAACCTGGAATGGACGAAGGATTGGGGGAAATCCAACCCCAAATAGGGAAACAAGTTGTCCAGGAACACCTGGCCTCTCTAAACGAATTCAAGTCCCCAGGGCCAGATCAGCTACATCCAAGAGTATTGAAGGAACTAGCAGAAGTTATTTCAGAACCACTGGCAATCGTCTTTGAGAGTTCTTGCAGAAGAGGAGAAGTCCCAGCAGATTGGAGGGAGGGCGAATGTGGTCTCTATCTTCAAGAATGGGAAAAAGAACGACCCAAACAATTACCG
Source organism: Anolis carolinensis (assembly GCF_035594765.1). NCBI lineage: Eukaryota > Metazoa > Chordata > Lepidosauria > Squamata > Anolidae > Anolis > Anolis carolinensis. The sequence goes on from NC_085841.1 coordinate 164,106,922, forward strand.
TCTGGTCAGCCTCACGTCGATACCAGGCAAGATTCTGGAAAAGATCATTAAGGAAGTGGTCTGCGAACACTTAGAAACAAATGCGGTCATTGCTAATAGTCAACACGGATTTACCAAAAACAAGTCATACCAGACTAATCTGATCTCTTTTTTCGATAGAGTTACGAGTTGGGTCGATACAGGGAATGCTGTGGATGTAGCCTACCTGGATTTCAGTAAGGCCTTCGACAAAGTCCCCCACGACCTTCTGGCAAACAAACTAGTAAAATGTGGGCTAGACAAAACTATGGTTAGGTGGATCTGTAATTGGCTAAGCGAACGAACCCAAAGGGTGCTCACCAATGCGTCATCTTCATCATGGAAAGAAGTGACAAGTGGAGTGCCGCAGGGCTCTGTCCTGGGCCCGGTTCTGTTCAACATCTTTATTAACGACTTAGACGAAGGGTTAGAAGGCACGATCATCAAGTTTGCAGACGACACAAAACTGGGAGGGATAGCTAACACTCCAGAAGACAGGAGCAGAATTCAAAATGATCTTGACAGACTAGAGAGATGGGCCGAAACTAACAAAATGAAGTTCAACAGGGACAAATGCAAGATACTTCACTTCGGCAGAAAAAAATGGAAATCAAAGATACAGAATGGGGGACGCCTGGCTTGACAGCAGTGTGTGCAAAAAAGACCTTGGAGTCCTCGTGGACAACAAGTTAAACATGAGCCAACAATGTGATGCGGCAGCTAAAAAAGCCAATGGGATTCTGGCCTGCATCAATAGGGGAATAGCGTCTAGATCCAGGGAAGTCATGCTACTCCTCTATTCTGCCTTGGTCAGACCACACCTGGAATACTGTGTCCAATTTTGGGCACCACAGTTGAAGGGAGATGTTGACAAGCTGGAAAGCGTCCAGAGGAGGGCGACTAAAATGATTAAGGGTCTGGAAAATAAGCCCTATGAAGAGCGGCTTAAAGAGCTGGGCATGTTTAGCCTGCAGAAGAGAAGGCTGAGAGGAGACATGATAACCATGTACACATATGTGAGGGGAAGTCATAGGGAGGAGGGAGCAAGCTTATTTTCTGCTGCCCTGCAGACTAGGACATGGAACAATGGCTTCAAACTTCAGGAAGGGAGATTCCACCTGAACATCAGGAAGAACTTCCTGAGAGTTGTTCAGCAGTGGAACTCTCTCTCTCTGCCCCGGACTGTGGTGGAGGCTCCTTCTTTGGAGGCTTTTAAGCAAAGGCTGGATGGCCATCTGTCGGGGGTGCTTTGAATGCGATTTCCTGCTTCTTAGCGGGGGGTTGGACTGGATGGCCCATGAGGTCTCTTCCAACTCTACGATTCTATGATTCTATGATTCTATGAACTGGGTTTAGCGCCATGGGATGGCCAGGATTCTCTCCCTGCCTCTACAGCACCCAAGAAGTGGCAGTGTAAACCATCCAGGGCTGATCAGTATATTCCATGCTGGATCGGCCCTAGAACAAGTGGTCGGCATAGAGCTGCCCTAGTCTTTCTGTTCCACTTGTGCCTTGATTTGTTCTTTGCTTGAATATTAGTGCTCCTAAAAGATAGACTCGGTGTTCTAAATTTTGATTTGAAAGCATAAAAGGGCCAATTTCTAGATCTTTGCATTGTGTAAGGCTTCTCAGCTCCAGCTGTTTTGCTGTGGGTATTCTTTGGAAGAATACACCAAGACACACAATGAGTGAAGATACCAGTCCCTTTCCCCCCACCTCAGGGCAATTGAGTTTTATGGCTGGTTAATATTCCTGTCCTCCCTTTCGGCCCATGGCCATGTGTTCTGTGTCAGCATTCTGTGTCCGGAGATGGCATGAGATGGGGATCATGACATCATGCCCCCTCCAAAAACAGTCCTCCCCCCTTGTGTGGAGGTTTGTGTGGGTATTGAGTGTGAAAGCTCTTGATGAGTGTGGGCATTTATGTCAGATTCCTTTACCCACTCCGATTCACTGGGGCGAAGTGCTTCCACCTAACCAAGTACTGTAGGGTATTTTTCCTGAGCCTGGAGTCTAAGATTTCCGCTACCTCATAGTGTTGGTTGCCCCCTATCATGCTGGGTGGGGGCGGGGGCTTGACTGGGTGCCATTGAGTGCTCTCGGGAGCTGGTTTGAGCAGGCTGAAATGAAAAACTGGGTGAATCATTCTGTAGGTCTGGGGAGTTCTAGTTCTGCGGTCACTTCATTGACCAGCCTTTTGACCATGAAGGGACCAATGTATCTGGCTGCCAATTTCTTAGCTGGTTGTCTACTTTTTAAGTATTTGGTGAAGAGTTATACCTGTTGTCCTAGTTTCAGGTCCCAATCTGGTCTCCTGTGTTTGTCTGCTTGGTGTTTGTAAGCTGCCTTGGCCTCTTCAAGTGCCTGTGTGATGATTGGCCATGCATCTTTGATTCGCGCCATCCATTCTGCAAAGGGGACTGGGTCAGACTGGATGACCTCTGGGGTTGTCAGGGTTCGGAGATTGCGGCCGTAAACTATCTCAAATGGGGAGTGCCCTGTGCTGGAATGCACCAAATTATTATAAGCAACCTAAGAATAGACCAAAAACTTTGACCAATTATCCTGCTGGTGGTTGGTGTAACATTTCAAGTATTGTTCCAGCACCTGGTTGATCCTCTCTGTTTGCCCGTCAGTCCGGGGGTGGTATGCTGTGCTGAGGACTTGCTTGGCCCCTAATTGGTGTAGAAATGCTTTCCAAAACCTGGACACAGATACTGAGCCCCAGTCTGATATGACTTTAGAAGGAGCCCTATGGTGCTTATAGCAATGTTCAATGAACATTTGTACCAATTGCTCTGCATTGGGCATGCTTCTGCATAGAATGAAATGTGCCTGCTTGGAGAACAGGTCTACTACTACCCAAATTACGGTTTTCCCATTGCTGGGGGGGGGATCTACAATGAAATCCATGCTGATGTGTTCCCAGGGAGCTGTTGGGGTTTCCAGAGGCCGGAGGAGTCCTGATGGTTTTCCCCCTCCACCCTTTGCTGTGGCACAGACTGGACATTGGTGAACGTATGCTTTCACATCCTTTCTCATGAAAGGCCACCAATAATTCCTCCTCACTAAATGCAGAGTTTTTACAAATCCAAAGTGTCCTGCTATTTTGTTATTATGATGATCGTCCTCGGGGATATAAATTTTGCTGCCTTTCAGCCACACCCCGTCCTTATAATCTAATTCGTGATAGTGTTCCCTGGGCCAGGGATCCCTGATGTCCCCCTCTGGGGGCAGGGTGGCCTCAGGTCCTGTCCCTTCTTCGTTCACTCTGCTCCTTGTAACTACCCCCATTCCCAGTTGGGTTTTGGAAAAGATGGTCCGCATCGTGTGTTGTTTATCTGCATTGTGTTGCGGCAGCCTGGATAAGGCATCCGCTAGGAAGTTTTCATTTCCAAGCAGGTATTTCAATTCAAAGTCAAATCTGGCAAAGAATTTGGCCCATCTCAGTTGCTTTGGGGTCATTTTGCGTGGTGTTTGGAGTGCTTCCAGGTTTCTGTGATCAGTGTATACTACAAATCTGTGAGGGGCTCCTTCCAAAAGGTGCCTCCAGGCTTCTAATGCAAATTTGACTGCTGCTGCTTCCTTTTCCCAGATGGGCCAGTGTGACTCTGTTGTATTGAACTTCCGGGAGAGATAACTACAGGGGCGCAAAATGCCTTTGTCATCCTTCTGGAGTAACACTGCCCCCGTGGCAGCGTCACTTGTCGTCCACTTGTATGACAAAAGGGTGTTGGGTATCTGAGTGTTTCAGGATGGGCTCTGAGCTTATTAGGCATTTTAGAATCTCAAAAGCCTCTTGGGCTTCCTTGCTCCAAGGCAGTTTGGTGCCTGACCTGGGCTTGCCTTCTGTTTGACCTCCCCCTCCCTTTTCTTTTTTGTTTTGAGCATGTCAGTGAGAGGTACGGCTATTTGGGCAAAGTTGGGTATGAATTGCCTGTAGAAGTTTGCAAATCCCAGAAAGCTTTGCAGGTGTCTCCTGGTCCTGGGGGGCTCCCACCTCACTATTGCCTCCACTTTGCTGGGGTCCATCTCAATGCCCTGACTAGAAATTCTGTATCCTAAGTAGTCCAGTTTGTCCTGGTGGAAGGCACACTTTGCCAGCTTGACATACAAGTGGTTGGCGAGCAGCTTTTTAAGGACTTCCTTAACTAGCTGGACATGAGATTGAAGGTCCTGAGAAAATATGAGGACATCATCCAGGTAACAGAGCACGCCTTTGCCTAAGTATTCCCTGAGCACTTCATTAATGAGATTTTGGAAGACTGCTGAGCCATTTTTTAAACCAAAACTCATTATTAAGAATTCATGCTTCCCGAAGACTGTATTTATTGCTGTCTTGTACTCATCACCTTGTCGTATTCTAACTCTATGAAATGCCTCCCACAGGTCCAGTTTGGTGAAGATCTTGCCGGTACTGAGTTGCGCCAGCATGTCTTTGATCAAAGGGAGATGATAATGTCTGTGTGGTGCTGATTGCATTTAAGTGACTATAATCGGTGACCAGCCTCAGAGAATGGTCTTTCTTTTCCCTGAAAAAGACTGGTGCACCCAGGGGTGACATGGATGGACGAATTAAACCCCTGGCCAAATTTTTATCCAGGAATTCTTTCAGTGCAACCCTATCTCATGGGATAGGTTCTTTGGACATTGGGGAGTTGGGCAAGATTTCTATAGCACAGTCTGTGTCTCGATGAAGAGGGAGTTTGTCACTCTCCTTGTCATCAAAGACCTCTGCTAAGTCTGCATATTCTGCTGGGATTTGAGGGCTCTCTGACTCTGCCATGCATTCTGTTGTCTGTTGACTCCCTCCACCCACCCCACCCCCGGTGGTTGAGAGGTGTGTGTGTGTGTTGTTCTCTGCCGCTGCCCCTCCCAGCCCCCCTTTCTGTGCTGGGCTTCCTGAGACTGCAATGTGCTCTGGTGCTTGCATGCCCCCTCCCTCCCCCTCCGGTGGAAGAGGAGTGAATGGGCTGCATCCTGTAGCGGCCCCTCCCCTCTAGCTCGTATTCAAGTCTCGCACATGAGCCTTACAAGTAGGATCTGTGAAACTTATGTCCCTCTCCCTCCATTTCACCATGGGATTGTGGAGTTTCAGCCAATCTAAATCTAGAACCAGTTTGTAGCGAGCCATGGGCGAAATGATGAAATGGATGGCCTCCCAATGATCTCCCACCCACAACAATATTTGTTCAGTTTTGTGTTTACAGAGTCCCCCCTTCATTTCGCTACCATCCATTTGCACAAAAGTTATTGGGGAGCGGAGTTTTACTTTAGACAATCCCAGCCTAAGCACCGTCTCAGGCTTTATTATGGATTTTGTGCAACCTGAGTCCAGGATTGCATTTATTGTCTTTTCCAGTCCCTTCCTTGCTCAGCTGCACTTTCAGCCAGAAGGGGGATTTGGTGCCACTTACCACTGTTTTGAAGCACCGCTTCCTTGCTGCCTGGGGTGGGGAAGAGTCCACTGCCAGTTTCTGCTGCTTGGATGCACCTCTTTCCTGCTGCCTGGATGCCAGCGCGCATTACTCCAGGCAAGCCTCGTTTCCCGAAAGCTGTTTGCTGCCTGATGTGTCATCCTGGGGTCTGCGAGGGGAGGCTCTGGCCATTTCTGCTGCTTTGCTGCCAGTGCTGTTGCGTTGGTCTTCCTCCCTTGTTTCAGATTCCCCTTCTGCTGGCTTTCTCCTGCTTTGTGCCCTGCAGGTTTCCTCCCACTTCTGAGCAGGAGCCGGCCAAATGCCCCACCACACTGTAGGCAAAGGCCCAGCTTCCACCTTCGATCCTTTTTACCTGGATCAAGCCTGTCTCTGCTCCTGGAAGGGGTATTGCTCTTACCCCCGGTGCTTCCGGCTGGGCAGGGTTGTTTTTGGCGGGATCTTTTGATTTCTTCTTTCACCATCTCTCCCTTGCCAGCCGTGTCCACCCATCCCATCAGGGTGTCTGGGCTGCCCCTGGCCAGCACCCATTCCAACAGGTCTGACATCAAGCCATCCTTGAACACTTGGATCCTGAAGGCTTCATTCCATTCAGGGAGCTGTGAGGCCAATCTTCTGAATTCCAAGGCAAAGTCCTGAACAGAATGGGAGCCTTGCTTCAGGCTCATCAGATTTGCTCTGGCTCTGTCCTTGCGCAGTGGGTCCTCAAAGCGGGAGCTTAGTGCCACCATGAAGGCATCCAAGTTGTTGAGCTCTGGTGCACATATGTCATACAGCGCTAGGAGCCATTCAGAGGCTGCCCCCTCCAGCTGGTCAGCCACATGTTGGACCTTGTCCATTTCGTCTGAGAAAGAGCCTTCCCACTTGGTCATGAAGGAAGCCACTCTTGTCAAAAAGAATGACAATTTCTCTGGGTCCCCATCAAAGGTGGCTCGCAGCTTCCTCTCCCCTCTGTAGTGCTGAGCCCTTCCACCCTCTTCCTCACTCCTCTGCCTATGGGGGGGAAGGGACTGCTGCAGAAAGGCTGGGGGAGATTATCTGAGGAGAAGGTGCGGCCGCTGGAAGACCAGAGTTGGCGTCCTGCCCCCTGGAGCCACCCTGTTGTGTCAGGATCAGGGCATGGAGCATCTCCTTCACTTGTGCCAATTCTTGCCTCATCTCCTGCATTCCTTGGCTGCACGTCGAGTGGGGAGGGCCATACTCCCAGCCTGTTGCCGGCTTGGCTCTGTGCGGCACCTCTGGCCAAGCTGGTGTGACCCTCCAGCGGTTGGTCATGGTTTGGGGAGGGGGGCTGCATTCAAGGGAGTGTGAGATTCTGCCATCTCTCCTCCTTCGGAGCTTGCTTCTTCCCCCGAAATATCTTAGAGTTGGTTCTCTCTCTCTCCTCCCTCCATGTTGATGTAGGCAGAAGCTAGAGAGAGAGTAAAGGATTCCAAACAAATTGTAAGGCTTCTCAGCTCTAGCTGTGTTGCTGTGGTTAGTCTTCTTTGGAAGAATACACCAAGACACACAATGAGTGAAGATACCATACAACTTTATTGTTTGGAATACAAGAGTCTACTCTACTGCCAATCTATATAGGCCCTAGCTACAGTGTTATAAATCATTCTTAGAGTCCTGGTGCCTGGAGGTTGCCCATTCTCACATTCCAGAGTTCCTTTCCCCCCACCTCAGGGCAATAGAGTTTTATGACTGGTTCATATTCCTGTTCTCCCTTTCGGCCCATGGCCATGTGTTCTGTGTCAGCACTCTGTGTCCGGAGATGGCATGAGATGGGGATCATGACACATTGACAGGATTGAAATCCATGGTTTACATACCATATTTCAGCTATCATGAAAGTTCTACAGCAATTCTGAAAGTGAAGAAGGAACATTTAGGAGCCATTTAATGTAAACCTATCAAAAACTGTTTTTCCACATTGTATAATGGTGTTTAGTTATTCTTGGAACAGGAAGTATGATATTGGAAAAGTGTTAATAAATAGTATTCTGTCAACAAGACTATTTCTCATTCAAAACATCAAACCAATTTAAAGCATGTTTTTGGGAATATCTTTACTTAGTGATGCTAAAAGTGTGCTTTTACCAAAAGGAACAAGAAGCAGATGTGAGAAGAGGTATTATTATTATTATTATTATTATTATTATTATTATTATTATTATTATTATTATGTTTATTTATACCTCGCTTTATCTCTCCCGAAGGAGACTCAAAGCAGCTTTCATTAAAAGTATGACCACACAGTTTAAAATATGCAAACATGCAAACATTAAAACAGAATTAAACGTAACAGTATTAAAGTAAGTAAAGGTAAGTAAGTATTTCTGGCCAATTGGAGTTGATGCTGTAGTAGAACTCCCATTTTACTTGCATGATTTTTGCGAGACATACCGTGTTTTCCCAAAATTAAGACAGTGTCTTATATTAATTTTTGCTTCCAAAGATGCACTAGCTCTTATTTTCAGGGGATGTCTTATTTTTCCATGAAGAAGAATTCATATTTATTGTTGAACCAAAAAAAAAAAAACATTTATTATGAGTATATACTGTTCAGTAGTTGTCATAACAAACCAGCATGACCAGACAAACTCTGAATCCTATCAAGAATTTCTTGTTACTACCACTATTTCCATGTACAACAATCTATGGTACGTACATTTATCGATCCTACATACTCTGGTATTCTGTTCAGTGGGCATGCTTCCAAACAAAAACTTTGCTAGGTCTTACTTTTGAGGGAGGCCTTATATTTAGCAATTCAGCAAAACCTCTACTAGGTCTAATTTTCAGGGGATGTCTTATTTTCAGGGAAACAGGGTATGCAGTGAATTCAAACTGTCAGTAGATAATATTCATAAACATACATGGATACTCTGTAAAAACTGACAACACAGAACATATGGTTTGGTGCATTGCATCATTTTCAATAACCATTGATGATTATCTGTATTGATCAAACATTAACTGCTATCTAACAGGGCTGCTTTTTAATCTTGTAACCGTTTCTCTTTCTTTGGATAAAAATGCATTTTATATCATTGTTGTTTGATGAGATGCAGGAGCTGGGTTCTGTCATTTAACTGCCTTGCCTACTGCCTGCTGGTGTGGTTCTGGTAAAGCTACTGTGGTTCCTGGTTCAGGCGTCACTGGGTTCAGTCTGGTTGCCCACCAAAAAGGGAGGGCTGAGGGGTGGAGTATTTGAGGACTGGGAATAAGGATGCAGCCATCAAATGATAGCCATGAGCAAATATGGGTTAGACAGGCAGAAAATGGTTTTAACAGTCTGTCATTGCTTGTTCTTGCTTGTCCAGCTGCATGTCCAACCTGTGGATGTCAATGCCACATCTTGGACCATCATATTCAGGTGACTATATTCAGGTGATCTAGCAAGAACAAACAATGAATGGATACTTGTACATTGAGCTGCATAGATTGAGCATCTGTAACACAATCAGCTGCGTTATAGGTCCAAATGGGATCCTGTTGGCTGTCACCTAATTCCAACTGGACTACATCCTGTTGTACCCATCTATGGCCATCTACAGAAGATGGGACCAGCTGCTCTCTTTGACTGGAACTTGCTGCAGCAGTCCTGGGAATAAACTACCTGGGCTCTGTCTCCCCGTTCAAGACCAGTAGTGCCTTCTAGTGTTACAAAACGGTCTGTTCTGGATTTATTACAGCTAAAGTATGAGAAAGAAAATATTCAATGTGAGTAGTATGTTTGACTGACACTAATGATTGTATCATAACATCTCATCCAGTTCACATGTAAGGTTTCATATTGTACTAATATACACACATATTTTTCTCAACTTGGTTGCTTTAGGTTTTTTTATTTTAAGTTTTTTATTGTGCAGTTGTGAAAAAATTTCTCCTCTCAGTGTGTTCTGTATGTTTAGAGTTGTTCATAAAATATTCTGTATCTGTCTTTAAAATGCTTAGCTAAGTTCAGTTCTGGCTCAGCTTTATTTCGTAGTAGCTAATAAAGGCATATTATCTTGTTCAGGCATTGTAATTATTGAAATGTGTGTGTCCATTAACTGCAACATTAGGCTGTGGATATAATTACTGTCTAGAGCCAATATCTTTGCAAAGTAGCATCCTCAATGCTATGAAGTCATAAGCAACATTTGTAAAACAATATTTAAATGATTCAGAATTATATCTTGAAGATTGAAATGTAGCACTGCTTGCATTCAGAAGATTGCTTTTATACGTTCGTCATTAGCATCCATGTTATCCAGTTATCCATGTATTAAACCTCCTCATTCGAAAGGCCTTTGTGTTACTCAAATTAAAATAGCGGTAAGCTATAAGAGTGTTGTTATGTAGAAAACTGTTTATTAAAAATGAGTTTTAGGGGTAGTTAAGGATAACCTTGGGTGCATCTACATTGTAGAATTACTGTATTTGACACCATTTTAATTGCCATGGCTCAATTATTATGGAATCATTGGACTTGTAGTTTGGTGAAGCACCAGCATTCTTTGATAGAGAAGGATAAAGGCTGTAAAACTCCCAGGATTCTATAGCACTGAGCCATAGTAGTTGGAGTTGAGTTAAACTGCATTAAATGTACAATGTAGTTGCACCGCTAGTCATGTAAGACTGAACTTTTGTAGATAGGAATGCCTTATTTTTTAAAACAAATGTTTGAAAGACTGTAGGATTGCTTATTAAATATTGCTTCTTTCTATGTTGACACCTTCTCAATGCTCAGTGTTTATGGATGGAACTCTGCTTATGGGATAGTAGTAAAAAACAAATAAGATTCTCACATTTTGCCTGTCATAGTATAGGCAGTGTTGGGAAATGCTGCCATTAAGGATGACATTCCACCCCCTAGGGGCATAAAGGATATGCATGCAATTTGGTGGTTTAACACTGTAGTCTCTCTTTCTGCATACTAGTATGGTCTGATACATTGCTTACTAAACTTTGAGTTCTGTCCCCAAAAGGGGTTCTCTTAGCTCATTGCTGGGGTCACTAAAATTTTGGCGATAGTAAAAGGTTTATTTTACTAAAATAACTTAAATGGTTGTTTCAGACTTTTGCAAGAATCTATTAGTAACAATGTACAGAATTTATAGTGGACTCTACAGAAAATACTTCAGCTGTTAATCATAAAAAGAGAAAATAGCCTGTTTTGAGACCCTTCCAAATGTTGATTTATTATCAGTTTTATATACATGTCAAAAGTTTATTGGACATAAAGGTGTCTAAGGTGACTTAGGTGCTGACAGAAGGAAACAGCTGTTACCACAGCAGAAGAAAGCTTACATGAGCAGAGTGAGTGCTGTGCTGAACTTTCATAGAGCTCTCTCTATGAGATATAGACTGTGGTCATCATGGAGGTCAACATGGTGGGTGGGGTGGGGTAGACCCAAGTGCTTATGACTTATTGTGTAAAACTGGGCTGTGACTTCCTTTATTGGAGCATGGAAGCAGCTGATCTTAACATTAAAATATACTCTCGCATGTTGAGAATGGAGTCTTCACTAACTTCATTTCCTTATGTATGTTTGAGTGTCTACCTGTCCTTAAGGTGAAGTTCAGGTATTCTTGGGGGGAAATGCAGGCGTCCGATCATCTGGCAATTTTAAATTCATACAAAAGATTATTCAGATTTCTGATTACTACTTTCAATCAGCAGTGGCATCTGTTAAACATTCATGAGCAATATCTGCAGATTTGGACAAAATAATTTTAGCAAAAAATTATTGCTTTATTACTAAGTAATTTTCCCTGCTTGCGGCATTATATATATGTATGTATAAGAGAAATGAGAGTCATTTTATTAAAATCAGCAGATAAAATTAGATACGACAGAAAAGTTGCCATTTTTAACATTTTGCTGTTATATCTCATTTAAGGAGTTTTTGTGAATTTTTTTTGTTTGTTCTTCCTGACCCAAGTATGGCATTTTTTTCTGGAAACTTAAAAGCCCATTGAATCTCTTATCCTAATGTCCTTTTTATTCTGTCAGTCTCGTACTGAAGGCTATCTTATAATTATCTTCTATTTTAATTCAATGTTGCAGCTGAGCTAACTTCTCTATACTTCCGGCTCTTTGTGACCTCATGGGCCAGCCCACGGCAGAGCTTTCTGTCAGTCACCTCCGCCCCCAGTTCCTTCAAGGTCAAGCCAGTCACTTCAAGGATACCATCCATCTATCTTGCTCTTGGTCGGCCTCTCTTCTTTTTTCCTTCCAGCATCATGATCTTTTCCAAGCTTTCCTGTCTTCTCATTATGTGGCCAAAGTACTAAATAATGACTATAAGATATTTATTACCATCCTGGAAAGTAAATTAAGAAAATATATTTCTCAGAATATCTTTTAGGATCAGAGTGGTTTATTTTGCCAAAAAGTCAACTAGGAAATAATTTAAGAAGTGTTCTTAACACAATAATATGGAGCCCCCCGATGGCGCAACGGATTAAATCCTTCTGTTGGTAGGACTGCTGACTGAAAGGTGAGCAGTTTGAATCTGGAGAGCGGGCTGAGCTACCGTCTGTCAACTGCAGCGCCTCATGAGAGGACATGGGAGAAGCCTCCCACAGAATGGTAAAACATCCGGGTGTCCTCTGGGCAATGTCCTTGCAAACGGCCAGTTCTCCCACATCAGAAGTGACTTACACTTTCTCAAGTCGCTCCTGACACACACACAAAAGCACAATAATAAAAAAAATGTTTTGCTTTTTTTAGATGCAGAGAAAGCATTTGATAATTTTTCCTGGAATTGCATATTTCAAAGTAGTGGAGGAAATGGATTTTGGCATAAATATCATTTGGGCGATGAAGACAACCTCTGAAGAAATCTTGCTGAGAAAACCCCATGAGACTTGACATTGAAGGCATACAACAACAGTATAGACCAGACTTTCTCACACTTGTCTCCTGGTCCTTAAATTTCATATTTTGAAACACACACAAATGCTTCAGCTGTAATCTAAGAATAATAAAAAAGAAGAAATTAACAAACTAATCATCCATTAGGACATTTAATAATTAGTAAAATAATTACAATGACTGTTGGAAAAATATATTTTAACTATAGAGCAAATAGTATAATTTCAGAGATCCCTATTTAACTGTAATTCCCATTCAAATTGAATAATAATAATAACAATAATAACTTTATTTTTATACCCCGCCCCATCTTCCCGAAGGGACTCGGGGCGGCTTACATGGGGCCTTGCCCGATACAACAATCAAATAACAATAACAGAGCAATAACACAATTATCCCAATAAAAACATCAGCATCAGTAAAAAACAGTCATTAAAATCAACATGCAGCATAAAATGTTAAAAACAGGAGACTAATTCATAGATCTAGGGCAAAGTGCAGAATGTTCCGAAATGGGGAAAGGTAATTTCACAGTTTGAATGGACAATAAAGTGCAGTGTAATAATGGCAACGCATCAACAATGGGGCTATTATAGAATGGGCAGACAGATCAATCCAACAACAATTGACCATCAAAGGCCTTTTGGAAGAGCCAGGTTTTTAAGCTCCTCCGGAAGGAGAGGAGGGTAGGGGCCTGCCTGATCTCTCTAGGGAGCGAGTTCCAAAGCCGGGGGGCCATGACGGAGAAGGCCCTCTCTCTCGTCCCCACCAACCGCGACTGCGAGGGTGGTGGGAGCGAGAGAAGGGCCTCCCCCGACGAGTGAAGAGAACGTGCGGGTTCATAGGGGGAGATGCGGTCTCCAAGGTAGGTGGGCTCCAAACCGTTTAGGGCTTTGTAGGTGACAACCTGCACCTTGAATTGGGCCCGGAAAATAAACGGCAGCCAGTGGAGCTCCTTAAACAGAGGCGTTGAACGCGTCCTGTAATTCGCTCCAGTTAAAAGCCTGGCTGCCGAACGTTGTACTAGTTGTAATTTCCGGGCCGTCTTCAAAGGCAGCCCCACGTAGAGCGCATTGCAGTAATCCAGTCTAGAGGTAACTAAGGCATGGACCACCATGGTCAGATCAGACTTCTCGAGGTATGGTCGCAGCTGGCGCACAAGTTTAAATTGTGCAAAGGCCCTCCCGGCCACCTGGGCCTCAAGCGTCGACACCTGGGCCTCAAGCGTCAGCCCCGAATCCAGGAGGACCCCCAAGCTGCGGACCTGCGCCTTCAGGGGGAGTGCGACCCCGTCAAGCACAGGTTGCCACCCAATACCCCGATCAGACGTACGACTGACCTGGAGGACCTCTGTCTTGTCGGGATTAAGTCTCAGCTTGTTCACACTCATCCAGGCCAACACAGCGGCCAGGCACTGGTCCAGAATCCGAGGGGCTTCCTTGGATTTAGGTGGAAAAGAGTAGTAGAGTTGGGTGTCATCCGCGTAGAGATGGCACCGTACTCCAAAACTCCGGATGACCTCTCCCAGCGGTTTCATGTAGATGTTAAAAAGCATGGGGGACAGAATAGAACCTTGCGGGACCCCACAGGTCAATGGCCAGGGATCCGAGCAGGTGTCCCCCAGCTTCACCATCTGGGAACGGACCTCCAGGAAGGACTGGAGCCACTGGAGTGCAGTACCCCGAAGACCCATCCCAGAGAGCCGTCCCAGAAGGATACCATGGTCGATGGTATCGAAAGCCGCTGAGATGTCCAAGAGAACCAGCAGGGTCACACTCCCCCTGTCCAGTTCCCTGCGGAGGTCATCCACCAAGGCGACCAAAGCCGTCTTGGTACTGAACCCAGGCCTGAAGCCAGACTGAGATTGGTCCAGAAAATCCGTATCTTCCGAGAATCCCTGGAGCTGAGAAGCAACCACCCGCTCCAAGACCTTGCCCAAGAATGGTAGGTTAGAGATTGGTCTGTAATTACAAATATTAGTCGGACCCAATGAGGCCTTCTTCAAAATAGGCCTTACCACAGCTTGTTTTAGGCTGGATGGAAATTTGCCCTGCCCCAAAGAGGCTATCAACCAATCAACTAACCCACCACTGGCCTGTTTTAAAAGCCAAGGTAGGCAAGGATCAAGGGCACAGGTGGTCGCCCTCACCGCTCCAAGAATCTTGTCCACATCATCAGGTTGCACAAGCTGAAACGAATCCAACAAGATCGAACAGACAGATGCCTCGGCTACCTCACCTGGCAATGCATCAAGGCCGGCGTCCAAGTCGGAACGAATCTGAGCGACTTTGTCTGCAAAATGGTGAGTGAACTCGCTACACCGAGTTGCCGAGATGTCAGATGCCCCCCCACCCTGAGAAGGGTGGAGGAGCTCCTCAACAACCCGGAACAACTCTGAAGATCTATTTGTTGCAGACGTGATGCGAGCAGTCGTGAAAACCTTCCTGGCTGCCCGCAACGCCGCAGAATAAGCCCTAATAGCGGCTTTAGACCGTGCTCGGTCAGAAACGTCAGAAACGACAGGATCGTCAGCCTCCGTAGCAGACAGAACCCCAAGAGACGTCAGGAATCCCTCAGGATCCATTAGTCTCCTGGGGCGGACCATCTTAATGGGCCCACCACCCCTGCGGAGGTTTGAGGACATAGTGAGTCTTAAACTGATCAGATAATGGTCAGACCATGATAATGGAATAATAGTTTGCTCTTCCACTCTGACCAAATTAGTACCTAATTTCAGTTTACAGTTTTCCCAAGGAAATTTTGCTTAGCATTGAAACAGTTTTTAAAAAAACTCGGGCGAATGCTCCTTTCAATAAATTGAACAAGGAAAGTCTACATGTTAATAAAAATGCCTATGTTTTTAATTTCTCTTTTCTCTTACATGATATTTTAATTTTTCGACAAGAAATAATGTCCTCTCCCTCTCGTAGTCAACCCCCCATATATGATTTCCATACTGCATTATATGGCAGTGTAGATGTGGCCTCAGCACATAAATAGAAGTTGTTTGTGTTTTTCCTGATATGCGCCAAGGTGGATCTCTGTGCTGGATTTCTCTTATCATTTGTAAAACGTACTGTATGTGAATACCTTTTCTTTATACTAATCTGTTAATTAGAAATTGACAGATTCAGAGTTATTTTGAAATGGTCACATCTTATCAAAAGCCTTTTAAAGTTCTGGCACCTTGTTGTGCTACTTCAAAATTTATAATAAAACTAGCTGTACCCGGTCACGCATTGCTGTGACCCAGTCTCATTCAATGGGAAAGAAGGTTCATGTGATTAGCATCTGTGCCCTTATGTAAACCGCAGAATTCTAGAGATTACCTCTGAATGTAAATATAGATGGATGGATGAATTGATATAGATCTCTTTATTTCTTTGCCCTCCCCTGTCACATGCCCCCATGTTATTTTCCTCCTGGGAGAGGCCATAGGCGCCCCCAGGGATTGACTCCAGTGCCACCTCCTCCCTGTTATTGAAAATCTGGCTGCCAGTATTAAAAAAAAACTCTGAAATCAGGACAGTAAATAAAGACCACCACTCAGAAAACAGAGGAATTCCAAACATGAAACAATCAGGGCCAGCTAACACCTCCCAACAAGGTATTCCCCCAGGAAGAATGAAGCCAGGCTTTGAAGCTTCAAGGCTACTCAGTGCTAATCAAGCTGGCCAATTTCAAATTCACACTTGGCTCAAGCAGGAAAGAGTTCTTTCTCCCACCCCGGACCTTCCACAAGTATATTAGGAGAATCCTCCTACAAGATGGTAAAACATCCGGGCGTCCCCTGGGCAACATCCTTTCAGACAGCCAATTCTATCACACCAGAAGAGGCTTGCAGTTTCTCAAGTCGCTCCTGATACGGGGAAAAAATACAATAGTCTCACTTATCCAACATAAATGGGCCTGCAGAACATTTGATAAGCAAAAATGTTGGATAATAAGGAGGGATTAAGGAAAAGTCTATTAAATGTCGAGTTACATTATGATTTTACAAATTAAACACCAAAACATCATGTTTTACAACAAGTCTGCCACTTGTTTGGGAGTGTGGCTGCACTTGTGTTGTTGTTAGGTGTGTTGGCCTGCTGCGCGTTGCTGCCTAGAGAAACAGCTATGGATCCAGGTGGGAGACAGACTACGTTGGATAATACAGAATGTTGGATAAGTGAAGGTTGGATAAGCGAGACTCTACTGTACAATTAAAATATAATTATAATATAATGTGCTGCAGGATGTCCCGCAACATTTTTTTTTGCAGCTTAATAAACCTTTTTCCATGTTTTTATGATAGAACACTAGGAAATAATGACATTGATAAACCTAAGAGCAAAAACCATAGTGTTACATAGTGTAATATATTATACTATTATAATAATATATAATGATAATGTAATACAATTATAATAATATAATAAGCAGAGGTATCTCTTGCTCACCTCCCTGGGGCCCACGAAAAGGATTTTGACTCTCAGTATCTGTCCTTTCCGAGGTTAGGCTACAGAGCCTTGGCTTTGCATAACTCGCTAAGCCAAACTGAATGGTGAGGATGTGGGTCTAGCCGTCCCTTGCGGCCCCACCCATGCCGGTTGCTAAAGGGAAGAGTCTGCTTGGCTGTTGCTAACGCCCTTGCTAAGGGGAGGAGCCGTCTGCTGGAGACTGATTGGCTGTTGATAAGGGGCATGATTTTTCCTGTCTCAGGTGTGACAGGTTTGTGATAGTAGGTATGTGAATACCTTAAAACACTCGTTAGTTTGAATGCTACTTTCTGTCTAAATTTCGTAGCAATCAGTGAAGTAGTTTGGGAGTTTAGATCCACCAATTAAATTTTACTTTCCATGATCAGCCTACAATGTGATTATATTCATGTCTCTTCAGAATTAAGCGTTATGATTTATTCCCAGGTAAGTGTATATAGAATCTCAAAATGGCACGAGTTTATGACTTTGTGACTAAATCCAATTGTTAGGCTTCTCTCGAGTAGACCTTTTGAATAAATTGGCATTATTATGTCAACATTATTAAATTCCATTAATTCAGCTATTTACTGTAGTTAAACATACTGTATTTAACCCCAAAAATGTGTATCTGTTTTGTTATCCAAAAAAGGGGAATAGAACTACTACCACTCTATTTTCTTTCTATCTTTGTTTCTGTTTTATTGCACAGAAAACTGTCCATCTGTCTTTGAAGACCCGTAGCAAACTAATCTACAATGGGTTTTCCCTCCATACTTGAAGAGTTTGGTTCATCTATTGGTCCATGTGGCAGATGAGTCAAGTCTATCTCTCAGGTTGTTATCCAGCATGGCAAGGTAAGATAGCAAGAAGAATGTCCTTAGAAATGGATCAAACTCTTTAGAAGGTTTCATAACCAAAAAGATGTAAACAACCTGAGCCCTAACTAGAAATAGAGTCTCAACAAGAACTAGAATTGGGATTGTTGAGGCTATGGGAGCTTTAAATTTAATTCATTTCTTCATGTTTAAAATATCCTTAATACAAAGTTTCGACAATGAGAGACCAGACCTCACAGCTCTATGATCCTTTCACATTCTTCGAGATCTATTTCAAAATGTTAGGTTAAAATGAGGTTCAGCAATTAAGATGTGCAATCAGCAGGGTTAACAGGGCATCCTAATGTATCCTTACAAGTGATGGAATCATCACTGTTGAAAGGATCCTTTCAAGGATCAGATTTTGTTTGGCAGATGAAACTCCTTCAACAAGCCCTTTTTGTCGTTGGCTAGTCCTGAATGAATGAAAGCTATGCTGTAAAGATATATGCACCAGTGTTACTCTTTTAGCCTCTGAGGGGTTTATTGGTTTTCCTTAGCTGTTCTAACTCCCAATTTTGTCTGACTAAAAACTTGTGCCTATGCATTGCTCTCTGAATATACAGAGAGCAATGCATAGGCCTCTCATATTTTAGGATAGAGGAGGATTGGGAGGAGATATTTGTTGTTTTGATTCTTCTGTGCAGAAGACCTCTCTTTATCAATAGAGATGTCTCTTGCTTTTCCTCTCCCAAGTCAATTTAAAATAGGTCCACATGAAAATACCCTACTTTGAATATATGGAAATCTATATAACAGTCATCTATTTCCAATTTATCTCTAAGAATTCCTTCATTTTCTTTTCCCACAATGATTGTCTTTTATAAGTGCCATACACTGCTTTGTGGGAAACTTTGAAATTTATATATTCTGGGAATAAAAGCTTTTACTTTTGAATTTTCCTGTCTGTAGAGATTCTTTCAAATGTGCAAACAATGCTTGTAGGGACATTGAAAGCATGGGGGGGGGGGGGGAATATGCAACGACGACAACAAACCCATGGGAGTGCTCTTCTCCCTGGAAATAGGTATATCTTCCTGAAGATCCAAAGTCCCAAATGACTCTTAGAGAACAACTCTTAATTTGGTATTAATAAGTTATGTTATGAGCTTTCTATTTATCATTAGCAAAATATATAGCAAGTTTAAGAGTGTCTTTGTTATCCTATGGATATCTGATAGTGTTTTAGAAGATGCATTTCTTCTTGCATGGTTAGACAGAGGAATATTACTTTTGTGATGTGGGCTGCAGTTAGTGTGTATATGTATATGAATATTTAGAACAGTTGTTTTGGGAGGGAAATCCTTTGCTACATGATTGTGGGTTCACCCAAATAACAGTTTGGTTTAAATTTATGATAAATAAGCAATTAAATGGTGTGCATTTGACCTGCATATCATATATATCATGTCTGCAAGAGGAATGTTCTGTAGTTTCCCCCTCCAATGATGTGTGGTTTCAGAGGGATTTGACAGGGCTCTCATGGTAGGCTTGTGTGGGGCCAGTTCATCAACACCACACACAACCTATATCTTTTTCTTTCTCTCAAGAGCAGAGAGCTAATGAGTGAGATGGGAAGAGGTAAGATTACAACACATTCACCCCACAGCCATATATTTACTGTATCTCTCTCTCTCTCTCTCTCTCTCTCTCTCTCTCTCTCTCTCTCTCATTATGCTCATAAACATACAACACCCCCCACCCCCACACACATTTAACTTGTGGAAGGGAACTACTCTCCCTATTTAGGTGGGAAGAACTGTTCCTTGTCTGGCTGGGTAGTGGAGGCTTGGAGAGAGCCTGGCAAAGTTGTCATGGCCATGTCTTACCCTCTCCTGCTCTTTACTATTCACTATCACAGTTGCATGTTAGTATGGATTACTTCAGGGATAATATCACCTGCACTTTGTCCTCAATGAAGAAAATGCACAGTTGTGCTTCTTAATTAGATTGAGTTCAGTTATTTAACTAAGATCTTATTATAACCTACAGTTTCAACACTAGTTCTCATAGGAGAGGCTCTTAAAAATATGGCTTCCTACCATAAAATAACTATTTGGTGTTATCATAACAGGTTTTGACCAAGGAGAAACATGGTTTCCTAGTACATTTAAGTATGATTTTCAAAATATCAGTTACAGAGACCAGTACATTCTAGTATAGCCTTCATTTAACAAAATGGAAGGTTACTAATTACCAGAGAGTTAAAACCTGCAAAAACATGTGTGTTTTTGTACTGGATGGACAGAGATATTATATACATATTTTGTTAACTGATGGCTAATTTAATATTGACTAATCTAAATAATCCATACTTTTCTGATATTTGCATGCGCCTTTAAAAATACTTTTGTGATATTAGTTTTGATTCTAGCTCTGTTATGTCTTACAGACCTTTCTGCAAACTACTAATGGGATGAACACAATATATCACTTTTATAATAGCGAGCTATTAAAGGCAAACATAAAGCAGTCTGAAGGCCATAAGTGCTGCCAACAGCTCCTGCTTTAATGAATTCCCTTTTAGATGTCCATTAAATGCTCATGGCAAATGTACTCATAATGGAAATGGCAAATCTAAATGGGTAGATATGAATAATCCATGGAGTTTAAATTCTGTTTATGATCATCTTCACATTTAGTTTTCAAGACAGCGCAGTTTAGTTTTCATTACAGTTCGGAATAAAGAGGACAGGGAGTAATTGATTGCTTCAAGCAGATTAAAATCAATGGTCTTCTTTCCAAAGAACAAGTTCAATGCAATAATTCCAACTTTAAATATTGATTTAGGGAATTCAACACAATGTTTTGTGCTGTGTGAATTTTATATAAAGACAAATATTAATTTTATGTATTATATGTATGTATATAGAAACCGAGAGGCTGTTAGCAGTATGCGCATGAGTTAATAGTGATCTATATTAAGTCCTTTTGATATTATTGCAGTCATAATGAATCAATGATATTCCCGTCATCATTGTAATACTGTTTGTAACCCATTAGCACAGAGAAATTACAACCCATCATACCTCATTACAGTGATTGAGGGTTTATTACCATATTCTCAAATTGCTTGCTTGTGATAAAACTAAATAGGCACCAGACAACTGTAGGTAGACCATAGACTATGTGTTATCGTACTCTGGTAATGAAGGATTGTTACAACATAATAGGATAAAATCTATGCAGAAAATAAACTTGCCAGTAGAGAAGAGCTGGAGGGTATTTTTTATGCTTGTCAGAGTATTAAAGGTTAAACATTTGTTTTCATCAGGCTGTTAGCAAATTTGGTTTTCATATTTGAATAGGTGCTAGATTGAAACCTTTAAAAACCTTTAGATCTTGTATTGCAGCATGTGTATCATAGCTAATACACTGTAAATATATTCAAATAATACTGTTGCCGATGTTGACTACATTTCCCCCCCTAAATATTCTGCTGGTTTACATGCAGTTTTGGTGACATGGAGAGAGACCTGTCAACCTCAATTTAAATGATTTGTGTGCCCTGAGGTACAGAAAAGGGGCATATGGTTTGAATAGAATTCACAATGCTTTGGTGCTTATAATTAAAAAATTAAGCTGAATATGATGGCACATGGGCAAATTGGAAATGTCCTTTAAATGTAAAATCAAGTGAAGTCGTAAGCATATGTGAGAGGTTACTGTCCTGGGGTACAATATGCTTCCACTTTTATTGATAGATGATACACTACGTTTAGTATTCAGAGAAGGTACTCTTTCCAAATGGATGTTTCATTGTGTGATTCCTTCCAGCTCAAGTGGAGATTATAGATTCGGCTGAACTATGAAACAGTTAAAATAGAGTGGCTCTGTGGTCAGATGTTTTGTGAGATCTTTTCTGTAGATTATTTGTCTCTTAGTTCGGTTGTCTTTTGAGAGGGACAATCTTGGGGTAGATGCTGTTTTTCTGACTGAATATTTTGTCTACCACCAGAAGGAAGTAGTAGACTTTTGATGTATGCATTGATATTGAGATGATACCTGAGTATAATGTCCAGTCGTTTCCTTCCTGTCAGTGTTATTTACCCAATTATTTCTATGATTTTGATCTGAAAGGATAGTGAAGATATTGTGTGGTGTGTCTTTCTGTTTCTTGCAGGGATTTATGCATTTCTCAGATTCAGTTCTTTCGGGTACCAGTAGAGTGTTTGTGTGGACTGTGAGAGACGTGCTTTAAATGAATATTCTTCAGCTAGTCTAATAAAAGATTTTGGCTTGGGAATGAAGGAATAATTCAGAGCACTTAATAGTTTTTACATTATTGATGGCATTAATCTACTTGAGTCTGAATAGCCCCTGGAAACCTCAATCAAGATTGTGCCTTCTTGCACGATCAATATGAGACATGATCCAAACCCCAGATTACAGGAGCATCTCCTGTTTTTGATGCAGGGAAATGCACCTTATAGACATGGGGAGAATTACTTTGTTCTAAGAGGTGATATGGAAAGCCCTGTAAGACTTGACATTTGCACTCTTAAGCTACTGAATCATGCTGCGGAATGATGGCTTGAATCTACATGTAGTCTATTTGTGTTTTATTTCTTATGAAATCTGCTGCAGTAGCTCTCAGTATTACATTGAAAAATAATAATAATGGAAAGTTATACATAAAAAGAACTTGGTGGTATAAGAGCTGCTGTTATAACCCCTGAGGAATCTTGCACACATTTGGAGCACACTGTTGGAGCAACACAAAGGCATGGGCCAGTTAAAAGAATTGTTACAAGAAAAATCAGTTGGACAGCTCTGATGAAAGTTATGTGACTAGTTTCCGTGAACATACTATGCTGTCAGATTAGTGTTCGGTAGTAAGTTACTTTACCCTGTTTCTGTTGTCTGTGTTTTGCTTCTATTACATGATGTTACTTCAGTCATGCTTGCATCATAAACCACATTTTCTGGGATAGAAGGGAAGGGCCTTTATTTATAAACATCTCCTACACCACCATTTTATGGGACCTTTGATTGTTCAACTATATATGAAAATATGAAAATATGAAGGAAAATGAAAGAAAACGTCAGATGTATTTTGGACATAATTGAATATTACAAATGGAATCACCAAAAAGAATTAGCGCTTCTCTCCATCGACGCGGAGAAAGTCTTTGATAATTTGAATTGGTCTTTTTTCAAATTATTATTTAAGGAAATAGATATTGGTTATCAATTTTATAATGCGGTGGATACAATATACGATAACCAAAGAGCTAAAATCATGATTAATGGCCAGTATTCACAGAATATCAAGATTGGAAAAGGGGTGAGACAGGGATGTCCTTTATCACCCCTAATTTTTATTTTTGCCTTAGAAATTTTATTAAAAAATTTAAAACAGGACCAAAGGTTGAAAGGTACTAAAATAGTGAAAAATGAATTCGAATTTAGGGCCTTCGCAGATGATATTATATGCATCATTGAAGATCCGAGAACACAACTACCTATTTGGTTATCCATAATTGAGGAGTTTGGGAAAGTTGCAGGATTTTATATAAATAGAAAGAAGTCCAAGATTTTAACAAAAAATATGTCCAAGACAAACCAAGAAGCCCTACAAAATATGACAGGAATTTTAGTAACAAAAAAATTTCAATATCTGGGAATATGGTTGACAACTAAAAACGCGCAGCTATTGGAAAATAATTACAAATCCAAGTGGAAGGAAATTAAAAATGATTTACAAAAATGGCAGCACCTAAATATTTCATTATTGGGAAGAATTGCAACGATTAAGATGAAAATTCTACCGAAAATTTTATACTTGTTTCAAAATCTACCCATAATTAGAACAATTAAAACATTTGCAGAATGGAACAAAGACCTTTCGAAGTTCATATGGAATGGCAAAAAAACCAGAATTAAACATGCAACAATGACAGACAAAAAAGATAGAGGAGGCTTTGGCCTCCCTAATCTTAAACTTTATTTCGAAGCCAGTGCAATGTCTTGGATAAAAGATTGGTGCAATTTAAAGCAAGAAAGTATTTTAAACTTAGAAAGTTTTGACTTGAGACGGGAATTTGAATTTGGAATTTGAATTTGGACTTGAGACGGGGATGTCACGCATATGTATGGTACGATAAAAAACAAATAGAAAATTTTTTTGGAAACCACTTTATTCGATCTTCCTTGATAAAAGTTTGGAAAAAATACAAAAAAATTATATATGACAAGACTCTGTTATGGATATCACCGATAGAAGAAAATAACAGGAAACTTTTAGGATGACCAGAATGGCCAACATACAAAGAAATTTTAATTAAGAAAAATAGTGGATTCCAGGTAAAACCCCTCGAAGAAATAAAAAGAAAGTATAGAAACTTAACATGGTTACAATATGCCCAAATAAAGAAGGAAATAAGCAAAATCTATGATAGACTATTAGGCTGGACGAATGCAACAGAAGAAGTTAAAAATTGCATGGTAAAATGGGCCAAAAATATTGGTCGACCAATAAAGATGGATGAATGGGAAATATTATGGAAAAAGAAAATAAAATATACTTAAGCATGTAATTTAAAGGAAAACTGGCTAAAATCGTTCCACAGGTGGTATATCACACCGAAAAAGCTAGGGGAAATGTACAAGGGAACTCAAAATACCTGTTGGAAATGTAAAAGTCATATTGGATCATACTACCATGTCTGGTGGACATGTACTGAAACAAGAAAATATTGGAAGATGATACACGCAGAGTCTCAAAAACTGTTACGGAAAAACTTTCCGTTGAAACCAGAATACTATTTACTAGGATTGACAGATTAAGAAGCAAACCTTAATTTAAATGAAGATAAATTATTTATGTATATCAGCACGGCAGCAAGGATTATATATGCGAAACATTGGAAATTACAAGATATTCCGACTAAGGAAGAATAGCAAGAAAAAATTGAAGATATCAGAGACATGGATGAATTCACGTTTCTACTAAGAGCACACAAAGGACATTCAATAAATAAGACTGACTGTAATTTATTTAGAGAGTATATGGTTAACTAGTAAAAAGCAATTTTTGACAGTGTAAAATTAATTAGATGAGATCAGCACAATCAGGACTAAAATAATTACAGTGCAAATCAATAGGCCCCCCCATAAAGGAAGAATGGAAGTACAAACCATGTTTTACGTTTTTTAGGTGTTGTGATGTTTTTTTTTTGTTTTGTTCTTTCTTTCCTACCCCTCCCCCCCTTTTTTTCTTTCAGATTTTATGTAAAATGTTTTGTTGTAATGTGTTGTCAGAAACTTTAATAAAAATTATTTTTTTAAAAAAACTATATATGAAAATTCTTTACATCATATACTGTATGTGATGTTGATGTAGCATTGAGGGGGAGAAAGTGAGGAAGAAATTCGGTCATGGGAAATCAGACAAAGCCCAAAGAAAACTCCTTCACAAATCTTGCCATAAATGCATTAAATGTGATTTTACTTATAATATGTTAACATTTTCTGGTTAAGAGGCAAGTAATGAAATCCTTTATAAACTGATTTTGGGAGAATAATGTTAACTTTTTACTTCCAAATGTTACATTTGGTGGTCATTTTGGTTTTTATGAAGGCATATATCTATGTTAAGAATGATAATAATAATAATAATAATAATAATAATAATAATAATAATAATAATAATAATATACATAAAATACATAAGTAATATCAATTTCACACTAGTATTAATGAATTTGAAAAAAATCTGAAAATATTGATTAATACTAACTCGTTGGCAATTTTACCTAGCATTTCTAAGTTCTGTTCTTCTTACTACTTAGTTATGAATTATTCTTGCTACTTGAACTTTAGCCAAAATAATTGTGACAATTTGATGTTGGAATCATGTTACTTGATTCTGTTTTCTTCAACTAACTCTACTTGAGTGATGATGCTGGGATCAAGACAAAGAAGAATGTCAAAGTCAATGTTTCATGTAGTGTAGGATTGACATTCAAATACAAAAAGATCAGTGATTCATGAGTTCTCACAAGTGCATCATTGTCACGTAGTTCAAACACCACTAACTAATTTTAAAGCTTAAATTTTATTTGTACATCTATACTCACTAGGTTCCCAACCCATAGTTTTGTTTGGAGCTGGCAAACTGAAAACATAAATTAGAAATTGACAATTAGGAATGTGAAAAAATTCCTCCTGTTTTCAGGATCTGGATTTTCTTTTAATTGTATTTTTCACATTCTGTGCAAAATTTTTGCATAAAACTTGTCTTTTTTCTCTGTGATATTAAACTTACAAATGTAGTAAGCAAAAACAGACAGGCACACAAAGATAAGTGGCCCATTTAGTGCTGTTGCCTTTTGTCCATGCAATAAGGCAAGAGTTAGTACATTTTCTGTTTTGCCCTTTTACAGAAATACACAAAAATCAGTCTTCAAAATGCACAAAATATCTACTGGTATTCTCTCTTTTATCTTACACATACTGTATATACCTTACTGCTTTGGGACTTATTTGTTTTATTTCTGCTGTCCTAGAGACTAGGACGTGGAACAATGGCTTCAAATTTCAGGAAAGGCGATTCCACCTGAACATTAGGAAGAACTTCCTTACTGTGAGAGCTGTTCAGTAGTGGAACTCTCTGCCCCGGAGTGTGGTGAGGCTCCTTACCCTGTTTCCCCAAAAATAAGACAGTGTCTTATATTAATTTTTGCTCCCAAAGTTGCACTAGGTCTTATTTCAGGGGATGTCTTATTTTTCCATGAACAAAAAATGAACATTTATTATATACTGTACAGTAGTTGTCATCACAAACCAGCATAACCAGAATCCTATCAATAATTTTTTGTTCCTATCATTATTTCCATGTACAACAATCTACGATACATACCTTTACTGATCCTGCATGCTCTGGTGTTCTGTTTGGCGGGCATGCTTCCAAACAGTAACTTTACTAGGTCTTACTTTCGGGGGAGGCCTTATATTTTAACAATTCAGCAAAACCTTAACTAGGTCTTATTTTCAGGGGATGTCTTATTTTCGGGGAAACGGTATTTGGAGTCTTTTAAACAGAGGCTGGGTGGCCATCTGTCGGGGATGCTTTGAATTAGATTTCCCTTCTTGGCAGGGGATTGGACTGGATGGCCCATGAGGTCTCTTCCAGCTCTAGGATTCTATGATTCTATTGTGTTACTGTGTCCTTTCAAGTCAATCTTTAAGTGACTTTAAGGTGAACCCATTGCAAGGTTTTCTTGGCAAGATTTGTTCAGAGGATATTGGCTTTTGCCTTCCTCTGAAGCAAAGAGGATGTAACTTGACACCACTGCTGTTGAGGATACTGAACAAGATAGACCAGTGGTTTCACTTCAAAGAAGTCGACTTTGTATGATGCAGACCTTTAATTTTGTTAATATGACCATCAAATCATTGATAACTCAGTCACAGCATTTAGAACAGGAATAGGCAAAGCCTGGGGACCGAATGCGGCCCCCTGGGTTCTTACCTCAAGCTCTCCTCATTTTTCCTGTCCTCTTGGCAAGACACAGTGGCCCACTGCATCCTTATGCCAAAAAGATGGAGGTGGAAGGCACATAACAGCTGAGAGCTCTCTGGTGCACTCTCAGCCACCATGTGTCTCGACCTCCTCTCAACATAAGGATGGTGTGAGCGGCCCCATCCTTATGCCTGGATGATGGTTTGAAGAAGGCATGTGGCTGAGAGGCCTCCGGAGCACGCTCAACCACCGCCTATCTCACCCTTCTCCTAGCATAATGCTAAGACGAAAGCCTGAGGATCAGGGGAAGAGAATGGGGAGGGGAGGGCGAGCAGCCCCGTCCCTATGCTGGGGGGACAACCTGAGGATGACCCAGATCCTGCCCTGCCCCCTCTTGGCCCCACCCTCTCTGGACCCTTCCCCTCCTTGGTTTGCACCACACAGCATGTGCCTGGCCCCCTCCCTCCTGGCACGGCCCTCCCAGCCAGTTCCACAATGCAGTCCCAAGAGAAAACAGTTTGCCCATGCCTGTTGTAGATATATACTATCTGTTTCTCCTTCCCAGTGATACAAAGAATAGCCTATATAGTTTAGTGTATCAACCTAGCATTGTTCACAAAACTTCTAGTGGTATATTTGGTCAATATTCTCATCAGGTTGTCTTTTACAATCTTTTTAAATGTAAACAGTACTTGGCCATGTCTTTAAACAACGCCTTTTGTCATCATGAAAAATTGAGATTTAAGCCAACAGATTCCGCATCTGAAAATAAATGTCAGCCAAAAGCGGCCCAAGGTAATTTCGCCTTGTAGGTGAACCTAGTGCCGCCCCCGCCTCCCGAAGGCCCCGCCTCCCGAAGGCCCCGGGCTGTGGCTCCCGCCCCATTGGCCGAAATGGCCAATGGGACTCTTCTGCGCATGCGCAAGGGTTCACTCACGTGGTGACGTAAAGCACGCAGCGTGCCTTACGTCACCGCGTGAGCGAACCCCAGCGCATGCGCACCCAAGCCTTACCCATGCTGCGCGAGCGAGGGACCCCTTCCACATGTGCAGAAGGGTCCCATCGGCCATTTTGGGTGATGGGACTCTTCCACGCATGTGCAGTGATTCTGCCGCGGAAAAACAAAAGAGAGGTGGTGGTGGGTGACGGTGGGGCCGCGGCGGGACCACATTTTCATGGAGACAGTATGCTTATGTGATCCAGTTAAGCTACTGACTTCAAGTCAAGACAATTAAACACATGAAGTTTTGCACCTGAAGAAGACTCTGCATGAAGTAGGTTTCCTGTTGTGTGTTTGCATTACTGTGCCTGTTTATAATCATTTATTGTATTTATAGATCTCTATTGTTAAGCACTGCATATGTACATATTTGTGTTTGGCCTGAGATATACCAGCTGTGCTGACTTCAGCCCTGATCTCTCAGCCACTAGGAGGCATGTAACCTGTCTGCTCAACACTAGACAAGACCTATCCAGCCACATACTCTGAACCTCCCTGCTGGGATTCCTGGAGCATACTGGTCACTCAATCCTAGATCCCAGAGCCATACCAACCACCCCACAAAGTTGTGGTGACAAAACACATAAACAAGGGAAGGAGTAGCTCTCTTTGGGCCAGGAATAAATACCTGACCTTCTGACCAGAATGGAAACGCCATCTAGGCCACTCTGGCTGGGTAGTATGGGCCTCCCAGTCAGTGCTGTCCACCCATTGGCTAGCTCTTGACCAATGACATTACATGAGAGGAGACATAAAGGTTAGCCCAACCATGTTGCAGCTGGCAGTCATTGCCTTTCCTCATGACTTCCCTAGTACACCACCTCACCTGGCTGGGTAAGCCAGGCATCATATTTTCCCCAAATAGGTTGAAATTTGCTCCTTGAAGAGTTCCTTTAATATACTGGCTAAGCCCTTGTGCATATACACCAACTGTGTTTAGTGGTTCTATTTCAAAGCATGATTATCAGTAAAAGATATGATAAGATACGTTGTACTAGTGTACGTGTACAGTTTGAAGATCTCTTCAGAGGGAGAACAAAATTACCAGTAGTGTAAAATATATTGATCTTTTTTTCTTTCCTCTGTGCTTATATTAATATCCAGTTCTTCCTTGCTATTCTTTTCAATAATTCAAAATATGTTCCTTAATATGAAGGCGATCATTAAGGGTATTGCAAAACTATTATGCTGTGTGGTTTATACACTATAATTAGTTCAGCAGATCAAATACAAATCACTTTTACAGACTATTTTCAACAACATTGAAATACCGGCTAAATATTGAAAATAATTAAAGGAATCATGTTTAGTGTGGCATGATTAGCTAATTCACTTTACAAGCATTTATTAAAATGAATTCACATGTTATTATTCCATAGGTAGTTACACAATAGTGTTTATCCAGGAAAAATATAATGAACCAAACTCTTTGTATCCAGCCCTTCACAATTAAAATGAAGACTCCCCAAGTAATATCAATCTAGGATAGACTAATTAAGTTTGGTTTGATAACCATTCATTTCTTCTATTGCCTCTGAGCAAATTGTTTATTAGAGAAAGTTATTTTACACAAATCAAATCAAATTGGGTAAGCCATTATATTTGAGAGAAACCTTAGCCATCCGTCAATTAATCCATCATTTTCTCCAGACACTTTTGCTTAACAAGGAGATCACATTATCAACAATTTAGATATCAGATGATTAAATTATAACAGAAAATTTATTGACAGTTTTTCTAATACTTTTATTATGAGTAAATGCAAAATGCTTCCAACATATTTAGCAAGGCAAGTAGGATCGTTGTCTAAACTACAGAAACACACCAAAGAAAGCAGATTTTTCAACGTCTGTCAATGAATTGGTTTATGCAGTCTTGTATCTAGTTCTGCACACTTAACTACTCCTATAGATAACTCCGTTTGTGTCACATATGATAAACCAAGCATTGATATTTTGACATTTGAATTATCTTTTAAAATTCAACACTAACTGAACTACCTAGAATCCCATTTTGGGGAGAAATGCAACATGTAACTTCCAAGAAAAGAGGTGAGGGATAAACATACAAGCAGCATTTGCTAGCATAATTATCTGTACAATAAAAGTGTCTGTGTTGAATGTACTCTTTTTTCTCAACACTATTTCTGTCTGCCTTCTGTAATCTCAAGGAGATGTACACAAACATTTTAGCAGACGCAACAACAGTAGAGTTGTCAAAACAACTTTTGTGGGAAGGATGCTGAGGGTGGATGAGTGGGGCAGAATTTGACTAACCAGTCTGAGCATTGACTGCCGGTCTCCAATTACTAATGAATAATATACCATTACCATGTTACTTTGCTTCTGCACTTGTATTAAATAGCTTCATAATAGCCACTAATGGGCAGCTGCTTGACATTAGCTAACGCTAATAATCCATCAAAGAGGTCTAGACTAAATGGTGTTAAAGCCGAAGTGGTATTTAAGGTTATACTAACTTTTATTCAATTAGGGAGCATTTAGAAGAAAGAGATCACGATTTCCTGTGTATATATCTAGGGGAAGGTCATACTTTCAAAGTATTTTTCCAGCTATTATATTTATTGTGTATCAGAAGGAAAATAGAGGAGATTTATATTACAAATAAACTTGTAAATCATAGATGTACATTAAGTATAAATGTCAAAGTTTGTACCAAGGATAATTATATGATTAGATTAGAAAGTTGTCTGTTCATGAATAAAAACTGGATTTCTTAGTGCATATATGTAGCATTATGATGCTTCCTAAGGGGAGATACAAGGATAAATGTTGATAAAAGCATAGGTGTATATTTGTACTAAATAATAATAATAATAATAAAACTTTATTTATATCCCGCCACCATCTCCCCAACGGGGACTCGGGGCAGCTTACATGGGGCCATGCCCAGAACAGTACAATATAGCAAAATATAAAACAACATATCACAATACAATTAAACAATACAATAAATAATCATATACACTGCAACACAATATATATATATATATATATATATATATATATATATAAATATAAATATAAATAAAAAACAGGGCGGGCGGCATGAGACACTTAATTAAAACTTGGGGTGAGAAAAGGATAAGAATACAATCACGGAGACCAGGGACATAAGATAAAAACAATCTAGAGGGTAGATGATGGGGGAGTAACAAAAGAAGTGTGTAATAGTTACTCTCCGAAAGCACATCGGAAAAGCCAGGTTTTTAAATCTTTCCTGAAGGCTAAAAGAGTGGGGGCTTGCCTAATTTCGATGGGCAGTGAGTTCCATAAACGGGGGGCCACAGCAGAAAAGGCCCTCTCCCTTGTTCTCACCAGGCGGGTCTGGGATACAGGCAGTGGCGACAGGAGGGCCTCCCCTGATGATCGAAGAGATCGGGCAGGTTTATGGTAGGAGATACGGTCACGAAGGTAGGTGGGTCCCAAACCGTTTAGGGCTTTATAAATGATGGTCTGCACCTTGAATTGGGATCGGAAAGTGAACGGCAGCCAGTGGAGCTCCTTAAACAGGGGAGTAGATCTCTCCCTGTAACTCGCCCCCGTTATTAATCTGGCAGCCGAGCGTTGGACCAGTTGTAATTTCCGAGCCGTCTTCAAGGGAAGCCCCACGTAGAGCGCATTACAGTAGTCCAGTCTAGAGGTAACTAGTGGATGGACCACCGTGGTCAAATCAGACTTCACGAGGTATGGTCGCAGTTGGCGCACAAGTTTGAGTTGTGCGAAAGCCCTCCCGGCCACCGCCGACACCTGAGCCTCAAGCGTCAACGCTGAATCCAGGAGGACCCCCAAACTGCGGACCTGTGATTTCAGGGGGAGTGCAACCCCGTCCAGCACAGGTTGCCACCCAATACCCCGATCAGACGAGCGACTGACCAGGAGAGCCTCTGTCTTGTCAGGATTGATCCTCAGCTTGTTCCTCCTCATCCATTCCGCCACAGCGGCCAGGCACTGGTTCAGCATCCGAGGGGCTTCCATGGATTCAGATGGAAACGAGTAGTGGATTTGCGTGTCATCTGCGTAGAGATGGCAACGCCCTCCAAAACTCCGGATAACCTCTCCCAGCGGTTTCATGTAGATGTTAAATAGCATGGGGGATAGGATAGACCCTTGAGGGACCCCACAGGTCAATGGCCAGGGGTCCGAGCAGGTATCCCCCAGCTTCACCATCTGGGAACGGCCCTCCAGAAAGGACTGGAGCCACTGCAGAACCGTGCCACCGAGCCCCATCCCAGAGAGCCTCCCCAGAAGGATACCATGGTTGATGGTATCGAAAGCCGCTGAGATGTCCAGGAGAACCAGCAGGGTCACACTCCCCCTGTCCAGCTCCCTGCGGAGGTCATCCACCAAGGCGACCAAAGTCGTCTCAGTACTGTGCCCAGGCCTGAAACCAGACTGTGAGCGGTCCAGAAAATCAGTGTCATCGAGGAACTCCTGGAGCTGCGTG
Source organism: Anolis carolinensis (assembly GCF_035594765.1). Lineage (NCBI taxonomy): Eukaryota > Metazoa > Chordata > Lepidosauria > Squamata > Anolidae > Anolis > Anolis carolinensis. The sequence goes on from NC_085841.1 coordinate 164,139,502, forward strand.
GCAACCACCCGCTCTAGAACCTTGCCCAAAAATGGGAGGTTGGAAATTGGTCTGTAGCTGCTACATACAGATGGGTCTAAGGAGGTCTTTTTTAATAGCGGTTTTACCACCGCCTGCTTAAAGCAGGATGGAACTGACCCCTGGACCAGGGAGGCATTAATAATAGCCATAAACCAACCCAACAACCCATCTTTGGCTAGCTTAACCAGCCAAGATGGGCAAGGATCCAGAGCGCAAGTGGTCGCCCTCACAGACCCAAGAATCCCCTCCACGTCATCAGGAAGAACAAGCCGGAAAGAATCCCATAAGATCGAACAGACAGGTACCTCGGTTACCTCCGCTGGAACTACAGTTAAGCTGGAGTCCAACTCATGACGTATCTGAGCAACTTTGCCTGCAAAATGGTGCGCGAAATCGCTGCACCGAGTTGCCAAGTCATCAGGAGGCCCCTGGGTCTCAGGAAGCTGCAGGAGCTCCCCAACAACTCGGAACAACTCCGATGGCCTGTTGGCTGCAGACGCTACGCGGGCAGTCGTGAAAACTTTCCTGGCTGCTCACAGAGCCACGGAGTAAGCCTTAATAGCGGCTTTAGCCCGTGCTTGGTCAGACACATCGAGCGATTTCCTCCAGATGCACTCTAGTCCCCTCCTCGCACGCTTCATCATAGCCAGCTCCTCAGTGAACCAAGGAGTCGACGTGACTCTACGCAGCGAAAGGGGACGCTCGGGAGCGATCGTGTCAAGTGCCCTTGCCAATTCGCTGTTATAACGATCAGCCAGGACATCGACAGGATCGCCAGTCTCCAGAACAGGAAGATCCCCAAGAGACCTCAGAAGTCCATCCGGATCCATCAGCCTCCTGGGGCGGACCATCTTAATGGGTCCACCACCCCTGCGGAGGTTAGAAGCCACGGCGAAACTTAAACAGATCAGATGATGGTCAGACCATGACAATGGAAGAATATTTTGCTCTTCCACTCTGACTGTCCCACCGTCCACAATAAAAACCAGGTCCAACGTGTGTCCCGCCTGATGTGTGGGCCCAGATATAACTTGAGTCAGCCCCATGGTCGTCATGGCAACCATGAAATCCTGAGCTGCACCTGTCAAAGTGGTCTCGGCATGAATGTTAAAGTCCCCCAAAACTATGAGTTGTTGGGAGACCAGGGCCGAATTGGAGACCACTTCTGCTAGCTCGGACAGAGAGACTGCTGGGTCGCGGGGTGGACGGTACACCAGCAGAATCCCCAAGCTGTCTCGGGCTCCCACCTTCAGGAAGACACACTCAAACCTCGGAGACTGCGGAACGGCGCATCTGATCAGGGCGATGGACTGCCGAAAGATCACCGCGACTCCTCCTCCCCGCCCCCCAGCCCTGGCCTGCTGATGCACCCCGAAACCTGGTGCGCACAGCTGGGTGAGATTCACACCACCCTGCTCGTCCAACCACGTCTCAGTGATGCATGCCAGATCCGCCCCCTCATCCAGGATCAAATCCTGGATAACAGCTGTTTTACCGTTGACGGATCTGGCGTTCAAAAGCAGGACCTTAAGGCTGGGAGGTCTGTCCTGAAGACTACCACACCTATTCCTCTCCAGGGTCGCAAAAACTCTGTTGCGCTTCTCCCTGGGTCGAAAGTGACTAAACACTTAAAATTCAAGGTAACCCATTTCCCCCCTCTTTTTTTTTAAAGAATAGCAACCATGCTTGCTATTTTGTTTTTTCTTCGTGTACTCTGTGAATGCACACTAATGGAGAAGGCTGCGCCTGCGCAGGCTCCAACGGATAGTCTTCCAAGCTAAAGTTTGAAATTTGGCGGTAACCCTGCCCCTCTCCCCAGAGGGTATAAAGGGCGCCCTCCGCGCTCGCTCTCCAGTTCCTCTTTTTCCGCCGCAAAGCTCACTTTGGACTCTTTGTTCTTATGTCGACCACGCGTTTTAAGTGGTGCACTCAGTGTGCCGCTAAGATTCCAGATTCCGACGGTCACGCTAAGTGCCTTTTCTGCCTCGGCGAAAGCCACGTCGTCGGTACCTGCCGCTTTTGCCTGGCCTTTACAGCTCAGGCCCGTAGAAATAGAGCTGCGAGACTCCGCGCAGCTCTCTACGAAAAAACTCTTGCTCCTGAGGCTTCTACTTCCACCTCGGCCTCGATGGCGTCCAGGCCTGCTCCGTTGGTATCATCCAAAACCTCGAAAACTTCGAGACCAAAACCGGCCAAACCGCCCTGCACGGTGACCACCGCCACGGTTTCCACTCGGTCGGGCAAAATGGGCCCTTCATCGACTTCGAGTTCGGTGACTTCGGCCATTTCCACTCGATCCCGCCTAGCTTCGCCGCCATCTTCTTCCGCCATGATTGCCTTCAAGAGGGCTCAGGAGGAATCCAGACGGGCCCAATCTGACTCGGCAGCTGTGTGCCCGATCCCTCTGATGCCGGGAAAATCGCTGAGGGTCGCGTCAAAGCAACCTCCAGCAAAGAAACGAATGATCCAGAGGTCATCCTCCTCAGCGTCTTCGAAGAAGGACGTCCCCTCCTCTGTGGCCTCCTCTAGGAGATCTTCTCCTATCCAACCAGCACAACGCCTCCGCTCCTCTTCCTCTCCTCATGGTCAGTCCTCGGATGCGGACGCTCAAGCCTCCCCCGACCGGTCGGTCAGGACAGTTATTAAGGCTCCCCAGCCAGCACCATCTCGTCTTCCGGCTCGACAAGAGCTTTTTCCCCCGGCTCAAACACCCGAGAGGGGTAGACAAATGACGCGCTTAGCCCGTGCTGCCCAGGCTTCCGCGTCCAAGGGCGTTCGTCCACAGCCGGCTCCCGCTGCTCTTGAGGTGATACCTCATCAGGACTCTGCGCTTGTTTCGCCTCCCCGGTCCCCTCAAGGGCCCGAGGAGGATGACCCCGATATCGAACACCCCGAGTCGATCCTCTCCGCCTCCGTTGTCTCTCTCGGTCTCGACCTCTCCCCGCCTCACGACGCCTACGAGGTCGACCCACCTTCCCCGACGGATAATATCCGGGCTTTCTCCGACCAGATGGTCAGAATGGCAGACGCTCTGGGGATGGAAATTAAGTAAACCTCAAAAGCTGTTACCGACCCCGTTTTCAAGAGGGTCCAAGCTCAAGCCCCGCCAGCCACCTTGCTGCCTTTTCTTCCATACCTCCTGGACGTAATCCAGGCATCTTGGAAGACTCCATCTTCGATACCTCCAACCTCTAAGAAAATAGAGGCCTGGTACCGAACCGACGATGAAGCCTTGGAATGGCTCAAGCATCACCCCGACCCAAACTCCATGGTGGTAAAGGCCTCCCAATCGTCGGGTCGACAGTCCAACTCCCCTGCCGACAGGGAAGGTAAACGATTCGATGCGGTAGGCCGCAAGCTGTACTCCGGCGCTCTCCTCCTTGGCCGCATGGCGAACTACGGAGACTGCATGGGCGCTTATCAACAGATCCTCTGGGAAAAAGCCCAACCTTTCTTCGCCAAACTTTCTGACGAAGACCGGTCAGTCCTTTCGACCCTCCAACAGGAGGCGGACTCCCTCGCACACCACCAAATTCAAATGGCTAAACATACTGGCGATACCGCCGGAAAAATGATTGCCCACGCAGTTGCGATCAGACGGCATGCATGGCTTCGGTCCTCAGGACTCTCTTCTTCCTCTCGACAAGTGATCGAAGACCTTCCTTTCAACACCCAGGGCCTTTTCAACTCTGGTACTGATGACAAACTGAAGTCCAATCATGACTTCAAGATCCTCGCAACAAAGTGCGGGACCGATCAACCTCAGGCTCAGCGGACCCGATGGTTCCCGCAACGGTACCGTCGCTACCCTCAGCCTTTTCGTCACCAACCGTTTCGACGCTCGTCGAGCTCGAGTCACCACAGTCATCAGCAACAACCTCGCCACCAGCATCAGATCCCGAAAGGTCGGGGCAAGGGTGCTGCAGCTATGCCACAACCCCAACGACGGGCCTGACGCCCACTCTCTTGGGGACTTTTCTACCTTCACTACTACTGCCACTGCCATGCCTTTCCTAGGCTCCGACCAGAACCTTCCTCTCTGCTCTTTCCTTGATCGCCTAGATCCTTTCTACCGCGAATGGGAGTCTATAACCTCAGATGCCTGGGTTCTTCGCATTGTCAGAGACGGCTATGCCTTGGAATTCGAAACTTTGCCCCCCACGGGTCACATCCTCCACACCGACCCTTCACCAGAAATATGCTCCGAGGTCGACTCCCTTCTGGCGAAGGGCGCACTCCAGCCTTCTCCTTCCGAGCAGGACACTCGAGGTTTCTTCTCGAGATACTTTACGGTTCCCAAAAGGGGCGGAGGACTTCGGCCTATCCTCGACCTGCGAGCCTTAAACCTCTTCATTCTGCCTTCAAAATTTCGAATGGTCTCGGTGGCCTCCATTCTCCCGATGCTCCGACACGGAGACTACTTTGCCTCTATAGACTTACGCGATGCGTATTTTCACGTCTCGGTACGTCGATCTCACAGATGCTTCCTTTCCTTCAAACTCCTCGGACAGTCTTACCAGTTCACAGTTCTCCCTTTCGGCCTCGTCACGGCCCCAAGGGTCTTTACGAAGGTGGTCGCCGTGGTGGCAGCGCACCTAAGAAAACAGGGCATAATGGTCTTTCCTTATTTGGACGATTGGATGATTGTCGCGTCCAACCCCTCATCCCTTCAAAACCACGTCTCTCAAGCTCTTTCTCTTCTACAACGGCTGGGCCTTCAGTTGAATGTCTCAAAGTCCCAACTCCTCCCGGCCACAGAAATCCGCTTCATCGGAGCTCTCTTCAACTCCATCGCGGAAACCGCCTCCCTACCGAAGGACAGGTTCCTAGCCCTTCAACAACACCTTTCTCTCCTCCTCCGCAACCGCAGGATCCGAGCCCACTCTGTCCAGGTTCTTCTGGGTCACATGGCCTCCACAGTCATGGTTACTCCTTTCACCAGACTACGTCTCAGACCTCTCCAAAGATGGTTTATAGACTCTTTCAAACCCCATCGGCATCAATGTTTCTCACAGTACCGAACCAGGTTCGCCTCTCCCTTCGTTGGTGGCAGAACCCAGCGAACGTTTGTGTGGGACTTCCCTTCCATCCCTCCCTCCCGTCAGTCACCATCACGACCGATGCCTCCAATTTTGCGTGGGGAGCCCACATGTCAAACCTCACCGTCAGGGACCTTTGGTCCATCCAAGAGAAGTCTCACCACATAAACTTTCTAGAACTGTTATCAGTCTTCAAAGCCCTCCGGGCGTTTGCTCGCTTTCTTCCCCACAAGACTGTTCTGATCCAAACGGACAACGTAGTAGCTATGTACTACATCAACAAACAAGGGGGTACGGGCTCGAGAAAACTGATGGCTCTCTCGATGGACATTTGTCTATGGTGCATAGCGAGACACATAACCCTGTCGGTGGTTCACCTTCCGGGGGCTCAAAACACGCTAGCAGACTCTCTAAGCAGAATAACAACCTCCCCCCACGAGTGGCGTCTCGATCCCGAAATCCTGAAATCCGTCTTCGACGATTGGGGCTGGCCAGCTCTGGACCTTTTTGCCTCCCCCTCGAACGCTCAACTTCCCCGCTTTGGAGCGAGACTACCTCCAAACTCGACTCCGGGCTGTCTCGGAGACGCGTTTCTCCTCGACTGGACTCTCAAGCCCGTCTATCTTTTTCCTCCCTTCCCTCTCATCTCGAGGGTAATACAGAGACTCTATCTAATGCCAACATCGGCCATCCTGATCGCCCCTGCATGGCCACGCCAGCCGTGGTACCCAACTCTACTCCGCACTCTCCCAACTCTCCCTCATCTACTATCTTCACAGAGGGGACAGGTCCTCCACCCCGACGTCCCGTCCCTACACCTGACTGCCTGGAGGATACTTCCTTAAATTCTCTCCACCCAGACCTGCAGGCGATCCTTCGTGCCGCCCATAAACCGGCCACGTCAAAGGCCTATGCTTACAAGCTTGCAAAATTCCAAACTTTCCTTCGGGACCGACACGTCGATCCCGCCTCTACTTCGATCCCGCTGGTCCTGGACTTCCTACTTTCTCTTGCGGATCGTCAACTCTCTCTGGCCTCGATAAAATCCTATCTTGCTGCTCTCTCCTGGCATTTCCAACGTCAGGGACAACCCTCTCTCTTTTCTAACAACCTCATTAAGACCTTTCTTTGAGGTTACAACAACCTGCACCCTCCAGTTCAACCTCCGACTCCCGGATGGAGCCTCGAACTCGTCCTTTCTCAACTAGCTTCAGCTCCCTTTGAACCTATGACCTCCGCAGACCTTCACCTTCTCTCTTGGAAGACTGCCTTCCTAATCGCTATCACCTCTGTGCGCAGGCCTTCGGAACTGGCTGCTCTTCGGGTGGACGAACCCTACCTCCGTTTCCACCACGACAGGGCTGTTCTTCGCCCGGACATCACCTTCCTACCTAAGGTGGTCTCTGCTTTTCACCTTAACCAGGACATAATACTCCCTGCTTTCTTTCCTAATCCTTCTTCTTCTTTGGAGCGGAGACTTCATCTCCTGGATGTCAGGAGAGCCCTCCTTTTCTACAAGGACAGGACTAAGGACATACGTAAGTCACTTAGACTGTTTGTGGCTTATGCTACCCATAAGCTGGGCGAACCACTTTCTTCTCAAAGACTCTCACACTGGATTGCTCAGATTATCGAACTCGCTTACCAGCTGGCTAAACGCCAACCCCCCTCTTCGATCCGCCCTAGATCAACGAGGGGCCTTTCCACCTCTACTGCCTTCCTGAGGGGCATCCCTCTCGACTCCATCTGTCGAGCGGCTATCTGGTCCACTCCATCCACCTTTGTTTCACACTACAGGATGGACTCAAAGAACCTCAAGGACTCGGCCTTTGCCAGGTCTATCCTTTCCTCCTGCCTTGCCTAACGTTATTTGCCTTACTCAAAACCAGTTTTTTTTGGTTATCCTTTCTTACAAGTTGACCGCTGTCATTCAGCCTTTATTTACACGATATGTTCATGGGTTCATTAACGTAGTGCTTGTGTACTATACTTACCCACTGCACTGAAATGTATTTCATGAATACCTCTACCTCTGTTTCAAGGAATCGGTCTATACTTACCTCTGTAATTTCTTACAGACTATCGCTTACATACAATGTTGTGATTGTGTTCTGGGTCCTAATAACAAGGATCGGTTTCTTTGCACTATATGCTGTTGCATCGTTTTCTTTGACTATTGCACTTGTTTTTTGTTTTTTTTTGCACCTTGTGCTCAATAAATGTGTTGTTTGGACACTAAACTTGTTATCGGGTTTGCTATCCCACCTACCTACACCTCAGCTTGCTAGTCTCCATTAGTGTGCATTCACAGAGTACACGAAGAAAAAGGACAGGTTGCTTACCTGTAACCGTGTTTCTTCGAGTGTACTCTGTGAATTCACACAATCCCGCCCTTCCTTCCCCACATGCAAACCTCTCCCTTTCTCGCTGCCTTTGCGGCGTAGGAACTGGAGAGCGAGCGCGGAGGGCGCCCTTTATACCCTCTGGGGAGAGGGGCGGGGTTACCGCCAAATTTCAAACTTTAGCTTGGAAGAGTATCCGTTGGAGCCTGCGCAGGCGCAGCCTTCTCCATTAGTGTGAATTCACAGAGTACACTCGAAGAAACACGGTTACAGGTAAGCAACCTGTCCTTTCTGTTTCTGGTAGTCAAGACATCTGCACATTCATGTTCATTCCTGTTCCTTGGATTTAATTAAGGACAACTTTCGGAAGCTGAATTCTGCAGTCAGTGTAGTGTTTTTTGCATGGCACAACAATGCAACCACAAAATGCTTACATTTTGTTGTAGGCCACATTGTATTGATCTCATTGAAGATCTGATGAGATATAGTATAGTGTGTTGAATTGGAACATCTGGGTGCTAGTCAAGTTGCTTGCTTACTCTTTTAGTGTGATCTATCTCACATAGGTGCTGTGAGGATAACATGGGTGAGAAGAGAGTTAGGTATACTGTTATGGGTACCATGGAGGAAAGGCAAGATATAATCAGTAGGCTAGCTAGCATTTCTGACTCTTCAAGCTTTATTTTCTTTGTACTCGATATACAATTAATTTGAAATAATTTGTTCTTAATGTGCCATTTATCAATCAGCTCCAGATTAATGGAGATGATCTAGCTCATGCCATCTGCTTTATCTCTCCTCTTTTTCCCTTCTTTGGTTGGATATTTTTATCTGCTACACAGGCTTATAAGGGAGCCAGAGTGGTGTAATTGTTTGACTACTGAATCAGGACTCTAGTAAGGCCAGGGTTCAATTCTTCAGTCGGCCATGAAAGCCGATTGTGTGATCTTGGCAAATCACACTCTCCTGGCCTCAGAGGAAGGTAAAGTTAAACTTCCTCTAAATAAATCTTCATAAGAAGATTCTGTGGCAGGTTTGCCGTAAGTCAGAATTGACTTCAAAGAATGCAACAACAACAACAACGAAAACTTTTATGGTAGTGTTTATTGTCTGTAAAATTAAAGGTAAAGGTTTCCCCAGATGTTAAGTCCAGTCATGTCTGACTCTGGGGGTTGGTGCTCATCTCCATTTCTAAGCCGAAGAGCCGGCGTTGTCCGTAGACACCTCCAAGGTCATGTGGCCGGCATGACTGCATGGAGCGCCGTTACCTTCCCGCCAGAGCGGTACCTATTGATCTACTCACATTGGCATGTTTTCGAACTGCTAGGTTGGCAGAAGCTGGAGCTAACAGTGGGCGCTCACTCTGCTCCCGGGATTTGAACCTGGGACCTTTCGGTCTGCAAGTTCAGCAGCTCAGAGCTTTAACACACTTCACTACAGGGGCTCCTTATTGTCTGTAAGCTACTCTAATTGATTTTGTTTTGGAAGTTAGTATTTTGTGATTAATATATTTCTTATATCTGGAAGCCACCTTCCGTATCTTTATGCATCCGACTATAATTGAAAGTCAGAGAACTAATCTTCTAAATGTAATAATAGTCTTGTGTTTCCCCAGGTATGCCAACAGTTGGAAGAATGGGGGTAAACCTGTGGTGTAAATGGATTTCAGCCATTGTTTGTATTATAATGTTTGGGATAGTCAAGGTTTGACAAATAAAAAGAAATGCAGAGGCGCAGATAGATTATTGGCAAGTGCACTTTTGGTGTGTAAGACATAAATATTCAACCTCTGAGAAAACTGCTTTCTTTTACATCTGTATCATATTTTGGGGGAGTTAAAGTAAATAGGAGTTACTTTTATGGAGAAATGGCCTTTCTGCAAAGGTAATAGCATATCCTTTTATGATCTCTGATAAATGCAGTGTCTACAGGAATAATGCTGGAGAACTACATGCTGATTTTTTGATGGCTCAAAACTCTCAGAATAAAATACCAACCCACTCCTAGGTAGTTGGTCTGGACAGCTAGTAAACAGACTCAGAAATAAATGCAAGAGATCACTTCAAACTTGGATTCATGAAACACATTTTTAAAAGGGGCCTGTGCTTCTAAAAGGAGGACAGTTTGCAAGAACGGAAGCGTGAAAGGTTAAGTTCTCGCTGCTAAGTGTAGCTCTCATATGTGCATTATCACGCTTTTAAAAAATATAATGGTCAGTGTTATCCATATTGTGCACTGTTTACATGTTTGAGTTCTTGTTTGGATTTTACTTGGTGATTTGATATTAATTTTTAATGTGAAAGCACTTAGCATTAGGAGTTTGACATTTTGTCTGACCTTAATCACCAGGAGGATCATGAGAGGTTTATTCAGTGGGAAGAGAACTGTTACAGCACTGACAAAAATGATGGGAAATAAGTAAACAGCCTTTTAAATCTTCTCCAGAAATCAATAGGGTTTAAAGATGATGGACGCTGGTATATTTTTTGTTGGATGGTTCCCCCCTCCCCCCTTTATTTTGCTGCTTAAGGACTTCAACCTTTTACGGGAAATGTCTTCTAGAAGTGTCAGCATTTTCTTTTCCTGAGCACAATGAATCACTGCTCCAAATAGAACACTCTGCATAGATCGCTACATCATTTATTACAGCAATGATACTCTTTGAGACTTATTGTGGTAATGCAGTTGATGTTTTGCAATTTAGTGCTTTGAAAAAAAATGATGTAGGCTTTCATAAACTCTAATTGTTGTATCAGCAGGACTTTGTAAAATATAAATGGACAAATTGGCGTTTTTCATTCTTTCAGGGAAATGCTTTTTCCTTTTTGTCCCCCTCTATCCTCTTAAGTCAGGTTTTCTTAAGGTCACGGATAACCTTGCTACCATGACAGTTGTCAACATCATTTAATAATGAAAGGTAATAGTTCTGAAGTAATTGAGTCATCAGCCTTTTTAACAAGAAACAGGTTTTGAATTGCCAAATAACAACCTATAGATATATATCCTGTTTTCATGAATGATTTATTTGACATTAAGCTGATGTAGAATTTCGTAATGTATCCACAAACAACAACGTTCAGACCTGAATATTCCCATATTGATTTACATCATCAATCACATGTGTGGCAGGATTATTATGTTTTAGCCAAGGCCAAATTCACTCAAAATTACCAGCTGTGTGATTATTTCAGATTAAATGTGGCTGCCATGAAATACTAATATGGGACTTTTGTGACTTTTACTTTGGTTTATGGTTTACTTTGAATAAAATGATTGACAACTACAATAGAATACCAGTGTGTTCCACACATAGTTCTAAATAAAATCGGTCTTTACATTTATTTACTAATGCTATTCTTTTGCTTTGGGGATTGTCTATGATTATTAAGATGGAATTCTTCTGTATATGCTGAGTGGAAGAATTTTAAGTTTCTTCATCAATTATTGGGACTGATTTGTAATATTCTTCTTAATTTCTTGTGAAGCATTCTGTACCTGGTATTAGTATGTGGCTGTTTAACTATCCATTCGTCCTTCTATCAATTGCTTAAGGTTCAAATGATAGCATAATAAATAGGGATCTGATCCTAAATTGTTAGGGCTGTAGGCAGTTGAGACTGTAGGCAGTTTGAAACTGAGTGACAAGGCTTAAGCTGGCTATATCAGTGTGGTCACTGGTGCAAATTTTGCATACATGGTATAAAACAGCGTGGCAATACAAGGTAAATCATTTGGATGTTATTTATTTGTTTATGCTTTTTATTAGCTGTTGCGGGCAAGTGAATACTCCTTTTTACTGGAAAAATTTGATTAAACTCCCAATTTAGGGATAGATAATAGGTAAATAGGGTTATGGGTTGATTATTTCCGAGGGTACACCTGTGCCAGCATTTGTGCCTAGATTAATCCTATTGTCTTCCTTGAAACACAAATGTGACTAAATGTCAGGAATGCAATCTCAGTTTCCACTTGTCTGAACAAGGTCAGTGGAGTAGAGCCCTAAATACCCAAAATACCCAGTGGTTCTCAACCTGTGGATCCCCAGGTGTTTTGGCCTAGAACTCCCATAAATCCCAGCCTGTTTACCAGCTGTTAGCATTTCTGGGAGATGAAGGCCAAAACATCTGGGGACCCACAGGTTGAGAACCACTGCCCTAAAAGCACCAGATCCCATCTGATCTTGGTACCTAATCAGGGTCAGCCCTGGTTAGTATTTGAATGGGAGATTGTCAATGAATATTATATAGTGTACACTATTTTTCAGAAGAAGGAACTGGTAAAACCACCTCTGAGTATTTCTTGCCTAAAAAATCCCTATGGAATTCATGGAGTCTTCAAATGTCAATGGGCGACTTGAAGGTATACACATACACACAAACAATAGAGTGGAGCTGAATATCTCTTTCTCACTTCCCTCTCTTGAGAGAGTGAAAACATATTTGCTTCAGTTTCTTTTTAGTATGAAGTGAATTGTATCTGTGCTGCACTACTCTTTTTTTTAATGCCGGAAGTGGACTTTTAAAAAAAAGTTGTAAGCAGGACATCCTGCCATCTCCTTTATTTACATCCTGTAACTTTCTGTTTTTACTGTGAGTGCCTTGCTTGTTATTTTGGAGGATCAGCCTTTTGTGAAAGACAGAACATAACTAAGTTCCCTTCTAAAATGTGTTATGTTGCAGCTTAGTAAACACAATTCGCGTAATTATGTGTCACATGCAAGAGAGCAAGGATAAAAAATGAGTGCACATATTTATAATTATTTTTTAATATTTATATTGAGATGCCTCACAGAACTCCACAAACAAGATAGGAATGTTGCTAATCATAATAATTTTGTAATCTAAGATAAACAATAAGGCAAAAGACAGCAGGAATGGCAGAATTGTTTACGAAGCCTTTGGATATTTTGTCTTTTACTAAATATGTACAGTGACTGTATTTAAGCAACAAACTCTCATGTTAATAAAGGCAGGAATGAGCCTCCTGTTTCTATATGTAGTCACTTTGTTCTTACATGCAAGTCGGGAAGTAAACCATAAAACTATAACAACAACAACTCTTTATTGATTAGTCAATTTTGACCATATCAAAACATGTGAAACATAGAAAACGTACCCACTTACCCATACATACAGTAAAACCATGTATAGATACAAAGCATCCCGGCCTACTAGCCTGCCAACCCACTCCTAGGTAGTTGTGCAAATACAGAATAAAAATATTAAAATTAAAATTAATTATCCCCTTAAGGTAAGGTTTAAGCGGGGGCAAGGGTAAGTAAAACTAGTGGCTTGTCCATAGTAAATTTAAAATTTGGATTTTGTTATTGGCATTAATATCACAGCTCTCCGCTTCCATCTTCTCACGGATGGCCAGCACTTTTTGCGTAAAAAGGGTCAGTTTTAAAATAGAGTTTTTATCTGAACCCTGTAGAAGGATGTTCAATTTCTCCTTATTCTCTAAATGAGTATGGTTCTCCAGCAGAGACTCTAAATAGAAAGATCGAATCCTGTTGTAATAGGGGCATTTTAAGAAAAAGTGTTCTGAGTCCTCCACTTCTGCATCTGCCTCATGGCACCCACAGGTTCTGTTCGTATAGGGGATATTCTGACGTCTACTTAGCTTAGACTTAATGTCGAGTTGCTCGAATCTAGCCCGGGTAAAAAGTTTTCTAATATATAGTGGAAGTGTAAAAAAGAGGTAGGTTTCCATGCCCACATTGCATTTAAATTTAGCCAGGACCCATAAAACTATAGCTCCTCACAACTTGCTGTTAATGTCTGAACTAGAAAGCTATGGGTAATGGTGCCCAAAAAGTCAGAATGTTAAACCATGGTTCTAAATTTGCTGTCATATCCTGGCTTGTGCAAATGGCTAATCATAATTTCCCAGGTGAGATGTAATAGGAAGCTCTGATTATGACTTGTGGGTTTGTTCCCTTGTTCTTTTAAAGGGATGAGCTAATGGGCATATAAAACTCACCATTTTAATCAAGGTTTGATCATCCAGAAATGGGTTGTATTTGTAACTATTTAAAATGGGAGGAATGAGAACCACCTTTTAATTGTGGCCAGAGCACTAAATGCGAGTTGATAATATACCATTTGCGTTATTATTTGCATTGTCAAACAATTAAACCCTTTAGTTTCATTGCTGCCGTTTATTTTCCGAGCCCAATTCAAGGTGCAGGTGATCACCTACAAAGCCTTGAACTGTTTGGGACCCATTTCCCTCTATGAACCTGCACGGTCTCTTCGCTCGTCAGGGGAGGCCCTCCTCTCGCTCCCATTACCCTCGCAGTCGCGGTTGGTGGGGACGAGGGAGAGGGCCTTCTCCATAGTGGCCCCCCGGCTCTGGAACTCTCTCCCCAGGGAGATCAGGCAGGCCCCTACCCTCCTTACTTTTTGGAAGAGCCTGAAAACCTGGCTCTTCCAACAGGCCTTTGGCAATTGACTTCCATAGCAAAGGATTGACCAGTTGCCCATTTTTATTTTTACCACACTTTATTCCTTTAGCTGACCATAGTCTCCTTTGTTTATGCCTTCCCCAGCACTTTAATGGGATAATGGTTTTGTATCGTCCTCCCTCCGACTGTATCTGATATTACTAGCACTTTTATGGCCCAGTTCTTTTTAGGAGCCAACCCAGGATTTTATCAAGCATGTTTGTTTTATATGATTTTATTTGTTTTATGACTTGCTTTATTGTTGATTGATTTGTTTTTATTGTGTTTTATATTGTCTGTTTTGCCTGGGCTTGGCCCCATGTAAGCTGCCCCGAGTCCCCTTGGGGAGATGGGGTGGGGTATAAAAATAAAATAATAATAATAATAATAATAATAATAATAATAATAATAATAATAATAATAATTATTATTATTATTATTATTGCTTTCAGAAAATCCCCAATTCTAGATTTAACTGGACAACACATTTTGGCTTGACTTGGTTCTTGAATTTAATAAAATGAAAACCAAAGCATTTGTAGCACTTTTATATATCTTCAAAATTAAAAAGAGCTGACAGTTTTACTGGCAGAGCAAATGTTAATGCCTGTTACATTGATGTTAGAGGACCCAATCATTTGTCAGTGTGCTATAATGCATGCAGTACATCTTCATTTTATAGGCATATAGAAATTGGCTTCATGTTTTCAAGATAAACGGGTGATCAAGTTGCAATTAACCTTTTGAACCTTACTTTGTAATAGAATAGCCAATTAGTATATATTATCAATTGCAATTGCAGTCAGTTCATCCCTGCATTAAGAGAACTCTTGTGAGGTGATATGAATGGTAATTTATTATTTTTCATCAAAACAATAAGATAAATAAAGAAAACTCCTGGGATGTGCTCAAGTAAAGCAAATTCCTTTTTATCAACTGTAACAGCAGGGTCTTTGGTTATTGCCTAGTCTCCTAATTCAAAGAACAACAAGCCTTAAACCAACATGTTATGTCAAGGACTTTCCATGTTCACTTGAGTTATAAAATTCCTGGAGATTGCTGCTGTTCAGAGCCATGTCCTTAACAGATATATTCTTCTGGCAACATAGGTATGGCTGGATAGCTTATACTGGGTAGTTCTTATTTCACCACTATCATGGGATAGTGATTTTTTATCATGTCAGAAGTGACTTGAGAACATACTGCGAATCGCTTCTGGTGTGAGAGAATTTCCCATCTATGGAAAAGTTGCCTAGGGGATGCCCGGATGTCTTACCATCCTCCTGGGAGGCTTCTCTCATGTCCCCGCAAGCTAGAGCTGACAGATGGGAGCTCATCCCATCTCGTGGATTTGAACTGGCAACCATCAGGTCAGCAACACAACCTTCAGGTCAGCAGTCCAGCCGGTGCAAGGGTTTAACCCATTGTGCCACCGTGGCTGAGATAGTGATCTAATAAATTTTTTCTTATTCTTCATAATGCCCTGTCCAAAGTTGCATAGTTTCAGCTAAATCCAACCTGTATTTTAGCATGAGCACTTATTTTAACATGTGAACCCATTTTTGTGTATTTTGTACACACATACACACACACACACACAAAGTCGTGAAATAAAAACACAATATTGTAAAATATGCAAAACTTTGAAAATCTTGTCCACGGTGAGAAAACTTGAAATTCTGCATGTTGGTGTGCAAGAACAAAATACATTATGAGTGAAGGTCTACACTCATAATGTGGAAATGTATGGCTGTCCTTTGCCTGAGTGGTGGACCTGAATTTTATATTTGCCTTCTGGCTAGAATAGGCACATGGAGCCTGTGCCTCTGAATGTACCAAATACTTCGCTGGCAACCAATAACATCCACATAAAATTAAGAGCTGGAAGAGAGCAACAGTTTGGTTCCTTCCTTTGCTGAGTGAAATCAGTGCATCTTCTAAATCAGGTCTACCCTGGGAAATAATAATAATAATAATAAACTTTATTTATACCCCGCCACCAATGGGGACTCGGGGCGGCTTACATGGGGCCATGCCCAGAACAATACAATATAACAAAATATAATAGAACAACAAATCATAGCACATTAAACAACACAATAAAAGAAAATATACACTACATTAAACAAGGTCAAAGAACAATAAAACCAAGGGCGGGCCACATGAACACTAGATTAAAACTTGAGGTGAGAAAGGAAGTAGGAGTAAAAACCACAGAGGACAGGATCATAAAGTGACGGTGCGATCTGGAGGACAAATATTGAAGGAGAGCAGCAAAAGGGATGTATGAAGTGATTACTCTCCAAAGGCACAACGGAAGAGCCATGTTTTCAGGTCTTTCCTAAAGGCTGCTAGTGTGGGGGCTTGCCTAATCTCACCGGGCAGTGAGTTCCACAATCGGGGGGCCACAGCAGAGAAGGCCCTCTCCCTTGTTCCCACAAGGCAGGCCTGAGATATTGGCAGTGGCGACAGGAGAGCCTCCCCTGATGATCGAAGGGATCGGGCAGGTTTATGATGGGAGATACGGTCACGAAGGTAGGTGGGTCCCAAATCGTTTAGGGCTTTATAAATGATGGTCTGCACCTTGAATTGGGACCGGAAAATAAACGGCAGCCAGTGGAGCTCCTTGAACAAGGGAGTGGATCTCTCTTGCAGTGGGAGAACTCGCCATACAAAAGGCTCGCAAATATAGACAGAATTTGGCATCATTATTAGTAGTACTGTATCATTTTATCTTGATGTCAAAACCCTCTTTGAATTCTTTGGCATAGTAATTTTCCTTTAGCATGACAGTAGTTCAGCTGTCTGTTTTTTATGTTAAGTACTGGTATTATCTTTGAATTTATTTCCTGGGTCTGTATTCAGACTCTGCTAATCTAGCGTGTGTGAGAAAGCCTTGTGGTCTTTGAGAGTTTACACCTTTTAGCTGTAATATTATACTTCGGGAGGGGGAGTTTAAGTCCTCTTAGAGGGTGTGGGGAGTTCCAGATTTCTTCTGAATTTTTTTTTTGTCCATAAGACATTGGATCTTGTGCTTCCTCCTTTACATTCTTGTCCTGTTCTCTCCACCAACTCATGGGTAACCAGCCATTTTTACTCCCATTATAAACCTCTCTTTTTCAGCTACTTCTGCAGATATTTCACAAGATCAACTAAACAGAGCACTTGAGAAGGAGAGATTATGAATTCCTCAGGATAAAATGGTCTGAAAAATGGCATCTTTTTTAAAAACTACAATCACCATATTCTATTTATTTATTTATTTATTTACATCACTTTTACTCCGCCTTTCTCTCCGAGGAGACTCAAAGCGGCTTACAGTAAATAGGCAAAAATTCAATGCCTAAAAACAATGTAAAAACAACAATTCATATAAAACAATCTACAAAACAACAGTTCATATAAAACAGATACCATTACAAAATAAAGTCACATTATATAAAATTTTAAAAATGTCCAAGATTAAAATCCATTCATCCAGAATCCTCAAGTCTCCGTACAGGTCATGTAAAGTCCATATTCTCGTTCATTAAAAGCTTGCATGCACAACCATGTCTTTAAGGCTTTCCTGAAGCCTAGGAGAGTTGGTATCTGCCTTATGTTGCTGGGGAGGGTGTTCCATAGCCGAGGAGCCACCACCGAGAAGGCCCTGTCCCTCGTTCCCACCAACTGTACCTGCTAGGCTGGTGGGACCGAGAGCAGGGCCTCCCCCGATGATCTAAGAGTTCTAGAAGGCTCATAGGGGGAGATACGTTCGGACAGGTAAGATGGGCCAGAACCATTCAGGGCTTTGTAGGTCAAAACCATCACTTTGAATTGGGCTCGGTAGCATATCGGCAGCCAGTGGAGCTGACTCAACATGGGAGTAGTACGCTCCCTGTAAGCCGCTCCTGTTATTAGTCTGGCTGCTGCCTATTGTACTAGTTGGAGCTTCCGAGCCGTCTTCAAAGGCAGCCCCACGTAGAGCGCGTTGCAGTAGTCCAAACGAGATGTAACCAGAGCGTGGACCACCATGGCCAAGTCAGACCTCCCAAGGTACGGGCGCAGCTGGCGCACAAGTCTGAGTTGTGTGAAGGCTCCCCTGGCCACGGCTGAGACCTGGGGCTCAAGGCTCAGCGATGAGTCCAGGAGAACCCCCAGACTGCGAACCTGTGTCTTCAGGGGGAGTGCGACCCCATCCAACACGGGCTGTAACCCTATACCCTGTTAAGCCCTGCGACTGACCAGGAGAACCTCTGTCTTGTCTGGATTAAGTTTCAATTTGTTCGCCCTCATCCAGTCCGATACAGTGGCCAGACACCGGTTCAGGACCTGAACAACCTCCTTAGTGACAGGTGGGAAGGAGTGACAGAGCTGGACATCATCTGCATACAGATGACACCGCACCCCGAAACTCCGGATGATCTCTCCCAGCGGTTTCATGTATATGTTGAACAACATATACATTCTACTGCCACATTGCTGACCTTCTTGCCCTGGTATAGTCAATGTTTCTCCAAAGATGCTGTACAAGCTGAAAAATGAGCTGCCCAATCTAACTCCAGCAAATTTTAAACTGCTGTAAATAATGCAGTTAGTATCCATTGAATCTCTGAATAGGCATGGGTCATTCTTAACTTTCACTCTGCTAGAGTGGCCAATTTCAGATTAATCCATTGACACTTTTTCTTTATTGATCTGCTTATAAATATTAAAATAAGAGAGATATTCTGGATGCTGGTCTTGAGAAATACATTTAACTAGATTCTTACTAAAAGACTTTAAGCATGCACACAGTTTTGGGAATCAGAAATGAATGACAAGACTTCTATTAGTGGTGTTTTAGAAGCAGAAATGATAATTTAGCATACCTCAAGGGCCTTTTAATAGTGTATAATTTGGCAAATATTCACACCTCATGTTTTAAATAATGAAGTCAAGAGGACAATCCTAACTATATTAAATTTATATTTGTGTGTGTGTGTGTGTGTGTGTATTATATATATATATATATATATATATATATATATATATATATATATACACAGTAGAGTCTCACTTATCCAACGTAAACGGGCCGGCAGAATGTTGGATAAGTGAATATGTTGGATAATAAGGAGGGATTAAGGAAAAGCCTATTACACATCAAATTAGGTTATGATTTTACAAATTAAGCACCAAAACATCATGTTATACAACAAATTTGACAAAAAAAGTAGTTCAATACGCAGTAATGCTATGTAGTAATTACTGTATTTACGAATTTAGCACCAAAATATCACGATGTATTGAAAACATTGACTACAAAAATGTGTTGGATAATCCAGAATGTTGGATAAGCGAGTGTTGGATAAGTGAGACTCTACTGTATGTATATATGTAAAGACAGCTGCGTTTTTTAGTTATGGATATATGCATCTATAAAGATGCTGTATAGCATGTGAAATCTGAGTGTGTGAGTTTGGTTTACTCTTGGCATGATTCACTTCCATCTAGGATTTGACCCTGATACCTTCTCATATGAAGATTGGTTTATACCTTCCAATTAAGCAGTGGATGATCCCAATCTTCATAGTTTTGAAACGTCCTTTCAATCCTTAATTATGCCTTGGATTCTTTTTTTAAATTCCAAGTTGACCTTGGTGTCAATTTTTCAGGATGTAAAACTAAATCTTTCAGTGTTTTGTCAATATTTACCTCATCAAGGACATAAACATTGGTCTCTTTGTCTGTGTGCCTGAATTGACTGGATACAGTAAGATGGCTACAAAGAAATTCATCCATATATCCAATTTGCCTGACCCAGTGGGATTTCTAAACTTCAAAATCAATATTTTTCATTATCAAGTAATATTTTGCCAACCTTTCCTCTGTTTTAGCATAATAATTTTCATGATGGGAAAACTGTTGTCCAGCAAAGGATTCTGGGAAATGTACATTTCATGGAATGGAATCTCTGGCCTTTTGATCAATTTATCCCAGCAAAAGCCTACGGTTATATGAGAATCATGGGCATTAAACTGAGATAATGCACTCTTTTTTTTTCAGTGTTGAAACTATGGTTCATGTTCTCAATAGGATGTAATGCTGGCCCACAACTCCATGTAGGGAGATTAGAGATCCTGAAAGCTATCCTATGTACAGAAGCTCTCTTGGTCTAAGCCACTTCTTAAAAATGTTGTAGACTTTGTGGGTGGAAAGCTTTGACTGGTTTCCTGTCTAGTTCTGTCTGATTTTTTTTTTTCGTGTCAGGAGCAACTTGAGTCATTTCTGGAGTGAGAGAATTGGCCGTCTGCAAGGACGTTGCCCAGGGGACGCCCGGATGTTTTGATGTTTTTATCATCCTTGTGGGAGGCTTCTCTCATGTCCCCGCATGGAGCTGGAGCTGATAGAGGGAGCTCATCCACACTCTCCCCGGGTGGGATTCGAACCTGGCAGCTTTCAGATCAAGTCACTTAGTCCACTACGCCATCAGGGGGTTTGTTCTATCTGATGGTTGTGGCTATATTGAAATTCTAAACAATTAATGAAACTTTAAGTGCCAAACTCCAGGTTCTGACACAGTAAAAGTGTCGTCAACTTTTAAACTTGCATATAAACCATGATTTTTTTCATTTTGATGCATGGGAGTTGGGCTGCATAAATTTAACATCCATTAGAGAGGAAAAATTTTAGTCACAAAGGGCCAGATCTAAAATTGTAAATGACCTGGTAGATTGTTGATAAGTGTTCATAATGTTTGTAGAACAGTGGCAAACTAAGTGTGGTTACACAGGAACTGAAGGTTTCTTCTTTCAGATCTGTACCCTTTTTTTTCTAGCTGTGTACTACCCTGTTTCCCCTAAAATAACACATCCCCAGAAAATAAGACCTAGTAGAGGTTTTGCTAAATTGCTAAATATAAGGCCTCCCCTGAAAGTAAGACCTAGCAAAGTTTTTGTTTGGAAGCATGCCCGCCGAACAGAACACCAGAGCATGCAGGATTGGTAAATGTACGTACCATAAAGTGTTGTACATGGAAATATTGGTAATAACAAGAAATTCTTGATAGGATTCACAGTTTGTCTGGTTATGCTGGTTTATGATGACAACTACTGTACAGTATATAATGTTCATTTTTTTGTTCAACAATAAATGTGAATTCTTCTTCATGGAAAAATAAGACATCCCCGAAAATAAGACCTAAAGCATCTTTGGGAGCAAAAATTAATATAAGACACTGTCTTATTTTCGAGGAAACACGGTATGTGCCATGTGTATTTCGATGGCTGAAAGTGAGAAGGAGCTGAGGAGCCTTATCACCAAGGTGAAAAAAGAAAGTGCAAAAGTTGGGTTGTAGTTCAACATAAGAAAACCAAGCTTATGGCAACCAGACTGATTGATAACTGGCAAATAGAGGGAGAAAACGTGGTGGCAGTAACAGACGTTATGTTTCTAGGCGTGAAGATCACTGCAGATGCAGACTTCAGCCAGGAAATCAGAAGACGTTTACTTCTTGCGAGGAGAGCAATGGCCAACCTCAATAAAATAGTGAAGAGCAGAGACTGGCAACGAAAGTCCGCATAGTTAAAGCAATGGTATTCCCCATAGTAACCTATGGATGCGAGAGGTAGACCACAAAGAAGGCTGAGCGAAGGAAGATAGATGCTTTTGAACTTTGGTGTTGGAGGAAAATCCTGAGAGTGCTTGGACCGCAAGAAGACCCAACCAGTCCATTCTCCAGGAAATAATGTCTGGCTGCTCACTGGAGGGAAGGATATTAGAGGCAAAGATTAAGTATTTTGGCCACATCATGAGAAGACAGGAAAGCTTGGAAAAAAATCATGATGCTAGGGAAACTGGAAGGGAAAAGGAAGAGAGGCCAACCAAGGGCAAGATGGATGGATGGTATCCTTGAAGTGACTGGCTTGACCTTGAAGGAACTGGAGGCGGCAACGGCCGACAGGAAGCTCCACCGTGGGCTTGTCCATGAGGTCACAAAGAGTCTGAAACGAATGAATGATTAAACAACAAACGGATGTGCCATTTGGTGCTGATGATATTTCACACCAGGATGGAATAATGTAGCAAGACTGGCTAGAAAGCTTAGCAGCAAGGAGCACTATATAATAACACTTTCCAGGGTCTTTTTCATGGTGGCATCCTGAATGTGAAATGTCATCTCAGGAGAGACTTGCCTTGTGCTGCTTTTAAAGGCATATTTTATTGTCCTGCATAGATTCAAGGGCAGATTATAAAATATAATCACAATGGTTTCAACAACTGTGCTTATATGCTGTATATTTTAAGGCAAGTGTTGAACTGGTTTTATTGTTCTCACCCTCTCTTTCTCCCTTCCCCCTTCTATCTTCCTCTGTGGTGGAAATGTTTGTGTTGTAATTTGATGTGAACCATCAAGAGGACAGTGTTATTGGGTAGGGTATATCAGAGCTACTCAAAGTGAGGGTCCTTGGACCAGTGCCAATCTACAAGCCATCAGCTGCCGGTCCCTGATGAGTTTTCAACAAATGAACGAACCGTTATTGCCAGTGGGCACAAACATGGTAGCATTCCCTGGCATATAGGGAGATGCCAGTCCCCTACATCAAATAGCATAAGAAGCACTGTGTTTATGTGAAATTAAAGTCTTTTTGGTGTCTGATAACAAACCATATGTGTTGATACGACATACTGCAAGGCTATTTTTTGCCTTTTAAGAGGGTAAACCAGGAATTGTGTTTCACAGGCAGCAACACATCCCTTGACCCTCTTGTCAAAACTTTCAGGCACCCATGCATTTCTGTCCTATTCTCTGTGGGAGCAATATTTTCTGAGGTGCTGCTGTCAATGACAATTGAGCCATGAACTTTCTCCTGGGTATCTGATTTGATTTTAAAATCCAATCTTTGTTGGGTTTGGTAGGACTTATTCCTAAACAAAATGGTATGTGTGTGACGGCAAATGAAGTGTCAACTTGGCAAAATTCTGTGCTCCCTGCCTGTTCCGTAGGAATGTAATGCCATTTTGCACAAGAGGGCGCACAGTTTGTGTCTCATAGTGCTTTCCATTAAATTCCCCAAACCTGCATTGTTTTCAATACAACATAGTACTTTGGTGGCTCAGATTATGCAATTACCGGTCCTTCGTACTGGAAGCACATTCCAGTTATTCTGACACTTGTTCTCCAGTGTTCCTGCCCATGACTTCTAACTGCCTAAGCACTTACAAATAATCATTTTGAAGACAAGCGTAATATTGTGTTATTTTTTACCCAGCATGGCAGCATATGACAGAAAAATCTGCTGTTTCTGCATTGTGTAGTTTTTGCATTTTGAAGTAAAGTACTGTGAGCATTAATAAGACATTTAAATTCATTATGGTGAAAAAACTCTCCATTTAAAAGCAACGATTGTATATAATGTCTGCCATAGCAAACTGTCTGGCTGCAAAGCATTTCCTTTATCTCTGTGTAGAAGAGTGCTAGAAAACATGTATAAAGATAGCGGGAGTAATGAGCAATACAGTCGAGAGGAGTGATTTATGATACCGATTTCTGACAGCTATAGTGCTGAGATTCCCAGGGTATGTGATCACTGTGTTAGCATTCTGACAGCTCAGCATTTAGAACATTATGGTAATTTATGCCGCGTACGCTGTCACCTGCACTGTCAGAGTTTCTCTTTAATGATGGTGTAACTATTTTGTTTGTTTGTACTGCATTCTTTTCATTTGGCTAATGCCTTCTCATTAGATTCAGCTTGGAAAATGAGAGTAATTAAGTGCTTCCTATAGCTCAGATGCAATGATTAAGTTGCAGAGCTGCTGCTGGTTATGTCTAGCCATTTATCTCTATTAATCTGAGAATAATCAAGATGATGAACACATGTAATTTTTGTTAATGTTCAATAGATGAAATTTATAGTTTCTTAATCAAACCCAAATAGTGTGTGCATGTGTGTGTAAAAGTTTTATCATTGTTGTTTTAGTGTTTTAAGCAAACATACAATTATCTGTACAGTTATAGTAGCAAAGACCTAAACAGCTTTCTGCAATCAGTTCAGCAGTTTTGAGGCCACTGAATGTATTCAAATCTGATAGTTATAAATAAACCATTGAGTGCATTTGTACTTTGTTCTCTTGGGTGTTTGTCAGTATTGTTTAAGAATACTCTTTAAATTTCAGAATGTTTTGTTTTTCCGCATCACTTCTTTGCACAAATTTTCTCAAAAGTTTTTAATGCTAAAAGTCTTTATTTCTTAAGAAATATATGTATAAAATCTGTGTGTGTTGTGTAAAACTAAAAAAAATATCATTTTAATGTTTCTCAGAAGTTTGTAGACCTGAGTCCACTTGAAATGATAGAACTTGGCTGTGTTATGCTTTGTAACCTTCCCATAGTAATGATGACTGAGAAAGAGAAATTTCACACATTAAAATATATCTGGGGGAAGTAAAGGCAATGCAAATGAACTTGGCTTCCTTTTTTGGTAGGTGTGGCAAACGTTTTAATGGAACCTACATGAGTGTCGAATAAGCAGTTCTGATTTGGGCTTTGTTGGTGTGCAAGTAACTTTCCACACATGGTTCTAATTGTGTGATAATGTTATGGCAACACATACATTTTCTTTTGAATGACAGACCTTCAGCTACATCACATGCTGCCTTTGATATTCATGAGTCCTGAAGGAAGTCAGAAGCACGAACTGAAAGGCTGCTGTTCAAAAATGCAGGTCTGAAGCTCCCACATGCACCAAAAATGATCTGTCTGGTTCTTTCAGACCAATTGCTATCTGAATGCTCATGAGAAATTAGTGACAAATCTTTGAACCTCTATCAAACGTATTGTTTGATAGTTTTTTTCTGCATAAATAATGAATTTCTGGATTTAACTACTATAAACATAACACAAGTGGTCAAGGTTATGATCCATATGTATATAATATGATATAGTATAATGTTTGTTGTTGTTTATTTGTTCAGTCGTTTCTGACTCTTCGTGACCTCATGGACAAGCTCACGCCAGCGCTTCCTGTTGGCCGTGGCCACCCCCAGCTCCTTCAAGGTCAAGCCATATAATGTGTAATGTACATTAGGAATATTTAGATTCTATCGACCAAACAGCATGGAACTATAATTTCTATATCTTGGAGAGCTGTTGTTCTGCCTCTTATCAGTTCTTGTTTCAAGGCAGTTTTGAGCATTTGGGACTGTATCCCTTTGATGTTGTTATGACAGTATAACGATGCCAGTGGAAATAAAGCATTGGAGAAATAGGCTACCCAAAAAAGGTGCAGCCTCTAGTAGCTCTTCTGTCTCTAATGAAGTGTGGATTCTGTAATACAGAAGACTGGTGGACTGCTTTGGATTATAGAACTGTAGAATCATAGAGTAGAAAGATACCACAAGGGCCATTGAGTCTAACCCTCTGCCATGGCCTCCTGATGTGTTTTAATTGTCATTACAAGTTAGTATGGATTTGTGCAGGAAATACAACAGATAGATGGACTTGTTTTAATTAGTGATTATATCTAGCTCTGTATGTGTGTTTGTACACTTGATAGCATGAATGATTTTAAATATTGGCTCTTTTTGCAACCTACTGGAGGCTGTATATATGTTCAGAAAACCAGCCACTGCCAAAGTGAGGAGTAACACTTGTCTGAGGAGGAAGCTCCATGAAAAGTTTCTTGGCTTATATATTTTCAGATAAGTGATGCAATAGCTATTCTTACACTACTCTAAGCCGAAGCATGTTGATTGTGATTGTTCAAAGATTCAAAGATTGTATATAATAATATTTAAGTATGAGATCTTTCATCTTGAGATGGCAGCTTCAATCACAAGTGCTAATTGTAGCTGATGGTTCATGGCAAAACATATATTATCATTTTTGTATTTTGATATAAAATCAGGAACTTTTGTAAGAAAATGGCTATTAGTATTTTACCAGACTTCTTAATTTGGAGGAAAATCCCTTTTTCGAATTTTTAGAATTTTTTAGAAGTTAGGTTACTGATTGCCTTGATTTTGCCGACTGATCCCTATTCAAATAGAATTTTTTTACTTCATTAAACATTCTTTTGTTGGAATATTTTCCAGAGGGCAAGAGTATCCATATTGTTTCTAGAAACAACATTAAAGAATAATTACTAGTTGTGTAGGGCCGTCATTGAAAATTCCATAAATGGTGGGATCATTTCTCCAAGAAAAGGGCTGAGAGTGGCCAATGATGGCTGCTGGGCTTTCATTTTTCTGTGACTGGTAAATGAAACGAATGCAGCCTCACCAAACTACATGACTAATGACAACCTCTAGTGGCTTCTGCAATCAAAGATTAATTTGCTTTATCAAGTTTAAAGAATAGTAGGTGATAAATCATGTCAGAAACAAATAATCAGTGGCAGGCTGATGTTCTTTTGCACAGTGGAGGACAGGTGCAATGGAGAATTTGTCTCCCCTGGATGGTTAATGTTATTCCTTCATGCTTGTGCTGAGTTCTAATTTATATTATGTTGGTTTTCAAATTAGACAATATCCTGTGTGGAACCAACTGTTGTGTGGAATTAACTAATTTGAGAAAAAAAGAAATTGTCTCAAAACCAAATACATTTTCAAATGTGCTTGCTTTTATTTCCTGGGATTAAGTGACTATGCTTTTAGAGCAAATTGAATTTCTCTTCGATAAAAGTGTATGTTTCTGCCTGTCTTGAGGAAAGGGGAGGAGGAATTTGAAATAGAGGGTGCCTATATGCACATAGAATAGTTGTTCTTTTAATTATCAAAGAAAGAAAAGTGTTTGGCTGGTGAACATATAAGTCAAAGCATGTATATGCTCATTAATGCTGCAGTCCTAAAATGTCTATTCAAAGTTTTCCCTATTAATAGCAGTAGAAACTAATGCCAGGTATCATAGTAACCTAAGGCTTTTACTTTTGAACAAACTGCTTTGCCTTCCCTCAATTTTAGTAGGAATGCACTTGACAATTTCTAGTTGAGTTCACTGTTAATTTCAAGGTTAACATTGGGATGGCTAGATAGAATAGAATAGTTGTTTTCACCCTAGAAATACATGATAATAAACAGCAATTGACTTTTGAAGCAAGTAGTCTGTTTAGGTTTCAATCACATACATGTGGGAACAGTCAAACACATTGGGACTTATTTCAAAATAAATGTGCCTGTTTTGAACACAGAGTCATATATGTAATACTGTATTTTATATGTTGTGTGGCACCATTGTGTGCTATTTGTAAGCCGCTCCGAGTCCCTATGGGAGATGGTGGCAGGGTATAAATAATTTTTTAAATTATTATTATGAACAACAATCTTCCCTCCTCTCTTATATTTTCAAAGATATACAGCAAAGTAGAAAATGTTGAGGTGATAATGCAGGCTAATTCTGGGAATCTGTCAAGTGATGACAGAGAGCCAGGAATCATCACTTCTTATTTATTTATTTAAAACATTTATATTCCGCCTTTCTCACCCAGAAGGAGACTCAGGGCGGAGCACAACATATATATGACAAGCATTCCATGCCGGGACATAAAATAACTATAAATATACACAAACATTAAAATCAGTTATATCTACTTTAAATCAGCTGTTGTCTTGACTTCTGTCTGCTGTTTCACATGATGAGATGATAAAGACGCATTTAAGACACTGTTGCGATTGGAGCACTGAGAATCTCTGTAGTGAACCAAATGCGGAGCAATTGCTCTTGCAGAAAGGCAGAAATGGTGGAAATGGTCAATTGCATTCCTTGTTAATATTTAAGTGAAGTAATGCCCTTTTTCTCACTGAGTTGTGCCAGGAAACGTCAGTCTGTCCTGTTAGCAGCCAAACATTTAAGTGAGGCAGCCATTATAATACATAAATGTGATCCAAGTGAAAAGAAGATGTTTCTCCCCCTTCCTTTGTTTTCAGACTGATGTAATCCTAAATGCTTATATTGCAGTATTTCTGAATCAAAGCTCTTCCATTAAATCTGATATTTTTAAAAAATATATAGAAGTTGAATTATTTATTTAGTGTTTTATAGAGTGTATTTTCTATTATCTATTTGTAGAAGTGAGTGAATGCATTGCTGTTGTTGCTTTTTTGCAGACATGTCTGCTTTTCCCCACAGTCTGACCCTGTAAAAGAAAAATGTCAACTTGCTATGAGTCTGCTATTATAATAGCTTTCTCTTGTTCTTTCTCCTGGAATTAAATGTGTATAATCTACATAAGACTATTTCAAAGCAGGACACTTGGTCCTGTCATTAGGCAAAACTCCTGATAGGTCAATTTGATGAATGACTTCAGTGCACTCTACAATATCCCTTTTTACTTTTCTTTAATTAAATTGATTTTATTTCTTTAGATGAATTTTGCCAGAAGTTAGCTGTGTAAGGACTTTTAATAAGAAAGTTGTGCATACAGAGACACACACTCACTACTTGGAAAACGTAGACTTACATGAATTTTTTTTCAAAGAAAGTTTGTTTAGAGGTATGTGTTGTTGCAATGCCAAGGTCAATAAAGTATACAAAATTGTGTCAAATGCAATGCTCTATCGGCCATAGTATGTAATATATATGTTCATGTTGTTTTAACCAATGGTAGTTTGAGTGTGATGACTGGCTAGACAACTGCTTCAAGCACAGCAAAACACCCTTGGATTCTTCTGTATTTATGTAAGATCTTGGGATATCAGGGCTATCCATTGTTATGAGATTTTTTTTCTTCCTATCTCTATCATCTCTGCTGATTGTATCCACAAATCCAGATGTAGGAAAAATAATCCCTCATTCCTCATATTTTATCCTGTTCAGCACAAATACTTTGGATGGAGAAATTTCTCAGGCTTGAAATAAAAGAGTAGCATTGCTAGTCATAGATCCATTACAAACGAAGAGAACATCTTCAAAGGTCTTTAAATATTATTCTTTGACTGCCTAAGTCAAAACTGAGCCCCTTCAGCCTGCCACCCTCTCTAGCTATTACTGCTTGCAGTTGGTCTTTCCCTCCATTAAAACATCTGGAACAGTATCGCCAATGCAACCTGGTTATTATCAATTGCTTATCTCAGTCATACCACAGAATTAGACCTTCTCCTCACCTCAGGAAAAGATTTTGCTCTAAGTTCCAGGTGCATGTGCTCAGAGAAAGGATTGCTACACATGTGGAGAAAGGGCTTAGAGCACATCTTCAAACCTGCAGTCGTCTTATTCCAGTACTTCACAGCTTTTGAGAGGAATGTAGACCTGTGTCCTATCTTGATTTGAAAGGTTTCAATTGTTACATGAGTGCAGAATGAAAATTTTCTTCAGTCCCCAAATTTCTAGCATTGTACAAAGTGGGATGCTAGAAATTGTACAAAACCAGCAGTGTTATATTTGCTGTGCTCACATTCCTTTAATAACTCTGCCTGCCCTTTTCCTTGGATGCCTAATTTGTATTTCTAAATGCTTAATTGCTGTTTTAAATTGTTGTAATACTAGAAATTTGGGCATGAAAGGAAAAATTGGGGGTTGGAACTAGGTTTCTTGTTTAGGAAGAGGCAGTGACCTCATTTTGATAGATGATAGATTCTTCCAGTAAAAATTCACTTTGCAGAAGAGGACAGTGTCTTGACTCAGTGAACTGAGTTTCCATGTTAGTAGATGAGCAGTCCTTCTCCAACAGCATATTTTACAACCTTGCTTCAAATATTTGCAGATAGATGTCTTTCCATCAGAGTATAGTGATATCTGCACTGTAGCAGACATTGCAGAAGAGCAGTCATTTTATGCAATTCTATCTTTATTTGTAGTCAATTTGTTAGTAGCCATTTTTTTAGTCAATGTTTTTAATATATTGCGATGTTTTGGTGCTAAATTCATAAATACAGTAATTACTACATAATGTTACCATGCTTTGGGCTGCTTTTTCTGTCAATTTGTTGTAAAACATTTTTTGGTGCTTAATTTGTAAAATCATAATGTCATTTGATGTGTAATACCTCCTTATTATCCAACATTTTTGCTTATCCAATGTTGTGATACCGGGGGAGGGAGTGTGGAGGGGTGGAGTTTTCAGTCCTCTGCAATAGGAGTAAATCTAATAAGTTCTTTCAGTTCTCCCATTTAACTTACATAAGAATTTTGAAGATCACAAAAATATTATCTGATGATCCAAGGCTAGACCTAAGCACTAAAATTCCTGATTTGATTGACTGATCATTCCATGGTGAGTGGCTTGTTTGATTCAGCCATGTCCTTAGAATTCATCTGAAATGTATCCTTTTCTCTGGGTCCCTCTGAATCTTGTCCACCACCACCCCAGACTGGTTAATTGCTCCAGATCCCATCAAAACATGTTTACATAAGTGTTGGAAGTTTGTGAAAGTATTCACCTGGTGTCTCTCATCATCTGGCATATTTTGTTCCTGGGATTAAATGAGTTATCTTTGAGACATAGACATAGCTGTTTTCACTTTGTTTGTATTGGTCATCTGTGTGTTCTGTGGTTGTGTATGCTAGCAGCAATTAAAAAGGAAGTAACAGTTAATTTGTAGTAGTATAAATCCAGTCCTTTCATACCCGAGCGTTAATCTAAAACCAATACCAGTTATGTTGCTGCTGTTGCTCTCTCTGAAATATTTTTCGAGCTCTCTTTGGCCCCTTCTGCTTTGCCATATAACTAAGCCAAAATATCATATATAACTAAGTCAAAATATCAGATCAGATCATAGAACATTCTATTCCATTAATTTGTTTTATTTGATAAGATGGTTGCCATGTTCAAACCTTCTTCATTCATTGCTGTTGCTGCTGATATTTCAAGGAATTGGGTAGAAAAAGAGGACACAATATGATTCCAGCAGCACTGAGTCGGACTTCAGTGCTATGATCAAAGCCCTGTAACCTTTTACATAATGTAAAAATATGACAGCATATTACAATGGATCCCATGGGCCCAGCTGATTGTATAGTACATATGACACCCTTACTTTGGCAATGCAGTTGCAAAAGAGTTTTTCTTCCTTTCTTGTGAGGCCAGTTATTTGCAAGTAATATTGATCCATATCATGGAATATGATACCTCTCAGGTATAATGTATGTTTTTACAATGTGAGTTGGCCATAACACTGTTGGTTTATAGAGGAGAGTAATTTGAGTTCCATACATGAACTCTTAAATTAATGTAGCAAAATTCCATCTGGAGCATTTCAAATTGGCTCCTTTCCATATTTTAGGAGGTAAGCAGTAAGCCTGCCTTCCCTTATTTTAGGTATTTAGTTTGTCAGGCTGTGTGGGTTTTGAAACATGAGAGAGACTGATGTGCAATGGATTTAAGAGTTAGGGAAGCATTTGCAAGTCAGGGATGAAATTTTAAACTGGGACAGAAGTAAGGGAGAAGAGGGAAGGGAGCATTTGTAAAATATTTGACTACCACTGCAAACTGATGTTTGTACTAAAGTGTGGCAAGCATTATTACATGTTTAAAGCAATGAAAGTCACTCTCTCTCTTGGGAGGCCTGGAGGGATGTGCTTTGCCCATTGCCATAAATGCTTACCCCATCATAAATACTTATTCTCAAATTTTTCAATTAGAAGAGTCACCATTGATACTAACAAGTGAAATATTTCTTAACATTTGTGAAAAATTAAATAAATAATTTAGTTACTGGTAATATTTTTTGAGATCTGCAGCTAATTCTATTTCCCCACCCCATATATCTTTTCATTTTAGAACATGATTTTCAATAACCAAGGACTTGTTAAGGAACACAATTTCCACGTTAGAGTAGAACGTACTGTATGGTTATTTGATAGCTCAGGAGGTGCATTTAGAACATTAATCTTCACATCTTTTGGATCTGTGCAAGGACTGAATAACTTGTTAAACATTATTATAGACTTTTTTGAACTGCCATAACTTTCAAAAGCAGTTTGCAATGGAAAACTAAAAGTATCTATTTAGGAAAACTCATTTAAAGTCCCTTTGGATTTCAAAACCAATATGTTAGGGTTTTTGGTTCATGACTGTTGGTTTCTGTTTCTTCTCCCCATCTCTGAATATTTTTCCTCCTTCCAGTAAAAGCAGTGTTTATTTCCAAGCATTTATTTGATTCAACTAAAGTTACCTCTGCTTGTCATATGCAGGAACAATCAACTTGGATGTCTAATCTGAAGGAGACTTCTGCTTCTGATTGTTAGTTATCAGGTCCTTTGGCAGAGGTTATATTTATATTTATTTCCCATTGAATTGCTCAAAACTGTGCCTAAACATGGTAATACCAGGGCAATAGGAATGGGGGCACTGTTGTACTCAAAGTGGTTCATAGCCTCGTCCGGTCTTGTTGAAATATTCATAGAATACTGTTAAAATCCTCCAAGTGTCTTCTGAAAGTGTTATTTTTCAAGTCGGAAAGGGCTGCTTAGAATTGTTTCCATTGTGATCTAAAGTGAATATTATAAAGAAATCTGGACTTCTTGGACTTTATAGAATATTCCCAACTGTGTAAATATGCAGTCTTCTTAATATTACTTAATATGTATAGAGTACTTCATTTGAAGTTATAAATTACTAAAACAATAAGGAATACTATGTAAATGTGGGTAGTATATCAAGAAAAGGCAGTTTCCAGGAAAGCAAGTGAAATAAAAATGCAGTTATTATATGGCTTGTGAGAGCCTATACTACATGAGTATGATGTAACGTTTTAAAGTTTATTACAATTAGAGTATGTGTATTTGTATATATGAAAACACACACACATATACATACACAAACACATACATTTTAAAGATGCACTTGAATGTTATTTCCTGTTCAAATAAAGAAAATAGCCTTTGATTTATTAGATTTTCTTTGTTTTGACTCAAAATTTTATTGGAACGTTATAAATAATGTTAGTTTAAAAGTGTGTGGTTTAGTCTGCATTTGCCGCATGTCCATATCTCTTTTTGCTGCTGTTGATACTATTTGTTACTGAAAATGTTTTTGAATTACTGTATATGTTTTTTTTAAGTGCAGCAGAAAAATTAGTATTCTTTTGATATACTAGACAGATTAAATGATACCCCCCCTTAAACATGGCAGATCCTGAAAGACAAATTATTCAAGTTTTGTGGCATCTTTAAATCAATTACATAATGTTTTTTACAATGGCCAGAATGGGAATGCTAGTGGATAAGGATATCTGTGTGAAGGGAATGTTATTCTTAGATATAACCTCAGATTTGCCTTCAGCTACTAGACAAAAGGTCAGATTTTACTAAAGTGGATAATAAGACATAAATATAGACATTTCACATGATGTACCATGTAAATGTAAACCTTTGTAGTTACAAGTTTTTGTAGCTGGAGAATTGTTTTAAAAGGCATGTAATTTATTAGCTATCAGTAGCTGCTTTATTGCCTTGCCGCACTGCAGTAATAAATAAAAGAAAGTGAACTGATTTTACAAATGGCACACAAGGTGCACATTTTGTGAAAAAAGTCTTTTTAAAAAAAGAATTGGCATTAAATCCTTTTTTTGTGATGACAAAGAGGCTAAGAGTGCAAACTGTATTTTCTGTTTATCGAAAACAGAGTCTTTTTTTCTCGAGGGCATTTTTTCCTATGATCATCAAGGGATTTCAAAAGCAATAAAGTGTGGAATCATTGTTCGACTTGAACAGTATTAAAACTTAGGTTTTAATTTCAGTGAAGTAATAAGATTTGAACCTGTCTCACGTTACAGCACTGTGAGGCATTTAGCAATTGTATTTTAAAGGAGGTTTTTAAAATGCATCTCACTTGTAAGCTAACAGCCTGTCTAATAATTAATAGTTTCTCTTTGGTATGAACTGGGTTTTTGGTATGAGCCGTCTTTGATTTGTTAATAACAGATTACAATAATTAAAAGGATGTTCATTCTTAATTAGCTGAAGCCCATAGCCACTTTTTGTCCTTATCTGCCATTGTTTTTCTGATTTTACATATAACTTAAATTTTATACGCATTGCTTCTTACAGAAAACCCTAAGCAGATTTAATGACTAGAATTAATAATACATCTTACCCAAACATGCCTAGCACTATTAAACCATTCATTGTTCAACCAAATAAAAGCACATAAAATCTCACTGTTGCTTACATGTTGAAAGCACAGCACAGATACATATATGACTTTATATAAACCACATAAAAATCTAAAATGATCTTGCTGTACTTTTGTTAATAAGGCCTGATTGCTCTGACATAATGGGTCTGTTTTATTATTCAGCAAGACAAGGTCAAAATGGTTAAAAATATTTAACATTGGAGTGGTGAGCTATGATCTTTCAAGATGATATCAAATGCTGCCTCTATTAGCCATAAGGGCTGTTTCTTTATTTTAGTAGAGGGCCTAGACTGTAAATATTAGAGGATCTCAAATAAATCAACATATTATCCTAAGGATACAAAATGTAAGAGCTATTTGTGGTTGGGAACCTTTGACAGATAGTTTGGATGCAGCAGATGATTGCCCGCCTTGCGTATCTGGCCTCCATTACTATGCCTGGAGGCAGTTTAGTGTTATAGTTGTATACTGATGTCAGGATTACTACTGAGTGGCTAGCAATGACAGATGTCTATAATTACAGGCAATGCTTCCAGTAGTTCAAAAGAGCCAGCCTATGTTGAACAATTATCTTATTTCTAGCCTGCCAAAGAGTGGTGCTCAGATTGCTAGTATCAGCTATGGTGCATCTTCTACATCTCTCCCCACCCCCAATACAAATGGACAAAAGAGTTTCTGATGTGCAACTCAGAAGACAAAGGCCTTGATCCAGAAAACTTATATGTAGCAAATGTAAGCTGCATTTGTATTGTTACACATGAAGATGTCCATGCCAAGCACATGGTTCAAACTGTCAGTTCAGCGGAGACTGGCCAAAATAGCATGCATATTATCCACAATCGATCAGTTCTGAGACACTAGTAGGAGAAACATTTATTTGGCAGCATAGTCAGGGGCAAGAAGGATGTTACATAGAACCCCATTCATTGCATGCTTATCCCCCCCCCCCCCCCCATGTACATTTTGCATATGACTGACATCTGTATGTTCTGTTCATAGGCATAAGATAATATCTCTGTTAAACCTTTAATATAGACAGCAATGGTATAGCAGATTTGCTATAAATACTTTTGGGGATCACCTTTATGATCTTCAATGACCTTTAGACAGGCAGCTATACTGTGTTTTGTTTTGGTTTTTGAAGAGTTGTGGTTTCCTTCCAGCTAAGCTCCTGCAGACAACATGTTTGTTCAGAAGATATCTGTTCGGTGTTTTCCGGATCATCAAGAACATAAATCCTATTGCCATAATTTTCTCTCACCTTTCTCTCACACAGAAATGATGTCCCCCCCCCCCTTAGGAAAACATTTATATTACAGAAGAATTGTCATTTCCCCCCTCCCGTTTCCAGAAACATGTGGATATTTTGTGTTAAACTGACATTTCTAGAAATAGTGTGGGGTTTTTGCACAAAAATATAATTTGTCATAAAAAAAACTTCTGTTTTATTTAGCCTGGTTTCCTGGGTATTGGATAATTCACTTTCCAACTGGAAAGTAACAGCAAATACTGGTTCAATCCTATTGCAGAGAAATGGACACTCACAGTATTTGTGGATTGGTTGGTGCCCCAAATCCTTACAAACCATTTCACAACCCTTTCTAGATTGGGGGGCAGCAATAACTGATTTCCAAAAATCCTCCAAAGTATTTTTTTTTTACTTTGTAAAAATTGATTGTAGCATGGCGAAGACCAAATTCATAGTTTCCTAATCCTAATCTGACTTGATGCAACCAGGAGATTCACTTTCTCGTACCCTTATCTGACTTTTTGTTTAATTGTCTACCTTGAAAACTTGAACTTGAATGCAGATAACTGGCACCTGACAAAAATGACCAACTGCCTCTGCAGTGGAACCCGTCCATGTGCAAAACAACAAGATCCCAGCCTCTGGTTCCCACCCTGAGATAAACAGCCTCCTGCCTTGTTTCTGCCTCCTCAGAACTGACCTTAAGTCAGAATGCAGTGCTCTGTTTTGGCTCAAAACTGCAAAGGTTGAGTTGCTTCTTCACTATGGGCCATTCAGAATCAAGTCCTTTTCCTGAGTCTCCTGGCTCCACAGCAGCCAAGCTGCTCGGTTGATTGGCCCTTATAAGAAGCCAAAGCTGTGCAGAAGATTGACCTTCCTGTCCTCTTTATAGCCTAATGAATTAATGCCAAGAGACAAGGGTACCATGAGCTGAGACTTCACTTTTTCCCATTCTCATCTGATGCTCTCAAATGAGGGGTGGGGTGGGGGTAAAGAACTTTAGAATACAGAACCATCTCTTTGAAGGCCTGGGCTTGGAAAAGGAGAATGGAAACTATGCAGCCAGAGAGAGGGAAAACAGGTTTCTGGAGAAGAATGGGGATGGACTGGGCAAAAAGAAGTCACACTCTTCAAAAGCCTGTTAGCCTGTGGCAATAACAGCAGACACAGAAAAAAAAACCCACATGGGTCCTTCAAGAGCTGGCACCTTCCCCAAATATTAGATTTCCTTCTTATTCCTTTGGCCAAAAATATCTTCGTGCCCTATGCCTATATCAGTTCTCTTCTGTGTGTTCGTTGTTGTTTAATTCATTGAGTCAGGAGCCCCCAGATGGCGTAGTGGACTAAGTGACTTGAAGGTTGGATTGCTGACCTGAAAGCTGCCAGGTTCGAATCCCACCTGGGGAGAGTGCGGTTGAGCTCCCTCTATCAGCTCCAGCTCCATGCGGGGACATGAGAGAAGCCTCCCACAAGGATGGTAAAAACATCAAAAACATCCTGGCGTCCCCAGGGCAATGTCCTTGCAGACGGCCAATTCTCTCACTCCAGAAGCGACTCAAGTTGCTCCTGACACGGAAAAAAAAAATTCATTGAGTCGCTTCCAACTCTTCATGACCTCATGGACCAACCCACGCCAGAGTTACCTGTCGGCTGTCGCCACCCCCAGTTCCTTCAAGGTCAAGCCAGTCACTTCAAAGATACCATCCATCTGTCTGTGTGTGGGGTTTTTTTCTGACTGTTATGTAAGCAGAGGTCCACAAGTATAATGGTTTCATCCTGACCAGAGTAGTGGCATTGAAACCACTGGATCTGCCTGTGTGTTTACCCACCTTTGAACACTTAGTTGAGCAGGACTTCTCTAGTTGGGATTAACCAACAGGATACCAGCCTTGTTGCTACATGTACTTTGATGGCCCATAATGTTCTATCAGAGCATCCAGTGTCCCACTTGATTGCTTTTCACCAGTCCATTTTTTTTTACCTCCAAGACATATGAATGAGATTTAGCTCAAAGCCTTTATGTCCAGAATTTAGACATCCCACCACATTGGCTGTCTTTGCATGGGCAGGATTATATCTGTTTCTCTTCTTGAATGGTACTACTTTTTATTTTGGTACAAAAAGTGCTTATTTAACATGGACATGCCATTCTCAACAGACATACAATATGGGTATTTTGTATTGTGATTAATGTATCTAAATAATGACTCTAAACTGGGAAATGCTTTGGGAGTGGCACAGTAGAAGCAAGAATACTCACTTTGATGCCCTCTAGGTATGCTATGCTTCCACTCCCAGAAGCCCAAGCTACTTAGGCTAGTTGTTTAAGATTATATACCCTGTTTCCCTGAAAATAAGACATCCCCAAAAAATAAGACCTAGTAGAGTTTTTGCTGAATTGCTAAATATAAGGCCTCCCCCGAAAGTAAGACCTAGCAAAGTTTTTGTTTGGAAGTATGCCCAGCGCCCGCCAAACAAAACACCAGAGCATGCAGGATTGGTAAATGTACATACCAGTTGTACATGGAAATAATGGTAATAATAAGAAATTCTTGACAGGAGTCACAGTTTGTCTGGTTTGGTTATGTTGGTTTGTGATGAAAACCACTGTACAGTATATAATAAATGTTCATTTTTTTTGTTCAACGATAAATGTGAATTCTTCTTCATGGAAAAATAAGACATCCCCTGAAAATAAGACCTAGCGCATCTTTGAGAGCAAAAAATAATATAAGACACTGTCTTATTTTCGGGGAAACACGGTAGGAAGTCTAGTCAGAACATATGAAAGATTCCACTTTGTTTACCCTGGTATAACGTGAACAAGTGTGTTTGTTCCAGTCTTCAGAGCAGTGCTAGTTCTACTAGTCTTCTCCCTGAATTCAAAACAGAATAAATGTTTGCCTGCCCCATGTTATTTCATGACATAATGTTTTAATGTTGTGTCAGTGCTGGTGTTCTGCTGCGGAACTTAAAGTTTAGGAAATTGTAAGATTTAAAACATTTATGTTATGCCTCTGGGTAATAACTTTACTATAATTTTGTGATTCACTGCCCAAAATCTTAATTCATTATTATAGCCTTTACAAAACTTATAGAATCATCACTTTCTGGTATTTTCTTATTTGCACAGTGTGAAGGATTCATTGTTGTAGTTTAATTTGTTTCATGTGGTGCTTCTGAGTACATTCCATACAGAGCTGTTATTGAATTTCTCCAACTGTCATTATATAGCCATACAACCTTTAGGAACCCCATTCTCTGTTTCGCAGTTTTATAATATGCTTCACATTTTAAAGATTGACACAATTAGCTCTTGCTTCTTAGCTAAACATCTTGGACCAAAAGATGATATGAGCAAGCTGGCAGTGAAACTTTAATTTCTATAATGGTTATAACACGCTTTCTCAACCTAAAATAAAATTAATATACTGTTTTCTCCAATTTTGTCTCAGAAGCTGGATATATATGTCTCCCTGTCTCCTCTGTTCTTTGTAGGATAGCAAGAACAAAAACAGCCATTGCTTTTGGTTTATTGAAGGAAACAGATTAGCATGTTTTGTGTGTAGAATGTTACACTGTAGTATTTATTGTATTAATTTGATTTGGATTGGATGCCACTTCACCTCATGATCATTACAGTATCTTGCTAGAACGGAAATATTGTTTGAGTATTATTTCAGTGGAACTAGTTGCTGAATCTAGTTTTGTTTGGTTTCAACTTGATCTTTATGATTACGTGTTGCATAGGGACCACATATGTGATAGGTTTTCTGGGTTGAAACTTCAGTGAGAGTAATCCCACACTTGTGCATGTGTTACAGAGATTTTGCAATCTAGATCTATAGCTGAGTAAAGATTGCACCTTGTGGTCCTGCTCCCCTTTCTCCAGTTCCCATCTACATGTAGGCAGTCCCATTCTGATTGGCCTATATGTGTCATGTCTGTGTACTCCATAGTCTTCTCTTCTACTTCCTTCAATATGTGGATCAAATGTACAGAATTGTCACTTAGTTTAGAAGCCTGTGTATAAATATAATTATGGCTCCCATCTGAAGCAGCCGTCTTCCAAAGTGGGAGGAAGCAGACTTTTTCATCTCAATTATATCCCCAGCAGAAAAGTAAAGTCCAGTCACAAATTTCTAAGGTAGCCCTGTCTGTGCAAGGCTTATATTTTGAATGTTATTAATGGGACCTGTAAGAAAAGATTGAGCTAACTGATCTTTCAACTGGCTCAACTGGATTCTTCTTTACTAATTTTTGTTTTCTATGAACACTTGGCATTCTGAATTGTTTTTCAAGTTATTGCAATTTCAGGATTTTTTTTTTCATTTTTATTTCTGCAATCATGGTGTCCCCCAGACAGTGCTGGTACCTCTCTCTTGTTCCTTAGTTTTTCAGAGTCTCTGATTTGACTTGTATCATTTGCATTTGTTGTTAAAAAGATTAATGGTGCATGAGTATGTGTGGTGGTGGTGGTGGTGGTGGTGGTGGTGGTGGTGGGGAGAATAGGTTTCATACCTTCTTGTGTAAAATTTTACAGACTTGGTACATGTGATACTTGCCCTGTACTCCTTCAATGTGATACTTTTCTCTTCCATAACACGGGGCTGAATTATGTTACCCATACAGCTACTTTAAATGACCTTGTCACATATAAAAACTAATCAGATTGTTGTTGTTAATAAGCCTTTCTGTGTGCTTATTCACAGGTTCAGATAAATAGATTTAAGAGGTAATGATCCTGTTTAGCACTCAGGCTTAGCTGTCAGATTCTCGCAGTTGAGGGACATCTCTAGGGATGGCTGTTGACATAGATCTTGATGGGATAATAAGAATCAAAGCTAATGCATGATGAAAGGACTAGCAAGGATAACTGTGGATTAGAGGAGTGTTCTTTGTTAAGTTTGACATCTATCCCAGGCTATTTGTTCAACTCTGATCCAAATGCTAATTTGCAACAAATGAAAATACTTGCAGGGTATGTGGTCTTTTCTCTTCTTTTTCTCATATTTTTCCATTTTATTGTAGGCCATGGTATTAAGATATGTTACTCAAAGAATTGTCACAGAATTTTAAATCTGGCACATAGTGCTGAAAAAGCTGATTTTCACCACATGTAAATATACGTGGTTGTTGCAAAGATTAAGAAATGTTCATCTTGGAAAGAAGTGACGAGAGTGCCGCAGGGTTCCGCCCTGGGCCCGTTTCTGTTCAACATGTTTATTAATGAGTTAGATGAAGGGCTAGAAGGCATGATCACCAAGTTTGCAGATGACACCAAATTGGGATGGGTAGCTAATACTCTAGAAGACAGGAGCAGAATTCAAAATGATTTTAGCAGAGTAGAGAGACAGGCCAAAACTAACAAAATGAAGTTCAACAGAGACTTAGGAAGAAAAAATGAAATGCAAAGATGCAGAATGGGGGACACCCGGCTCGACAGCAGTACGTGTGGAAAAAGATCATGGAGTACTCGTGGACAACAAGTTAAACATGAGTCAGCAATGTGATGTGGCAGCTAAAAAAGCCAATGGGATTTTGGCCTGCATAAATAGGAGTATAGTGTCTAGATCCAGGGAAGTCATAGTATCCCTCTATTCTGCCTTGGTCAGACCACACCTGGAATACTGTGTCCAATTCTGGGCACCGTAGTTGAAGGGAGATGTTGACAAGCAGGAAAGTGTCCAGAGGATGGCAAATAAAATGATCAAGGGTCTGGAGAACAAGCCCTATGAGGCATGGTTTAAAGAGCTGGGCATGTTTAGCCTGCAGAAGAGAAGTCTGAGAGGAGACATTATGAAGGCCATGTATAAATATGTGAGGAGAAGTTTTAGGGAGGAGGGAGCAGGCTTGTTTTCTGCTTCCTGGAGACTAGGACGCTGAACAACAGCTTCAAATTACAGGAAAGGAGATTCCACCTGAACATTAGGAGGAACTTGCTCACTGTGATAGCTGTTTTTCTGCAGTGGAACTCCCTGCCGAGGAGTGTGGTGGAGGCTCCTTTTTTGGAGGCTTTTAAACAGAGGCTGGATGGCCATCCAGGGTGCCTTGAATGCGATTTCCTGCTTCTTGGCAGGGGGTTGGACTGGATAGCCCATGAGGCCTGTTCCAACTCTATGATTTATGATTCTGTGTATGTTTGACCTTACGTTGAATGTTTATGTAAGTCAGAATAGGTATATTTTAAAGTGTAATTCCAGCCAAATATACGTATTTTAGCTTTGGATCACATAGGTAAAGGTAAAGGTTTTCCCCTGACATTAAGTCTAATCGTGTCCAACTATGGGGGTTGATGCTCATCTCCATTTCTAAGCCAAATAGCCAGCGTTGTCCGTAGACACCTCCAATGTCATGTGGCCAGCATGACTGCATGGAGCGCTGTTACCTTCCCGCCAGAGCAGAACCTATTGATCTACGCACATTTGCATGTTTTTGAACTCCTAGGTTGGCAGAACTGCTAGGTTTTGAACTGCTTGGTTGGCAGGTGGGGCTAACAGGGGAGCTCACCCTGCTTCCTGGATTCGAACCGCCGACCTTTTGGTCAGAAAATTCAGCAGCTCAGCGATTTAATCCCTTTACCACCAGGGGCTCATAGCATAGAAAAGAGTTAACACCCCTGTGGTGTTTGTTTTGCTGTCTGTGCCCCTGTTCAGAAGATTTCACCTCACTTTCTGTCCCTGTGAGAATGGGATTTTGAAAAATTTGCCTTGTTGTAGAAACAAAGATTGGTAGGAAAGCTTCAGGGAAAACACCTTTTCCTCGTGACTACTCTTTCAGTAGTGGATTTCCATTCCGAGGGCTAGATTTCTCTCACTTCCTGTTGTCTCACTCCCATTTTTAACTATAAATTGTTTGTAGGTCGGATGTTTGTAACTCGGGGATTTCCTGTATTAACAAAATGATTCAGCTGAATGCTATCTATTAACACTAAACCTTGCAAACACCATTTTTTATGGTGCCCTGGTTCCCGTGACAGTAGAAAATTGGCTTATAAATTGAATGAATGAATGCATGGATGCAAGAATGCATGGATGAATGAATATATGGATGATTATTATATTTAAATATAATAAAAGCAAATCACTTTATGCTCATAGATGCAGTAACTCATCAGATCATTGTGCTAAATGTTTCTAAATTTGACAGAATGTATTTGGTTATCTTTCAAATTGTACTGTCAACCTTTATATTAAAATGCCAATGAGTCTTCTAAGAAGCAGACAAGGGGAGCATCCACGACTCATTATAAAGTCGGGGTAGGCTCCTCATTATTTGGCAATACTTTTAATTGCTGTCCAAGTTTCAGTGTCCAATTGAAGTCAAAATTCCAAATCTGTTGTATAATAGTATTCAAATTTACATTGTTTTTAGGCATTGAATTTTTGCCTATTTATTGTAAGCCGCTTTGAGTCCCCTCGGGGAGAAAGGTGGGGTAAAAGTGATGTAAATAAATAAATAAATAAATAAATAAATAAAGGTATGCTGACCAGAATGGTTCGTTTCTTGATTTACTTGCTGAAGACATTATTGTAATTTCACAGAGGGATGAGATTTTGATGAGGAAAAGGAAGAAATAAAAACGAACCGGACATTTAGGTTAGAGAGCCTGGCATTTAAAATGTTATTAAAAATAAAACAGAATTCCAATAATAAGCCAATAGATGACACCGAGGCTTTTATCTTATTTGGGTTTACCAGGGAATACGTCCTAAGAATTTAGGGTTTATTTCTGAGTATACAATCAGTTCTCGCTGGTGTTAGGAACACAAAACTTCTACAAAAGTAAAAAACCGTAAATAATAAAATTCCTATTTTTTTGTACCTGAGAAAGCATATCTCTTAACATTTCTCCAGCAATTTCTGCCAGAGCATGCTGAATGACCTAGCGATTCCTAAAGAGGTATTTTCTCTAGGAATCTGTAGTTCATCCAGCATGATCTGGCAGAAAGTACTTGGTATTTCAAGTATTTCAGCATGACTCCATGATTAACATCTGACAAAAATTGAAGATAGAGTCGCACTGGAAGACCTGGACATTCTATCAGTAACATTTTAGTCAATTCCATGAATAATGGGATCTGCAACAGTCCAGTCCATAAATGTGGAGGGATGACTTTATGTGGTCAGATTCACTTTGCATGTATTGGTTTATCCTTCATTTATAACTATTTGATTACCAATTTTGAAATGAAGTAGTGA
Organism: Anolis carolinensis; assembly: GCF_035594765.1. Classification (NCBI taxonomy): domain Eukaryota; kingdom Metazoa; phylum Chordata; class Lepidosauria; order Squamata; family Anolidae; genus Anolis; species Anolis carolinensis. The sequence goes on from NC_085841.1 coordinate 164,182,836, forward strand.
TTCTTAACTGTGTAGATTGTAAAATAGGTGGGGATAAATACAAATACAGTGCTATGTAATTTAGTTGTTGGGCAAATTGCCTGCATAAAACAACTGTAGTACACTTAATGACAGAAAATTCAGCCAATTTGCTTTTAATTTGTTGTCAAAAGAGTACTCTGTGTTCAGAATAGTCAATGTTTTGAAAAGCAAGAACAATAATTAAGATGCCACTGTTGGATTTTTCCCCTTCAGGTTTATGCTCGAATGTCAGAAGTCTTGGGAATAACAGATGACAACCAAGTTCTAGAAACGTTTATGGCCAAAATGTGAGTTATTCTTCCATGGTGGTATTTCTGCTCAAAACTTTAAAATGTAAACATGAAATATAATGTAAATATTGTTATTTTTTATTATATTTTTTCAGTAGGATGGAATGTTTACTTGCAGTCCATATACTTTTCGAGGCTTGATCAGTGAGCTACCACTGATGGAAGAGTGAAATCCAGAGTCACCATAGGGGGAGAGGCAGTCCCATTTCCCACTTCACCCCCTATGCCCCCTCCCACTGGGAAAGCTACGAAGTTCTCTGGGATCAGTTTTAAGCAATGCAGAGAACTGCAAAAGGCAGGGAAAGAAAATTCCTCAAGTTTTATTGGCAGAGCATTGTATTGATTCCTTCACTAACCAACAGTGTTTTCTTGATCACTTTGATATTCTATTTTACATGCTATTCATGAAATATTGCAAAATCTTGAGTAAAAAGTACTAGTCTGCTGCCTTCCTCCTGTAAATCTTGACTTTCTAAATACCACTCTGCTGTATTTCTCTGGGACTTTCACTGGAGAAATTTAAGAGAGGCGTTAGAAAGAGTGGGGAAAGAGCTTCTGTGTTTCTTTGAGGCTTATTCTTACTATGCCAACACTATTTTTAACCCTGACCGTGGCAGAAAAGATATTTTGGAATCTCACTATCACTATTTTTTTTGTACCAATTTAGATAACAAAATAGGTTTTTTAGGATATTATGATTGGAAGAATCCCTGAGATTCAGTCACCTGTTTTTTTTCAACGGATGACTTGTTTCATAGTGTCATCCATGTACTTTTCCGCCCCAGCTATTGTAATGTGTATTGAGGAAAAATATTCCAAAAATATGATACTTTACAAGTATTCTGGGATTTTGTATAGGAAAAATATTCCATCCCAATGTGTGGTGAAAACTTTATGTAGAAGGGCCGGTGTATGTTCATATGATAAACCTCTTGTCTGGTCAAAGATGAAATGATAGTAAGTGATGATATGATCCCGTGATCCTTTTCCTTAATGTCATTAGAAGCAGGGGTGGAGGGACCTGGTCTAGGCATCCACAAACAGTTTGCCATAGAATAACCACAGAAATGATTCTCTCTCTTTCTTTTTAATTCTAGTGTGACAAATCTTAAATACTGGGGACGATGTGAGCCTGTGATTTCAAGAACTCTTCAGTTTCTAAATGATCTTTCAGTTGGATATCCTTTTGATTGTATATCACAGATATTACTGCCTGGATTATTTAGGAGACAGTTGAGTATGAGACATTTTCTTGAACACATTTTTGTGTTTCAGTGGACCTACTCTAGCTGAGGCTAGCAGTTTCATTCATCCCCTAATGTGCAGATATTTTGAACTCCTGCTCCTCTCACCCTCCACAAATCTTTGATCTTTGACTGTACTGGTTGGACTCCCCTTGATTTTTATTCCAAAGCCTATTAGGACAGGCTCAGCTGGTAGTAAATTAACATCTAAACTAACATAGTGTGTGTAAACATATGTTTAGCTGCTTTGATATTGTTGTCCAATACTAGGTGCTTATGTGAAAGGAATTATCACTTTTTTGTGTGACAGATGTAGAAGAAGATATTGTATTGAAGTGCTAAAATGTTAAAAGGGTAAAAATGATTGCTTTTCTTGATGTTTTCTTGCAGTTCAATAAGCTAAAGTTCAACAAGAAATTCTGCTTTAAATAACATTTCATATCATAGTCCACATTGCATACCTTTCCACATATTAAGTTATGTAGCAGAAGTGCTAATGAATTCTCCTTGTGGTTTGCAAAGATACATATAAGGACACCAATAAGAGTGCCCTCGTGTATATTGGCACTCACAAAAAGTGTTCTGTGGTTTGTCCAAAACCAAACCAAATCCAAATTCAAATTTATTTAATGCTTAGACCATAGGTCTTTCGCATGCAAGACAAACAAACAAATACACAAAAGCCAGGCCATCAAATACAATATAAAACATGACATTAAAACCCTATATAAATAATTAAAACATTAAAATGCTGCAAATATCAATGTCAGGATATGCCCTTCAAATACTACATATGTCATGGATTAGCACCAACATAATTTAAAACAAGATAAAACCAAGTAAGTACAGCATTATTAAAACCCAAGCAGTGAACACCTTAGATATAAAAAAACCACTATTAGTTAAAATGGTCACTTTTTGGCTCCCTTAAATAGGGTGCATCTTGGCAAAGCAATTATCTCTGATGATCTGGAGTGGACTACTCCAGCTTAGCATCACCTATAGCTGCACTGTTAGCCCATGAACCAGTGTAGTGTTTGCATGGTGGCTGCACAGGCTGACAGTACAAAAACTGGCATCCAGTGCACCAAAACTGACATCCAACATGACAATTTCCAGAATGCTGAGGAAATTTAGAGCAGGAAATGCTATCACCCTCCTCCTCTGATCTCCTCAGCATGCTAGATATCGTCATTCCAGGCACCATGTAGTGTCTGCAGGTCGTATTGGTGACCAGTGGGCACCACTAAGGTAAGGGTGAGGGGGAAAGGTAGATGACATTTGCCCTGTCCGGGCTGCTTGAGCTTCAGAGTATCCAGCAACCTCAGGTAACATTAGTCAAGGCCACATTACACCCAATCAGCTTCATCCTTCATGTAATGATCACTGAGCTAACAGCAAGTGAAGATACGCTCATAGTAATGTAACAACAGCCCCTTGTGCTGAATATGGATACTGTGTAACTCGCCACTTCTGCAGACATAAGGCCACTTATGAAGACGTAAGTCCCCAAGTGAATTCTAGATAGCATATTAAAGTGCAATAATATTGGCAGTCAGTCCAAATGGAAAACTTTAAATGGTTTTATTGTATATATTTGGGATACTAGTGAAATAGGCAAATGAGAAGAACCAATGTAACGTATAGCAAAGAAGGATCCTTTTTGGTCTGGCATTTTATACTGGATGCTGAACCAGAATTTATGAAATGTGACATACTTTCTTCCCCTTTCTTTACAAATGTTTTTCATCCTCCCTCGCTTTTGGTGTTTCTTTTGACTGCTTTAGAGAAAAATTAAATTAAATACAGATTGTGTATCCTTTATCCAAATTGTTTGGGACCATATGTGTTTTGGATTTTTGATTTTTTTTTCAGATTTTGGAATATCTATATTTGAATATACATACATAATGGAGATGGGAACTAAATGTGTGGAAGTTGGTATTTTAAAAAATAAACAGTCTCTGTACTATATATATTTTAAAAACTACATTAAATGTATACATCTTCTAAAAACAAATAACTTGCTCTGAAGTTTCCTGAAGGGTAGCTATGTTAGTCTGTTGCAGCAAAAAAAAATAACAAAGGGTCTTATGATGTCTTACAGAGTCTATAATATGAACTAACAAATGTATTATGCCATATACTGGTGTAATAAAAGTCCACTTCCTTAGACACTTTTTTCTTGCCTGTTTAAGTTTCAAGTAGGTATTAGAATGGCAGGGAATTTCTTGTTTTTGTCATCCATAGGAGAACTGGACAAATGGTTTCCTTGGGGAGGAAACATAGTTTAGTGACATGTCTTTTGCATACTAAAGGTTCTAGGTTCCTGTCATCTCTAAGGTTAGCCCCAGAAGGGATTGCTACAGTAAAAAATGGTGGCCTTGATGAACAGTGACATGCCATTATATATATACTTTGCCTCCACTGGAAACAACCAGAAACCATATTATGGAAATTGATGTTGCTTTTGTTCTCAAACTGGGTCCAAGGATGCTTAATATTATCTTTATTTCCCAATAATTTCAAAACAAGTGCGTAAAACCCTCTTGGTTTTAGGGAAATTTACTCTGTGTGCCATGATTCAAAACGAGCTCTATAGCTTTAGCTTTGGTAAAGAGCTGATTTTGAACAGATATGCAACATTGAAATGAACAATAGTTTGAATAAATAAAATGTGCTTATCTATCATCTTAAATATAATTTGACCCAAATGTTTGAGATACATACAGCTTTAGTTGGGCGCAGCATGGCACAGATAACTGAGATGCTGTTTCACTTTATTCTTACGTGTTAGTATTAGTTACGTTTAAAATTGTGTTCTTTGCCAAATGAAAAAAGATTTCAGAAGTATTAAGACACCCACTTTTGTGCTGGAATTTAATATGCAACTTTTTATTGGAAAATAATCGTCCTTGTCTGGCAAAATCCACCATGCAATATTTCTGTTAGTAGGCATAATGTAATAAAGGCAGGGAGGGCTATTTATCACAACAAATTTTGAGGATTTCAGGATTCTTTTTATTATTTTAATATATTTCTTTGATATTAAATCAGAAAAATGATAAATTACACCTGTCGAGGCTGTTTTTCCTTTTTGCTGGAAAATGATGTACAGCCCAATTTTGCTGGTCATTTTGGCTTTTAACAATACAGTATTCCCCCCTCCTTTTTAAAAATCTATTGTCTCGACTTTTAAAGAGTAATACTGCCATACTTTTTAGTGCATGTACACACACACACACATAGATATCCATCTATCTATATCTATATGTGTATGTGGAATGTTTATGTATACTTCATGGTATTGTAGGCTTTGACCTTTTAACATTACAGCTGGTTTATCATTGTAGCTCAATGGCTGTGGTACTCCATTGGATTAAACACAAACACTCTTCATTCTGTTTGGGACTGTGCCACTGCTGGTAGGTTGAGAATTAGATTTTTGTCACATATAACTTTGTACAAAGCACTGGTTTTTAAAAAGAGATCACATCACATTTTCTGCACACAGGGGTACATTAAATTGTGATTAATTTGAAAAGCTAAAAATAATTAGTTTAATTGAAATGGCTGCCCAGTAGTTAATTTATTCACATGCGTATAATTTCCTTCTAGTATTAGGCATTGCATTTTTTAACATTGGCACTTTTGTTATGCATATGGCTTATTTACATCTACATAGATATGTAACCTATGTTTTTATTTAAAACAAAAGATTCTTCAAAAGGTTTAGATAAAAGACCAGAACTTGGGGGATACTTTAAGCAAAAAGAGGCAGCACATGATTTGTGTTGCTGTCTGGTTTTGTGTTATTTTAACAATTATTTCAGGCTTGCATATTCAGAAATGTATTAGCCCAATTTGATTTTAAGGCTCAGTTATTTGAATTATAAATCATTATGTCCCTTCTAGCTGATCAGTCATGAATTCATTTACATAATGGAATGTGTTCATGTTTCCTTTATGTCAGTGCAGTCATGGTGCTCCCTCATGCACCCACTGTTTTATCCAATAATTAACTTTTTCATAACGTTTTCTGTAACAAAGTATATATAAAAGCATTGTTGTTTGGAGACTGTGGCATTTTTTGTAATTCCACATTTTTCTTTACAATTGTAAAGGGATTTTTTTAGGTTTAAGAGGACTACATTATAAAACTATTTTTTCCAATGTAGGAGTACACAGACTTGAGGAATTCAATGTTCTCTACCTTGGAAAGAGGAAAGAGGCCTCTGACCTCACAAAGAACAAAGTTACTGTACTGTCAGTTGAGTTTAAATTTTAGTGTCCTTTGTCTCGGTCTCCACATGGCCCTCCAGACCATCAAAGAACAAACAGACAGAACAAACAGAAATAACATCTGATACAAAATGTGGGCCTATGACTCTTCCCCTATGTAATTTTTGAAGATTTTTCTGAGAAACTGGAGCTTCAAAAGTTTGCATAATGTGTTTTGTATATTTTGATTGGGTTTAGGATTTATTGTGTTATACTATAAGAAATTCACAAATAGTCTGAAATGACTGAGTGATTGAATAACAACAATAAGAAGAGTTCATAAAATGGAACATTCACTTCCATTTTTAATAAATGGCCAGGTTTCCTAAAATTTTGTAAGGATTCTATAGAATAGAGCCATTGTAATTATTTATTGTATTTACTAGAATTCTTCAATAAGATAAATTTCTGCAATTTTAAAACTGTTTATTCAGAATTTTAAAAAACAAATTACATCATTTTTCTACATCCTTTGTAATGCATTTTTCTATTGACATTCCAGCTTTTTAATGCCATCAGTAAAAATGGTTTTGGTTGAGCACCTAGCCACTGATGCACTGATGTGAATCAATTCCATGCTCCTTTCTTCAATCATTGTGGTCGTGGTAGTAACTGGATGTCCAGAGACTCTGCATTCACTACACTAGAACGGCAAATTTTAAACATTTCAATCCACGCATGGTTGACTCTATGAGAGAGAAATTTATCCCCATATACTGAGTGCACATGCAGTGATGAATTTGTGCTCCCGGCACACCTTCTGCCCACAAAAAGGGTATGACAGAACACTGTTCCTCTTTGGTGCAATTTATAGATTCTACAGTCATCTTCACCACATCCTGACAACTCTTATGCTAAACTGCAAGGTTGGCTGGTTTGCCAGACATAGTAGTCACATGATACTCTCAGACACAATGTGTTTAGTATACTTGTACTCTGTTTATCAGCCATGTAAGTTCTCAGAGCAGCTTATAAACGGTTAATTTGACTGTTCCTTACTCTCAGGCTTTCAGTGTAAATTAAACACAACATATGAGGAAGAGGAGATGGCAGTGGGAGATAGGGTTAAATCTATGAGATTCTGCCACTTCTTCTCTCCCTCTGAGCCCAGGGCAGTGGCAGTTGAGGTGGACAGAGGGCCTTTCGATTGCTTCTGGGTCTAGTCATGATGGAGCTGTGCCTACTTCCTCTTCCCTTGCTCCAAGGCTAGGGAAGTGGCAGAATCAACCTCCTGTAACTGCTTAAATAACATTCATGAGCCTAGATTGCACCTAGAGCTGTGATGGGTGCCTCAAGGGGTGCTTCACTCTATCTTTGGAGAAAAAGAGAGGGAGAATGGTCTATAGTTATATATAGAACAGATGACAATTTATGGCTACATTTCTGAACCTGATCTTATGTGAATATAATCAAGTATTATGTGAATATTCAATGAAAGCTGAATGCTTTTCATGTAAAATAAGAGGCTGTTGTTGTTTTTGTTGTTTTGCTGTTGTGTGCCTTCACATTTATTTCTGGTTTGTAGTGACCCAGTAGTGGCCTTTAAAACATTAGGATAAAAGAAAATGTCATTATTTTAGTCATTGCCCCAATTTAGATAGCTCTGTTTGCCAAGTGAAATTTCTCAGGCAATAACAATTTGCCTATTTAATTCGAACCATTTTCCTTTACTTTTCTTCCCAGTATTTTTATCAGATAAGGAGTAGGAAGGTGAAATAATTTTACTGAGGCATTGTTTATGACAAGTTAGAAGAGTGTCAAGTCAGAGATAAGGCAGTTGAATTACATCCACATCAAGAGTGGGACAACAAGTGCTTTTTGTTTATTACAGCAGTTTATATCAAATGTCTGTCCTCAAAATAAGAGTCTTTTTAGAGTTCACGTGTATGTGCAAAGCCATAGAAAACAAGTACAAATCAATGCAAACTGATACAAATAGACACAACAAACAACCCATCCAGAGAATCTGGTTTGTACACAAAAGTAGTTCTCTCAAGTATGAAAACTCTCTTAAGTCTGAGTGACAATATCTCACAAACAAGAAGAAAAATAGATGGTTTCTTCTCCCATGCAAGAACAAAGTGAGGAAAGATTTGCATCTCTATATGAGAATATACATAATATTTTGCTTGTTAGATGACTAGTGGTTTTTATCTCCATTCTCATGTGAACGCAGAGGCATTTGGAATAAAGACCTGTATTTCTAACCTTAGAGCATTTGCTCTTTGCAAATATTCAGAACTGAAAACATGCACTTGAGTGAAAGAATTATTGTTTAATTCTTGATTCATTTTACTCTAACAATTAAAATGATGAGAAATAACTAAAGTTCACCTGCAGCTTCTCCCCTGTCTTGACTATTTAAAACAGGGCAGTGATGCTGAGGAAAGCTGTATGGGAAGATGTAGATGCTGAACTCTAGTCCTTGATAAAAATCCCATGTATTCCAGCTATGGCTGGATCAACACTGCCATATGATGCACTTTAGTGCAGTTAAACTGCATTATAAGGAGCTAATGCAGTTCCAAATTGAATTATTAGCAGTGTACATCCAGCCTATATCTGCACCTGCTCTGCTGTCTGTAAAGATCCCTTCACATTAGACTAAACTGTGAACTTTGTTTATATTGATCCATCTGTTGAGGGGTAGGGATGAGTTTAGTACCGGCACTTACCAAGTTACAAATATCCGACTTACAAACAACTCATAGTTAAAAATGGGAGTGAGACAACAGGAATTGAGAGAAATCATCCCTTCGAAAGGGAAATTCACTCTAGGAAAAGATATCATAACAAAAAGGTGTCTACACTGAAGTTTTATTACCAATCCTTGTTTCCACAACAAGCCATTTTTTTCTCAAAATTTAATTCTCACAGGGACAGAAAGTGAAATCTTCTGAACAGGGACACAGACAGCAAATCAAACATCACAGTATTTATTTGTTTAAAACATTTATATTCTGCCCTTCTTACCCCGAAGGGACTCAAGGCGGAGCACAACATATATACAACAAGCATTTAATGCCAGAGCATAAAATAAACCATAAATATACATAAACAGTGAAATCAGTTATCTTCACATTAAAACCATTATTTAAAACCATCGCAAGATAGCCGCACTGTATCCGATCAGCAGGGTGAAATTTCCTATTGCTGCCATTATTGTACTGCCCCAAAGGCTTGGTCCCACAACCAGGTTTTTACCATCTTTCTAAAGGACAGGAGGGAGGGGGCTGATCTAATCTCGCCAGGGAGGGAGTTGCATAGCCAGAGGGCAATCACTGAGAAGACTCTGTCTCTCGTCCCTGCCAATCGCACCTGTGACGGTGCGATCTTAATCTCTGTGATGGTTCATAGAGGGAGATGCATTTGGACAAGTAGTGTTAATCCTTCCCTATGCTATCCAGTGTGTGTGTGTGTGTGTGTGTGTGCACCTGTGACGGTGCAATCTCAATCTCTGTGATGGTTCATAGAAGGAGGTGCATTTGGACAAGTAGTGTTAACCCTTCCCTATGCTATCCAGTGTGTGTGTGTGTGTGTGTGTGTGTGTGTGTGTGTGTGCGTGCGTGCGTGCACCTGTGACGGTGCAATCTTAATCTCTGTGATGGTTCATAGAGGGAGATGCATTTGGACAAGTAGTGTTAACCCTTCCCTATGCTATCCTGTGTGTGTGTGTGTGTGTGTGTGTGTGTGTGTGTGCACCTGTGACAGTGCGATCTCAGTCTCTGTGATGGTTCATAGAGGGAGATGCATTTGGACAAGTAGTGTTAACCCTTCCCTATGCTATCCAGTGTGTGTGTGTGTGTGTGTGTGTGTGTGTGTGTGTGTGTGCACCTGTGCCGGTGCGATCTCAATCTCTGTGATGGTTCATAGAGGGAGATGCATTTGGACAAGTAGTGTTAATCCTTCCCTATGCTATCCAGTGTGTGTGTGCACCTGTGACGGTGCAATCTCAATCTCTGTGATGGTTCATAGAAGGAGGTGCATTTGGACAAGTAGTGTTAACCCTTCCCTATGCTATCCAGAGTGTGTGTGTGTGTGTGTGTGTATACTGTCGCACCTCAGCCTTGATTCACCTTGCTCCAGCACACAAACTCCACAGCAGGTTTGAGTCCAAAGGAAACATGACAAAATCCAAGAAACATGGATACATGGCCTGCAATATAATCCAAAGCACAGCAGGAAATCTGGAGCTTGCTTCTCCGGTAGCGAGAAAGTTGCTTTGACAACAGCTTTTCCCCAAAGCACCCCTTTTATTACATCACTCTTTGCAACACATGAAAGCATTTCTTCGCCCTCTCACCTCCCCCCATCTGTTTGAAATCCTTACACTACGCCATACTCTCAATTCCAAACGCTCAGCTCTATCTAAGGAGCCCATCCCATTAAAGTCAGTTTACTCGTTAACTCGCTGAGATTCATTAGTAAGCTGGGAATCTTCCAACCTCCCATCCTCCATTCTCAAGTCAGTGTGCACCTGGCTGGCTTCACTGGGTTCAGGGTCATCAACTCCAAACCTGCCTGTGGAAAACTGAACTTGTACTCTGTGTTCCTCATCTCCCAAAGCTACAGGCCTTTCGGGGATATTTTGAACCTGAATCTCTCTTTCCTCATCAGAATCGTTTCCAGATTCAAGCTGAGTCACAACACACACACACACACACATGTGGCTAGAGTTACACTTAAAAATGTACCTGTTCTGACTTACATACATATTCAATTTAAGAATAACCCTACAGAACTGATCTTGTTTGTAACTTGTGGACTGCCTGTAGTTTAGTAGTGTACTACTACTGCAAGAGATAATAGCTTTGGTCTTGAGAAATAGTTGCAAATGTCATTTGTTTCCCCAGTCTTCTAAATATCTCGCAGAATTTTGACACACACATATATATATACACACACACACACACATATATACACACACACACATACATACACACGCACGCACGCACATTAGTAAGAAAAACACATTGGTGACTGGTGGTTACTTGTAGTTTATCGAAGTGTTGCTTTCAATTCTAGGTCGTTGTATCATTTCCATTAGTGCTGTTAGTATCTTGCAGTGTCCTCAAATTAGAAACATAATAACAGTCGAATTTCCCTTATCTGAAATGTTTGTAACAAGGAGTGTTTTAGATTTTTAAAATGTTTGATTAACTCTGGCAAAAGTGGAGGGTGGACTGTAATGTTTATTATGTCTGACCATAAAAAATAAAGGAACAACAACATTTTGTTGCATCATATTAACTAGATGTGGTTTTCCTTAACATTAAATACTTATATTCTTTTGAAAAAGCTTGTGAAAATAGATGCTGTGAAGTTCATGCTACAGAATCATACGGTAGGCTTTTAAATTTTGTTTCAACCATTTTTAGAATTGCTAGATTTAGATTATGAATATATTTGACTGGTTTTCCTCTTTTTTGTCTGCTCTTTTCCACCAGAGTAAACACTTTCCTTTCTTGGGTGTCAATGATAATTATGGTTTGAGTGACCTCAGATGCAGAACAACATTTTATACTGCTCTCACGCGTCTACTTATGGTTGATCTCGGTAAGAACATTCTCATAGTATTACTTCACCCTGTTCCTGAAACTAGAAAGGTCCTTCAACAAGATTGGCTGATGGGCAATTCTTAACTATGCTGAGGTTTCATAGAAATTTAGAAAAGATATGACTGTGTTTTCAGATTTTTTTTCTAACCACACCATAATCTAATAGGTTGGATTCCACTTTTATAAGGAGTTTTATGTTGGCAAGAGAGCTTTTTCCACTTTATTCTAGACTACTATGCGAGAAAAGGGAAATTAAATGCAGCAAGGTTCCTTTGTTTCTCTTTGATGTATTGTTCAAGTAGAAGTCTGAGAATTGCTGCATTGGGCATCCCTAATTTAGCACCATGTGAAGTAGTCTGAAATATCTTCAGATGACCATCACAGCTATTTTCATTCTATTAATGCAATGGTTCTCAACCTGTGGGTCCCAGATGTTTTGGCCTACAGCTCCCAGAAATCTCAGCCAGTTTACCAGGTGTTAGGATTTCTGGGAGTTGAAGGCAAAAACATCTGGGTACCCACAGGTTGAGATCCACTTTATTAATGGTTATTTGGACCCAGCCCAGTTTATTTATCTACTGATATTCGCTTCAAAGTTAAATTATCTTCATTGAAGACCATTCTCAGGAGTGTTGCTTTGTAAGAAAATATGTTTAGATATGGCTTGCTAGAACATGAGCTTTGGGCACAAGATGAATCCCTACTTCCATAGAAGAACCCACTTACTTGACATCAGTCTCATTCCAAGAGTAAACAGCTGGATTTGAAATATCCTATTCTTTTGGTTTCTTTAGTTTTAGAATGCAGTGAAAATCCATGATGTTTCAGTTTTTATGATGATAGTTTTTGATTGAATTTCAGAACTTAGATGTTTCCTCTGCAGAGAAACCTCTTCACAATACTCTTGCAAGACTAGAACAAGAACAGACAAAGATGGCCTGTGTGCTACCAATGCCACTTTGATGGTTACAATAGCTTTAGGCAGAATCCCAAGAAACTTTGCTCTTGTTTTATAAAAGAGAGAGAAATTAAGTGCAATGAGCGATTAAATTATGTTTTTCTGTAAAAAGAAACATAAATTTCGTTTTCACTTTATTTGAATATATCTGCTACCAGTCTGGGAATATTACTATGCTCCCATATTACCGCAAGGAGAAGATTGAAAGAGACATTTATACAAACTTATTTCCCTGTATCAGTGGAGTTTCCTAATCTTGTGTTATTTACTGAAAACAGATGCAATATTAAAATGTACCTTAACAAAGTTTCTGCTAGCCCAGTCCCTCCTCCAACACAGGTCATGGAACTGGAGTTTTGATCTGGAAATCAGCTTCTATTTGTTAATTAGCAGTGGTCTCAGAGATGTTTTTCTAGGTGGCCTGCTGACCAATTTCATTGGAGCAAAGGCAGCCTTACACCACTGCTCTCCCCTTCCTCTTTCACATATTCATGTATACACCAGCATAATATAAGGGCTTACAAGGCAGAAACAAAGGCTTTCTCTCATCCTCCAGTACTTTTGTAAAATTCTGTCTTTCAGCATCCTTGTTGAATTTCATGCATACAACATGTCTCCAGAATTAAGTAAAATTATTAAGAGAACATAACCTTTTAGAGAAGAGCCAAAAACCCTTTAGGGCAGAATCTCCTCTTGTAGTATACAACCAAATATAATAATGCTAGGCAATGGTTTCAGTTGTTAGACAATAACCAGCAATCTCCGATCTGTCGGGAAAACAGATTTGCCAGTGCATAAAAACAACATAGCTTTAAAAGTTTTTTTTTCAGTGCTCATAAAAGGTACTGTCCCATAAAAGAACTTATTTCATGTCATGCACTCAAGAGACAAAAATGAAGTAGACTTCGGTGGAAATAACATTTTTGGTTTACTCACAACTTTCATGTGTTCAGTATACACAGGTACAAAAAACTTATTAATCTAGTTTCAAAATTCTTTGAGATGATTCCCTATGCTAGCTGGCCAGGGCATCTCTTTTGCAGCAGAACAGGTATCAACAGGTCATATAGTCAAAAGAAGAGAGTCAAAAGAGCATGTGGTCTGCAACCCCTTTTATAACTTCTCAGGAATTGTAAAGGAAACTGCACATCAGAACATACATACAGGAAACAGCAACAAGATCATAGACAAACAGATTGCTAGAGAAGGCTTGATTAAGATTGTCATTTCCAACAAAAATACCCTCCACTAAGAGTGTCCCTTCTTATAAAATAAAACTGAATAAAATGATGAGTTGCTCTTCTGTCTAAAGCTCTTAACGCAGTAAATTAAAAGAATGTGTATGTTTCTTCTTCCTCATCACCTGTTCTATGAGGTCTTTTCCAACCATCAGTGAAAGCACTCAGTCCAGATCAGAGGACAGAGAGTTTTCTGCTCTAATAGCCCTCTGATGGTTTGGTTGGTGCCATAAGATTCCAGTGGCTCGGTCTCGGGCCTTCCACTGGTTCTTTCCTACTCACCAGCCTCAGCCTATTGTGTAGTTTCATATGTAGTTTCATTTGCAGCTTGTTACTACATCCCACCTCAATCTCCTTGTCCGTTCTCTTTCTTTTTTCTAGAATGTGTGGTACCCAAGCCCTTTTGGTCAGACTACCTTGTTCCCTGTCTTATTCTAGCAGGAAAGCAGCAGTGCTATGCTCTCTGTTCCTTACTCTGTCCTCCCAAGGAGACATATGAATACATTTCCATGTAAAAAACCCCATGCAAATACATCCTGTCAGCTTCACTTTCCAAGCAGGCTACCATCTCTGCCAGTTATTCAAGGATCCTGCTGTATACTAGATTCCTAGATTTCACTGTACTTCCCCTAAGATTTGACTTAGTGATAAGCGTCATTTGTATGTTGTGTGCATTTTCAAAGGAAATTTGCAGTTTAGCTCAGGGTTTCTTTTTCATATGGATGGTTTGGTGACATGTCCTGTTCTTGTCTTGGTCTTGTTTTTTTATATCACGCAGGTCCTGTCATTCTGATGTAAATGATCATAACAATGGTTGGAGTTCTTCTTTTCAGATTTCCAAACCATTCATTTCATTCTTGGTCCCCACTTTCCTTATCCAGAAGCCAGTTCATGTTCCATGCCCATTGAGCATGCACGGCCCTCTCTGGCTTGTTTTGGGTTCTTTCATGACAGTATGGGATGAAATAGGCTACAGTAAAATCTTTTGTTTCTTTTAGTGATCGCCCTGGGAATATTTTAAAATAGCTGGTTTGTAGTGATTGAACTAGGTAATGCATACTTTCTACATTGTGCAGTGTACTATGCTTTTAAAATATTGTACAACACCTAGAGAGACTAAGTGCCTGAAAAATAGCCATGAGATGTTTCAAAACTACAAGTTCACTCCTCACTTTTTAGGTAGCATTTCTATATAAGTAAGTTTTCCCTTCTTGATTTTCTTTTTTGGATAATACAATGGCAACTGTGTCAGACTCTTAACACAGTTGTTTTAATACTATGCTCTGTTTCCCCCTCCTTTTTTATAGGAGAAGATGAAGATGAGTTTGAAAACTTCATGCTTCCCCTGACAGTTTCATTTGAAACAGTAGCCCAGACATTTAACAGTAGCTTTAAACAAGAGGAAGCAAAGGTAGGCAATTTTTAATAGTATGGGGAAATCTATTTAACTATGAATTACAGGCAAAATTTTAAAATAAACAAAACAAGGCTGTAAGTACAATTTGTCCAAAATAACTTCTTAATTTCAATGAAAGTAGATTGATATTCTCAGTTTGGTCTGTTTGTGGTACTTTTTTCTCCTTTGCTTAATGTTATATTTTTAAAAATCTGTATATGAAATTTAATTGTTGTGTCCTTTGAATATGGTTCTTTGTTCTCTACCATGAAATCATGAGATGTTCATAACAAGGACAAAGTACTAACTGGAAAATGAAGAAACAAAGCAAGATGATCACGGAGGAGAAAGTTAAGGAAGGAGTGAGTGCCCTTCCTACTTGCCATATCTACCTGCCTTATCCCTATTTGTTACTTTTCCTGTTTCCAGGGCTATGTCTTCCCAGTTTGAGGTGGAGTGATGTAAGGGCCTGCATCCATGGAGAATATTCATGGGGGGGAGTGAACATACCCAGATCCTTAGTTTGCCATGCAATGATGTATTGAACATGTTTCCCAAGTGCTCTAAAAATAAGTATGGAAACACATACTTAAAATTCATTTTCCTTGTTTTTAACTATAATATTTACAGGAAGGAAATATGTGATGTCATTGCATTGTTTCATGTACTTGTTCTCCTCTTTACTCCCCTCCCCTCAATGGTAGCCGATAATGTGAAGCAGGGTTAGAAACTACTTTCCATATCACACATTTCCTTTACTCAATGGTAAGGCTGAATTAGATATAGGGGACTCTTCTTTGTGGCCACCTTATGAGCACCATTGCTTTTGATTCTACCTTTTGATGCCAACAAAAGTATTATTTGTGGAATCTATGCCATGTGTATATTAAGTACTTTTTCTGCCACTGTGCTGTTCTGTTTGTTTTTTAAAGTTATCTATTTCTGGGTTGTTGTGGATTTACAGAGGTATATACTACATAAAAACACTGTATACTTAGAACATTTCTTCCAAACAAGAATTTAATATATAAATCAGGAGTTTATTAAATGGCTGAGCATATATGTATAAATAGGAACTGGTCTTGAAGTATTGCGTTCTTAAACCGAACAAAGTGATTAGGATAACTGATAGCTAAATAAGGTTTTTATGTGCCTGTGGGAGCCATATTAGGATTGATTTGACAAGTCAGTTCAGCTGTGGCAACAGTCATATTATCTGCCACAACATTATGTTTTATTAGTAAAATCCTTAAGTGTAGCAAGCTGTTTGTGTCAAAACAACAGTATATTTTAGGAAGGAAAAGACTTGCTAAGTGGAAACTGCATCATCAAGAACGAAACCCATTAGCATAACATTACATCAAATAGATTGGCTTCTACTATTAGGAACAGTTAACTGTGCACTCTGGAGGTGGCTATTTCAGATACACTGTGCAATATTCTAGAAGTGGTATCAGTAATTTTCCTTTAGCATTTTAACATGCAATGGAAAACCCCTTAGTGTCATTGTTCCATCCCTGTTACTTTCAGAAGAAAGAGCCTGTGATCAAGGGTGCTGTAATCTAGCTCATTCTTGGTGCTGGTTTTGCAGACAACAACCTTATAACTTAATTCAGCCATTCCTCTGTTGGTGACATTCAAGGAATTGTCAGAGCAGGGTTGCTTGGCAAGCCAGTACAAAACATTTTTCTGCCTGATGTTGTTGCATGTCCCTCCTACACAAAAATACACAACAGGGCCAACAGAAGCAGTTTAATTTGAGAGTGCCTGGCAGGCCATGTGGCACACACAGAATCCTTTCCTCCAATAAAGGTAAGGAGTCCAAAGGATCATGAGTAATGGCCTGGGAAGCTACCGTTGCTGCTCTTCTCTGCCCCACTTCATCCATCTCTCTCTCTCTCTCTCTCTCTCTCTCTCTCTCTCTCTCTCTCTCTCTCTCTCTCACACACACACACACACACACTGCAGCATGCTGTCTCTGCCTACTTCTAGTATCTTCTAGTTCATGCAGATATTGCTAGAAAGAAACCCCCTGCAAAAAGACAATGTAAGAGATTACTTGTGTACAAGTCTTCCATGTGTGTTTGAAGAGGCTTGCAGGAATGTAACCACATGTAAAAAAGACATCTGAAATGTAGAGTATATTTGCTACACATTATATTTGATGCTACTTTATGTAAAAACTGATTCTTTGCTGTGGAAAAAAATATGAAAAGTGTTGTTCTCATGCGTCAATGAAATGTTTTAGCAGCTAATAACATGAATAATTTCTGGCTTTGATTCAAGAAAGTAAATTTCTACATGTACTTTAAGCTTAATTTTTGAGCTTAAAGATCACTTAGAAAAATGGATTAGCTTTCAGTGCTTCTAAGTACATTATTGCTGTTCAAGGGAGCAATTTGAATTTAAGGCAGAGATTTTAAGTGGATTTTAAAACTATCTTGATGAAAGATGGAAGCTTTCTTTCCATTTGAAGACTTTGTCAGTGCTGAAACCATTTTGCAGTCACACTGTCTTGTTTGATAGAGAAACATTCTTACTGGGGGAAATTTTTAATGGAGTTTCAGTGTTATATCACTAAACTAGCAAGTTCTTAATGACCCTGGAAAGTGATTGCTTTGATTACACTTTAATGGTATTTGCAAATAAAATCACAAGTAATTAAGGGGAAATCTCCAGGCTTTTGAGCAACTTTGATGCATGATAACTGCCTGATTCAGCTCCATCTAGAGTAATGCTGTGTAGACAAGAGCTACTGAGATCAATAGCAACATAATGATAGTGGCAGAATTAAGTGAGTAACCTGAGAACTGTGCCTTCAGAATGCATGCAGCTGCCACAAGCTTGGGCCACACAGTGCACTCCTTGCTTCCGTCCTAAATGTTCATCAAAAGACGCCCTGCAGGAAAATGGAGTTAGATGCTCTTTATTGCTGATCGTGTCTCTTGCCACATTTATCAGGGAAATTGGATTAGCAGTTGGCAGCTGCAGGTAGACAAGGTTCTGCAGTGATTAAATATGCAGCTTGGCTGCATTTGTTGTGACAGACC
This sequence comes from Anolis carolinensis, assembly GCF_035594765.1. NCBI lineage: Eukaryota > Metazoa > Chordata > Lepidosauria > Squamata > Anolidae > Anolis > Anolis carolinensis. Next base: position 164,200,872 of record NC_085841.1, read on the forward strand.
TTTAGTAAATTCTACTGTAAGCACCATCTGTCTAATTTGTATAAAGAGAAACTTCACGCTCTAAGCCACCGACGCTAAAGAACTGCATGGGTTGCTTTATCACAAAGAAAACTTTCCCTCTAAAAAATATTTTAAACATAATTTATTGGGTTAAATTGTGGGTTTTTTTCCTTTTGTTTTTGCTATTTATCCTGATGAATAAATAAAACATGTTAAAGCGCTTTCAGGTACTATGTTTTGGAAGTACTAGAAACAAAAAATGTTTTCTTCTTCTTCTGTAAAATGTTTAGTATTTCTAACTGCAGGGAGGTGACACTGTTAGAATATGACTTACAAAATGGACTATGACTGCCAGAGTCATTTAATTTGTGGTTTCTACTAGGTTATTTTTTCCTAATTGCCTTTTTATGCATTCAAAATACATAGCTGAAAAATAGTTGATGTAGGGCAGGTTAGCTTTCTTGATGTGCCTCTATAGTTGGACATTGCTGCTCATAAATAATATGTTTAGTTTTGTTTTCCAGGAGGGGCTAACCAACTACATGAGGATGTTATCATGCCATACCATTATCTGGGTGGGGAAAATTCATTGTTGCACGTTGATTGCCAATTTTCTCACCACCATTATCTTAAAGAAAACTTGCATTGGCCCTGGAAATTCTGGTCAATAATATATCGACTTTCTATACTTAACCTCAGTGCTACTTGGATATTATTTATGACAATGATTAGTTTGATAGGAACAAATAAAACAATATATCCCAGGAAGAGGAGTGGTTAAGTAGCCTGCTATCTATAGCTGGTTCACAGAAACTCAAAGCTCTTGAATTATTTAAAATCCTTGATTTTCAGCTTGCACACATTAAAAGTTTTCACACTAAGTGCCAAATGTTGCAAACAGCACTTTAACAGAATGATTTTGCTTTGATCCCTGTAGCAGTTCCTGAATAATTTATCACAGGTTATTGCCTTAATTCTGGAGAGGGATCGTGCAATAAAGGCAGATGAAAACACTCCAGTCGAAACACCTTGGGGCCTGCTCATTCCTCTGACATGGCTCTTTTGTTGGAACTATTTAGAGGTTATTAAGACGTGTCTGTAGAATTAAGAGTGTGCTGTAAGGAGGAAGACAGCCATCTTAATTCTAAAGACAAAGCACTATGACCCCTCACCTTTTTTGTGGCTGTTATTATATAGTAGAATTATGAGGGTAATATAGCTGCACCCAGAAGTACAACTATATAGTTGTCAGACTTACCCAATATAAAATCCATTTTGGGGGTGTTAGAATGGCATTGTTGACTCCAGTTGAACAAGTTTAGGAATGTGGCTCAGACTGTAGTGATACAATTTCAGTTTTGTGCCCCCCCCCCAAAAAAAAAATCTCAATTACTTTTACAGAATCATATGGAACTCTCTAATCTGAGAATTTGAGGAAAAGAAAAAAAACGCAGCAAAGCAAATTTTGAACTAGCCTTTTCTTTGTTCATTTGTTATGGGATATATGATAGTGTGGAAAGTAATGCCAGTCAGGTCATTAATCCTTTATTAACAGTATGAGGCATATGGAACTACATACATGTGCATAGTAACTCTTTGTTTACAAGGTTCTACTCAAAATAGTCTCCATTAGTGGCAATGCATTTGTGACAACTTTGAACCTGCTTGTCAGATCCACTTTGGAAAAAACTCAGGTACGCTCTGCTCCAGGGTCTGATAGTACAGTATCTCCTACTTCCCCTGTGTTATCAAAGCCCCATCCCCTAAAGGCTTTCATTCATCTATCTGAACAGGTGAAAATCTAAGAGCACAGATCAGGGCTATAAAGCAGATGTGATACCATTAATCACCTCATTTGTGTAAAAATCTGTGATGTTGCCAAAGAAAGGTGGGATCATGCATTATCATGGTGTAACTAGATTGCATTCTGCTATTTGTATGGTATTTATTATGGATGACTTCTCCAAGTTTCCAGAGTGATGCGATGTTTGCATTGGTGATGAGACATGACATAACTCCATGAGCCAAAGGCCAAGAATAGTCTATGGAGTTGTGGCACTCCAACTTTCCTAGACCAAAGACATTCAAAATCTAGGACAGATTATTATAGTGGATGTCTTCTGACATAAGTACGGGGGGTGATCTTGCTTGATTTTCCTGAGTATGGGACAACAATAAAGAATAATCACTACAATGCATTCTTCCTTGTCTTTCAGCTGACAAGACAGAGAACTAAACTTACCCCAAATGGGTTCTTTGTTCACTTGTCCAGGAGCAGACACCAGGGTACTAGCTCCAACCAGATTGAGATATCACATAGAAAGCTTCTTATGAATCCAACTGTTTAGTCTTCAAACAACCACATTATATGTTGTTCAATAGCCGTAACTGTACATCTTAGGAACTGATGAGTTTAGTACAGTGGTACAGAGAAGATGATTCCTCAATATGATTGTGTTTGTTGAATAAGTTACAAAGCATTTCAGGTTCAGGCAGAGGATTCAAGCATTAAAACCACAGCTGATTTTTCTGTTTTCTTGCCGCTGAAAGGGACCAATTGGAAATGAGAGAATGGCCTGTTCTGTGATTTTCTTTAGATTCTGCCATTCAGTATGTGGATTTGTTGACATGTTCATATGTTTTGATTCTACGGTTTCTTGAGAAATTGTCATGGCTAAATGGTCTATCAGTTTTCAACCCTCATCCAAGCTAATGGAACATTTCAGTTCTCCTGTGTGACAGATCTCCTCTTCATGTCACTCACCTTGCCCTCCTTCTTCTCAAGATCCCTCTTGGATTAAGCCTCAATCTCATCACTATACAGACTAGTGGATGTGTGTTACTCTCTATCAAAACTTTACAGCCAAACACAGTTGTAGAAAAAAATAAACAAGTAGAAGTTTATTAATATACAGTTAGATTACACATTAACACCTGAACTAGTTAATCAGACCTGTAGTGTAAACATTTTATTATTATATTGTTATATGAAGTGTTGCAAGCAATGTTGAGAAGTTTTAGCCACCTTCCATGTACAGTTTTGTTTTTACAGACAAAGCTAGTATTTTTCAGACACATACATTGTGTTGGTTACACTTTTGACCAAAAAAAGGTGGGAAGGCTGCCACCTACTAAAAACGAACTTCATGCAAAAAAAATTTCTGGCATGGTATGTTTGGATATTGTGGAATACTCTTGATTATGTCTGTGGATATGGGCGTGATTATTGCATGAGAAAATACACCAACATAAGTCACACAGTGAACCTATTTCCACATGCCAGCATGAGGATACATTGGGTTATTGGTAACTAAATCATACGTTTGAGCATCACTTACCCTAGAATCTAATCATTTAACCTTTTGAAGCATGTATATCATTAGCAAAATAAGAATCTTCTGTTTGTCCTAGAAAGAGAGCTATAATATAATAAGGTCTTCGAAAAATTGTGATAATTCTACCAACACCTTACAAGTGTTCTCATGAATCTTACCCTATTGTCTTTCCTAGTGAGTCATATCTTCTCATGATGTCCAAAGTATGACAATCTCAGTGTAGTCATCTTGGTTTCTAGGGAGTCCTCAGGCTTCATTTGCACCGGGGGCCACTTATTTGTCTTTTCTGCAGTCCATGGTGTTGGTAGAACTCTTTTCCATCACATTTCAAATGAGCTGGCTTTCTTCACTGCCCAGCTTTCACAACCATTCAAAGAAATTGGAAACATGATGGCATGGATAACCCTAACTTTATTTGTTTATTGAGTGAAATTATATCCTACCTTTTTCTCAAGATTGGGTTCAGTATCCAATGATATATTTCTATACTTCAGGATCTTGCCTAGATCCTTCATAGCTGTCCATGTGCTCATCTATACCAGGTAGGTTAGCAATATATGGGAATACTGCTCTGCTACATCAAATACCTTGTGAAGCATTGTTCTCCTCTATATTTTAAATAATATTTATTAAAATGTTTGCTATACATCATTTGTTATACAGCAGAACCATAATATTCAATATTCAATATAATTCTACAATACATTTTTGCATCCACTGTTATTTATCCCATACCACTGTGCTTCCCTGCCCCCGAGCCATTTCTTTTATACATTATCTGTCCAAAATTTCATTTCCTCTTGTGGTGGTAATTTTCCATCCTTCTTTTTAAATACTCTTTCAATAAATTTTCTTCATACATCATCGACATTATTTTGTTTCCATATCCCTCTTCTAACTTTTAATTTACATGTCAGCTTATCATTTATTGCCATTTTCCATACTTCCTTATACCATTCTTCTACTTCCCTTTTCCAGTTCCCTGCTATCATCAGTCTTGCTATTGTTAATAAATTTGATATTGAGTCTTTTTCTTCTTTTCTCAACTGTTTATTGTTATATAAAGATAATAAAGCTATACTAGGGCTTCTTTTTATCTTGATATTTATTATATCCTCTTTAAATACCATTCCCTAAAATTCACTTACATATTTATATTGCCACCACATATGTATATATGTGCCCTCTTCTTGGAATCTCCTCCAACAATTTTTGAGTAATATTTTTATATTTACTATTTTTATTGGTGTTAAATACAATTTTTATATCAACTTATAATAAATTTCTCTAATCCGTATCGATAAATTTTTCAGATATCTCTGTCTCCATAACTATAACCATTCCATTTCATTAATTTTTGTCCCAAAATCATCCTCCCAAATCTCCTTGAGATTGTTATTTTTTATTTTTCCTTCATTCATTTCATTTATTATCTTATATATTTTACTATTTATTACTTTCAAATTTTTATGTTCCTCTATCTTTTCCATTTTGTATTAATTGTTCAAATTGATTAAGCTTACTTTCATTTTTATTGTTTTTTACCCAGTTTGTGATCCATTGTTATATACAATGTGTATATCTATATATATAAAAGGAGAATGGCATCGCTCCATCTATATATATAAAAGGAGAATGGCATCGCTCCACCGGGCAAAACAACAAAACTAAAGGCCCCCCAACCTAGAAAATTGACAACACAACCCCTCATCCACGTCTCTACGTTCTTACAAACAAACTACACATCCCTAACCTCCATAGGGCCAAAAAACCCCAAAAAAACGGAATGCACCCCTTTGTGACCCACCTTGATTGACACTAAACAGCTTTGCAGCTTCAAAGCCAAGCTGCCTCCTAGGCCACAGCAAAAAACAAAACAAAACAAAAAACACTTCAGTGTGAATTTTAAACCATTGTGCAGAAGGGGCCTCATATAATCCTGTTCCAGGCAAATCATATAACATTATCAATATAATGTATAATCATTACTGTGCTCTAATAACAATACACAACAATATAATCTCTAAAATCACAACACTAAATAAACAACAACACTCAGAACACAGGGGAATTCCACACAGGAAACAACCAGGCCCAGCTAACACCTCCCAACAAAGGATTCCCTCACGCAGGAAGCAGCCAGGCATGGAAGCTACAAGACCATTAAATGCTAAACAACTTAAATAATCACACCCAGCTAACACGTCCCAGTAAAGGATTCTTCCAAGTACTAACCAGGAAGACCTTGAAGCTGCAGGCCTATTCAATGCTAATCAAGGAGATCCATGGCAACACCTGCCTCAACCAGACAACAGTTCTTTCTACCACACTGCACATTATTCCACACATATATCAACCCCTTTGTGGCCCACCTTGATTAACACTGAAAAGCCTTGCAGCTTCAAAGCCAGACTTTGGAAACCATGAGGCAACTCCATCTCATTCAACCTGGCCTAGCAGGGATACCCTATGTAGAAAACGGCCAGGCTTTGAAGCAGCGGGGCTATTCACTGCAATTCCAATTGGCCACAGCAACGCGTGGCAGGGCACAGCTAGTAGTTATATATAATGGAACCATGACAATTTTATTTCCTCAAATTCTTCCATAATCCTTTCCTTTTTCATTTCAACCTTTATCCAATCCCCTGTTTTATCCATATTTTTCCCTAATTTTTATCCATGATGTTTTTTTAGATTTTTTGGAAATATCCTTTCCATTATAATTGGGGTTGTTAATGAACCATCCTCTAGTAACTTTCTTTTATATTTATTCTATATATCTAATACATTACTCAACATTGGGTTATCAATTTCCCTAATTTCCTTTCACATAAACTCTTAAAACATATTCCAGATTTCTTCCTCTACCTTTTTAAAATCTGTTTTTAGCCATTCTATATCCTCCTTATTTCTTTTATTTCCATTACAGTATTTATTTATCATTTGTTGCCATCTGTTCAGCTCTTCTTCTGTAAGCTGAAGTGGTAGCATTCTAAATATAAAGTTTATCCTTGGAAGTATTTTGATTTTACTAATGCTATTTTTCCAAACCAAGATAAGTGTATATTTTCATATTCTATTAAATTTTTGAACTATTTTATTTAAAACTCTCCCTATCAAATTTGACATTTGTCTTCCTTTTACAAACCCACTGTTCCTTTTCTCTCTGTTCAACTGCACGTTTTTCAGTTTCTTCCTCACTCCACCTCCATACCATTCAAAATTTGATAGAATTTATACAATTAGAAAAAAACCAACTTCCTAATGGGTTGTTGTATGTTTTCCGGGCTGTATGGCCATGTTCCAGAAGTATTCTCTCCTGACGTTTCACCCACATCTATGGCAGGCATCCTCAGAGGTTGTGAGGTATGGAGAAACTAAGAAACCTATGGTTGTGAGAGCTGGACCATAAGGAAGACTGAGTGAAGGAAGATAGATGTATTTGAACTGCGGTGTTGGAGGAAAATTCTGAGAATGCCTTGGACCACAAGAAGATCCAACCAATCCATACTCCAGGAAATAAAGCCCGACTGCTCACTGGAGAGAAGATATTAAAGGCAAAGATGAAGTACTTTGGCCACATCATGAGAAGACAGGAAAGCTTGGAGAAGAGAATGGTGCTGGGGAAAATGGAAGGAAAAAGGAAGAGGGGCCAACCGAGGGCAAGATGGATGGATGTTATCCTTGAAGTGATTGGATTGACCTTGAAGGAACTGGGGGTGGCAACGGTGAACAAGAAGTTTTAGCGTGGTCCATGAGGTCCATGAAGAGTCGGAAGTGATTGAACGAATAAACAACAAAATTAATAATTGAAACCAAGTAGTTAGATTTCTGTGAAAATAAAGTTAAACGAAGGAACTTTTCATCATTTCCTGGTGTGTTACCTTTGAGTTTACATGAATTTACATATGATGTTAGTGTTGGGTTTTTAAAAATTGTGTCAAAAGCAAGCAAGTCGCTTCTGGTGTGAGAGAATCGGTTGTCTACAGAGATGTTGTCCAGGGGTAGCCTGGATGTGTTACCATCCTGTGGGAGACTTCTTTCATGTCCCCTCATGGGAAGCTGGTACTGACAGACGGGAGCTCACCCCGTCATGCAGATTCGAATCGCCGATCTTCAGATCTTCAGATCAGTAGTTCAGTCGACACAAGGGTTTAATCCATTGCGCCACTGCAGTTCCTGTTAGTGTTGGTGATACAGGTTGTTACTTTGTAGAGCAGTAGCATTGTTGAATGTAATAGATGTCACAAATTAGTAGTGGTGTGCAATTTGGTTAAATCCCGTGCCGTTTTCGGTGTCTGGATTTTTTGTGCCCCCGCCCCTGATCCGTTTTTCCGGAGCTTCCCAAATTTGGCCAGTGAAAAATCAATTTTTCGGTTTGGTAGCCAAAAGATCCGGGAAGATCCGATCCATTCCTAGTAATGGGGGACTTATGGGGCTCCCCTTTCCATCATTTTTAGGGCATCAGTCTTAAGAAACCACTATTTCTGGTATCCTTTCCTTTAATCTCCTTCAGCTAACCCTGGGCTAAGGCATCAGGTTTAAGAAACCACTGTTTCTGGCGTCCTTTCCTTTAATCTCCTTCAGCTAGATCTGGGTTAAGGCATCAGACTTAAGAAAACATTACTTCTGGAATCTTTTCCTTTAATCTCCTTCAGCTAGCCCTGGATTGTGGCATCAGGTTTAAGAAACCAGTTTTTTCTGGCGTCCTTTCCTTTAATGTCCTTCAGCTAGATCTGGGTTAAGGCATCAGACTTAAGAAACCATTATTTCTAGTATTCTTTCCTTTAATCACTTTCAGTTAGCCTAGGATTATGGCATCAGGCTTAAGAAACCACTGTTTTTGGCATCCTTTCCTCTAATATCCTTGAACTAGACCTGGGGAGAAATTGAATTCTCGCTGTGGGGATTCAAGGGAGTCAGGCTATCCCCTTCCTTCAATAAACCACTCCAATATTGAAACAAACACCCCCAATGCCCTTTCACAGCCCATAAATGAAATTGCCAAAGGAAAAGATTGAAATTGAGTCCAAAAGCAAGCTCCCATGAGCAGCCAAAAAACAGATAGAACAAGGAGAACGTGAGCAGCTTTCTTCTTCTGATTGGCTCAGGCAGTCAGCAGGGCTCACAGCCTCACAGGAAAACCCGTACGTGCACGGCTGCCTCTTTCGCTGCACTCTACCCACACTCCACATGTAGCTGAAAGAAACAGAAGGCAGCCATTTTCAGTAGCCACATGGTCTGTTGCGGCTGAAAAAAATGGTGGCACCCATGCCGTTATGGCTGGTCAAAAGTGCCGAAAAGCCAGAGCCCATTTTGAAAAACATATCAGTGTGTAGCCCTACAAATGAGCACCGACAGTGGTAAATGTAGTACTGCAAGCAAGCTACATATTGTTTTAATTGTATCTCATTAGCCTTCAGCGAAGGGAATTCCTGTTTAAAATTGGTCTGGTTTCTATTCTGGTATAGATTAAGTATCCTTTATGCAAAGGACTACAAATGTGTTGGATTTTGGATTTTTTCAGATTTTGGAATAACTTTATTTATATAGATATACATAATGAGATAACTTAGATCAAGTCTAAACATAAAAGCATGGGTGTTTCATGTACATCTTATACACATAGCCTGAAGACAATTGTAGACAATATTTTTGATAATTTTGTACATTAAGTAAAGTTTGTGTATTGAACCATCAGAAAGCAAAGATGTCACTCAATCACCCACCCATGTGGACAGTTTTAGATTTTGAAGTAAAAGATGCTCAGCCTGTATAAGGACTAACCATGCATACATGGATAGCAATCACAAATGCTATATTTTTCTTATGTCTAAAAATGGCATGAGCAATTAAAACAATAGACTACTCAAAAGTTTAATTTCCATCTTCTAAACAAATGGCACTCAAGTACCTTGTAACCATTAATTTTTAAGAAGTGTCTGTTAAATTATTACTGAAATTGCTTAATAAAAATAATAATGGGTCAACATTGTATAAAATAAACATTTTTTTTGCTAACAGTTTCAATGAATTCAATAATAACATATGAACTATATCCAGTAATGTTTATGGTAATGTATTTATGTTTTATGCTTATCAACTACTTATGTTTAAAACATAAACCAGAACTACCGTATAGATTTTGTTCAGATAACTTTTGAAAAGTGACCAAGTTGGAAAAGTGGTATCCATGAAAATTCCTATTTTCAGTTTAAAGAAAAATAATAAGGTGGAAGAGACAAATAAAGATAGTTGTGTTCTCTTAAATGTATTTTCAGATCTTTAATTCAGTACATGATGTCATGTCTACTATTACAAGCTTTGGGCTAATGTTTATATTTGGGTTACAGACTAAGGCTGTAAAGTTCTATAGAGGGAGGACATTTATACTAATGAATTAAAATCAGATATTGTGTTCATTATTGGCTGATCATTACTCCATCTGCTCAGTGCTAACATGAAAATCAATTACTGTGTCTCCTTCCCACTGACAGCGTATGTTGATCGGACTGGCAAGAGATCTTCGAGGGATTGCCTTTGCTCTGAACACAAAGACCAGCTACACCATGCTGTTTGACTGGATGTATCCTTATTACTCGATGACAATACCGGCTCTGTGCACAGAGGGATACCAGGTCCCTTGCATTAGTTTAATAGTGTGGCACAGTGGGGAAGAGGAAACAAAGCTAAATGAACTAATGTGTAATCAGCTAAAATTACAGTGCAGTTGCAACCGTGCCATTAACTGCGAGGGTGACATTTGGAAATAGACTACAAAGAGGTCACGGGGGGAGGGGGGGTTGTACTGCTCTAATCCTTAAATATTACTCTAGGTTGTAAACCTGCAATGCTGTAATAGTCATATAGTGCTTTAATTTACATTGTGATGTTACTCTACTTAGTTAAAATATAGGTTCTCCTTTCAGATATCTCCTTTTTCATTCACTCGTGCCATATTATATTTCAAAATGAAGAATCAGCTTTATAGTTGCTTGTTTCATTTGATGCTGTGCATATAACTGTTATCTCTTTTCACGTCATAAATGCTTTAGGCCAGCGAAGTTTCTCCTTTGCTTTGTTCCACTTTACTAGAAAGCAGAACAGTCTTTTACATAAACTTTGCATAATTGTTTCTGGGCTTGAGGGACACGATGGGTAAGCTGAACAGCTGGAATTGTCAATTAAAGTACATTTGGTCCCAGCAGTAAAAGATAATATGTTTTCCTAGAATCTTCCAAGCTGTCCACCTTTTTAGAAATCAACTGAGCTTGTTTTAAGGAAGTACTTTAGATACTTTCCATCTGGATTTCAAGTCACAATTGTCTTCAAAGAATAGGATTGGAGCCTGTTATTCCACATTGTTCTGTTCAAGAAATATTTGTGCTTGTTTGAAGTTACCTTACATAACTTTGGACGTTAGGATAATCTTTAGATGTCCCATTTGCAAGTTTTTTACAAGCAATGCTTATATTTGTTCCTCCTTTTTTTTTAGAAAAACATGTAAATGTTGGGATACTATATATGTGTTTTATTTTTCTATCATCTTTATTTATGTAAAAAATAACACAATTATAAACAGTAAATATTTCAGAAGGTAAAAGAAAAGAAAAATGCAAATGATAAAGCAGTAATCATCAACATTGCAGCATGTAGATTAACTGTTACAGTAGCTCATTTCTATTTCAGATAAACAAAATTTAAAGAAGACTCCAGTTCTACTAGCTAGAATCATTTGTGGTTATCCTTAGATTGCCTTTCAGTTTTAAAAGAACTGCTCAGATTGTAAGGTATTTCCACTAGATGGCAAAGATGAGCAGAATTCATAAGCATCTTTGACTTGGTCTTTGACCTTTGAATCATTATATTTTATATATTATAACAATTCTCTGGTAATGTTTGAAACTGAATAGCCAAACAGGCAGAATAGTAATGTTATCCTGCGAAATAGGATTGTTTGTAGCAGGCTTGCTTATACTAATTGGGTTTCTGTAACAAATCAGACTCCTTGGAAAAAGGCCAAAGGCTTTTCATAATTGTATTGACAAGAAAATGAATATGATAAATGGTGTTCATTCAGTTGAGAAAAGATTTATAGTTTTTCCCTCTGGGCAAGAAATGAAGAGCAAATATGTGTAATAATAGAAAATCTGTTACAAAGTTGTTATTTGATCTTTCATAAGGCTTTATTAAAATATCCCCAAATATTTTAAAGGCATTTCAGGTGGTAAGGTATAGGCTGGTTTTGACATCTGCTAAGAAAAGGTGCGTAAAAATGTGGAAATAAAAATACAGTGAATATGAAAATCATTCATTTTCCTTGAAATATGGATATGTCAAGCTGTCAGTTATTCAGATAGAAGTTGCATTTTAAAAGTTGCTTTACTTTGTGTATTGGGAACATAGCACACTCCTAAATGTAAAGAGGAATGTTTTATAAAATCATATGCCGTCCATCGTAGGTTCAAAATGCAATCATATGAAGATTTCTTGTAGTTTTTATTTCAAAGCACTGTACCTGTTTTGAGTGTATTATAGCATCTGATATGTAGGGTTAACATAAGCTTTGGTCAGCTTAATTTATTTTGTGTTAGCCCATTCTTTGAGAAATATGAGGTGTCTTTTAAAGCAACATCTGTTGCACTGTATGTTCAGGGCAGGGCTACATCAAAGAAGAGTTAGTTTATTTTGGTTGTATTTTTAATGTTAGGAAATGGGAGAAGACATTTGTACAATTTTATGCCACCTGTGCTGAAGGAACATAATTGGCTAAGGATGTTACATACTCTAGTAGTCTTGGATGGCACACACTTCCTAGACCTATTTCAAATCAGCTTCAGAGCAGGATACGGAGTTGAGACTGCTACGATCTCCAACACCGGCAGGGGGAATGTGTCCTTGCTGGTGCTTTTAGTTATCTCAGTAGCGTTTGATACTGTCAACCATGGTATCTCTCTGGAACACTTGGAGGGGTTGGGAATTGGCTGCACTGGTTGCAGTAGTTCCAGTTGTATTTCTCAGGCAGGTTCCAAATGGTGCTTGGGGATAGCTGCTCCTCAAAAAAGGAGCTGTTATGTGGCATCCCACAAAGGGCAATTCTATCCCCAGTGCTTTTAAACATTTACATGAAACCACTGGGAGAGATCATCCGTAAGTAGGGTGTTATCAATATGCTGACGACATCCAAATATATTTCTCCATGCCTTCCAAAACAGCCCCAGCTAAGGGTAGTGTGTCTTTTCTTCATGCTTGGAGGAGGTAATGGAGTGGATCAAGAAAAACAAATTGAAACTGAATCCAGATAAGATAGAGGTGCTTGCCATCAAGGGTCCTAACCATAGGGATGGAGGTGCATCAACCAGTTCTGGATGGGGTTATACTCCACCTGAAAGACTGTGTTCGCAGGTTGGGAGTGCTCCTGGATCCATCTCTCCAAATGTCAGCCTAGGTAGATAAGAGTGCGGATATGCTAGATGCGTCACTTCCTAGATTTTCAGTACTCAATACTGATAATCTCAAGATTGGACTTCTGCAATGTACTTTACATTGGGCTGCCCCCTACCAAGTATAGAAACTCCAATTAGTTCAAAATATGGCAGCCAGACTAGTTACAGGAACTTCTAGGAATGAGCATACAACCATATTAAAGTCACTCCACTGGCTGCCAATTAGTTTCCAGGTAAAGTATAAGGTGTTGGTTTTGACCTTTAAAGCCCTACATGGTTTGGGTCCAGGTTACTTACGAGATCGCCTTTTCCCATATAATCCGCCTCTTTGAATACTTAGGTCCTCTAGGGGGCAGTTATTCCAACCAGCCAGAACCCTTTTCAGTCATCACCCAGAAGAGCTTTTCATCTGCTGCCCCAAAACTGGAACGACCTGCTGGAAGAGATTCAAAGCTAAATGAGCTGTTGGAATTTAAGATACAACTGAAGACTCGTCTCTTCCATCAGGCCTATCCAGTCAGTTTTAGCTTGTGAATTTTAAACTCATGTCTCTTATTTACTGCTTTTTAATCTTTGTTCTGTGTATTTTTATATATGTATTTCATAGAAATATGTTTAAATATGTGTATTTTATATAATTTTTTTATAATTACAAGTTTTAAGCTATGTTATGCCCTGCCTCGGGTCATGAGAGGTGGTTAAGAAATACAATGCATTATTATTATTATTTGAAACACAACAAGATGAATCCACAGCGGACACTCCTGGCTGTTGTATTGGATCACACGTCGGACACTTCCCAAGTGTCTAGGACTGTGTGATGTATTGGCGAATAATGCGGGCAGATCCCAGTAAGGTGCCCTTCTGCAGCTGGCAGATGGTAATTTTGTCAGCGCCGATTGTGTTCAAGTGCAGGCCAAGGTCTTTAGGCACTGCACCCAGTGTGCCGATCACCACTGGGACTACCTTGACTGGCTTGTGCCAGAGTCTTTGCAGTTCGATCTTTAAATCCTCATATCGTGTCAGCTTTTCCAGTTGTTCTCCTCAATCCTGCCATCATCATCATCATCATTATTGTTGTTGTTGTTGTTGTTGTTGTTGTTGTTGTTGTTATTATTATTATTATTATTATTATTATTATTATTATTATTATTATAAGCAACAAACCTTGTTAGGGCAGCCTTGTTCGCTTCCCCTATATTGGATATTGATGTTTACAGATCTGAAATCAGCCGCCTTCAGTAACCTGGGGACTAATGTTTTGCCCTTGTCAGCCACCAGGGTTCTCACCAGAAATTTCCAGTGTAGCTTTTAAAGGAAGATGGCCTAATAAAAAAATGTTTGAGCGACTTCGTGAGCTGCATCCATTTCTTCACCAATACTTTCGTGTAATCTCATACTGACTTTCCTAGAAAAGTTCTCTAAATAATTTTATGCCCCTGCAGAATACTCAAGATGTAAAAGTTGCCAACATCGCTACATTGTGGGATGCAAGTTTTCCAACATTCCCAAAATGACCATCCCTCTCCTGTTGATAAAAGAAATGCAAATTCAATACTTGTCATGGGATTTCTTTTTTCTCAAAGGAAGGAGTACCTCAGTTTCAGTAAAATTCTTGATACATTTGCTCATTGTAATTCATTTCATGTTCAGTTTGTCTTTCTTCAATTCTATAAAGGTACATTTCTCACAGCATCCTGCCATATACTTGCTTATACTTTGTTATTCTATATTTTTCTTGTTACCCTCAAATCTTAATACGTGTTCAAGATCATTATTAGCATCTTAATATTAAAGTGATTTTTAATCCTCTGCTGGTGTTACATTTTGAAGACTTCTTTTTAGCCCCAGAGGAATGCATCTAGCCCACATCCTTGAGAAAATTCACTAGTGAATACAGATTTTTCATTTCTTCCCCTTTTTCATGAGGAGCAAGATTGCAGGCATGATAAAAGCTCAGTGCTCCCATAACATAGGAATGATGCAAGAGATTTGAAAAATGAAGGAAGTACTACCAACGTTTTGCCACTGAGAGACAATTTGGGGTTGCTAGCCCCCCCCCCCAAAAAAAAAACCCCAAAAAAAACAGAGGAGCTTGTGTCAAAGACAATTTATAGGCAGCATACCCTCTAAACTCACTTGAGTCTTCAGGTAAGTTCCCAATAGCCCTTGAGAACCTGTACACCGGGATTTATTAAGCAATTATCTGAAATTTTGTTGAAGAGCAGAATTCTGATCTTTTAGCGCTCACTTGCTGAAGCTCAACTTTTAAAGATAGAGAAAGAGAAAAACTATCTATGAACATACTTATTGTTGAATTCATTGAATATATAGAAGCTCTTTTCCCACTGACAGTCTACAACTTTGTTCCAGTATATTTTCTGGCAGGTTTCCACTGTGCTTATGATGAAGAAACTACATTTCAGTTTTGATTGCTTAGACATCTCTTGATGTTCTCTAGAGTTTAATAGATGATATTATTGCAATACATTTTTGGTGAAAGCTTCTCACTTAAGATATTAGGAGCACCAAATATATTGATGAATGCCCTATATTTTCTTCCTCTACAGTTACAGTAGAGTCTCACTTATCCAACACTCGCTTATCCAACGTTCTGGATTATCCAACGCATTTTTGTAGTCAATGTTTTCAATACATCATGATATTTTGGTGCTAAATTCGTAAATACAGTAAATATTACATAGCATTACTGCATATTGAACTACTTTTTCTGTCAAATTTGTTGTATAACATGATGTTTTGATGCTTAATTTGTAAAATCATAACCTAATTTGATGTTTAATAGGCTTTTCCTTAATCCCTCCTTATTATCCAACATATTTGCTTATCCAACGTTCTGCTGGCCCATTTACGTTGGATAAGCGAGACTCTACTGTATATATATTTTTCTGAGTAGTACTGTTTGTTAATAAACTGTCTTATTGTTCTTGTAATTTTGGTATATTGTTGTTAATCATCTGCTAATTGGTCTAATGGGATCAAAACCTTGTCAGCAAGAACTTAAGTTTTCAAATATAGAATAAGAACTTGTTTGTTCATGTTAACACAGACTCTTGATAAATTGTAGTTTGACTCAAATTCAACAATTTATTGCAACCAGAAAGCATGTCCAGGATCCTAACCATGTTTTTAAATGACATCTGAAACTATATTTTATGCAACACTTTTATTCTGATCTTTATCTTTAACTTACGTTATAAAAGATATCCATCATATCTTTCAATACTTCAGACAGCTGTTGAGCTGTGGTATCGTGAGCCAGCATGTACGACTCCTATTTTGAAGCTCATGGCTGAGATGATGCAAAACAGGTACAGTTTGTCATAGTCGTAATTGTTTTGATAGTGCTTTTGGTAACTGTAGAGTGTGAACAGACTAAGAAGATACAACATGCAGTAGTGTTTTTGTTTTTTTGTTTTTTGGAATAGTCTCAAAACAAACCTTACATCTGTTGAAATTACATTTGAGTTGCTTTGTTAGTAAATGTGGAGTTGAAAGGCAGTACTTTCATAAGATCATTATTTTATTTTGTTTACTGTTCTCCCAACATAGGGCCCAAGCCCTATATTGCAAATGTTCATGCAAATGATTTCAGTCCTTACAGCTCTTAGTACAATCCTGTGCATATTTATCCAGATGCAAAATCTGTTAAACATCATGAGACATGAATACACTCCAGTCATGTATAGGCTTAGGGCGGTTCCAGATAGCCCTTTAATCCAGGCGATTGCTCCTGGATTATAGTCCAGACACCTCCCCCCAGCATCCACACTTTCCTTAGGGTGTGTCCAGATGCCCTGCCGGACTTTCTGGCAGGGCACAAGGACACCAAATAAAACCCCCGAGAAAAGTCTTTAAAAAGGAAAATAATCTACCCAGCCACCATTACTTTGCTGCCAGAGTTCTCCTGGCACATTATTTCTACACACCAGGAGAAGGAGGGCCCAGGAGTGATTCTTCCCCCCCCCCTTTCTTCTGGCGTGTCATTTCTATGTGCAGGAGAGTTCTAGTAGCAGAGTAATGGTGGCCGGATAAGTTCTTTTCCTTTTTAAAAGGATTTTTAAAGGGGGTTTGGGAGGGGGTGGGATTGTCTCGAGCTTCTTGGAAGTCGTGCAGCACGATCCCTGGTCCCATCTATTCAGCGCCCACAGATCCAAAAACCTAGATCTTCTAAAAAACCTGGGTCTTTACAGCTGACAAATTATTTCAGAACAAACAGGGTTTTCCTGCTTTGTACCGAAAGCATTCATTTTTCCCTGAGGTATCGTTTGGATACCCCAGGGGAAAATACGAGAGGGCGCGCACTTTAGGTTCTGTTTGAATGCACCCTTAGATAGGAGTAAACACAATAGGACTTATTTTTGAGTTAATACACACACTTTATCAATAACTTCATGTGAGTGTAGTGACATCGAGACTCGTGTGTATGAATTAAATAATGTATCTTACAGAGGAAGATTATTAAATTGTTCACAATTACTTGTTCAAATATATATGTTACAATACAATGTTTTAATGTTATAGTTACTTTTATACTTCTCATATAAAGAGATAAAAGTGTGTGCTTGTGTGTGTGTGCCAATTAGCCATCCAAAACACACTTCACTACTCAACTGCCTGTACTAAGTGACCCACTTATTCTAAATTCTCTTTCTCTTAGAGTCATGTTCCAAACTAACTAACTTAATTTTGATTAAACCTGACTGTTTTGACAATTGACCCTACTCTCTATTCTTTAACTAACACAGTTGTATTTTCAAAAACACATTCAAACTCCTAACCAATTACCTGGCACTTCCAACAGTTGATGCTCTCACTTTTCCCAGCAACCACTTTCTTTTAACATTATAGGTACTACCTGTGATAGTATGTTATCTTATTTTCTTTAATACTGTATAAGCACAGTGACCTTTGTACTGATTTTGAATATCACACTGGCCATATGCATTCCAAAATGGAAACCAGGCTTTCAGTGAATATCGTCAACATTTTTAAATTTAATCCCAAAAATTAATCTCTCAATTGCTGTTTAACAATTTGATATTTTGGCTGTGATTTTAAAATCTAATTGCATATTGCATATTTTAATTTCCCAATATGTATTGCTATAATGTAACCAGTTAATTTCAACATGCCTCTCTCTGTCTATCGTGTTTCTCTGAAATTGGTCAGAGCCCCCTGCTTTTCTTTTAGAAAAGATGCCGTTTTAGCTTCAGAGGACAGCGGTTCAGAAGACACCTTTGCAAACACGGATAGAATTAAGCAAAATACTAAAGTACTAGCAGATTAATTCTCCGAAGAGGGGAGCTCTCTGAAGCCTTTTGCATATTCATTATATTCATTTATCTATTGGTATGCACAAGATCTGTGTTGTTCCCTTTAGAGAACATCATTAGGGATGGGTTTGCTTTCTCTTGTGTTGTGTATTGCATTACATTCTACAGGTTTTAATGCATAATACAGTACACCTTGACATGGTGAAAGTGTGTTGCAAAGTATCAAATTGTACATATTGACAGAATGAGAGTTTGCTTCCATATTTTTCCATCTACCAGATGTTATCATTTTGTACTTCGTAGAATACACAGATATTGTAAAGTGTTACAGCCTTTTGAGAATCCTAAAAGCTTCTGCCTGGGCATGTCTATTCAAATGAACAAAACTCCTTTGCTCTTATCATCCGTGTGGAACAAGAGAAACATTTACAAAAATGGGGTGGAAGTAGAGGGGTCTACAGGCAATTGAAGTGATCATAAAATTTGGAAAACCATGGACCCGGAACACCTTTTTTTATAAAGAAAGTTGATGCACCTGGGACTTATCATTTTGTGGTTGAAATAATTTCTGGGGAAGGGGCATATTACATAATCATTAAATTGTTAACACTGTGGGAAGAAGAGAGAGTTTGTAATCTTCTTACAGAAACTGTTGAAGGTGGCATCAAACTACATTGTTGGTAGTCGATCCCTGCTCAGGATAGTTCTTAGGTCTCGGGCCTCAAAAAAATAATAATTAGGGGAACCTGTAACTTAAATGTTTCAGTGTGCAGTGCTCCTCTTTGGTGTGTCAGCCAGTTGACTAAATGGCTCTTCCTTTCCCCCTCCTCCAATTGAATTTTTCTCTCCGTCGAATCTTGAAGTTTCCATAAATGTGCCAATAACTTCTCTTGCTTTTCAGTCCTTTTGACATTATAGATCATTCAGCACTCGAATTCACCATCAGTATAGGAAATAAACATGTTTTAAGTTGATTATTTAAGATGTGTTGTGCTTTCCCCTAGATCACAGCGTTTAAATTTTGATGTGTCATCTCCTAATGGGATTCTGCTTTTCCGGGAGGCTAGTAAGATGATTTGCACTTATGGTGAGTATATATTGGTGATTTTCTATATATACTTCTTTGCCTGTTTAGTAAGAAAAGCAAAACGCCTCATTTTAATCAAACAGGACTTGGATTCCCATTAGATTGATATTGACTGCTGTTGTGAGGCAAAGTGATGAGTACAGAATACCTTTTAAAAATAGAGGAATTTCTATAGAAATTTTATTAATCTAAGAGACACATTCAATAGGGGTAGTCATAATTCTTTTTTGACAGCATGCTTGGTAGATCTTTGACAGATCAGTTTGGAAGCAAAAAGGACTATCCAAAATTAGTAATGATTTGTATTAATTAGAAAATGAAAAGATGTACATCCATGGTGTACAGAATGTTGTGGACCGTTAATTTGTAGATGTCTGTAGGAGAAAAGGAAGGAGAAAATAACAGCAGGAGTTTAGACTGCTCAAGCTCCTACCATAGAATGGCCAAATTGTGACATGTAACCCCATCAATTTTTGTGGACCTCAGAAAAAAATTAAAACCTGTTGCACCACCAAAAATTGCTAGTTAATGGTTAAATTCACGAACATGCTGCAGTGAGACAGCCTAATCAATAAGCAATCCAAGTCAGGTGATGTAATTGACTGATCTGGGAAATGACCATCCCTGTCAAAGAGAAACCCTGGTTTTTCAAATGATTTGGAGTGTTTTCTCAGTCACTCAAAATAGGAACCCTTTGCTTTACCATTTCTGTGGGCACTGCTGATTGTTATAATAAGTTAATTTAAAACTTATAATGAAATTAAAATCACTCTATAGCAAAATTAATGTATTCTACAATGAAGCAACTTGCATTCTAAATGAATAATAAATTATATAATGCATCAAAAATGTAAAAAAATCATTTAAAATTTAAAATACTTACCAGGTTTGGGTGGATTTTATTTTTCAGTATGTATTAAAAATATTATTATTATAAAATCTATGCTATACATTCACATCAAATGAGCATATATTAAGGCATTTTCACATATTTTTCCCTGATTTGTATCTATTTTTGTCTATTTATCCAGTAGCACTGCTATCTACAAATTTGCTTTTGAACCCAGTAATATTCTAGGAAATACATTTTGTGCAGCCAAAGTCTTGGCATAGTCAATTGGCAGAATTAAGTGTTTGTTTATAACCTAATCTGATTTAGTACTTTCCAAAACCTCAGTCCAGCTTGAATCCAGAATCTTTCTTTTATCAGATGATAACACCCTCCTCCCCCCAGTAGATGCTAAAGAAGAGACTGAAGTGTAGTATAAAGGAAATTATTCATGTTCTTCTGGAATTCCACCAGGAAACAAATAAGATTAACTCTTTGATCTGATGGCAGAACTTAAGGCTTCTTTATCATCTTTGAACTATTCTGATGATTTACTTATATACTCTGATGAAGAAGATCTTATCCATTGATGCCATATCACCCATTGCACCCTTTTAGATAAGATTTTTTTTATCTGATAGGCCTCCAGTTCCTTCCAATCATAATTCTAAATTTACTTTACCCAGTAGTCTTCTTACTATAAGCCTTGATTGTGCTTGGACCTCTGGTTCATAAATCCTCGGAGCTGGAATATTAATGTTCTGTTCCTCTGCTCGTTCAGTAGGAGACCTATCTATCTAGTTTATCCAGCTGAAGGAGAGAATATTAATAATTCCAGTTCC
This sequence comes from Anolis carolinensis, assembly GCF_035594765.1. NCBI lineage: Eukaryota > Metazoa > Chordata > Lepidosauria > Squamata > Anolidae > Anolis > Anolis carolinensis. Next base: position 164,221,708 of record NC_085841.1, read on the forward strand.
AATGATTTATGAGCCAGAGGTCCAAGCACAATCATGCTTTCTATCCTACTTGATAGGGGATGGCAACAGTTAAGGTCCTTGACTACAGGGAAAAGGATGTTAATCTCCTTGTCAGTTTATCTGTTTAAGAAATTCTACTAAGCTATCCTAAGACCACCACCACCCCTCTCTCTCACACACACACACTCTCTCTCTCATAATTTTTGGGGCTGTGGCCCTCAAGTAATCAATCAGAGAAGTGACCTTTGGAACCACAGAGGTTGCCAACCTTTCCTCTAATGGCAAAGTATCATGTTTGAGATTGAAGAACACCTAGGTGGACGACACCTACTTGGTGAAGGCTAATGTAGCCAGTACTAACTTGAAAGATCAAAGTTCAGAGACAGTATAAAGAAATGTTCTCCTTTTGAGTTGTAAACTTTATGTTTAGTTTAGTTGTAAGTAGTTATTAATATCACTGCTCCTGGACCTAGGCATGATGGAAATGTGTCTGCTTCTTCTTCTCTCCGTCCAAGATGAAGACACATCCAAGATGAATTTTTTTTGCATATTTGATCATATTTTAGCGCCAAATTATGGCTTCATAGGCATATCTTTTATAAAATAAAATAAAACATAATCCCATAGTTCCATTCATGTAATTTAAAAATGGAAAGAAGGAGGGTATACTCAGAATCCTTTTCCAGGCAAAACAAATTTGACTTCAGTGATTTTGTGTACCTTCTAGAAGTATTTTCCCAGAAGTATTTTCCTAGATCAAAGTCTAATTCATCATTCTTTACAAGTAGGCAAATATCAAGCATATGCTGCATGGTCCGCCAGTGTCTCTCTTAGGCACAGTCTTATACTGCATTAAACTGACCTTCATTTTCCCCCATCATGGTGTAGTTGGCCAATGCTTCTCAGGCTAATACAGGGGACCAGGATTTCCCCTCCCAGTGTGACGGGCTATAACCACATTTGATGCTATTTGATATACTTGTTTCTTTTCTCTTTGTATTTGTGTTTGTACAAATATATTTTTCACTCATTGGGGGAAAAATAATTGATCTAGAACCAAATTTTTGAATTGTTTGTCAGTGGAATTCTTGTATTTTCAGCTTTTACTCACCATTTTGGAAAACTGACAGAAAAATAATATGTTCAATATGCTGTATTTTATTTATCTACATTCTGTCATGATATACTTTGATGTAAGTTTTTAATTTTGTTCCCGCTTTCAGCTGTTCTAGTAGTTACTGTTCAGGGTCAGTATCAAGGTTAGCCACAGGAGCACAGAACAATTTCCTGTTCTCATAGTCCAGGTAACATTTGGATGAGGATTACATTTTACCACATTTTGCAGTAGCCAGGGACATTATTTCTAATGAGCTTTAAATTGCTCCTAGACCATCCATTGTATAAAGCTTAATGTTGTAATCATTCCACCCTAGTAACTTAATAAAATAGTCCTTCCTTTAAAAAAAAAGTTAAATTGTTCTTTGCTATGTAATAAGTAAGTATTGTTGTTGTTATTGTAATATTGCCAATGTTTGTGTCCGGTCACACTCCCTTGTCTCTTTATGCTGATCAATCTCAGTATGCACATTTTGCAGCTATGAGTTGATAGATGTAGGATCTGATAAACTATTACATATTTCAATATTACACTAATACCTGTTGTTCTTTACCTTTTAATGATATACTTGTCAAGACGGTTTAAATGGTGGTGTAGGTTTGTTATTTTTAGATTATCCATTCTTTGACTTGTGATTGCATCATGCCTGCTGTGCAAAGAAAAGGAGCTTCATTTGAAATAGTGTTATTATTTTAAATTTTCTTTTTAATTGCTCCCAGTCCTTCAAAATGCTGTTGCTATTAAAAAGTTTGCTTTGCTTTGCTTTGCTCTGTTCTGCTCTGGTTTGGTTTGGTTTCCAACAATATCTAGGGGAATGTCAAGGTTCTGGCACAGTTTATACCAACTGTCCCAATAAAAATAAATAATACAATTAGTTGATTATTTGTTCGCCACCAGCAGATCCTTCATATCTTCCAAAGAAAATACGAGCAATTGACCCAGCTCCCAGCATTATTTGTTGGTGTTTTCCATTCCCTTTTACACAGCATAGGAACAATTGATGCCTGCTGACAGACTTGTTTGATACATGAAATTAGAGTTTAGAAATACAAGATGTGTAGACAGTAGTGGCATGCCAGATCCCATAGTATCACCTCCCCCCACAAGCATTTAGAGTTCACAACAGACTATGATGCCATAGCAAACTCCCTTTGTCAGCACAAATAACAATATAGATTGGTAGGGAATATTGAGAATTTTAGTAAGAAAATTTAGGTGGAATTAAATAGCTAAAGCTCTTTACTTTCGTATTTGCAGTTTAACTTCAGGTCTATACTTGTGTATAAGTTGAAACATTTTAACAAAAAATCAGCCATACAAACCTGGATTAATGTATCTATGGATTAATGCTGGAAACAGATGCCGGTGCCAGTGTCTCAATGAGCTTTGTGCATCATTTTGTGTGCCTGTGGTACACAATTGGCAGACATTTTAAAAGAAGTTTTACTGCATAAGCCTCACAAGGCCCAGACCTGTTTACAAAGCTCTCTGTGAGAGAAAGTAGTCCCATCAGTGTCCTGACAGGTTTCATGTGGGAATGTCTGTCAGAAGGTGCAAGGTATTGCACATTTCAGTAATTCTGATCCTAGACTTAAGTTTTAGAGGGGGCGCTCTTTAGATTGTGGTATTACTTTAGCAACAAAATTCTGGTAAATATTTCTGCTATGTTTTAAAGCCCTGCTGCTTTATCTGCTGACTAAGAACCCTGAGCTATCCGAGTTGTATGCTCCAAACAAGTTATGAATTGGAAGTTGGATCCCCAATAGATCTGAAGACTTGTAGGTTTCTGGAGTACACCAGTACCTTCAGACATTGTGTGTGCCACCAAAGGTAGCTGTGGAGAAGAAGTTTCACTCCTCATTAGGACTGGAGTTAATTGTAGACTTGTAGGAGCTCATCTTTTCATTCATACCAAACACCGTAATCATTCAAAATGCAGTTCCTCCAGCTTCAGGAACAAGATCAGTAATACATTACCTGGTGGGCATAGACAGACAAGTAGTTTATCTTTTTATTATAGGTAGTATGTTTTCAAATGCCCTTGAATTCAGGAAGGAGCTATAGCTCAGGCAGAACGGCTGCTTCAATTCACATTTGCAAATGGGGCTAAGAAAAGCCCCGTATCTGTAACTCTGGGCAACTTCTGATTAATGTTGAGATTGATAGACCAGTGGCCTGATTTGGTATAAGACGGGTGCCAATGTTGAGATGTTCAGCAGATCAGCCATTATCCCATGTTAAATGATTGCATTCCTGGAGTAAGGTAAAGGTAAAGATTTTCCCCTGACATTATATCTAGTTATGTGCAACTCTGGGAGTTGGTGCTCATATCCCATTTCTAAGCCAAACAGCCGGCATTATACATAGACACCTCCAAGGTCATGTGGCTGGCACGACGGCATGGAGCACTGTTACCTTCCTGCTGGAGCAGTACCTATTGATCTACTCACATTTGCATGTTTTCGAACTGCTAGGATGGCAGAAGCTGGGGCTACAGGGGGAGCTCACCTCGCTCCCCAGATTCAAACCCCGACCTTCCGGTTAGCAAGTTCAGCAGCTCAGCGGTTGAACCCGTTGTGCCACCAGGGGCTCCTGGAGCAAAGAGGCCATAAAATAGTGATCCAACTTTCTGGCTTAGTCCATTTCATTTCTTTTTACATTCTATATTTAATTTATTTTTAAATAAGCAACTCTGTGAAGACTGAATATTACTAATTATTTTCTTACTTTGAAACTCGTTGTTAGGTCTGCTAGATAGAATGAAGCTCACACTTGGTGTCCCTGCTTTATTGTGTATTTCTTCAGCTTCTGTTATAATATATATTTTGTGATTACTTTAAAATGTAGCGACTTCTGTTCTAGAATAGTAATGTAAGGGTTATTTGTATAATTTAAAAAACTGGTAAAATGAAAATGTTAAGTGACGTTATTTTCAATTACTTATGTCAATTTCCTTCTTTTTTATCTCTTTCCTCTCCTTACAAACAGGTAACCAGATCCTGTCCCTTGGGACGCTGTCAAAAGATCAAGTTTATCCAATGAAACTCAAGGGTATTTCCATCTGTTACTCTGCACTCAAATCTGCCTTGTGTGGAAATTATGTCAGCTTTGGAGTCTTCAAGTTGTATGGGGACAACCACTTTGACAATGTACTTCAGGCCTTTGTCAAAATGCTGCTCTCAGTATCCCACAGTGACCTGCTAGTAAGCAATTATTCATCTTGGGAGTCTTTATGCAAAATATGAAATCACTACCACAGGCTTCAAGTAGAGAGAGGGTGGAGGAGGATCTAGTACACTTGAAATGCCATGCTTTTTCACCTCAGCTTCCTATATTTATTTTGCATTTTTACAGTCAGAAAGATCATTTGTATTGCCATTAATACAAATAAATATTCACTTCAAAATATTGTAATTATTTTAACATGGAAGATATTTGCAAATTATCTTGTATAACACCTTTGAATGTCAGTAGGATTATTTTGTTTCCTCTCTCATTTTGTCCAGCTATCATAATTTGTGTTTAAGTATGTATGTGTTACTATATTAGCTATATACCATATATGTCCCACCCCTTTTCTAGTATGTTCAAGGAGAGGTACATTGCTTTTGCAACTGTTTTGCAGTAGATCAGGATGGAAAAGGATGACTAGCCCCAAACAACAATAACAGAAATTTATTTTCTATTATTTTATATAATAGAGTCCACGGGCAACTCTTTGTTTTGGAAATAGGACATATTGGATTACCTTTAGTTACGTAATATTACAGTCTACTATCTAGCAAATAAGAGAGGGGGAAATTCTGTCAATGTCAAAGCCTTGGCACTGAGTTGCATGAAGTGTTCTTTTTGGACAGTACTGCATAGTACTTAGATGCATCTAGTTAAATTTACCTCATCTTGGTTTATACAACTCACCCACCACCCCAGAAGACACTATAATGCTTCTGGGAAAATAAAGGCATGTACGCAAATCAGGAATATCAGCATGGTGGAGTGACTTGGACCCTGAGGTTTTAAATCTTTCTAATCCATGGAAACCCACTGGGAGACCTTGGGCACATTTCACTATCCTATCCTAAGAAGAGGAACATTGTAAACTTCTTCAGAGTAAATCTAGCTGATAACAATCTCGGTTACAAGCAAACTGATCCATCAGAAATCTTTCCCAGCAAGTTATCTTTTCAATCAAGAATTTCCAGAGTCCAAGATGGAAGCAGCACCTTCTTGTCCCAAGAGTTTATGAACCAAAGGAGCACAAATCAATGGCATGAGGATAGAATGGAAATAAATGGCCAGGGCGAGGGAGAGATACAAAAAAATCTCTTTCTTTTTTCCATACCGCCTCGCATGAAGTGCTCACTTTCTTTTATTTTCCTCTCTTAATCCATGCAATCAGACTTGTAGCAGCTGAAGAAGTGTCAAAGCTGCCCACAATTGCTTTTGTGACTTTAAAGGAACAGGGCATTTAGCACAATTGGAATGTTTCTCTAAAAGGAGAAACACATGGCTCCCCCACATGGCAATTTTAGTTATGTGGACTAAGCAACAGGTGGTAGAGTGCAATGGGGCAGGCATTAATGAGCAGCTATTACAATATTATCTACAAGGTTGGGTTACTATTATTGTGTCATTTTATGTAATTGGGGGTCATCCAGTGGCAACAGATTACTGTATCTGTGGAAACATATGGAACTTCTGTTATGCTTGCAACCAGCCTTATGTTGGACTTCATCTTCACAATGTCAAGAGCTTAGACAGGTTCTTTCAATTAATTCAACATTGTACCTATTCAGTTTTAATGCCTTTTTCTATTAAAACATATAATAAGTGTTAGTGTTCTCATGCGTATGTAAAAAGCTGAAATTCAGTAATCATTATTGAGAAATAAAACTGAAATGGAACATCTCCTTTCCTCCAACTTGCTTTCTTTCTCTCTAAAAAAATAGGGGTACACTCTCAGTGTACACTAGAATGGTGGGCTGTGTTCAAAGTCAGATTGGCAAAATGTAATGCATGTCTAGCCCAAGACATTTTGATTCCAAGGTTCAATGTAACAGCTAAACTATGTAACAGAATAAACCAAAGCCATGTTTGGGATACCAATTTAATAATTCAATCATTTTAAGAACAGTACCGCTCCAGTTCTTTATCTATCTCTGCATAGAACTACTGTATGTACCACAGGCTCGAAATGAGGCAGTGCTCCCCAAGACATTTATAAATGTATCGATTCTCTAGTTTGTAAACTGCTAAATGTCCTGGTGGACATCGTTTAGTTCCGAGCCTATGATATGTACAGTAGCCCAATGCTGATATTACAAAATTGAACATATGAAAGGTATAGAATCATAGAGTTGGAAGTGGGCTGCTAAGAAGCAGGAAAATTGCATTCAAAGCACTCCCGCCAGATGTCTATCCAGCCAGTATATCATAATGTGCAGTGTTCTCTTTAAATATTCTTGTTCACTGTGGGGTGATCAGGGGTAGAGTAGTTGGTTCCTTCCATGCTTTCAGTTTCATAAGGCTTTTATAGTACTTCTCTATCCTATAGTGCACACCTACAGTATTCTGTAGGAAACATATGAGCAGGACTGTGTATACTCTGTAATTTGAATCTGGGCCTATGTTTAGATTTTGAGTGAACTCTACATACCATATATACTTGTGTATAAATCAACCTCATGCATAAGTTGAGGACATGTTTTGGGGGCAGAACGATGGATTTTGATATGAACTGTAGATAAGTCAAGGGTCATTTAGTGGAGAGGGTAAAAACAGCAGTTCTGGCAGCCGTTGCCATTTTCCTGCCATGGCATTCAAAAAGGTCAGAAGTAGGGCTGTGATGGGGTGAGTAAAAGGGCCTGGTGCTTCTTTTAGATTCTCCCAGTATGGTCTAAGTTCTCACTACTCAAAGATGGTTTTTTATTTTATAACAGTTAAGATACCGCACTTACATTTGAGCTGTGGAAAAGTCGACTTGGGGTTTTTAAGTCAATTTGAGTCAGTACTAAAATTTCTAGAGTTACAAACGAGTCTATACATTGGTTGGTTGCCCTCTTCATAATTAAAAAATGTATATGAAGTGGCACTGAATTTCATAATACGTTTACAAAAAGCAGATTATTTTGTCAACAGAAAGGTCAATAGCAGAGAATAAATACAGCCCAGAATGCAATTTATATTAAAGCGGGAAGGTAATCCTTATAGGCATCTTAATATTTTTCATAATCCAAATACTTATCTGATCTCTCTCTCTTTTGTTTTAAGCAATATCGAAAACTAAGCCAGTCTTATTACCCACTGCTGGAATGCCTCACACAGGACCATATGAGTTTCATCACTAGTTTAGAGCCTCATGTACTAATGTATATATTTACTTCAATATCTGAAGGACTTACTGCACTAGGTAAGTACAACATATAATTGAGCAAAGCAAAAATGCAAAAGGCACTGTATAGCAGTTAAAAGCAACTTGGCATGATTTTCAAAGCAAACAAGACTTTTATTTTGTCATTACTGCAGTGCAGAATGCAATTATTTTTCTTTAAAATGCTTATTTTCTGAAAAATTAAATATGTATATCTTAAGATTTCTCCACTTGACTGGGATAAACATCAGTAAGCATAACCTTCAACCTGCTAATGTTGCGGATAAAATTACCCGTGTGTTTATTACATCTAAATATGTATATTCTGCTTCATAGTTAGGAATCCAAAACATCCATCCAGGTAGCATTGATTTTTTGAGTGGTTAATTTACTCTCCTCATAAAACAATATAATTATTTATCATTTCTATATGACTTACTTTATCATGGTAAGCCACTATTTGTGGAAGCAATCCAATCACTAACATTTTGGCCAAGAATGTCCAGTTATTTCATAGGCAAAGTGGGGTTACTTTGAATATCCTAACTAAAAACAGTAGTCAATACTGCATCACAATTAAATGCATATTTAAATGCAATTTCAGTGTGCTAAAAGGAAAGTGTTTAAGTAAGCAAGCTATACTCTGTGTGTAAAAAAACAAGAAAAACCAAAAGCATAGGTAATCAGCATTTTTTCATTTTTTCCAATGTAATATCTAGCAGTTGATTTATTGAAAGCTTATTCCTTTTCTTCCTATCCCACTGAGATGTTTGGCACAGGATATAGTATTATAGATTAAACAAGAGAACAAAAGATATGAAAGTCCACATCTTAAATCTTTTTTAAAAAAAATCTTGAAGAGTAACATCTTGGATCCACGCTTTGTATTTCATACTTTGAAGTAATATTTATTCCTGTGGAATAAAGTACTGTGGTTGTAAATCATGTATAATGGAAGCCCTCATCTTAGACTTCACTGTAAGGACAAACACTTCAAGAGCCCTTTTCTAAAGTGTTTGCTTGGCTTTTTCACAGCTGACTCAGTGGATTGGAACCTTTTAATGTATCCTCAGTGTATGACATGGTCTCACTAATCTCCACGCAAAGCCTTTCTAATTTTCCGGTGATTGATAACATCCTGCCATTCATTAACTAAAATGAAAGCATAACATTTTCGCTGTCCAGCCGTTTTTATTAGATGTTGAATAGATTAATTTGTTTACTTTTCAACCTGACTCCCTTAAAAGGGAAGTCATTCTGGTACTGTGTAAGAAGCTGGCGGGGGAGTATGGCACTTAAACCTATTCCCTTTATCTTCATCTGAAACCAAATAAAGGCCTTAAATTATGGCGCGCTTAATAGCACTGTCAAGTATCTTGAAATAATTCTTCCTTCTATGTGTATTCATAAAGTCTTACAGCCAAATAAGCCTTTTCAACAAATAGCATTTGCACCTTGAGGCTCAGATAGACGAGAAGGACGCTGGCTTGAGAACAAATATCTTCCTGTGTTTTCTGATGACTGCAGACACAGCCCCTCTCCCCTTTTATTTACCAGAGCAACAGTTGTCCTTCCCATCCACCCGTCTCCCAACCATCTTAACTTGTTGGTTGTTTGCCTTGAATAAAATGCAATGAGGACCCCATTCAGGTTCAACAAATGCCCCTCCTTGTCCATTAAAATCTGTGTGGGGCGCTTGCATAACATCCTCCTTTCTTACACTGTGACAATAAGAAGAAAAATGAGCACCACAACAGCATCTTTGATATACTGTTATGGGAAAACATAAGTAGCTCTTAATACTTAAATTGCATCCGCGTGAGCAGATGAACGGGTAGACCTCTTCACTGTGCTGCTAAGATCACTTACAGAAGAATATAAAATATCTACTTGTACAGTATCAGCATGTTTAGAGCCGCTACTGGTTTCTAAATGGACGTTAGTGATTCACTTTGTGTTATTCAATTTTAAAACAAATAGAGTCAAAGCGCAGGTTGAAAAGTACTGCAAAACCCACTTATGAAATATGCATTTCCAAATACATTTCTTGGAGCGTTCATTATCTTCCTTTGTAGATACAAGGTAGGAGACTTTTGGGATGAAATACTGTGTTCAAGTGTTGACAGTAGGTTTAAATAAGAAGACTAAAAACTGGAGAACTTGTTCCACTCGGACTTTTGTAGTGCATAACCAGTTCTATATCAGGATAGTCTGTTCTTTATAATTAAGCATTTCAATTAAACTTCATTAAACTGTTCATGATTAAACGATTTCTCTCTTATTTTCAAAGTATGTATTTCATTGTCAGCCTGTTCTGTTTTTTGAATAACAAAGAAGATTACTTGGGAGTTGACAGTCCAGTTAAGTAAAGAAGGATCCTAAAATTGTTCTCTTATTTTTTTTAGGACAACCTAAAACGTAGCAATGTTAGAAATTCTTTATTAGAAAAGGCACAATCCATTTCTTTAGTTGATTTTGGAGAACTTATCTTAAAGGGGAACCAACATATTCAGTTAAATTTTGTAGCACACAAACACCTTTTATGTAAACAGAGGTTTTTGTTTTTTGGGTTTTTTTATTGGTTTTTTTGTGCAGCAGTGATGACACCTCCCATAAATATATGGGTCAAACTAATGAGCCAGACTCTTAACACATTTTTACAAATATCTTGATGACCGATTTATGCTTTTAGGTCTGATAGTATTCCTTTGGTTTGAAGACTGATTTGAGTTTAATGACTTTGGTTAAAAGCAAACTTGTAGTCAAGTTTTTCTGCTTGGTAGATCCCTTTTAGATGCAGACCAGATTGTCAAGTATCTGCCTAAGTATAAAACAAAAATTTGCTAGTGAAGGTAAAAGAATATCAGAGCAACCACCATAAATGAGGGGGACCACAAATCATTATTGCAAAAGGTTGAAATCAATTTATGACAACTGTTATGTGCAAAAATACTGTATTCCCAAGTCATCTTTCGCAATAGGTAATTCTACAGAGTTCTGACTACTATATCTTGGGGGAAAGGAATGTCTTGGTTTTGTGTTTCCCTCTTTTTTGGAATACAAAACCATCCTAAAATTTCACTGCTCATAATATGGAGGGAATTTTTCAGAGTTTATAGTGATATAAAGGAGAAAGAAGTGTGGGATACTTGTCCTTGTTACATTCATTGTATCCAAAGTTAGCAGGAAGATAAAATTAATTTAGTGTTTTGAAGAAAACCAGGATCTAAATTTAATAATAAATAAAATAAATTGGGATCATCATACACACAATCCTCAGTTGCTCGAAGAGTGAGCTATGATTATACTGAACATACAATGAATAGGTAAATGGTTTCTACAATTAATGACATTCTGTAGGGAGATGTGAATGTTCGCTTCCATTTGAAACCAGTGGAAATGAGGATTGTCAGAAATGTAGTGGAATGTTTCATACTTGGTAAAATGAAGAGAGTCTTGAGACTAATTGCAGCTATATTGTCTGCAAAATCTTTCTTAGGACCTCAGGAGAACTTAGCTTAGGAATAATATATTGCAATGATGTTCAAATACAACGAAACTTCAAAACAACATTTATAAAGTAGAACTGGCACAGATCAGTAGTCTCATGTCTAGAGGGAAGTGCTCAAATGCTCACTGCAATATTGGCAGACTTCCACTTATCACAGTTTAGGGGGATATACTTAATTGAGTCTATCATATACCTTCCCTTTCTCCTTTGAATTAATATTTTAACAGTTTAATTCTTGCACAGACATGCACCCATTAAAATAGCATAGCATTCAATGCCAGTTTTTAGCTTCTGAAAGTAACTTAGATTTGTATCCTTCCGAATCCACTGTAGGCTAAAAAGTTATCCTCACTTGAGAGGTATCTGAAGCCTTAAAGCTTGTTGAGCTCCCTCAAGTAAATTTTTTTCCACTGGTCAGTCAACATCCATTCCATGATTTTCTTTGCCTAACAAAGAAAGAAAGAAATGATAACCCCTAACATTAAATAAATTAAATGCTGCTAGAATTGTAACAGAAGGTACGCTGAGATATAGAGAATTGCTAGATGAAGCAGTAGTATAGAAAGGAAAAGTCTGCAGAATTCAATAAGGAGAAACTGAATAAAATTGGTTGAATTCATAAGCAGAGTATAATTAGAAGCTTAACAGCTGCTGTTGCCATGCACTGATTTTTATAAGGAAACCAAGTCTGATTTCACTCTACAGGTTGAGCATCCCTTATCCGGCATTCCAAAATTCAGAATCCGAAATTGTCCACAAGGGTGGTTCAGGTAGTGACATCATTGCTTTCTGCTGGTTCAGTGGTTTGTGGACTAGTTGAGCATTATGAAAGTACAGTTTTGTGATATTACAATTTTGCCCGAAAGAGGATGACCAGCTTTGTATAAAAGTGGTTAATAAAGGCACTGAAATAAACTGTATCTCATTTCATGGCAGCAAAAAAACAGATTAATATACCTGATTCAGAGGTACATATTCTTGGTGCAAAATGTTATGGGACTTTCTTCTCCTAAGAAATTTATTTTGCTGTAACTTTGGTAGAAGAAGATACTCTCGTGTTCATTTAACCAGCCAGTAGAAGTCCAGACATCTAGTAGGAAAAGCACAATTGTATTCATAATTAGCTTTCAGATCATAAAAATACCCAACCACCCATTTATCTTAGTCTTCTTTACTTCTCACTGTGTTCTCCCCCATCAGTATCGTATTAACATTTTCATGCATAAATACAAATGTATTTTTCTAGCATTCATATTTAGATAATTGTTGTTAATTGTTAACTGCTACCAAGTCATCTTAAAAATTATGGCAATCGCATAAATCAGAGACCTCCAAGTTATCCTGTCTTCAGTAGCCCTGCTCAGGTTTTGCAGCCTATCCATCTCCCAACAGGATTGATCTATGGGGTCTATCAGTCTGGTATGTAGTCTCCTGTTTTCCTCCTACCTTCCCAAACATTATTGTCTTTTCTATTGAGTCATGCCTTCTCAAAATGCTACAGTCTCGGTTTAGTAATCTTGGTTTCTAGTGAGAGTTCAGCCTTTATTTGCTTTAGGGCCCATTTATTAGTATTTTTAAACAGTCCACTGTATTTGTAGAACTCTTCTCTAGCACATTTTAATTCATTGATTTTCTTCCTTCCTACTTCCTTCATTGTCCACCTTTCACAACTATACATGAAAACGGGAATTATCATGACATTCACAATCCTTAACTTTAGTATTCAATTATATATATTACACTCCGGGATCTTCTATGTTTCCTTCATAATTGCCCTTCCAAGCCAGTTTTCTTTCCTAATTCCCTCAAGTACAAACTCTTCAGAATTCAAAAATTTCTTAGCAATAAGGAGACAGCTGGAATCCTGCAATTTGTAACAGCCAGCAGGAGTGCTTACAAAGAGGCAGAGTACCAGTGAGGGATAGAAGTCCCCATGTGCTGTGTATAATGAAAGTAAGGAGTTTATCCTATTTGGAAATATTGGATTGTGTCAAACCTACAGAACATGAGGGCTGGTGTGATGAAATAGTTTATCCAACCATTTAGCATTCTAGATCACTAGGTAAGTCTTGCAGCCTTTCCTTTTCTTCCAAAAATTGTTAATATTAAAAATAATTCAGGAATTCAGATGTTTTGTTTTGTTTGTTTTCTTGGTACAGATACCATTGTCTCCTCCAGCTGTTGTGCAAGTTTAGACTACATTGTCACCTACCTCTTCAAACACATAGCAAGAGAAGGGAAGAAGCCTCTGAGGTGTAGAGAAATTTCCCAAGAGGGACAAAGATTACTGCATTTCATGCAACACAACTCGGAGGTACTGCAGCAGGTAAACTCATCATTGTTTACCCTGGCTATATTTTGATCATTGTTCTGAACAGAGGTTACCTGATCTCCTTTTTGTCTTGGCAAGTACAGTGTAATATTTCTGTTTATGAACCAATAGATCTCTTATTTTCAGTTGGAGTCCTTATTTTTGAGGATAGGGAAAGGTATCTAATGTTATACTGTGGGTTAAGTGAAGTAAGATCACCGAGACTCCTGCTGTCAGCCATTACTATATGGCTGTAGAAAAATCTTGACTTCTTGGGTTGTGATTTTTTTAAAAATTTCTTCCTTGTCTTCCTCTTTTTCTTCTCTTGATCAATGCATTTTAATTATGTGTTTATCCAGTGCTTGGATTGCCTTTTTTTTTGGCAGAAAGGCAGGATGGCAATATAATTTTTTAAAAAAAAGATGTAGCAAAGGCAATATGTTCAGAAGATTTTAAGGATGGATGAGAGACATTTGTATAAAAAAAGTATGACTGGTTATCAGCCATGATCCGTTTTTGGAATAATGGACAAAAGGAATTAATATCTTCTTGTCTTCATGCACTTTGTGGGAATTTTCTGGAAAGATCTGACTTGCAGCTGTTGAAGATAGCTTACTAGACTAGATAGAGCACTGGATCCAGAAGAAGTATTTGTACGTCATTATATTCAGTATGATTGACAAGTTGAGTGATGAATGAAGAAGCAAAACCATGGGCCCTCTCCTCTACACCATTCAGAGGTGGTGATGACAAATCAACATAGGCTTCAATTATCCTATTTTGTGCTACTGTCTTGAGAAAAGAATAGTGGATGAGAAGGTAAAGAAGGGAGCTCTCGCAATATTTCCACTAAGGAGAATTGCAAGAGTTTCTTTCTTTTCAGAATGCTGAAAAGAGGTTTGACACCTTCTACCTGCTCTTCATTTTGTGCTACCTATTTCCTCACATTTATGCAACCTCACTCTTTTTATTGCAGTATGGCCTATCTTGTTTTGCATCCATTTTAGGATTTACATGAAACCAGAAAGAATTTTTCTACTATTATGTTGATGGACCTCAATCTTCTGAAGAGGCCCACACATGTGCATCCATTTACTGATTATCAGTCTCATTTTTGTCTTTACCTAATCCAGGTGTAATATTAGATCAGGGGGCAGGGATAGCTACTCGGAACTGGCAATATTAAAGATAATGATAAAGGTAATGATTAAAGTAGAGATTATGGGTTATGAATATTTATTTACATGGACTATTTTTAGGCCACCTTTTCATCAGGAATGGACAATGTGTGCCTGTAGTTGGGCTACCACCCCTATCAGCCTGAGCCAGCATCAGAAATGGAGGAAAATTCTGGGAGTTGCTGTCCAGCAATATTTAGAGGGCTGTGTTTTGCATCTGTGTTTTCAGATTTTAAAAAATACTGCTGTGTTGTTGTTTTTTTTAATATAAATGCCAAAAGGGAGAAGAAAAGAGTGAACTGGGAAGAGGCATACATAGAATATGAATAGGCATATCTATTAATATTAAATGACCATATGTCTACAAAATATTTAATTGGTGCTGACATCTGTAGCATACATATCTCTTTATGTCTAAAGCAAAGGATTATCTGACCATTGAATTATGGATGGTGGATGGTAATGATAAAACTCTCCTGAGGCAGTTTCCAGTGTACAATTTTAAAATACATAAACAAGCATACATGTTAAAATCATAAAATAGGCCAATGGTGTCCTTTCTGTATTGCTGCGTTACATATCCCATCAGATTTCAGTCTTGTCTGTGGTGGCTGGCATTGGTGGGAGCTGCAGTCTTAACAATTTGAAAGCTAGGTTATTTGCTCTCTCTTTTTCTCAATGTGCTGCTGGAGGCAGCTGTTGTTTACTTTGCCTGTTGTGGACCAGCACACACAGTGGGATAAGCTAGAATTTAATACCATTCTGACTCATGTCAGTCTTGAGTGCATGGTTTAGCACAGGACAGCTCCTGCAACATGATATTGAAAGTTTGTGTTTTTTTAGCTCTCCATCATCCTCCCAGTGTTGATACTACTTAAAAAAACCCTAACTAGACAGAGATTGAGAAGGAAAGGGGCCTAGGCAGGCATAACAAGTATGTACATATGTGTATGGCTCTTTTTCCCTTATCCAGAACCTAAGATTTTATAAAACAACTTTGTCAAAAAGGAGCTTCACTGTCCTACAGCTGTCATTTAACTTTACAATACATAATCATTCTTATAACTGTAACTTTGATAGATCATTATCTCCAAATAAAGCTAAAGTGGGAATACACAATCAGATATAATTTAGACATGTAGATAACTTATCATCATGTGATTCCCTGGCATCGTTTGCCTCTTTGTGCAGCTTCCTGAAGTAGCCAGTCCAGAGGGAAAGTTGATCAAAATCTAGCAGCATATCCAATATTTTAATCTTCCTGAGTACAGTAGTTAGTACTCAATGAGTACAGCTCCATAATCAAGAAGAATGGCGTACTGGCTCAAATCTGGATTTTCATACATTTGCCTTTCTTATGAACTTAATGTCCTATGTTGTATCAATGATGGTTGGCAATCCTGAAATTTATAGCATATGAATAAGCAGCGATCTGTCTTTATTAGCTTCACAATCTGTAGAATACATTATATTTATTTTGAATGCAGGCTTTCAGGTACTCTTTTAAATATTAATGACCAGTCTCCAGTAGTCAGCATAAATATGATTTGCATTAGCGCAAGTCATACTGTATTGAGTGCCTCTGATGTCAACTATTCTGTGTACTAATACCTGACATCATCTCCCGAGGTCACTGCCAACTTTGACCTTTCTCCTTGTGCACAGTTTTTCTAGTCTCAGAAGCTCTTTTGAATTGATTTGAAATTTTGACTCTTCCCTTTATGAGGCAGTAAAATTGATAATTATTCAGATGGGAACAGAGTGCTGAGTGAAAAATCAATTCCACCCGCTCTCTGCTGCGTATAAAATTACTTCTGACTCTGCTGGTCTGAACGAATAGCCAAGGTAAAAGCAGCAGGCAGGAATAGTAGAAAGAGTGAGCTGGACGTAGCTAATAGCCTAAAGGGATGGCTTTTTGAGATGAGGGAGTGAGCCAGTTGGGGGTGGTTATCAGCAATGATGGGGCTCATTGATTATATGTTTACATCAGGTTTCCATTGGGTTATAAATCAGCCCTGAATAGAAACAGAACCCAAGGCTTTGTGTCTTACCAGAGGGACAATGAATTAGATTATTCTCATTTTCACACTCAGATGAAAAGTGAGCCATTGATTATTCATCGGCAGGCCATTAAATCCTGGCTTTGGAGCTGATTTGACTATCATGGAGGCTAATGAACAAGACTGTTGCTTCACAGCTAGAGGTTTCAGTTTCCAAGACAGCTGTGTCTTGTAAGTAATGCCTAACCCTATTAAAAGGAAAGGGTTATTACAAATTGCTTAACAGTGCTACAAAACTAGACCCTAATGACTAATTGTACGGTGAGCTTAAAGAGCCTTGTCAGTTCTTTAAAGTGATGCAGTGGAACTGCATAGCTTCCCAGTTTGCCTGTTTTGATGGGAATGCTCTTATATATTGTATTTCTTTTCAATCAAGAAGAGAACATCTCTACATATTTGTACATATCCAAACAAGTGTAGAATTAATTGGTAATGTAATTGTTTATTTTCATAAACCAAATGAAAATGGTTTGTATTAGCTATAACATAGGATCATTAGGTTTTTATAGAAAGCACCATGTAAATTCAAGTTATGTAATCAGATGTGTAATTTGCTGCTCACATAGACTGTTGAACTGTCCTACTCCTTCTCAAGACCTTTTCGCAGTTGTCAAGCAATGCCCGGTATGTCCCCTACTTTATTATTGCCACGTTCCCCTAATTTAAAAAGTAATAGATGAGAAATTGCTATAGAGGACTGGATGTATTATTTGAGTAGGAAGAGCTGATAGACAAAGGCTTTGAAAAATTATTTTAAGAGTACAAGACCACCTACTTTCATACAACTACTACTTACATTGCAGAGTGGAGTCTCCAAGTGCTTCAGTACTTGGCTAGATTGGGTTATATAATAAGCAGGTCTTCTGCTAGTGCCTGCGGGATAGTAATAATAACATTGTGGATATAGTCAGGCATTTAAAAACGATAGCCTTATTAAGAGTATTAGTAGTTCAGTGAAAGGCATTTATTTAATTATGCTGTAGAATGGAAACTAATTCTGAAAGTGCATATCAGCTAGTAGACCAGAAGCCATGCACTTTCAAGGATTTTATCTCTTACAGTTGGCTGGTCATGTCTACTGTGTGAATAAAATAAATTGAGGGAGAAATAAATCCAGTTTTAGTCCTTAGAATATATTCATTGAAATAAATCAGACTCCTTCTGTGCAACTAACCTGACTTCTGTTGATGTTGGTGTATTAGCCCACAAATTGCAAAAGGTGTTATAGTTACTTGCGTGTGAAACTGGACTATTAAACATTTTCCATAGGTGAGATGAAATAAATATCATTTTGCATCCTTTCTGATTTGATTATACTGTTGGCTTTCTTTTGCATCTCTAGCAGGTATCATTTTAAGTGCTGATGTGGACCTAGACAATGTATCTAAATGCAGCCTCTTTAAATAGGATAGTGCTTATTTGTTCTTTCTTTATTACAAAAGTTGCTATTGAGTTCCTCCTTGGAACTATATAAAGCCAACACCTTCAAAGCTTTACAATTTTTGAATTTTGAACTTTATTAACTATTGATTTGATAGTTTTAAGAAGGTGAAACATTGATGAAATATAAATAAAAATCATACTAATATTTTTTATGATTAGTACTTTTTATGATTAAGATCCATTCAGGGGGTGCTTTGAATTTGTTTTAATAGTTTTTAACTGGAAATTTTAAAATACTGTTTATACTTAATCCTGTTTTAATGTTAATATATTTGTATATTTTAAATGGTTATGCTAATGCTTTTATGTTAAGCTGCTTTGAGTCCCCTTCGGGGGAGATAAAGTGGGGTATAATAACACCAAGGAAATTACTTTTCTTAGTACTTTTCAGACAGTGTGGCCTCAATTTCATCACCGTTGCCTGTGTAAAACTTTCAGTACATACTTACTGTTTTGGTACACTTTGTGGGATGTTCTTCACATTTAAAATTCTGATTGCTGAAAAGTAGTAAATGGTGGGAAAAACAATAGCAAATTGAGGAAAAGCTGGCACTTGACAAAAAGGTTTAAAATTAGCTTTCACCACAAGCATATAATGAGCTAAAATATGTAATGCATAAAATATCTTAATGTTTCACAATTATATTTTCCATAATCATTAATATTCTGATGATCTTCACTTGTATTTAGATAAGTATTCTTTGCACTAGAATTCAAAGACTGACATAGTCATGCTAGTCTGGAACATCAGTATGCAAAGGAATCTAGTAACACTCTGGAGACTAACTGAGAGAAAGAGGTAGGCATTATAAGGTTTAATAGACCAAGGGACTAAATCTGGGGCCGGTCCGAAACATAGCATCTTTGAGATTTGACATTCTGAGAAGCTGTCCATATATTCAGCTTCTGAAGCATAACAGCAATGGGAGCAGAGTCCTGATGGACCAGTTGGGAAGAATCCAGTTTGCCCCTACTTGGTTTATTACTCTTTTCTTTTCTGTTGTTTGTTTCCATGGCAGCAGCTGTGGAGCTCCAGAGACATCAGCAAAGGCACCCAGCAACAACCAGAAGCTCTCTAGAGCTCCAGAGCTGCTGCCAAAGCAACAAACTACAGAAAAGGTAAGTGCCACTCTCTTCTCCCTCTCCTTTGGAGTGCAGGGGAAACGTGATGGCAGTAGTGGTCCATGTGAACAGCTGGACTGGTTTAAGTTAGAACTGGCACAGCTGTTAACATCAACACCAAAGTGGACACCACCCTGAAATAGAAATCTCCAGAGGATTTCCTGACTTCTACTAACACGAAGGTAAAATCCGTTAGAATCATAGAATCATAATTGGAATAAACCGCGTGGGCCAGCCAGTCCAACCCCCTGCCAAGAAGCAGGAAAACCGCATTCAAAGCACTCCCAATAGATGGCCATCCAGCCTCTGCCTAAAAGCCTCTAAAGAAGGAGCCTCCATCACATCCTCTGGTTTGAGTCTACATTTAATCCCTAAATGTTGTGTGTACATCCAGGAGCGACTTCTGGTCTGATTCAGGATATGTGCCCCATGTAGCTGGGCCCTAAGTCTACTTCTTGATCTGAATAAGTAGACTTAAGTCTTTGAAAACATATGCTACAAACGTGGTTCTCTCAGTCCCCTTCTACACTGCCATATAACATCCAGATCGGCTTTGAACTGGATTATATGGCAGTGTAGACTGATATAATCCAGTTTAAAGTAGATAATGTGGATTATCTGATTTGATCATTAGATTATATGACAGTGTAGAAGGGGCCTCGGTCTTTAGGGTGTTACGAGATAAGCATTATGTCACAGACAGAACGCCACCAGATAAAGTTCAACACAGTTTATTAAAGGTACAGAACTAAAAAGTGCCCGTATGAAACAAAGGACTAGGCAAACACTTGCCTTCAGTGTAAAAGATACACAAAAAAGACTCCGCTGATACTAAAAGCGGTTCAAAAGATAAACCGGATTAAACGGGAGTTTAATCCGGGTTAAACAGAAAATGCTTACTTCAGCCCGGCAATTTAAACAAACAAAAGTTGATAAACAAGGATTCAAAGAAACATAAAAAGCTGGCAGCAGATTCCTCTCTGCTACTCGAAGGCTGCAAATGAGTAACTAAGGTGTTACTCCTCCGTGCAACAAACGGAATCCGGATCCAGGCACTTCAATCAGGGTAGCAACGGTCAGCAGGGTCCCAGTCCGGTCCGAGGTCGAAAGCCAGGTACAGATGTCTTTGGTTCACCAATTCCACCGAAAGCCACAGAAGGGGTAGTCCAAGGTCGTAGTCAGTCAGTCAGTCCAGCGTCAATCCAGAATAGGCAAATAATGTCCGTCAAGAAGACGACGGAGGTCCAAGCTAATAAGATTAAACACAGGTTGCACAACAAAAGCCCACACAGTTCCTCCCGCCGTCTATGCCCAGTGTCCTTGGTAACTTACGTATTCAGCAAACGAAACACACCCATCTTCAGGAAATTCCCAACAAGAGCCCAAGCGTTCGTCCAGATTACCTTGCCCAACGCAATTAGCCCTGGATTCGAGACCCCATCTTATGCCAGTTTACAACTCCTCATCGCTGTCAGCTGTTACCCTAATTCCAGGTGCCTCATCATCATCATCCTCATCAGAGCTAAAACACCTTTGACTACGCCCCACAGCATCCCCAGCTGTGGATCCCGTTCCATCCCTCCAACTCGTCCACGGGTCCGATCCTGCAACCCACCAGTCGCCTCCCATACTAGCATTGCCGGTGACACCCAAATCCTCCCTCACACGAGTCCATTCCATGTCATCCTCCTCTGAGCTAACCACCTCTTCCTCCATTCCCTCGGTAAAACCCTCAAAGGAGTCTTCGTCAGTTGGTTCTGCAAATAAGTCCCGCAGCCGTTTCCTTTCTCGCTCCTCAAGAGAGTCTGACTCTCGAGGAGTCTTACGACCACGTCTCCCAGTATCGGAGCCATAAGGCTCAACCATAACACATTATATCTTCTTTTTTTGTGCCTTCATATCCCAACCCGGCTATAGGAACCCATTAAGTGACTTTGGACAAGTTGTGGTCTCTCAGCCTTAGAGGAAGGCAAAGGCAAACCCCCATGAACAAATCTTGACCTCTCTCTCATGTCACATAGGAGAGAGACGAAAGGTCTCTGCAGAGTCTCAGGTGAAAGAAGCAGAAGCTATTTAACCCTTCAATATCTCCTGCTAAGTTACATAGTCACATAGGCTGAATTAGTGGTAGTGGTCTCTTCTCCTATCCAAGGGCAAGAAACAAAGATGGAGCCCTTTATGGGGGTAGTATTGACTCCAGTAAAAAGCTGTGCTTCTTTACTGGGCAAGATGCCCAGACTTTAAATGAGGAATTAAATGTCCAAAAGGTGGCGAAAGTGCAGTTTGTGGTCCATGTTACCTCTTAATCCTTTAGCCCCCTCATTTCCCACTGATTTCTCCCCAGCCCCAGTATCCCCACAAAAATATTCAAATATTTCTTTCAGTGAAAAATCTCCCAAAACCAGCCTCTAGGAGCCATTAGATTTGTGATTTTTATTTCCCCATCTCCAGACAATTTAATGCTGGAAAACCTGTAATGGAACCAAAAGTGACAACTGATTATTTCCAGTTGCAAGCACTTTTTGGCCAATTCTAACGTCCACCAGGAAACAAATATAACTCCCAACACAGTTGCCCTGTCAAAGACAGAACGCCACCAAATAGAGTACAACACAGTTTATTGAGGTTACAGAACTAAAAAATGCCCATAGGAAACAAAGGACTAGGCAAACACTTGTCTTCAGTGTGAAAAGTAACAGAAACAGCTTCGTTTGAATTAAAACGGTTCGAAAGAATAAACCGGATTAAACAGGAGTTTAATCCGGATTAAATCAAAAGTGCTTACTTCAGCCTGGCAATTTAAACAAACAAAAGTTGGTAAACAGAGGTCAAAATGAACACAAAAAACTGGCAGCAGATTCCTCTCTGCTACTCAAAAGCTACAGATGAGTAACTCAGGCTGTTTACTCCTCCATGCAATGAGCGAAATCCAGGTCCAGGCACATCAATCAGGGTAACGGCGGTCAGCAGGGTCCCAATCCGGTCCAAGGTCGAAAGCCAAGCGCAGACGTCTAAAGTTCCACAAGTTCCACCGATAGCCACAGAAGGGATAGTCCAAGGTCGTAGTCAGTCAGTCAGTCCAGCGTCAATCCAGAGTAGGCAATTAATGTCCGTCAAAAAGACGATGGAGGTCCAAGCTATCAAGATTAAACACAAGTTGCACAGAAAAACCCCACACAGTTCCTCCCGCCGTCTATGCCCAGTGTCCTTGGTAACTTACGTATCCAGCAACGAATCACACCCGTCTTCAGGAAGTTCCCCAACAAGAGCCCAAGCGTTCGTCCAGATTACCTTGCCCAACGCAATTAGCCATTGATCCTAAACCCCATTTTATCCCAGTTCATAACTCCTCATCGCTGTCAGCTGCTATCCTAATTCCAGGTGCCTCATCATCATCATCCTCATCAGAGCTAAAACACCTTTGACTACGCCCCACAGCATCCCCAGCTGTGGATCCCGCTCCATCCCTCCAGCCCGTCCATGGGTCTGATCCTACAACCCGCCAATCGTCTCCCATACTATCATTGCCAGTGACACCCAAATCCTCCCTTACACGAGTCCACTCCATGTCATCCTCCTCTGAGCTAACCATCTCTTCCTCCATTCGCTCGGTAAAACCCTCAAATGAGTCTTCATCTGTTGGTTCTGCAAATAAGTCCCGGAGCCGTTTCCTTTCGCGCTCCTCAAAAGAGTCTGACTCTCGAGGAGTCTTACGACCCCGTCTCCTAGTATCGGAGCCAGAAGGCTCAACCATAACATGCCCACCCTGATTTTATCAAATCTTTGGACAAAATTGAAATGTAGTAAAGGAGCAGAAACATCATCATCATCATCATCATACCCACCTCTCTTTACCCTTGAGGCAGGGTACAGCAGGGTTAAAACATAGCAATGAAGCACAACACTATTAAAATACATATAACAAAATATGCACAAGACCACACCAATAAAATGTATGTTAAAATATAGAAATTAAATTTGATTGGGTAGGCCTGCCAGAAGAGATAGGTTGAGACCTTTTTTCTAATCCAGTGGTTCCCAACCTTTGGGCCTCCAGAAATCTCATCCATCTTACCAGCTGTTAGATATTGTGGGAACTGAAGTCCAAAACACCTGGAGGCCCAAAGGTTGGGAACCACTGTTCCAATATAACAAGTTAATGCAGCTAGTGTGAGGTATAAGGACCTGAGAATGCATATGGACCTAAATATATGCTTAATATTTTGGATGCTTTTAATCTGCTTTAACATACAAATGTACTTGAAAGGGTTTTTTTTAGTGATTTCAACCTATAGAATATTTTGGCAGCTTTATGTATTGAGACCAGAACAATGTTCTAGGATATTGTATCTGTTTTGAACATTTTAGCATGGTTTAAGGATCTGATCTAGCTGTATTATAACTTCTTTAATTGAAAGAGAAGAAAAATAACTGCTGTAGGCCAAATCATCAGAGACGGGTGAATAAAGTAAAGGGGGGGGGGACCATATTGAATAAGCCAAGATTCATTCTCTGCGCCTGAACTGACATTACTACTGACATTAAATTTAGGCATCTGAGCAATGATTGATAGTTTAATATCATAAATAAATTTAATGAAGGAGGGAAATTGTGGATGTATCTTTAAAACATATTAACCGTTGCACCACATTCTACAGCTTGTATAACTGCATTTATTCATTATTCTTCTTTGGTGCCTGTGTAATTTTTTTCAGCAAAGAAATTGCCTTCTCATCTTGGGGCTAAGTAAATCAGTATGGAAAATAGTATTCTGGAGATATAAAGATAATGTTGTGTTTTATACCAGCACACTGAAGCTATTCTTCAACCTCTACACAGAATGCTGTGCTTAAAAGTTCCCTACATCAGTATATCTCAAGTTATCCAACATGAACAACCAATTCCCACCCCACCCCACCCTACCCCAGTATACCAGGAACTGGTATCTTATTTTTGCCCATTGTCTTACAGTTGTTTATTTCTTTTCTGAAAAATTTCTGGGGATCTGCAATTGATAGCTTGCGGACCAGCACCAGCCTATGGACCGCCACCAAATAGCACAGCTTCAAATACAGAGTGTTTCAAAATGATGCTCCTGGTATCAAATCGGTATATCTCTGCAACTACAAACTGTCCATGAATGAAATTCATACCATTTAAAAGGGCGGGGCATAGAGTGATTACTGCTAGATGCCACTCCCAGAGCTCAAACAGCCCTTGGCTTCAGTCAATTGCAAGATGGTGACTCTACAACACAAGACATATTGAGATATTCTCCATTTGCGGAGTTAAAATTTAGATTTGTTTTTGGCTCAAAATGGGTAGTAAAACTTGTTAACTCATTAAATCATTGTTAACTTTTTGCATAATTGTAACATGTTGCCGCTGTGAAATACGCTGCTTACAAATTGAGTCCATCTTTTTTAAACACCCTGTATAGAATTAGCAAGAGGAGGCCACCGGCATTCCTTTTGCCCTGGCTTGATTTCTTGCATAAATTTTATATTATATTCCCATGCCTGTTTAAATGTTGTCATTAGCTAAAGCCCTTAAAACAGTTGTACCAGGCTAGGAGTAGCATCCCTAATCAGGAGGCTTGTTGAGCAGTTAACAATGACCTGTTTCACGGTGGGGAGACGTTTAGCTTCATTGGGTAACAAGTATTGTGTAGTGTACCGAAGGAGACAAAAAGGCTTCAGTTTGGCTTTCAGGAGCGGGGGTGGGGGGAATAGCTAGAGGTGTCAATGGGAGAGGTGCACCCTTAGGCTAGGCAGCTGGTGTATCTATGCTTTTGTTTATCAGTTTCTGGTTTATGTACCCTTTCCGCCGGCAGATGAAACAATTGCTCCTACCGGGTCAGCTGCTGGTCAGAAGCAAAGTAAGAAAAGACGTGGCGTTTCAGACCCGTCAGCCATCATTTTCACGCAGCTGGCACCTGCTACTGGTGCACAGCAGGAGGGTTAAAGGTCAAAGAGGCAGTTGTTCTAAACTCAGTGATGGCTTAAAGGGACTTGTAGATTAATCTGCTTTATTAACTTCCATATATTAGATAACTATTGCTGTGAATGAAAGCATGTCTTTCTGAATAAGTACCCTCACCTCTTTCCCTTTTAAATTGGCTTTGGAGTAATGAATATTAAATAGAATGCATTTCAGGGGTAATTAAATGAAAACATTAGGATGCTGGGGTTTTCAACTTAGTTGTAACTTTTGTTACATATTTATCACACATTGTTTGCCTTGTGCAATGTTGGGAGGAAAAATGAATGGCCGCGATTTTAACAAAAGTCACTCCTACTTGACAATAGTAATTTGCAATGGAAAACATTGCTTAAAACAACAGACAAAACAATATTCTAGGAATAGATGCCTAGAAGATTTGTCCCCTTTGTCAAGTATATAATTCATTAGGTTGTACTTTTACTGTAAATGTAAAGAATGTAAAATCCAAAGTTTGGTGCAAGATATTTTCATTTGGGTTTCCAAATAAAATAGATATTGGGTTGTTGTATGTCTTTCGGGCTGTGTGACCATGTTCGAGAAGCATTTTCTCCTGACGTTTCGCCCACATCTATGGCAGGCATCCTCAGAGGTTGTGAGGTATGGATGTATCCTCACAACCTCTGAGGATGCCTGCCATAGATGTGGGCGAAACGTCAGGAGAAAATGCTTCTCGAACATGGCCACACAGCCCAAAAGACATACAACAACCCTGTGATCCTGGCCATGAAAGCCTTCGACAACACAAAATAGATATTGTCAAATAGCAAAATATAAATATTTTTCATTGAATTCTGGCTCCATTATTGGTCATGCTGTTATTGCCATTCTTCAGACCATTTCTCTGAAAACACAAACCACATATACACAGTAATGCACCTATTTATTCATTAATTTGCCTTTTTTTCCAGTGGCCCAAAATAGTAGGTATATTTTTGGGGAGAGTGCTTCTAAATATCTGTCACTTGAAAATAAACATGTGGGCAAGGGAGTCATCATTCCTAGATGCCTGTGGTTGATCGTGGTAAAGAATGGTTGCTTCCTAGATGGGACATTAATCTAATCCAGAAGAGCTGTTCTTACGTTGATGACACCATTATGACATACCATTGTGGTGTCTGTTATTAGGCCCTGTAATCTTATTCTTTCGTTTGCTATTCTTTTAAATCTTGTCTATCATGTGTCCCCTATTTAGTTGTATGAGGCTTTGAGATGTTTTGGTTAGGAGATGGTGACTTGCCCATGATCAACTAAGATTCCTTATGGCTGAGTAGTTATTTGAACACAAGCCACAGGTATTGGGGGAGATTTCTGATCCATGCTGTGGGAATGTGTCTGTTCTGCTTTCACACATATGTCTGGATGTATTGATCTTTGGCCCTTCTCTTGCTTCACTTGAAGTGTATCTGCTGGTTCTTGTAGAGAAAGTCTGTCTTTGTGAATTACAGCCAGACCCTGTGACAGTTGTGTTGTCATAGGAGCTATACCAACAGCACCCTTTATTTGGCTGTTTATTATATTTAAATTATTTTTTTACCGAGAGAAAAGCAATTAGCTGCTTTATGTCATATTGTGTTCTTTCATATATATTCTATTAAAATGAGTAAGCAGACAAACTCAATGAGACTGATACATTCATATTAGTCAGAAAAAATAATCAAGAAGGCTGGATTTAATAATAATACCACTACATTTTACCTTAATTGGCAAGAAATTATATAGTGTATTTTTTAAAAAAATCTGGTTTTCTTTTGTTTTACAATGAATTTATTTCCATCTTTATTTGGAATCATTGCTGTTGCCACCTAGTCTCTCATTTTATGAGCATAGGTTTTCAAACTGCAAAATGTAAGGAGCTGTAGGGACAATTTTTGAACTACTTCAAAATCAACTTAATATGGCTGTAAATGGTTTCAGTATATAAATAGCATGCCACTTTTAAAAGCTGGCCTTGAGGAGAACATTATGATTGTGTAGTAAAATATTGAGACCTCTACTGATTTACAGTACCTTATGTATCATCGTCTCAAGGGTGTAGATGCTTACTTATTTATCAATTAGTAGTAAAGAAAATAAAAAATGTCACTTAAATAGTAGATATCCATTAGAAGTCATTAGGAAGTAAGCAACTTCTTTTAAACATGGAGCAAGTGATCAACATGTTCTAATACACATGTGTCAAATGCAAGGCCTGCAGGCCAAATCGAGCCCATTATGTAATTTTATGTGACCTGTGAGGCTTTCAGTGTCAGGTCAACATAGTTACATTTATACAATCTTATACTATGTTCACGTACAACCGACCCTTGGAAGGCAACCATAAGGCTAATGTGGTCTTTGATGAAAATAAGTTTGACAGCCCTATTCTAATATATCTCTCCTTATCACTGTTTGATCCTTCTTGTTGAAAAGCAATCCTTCTTAAAGAAATGTCTCTTTGGTCTAGACCAGGCATGAGCAAACTTCAGTCCTCTGGGTCTTTTCAGTTTCAACTCCCAGAAATCCCAGTCAGCTTACCGGCTGCTAGGAATTGTGGGAGTTGAAGTCCAAAACACTTGGAGTACCAAAGTTTGCCCATGCCAGGTCTAGACAGAGGAGGAAGGACAATTGGTTGCAATTGAGAAGAAGTGTTCTAGGTCTATATGTAAAACCATTTCAAGGCCAAATTTTTATAGTAATCTGTAACAATCAATCAATACATACAGTTTTATCATTCTTTTACTCCTTTTTCGTATTTAATATGACTGTTCTGACAGATAACATAGCAAGGTGCTTTATACTGAGTCAGGCCATTCAACAACACTGCCTGACAGCAGCTTGCAGGCAGCCTCATTTTGTCGCCTTACCTGGAGATGCTGGGGATGGAGCCTAGAACCCTCAGCAAGCTAAACAGGTGTTCTATGGCTGACGTAAGCAAAGACATCAAGCTTTCAGCAAAAGTTTAGGACCAGATGTGAATGGGCTCGTAAGCTTATTGCATACTTTGTCGTGATAGACTGCTGCCAAGGCCATTGGCAAAGGCAGCATATGACAAAGCTATTATCAGGATCAGGCTGTCTGCACCTTTCTCTCTCAAGAGAGACTTGTAATGGATGCTGTTTTCTCCCCTCATTAATCATGTGATAGTGAAGGGGCAGTTCTCTAGTCTAAGTGGAGGAAATTCAGTGCAAGTACAGTAACATGTAGAGACTGTGTTCTACAAAAGCTGGCGTTCACATTGTAAAATAGAAGATGCTTGACTGAGTGCATATTTTCCAAATGGAACCAGGCAGTGATATGATATACGCTAACTGAAAAAGACTTCTCTTGAGTTCCCAAGCTAAAGAATGCCAAGCGTCTTTAAAACAAGCAGCTTTTGAATCCTTTTTATAGGTGATAAGTTATTCCAGCCTTGAGGAAGAAGAATGTGCATATCCAAAAGCACAGATGGGATGCTACAAGGATGCCTAATTGGAAAACATCTGTCTGCTGTATCACATGCCCAAATACCACTCAGCAGAGAGCTTACCTGGAATACAACACAGACATTAATAATAGGTGCTTCTTCTATTTATATGTTTCCGCTTGTTGTGTGACATATGGCTGGGTCAGCCATGCATCACCTGTTTCCTTCATAACACCCTACTTTACAGCAGAGCAAATGCTGCGACACCTAGGAGTCTTGCCTTTTTTGTAAGCTCTGCTGTCCCTTGAGACACCTAATTGTACATACAGCAGATTAGCTATGCTGGCTTTTTATTTTTGAACCCACCTGTCAAACATGAGGCTGTCTTTTATCTGTTGTAAAGCATGACTCTTAATTCATAACTACTGTTGACTTAGCAGCAACACTCACATTTCTCTCCCATTCATATACAAAGTGGGGCCAACTCCACCCTGCATTTTGTTGCCATGGGCATTTTCCCCCAACCTTGTTCATGTCTGGTGTTGGAGTCAGAAGGGGAGGGAGGGAGGGAAAGACAAAGGACTTTCTGAAAAAGTCTGTGCAGAGGCAACATATAGGATAGGAGCAATTATTTCCCTTCAACCACAGTTCTCTTTTTGATGTGAAAATTGAATCCCCTCCCTTGCTTGTATTTGCCTTGCCATCACTTCTATCTTTTCTCCCAAGTGTACATAATGATAGAGTCACTATAAGTTGGAGTTGACTCTTGAAGGCATATAACAGCAGCAACTTTTGTTCATCTCTATTCTGTCCTTTTTGTCAGCATATTAGAAGCCTACAAATCAAACCAAAACTGCTTAATTTTAGATCAATGCTCTCTTTAGAGTGAGGCATTTATTTCCAAAAGGCACATTTGCCGTCATGCAACTGCTTCTTGTCTTCCTGTTCCTGCTGTATTTATTTCCAGATAAAATGCAGGCATCTGCTTTATTATCTTGTCAGCAATTTAAAAAGCAATTTGCCAATTGTCAAAAGTTTGAGTAATAAAACATGCAAGGCTATAGTAGCTTTTTAATCAGTGGGGAAATGTCATTATGTTATGTGATGATGTAAGGAGATAATTGATAGGTATGCCTAACTCTAAGCTCTTACTGTAGATGTCTTCCCTAACTCAAGAGAGGAAAATGAAGGGCAGTAGAAGGTTGCTGATATATCAGATGTTCATCAATCAATCTGGAGTGGTGAATGTTTGGCCCTCACATTGGGCAACAAGAATTGTAGTCCAACAACATGGATAGAGTCAGATGTTCCCATTCCTTTCTTAGACCATCATATGGCCACCTAGTATCATAGGCACAGGTCTTTCCCACTTTCTGCTCTTGAGTTGCTGAGGGCTGAACCTGGAATGTTCTGTATTCAAATTCATGTGCTCTGCCACTGATGTTGATCCCTCCCAAGTTCAAGCCCCTCCAAGTATACCCAAGCCTGAAAACATAGACATCTTGAAGCTCACAATCTTACCATGTGGTTTCAAGCTGAACCAATTGGAAGTTTGAGAAACTGCAATCCAGATTACACATTTGTATACAAATGCATGGAAAGCCAGAAAATTCACTGTTAGACTGCAGAAGTGATGGAGTGGACAGATACACATATTTTCATACTTTTGTGAAGTGCAAATTAAGTTGGTTCGTATTAAAATGCAAACTACACAAATTCCACTTCCTTCCTAACTACATATTCTATGGTGATTCCATGGTACATTCTGTCAGGCCCATCTCGTAGCCCATCATTGTCTACTATGACAGACAACAGCTTTGCAAAACCTCGGGCAGAGAAAGATCTCCCCATGCCATGCCAGCTAAGATCTTTTTAAAGAAAAATGAAAACAAATGCTGGAATTGCCAGGGATAATATACCATCTTCTTTATACAAAGCATGTGCTCCACTACTGAGCAGAGGTCTCTTGACTTCCTTTCCTCAGTCTGCTAGACATTTTATTTCTTGCTATCTTGGTTGGAAGACAAACTGATCAAGGCCACTTATACACAGCTGTATAAAATCCACATTATTTGTTTTGAACTGGATTATATGTCAGTGTCGACTAAAATAATCCAGTTCAAATCAGATCATGTGGATTATCTGCTTTCATAACCAGGATTATCTGACAGTGTAGAAGGGGCCTAAGAAGACCTTATTTGTTGCGAGATGTTGCAGATAAAATTCATGTGAGCTGTTGTTACATTAAGGGATTTTGCCTGGAATGTGAAAATCAGGGCATACTTCATTATTTCCTGTATCATATACAGGCAGTCCCCGAGTTACAAACATCTGACTTAAAATCGACTCATAGTTAAGAATGGGGGTGAGACAGTAGGTAGTGAGAAAAATCTACCCCTCAGAAGGGAAATTAACTTCTGAAAGAGTTATCATGGGGCAAAGGTGTCTCCACTGAAGCTTTATCACCAATCCTTGTTTCCACAACAAGCCAAATGTTTCAAAATCCAATTATCACAAGGACAGAAAGTGAGGTGAAATCCTCTGAACAGGGGCACAGATACCAAAACAAACCCCATAGGGGTGTTCATCCTTGCCTGTGCCATCAAGCTTATATATGGCTGGATTTACACTTTAAAATGTACCTGTGCCGACTTACAAACAAATTCAACCTAAGAACACATCTACAGAACCTATCTTGTTCATAAATTGGGGACTGCCTGTATAGAAAAAAAAACAGTGTTTGAGATGCTTCCTTTGTTTCTTCCACTCTTGAAATTGGGTGTAGGGATGGAAATTGTATTTCATTGTGGCATGTATAATTCTGTTGTATAGATGTACATCAAAAGTTAGTGAAGGGTAGTGATTTGAATGTTCAATTAGGAAAACAGGGTTCAAATTCCAACTTATCAATGGAAACCCATTAGGTGACCTTGAACAAGTTCCACATTCTCAGCCTTAGGGGAAAACAATGGCAACCCCCCCTCTGAAAAAAGTCTTATCAAGAAAACCCTATGACAGTTGACTTGAAGGCACATAAACACATCAAGCTGCACACCAGCATTTTGGTATCTCATTCTTCGCTTCTAAAGACAGAAGTAGTGATATATGTTGTTTCTTTATTTTCTTTGAACTTTCAATTTGAGAAATGCAGAGAAGTTAATTGAAAGGAGCCAGTCAGTATAGTTGGAGTGGCTTGGCATATGGTGAATCAGTGGCTGCTGGACTCAATTCATGTTTCCAAAATATTGGTGAAATTAGAGCAACCTGTAACTCTTGAAGGGACACTAACCGACAGGTGGATTTTGACAGGTATTAAGAAATTATCAGTCCCAAGCGTCAGATACAATACTGAGAAATAATTGTGCCCTAGATTTGTATGCCGAACTTCTCAGACATGAATAAAATATTCCACTCTATCTTAGAAGCAAACAAAACCTGAATTCTACTCATGTTCAAGTGAATACCTCTTTAGGTCTTGTCATTCAATGTCACAAGTTTAAACCTGGGAGGCCAAGATTTGCAGGCACTGGGACATATGAAATGGGGTCAGCCGATTCTGTCTTGTGATTCTACTCCTCCATTGACTACCTTGTTCAGGCTTAATGCCTGAACAGAACTGCATCATATAAAACACGAATGTTTACTTTGTCTAAGGGGCTTTTTCCCAGATCCAAACTCAGCTTTTGGAACTGCTCAGTCCAAGCTCTTGTTCTCCCCCCCCCCCCCCAAAATAATAATAATAATGATCCAGCACCTGTTTTCTGTATAGCTTGGTAATATTTCATGTATATGTTTTATTTTGTTGATATATATATATATATATATATATATATATATATATATATATATATATAGTTTTTTACATGATATTGGCTAACATTGGATCATATTGTGTTCTTTTCTGTAGTCTGAAATATTTCGGTTCCCTGAAATATTTTATTTTATGTGTAAATGTGCTAAGAACAATTTGTTCTTAAATGCTGAAATAAATTTCAAAAACCTTGTTAGAAATCCTTAAATTATATATGTTTTTGCCATCATGGCATTGTGCATCCAGAGGGCATTAGCCAGCTGTGTGCCACTCCCATGAACTGCCCTGAAGCAGCTTGCTTTTGGTGATAGGGTTCATTGCTTTTTCCTTTGGACTAAGCTCTGAATTATCCCCCTTTGAAAAGGATAGGCAATAAATCCAGATATTCCTTCACATTTTCCTTTGTTGTAAATTGTCCAAAAGCACTTTATCATTGTTTTTAACCTGAATCCTTTCCAGTTTGCCAAGATCCTTCTTAAAATATTACCTTGAAAACTTGACATGACATATGCAGTTTTCCTCTCTGAGACAGAGCAGCAGAGCCATGCATTTACACTCTACACCATTAGAAAGCAATCTAAAATGACCTTTCATCTTTTTGCATCAGTATCAGTGGGAATTCATGTTTAACATAGTCTTGTATCTTTGCATCAGTTGAGCTTGGAACTTGATTGTTATGTTCTGCCATCTCTATAAATATTATTGTGTTTGTATTCTGTGAATTATAGTAAGACATAATATACTGTGTTGTTGTGCATGGGGGTTATGCAAGTATATTATGTAAGCATGTGCCATCAAGTCCCCTCAGAGGTAGTTTTCCCAGTTCCTTTCTCTGAGATATCGCCAAAAGCACATGATACTCACCAGCATATTGGGTCGTTTAAGGCAAGTGGCCTGTTTAGAGGAACAGGGAGTATTCAAAAATTTAGATGTGGTTGGTATCTAGCAGAGAGGTTGAAAGAACAATTGAAGACTGATGGACAGCAGTTATGTTGAGTTACGGGGGTAGAACTCAGAGAGTGGGTTGTTGTTTTGGTTGATGGTGACGATTTGCCGTGACTCAACATATTTGTTGTGAGCAACAGTAACGTATAGGAAAGAGCCAATCTGAAACCACATATGCTTCCCTACTATGGGTACTGAGAAATATTGTCACTGTTTAACAACATGGGCAGACCTCTAAGAAGCATCACCTCTGTTCTGCATTAGGTACAGCTTTCCTAATGTCTGGCTGTCTTGCATCAAATGTTCCTTGGTTTCAAAATTTCTCTACAGTGAGAAATTTTATTTTGTAATTCTACACGCTGATTGATACACATGATCACTGCCCTGAGAACAATTGTCAGCAAAAATCCTGAAAGCACCATTTTGTGTTCACCTTCTAATAAAAAAACAGCAAGGTTTAAACATGAAAGCAAAACTTGAATATGTACAGTAGAGTCTCACTTATCCAACGTTCTGGATTATCCAACGCATTTTTGTAATCAATGTTTTCAATACATCGTGATATTTTGGTGCTAAATTCGTAAATACAGTAATTACTACATAGCATTACTACATATTGAACTACTTTTTCTGTCAAATTTGTTGTATAACATGATGTTTGGGTGCTTAATTTGTAAAATCAATGATGTTTAATAGGCTTTTTTTAATCTCTCCTTATTATCCAACATATTTGCTTATCCAACGTTCTGACGTCCCGTTTACGTTGGATAAGTGAGACTCTACTGTACTTTATACTGTTTTCTTCCCATAGCTCTAGATACAGTTTCAAGACAATTCATGGTCTTTCTGTAGCAAACCGCTTACAAAAGTAGGCCACAGGCAGTACAGTAGAGTCTCTCTTATCCAAGCTTCACTTATCCAATGTTCTGTATTATCCAATGCAGTTTGCCTTTTAGTACTCAATGTTTTTGTAGTCAATGTTTTCAATACATTGTGATATTTTGGTGCTAAATTTATAGATACAATAATTACTACATAATGTTACCATATATTAAACTGCTTTTTCTGTCAATTTGTTGTAAAACATGATGTTTTATGCTTAATTTGTAAAATCATAACGTAATTTGATGTTTAATAGGCTTTTCCTTAATCCCTCCTTATTATCCAACATTTTCGCTTATCCAACATTCTGCCAGCTTGTTTATGTTGGCGAGACTCTACTGTACCTAATATTCACATTGCATGACAATGCCAACTTTGGAGTTGCCAGCACTTGAGTCAAAGTTCAATGTTGACCCAACTCCATTCTCTACCAAGCAGTGTGTTCTGACTTAACACCCTGCACAAGAATGCAGTGACATCACACCCTAGTACCTTACAGAAACTTCTTTGCATTATTATTATTATTAAAGTTGATTAAAAGGATATAAAGAAAGCATCATAAAACCACATATCAAGAAATATAGGTCAATTGACCTATAATGTATTAATTTAGAAAAATAGGAGATATTATAGATTTTTAAACAAATATAAATCCTATAGTAAGAGTGAGAAAGGAAACAGTCTTTCATATCTCATATCACTCTTTCTATGAATTTTCTAGGTCTTCCAAGGAGTCTATATAGTAACTTCCAGTGTCAGTCAATAGGTTTCACTAATATCTACAGTTTTCTACTTCCATGTTAATTTCATGGAAATAATTACTAAATCACTAAATAATTACTTGAGTCTCCCAAGTAGAAAAGGATCTCTCTTTCGTAAGCATACTCATGGTTTTTTCTCAACCCCTCATCATGACTTCTCTTGCATCAGTGTTCTATCTGGATAGATATCATTGGGAACACCTATAGAAATAGGTTCCAAAATAATATCAGTCCTATTTATCCTCTTACAGGGGGATGACGCTTGATACTAATCGCTGAGAAGATCTCTGTCTGAATAACATCAAAACTTTTCTCTCTTTCAAAGTGTAATTTACTTTAACAGTGTATTGTAGTTTTTATACCTCAAAACGAGCACTAAGCACCATTCCAGCTTACTTGCATGTTTCTAACTTTCCTTTCCCCAGCACTTAGCAATACGTCAATATGTGTATCTGTGACTAGAACTAACCCTAGAACATATAATTCATCCACAACTGAAATGGCAGTAAAATAGCTGTTTTGACACTATGTAGAGATTTTGTCACTATCCTAAGAAACGGCCTTGGTTTTTGTTTTAAATGTTTCAGTGTCAGGAAATGAATGATTTGAAAGTTACATAGGAGATTATATTTAGTGTCCATTGTGTAACATCCTTTAAAAAAATCTATATACTTGACTAATAACTTGCCACCATTCCGCACTAGCATTGATGAAGGAATCAGTTGCTTGTACCATACAGTATGCTGTTTGTGTTGAAGCATCAAGTAATGTTTGATAATTCCTTGTTCTGAGTGATTTGGAGAGCTGAAATGATCTTTTTTTTCATTTAGTGAAACATGTTGTTTGACTTATTCTTAGGCAGCTATTATTACAGTCTGGCTTGCAATGCGTGTCGGTTCTCTGGAGACACAACTGCCTGCAACTTACTGGCACTGAAGAAATCATTGAAGGATTTTCCACATTTTCCTTATATTTGAGATTGAGATGAATATTTTCATTTCTGAAATTCCTTTATTGTATTCCACCTTCTAGCCCAAATTTTACAAATATAGGTATATTAATCTATATTTATTTTGGTTTTATATGTGGAATACCATGGTTGTGAACATCCATTCTTCATTACTTTTTTCACTCACATGAAATTCCACACAGTACAGGAATACAAAATTTTGAGATATTTTAGTCATCTTGAATGTCAGAAGTAATTGGTTTCAACAAGTGACAGAATTGTGCTCTTAGAAGTAGATTTCTGGGTTTTTCGTTTTCAGTAAAGGTATGCTTGACTGGTTTGCACTGTTGTTATGTGCCTGGTGCCAAATGAGCCCCACAAAATCACAGCTGAATATGGAGCAGGAATATATATCAATTGGCAGTGTATATTTATATTTTTCTTTTTAAAAAATTGTCTTTCTTTCAGATGATGTCGATTCTTATGAACACCATCATTTTTGAGGATTGCAGAAACCAATGGTCTGTGTCAAGACCCCTCTTGGGGCTCATACTCCTCAATGAGAAAGTAAGTGCACCAGAATGAGAACTTGTAGCCAGGTGAAAAAGCTGTTCAAGTCTGTGAATTGCAGTACAGGGAGTCTTCAAGTTACAAACAAGATAGGATCTGTAGGTTTGTTCTTAAGTTGAATTTGTATGCAAGTTGGAACAGGTTCATTTTTAAGTATAACTCTAGCCAAAGATAGATAGATAGATAGATAGATAGATAGATAGATAGATAGATAGATAGATAGATAGATAGATAGAAAAAAGATTTGGATAGCATAGGAAAGGGTTAACACCTCTGTGGTGTTTGTTTTGCTGTCTGTGTCCCTGTACAGAAGATTTCACTTTACTTTCTGTACCAGTGATAATTGGAATTTGAAAAAAAAAACTTGTTGTGGAAACAAGAAATGGTGATAAAGCTTCAGTGGAGACACCTTTTCTCCATAACAACTCTTTCAGGAGCAAATTTCCCCTCCAAGGAATAGATTTCTCTCACTTCCTGTCATCTCACCCCCATTTGTAAATTATGAGTCGATTGTTAGTTGGATGTTTGAAACTCGGGGACTGCCTGTTCTTGAATTTAGTAGATAAACTGTGTCTTGTATCGATTAATAAGAGCACTGTGGTGTCGGTGAATAAATCTCATGGATCATGCCTGAGAGAGACTCCCGCAGTACTAAGGGGAGACCCTTCCTTCTTTACATATAAAGTGGGACTCGTTCCTTTCCATACAAAAAGCATATTTCTGCTTTAGCACTGGACCCATATATACTACCATATAATGCAGTTTGAAACTGCATTATATGGCCAGTGTGGACTCATATAATGGAGTTCAATGCAGTTAAAACCACATTATGTGAGTCTACGCTGAACATATCCCCAGCATATCCGCTCTGAGTCCCCTTCGGGGTGAGAAGGGCGGGATATAAATGTATTAAATAAATAAATAAAACATCCACAGTCCTTATTTAGACAATCTTTGATGCACAAATTTTACCTATCCCTTATAATTGACAATGTTTACCTTGAAGTCCTGTTTACTGGTATTTGAATCCTTGATGGAGTATATTGATTTGGATTTGAAATTTTATGTCTGTTTTTAATAGAATTGTTTTGGTTCTGTCTTATGATGTTGTTTATTATGTTTACTAGGTTTAACTTTGTCGTGTGGTGTTTTTTGACAATTGATTGTTTTTTATGCTCATGTTCGAAACCGCCCTGAGTTCTCTCAATGAGATGGAGCAGTATATAAATAACGTTTATTATTATTATTATTATTATCATTACTTTTTTAAATTATTATTATTATTATTATTATTTTATTATGACACAGCAAACAAGATAGATATGCTGGATTTCATATCACAAAATCACAAGTCGAACACTTCCCAAGTGTCTAGGACTGTGTGATGTATTTTCGGATGATGCGCGCAGATCCCAGCAGGGTGGCCTTTTGCAATTGGTAGATCGTAATTTTGTGAATGTCTATTGTTTCCAAATGCCGGCTGAGATCTTTTGGCACGGCACCCAATGTGCCCATCACCACCAGGACCATCTGCACTGGTTTCTGCCAGAGTCTTTGAAGTTCAATCTTGCGGTCCTGATAGCGGCTGAGTTTTTCTTGTTGTTTTTCATCAATGCGACTGTCACCTGGGATGGCGACATCAATGATCCAAACCTTTTTCTTTTCCACAACTGTGATGTCTGGTGTGTTGTGTTCCAGAACTTTGTCAGTCTGGATTCGGATTGTCTGGATTGTTTTATTTGTCATCACCCCAGGAGCCCTTGGGGGCAGGGAATTGATGGATGGATCAAATAATCAGACAGAGAAGATCTTTTACATTTGACAAACAGTTGGCTCATCTTAATGACCTTTGATTGTGCGTGTATCTACACTCTAGAACTAAAGTAGTATGACTCCACTTTATCTGCCGTAGCACAATGCTATGGAATAATGGGAGTTGTAGATTTGTGAGGCAGCAGTACTCTTTGGAACTCACTCTGCCCTGCTATAAGTTGCATAATTTCTTTTGAGCGTGCTATCTGTGTAATAGTTGCACACTGACAAAATGGGGTTGTACTTCTCCTATATTATCTATTCAAGATTTTGAGGGGCTGAAAATTCAACACTGCTAGAATGTTTCAAAGTACTTCACAACGTTGGCTTGGGCAGGCACAGTCCCAAATATGTAGCAGCACCCAGAAACACTCATTTTATATCTTAAGATTCCCACTGAAACCTTTGGTTTTCCAGCTTTGGGGACCTTTTTCAGATGAGTCTCTTTTGCAGAGGTTGCACATGAAAATAGAGCTCTATGGATTCATACCACTGGCCCAAAGGTCCCAGTTTCAATACAGTGATGGGAGCCAGTCTGAACTCCTGCTGCAGATGCCAAGGGATTGCTCCTGAAGATATTGACCTGTAGTGCTCTCCATTCTTCAGTGCGAGTTCTGACTTTATTCCAAATCCGTTTATCTCCTGGGCAGTCACAAGTGGCAGTGCATTACTGCTTTGGAGAATGAATTGTCTATACAATAAGAGGGTGCTGGGAAAAAATCAGACACTAAGATTAGCAGCAGCCGCATACATTAAAATTCAAACTGAAATCCCAGCCCTGGTAGGAAACTAATAGAAGAAGAAAATATATCAAGTATAGAAGCGCCGTCTCATCATTCACCTGTGCTGAAGGATCCAATTTTAACCATATCCAATAGCACTGTCATTCATCTTCTTGGTGTATTATTGTGATTTAAATCCAAGCTCCATACGAGGAGCAGTTCTTTTAAAATGATTGAGAGGGAATAAGGGCAAATTCAGTGTTTAGAAAAAGTTTATGACATCACAATATTATCCTTTACAGATGGAAGCAATATTTCCTACTTTGGGAGGAAAACTAATCATTTTCTATCTGCCCTGAGTCACTGCATCATTATAAAAAGGCGGAAATAAGTAGTCGTATGCATTCCCAATCTTGTTCTCAGCAACACTTTAGCCAATGCCTCTGATTTATAGTATTAAGTATTATCCTGGCTTTATATTAATTATGTGGTTTTGATTTTAGCAGCTTTAGTGTAAGAAGGAATTAAATATTTCACAAGAAGATACAGCTATGCAATCATGAATAGTAAGATATATACGCCCAGCTCCACTTACTTCCTTCTGGAACGATATTGCATTCTAATGATCATGGAGCCTGGTTAGCTGCAGAATGTATATGCGCCATTATTTATGAGCAGGTCCTCTCTAGACCTAGTCACTTTGGACTTATCTGCATTAGAGAGGCAGTCAGTTAAGCCTGGTTTTTGGGGGGAGAGGGAATATGAATATAGATAAATCAAACCAACAGCAAATATTATATGTTTCCCACGTACCAATAGCATTCATGGCTCCAATTTCCAAAAAGCTAGCAGTAAAGTGCTGATAGGTGGTTTGCTTTAGGTTCATGGCCCCGGCATTACGTTGAATGCAACTTGGAGATGAGTCACTGGGGTGCATTCCTTGTCTACACATGTCTGAAAGGAAGGGTAAACATGTAATTTCCTGATTGTTCTGTCAGTGATTCTAGGCGATTGTATGATACCAATTTATCATTACTTATTGCTGTATTTGTACTCTTTCCTTCAGGTAGTACATGGTCCTCTCCATAGTTTGCTTTACCACAACCCTATTGTATAGATTAGGCTAAGAAGGAGGGATGGAGCCAGAGTTCTTCAGAGAATTTAACAGCTAATTGGAGATTTAAACCCAAGATTTCTTGTTTCTAATCTGATTTCTCAAATTGGATTAGTGAATGGTTTTTCATTTTATGAATATAGTGGGATTTTGGTATCCACTAGGGTTTGATTCCAGTCCCCACCCAGCCCTGTGGATGCTCAAATTTTATACTATATACTAAAATGATGTCTCTTATATGAAATGACAAAATCAGGGCTAGCTTTTGGGATTTAATATTTTCAAGCCATGGATGGTTGAGTCTGTAGATGCAGAATCTGTGGATAAGAAGGGTCAACAGCATACATTAGCAAGAAAGTAATAAATCTCTTGGAGCCCCGGTGGCGAAGTGTGTTAAAGCACTGAGCTGCTGAATTTGCAGATCGAAAGGTCGCAGGTTCAAATTCCGGGAGCGGAGTGAGCACCCGCTGTTAGCTCCAGCTTCTGCCAACCTAGCAGTTCGAAAATATGCCAATGTGAGTAGATCAATAGGTACCACTCTGGCGGGAAGGTAACGGCGCTCCATGCAGTCATGCTGGCCACATGACCTTGGAAGTGTCTACAGACAATGCCGGCTCTTCGACTTAGAAATGGAGATGAGCACCAGCCCCCAGAGTCAGACATGACTGGACTTAACGTCAGGGGAAAAATTTTACCTTTTTAAATAAATCTCTGCTACATAAAATAAAATAATAGAAAAGGGCAAGATAGCTGGTTGGTATCCTTGAAGTGACTGGCTTGACCTTGAAGGAGCTGGGGCTGACAACAGCT
Source organism: Anolis carolinensis (assembly GCF_035594765.1). Lineage (NCBI taxonomy): Eukaryota > Metazoa > Chordata > Lepidosauria > Squamata > Anolidae > Anolis > Anolis carolinensis. The sequence continues at coordinate 164,262,581 of NC_085841.1, forward strand.
GACAGGGAGCTCTGGCATGGGCTGGTCCATGAGGTCATGAAGAATCGGAAGCAACTGAACGAATAAACAACAACAATTGCTGCTATTCTGCATCTTTCTTAAAATTGAGTAACAGATAAAAAGTCTGACTTGCCCAAATCTTTGCAGTCTTTTTGTTGGGTGCATCAGTTGAGAAGGTTCCTAGAGGAGTGGAGGCATTAAGATTGGGTGAAGGTGCCTTTCCTCATAAGCAAAGAGGAGCTCTACCAGGAGGAATGTAATGGATCCATTTGCCCTAAACCACAAGTTCCAGTTGCTGGAGACAACTGCCAGTGATATTGCACTATACCAAAAAATGCTTCATTTTCCATTTTCTTAGCACTGGTCTTACTGGGCTTCTTGGGTGCAGCATCCATGTAAAGAGATTGGTTGAAAAGTGTGTCTTTTCACCGCCTGGTTACCAGGAGGTGAAAACACACATCTTCCACTCTACCTATTTAAACCTACAGAGCATTGGATGAGGCTGCACACCTCTCCATCTCCATGTGGAATTACATCATAACTGATCTTCATGGTAGAACGTATCTTAGAAGCTATGTAGGTAAAGGTAAAGGTTTTCCTTGACATTAAGTCTAGTCATGTCTGACTCTGGGAGTTGGTGCTAATCTCCATTTTTAAGCCAAAGAGCTGGCGTTGTCTGTAGACACCTCCAAGGTCATGTGGCCAGCAAGACTGCATGGAGCGCCATTAGAAGCTAAATAATCAATAAATAAAATATAAATATAATTCCAAAACGAATTTTAAAGTGTAGCCATTGTGTTCTTCCAAAAGCCCAGGTGTGGGCCCCTAGCTCCACTGCACCTACAGCTACCTTAGATATGTATTGAAGAGGGCTAGAGAAAACATTTTTATTGAAATGTGAAATTCTGTACAAAATCCTTTTATTTTGAAGGTGCAAATGACTTTTTTCATTGTGAAGTATTTCCTGGGCGCTCCCATCATTACTAAGAACTTTCCCATTCTCCCAAGTCGGTTTAAATTAACCTAGTACTTTCCAAAATGAAACGTATCTGTACTTGCCTTGTGTATTTCCACATTTGCAAAACTATATAATTGTTGTCAGTAAACACAGCTATTGTTTCCAAACAGAAGGGAAAGAAGAAAGCTAGCATTAAAATATTATCTGAATGCTTAATTCGTGTAATATTGCTAACATCTGTCAGCACTTTGACTATAACTTTTGCATAATGTGGAAATTAATTTTAAAAAATGAGAATAAGACATTATCAGTGGGAGGGAGAGAAAAAGGGCAAATGGGAGAGAGAGAAAACATGGCATATTTCAAGAAAAAGATTGGATAGAATTTGTCAGTCAACCGGATTTTAAAAAGAACTGGAAACTCTCGATGTATCTAGAGATAGTTTCATCTTCATCGATGTATCTAGAGATAGTTTCATTTAGGCACCCTGTTGGGGGACAGTCTCATGATTCACTGATCTATTTCTGAAAATGCTGAACTATAGCATCAAATCCCATCAGTGGTTGAAAAAATACACCAGTATGCTCAAAGTTTTCCCAGAGTAAGAGGCGTGTTTCAGTTTTTTTATTATGTCTAGGTAAGCATTAGTAACTGTCACTGTAGCCTCTTTTTTGTCTGAAAGAGTTGAGTTTTGTTTTTCATGACAATGTTTTTACATGTTTTTGCTTGTCATTTTTATCTTGTATTCGCATATGTACCCATCGATGCCTGACTGTCGAAGGAGCTACTGCTTCCCTGCTTTCATCCCATCTTTCTCTTTTCTTTCCCTCATACCTTTCCCTCTTTCCATTACCTCCCTCCCATCTTCTCCATTCCTATCTTTCCCTTCTTTTTCTCTTTCTTTCTTTCCTTTACCTCCCCTTTCTCCCTTCTCCAGCTCTGAGAGGGCCTACTTCACAATGTCTCCATGACAAAATGGCTCTCTTTGTGTCTCTTTCGTTCCTTTCTCGTGTCCCTTCATACAAATGTCACCTTTCTTTCCCAGTGACATCACAGAGAGCCACTTCGCCTAACAGCAGCCAATCCAATGACATCACAAAGAGCTACTGGATTGTCACCTAGGAACAGCCTTTGTGATACAAACAGACAGACATATTTTTTACATTTATATACATAGATATATTAAATTATCATGCTTTTGTGTGGATTTGTCACGACCCAGGCTACAGAGCACCAATAACCATACGCAGAGGCCAGATTCTATCTAATATCTTTATTAAGGAAATATATAAAGTTAATAAAAGCAAATGTAAAAGTTAGTCCAGAAGCAGACCTTTCAGGAAAGGTCAAAATTAGTCCAAAGAAACAATGTCCAATATGAAATATTAAGGTCCAAAGTTGTAATCCAATAACCGAAACACTCACTTTGCCAGGCAAAGTGAGGGGAGATGACAAGGTCCTTTAGTCCATGAACTTGAGCAAGGCTAGGAATTAACTTGATACTTGAAAACAAGGCTTGAATCGTGGCACAAGGTAACAAGGAACAAGAACAAGATCCGTGGAGTTACTTGGTAAAATCCGTGAAACAAGGCAAGGTTTAGTCCTGAAAGGCGAGGCAAGGTCCGTAGGTAAACAAGGCTGGGAAACAGGAGCGAAGGCTTGAAAACAAGAACAAGGCTTGAACAGGAACGAGGCTTGGATCGGAGCGCGCTGTCCAGACACAACTCGCTCCGGAGGCTGACGAATTGACTCCGCAAAGTTACTCCGCGGGTAAAACACCTATATAGAGTCTAACTTTCCCGCCGAGAGCAGTTCTCTGGGAACCAGAAACGAAAGCTAATCTCTGAGACCAGATGTTTGACTCCTTAAAGATTCTCATGGAAAGCAGGCTTAATTGGCTAAATTCTTAGCAATTATTCTAGCACTCCTGCGCGAGGCCGCTTCCAAACCTCTCTGTTGTTTACAAAACTCATGGCGAGAAAACACGGGAGATGTAGCCTCAGTGTTTGTTTGACATACTTCTGGAACATAACCCTCTTGCAGGTGCAAGGTTCCCAGATCTGGCTGGGAAGAATCTGTCTGGGAAGAATCCAGTTCTGACTGGGAAGGTAAAAAACCCAAGTTTTCTTCTTCATCAGGCATCACAATGTCATGAGCCCATGGGTCATCACACTATCCCCCTCCTCAAGCCCCCTCCCAAACTGGGACTCTCTCCCCGAGGCGCGAGGTCGTGGCTTGGCGGGATAGGTCTGATGAAAGCGACGGCGGACTGTGGAGGCGTCTTCCCAAGAGCGTTCCTCAGGGCCAAAACCCACCCAGTCAATGAGATATTGCAGGCGGCGGCGGTGAAAGCGAGAATCCAAAATGTCCTGGACCTCGAACTCGTCCTCCCCATCCACCAAAATAGGGACGGGGGCCGGTCGGTCTACATCTGGCCGCACACCATCCGCCGGAAGGAGCAGGGAGCGGTGAAACACTGGGTGAATGCGCATTGAACGCGGAAGTTGGAGTTTGAAAGTCACGGGGTTTAATTGCGCCACCACTGGATAGGGGCCAATGAAACGGGCATCTAACTTCCGGCAAGGGCGATGGGAGGGCAAAAAGCGAGTGGACAGAAAAACCCGATCTCCTACCTTGATTTCGGGGCCCGGCTGGCGATGTTTGTCCGCGTGACGTTTATAGTCCTCCTTGGCTTGTTCCAGTTGCTGGAGCAAAAGTTGTTGCACCGCTGTGAGTTCCTGCAGCCAATCTTCTGCTGCGGGAACTTCTGAAGTTTCAATGACAGGGGGAAAGAAACGTGGATGGAAGCCGTAGTTTGCAAAGAACGGCGTTTCTTTTGTAGAAGCCTGGACTCCATTGTTGTAGGCAAACTCCGACAGTGGTAACAGAGAAGCCCAATTGTCCTGTTGGTAGTTTACATAACAGCGAAGGTACTGTTCCAAAGTGGCATTGGTGCGCTCCGTTTGCCCATCCGTTTGGGGATGATGAGCTGAAGATAAACAAGAGTCTATGCCCAATAGTTTTTGTAGTGCCTTCCAGAAACGAGAGGTGAATTGGGAACCACGGTCTGTGACCAAACTCTTGGGCAATCCATGTAGTCTGAAAACATGTTGGAGGAATAAATCTGCAGTCTCTTGGGCCGTGGGAAGGCCTTCACAGGGAATGAAATGGGCTAACTTGGTGAAAAGGTCCACCACCACTAGGATCGTGGTGAATCCACAGGAAGGTGGTAAGTCAGTGATAAAATCCGCAGAAATTATTTCCCATGGGCGAGATGGGGTAGGAAGGGGGTGTAGAAGCCCTGAGGGCTTCTCCCTTCTTATCTTGGAGCGCTGGCATACTGGGCAGGTGTTGACATATTTTTCCACATCTTTGCGGATCTTGGGCCACCAGAAATCTCTTAGGATCAGATGCATGGTTTTAAATAGTCCGAAATGCCCTGCTGGTTTGCAGTCATGACACAGACGAAGTGCTTTTTCCCTGCCCGGTCCGGGTGGGATATAAACATGATTTCTATAGCAAAGCAGTCCATCTTTAAGCGAAAAGGGAAAATGCAGACCTTGACGAAGTTGGTCCTGTGCCCAGGCATCTGCTTGCTGACTAGCCCTGATTTCTTGAGCACAGATGGGTCCTGGAGTAGAGGGAGTTGAATCAATGGGAGTGGATTTGGTGTTCCCCACTGTGAGCGTGGCAAAGTTCTCGGGTTGTAGTAGTTGGGATTCAAAGGTCTCCTTGCGTCCTGCAGCGTATTCCGGTTTACGTGACAGGGCGTCTGCTTGCTTGGTTTGGGCTGGGGTCACATAATGAATCTGGAAGTTGAAACGTTCAAAGAATAAAGCCCAACGTTGCTGCCTCTGATTTAGCTTGCGGGCAGTTCTTAGATGTTCTAGATTCCGATGATCAGTGTGGACTTCAATGGGAAATTTGGCCCCTTCTAGCCAATGTCTCCAAGTTTCAAAAGCTGCCTTTATGGCTAATAGTTCTTTTTCCCAAATGGTATAGTTCCTCTCTGGTGCGGTTAGTTGACGAGAATAATAGGCACAAGGATGAAGGTGATCTCCCACCGGTTGTAGGAGCACAGCCCCAATTGCCACATCAGAGGCGTCCGCTTGCACCACAAAAAGGGTTTCAGGATCTGGATGCTGAAGGATTGGCTGGGATGTGAATAATTTCTTTAGTTGCTGGAACCCTTTCTCTGCTTGATCAGTCCAGCGGAAGGGCTGTTTTCCACGGATGCAGCTGGTGATTGGGTCAGACCAGCGGGCAAAATCTGGAATGAACTTGCGGTAATAGTTCGCGAACCCCAAGAATCGCTGCACCTCTTTCTTGTTGGTTGGCGCCCGCCATTCCAATACTGCTGAAACTTTTGTCGGGTCCATGGAGAGCCCTAGAGGCGAGATGCGGTACCCCAGGAAATCTACCTCTTGTAGATCAAAAGCGCATTTTTCCAGCTTGGCATAAAGTCCATGATCCCGCAATCGTTGTAACACCATTTTAACGTGGTTCTCATGTTCTGATTGTGATCTAGAAAACACCAAAAAATCGTCCAGGTAGATGATCAAGAACCGATCTAGATAGTCCTGAAAAATGTCATTGACAAAATGCTGGAACGTTGCGGGAGCTCTGCATAAACCATAATTCATAACTCGGGACTCGAATAATCCGAATTTAGTCTGGAAGGCGGTCTTCCACTCGTCCCCTTCTCTGATGCGAACTAGATTATAAGCCCCCCGTAGGTCCAGCTTGGTGTAGACCTTGGCTCCTCGAAGTCGGTCTAGTAGATCCGAGATTAAGGGCAGGGGATAGCTGTTCCGCTTAGTGATATTGTTCAATGCTCTATAGTCCACCACCAAGCGTAATTCCCCTGACTTCTTCTTCACAAACATCACTGGGGAGGCGGCTGGGGATTGAGAGGGTCTGATGAATCCCTTGCGAAGGTTTGTCTCTATGAATTCCCTGAGAGCTTCTTGCTCTGGTTCAGTCAGGGAGTAGAGATGCCCTCGCGGGATCGGGGCCCCCTCCACCAAGTCAATGGCACAGTCATAAGGTCTATGTGGGGGTAATTTTTCGGCTTCTTTTTCATTGAATACATCCCAATACTCGGAGTACTTCTTTGGCAAGGTGATAATGGGCTCGGTGTCTGTGGCATGGCAGACCTTGGCTACGAGGCAATGGTTTTGGCAGTACTTTGAAGCAAACTGCAGTTCTCTGTTGGACCAGGAGATGCTTGGGTCGTGAAGTGTCAGCCATGGAATCCCCAAAATCACAGGGAAATGGGGAACCTCAGTAACAAAGAAGGAAATCTCTTCCATATGTTCCCTTATCCACATCCTGGTGGGTTCCGACCACTGGCTTACGGGGCCCGTCTTGAGAGGGCGGCCATCGATGGCTTGCACCACACGGGCATTCTTGAAGTCATGATATTGTAATCCCAGAGAGTCGGCATACTCTCTATCAATGAAATTGTTGGTAGCTCCTGAGTCTATCATGGCGTGGATCATGACGGGTCCCTTTTTTGCTGACCATAAGGTGACCACTAGAAGGAACAGGACCCCGGTTGGCGGCTCTTGAATGGGTTTCTTGACCGGGTTGGCGAGCCTCTCTACGCCCGGTCGTTGGCTTCCCCCGCCGGCTGTGTGCCAGCCGCCTCAGACGCCTTCGTCTCCGTGGAGGACGCCGCCGCAAGACGGGCGGCGGGCTTCCCTTTGGCTGGGCACTCTCTGGCGAAGTGGCCCCCATTTCCGCAATACCAACAGAGATTTAGGCGTTGGCGGCGGGCCTTCTCGGCGGCATCTAATCTGGGACGCACATTGCCCAACTGCATCGGCACCTCCTCGCTCCCTCTGGGGTATGGGGATGGTGGTGGGGGTCTCCACACTGGACGCGGCTGAACGCTGGCGGGAGCGGGGGGTTTTGCCCCAGCTCTACCGCTCTGGCCTCGTACCCACTGTTTCCTGTTGGCAATCATGACTTCAGCCCGTAAACATTGATCGATGAGTGCTTCAAGCGTTTGGGGAGGATCCACCTTGGAGATTTCCTCCAGCATTTCAATGTTGAGACCCTCCCGAAATTGTCCTCTGAGGGCAACATCGTTCCAGCCGGTGTTGTGGGCCAGCACTCGGAACTCGGCTATGTACTGAGACATGGGTCTGTCTCCTTGGAAGAGGCGGCGGAGTTTGTGACCGGCTGCCTCCAAATTGTCCTCGATTCCCCAAGTCTCCTTAAGGTGGTCCAAGAAGCGTTGCGCTGATCTTAGGTGTGGAGAGGCTTGGTCGAACAGTGCCGTCGCCCAGTTGGCCGCTGGCCCGTCTAGAAGACTGTAAACCCACGCCACCTTGATGTCTTCTTGGGGAAACTCGGCAGCACGGGCCTCTAGATAAGCTTGGCATTGGCGACGGAAAACATGAACCTTAGAAGCTTCTCCAGTAAACTTGGTTGGCAACGCCATGGCCGGAAGACGGATTCCGCGTTCCTTCAAACCCTTTATTTCCCCATCCTGTGCATTGAGCTTATCACGGATTCGGTCCACCTCATCCTTGTCGATGGTGTAGGTAATCGGCTGGCCGCCCGGTCCAGGTCCGGCTCCGGTAGACATTCTGGCCGAGGTTAATTGGTGCTTAGGGTGGCGGAGTCAAACTGTCACGACCCAGGCTACAGAGCACCAATAACCATACGCAGAGGCCAGATTCTATCTAATATCTTTATTAAGGAAATATATAAAGTTAATAAAAGCAAATGTAAAAGTTAGTCCAGAAGCAGACCTTTCAGGAAAGGTCAAAATTAGTCCAAAGAAACAATGTCCAATATGAAATATTAAGGTCCAAAGTTGTAATCCAATAACCGAAACACTCACTTTGCCAGGCAAAGTGAGGGGAGATGACAAGGTCCTTTAGTCCATGAACTTGAGCAAGGCTAGGAATTAACTTGATACTTGAAAACAAGGCTTGAATCGTGGCACAAGGTAACAAGGAACAAGAACAAGATCCGTGGAGTTACTTGGTAAAATCCGTGAAACAAGGCAAGGTTTAGTCCTGAAAGGCGAGGCAAGGTCCGTAGGTAAACAAGGCTGGGAAACAGGAGCGAAGGCTTGAAAACAAGAACAAGGCTTGAACAGGAACGAGGCTTGGATCGGAGCGCGCTGTCCAGACACAACTCGCTCCGGAGGCTGACGAATTGACTCCGCAAAGTTACTCCGCGGGTAAAACACCTATATAGAGTCTAACTTTCCCGCCGAGAGCAGTTCTCTGGGAACCAGAAACGAAAGCTAATCTCTGAGACCAGATGTTTGACTCCTTAAAGATTCTCATGGAAAGCAGGCTTAATTGGCTAAATTCTTAGCAATTATTCTAGCACTCCTGCGCGAGGCCGCTTCCAAACCTCTCTGTTGTTTACAAAACTCATGGCGAGAAAACACGGGAGATGTAGCCTCAGTGTTTGTTTGACATACTTCTGGAACATAACCCTCTTGCAGGTGCAAGGTTCCCAGATCTGGCTGGGAAGAATCTGTCTGGGAAGAATCCAGTTCTGACTGGGAAGGTAAAAAACCCAAGTTTTCTTCTTCATCAGGCATCACAATGTCATGAGCAGGACTACAAGGCCCATGGGTCATCACAGGATTGCTGGGATTGCATTCATTGTACACATGAGTATCTGCTAGGCCTAGTGAAGTTGACTCAATCTATGTAGTTTATAATATGGTAGAGTCAACAGTCCCTCAAAAGTAGTGGTTCCCAACCTTTTTTTGACCAGGGACCACTCTCCAAAATTAGTACCAATCAGTTTCTGGTCAACTGTAGATTCGGTTTGGTTATTTGGGGTGCTGATTCAGAAAATTGCATTGGATAGACCACATCAGCTCTAGTTTTTGATACAGAACATATGCCATCCAGTAGTCGCCATCTGCTCACCCACAGAAAACCATATTTAATAATATAGAGCTGGTGTGATCTATCTAATGCAATTTTCTGAATCAGTACCTCAAATAACCCCAGGAACAGACCTAAAAACAAAACCAAGAAAAAACCTTTTAATTGGGCTGTGTTATTGTCTGTGAATTTTCACATTTGTGGGTCTGGAAATGGTATCAGTTGTTATTCCAGATAGAATGGAGCACCCCGTGCTTCCAAAGCTGAACTCATTCAAACATAGATTTGGAAATCTCACTCAGTAAACATACACTAATTATGCCCTTCATTTTTCTCCTAATGATTTGTCTTTTGTCTTTTCAGTATTTTAGTGAATTAAGGGCAGGGCTAATAAACAGTCAGCCTCCTGATAAACAAGAAGTTCTTCATCAATACTTCAGAAACCTAATGGAAGGTGTGGAGCAGAACCTTCTAGTAAAGAACAGAGACAGGTAAACCTACTGTATCCTGAATAGCTATTTTTTGTTTGTTTTATTTTTATTTGTTTCTTTTATATTCTCCCTGTTAGAGATTCAAAGCATTTTAGAAACTCGATACAATTGAAAAACCCTTTGTACAAAAGTTGGAACAATGACTGTCAACTACTATTGTTTTAAACACAAGTTAAAAACAGCATTAAAAAGAGCTTTAAAACATAATTACATAAAAACATTCCACACATGTGCATACACACATTAAAAGCTCTATGTGCTGCAACATACTCAAACCCAGTAGATGCATGGATGATAAGAATCTGCTTTAATAGAGAACCCAACTTCCTCCATTCATGATTTAAAAGCTAAGCAAACAGAAGAAATGTTTTTGAACATTTGGTTTCTCTTGATTGAATTTGTTAATAACCCATTGGAATTTTCTTTCATCAAGGTCACATGTTAATTTATGGAGCAATGTAGTTTCCAAAAGGAACCCAGGGTCAAATACGTTGTCTAGGTTGGAATTTCTCTATAGAATGTACTTCTTAATGTTTGTGTTTTAATTAGTTTGAAATGCTTTGTCTGTTCTATTTCATTACATAACCACTCGAATATTTTTACCACTTGATGTAGACAAGATACTCAGTACTGTGAAGGTGCAAAACGTTTTTATTATGGCACAAAAGCAAGGATGGTTCCTTGGACCAAAGCCTTGACAGAAATGGCTTGAGAGCAAGGGGGAAAAGTTTCATTTGCATAATTGGGTTGTGCCTTATTCTGTTTTGGTCATCTTTTTGTAAAGCATCCAGAAAGCTTTGGCTGTTGTGTGGTATAAAAAAGCAACACATTAAATAAAAATTCTCTAATAGTTAATTTTTAAAAACTCATTGATTCACATAATCCAAATATGATTATTGTGTAGCCAAATTTGTTAAAAGCTGTTTGAGATAGAAAGATAATTCTAGAAGTAGTAAAAGGAGGCTTGATTTAAAATTGTAGGAGTTTGCAATCCGTTTGTGTTGTATCAGTTGTCAGGCTATTATTATATTTGCAAATGATTTTTCTAAAGGCTTAAATGATAAGTACTTTTTAACTTCCCTTGGGGTCTTCTTGGTTCCAGATTCACCCAGAACATGTCCGTCTTCCGCAGAGACATGGCTGAAATCCTGCGCTGTGAGGGAGTGACGGAATCAAGCAGTTCAGACATGATGAGTTGATGCTGAACGTGAATGGTGTTTAAATAATAATGATCAGATTCTGAAAGTTGGGATGCCACGCTATATTGTTAGATAGGTTTTAACTTTCATAGAAAATATTTTTTTAAATAACTTCTGCCTGTTTGTATCTCTGGCATAAATGTAAGGATTTGTAACACTGGAAAATGTGTAAAATGAGACTTGGCATAAAGAGCCATTTTGAATTTTCCTGTCCAGGTTTCTTATTTCTTTTTTCAATTACATGGTGCCGAAATGGGACTTAACCAAAGACCAAAATACAATATGTGTTTTCTCCATGAAATTACATTTATTAGGGGTTTTAAATCTGCAATCTAACAAATAAACAATTTCATACATTCTTTTTTAGGTTCCTGGTGCTGTCTCGAGTTCTTTCATAACTTTATTCAAACTCTGAATGAACAGAAAGTATAATTTTAACCAATAAACATGGAAAAGTGTAGGATTTATGTCTAAGTGTACTGTCTGTAAAAAAGGGGTTAATGAAATGACAACTCATCTGGATTAAAGATAAAAATGAAAAAAGCGGTACTTTCCAAACTCAGAGGTGACAATCCATTTGTTAAATAGAGTGTAAATAAATTCTTATTTGATACAGTCCATCTTGAATGTTTCATTGTAGATCAAAATCCCATTTCCATAAAATGTACTTTGTTTAACTACTAAAGTATTTTTGAACAAGAGTAAAGTCAACTGTCACCAGAAGAACCCTGCAAGTAAATACTTTATGTCCTAGGTTATTTATTTTGTAAATAGTGGTTTCCAACAAGCAGCAGATTCATCTTTACTTACACAGAATTCTTAGAAGACTTCAATCATGGTCCTAAATAATACCTTCTAAAGGGTAAGGAACACTATGAAAAGATCCATTTCAGCTTTTAGGTCCATGGCATTGAATGCACTTGTTCTTTGAATTGATTTTTCAAAAAGTGTATTCAATGTGGGGGATAAAATTTCCCAAACTGATGGTCATTCTCTCTGCTGACTTTTCTTGGGAAGAATCATGTAATAGAAACCTGCCGGTACTTCCAAAGTTTTTTTTTATCAAATAAGCTTTGGGGGGAAATGACTACCATCTTAATGTTTCTCAGCTGGAGTCATTTTTTCAAGCTAAAGTTGTACCTCAAGTTTCCCCTTCATGTCCTTCAGGAGAGAAGGAACTGCAGTTTTGCTATACGCACGTGCTTCTGGAAACATCACCATAGTGTTGTTGGAGTAGTAGTCTACTACACATGGTCTCTGTGGTGACATTATGGGAATCAAGTCTCACTCAGGAACTATTGGGATGTCTAGGTTGTCTCTACTAGTGATGCTGTAACAGTGAGACAAGAAGTCCCACAGATTTGGTGACAGTAACGAGTCATGTGGAGGTCTCTGTTGAAGTGAGAATGACAGTCTCCACATTTGGTGGCAGTGACAGTGTTAGGACAGGTAGAGGTCCCCAAAAGAACATACTCTCCCTTCTGTCATGATATCATGCCTTTCTCATGACAATGTTGTTAAAACCAGATCTCTCAGATCTGACTTTCTGAAACTTCTCTGCTGCTGTCTTCTCTACTCTACTTCTCTACTTCTCTAAAGTTTCAGTCACTTCTGCCTACTTTGCTCATCATTGCTCCAAAGGTGGAGGTCATCTAATTGGAAAGTGCTTGACCAATGACCTGCAGTTTCAGTTTAAATGTTGATACTGCTATCAGAAGCAAGCAGTACAAAGAGTGCTGTCAACCATAAATGGCTTAAATCCTAGAGGTGGAGAAACAAGGAGCTGTGTTATGTCTATTTGTTTCAAAGTGTGAATTAGGCTTGTGCAATTCAGCCAAAAGGCATGCCATTTTGGGGTCCATTTTCAGCTAACCTCTCATTCTGTTTACCGGGAAATTACTCGAATTGGGAGAAGTGTTGCCGTTTTCATTTGGCAAAGATTCGGCCCATTGGCTACAATGGGAAACTTTCAAGGCTCAATCCTCAGTCATTTTTAGGCCTATCTGCATGAAACCTATCTCAGTTTTAGACCCCATTTACAACTGCAGGCCTGCCAAGTTTCAGATCAATTCACCAATTTACTGATTTTTCAGAATTATTTTAAGTTTTTACCATAGTCACTGGTTTGTCCATTCTTAGCCAGTCAGAGCATAGACACAACCAGGCCTTTTATTGGCTGAGAAACAGAGAGAGAGAAACTTCAACTCACATCATGCTCTGAGAGGAACTCGGAGACTTTTCAATGGCCACCCCATGCAAGTGCTGCTGGGAAAGTGAGTTCCCAGCAGGGCCCTCTGGAGGAGGAACCTAGGGAACTTTTCCGCTGCTGGTTTAGGGAGAAAAGACACTGCAGGATCTTCTCCAGGAGCCCCGCGGCAGACCCCTGCCCTCGGGTATAATGCAGGCTTAACTCCATCCTCTGCAGTAGCAGATAAATCCGGCTCTCTTGATCAGTTTTTCCCAGCTTTTCAGTTCCTTCCTCCTCGTTCTGTTTTCAGCAGATTACATAAAATTGACCACTGAATATTACAAATCACTTTTGATCAAACTGATTCGGGCCCAAGTCTAGTATGAATTTAAGGTTCTGTTTCAATATCCTCCTATAAACTACCTTAGTAGCTATGCAAAATCATTACTGTTATCTTGAAAATCTGTTGCTTTATGTTGAAAGGTTGACAAGAAATTTAATTGATCTTTAACTGGATTCCTTTACATCATGTACTGGAAGGAACTGTTATGTGTAACAGGCCTGTGTTCACAAATCAGTCAATTTGTGGTGTTAAACTAGCATCCCTCTTGAAAGCTGAAGTTGGAAAGTATAGGCTAGTAACTCAGCACTCTGGATTTAGTGCTCCTTCCTCAAATATGGGTAGCAGCTCCCTGGAGCACTGAAATCCACTGCTGAGATACAGTTTCAAGGCAGAGCTTCCAAATAAATAAACTCTTATATGAAGTTTGATATACATATTTTGAATAGCTTCTCAACCTCTGTTAAGATCTGGATTAGAGTAGATGGGAATATAAAATGCCTACTTTAAGAGAAGCCATTGAATACTATAGTACCTTGATCTGACTTTTATAGTTCTAGTTGGTGGTATAAAAATGTACCTCTGGATCCAAGGAAAGCTCCCAAAATTAAAACAGTAAAAAACTGATTCTTATAATGTCCCTGCAATAGCAGAATGACTTGAATGCCCTACTTTTAAATAGCTTTCTTTCCTGTGCTCTATTTTCTCCATACCTTTGTGTCAGGTGTGAACATAATGGAAGGGCATAATTGAGATGGGGAGCTATTGTAAAGGCAAATGAGAACTAGATTATAGTAATTCCCTGTGAATTAACTATCTGTGAGCTTACATTGTAGCTTTAAATTGAACAATTAGAGATTTCCAATTTATAATAGACTGTGTATGTACATCTCACAAATCATTTTACCGCCATGAAATGAATCCAAGCATTGGCCAAGCTTTCATACACAGAAATGTGGGTGGGGGAAGCGTCTTTAGTTAAGCATGCCTGCATTGCTAAGCTTTTAAAAGGAAGGGGTTCAAGAAGTAGAGACGCAAATCTAACTGTCTTGGAAAAAATGTTCTGTGTCAATATGGTTTCCTCCTTGCATAAGAATGCTTCAGAGGAATTTGGCAGCAGGTGGGTCTGCACTTCGGAAAATAATTCTTCTGACTTTTTAATGTTTTATTGTATTCTGTGTTTATAGTGACAGCAAACCTTTCAAACTATCGAGAAATGCCATGCTTCCTTGTCATATTAAAAAATAATGGCGGTGTAGATTTTATGTTCCTTAGTTGAGATTGCTGTTAGGAGTGCTTCCTTGACAACATTCTTTTTGAGGTTTACAGAAAAGCGTAATAAAATATGTAAGTTACATTTCTACAAACAAAAGCCCCATAACATAAGTTATTTATAAGTGTGAGATCTAAACAGTATCACGATAAATAAACTCTAATGGATACCTGCACCATCCACCCTAATGCAATTTGCCCAACAAAAGTGTTTGAAACAAAGTTATATTTAGTAGAGTAGAAAAACCTGGCCAAGGCTGAACATTATTGTATAAGAATACAAAGGATAAAAAGGAACAGGAAAGCTGGCTAGGCTAACTGGTCTATGTTAGAATTGCATGCTGACAAACCTGTGATGCACTTTCCCCCATAGAGCATACAGATAATATTTTGGTGCCAGAGGGGCATGCTTACTTGATACTAATGAACCAATGTATGACAAATGCTGGCCCTGCTTCCTTTGAATCTAAAATTACTGTTTTGGAGAATCTGAAAGACGTATGGATATGTCTGGGGAACAGGTGTCCCAATCCTAGGATGTTTGCTCTCCAGGCATCGAGATAATGTATGTTGGGAAAAGAAGGTGTCCTTTCTAGGAAGACGGAAATGATCCCTTTGAATGGATCACTTCTTGGAAGATGAACAAATACCTTCTCATAGACATACACATGCCTCTTAAGTTTATGGAAGACAGAAATTGATTGCTGGAATTATGGTGTATAATAGCATGATGCAAAGGTATGGATATCAGAACTCATTCAGATAGCTTGTTGTTGTTTTCAATGACATTGGTGGTCATAGTGTATGTTGGCACCAAGAACATGGGTAAATGCTTTCCTAGGGTCCTGGAAACCCAGTGTAGGTTGATAGTAGATGGTTGAAAGACGCAATTTCCAAACTGTCTTCCATTATCAATTTGTAGGACTCACCTAAGTGAACAAAATTGAAGATTTTATCATAGTTGAAGATGAAGAACAGATGTGAGGGAGGATAGCTCTGTATGTATGTCTGCCTGCCTATCTCTATCTCTATATCTGCATTCTGTGGCATAATCTGTCAATGCCAAAGATTCTAGGCTACTCTGTGACATCACAAGCCACCGATTCTTCACACACAGCCAAGATCACCACAGAACTGAAAGAATCCAGTGCTCTTAATAACCTTCAATTGTGTTTTTGTAAAGCAAGTACTGAAGCAACTCACAGGATTATTCCTCTAGTGAAAAGGTAAAGATAGGGCAAAGCATTCCAGCTTAGCAGGAAATGTGTGATATGAATAAAGTGTAAAACTTTTGATGACAACCACAGTAAAGAATGGAAGTTAAGTTGTATTCATTCTGCCATTATGGCTGTAGGTCATCATTGCTGATCAAATGTGCAGGGTCAATTGCACCTTCTATCTTTCATTTGCCTCCTGCTCTTAATATTGTATTGTTTTTTCCTCAGGCAAAGCAGCCTTCAGTTTGTCTCAATAGACAATGGCCTGCACTCTCCATCAAGATGCCTACAGAAGAACTTCCCTGGGCATGCTTGACTTGTGTGTGCTAAAAATATGCCCTTGATACAATGGTCTGGTCAACTTAATGGCTAACAAAAAGAACAATAAGGCCAGTATTGATTTAAATTTAGCCCATTTTTCACTATTGACAAAATCCCATTCATTCAGATACTTCCAGCACTCTTAACTTCTCAACCTTAATGATACATTGGAATGGATAAACCTTTACCATGGAAAACTTAGTGCCAGCTATCAACATGAAGGTTTTTATGTACTGTGTAAACCCTGTGGTATGGCAGTGGCTTACATTAGCCAAGGGTTGGACTAAATGACCTCTGATGTCCCCTCCCAGCTGTAAAAATTCAGTGTCAGCAAAACCTTACCAAGTCAATAGAACAAATTAGATCTTCCTGTTGCTACTTGCTTCATTCACCGGAAGGGACTCTGGCAATATTGCCTACGCGCTAAAATGGAAATCATTCTTCCTTTATCTTGTAATATTATCCATCTCTTTAGTCCTCTCTGCATTGTTGTTGATGCAATATATGAAACTCTATAGGAATTTCAGAGTAATGTAGTATCAATTAATGTTCCATTATTATAAAATGCTACCTGTCTTGTTAAAAGGTTTTCAGGGCCTCACTTTCCCTTGATCTCCTTCCAACAGCCTGTCCATCCCACCTCACCTCTTCATTTCACAAAGAGAGAGTATAAAATGACAAACAAAACAGATAGATTGAACTATATGGCTTCAGCTGAAGTTCTTTGAAAGGTTGGATGAGATCTGCTTTTCTAACCCGCTTGATAAAGGAACTAAGTGTAGCCCACTGCAATGAGACCAAAGCTAAATCAAAAGCTAACTTCCCACAAAAATGCATCTTGACTTATTTGATAATTTTGTTTATTTATATTGCAGCATTTCCCCTGAACTGAGGTCCCAGTGTGGCACACATTATTATCATTATGGCACAAATATGAATAAATCCACAGTAATTCATATTATTAAGAACATAAATGAGTTATAAAACAAAAATTCATTATCATTCTTACCAATGTATTTTCATTTTCAGAATTCAGAAATCCAGGTGCCACTCTCTTGTGTAATTTTTGGAAAGAATTAATTCTGATGTGCAGTGTGGGGCCTTCTTCCCTACAGTTTTGCCTTCAGTAATGTTTGGACAGAGGAACTATGTGTATAAGACCAATTAGCCCTTTTTCATAGCATTCTTACATGGTCGGGAAATTTGGAGATTTATATCACAGTACTAACCCCACCTGTAGCTCCTTTCTCTTATGGTTGTGAATATTCTTAGAGGAATGAAGATTTGAACACTCCTAGTTGTGACCCAAAGGTAATTTTAGAGAAATACTTTCAACAATTTTGTGCATGAAACAAAGTTTGTGTACATCAAATCATCGGAAGGCACATGTGTCACTATCTATTAATCTTGTGGAGATTTTTTTCTGTATTTGGAATTACAGATAAGGGATGCTCAACCTATACAAGACATGTACGCGAAACCTTGGGTGTTGGGATCTCTGGCCAAAAGAGGCTGTGAATATGGGAATTTCAATCCAGACATCCGGAACACCCCAAGGTGAGGAATGCTGGAGCACAATGCATTTTGCAGAATGTTAACCTGCTCATTCAATTCAGAAACGGCTCCGTTGACTTCTCCCTGGCAGAACAGAGGTATCATAAACACATTTGCTGAGGATAGGTCTTCTGGTGGCTATTGACTATGAGATGAGTTTCTAAATGAGTTCCTAGATGAGTTGTTCATAATATTGGCTATGAAATGTGCTTAGTGAAGACTAGGACTGGATTTCCACAAACCTAATCCAGCATGTGAACCATTACAGCACTCTTGTGCCTGTCAGCATCTTAAAGACTGTCCCCAATGCCAATGTACTGAGCAAAGTAGCTTGACCATCTTAACAGTATTATAGGACCTAGGGCAAAGCAGCACACTGGGCTCTGCCTACACAACCACTCACTGGGATAAAAATGTAAATTGTCAATAAAACAAACATATTTATTGGTACTACATAATAAGTCTACAATTTTTTTCCTCTGTTGGTGGGACTAACGCTGGACAGACACCCAACCACCACGAAGTCACTAATACACCAGGCAGCCTCTCATTCACCTCATATCCCAGTTTCCCATCTTCCTGGGAGAACAAACACAAACCAAAGCAGACAGACTGGCTACTCCTCGCCTTATTTCATCTAACAGCAGAGAGGGCCGGCTGCTTCCTGGCCAGTCCCACATTTGTCCAAGAAGTTGCTCAGCTCAAACGAATGGCTGCCTGGCTTGGGGGCTGCATGGGAAGCTCACACTCACTTGTCATTAATTGCCTCCTGCAAATCTATTCCAATATTCTGCTTCCATAACATGGCAAGCAAGAAAAACAGTAAAATGTCTCTCATGAATGCAAACATGCCAACTTTCCACTAGCAGCCATCATTTTTCTCCTGCTGAGATTTTAATGTTGAGGTGGGTGACTGGAAAATTAGAATAAAATTCTGGTTTTACATACTTAGCATGGGGCTGCTAGTCCCACCCCCCCACCCCCGAATGCCTTGAGGGTCTTGAAGATGGCCAACGGTTTGAGCTAGCTGATGTAATAGCACGTCCTGGCAATGGGCTTCCCAGGCTGCTGTCAAGGATGGTGGAGGGATGGAGAGGATGGAAAGGTACTCCATGGCAGATGTGTCTTCAGCTTGTCCACCAGGTCAGGGTAAGAGTATTTGGAGGATATCTGAGGGAATCAAAGTGATCCAAGAAGCATCTTTGGAGCGGTTGCATGTGGAGGTGAGCAAAGGGGGTGACTGCCACAGTCAAAGCCATGTGCCCAAGCACAACTTGAAAGTCTCTGGCTGGTAAACAACACTTTGAGGCTGCTGCTTGGAGGGTGACAATTCTGTCATTGTGTTTTGCCAAGTCCCAATTATATGAACAAAGGTTTCCCAAGCAACAGAAGAGTCAAGCAAAGTCTCGGTATATTAATAGAAAAAGCCCCAAATGCTAGAGTCCTTGAAGGTTAGCAGTATTAAGGTACGTACACAGGCAAACCAAACCATTGAGAGTGATATCAAGTCAAAGTCCTGAGTGCAAGTTGCCTTGGTCATACTGAAGGAGTTTCAAGGTTCATTCAGGAAAAAAAACAAGCCAAAATGCCAGTCAAAAGTCGACAAAGCCAGCAGTCAGCAAATAGCAAAGTCAATCTGAGTGGAAGTGAGCGAAAATGTGAGATCAGGCTATCTCAAGTCTGGTTTGGACTGGGAAACAATAAGCCAGTTATCCAGGTACAGGAAGAGAGCAACCCACTGTCTCTGGAGCCACATCACCACTAAGGACATGCATTTGGTGAACACTCTTGGAGCCTTTTCAGCTCTAATGGTCAGATAGTAAACCGGTAAACTCGGTGGCTAATGGTGAAGGAGAGAAAGTGGTGATGGGGTGAATGGCAAGATGAAAATAAATATCCTTGAGAACTATGGTGGCAAATCAGCTATCCCTTCAAAGAAGAGGCAGTATGGATGAAATGACTACCATTCAGAATCTATGGGGCTTGATGAATTTGTTGACTCCTTGGCGATCCAGGATTGAAGGGAGGCCACCATTTTGATTTGTTATGGTAAAATACTGGGAGAAGAATGATCTCTTGTTCTCAGAGTGAGGGACAATTTTGATGGTTCCCTTGATCAGAAGGGCTTGAACTTCTTGGAGGATTGGAGGCATTGGAGATATTCAACGTATCAATCCCATTGGAGGAAGTCTGGTGAAGACACCAGACACAGTGAAGACATCTGGCCTTGCTCTTTGCTACTCTGCTACTGAATACACATGCCCAGTTTGGAACCCATCTCACCATGTTAAAACAGTGGATGTGGCTCTTAATTAGACATGCCACATTATCACAGGATGTCTATGCCACACACCACTAGAGAAATCATATTTTTTAGCTGGCATTGCACCACCTGACATCCGCCGGGAAGTAGCAGCCAATAATGAAAGGACCAAGGCAGTGACGTCTCCAGCCCATCCCCTGTTTAGATATCAGCCAGCACGCCAATGCTTCAAATAGAATCATAGAGTTGGAAGAGACCCCATGGGCCATCCAGTCCAATTCCCTTTCAAAAAGCAGGAAAATCACATTCAAAGCACCCCGACAGATGGCCACCTAGCCTCTACTTAAAAGCCTCCAAAGAAGGAGCCTCCACCACACTCCAGGGCAGAGAGTTCCACAAAATAGTTTTCTAAGATCTACAGAGATACTTGCAGGAATATCTCAGCAAGCAAGAGTCCAAAAGTGGCAGGCTAAAACCCAGAACCTCAAGCCATGGCTGATACCATATAAGAGACTCCCTCCTGGGCACACAGAAGACTGGACAATTAAACAGACTGCACTCTGGCAACACGAGATGCAGAGCTAACCTTAAGAAATGGGGCCACAAAGTGGAATCCACGACATGCGACTGTGGAGAAGAGCAAACCACAGACCACCTACTGCAATGCAGCCTGAGCCCTGCCACATGCACAATGGAGGACCTTCTTACAGCAACACCAGAGGCACTCCTCAGCTATACAATCCTTACCCCACCTTACACTTAGTGTACTTATTTTGGAAGATGTATGTTGTCTTTTTTTAATAGTGCAATTTTTGGTTCTCTGGTTTTAAAAGCAGTGGTGGATGTGAAATTCTTGGTGTCTCCTTGTTTGTAGTGACTTACCCAAAACTAACGCAATGTGGAATTCACTTCTGAGTAAACAGAGAAATTATTCCTCAATGCACTGTCCCTCTCAAACCACTGGTGAGGGATTAATACCCCACAATTAATCACTATAATCCCATTTAACAGTCACAGCCACAGCCTAAGGACTCCTGGGACTAGCAGTTTAGAGAATTGTTATTACCATATATACTTGAGTATAAGCAGAGTTTTTCAGCCCATTTTTAGGACTGGAAAAGCCCCGCTCGATTTATACTCGTGAGGGTCCTGGCCGGCTTATATTCGGGTCAGTTTATACTCAAGTATATAGGTAATCAGAGTTGGACAGTCTTATCTTATTAAAGTCTTGTTATCTTACAGTTTTATGTAAATATTCAAAAACATTTATTCTACCGATCCCTCAATTAATGCAATTTTATTGGTACCAGTTTTTATTTTTGAAATTTACCAGTAGCTGCTGCATTTCCCACCCATGTCTTAAACTCGAGTCAATAAATTTCCCCACTTTTTTGGGGTAAAATTTGGTGCCTCGGCTTTATATTTGGGTTGGCTTATACTTGAGTATGTATGGTATTATGTTTATTTATGTCATGCTTTTTGTTTCCACAAGAAGGCTCTTTTGCATTCTCAGCCAGCGGGGTTCCTCTGACCACTCCTCAAACAATAAATCCCAGAATCCCATAAGATGCAGCCATGACAAAGTGGAATCTTAGTGCTATATATGTGGGGTGTAGAGGGGGGGTGCCTAGAAGAGAATTCTCAGAAGTCAGGTGTGACTGGTGACACAAGCTTTTGTGCAGTGGTCCTCAACCTGTGGGTCCCCAGGTGTTTTGGCCTGCAACTCCCAGAAATCCCAGCCAGTTTACCAGCTGTTAGAATTTCTGGGAGTTGAAGGCCAAAACATCTGGGGACCCACAGGCTGAGAACCACTGCTTAATGGCTTTAATGTTCCAAGGACAGTAGAAAGTTCTATTTTGAGTATAAAAGAAGGGAGAAGATCACCTTTATCTCATTTGTGTTGTTGGGCCTTGCCCCATGTAAGCTGCCCCGAGTCCCTGCGGGGAGATGGTGGCGGGATATAAAAATAAAGTTATTATTATTATTATTATTGTTGTTGTTGTTGTTGTTGTTGTTATCATCATCATCATCATCATCATTTGCTGCTTTTGTAGCAAAAGTGCTTGGGAGCCCTTTGCAATTGTTTCCTTCCAGTGAGAAGGGGGTGGAGGAGAGAAAGGGACGAAAGAGGGAAGGAAATTCTAGTTCAAGAGAAAGAGAATGATTACTCCTATGACAATGAGAGAGAATATTCTAATGAGACAAGGAAAGAAAGAAGGAAAGAGGAGAGATAAGGGCTACTTTAAGGTTATTCTAGTGAGAAAGGGAGGGAAGGGGTTGTTCTTGAAGGAAAATTATTGTTCTGGACACCTCCATCTTGCTGCAGAAACCACCATATAAAATCCAGATTATCTGCTTTGAACAGTGTAATCCAGCTCAAAGTAGATAATGTGGATTATCTGATTTGCTAATCTGGATTATATGGCAGTGTAGAAGAAGCCTCAGTGCTATGGGATCGTGGGAGTTAAAAGTTTAGCCTTCTCCACAGCTTCATTTGCTGGGAAGGTTAAGAACATTGTAAAACCACAACTCCCAGGTTTCTATAGCATTGGCCTCTGGGCAGTTAAAGCAGGGCCAAACTGAATTAATGCTACAGTGTAGATGCGCCCAGTGTAGATCTACACTGCTCTATATCTCAGGATCCAATCCCAGATTATCTACTTATCCCAGATTATCTGGCAGTGTAGACTCATATAATCCAGTTCTAGGCATATAATCTGAGATCAGATCCTGGGATATAGGGCTGTGTAGATCTGACCTCAAATGATACCATTTATTTTACAGGTATTATCATCCCCGGCTCATCCTCTGTTCAGATATCAGCCAGCAAGCTAACGCCTTAAATCAAGAACTAGCATCCTAAGATCTACAGAGATACTTGCAAGAACAGCTCAGCAAGCAAGAGTCCAAAAGTGGCAGGCTAAAACCAGGAACCTCAATCAGTGGCTGATACCGGATGAGAAACTCCCTCCTGGGCACACAGAAGACTGGGCAACATGGAAGATGCTGAACAGACTGCGCTCTGGCACCATGAGATGCAGAGCCAACCTTAAGAAGTGGGGCCACGACATGCGAGTGCAGAGAAGAGCAAACCCTGGACCACTTGCTACAATGCAGCCTGAGCCCTGCCACATGCACAATGGAGGGCCTTCTCACAGCGACACCAGAGGCACTCCAAGTGGCCAGCTTCTGGTCAAAGGACAATTAGTATAATGCCAAGTTTTTAACTTTGTGTGTTTTTAAATACATTATAACTGTATTTCTCATGCTTTCTTTTCAAATGATGGTCATTGGTGGAATCACATCATTGGTGGAAAACAGAATTCACATTTAAATGCTGGGATTTGCCACCCGGAAGAACATATATCAACTGTATGTTTTTTATGATTTAAAAAAATAATAAAGCGCAGCATTAAATAACCACTTCGGCGCATCAATCGCACCTCTTTTAACGGGTTTCCATTGGTTTTAATAGGCTAGTTAACGCTGGAAATAGTTTTTTTTTCACTACTGGGAAGTTTTGAAATAGGCTTTATATATATATATATATATATATATTATATGGATCCCTCTATAAAATATCTCGAATGCCCTTACTGTGAAATGTATAAAACAATATCTCTGGCAATAAAACTCCCCTGATGGTGGAGGGAAAACGTTTATTTTTATATCTAAAATGTGACCACCTTCTGGAAATTAATTCCTAATTGTATTATTCATGGAGGGGAAAAAGGAGTGGAGAAAAAAAGCCTGGCGTTGAAAGAGCACCGTTATTAATTATGAAATATAATTACAGTTTAAAAGGTACAGAACGTCAACAGATGAAACTTTTTTTAAAAAAAAAAGAAGCTGATATTAAAACCGAGTTAATATTTAATAAGGTCGCCAAGCCTCAGCAAAGAGACTGTTCCTAAGTGAACTGTATGAAGAAAAATGTATTGTTTATGCGATTACCAAAGACGCAGTGATATATTATCCCTTTCGCCCAAATAATATAGATATCCTCCCTCTCTCTCTTTCTTCTTCTTCTTCTTCTTCTTCTTCTTCTTCTTCTTCTTCTTCTTCTTCTTCTTCTTTTTAAATATAGTAATAAAAACATACTAGCGCCTTTTAAAAAACCCCTATTACTTACCACCCCTTTTCATATTGTACTATCAGAGACACTTTGGAATTGGTTTAAAAGCACATCATTCATTATTCAAAGCTCATCTTTGCATATTATCCTGCCAGGCCTCCCTGGATGGAAAGCGTCCACGAAATTGATCACCACCGACACAGGCACGCAATAAAAAGGCAGCCTCGGGCGACGGCGGGTGGCAACGGCAGCCGGGCCCCATTAATGCGGATCAAGCGGCCATTTCCCTCCAATTCTGGACCATATTTATAAAATGCCCGCGCTCTGCCGCACATGCTCCCTCGCACTGCCAGGGGACTCCGGGCCCTTCCACACAGCCATATAACCCAGAATATCAAGGCAAATAATCCACAATATCTGCTCTGAACTGGATGACCTGAGTCATATATTCAGTATATGAGTCATATACTCATATACTGCCATATACTGGGCTTTCTGGAAAATAAGACACTGTCTTATATTTATTTTTCTCAAGAAGACACACAATGGCTTATTTTCAGGGAATGTCTTATTTTTATTAAGTGTTTTTTTTTTCGTGTCAGGAGCAACTTGAGAAACAGCAAGTTGCTTCTGGTGTGAGAGAATTGGCCGTCTGCAAGGATTTTGCCCAAGGAATGCCTGGATGTTTTTGATGTTTTCACCATCCTTGTTTTCTCTCATGTCTCCGCATGGAGCTGGAGCTGACAGAGGAAGCTCATCCACGCACTCCCCAGGTTGGATTCGAACCAGCAACCTTCAGGTTAGCAACCCAGCCTTCAAGTCATCAGTCCTACTGGCATGTGTGTTTAACCCAATGCGCCACTGGGGGCTCTCATTTTTATTAAGTAAGGTAAAGGTTTTCCCCTGACATTAAGTCTAGTCATGTTTGACTCTGGGGGTTGGTGTTCATCTCAATTTCTAAGCAAAAGAGCTGGTGCTGTCCATAGACACCTCCAACGTCATGTGGCCAGCATGACTGCATGGAGTGCCCTTACCTTCCCACAGGAGCAGTACCTATTGATCTACTCACATTTGCATGTTTTCAAATTGCTAAGTTGGCAGAAACTGGGGCTAACAGTGGGAGCTCACCCCGCTCCTCAGATTTGAACCGCCGACCTTTCAGTCAGCAAGTTCAGCAGCTCAACGGTTTAACTCGCTGCACCATTGTAGGCTTTAGCATCAATCCTTGTTTCTCCAACAAGACAATTTTTTCAAAATCCAATCCTCACAGGGACAGAAAGTGAAGTGAAATCTTCTGAACAGAAGCACAGACAGTAAAACAAAAACCACAGGGGTGCAAACCCTCCCCTATGCGATCCAAAGCTAAGAATATTGGCCAGAGTTACACTTAGAAGAGGTCCCTCTCCTGACTTACATACAAATTCAATTTAAGAATAAACCTACAGATCCACTAAGAAAATCCAAAAAATGCTACATTCAGCAAAGCACAAGAGGGATCCTCTCACTTCTGCAGGAGTCTACGAATACCATGCAGCTGTGGACAAGTCTACATAGGGACTAACAAACATAGCATTGCCCAAACATGAATCAAGGAACATGAAAGGCACAGACTGACTCAACCAGGGAAGTCAGCCATAGCAGAGCACTTGATGAACCAACCTGGACGCAGCATATTATTTGAGAACACAGAAATACTGGACCACTCGAAGAACCATCATGTCAGACAACACAGAAATGCCATTGAAATCCACAAGCATGTGGACAATTTCTACAGAAAGGAGGAAACCATGAACAAAATCTGGCGGCCAGTATTTAAAAAACTCTAAATTCAGAACAGCAAATAAAGAGCAGCACTCAGAAGACAGGGGAATTCCAGACAGGAAACAATCAGGGCCAGGTAATATCTCCGAACAAAGAATTCCCTCAGGCAGGAAGCAGCCAGAACTTGAAGTTGCAAAGCCATTCAATGCTAATCAAGGTGATTAATTGCAACAAACACTCTTGCCTGCAACAGACAAAACTTCATTCTCCCACCCCGGACATTCCACAGATATATAAACCCCACTTGCCTAGTTTCCAATAGACCTCACAACCTCTGAGAATGCCTGCCATAAATGTGGGCAATATATCAGGAGAGAATGCTTCTGGAACATGGCCATACAGCCTGGAAAACTCACAGTAACCCAGAACCGATCTTGTCCATAACTTGTGGACTGCCTGTAACACTGGAAAACAGGTATTTTGTTTCCTTTATGTTTTTTTTTGTGTACCAAATAGATTTTTTGATGCTGATCACATAAATTACTTCAAAAATGTCACCTCCCATAAGGTTTTTGAGAAATGGCCAATTTTGTTTTACAGTTATTGTGAAATTTTGAAATATTTTCTTGTTCAACAGTAACTTGCATGGTCTTTTAGGTTGCTCATATCTTTCACAACCCTAACCAGCATTGTGCAACATGTATTAGAGGGCCCTTCCAGACAGGCCCTATATCCCAGGTTTTCTGCTTTAAACTGGATTATACAAATCCACACAGCCAGATAATCTGAGATAAACAGAAAACCTGGGTGCAGAACATTTTGCATGGACAGCCTTCAAGAATGTTATTTGTAACTTTCTAGGCAACTATAAAACACCAGATAATTTCCAACAGGTTGAAAGTTTGCTTCAGGCATACAAATCAATAAAGTGTAATATGTCACTGAAAAGATAATTTTCTTCATTCCCACTTGGACTTCTTTCCAGACAACCTGGGTGCTGTGAATAATGAACATGGTGAAAGGTTTCATCAGGACATTGCCAAGATGGAGAAACAATATCAGAGCAGGTGGAATCCATTTGTGTTGGGTGACTATTGTTGGAGTCTCATCTGCAAAGGGTCAGACAGTGATTACATACAAAAATCTGTAGCAAAACATTTTTATTTTTGTTTCCTGGTGACACTATTACTGTCATAGTGTGTGCCGCTATATAGCAATGACAATTCACAGCAACTCATACAGCAATGCTTAGGATGTATTGCCTTTTTCTGGAAAACTGTACGTGCTATAGACATAATAATTACATAGTTGTGTTCAGTGTGTTAAAATTTACTTTAGGTAAAAGTTTTCCCCTGACATTAAGTCTAGTCATGTCCAACTCTGGGGGGTTGATGCTCATCTCCATTTTTAAGCCAAAGAGCTGGCATTGTCCCCGAGACACCTCCAAGGTCATGTGTCTGGCATGACTTCATGAAGCTCTGTTACCTTCCCGCCAGAGCGGTACCTATTGATCTACTCACATCTGCATGTTTCTGAACTGCTAGGTTGGCAGAGGCTGGGGCTAACAGTGGGAGCTCACCCCACTCCCCGGATTTGAACCACCGACCTTTCGGTCAGCAAGTTCAGCACCTCAGCAGTTTAACCTGCTGCACCTCCATTTACATAATTCACCCAAAACTGTGGCAGAAACAGAATATTCCCAAAAATGTGTTGAGCAGTGTAATGGACCACAGTGCTAGGGACCTTGATTCCATTGCCTTCTCTGCACAGGCTTCAGTTTTGAGTCCAAGGATCCTGACTGGTCTTGGAAGCTAAGCAGGGTCAACCCTTTTTGGGACTTGGATGGGAGGCCAGGATCTGTTGGCCATCTTTCAAGGGAAGCAACTGGCCAAACCATCCTTGAGCATTCTTTGCCAGAGGAAAAACTAAAGCCATTGAAGGCAAGCACAAGCCAACCTTGAAAAATATGTTTTGAGATGTCTGTTCATGCGACACACCTCCATATTGTGGCTGACACACCAATGTGTCACAACACACAGTTTGGAAAACTCTGGTCTACTGGCTACTTGAAGGCACACACCACACCGCATCTGATTTTAGACACTAACCAGAGTCAGCGCGGGTTCATACTTGGATGGCAAGTCACCAAGGATTACAAGTTAGCAATTGCTATGTTTCAGAGGACGGAAATGGCAAAATAATTTCTTGAGGACTCCTTGCCTAAGAAAACCCTGTGAAATGCATGAAGTTGTCATAATTCAACCTGAAGGTACATGCACACACATTCAGAAAAATATATGGATTACCTGAATACTCTAAAGGCACCAGATCTTCTTTGATCTTGGAAGTTAAGCAAGATCAGCCCTGGGAAGTATTTGGACTGGAGGCTTCAAGGGAATGCCATGCGCTGTAAGCTCTATTTCAGAGGAAAGAACTGGCAAAACCATTTCTGAATATTTCTTGACAAAGTAAGCACTATGAAATTCATGGGCCCAGAGGTGATTTGAAGTCTCACGCACACATTCAGATGACCTGGATATCTATATTTCAGAGAAAGGAACAACTGGCAACTTAAAGGCACACACATAAACACACACAAAAGGCAACTGATTATATCTGATCTTGGAGGCTAAGAGAGGTCAGTTAGGAGTTGAGTTAGAAGACTGACAACAAATTCCAGGTGCTATAGGCAACATTTTAGAGAAAGGAACTGACAAAGCCATACCTGAATATCCCTTGCCTAAGAAAACTCTGTGAAGTTCATGGGAATTCTATGGCTCAACAGGCAAAATGAAGACACTCAGGCTGGATCTACACTGCCCTCTATCCCAGGATCTGATCTCAGATTCTCTGCTTTGAACTGGATTGTATGAGGCCCTTTCCACAAAGTTGAATAAAATCCCACATAATCTGCTTTGAACTGGAATATATGGCAGTGTGGACTCAGATAACGCAGTTCAAAGTGAATATTGTGGGTTATTCGGCCTTGATTTTCTGGATTATATGGCTGAGTGGAAGGGCCCTGAGTCTACACTGCCAGATAATCTGGGATAAGCAGATAATCTAGGATTGAATCTTCAGATATAGGGCAGTGTAGATTCAGTCACAATTACTTGAAACCAACTGCCTGCAAATACAAATCTGCTCATGGGCCCATGATGGATTTCCATCCCTCCAAGATTGTAGCTGTTTTTAGTGTATTTGGGAGTGCTGTGTTCGAAAAGCACAATAGAAATGTAGCATTACACACAGCTCTTTCACAAATTGCATCTTTTTCTCTGTGATTTTGATCTAAGTATGGAGGTGGATGCTTCCAAAAACCTTTGGAAGCATTTTAGAAGACTTCAACCCCTTTCTTACTGTTTGTTCTCTGAAGAAACTTTGCTCAGTCACATATGACAAAACAAAAGGATTTAGAGTGCCAAATGGCTATTTTTTTTGGTTTTGTATTGAATTTATATCCTGCCTTTTTTTTTTGTTCCAAATGAGATCCAAAGTGGATAAATTTTGTAAACTTTGCATTTTGTAGACAGGAATCAGTAATATCTCTGTCTTCAGGAATCCTTGCCCAAAGAGAGAGAAATCCATGTTAAGGCAACACTGTTTTGGGGTGAAGGGAAAGGTCGCAAAAGAGCAACAGAGATCTCTGCAATGCTTTCTCAGACAAGAAACAGCAGCCACAAGAGAGGAGAACAATTAAATATCTGGGCTTTCTTGGCCGGAATCAATGGGTTGCTGTGAGTTTTCCATTCTCTGCTGATGTTTCGCCCACATCTATGGCAGGCATCCTCAGAGATTGTGAGGTCTGTTGGAAACTAGAGAAATTGGGGTTTATATAACTGTGGAAGGTCCAGGGTGGGAGAAAGAACTCTTGTCTGTTGGCGGCAAGTGTGAATGTTACAATTAATCACCTTGATTAGCAATGAAAGGGAATCCTTTGTTGGGAGATGTTAGCTGGCCCTGATTGTTTCATGTCTGGAATTCCCCTGTTTTCAGAGTGTTGTTCTTGATTTACTGTCCTGATTTTAGAGGGTTTTTTTAAATACTGGTAGCCAGATTGTGTTCATTTTCATGGTTTCCTCCTTTCTGTTCAAACTGTCCACATGCTTGTGGATTTCAATGGCTTCTCTGTGTCCTCGTCTGACATGGTGGAGCATTTCTGTGTCCTCAAATAATATGCAGGTTGGTTCCTCGAGTGCCCTGCGATGGCTGACTTCCTCTTTGTTTGTTGTTTCTTCCGCTTCTCCTTAATTCTCTGTGTCTCTTATATAGAGGTATTCAACTGAATGAATAAAGTGTGCGCCTTGTTGCATTATGTACGCCTCGAAATCGACACCGAGTTGCCCTGTGCACGTTGATTCTATTGCTTTGTGACCTTTAGAAATCTAGAACAGCATCCTTAGGCAGGTAGGTCTTGGCTCCCCGCTCTCTGGAAAGCGGCTTCAGGTTCAAAGAGACCCAAGCGAGTGTGCTGGAGTGAGATCAACAAGTTTGCTTCTCGGCCAAGGGATCGAAGCCACGGGAGGAATAGCAACGGGAGAGGGGCTGGAGGGGGCTCCTGAGGCCTTGGTCTTGACCCCGTTGGCGGAGGAAGCCTCTCGGAAATCATCACGGCAGCAGCCAGGCTCCCGGGGAATGAGCAAGAGCAGCCGAGACGGGCCGGGCGCCTTTTCTGCCCTTAATCGCATTACCAGAGAAAGGAAACCGGCTTCCTGATGCCATCTGGGCCGCCGCTGCCAAGCGCAGAAGGGGCGGGAAGGGAAGCTGGAGGGGTTTCTTTTTCCATGAAAGACATCCCTTTCTCCTCCCCGGCTTTGGAGCTTGTTTCTCTCTCTGCTTGAGATCAGGCGCAGGCAGCCCGTCCTCACTCCCAGCTTCTCCCTCCTTTGAAGCAAGAGGAGGACTCTGAGCACCCTTCGACACAGCTGAATAAAATCCCACACTATCTGCTTTGAACTGGACTATATGGCAGTGTAGACTCAGATATCAAAGCAGATAGTGTGGGATTTTCTTCCTTGATCATTCTGGATTATATGACTGTGTGGAAGAGCCCTTGCCCCCCTCATCCCCTGTTCAGTTCCGCCGTTCTCCTTCTGGTCCGCCCTTTCCAGCGAGAAAGGCATCCAAAAAAGAGGGTCCTTCTCCCCCGTTCATGGCTGAATCCGTACTGCCAGATAATGCATTGTGAACTGCACTATATGGTCAGCGTAGGTCCATATAACGCAGTCCAAGCTGCCTTATATGGATCTGCACTGACCACATAATGCAGTTCAAACTGCGTGATAATCCTATCATTCCCCAGCGTTAGTCTAAAACCAGTCCCAGTGATGTTGCTGCTGCTGGTCTCACTGAAATATCTTTGGAGCTCTCTTAGGCTCCTTTTACTTTGCCATATAAATAACAACAACAACAACATGTTTTATTTATATTCCGCTCTATCTCCCCAGGGGACTCAGAGCGGATTACAGGTACATATATGGCAAACATTCAATGCGGTTATACAATTGACAAAGACAGTATATACATAAACAAAGGCAAGGCTTCCCTCTTTTCATCTCCGCATCCGGCTGTGCTCCACTGGGCCATGGGGAGGTGCTGTTGTTTCGTTTTCCGTCATCTATGGACGCCTTTCCTGGGTTTTGTCTGTATGTTTTTTCCATGGCGCCTTTTCCCTCCCCGCCAAAGCGGTACCTATTTCTCTACTCGTGGGATCCCGTGGGACTCTGGGACTCCTTTCTTTCCTGGGAAGCCAGAAGGGCCCCCTCCCTGCTGTCCTTCCAGAGGCAGGGCAAACCCCTTTTTTCAGGCAGGCATTTAAAGATGTGAGTGTTTAAGATCTAGCCAGGGAATGCTATGGTTTTTAACTTTGAATATGTTGGATGGATTTTAACTGAATTTTTAAAATACTGTTTGTGTTTAATTCTGTTTTAATATTTGTTTATTTGTCTATTCCAAATGGGATACCATTGCTTTTTACGTCAAGCTGCTTTGAGTCCCCTTTGGAGAGATAAAGTGGGGTATGAATAAATAATAATAATAATAATAATAATAATAATAATAATAATAATAATAATACATCGCCAGATGATCCAGTTCATACGCCAGTGTAGAAGGGGCCTGAGAGTTTGAGACAAAGTTTGCCACAAGAAAGAAAGGGAAAAACGCTGTTAAACCTCTGCAGGAGTCTACATAGACAACGTCTACCACGCAGCTGTGTAGAAGTCTACATAGGGACCACCAAAGGCAGCATTGACAAAGACGAATCAAGGAACATGAAAGGCTAAGCCAGAAGTCAGCCATAGCAGAGCCCTTGATGAACCAACCTGGACACAGCACATTATCTGAGAACACAAAAATGCTGGACCGCTCCAACAACCACCATGCCAGACTACACAGAGAAGCCATTGAAATCCACAAGCAAGTGGACAATTTCAACAGAAAGGCGAAAACAATAAAAACGAGCAAAATCTGGCTACCAGTATTTTTTTAAAAAAAAAACCTCTAACATCAGGACAGTATAAAGGACAACACTCAGAAATTAGGGGAATTTCAGACAGAAAACAATCAGGGCCAGCTAACACCTCCCAACAAAGGATTCCCCCAGGCAGAAAGCAGCCAGGCTTTGAGGCTGCAAGGCCATTCAATGCTAATCAAGGTAGCCAATTGAAACATTCACACTTGTTTCAAACAGACAAGAATTCTTTCTCCCACCCTGGACTTTGCACAGATATACAAACCCCATTTGCCTAGTTTCCAGCAGACCTCACAACCTCTGAGGATGCCTGCCAGATGTGGGCGAAACGTCAGGAGAGAATGCTTCTGGAACGTGGCCATACAGCCTGGAAAACTCACAGCAACTCTAGTGTTCTATCCGCGAAATCTA
The DNA here is from genome assembly GCF_035594765.1 of Anolis carolinensis. Classification (NCBI taxonomy): domain Eukaryota; kingdom Metazoa; phylum Chordata; class Lepidosauria; order Squamata; family Anolidae; genus Anolis; species Anolis carolinensis. The sequence goes on from NC_085841.1 coordinate 164,294,968, forward strand.
TACTACGGCCCCTTCCACAGAGCTGAATAAAATCCCACATTTTCTGCTTTGAACTGGGATATATGGCAGTGTGGACTCAGATAACCCAATTCAAAGCAGGTATCGTGGGATTTTCTGCCTTGATATTCTGGGGTATAGGGCTGCGGGGAAGGACTCTTAAGTCAATAAGGAAAACAAAAGGCTCCGCTCCACGATTTCTTTTTTCGTGGACGGGGCCTTGTTCAAGCACAAATATGAACCTCCCGTCAAAGGGATCCCTCCCAATAAATACGGAGGACCATGCGAGGGTGTTTCCTGACCCTTGGAAGGGAGTGGGGCCCAAATGGAAGGGCACAGGAAAGGGTCCGTGGGCGAAACGGGCCCACAAAGGCCACCCGGGCGCCTCCCAATCTTCCTCGCGTGGCGGTAATTGAATCCTCGGCGTTCAAAACGAATCTCGTGGCCGCCGCTTCCGGACTCGCTCTCCGAAAGCCCGCCGAACAGGTGCGGATCAAATAGTATTACATCCTATTAAAAGGCAAATTCTATTCCCTGTTTTCATTTGCCTTTATAAAGGGGGAAACTAAGTAAATGCATCGGCACGTTATTTAATTGTTAACGCTTTTCAGTCCAATTGGGAGGCTAGGGAGCGTCTCCAAACTCCCGGCGCCTCCTCGGCAGGCTTTGTGCACAGGACTGGATCCGAAACGGAGTTCCCCTTTTAGGCTCAAAAATTAAAAAGGCTTTGTACCAAAGAGGCTCTCCCAGGCAGAGAGTGCTGGAAGAGACGGGTTGAAAAAAAATACTACGATTTCTTTCACCAGAAATTAATACCAATTGGCACTGATTGGATGTCCGAAACGCAAAGGGAGGGAACAAGGAAGGCGGGTAGAGGAAAAAGCGACCACGGAATTGCATTTAATTCCCGGAATCGAGATAACGGGAGGTGTGTTTTCACGGCGCCGAGGAAGACAACCAGGAAAGGCGCGTGGAGACCAGAGCTAAACTTGAGCCTGTTTCTACTGAGCCTTGTCGCCTCCGAAGAGAAATTGGCGGCCTTCTTATCTAGAGCCTAATAAGAAGGAATATTTCAATGTGTTGTCCAAGACTTTCATAGCCGGAATCACTTTGTTGCTGTGAGTTTTCCGGGCAGTATGGCCATGTTTCAGAAGCATTCTCTCCTAACATCTACATGGCAGGCATCCTCAGAGGTTGTGGGGTTATTATTTGAGAACACAGAAATGCTGGACCTCAGAAATGGTTGTGAGGTCTGTTGGAAACTAGGCAAGTGGGGTTTATATATCCGTGGAATGCCCAGGGTGGGAGAAAGAACTCTTGTCTGTTGGAGGCAAGTGTGAGTGTTGCACTTAATCACCTTGATTGGCGTTGAATGGCCTTACAGCTTCAAAGCCTGGCTGCTTCCTGCCTGGGGAATCCTTTGTTGGGAAGTGTTAGCTGGCCGTTATAGTTTCCTGTCTGGAATTCCCCTGTTTTCTGAGTGGTGTTCTGTATTTACTGTACCGAATTTAGAGTTTTTAAAATACTGATAGTTGGATTTTGTTAATTTTCATAGTTTCCTCCTTTCTGCTGAAATTGTCCACATGCTTGTGGATTTCAGTGGCTTCTCTGTGTAGACTGACATGATGGTTGTTTGAGTGGTCCAGCATTTTTGTGTTCTCAGATAATATGCTGTGTCCAAGTTGGTTCGCCAAGGGCTCTGCTATGGCTGAGTTTAGACACAACATGTTATTTGAGAACACAGAAATGCTGGACCACTCAAACAACCACTATGTCAAACTATGCAGAGAAGCCATTGAAATCCGCAAGCATGTGGACAATTTCAACAGAAAGGAGGAAACCATGAAAATGAACCAAATCTGGCTTCTAGTATTGAAAAACTCGAAAATCAGGACAGCAAATAAAGAACACTCTGAAAACAGGGGAATTCCAGTCAAGAAACAATCAGGGCCAGTTAACAATTCCCAACAAAGGATTCCCCCAGGCAGGAAGCAGCCAGACCTCGAAGCTGCAAGGCTATTTAATGCTAATCAAGGTGGCCAATTGAAACTCTCACACCTGCATCCAACAGACAAGAGTTCTTTCTCCCACCCTGGACCTTCCACAGATATATAAACCCCACTTGCCTAGTTTCCAACACATCTGACAACTTCTGAGGATGCCTGCCCTAGATAAGAGTGAAACTTCAGGAGAGAATGCTTCTGGAACATGGCCACACAGCCCGGAAAACTCACAGCAATCCAATATTTCGAATGTATCTTTTTATTTTTAAAAAATAAAGACAAAAATAACCCACACACAATGCAGACAGTGTCCTCCTGGCATCTCCCTTTTATTTTCTAATCCGTCTATTCAACTGGAAGTTAAGAAGACGGTAAGGAAGAAGGCAGAGGGTGCCTCTACTACCCTGTAGAATTAATGCCATTCGGCGCCACTTGGACGGCCCTGATTCACCCGGAGAGTTTTACAAGGCCTCCCTCCCTTCCTTCCGCCTTCTCGGCCTCCCCAAACTACAGAGCCCAGGGTTCCGTCGCCTCCAGACAGGGCAGTGAAAGTGCTGTCACACGGCATTGATTCTACGAAAACGCGAAGCCGGTCCTCCCCTTCACAGACGCATTTTGGGGGAAGATATTTACAAAAACAGTGGCTTCACACGGAAAAGGGACTGTTCCAAGGAGTCGGGGGTGGGAACGGCCCCAGTTTTACCTCATTTTGCGATCAATGGGACTGAGGAAACGATCCCATTGAGCTCAAATTAACCTGTCTTCGAGGGAAAGAGGTGCTTTCGGGTGATGGGACCAGTTTGGGAGTGGAGCTGTGTCTCCAAAGGGGGGGGGGGGATCTCTTTGTGTCGGGTTCCCAAGAGAAGGAGAGAGAATGGAGTCCCGCTTTCCTCCCTCCCTCCCTCCCTCCCTCCCTTCCTTCCTTCCTTCCTTCCTTCCTTCCTCCCTTCGTTCGTTCGTTCTTCAGCATCATCTTTTTCTTCATTCTTCTCTTTGTCTTCATCATCCTTTTCTTCTTTCTCCTCTTCTTCCTATATTTTCTTCGCCTCCTTCTTTTCATCCTCCCCCTCTTCATCGTTTTTTATTCATCATTCTCCTCTTTTTCTTCTTTCTCTGCGTTTTCTTCTTCATCCTCGTCCTCCTACTCTTCTTCTTCCTATTCTTTTTCTTTTCCTCATCTTCTTCTGCCTCTTCTCCTTCATCCTCCTCCTCTTTTTCTTCTTCTTTGATCTTTTTCATCATCCTTCTCTTAGTCTTCATCATCACCCTCTTCTTCCTCCCCTCCCCCTCCTCCTCTTCTTCATCATCTTTTTCTTCACCATCCTCCTAGTCTTCTTCTTCCTATTCTTTTTCACCTCCTCTTCTTCATCACTCTTTTCTTCTTCCTCTTCTTCCTCTTCTTCTTTTCCTTCTCCTCCCCCTCCCTCTTCTTCATCCTCCTCTTACTTTTCATCACTATCCTCTTAGTCTTCTTCCCCCCCCCACTTCCTCTTCTTATCCTTTTCTTTTTCTTTTTCTTCTTCTTCATCCTCTTCACCATCATCCTCTTCATCCTCCTCTTCTTCTCCTTCTTCTTCCTCTTCTTTCTTCTTCATCCTTTTCTTCTTCATCCTCCTCCTCCGTCTACTCTTCTTCTTTCTATTTTTTCTTCTCTTCTACTTCTTCATCCTTTTCTCCCTCTTCGTATTATTTTTCTTCAGCCTCCTCTTCTCCTTAGAATCATAGAATAGTAGAGTTGGAAGAGACCTCATGGGCCATCCAGTCCAATCCCCCTGCCAAGAAGCAGGAAAATCGCATTCAAAGCACCCCCAACAGATGGCCATCCAGCCTCTGCTTAAAAGCCTCCAAAGAAGGAGCCTCCATTACACTCCGCAGCAGAGAGTTCCACTTCTGAACAGCTCTCTTTCACAGTGAGGAAGTTCTTCCTGATGTTCAGGTGGATTCTCCTTTCCTGTAGTTTAAAGCTATTGTTCCGTGTCCTAGTCTGCAGGGCAGCAGAAAACAAACTTGCTCCCTCCTCCCTATGACTTCCCCTCACATATTTGTACTTGGCTATCATGTCTCCTCTCAGCCTTCTCTTTTGCAGGCTAAACATGCCCAGCTCTTTAAGCCGCTCCTCATAGGGCTTGTTCTCCAGACCCTTGATAATTTTAGCCACCCTTCTCTGAACACCTTCCAGCTTTTCAACATCTCTCTTCAATTGCAGTGCCCAGCATTGGACACAGTGTGATTCCAGGTGTGGTCTGACCAAGACAGAATAGAGGGGGAGCATGACTTCCCTGGATCTAGATCAGGCATGAGCAAACTTGGGCCCTCCAGGTGTTTTGGACTTCAACTCCCACAATTCCTAAAAGCCTACCGGCTGTTAGGAATTGTGGGAGTTGAAGTCCAAAACATCTGGAGGGCCCAAGTTTGCCCATGCCTGATCTAGACATTAGACTCCCATTGGCTTTTTAAGCTGCGGCATGACATTGTTGACTCATGTTTAACTTGCCCAGGAGGACTCCATGATCTTTTTCTGGTGCCAGGCGTCCCTCATTCTGTATCTTTGCATTTCGTTTTTTCTGCCTAAGTGGAGTATCTTGCGTTTGTCCCTGTTGCCATTGTCCCTTCTTCTTCTTCCTCTTCGTTTTCTTTTCCTCTTCCCCTTCCTCCTCCTGCTCCTCCTGGCCCAGGTGGGCTCCTTCCCGCCCTCTCCCCGCCCCAGTGATGTCACCGCGGCGCCCCGCTCCCTTTGAAGGCGGCCCAGCTCGCGGAAGCCTCCAGCCAATGGGAGGCGAGGGGCTTGCTCGGGGTGGCCAATGGCAGCCGCCGGAGCGGAACCCGGAGCCCCAAATGCCCGGGCTGTGCTTCAAGAGAGAGGGGGGAAAAAGATGACACAGAACCTGTCGGGCCGGAGAAGCAGTCTTGGCAAAGTTTCAGTGACGGAGCGGGACCTTCCCCAGGATCGAGGGTGAACAGAACAGAGAGAAAGAAAGGGGTTGGCTGCTTTCCTTCCTTCCTTGCATCCTTTTTCTCTCTCCCCCCCCCCCACCCCCACCTCAAAGAGGGGGCTCGCGTGCTTCCTCTCTCGCGCGCGCGGGGTGGTGGGGGGTCGCGTGCGACTCCGCCGAGGATGGAGCCGCCGCCGCCGCCGCCGGCGCGCGCCCAGACCCCGCACGCGCCGCTCCCTCAACCGCCGCCGCACGAGCCCATCAGCTTCGGCATTGACCAGATCCTCAACAGCCCCGACCAGGAGGCGCGAGGGGCCGACGCCAGCTACTTGGGGAGCCCCAACGGAGGAGGAGGAGGGGGAGCAGCAGGAGCAGGAGCGGCGGCAGCATCCGGGGGAGGCCGATCCGGGGCGCCCTACCCGTCCTTCGCCGGCCTGGGCGGCCCCTTCGAGGACGCGGGATCTTACAGTGTCAACCTGAGCCTGGCGCCCTCCGGCGTGATCCGGGTGCCGGCCCACCGGCCCATCCCCGGCGCCGTGCCCCCGCCCATCGCCTCCGCCATCCCCGCCATGCCCGCCGTGCCCGGCCTGGGAGGACTCAACTTCCCCTGGATGGAGAGCTCCCGGCGCTTCGTCAAGGACCGCTTCACCGGTGAGGAGGAGCAGGAGGAGGAAGAGAGAGGGGAAAGGGAAGGGCAAGGGAGCTTTCACCCTGCAAGAAAAGTGTGTGGAAAGGCGTGTCCTTGACTCTTTGGAAATAATAATAATAATAATAATAATAATAATAATAATAATAATAATAACAATAATAATAATAATAATGCCCAGTCCCATCATCATCACACTGGGAATAAGAAATCAGATTCTACCCAAGGATCTATCAAAGTAACATCTGGGGACCCACAGGTTGAGGACCCACAGGTTGAGATAGGTAGATAGATAGATAGATAGATAGATAGATAGATAGATAGATAGATAGATAGATAGATAGATAGATAGATGACTGGTTTTTCCTAGTGTTCTGATGGGGCTGTAATGATGCCCAATCCCATCATTACCATTCTAGGAATAAGAAATCATAGTCTACCCAAGGGTCTATCAATGTCTTGAGGGAGGGAAAGGGGGATCTCCTTTCACCCTGGGAGGAGTGTCTTCTTGAAAAGAAGAATCAGAATGATCATAATAAATATGTCAGTCCCATCATCATACTAGGAATAATAATAGTAATAATAATAATAATTTTATTATTATTACTATTATGGTTTTGAAAGGGTCAAGTACACGCCTGTCGGCATACTTTTCTTATTTCCTTCCCAATCTGCAGAGCCTTGGATAGGATATTGTCAGTGGTTCTCAGCCTGTGGGTCCCCATAAATCTCAGCCAGTTTAACAGCTGTTAGGATTTCTGGGAGTTGGAGGCCAAAACATCTGGGGACCCACAGGTTGAGGACCCACAGGTTGAGATAGATAGATAGATAGATAGATAGATAGATAGATAGATAGATAGATAGATAGATAGATAGATAGATAGATAGATAGAGGACTGGTTTTCCTAGTGTTCTGATGGGGCTGTAATGATGCCCAATCCCATCATCACCACTCTAGGAATAAAAAATCATATTCTACCCAAGGGTCTATCAATGTCTTGAGGGAGGGAAAGGAAGATCTTCTTTCACTCTGGGAGGAGTGTCTTCTTGGGCTCTCTTGGAAAGAAGAATCAGGATGATCATGATAAAAAAAAATGCCAGTATCATCGCACTAGGACAAACCAGTCCTTTATCTGCCTATTCCTGTCCTATCCAAGGCTCTTCGTATTGGGAAGGAAATAAAAAAGTATCCATGACTCTGTCAAAATCATCATCATAATAGTAATGATGATGGTTATAATTATGATGATGGTAAACATGCCAGTCCCATCATCACACTAGGAAAAATAAGTCCTCTATCTATTCCTGTCCTATCCAAGGCTCTGCCTATTAGGAAGGAAATAAGAAAGGTATGCTGGCAGGCGTGTCCTTGACTCTGTCAAAATCATCATCATAATAGTAATGATGATGATGATTATGATGATTATGATGATGATAATGGTAAACATGCCAGTCCCATTATCACGCTAGGAAAAGCAAGTAATCTCTCTATCTCTATCCTATCCGAGGCTCTGCAAATTGGGAAGGAAAAAGGAAAGGTATGCTGACAGGCGTGTCCATGACTCTGTCATAATAATAATAATAATAATAATAATAATAATAATAATAATAATAATAATAATAATAATAATGCCAGCCCCATCATCACACTAGGAAAAAACAAGTCTCCTATATGAGTTGCTGAGAGTTTTCCGGGCTGTATGGCCATGTTCCAGAAGCATTCTCTCCTGATTTTTCGCCCACATCTATGGCAGGCATCCTTACGGTTCGTGAGGTCTGTTGGAAACTAGTCGAGTGGGGTTTATATATCTGTGGAAGGTCCAGGGTGGGAGAAAGAACTCTTGTCTGTTTGAGGCAAAGTGTGAATGTTGTAATTGGCCACCTTGATTAGCATTAGCCTTGCAGCTTCAAAGTCTGGCTTCTTCCTGCCTGGGGAAATCCTTTTTTGGGAGGTGTCGGCTGGCCTTGATATTTTCCCATCTGAAATTCCCCTGTTATCTGTTTCTATCCTATCCAAGGTGCTGCGTATTGGGAAGGAAATAAGAAAGTATGCTGACAGGCGAGTCATTGACTTCAAAAATCATAGTAATAAAAGTAGTAGTAATAATAATAATAATAATGCCGCGTCCCATCATCACACTAGGAATAAGAAATCATATTCTACCCAAGGATCTGTCAATGAATTGAGAGAGGGGAAGGGCTATCTTCTTTCGCCCTGTTGGAAAAGTATGCTGACTGGTGGTGTCTTTGGCTCTAATAATAATAATAATAATAATAATAATAATAATAATAATAATAATAATAATAATGCCCAGTCCCATCATCATCACACTAGGAAAAATGTCTCTCTCATATATATATGAGATAGAGACTTACTTTTCCTTTTGTGATGATGATGGGACGCAGCATTATTATTATTTAAAAATAATAATAGTAATGTGTGTATGTACACATACATGTGTATACACACACACACACACACACACACACACACACACACGCTATCCAAGGCTCTGCATATTGGGAAGTAAACCAGGGTCTCCTTTCACCCTGCAAGAAAAGTGTGTTGAAAGGCGTGTCCTTGACTCTTTGAAAAGAATAATAATAATGCCCAGTCCCATCATCATCACACTGGGAATAATAAATCCTATTCTACCCAAGGCTCTATCAGTGTACTGAGGAAGGGAAGGGGGGAGGTCTCCTTTCACCCTGTTGAAAAAGTATGGTGACTGGTGTGTCTTTGATAATGATAATAATTATTATTATAATGCCCAGTTCCAGCATCATCACGCTAGGAAAACTAAGTTATTGAGATCTATCCATCCATCCAAGGCTCTGCGTATTGGGAACGAAAAACGAGACCTCCATTCACCCTGTAAGGAAAGTATGTTCACAGGTGTGTCTTTGACTCCCTGCAAATAATAATAGCAACAACAATAATAAGATTCTGGCAGAAACCAGTGCAGGTGGGCCCGGTGGTGATGGGCACATTGGGTGCCGTGCCAAAAGATCTCAGCCGGCATTTGGAAACAATAGACATTGACAAAATTATGATCTGCCAACTGCAAAAGGCCACCGTATTGGGATCTGCGCACATCATCGAAAATTCATCACTCAGTCCTAGACACTTGGGAAGTGTTCGACTTGTGATTTTGTGAAACGAAATCCAGCATATCTATCTTGTTTGCTGTGTCATACAATAAAATCATAATAACAATAATAATAATAATGCCCAGTCCCATCACCATCTCACTAGAAAAAATAAGTTATCGAGATCTATCTATCTCCATCTATTCAAGGCTCTGCGTCTTGGGAAAGAAAAGGGAACCTTTTCTCACTCTGTAAGGAAAGTATGTTCACAGGTGTGTCCTTGACTCTCTGCAAATAACAACAACAACAACAACAACAACAACAACAACAACAACAACAATATAATGCCCAGACCCACCATCAACACACTAGGAAAAATAGAACATCTAATATATATGCTATTCAATTTGTATGCTATCAATATGTATGCTACCCAAGGCTCTGTGTATTGGGAAGGAAAAGAGGGACTTCTTTCACCCTGCAAGAAAAATATGTTGAAAGGCATTTCCTTGACTCTTTGAAAATAATAACAATAACAATAACAATAATAATAATAATAATAATAATAATAATAATAATAATAATGTCCAGTCCCATTATCACACTAGAGATAATGAATTATATTCTACCCAAGGCTCTATCAATATATTGAGGAAGAGAAAGGGGGATCTCCTTTCACCCTGTTGGAAAAGTATGCTCACTGGTGTGTCTTTGGCTCTTTGATAATAACAATAACAATAATAATGCCCAGTTCATAATCATCAGTACGAAAAATAAGTCAGATATATATCTCCCATCAAAGGCTTTGCGTATTGGGAAGGAAAAACGGGACTCCTTTAACTCTGTAAGTAAAGTATCTTCACAGGCGTGTCCTTGACTCTTTAAAATAATAATAATAATAATGCCTAGTCTCATCATCTTCACCCTAGGAATAATAAATAATATTCTATCTAATGTTCTGTCTATATATAGAGGGTGGAAAAAAGGGTTCTCTTTTTACTTTATTATATAGTATGTTCACAGGTGTCTTTGGTTCTAATAATAATAATAATAATAATAATAATAATAATAATAATAATAATAATAATATATCCAGTCCCATCATCACACTAGGAAAAATAAATAGGTAGGTAGAGAGAGATTACCCAAGGCTCTGCCTATTGGGAAGTCAAAGTAGATCTTAACAGGCGGTTCCTTGACTCTTTGAAAATAAGAATAATTTATATACGTATTTATTTGTTTACTATTTTTATATCCCGCCTTTCTCAACCCCTGGGGGGACTCAATAATAATAATAATAATAATAATAATAATAATAATAATAATAATAATAATAATAATGATGATGATGCCAGTTCCATCATCCTCACTAGGAATAATAAATCATATTCTATCCAGGGTGTCTCCCTTCACGCTGTAAGAAAATTATGTTCATAGGTGTGTCCTTGGCTCTTTGAAAAGAATAATAATGCTCGTCCCATCATCACACTAACAATAATAAATCGTATTCTACCCAAGGCTCTGTCTATGTATTAAGGGAGGAAGAAGGAGGTCTCCTTTCAACCTGTAAGAAAGGTATGTTCACAGATGTGTCTTTGGCTCTAATAATAATAATAATAATAATAATAATAATAATAATAATAATAATAGTGTCCAATGTGTGATTCAAAACAACAGCCAGCAGAGTGTCTGCTGTGGACTCATCTTGTTGTGTTTCAAATAATAATAATAATAATAATAATAATAATAATAATAATAATAATAATAATGCCCAGTTCCATCATCACACTAAAGAACCTCTGATCCTATCCAAGTCTCTGTATTGGGAAGGAAGAGGGGATCTCCTTTCACCCTGTAAGAAAAGTACGCTGGCAGACGTGTCCTTGACTCTTTTACAACAAAAACAACAACAACAACAACAACAACAACAACAACAATGCCAGTCCCACTATCATCCCTAGGAATAATAAATTGTATTCTACCCAAGGCTCTATCTATGTATTAAGATCGAAAGAAGGGGGGGGATCTGCTTTAATCCTATAAAAAAGTATGTTCACAGGTGTGTATTTGGCTTTATAACCACTAGGAATAATAAATAATATTCTATCTATGTATTGAGCGAGGAGAAAAAAGGGTGTCTCCTTTCACCTTGTCAGAAAAGTATGTTCACAGGCATGTCTTTCGCTCTCTTAAAAATAAAAATAATGCCAAATCCCATCATCACACTAGGAAAAATAAATAATTAGGGTGGGTGGGGAGAACTAATATCTTATCCAAGGAGACACACTTGGCAACATACTCTTGGGAAACAAAACACTAATGACCAGTCTCATCATGATACTAGGAAAATAAATCATATTCTACCCAAGGATCTGTGTATTAGGAAAGGAAAAGTATGATGGCGGGTGTGTCTTTGGCTCTGTTTAAAACAATACCCAAATCCCATGATAACACTAGGAACAATGAATCGTTAAAACAAAGTCTTAGCCAATGATCTATATATTGGGGAAGGAAAAGGGGGTATCTTTCTCTTTTAAAAGAGAGGTTGGTGGAAATGCGGCTTGTGCCCTGTTAAAAAGGATTTTAAAAGCTGTCTCTTTAAAAAGAATAATGCTCAGTCTCAGTATCACCACTCTAGGAAAAATAAATCATGTTCTATCCAAAGCTCTGTTTTTGTGGGCCTCTTTCTCCCTGTCTCTTTCTAAAGAAAGGTTGGCTGAAGTTCCCCTTTCACCCTCTTAAAAAGGTACCTTTTTCTCTCTCTCACTTTAAAAAATAATTATTACACCGGGGTTGCTGTAGGTTATGCTCCAAAAGCATTCTCTCCTGAGGTTTAGCCCACATCTATGGCAGGCATCCTTAGGGGTTGTGAGATATCTGTGGAAGGTCTAGAGTGGGAGAAAGAACTCTTTTCTGTGAGGCAAGTGTGAATGTTGCAATTGGCCACCTTGAGTAGCATTGAATAACAGAAAAGCCATTGAAATCCACAAACATGTGGACAATTTCAACAAAAAGGAGGAAACCATGAAAATGAACACAATCTGGTTATCAATATTTAAAAACTCTAAAAACAGTAAATAAAGAACGCCACGCAGAAAACAGGGGAATTCCAGCCAGGAAACAATCAAGGCCAGCTAACACCTTCCAACAAAGGATTCCCCCAGGCAGGGTGCAGCCAGGCTTTGAGGCTGCAAGGCCATTCAATGCTAATCAAGCTGACCAATTGCAACAATCACACTTACCTCCAAAAGACAAGAGTTATTTTTCCCATTCTGGACCTTCCACAGATATATAAACCCTACTTGCCTAGTTTCTAGCAGACCTCACAAGGATGCCTGCCATACATGTGGGTGAAACGCCGGAGATAATGCTTCTGGAACATGGCCATACAGACTGGAAAACTCACAGTAACCCATTGATTCTGGCCACGAAAGCCTTCGACAACACAATAATAATGTGTTTCCACATTACGCTAGGAAAGCACTCGAACACTCTTTCCCCACTTTGTCAAAAAGTATTCTGACCGATATTTATGCCTTAAAAAAGTAAATAACAATGCCCGGTCCTATTATCACGTTAAGGAAAATTCATAATTATATATATGTGTGTGTGTGTGTTGCCCAAGATTGTGTACTGGGAAAGGAAAAGGGGTCTTTCTTTCTCTCTCTTTGTAGACTTGGAAATCCCCTTCGCCCCTTGTGAAGCAAGTGTTCTGGCAGGTGTGTCTTTGCCTCTCTTTTCCATAATAGTAATAACAACAGCAATAATAATTCTCGGTTCCATGACCACATTAATTAGTTTAAATAACATATCATACCAAAGGCTCTATATATTGAAGGGAAGGATATTTCAATTTGTTTGGGGTTTTTTTTGAAATGGAAGAAAATGAATGTGCCATCAATTTGGCATTCCCCACTTGCTTCATAAATAAATCGTACCAACCTGTAGTTTCCCTTTGAGGCTAGATCTACACTGTCATATACAATCCAGATTATTTGCTTTGAACTGGATTATTTGGCAGTGTAGACTCACATAATCCGGTTCAGATCAGATAATCTGGATTATCTGGCAGTGTAGATCTAGCCTGAGTAGACCTCTAGGAAAGAGGACAAAAGAAACGTGAGTTCTGGATTATATTATTATTGGGTTGCTGTGAGTTTTCCAGGTGGTATGGCCATGTCCCAGAAGCATTCTCTCCTGCCTCTCACATCTATGGCAGGCATCCTCAGAGGTTGTGAGGTTTGTTGGCAACTAGGCAAGTGGGGCTTCTATATCTGTGGAAGGTCCGGGGTGGGAGAAAGAACTTTTGTCTGTTGGAGGCAACTGTGAATGTTGCAACTGGCCACGTTAGTTGCATTAGCAACCACTTGCCTAGTTTCCAACAGACCTCCCAACCTCTGAGGATGCCTGCCATACATGTGGACGAAACGTCAGGAGATAATGCTTCTGGGACGTGGTCATACAGCCCGAAAAACTCGTAGCAACCCAGTGATTCCGACCATGAAAGCCTCCGACAAGATATATTTTTAATTATTATTAATAATCATCATCACATATTTCTCTCTTGATCCAGACCTAAAGAGGTTTCATATTGTCACAATCGCCCTCCTCAATGCGATTATTATTGGCTTTAAAAAAAAAACAAAAAACTAAACACTATCACAAATACTCAACCCCAATATTTTCATTATTCTAAATTCCTCGGGAGGCTTTTAGTTTGGTTTCAATGGTACATTAGTACTTGAGTTGAGGAAGGCGGATAAATAGTAGCAAGTGAAAGGGAGGACTAAAGGCACACCCGAAATGATGATGGGAATCCTTTCGAATCGAAAGCGGGTTAGATGAAGGACCGGGAAAGGGTGGGCGGATGGGGAAAAAACCAGCATCATTAGATTGTTATTTTTTAATTGCTAGTTAAGCAACACTTTCAAAAATATTGGAAAAGATTCCCCTGGAAGGTGTCGAATCCTGGTGAAAACAAAGCCGCTGTAGACATTCCCGCAAATTGCAAGGCTCTCAACACTTGAAAAAGCAAACTGCGGGGAAATGTACCCCGATGGGAGCAACCCCTTCTGTCTTTCTTCCAGGCCCGTTTGGTTTGCTCTCGTTGCAGCCAGACGAGGCTACTTGTTTGGAAAGAAGGGATCCCGGGATAGACCCTCCCCTGAGTCCCCTCCCTTTCTACATTTGTACCGAATTGATCCGGAAGAACGTCGGGTTTGTCCGTCCTTAGGATGTTTCGAGGTGCCGAAACCCCAGGGCAGGAAGGGCCTGCTTTTGCGAGCTTTTTGTGCGGGTTTGTGGCCTGGATGCCGCAGTCCCGGAGGCATTTAATGGTCAGTGGAAACGGGGCCCGTAACCAGCGGCACAACACGGTTTGAAAGCGTATGAAATAGTCAGTGTAGAGGGGCCCAAAGAGAGCAGGTGGGCCTCCGGGTATTTCGGCCCTCAAAGGGTTGACCAGCGTGTCAAGGCCGCTTCTTGAGCATCTCTCATACTGACAGTCCTTTCTCTTTTCCTCCCTTCCTCCCTTTCTTTCTTCCTCTCTTCCTTCTATTCTCTTTCCCCCTCTCCTCCCTCTCTCTCTCTCTCTCTCTCTCTCTCTCTCTCTCTCTCTCTTTCTCCCTTCCTTCCTTCCTTTTCTTCTCTCTCTTTCTTCCTTTCATTCTTCTCTCTTTTTCTTTCCTTTCTCTATCTCTTTCTCTCCTTCCTTCTTCCTTTCTCTTTTCTTTCTCTTCCTTCCTTTTTCTCTTCCTTACTATATCTCTCTTTCTCTTCTTTCCTCCCTCTCTTCTTTCTGTTCTTTCTCTCTCCCTTCCTTCCCTTCCTCCTTCCTTTCTCTTTTCTTTCCCTTCCTTCCTTCCTTCCTTCCTTCCTATTTTTCACTTTCTCTTTCTCCTCTTCCCTCTCCCTTTCTTCGTTTCTCTCTCACTCTTTCTGTCTCTTCCTTTCTCTCTCTCTCTCTCTCTCTCTCTTTCTTTCCTTCTTTCTCTCGCTCTCTCTCACTTTCTCTTTTCGTTCTTTCCCTTCATTTCTCTCTTCTTTCTTTCCTTTTTCTTTCCTTTCTCTCTCTCTTCTTTGTTCTTTCTTTCCTTTTTTCTCTCTTTCTCTTCCTTCCTTCCCCCTCTCTCTGTCTCCCTTCCCTTCCTCTTTCTTACCCTCTCTTCTTCCTGTTCTTTTTCTTTCTCCCTTCCTCTATCTCGTTCTTCCCTTGCTTCTTTCTCTTCTTCCATCGCTTGCATCCTCAGCGGCGGCGGCCTTGACGCCTTTCACGGTGACGCGCCGGATCGGGCACCCTTACCAGAACCGGACCCCTCCGAAGCGGAAGAAGCCGCGCACCTCCTTCTCGCGGGTCCAGATCTGCGAGCTCGAGAAGCGCTTCCACCGCCAGAAGTACCTGGCCTCCGCCGAGAGGGCCGCGCTCGCCAAGTCCCTCAAGATGACCGACGCCCAGGTCAAGACCTGGTTCCAGAACCGCAGGACCAAGTGGCGGTGAGTGACGGCCAAACAGGCGCCCAGGGCAGCAGGGAAGCGGGGCAGAAGGGGCGCGCGGAACCCCCCCCCCCCCGCCTTCCTCCTTTGGCTTTGGAACTCTGCACATGCTCAGAGGAGGAAGGGGGGGGTTCCGTCTCCAGGGGAAATTATTATCCATCTTTTCCACCCCTCCTTGTGGAAGCCAAGGCTCGGGCTCTCTCTCTCTCGCTTGCGGAGAAAGAGAGATCTAGGGACCTTTTTCGCTCCCACCCTCGGCCAGAGCTTGGGAAACGTCTGTGGAGGCCGAGGTGTATTTCCCAGAGCCCCCCATTTAGCATCACCACGGTCATATAATAAAATAACTTGGGGCGGGGGAGGAGGAGAGAAAAGTAACCTTTTCAAGCTCTGTCCTGCGGACTGGGTAAGAAAGCAAAGTGAAAGGCAGGCTGCCTCATCACACCAGAGCATGGATCCACTTTAAATCCGGTTTCTGCCTCCTGCAGAATTCTGGGGTTTGTAGTTGGGTGAGGCCCAAGATCTGTCTGGCTGAGCTGTTTAAAAGCCCCTCCCTAAAGTGGATTTAAAGCGGATTTAAAGTGGATCCAAGCTCTAGCGCCTTGCACTGTTTCACACGAATACAAACCTGTATCGCTTTGTTTGCATTGCTATGTATCTACAGTAGAGTCTCACTTATCCAACATAACCGGGCCAGCAGAATGTTGGATAAGCGAATATGTTGGATAATAAGGAGGGATTAAGGAAAAGCCTGTTAAACATCAAATTAGGTTATGATTTTATAAATTAAGCACCAAAACATCATGTTTAACAACAAATTTGACAGAAAAAGTAGTTCAATACGCAGTAATGTTATGTTGTAATTACTGTATTTACGAATTTAGCACCAACATATCACGATGTATTGAAAACATTGACTACAAAAATGCGTTGGATAATCCAGAATGTTGGATAAGCGAGTGTTGGATAAGTGAGACTCTACTGTATTTATTTGATTTACTTTGGAAAAGAGAAAAGAGGCTGGTTGAATGACCCGATTGCAGAGAAATAATAATAATAATAATAATAATAATAATAATAATAATAATAATACATCACATAGTCCTAAGAGTCTCCATGGCGCAATGGGTTAAACCCTTGTGCCGGCAGGACTACTGACCGAAGGTCTGTGGTTCGAATTTGGGGAGCGGAGGAGCTCCCATCTGTCAGTTCTAGCTTCTCATGCGGGGACATGAGAGAAGCCTCCCATAGGATGGTAAAACATCAGACATCCCGCCCGTCCCCTGGGTAAGGTCCTTGCAGACGGCCAATTCTCTCACACCAGAAGCGACTTGCAGTTTCCCAAGTTGCTTCTGATACGTGTGATCCAATACAAAAGCCAACACAGCGATCTTGTTTGTTGTGTACTAATCTTGTTGTGTATCAAATAACAACAACAACAACAACAACAACAACACGCGCCTCTCTTTTTGGTTCCGCTGAGGACAAGTTAATGCTGGATCTACACTGCCCTATATTCTAGGCTTCATTTACAATGCCATATAAAATTCAGATTCTCTGCTTTGAACTGGATTATATGGCAGTATAGACTATGGCCCCTTCTGCACTGTCATATAATACAGATTATTAAATCAGATAATCCACATGAACTGCTTCGAACTGGATTATATGAATCTACATTGCCATATAATCCAGAGCAGAACATTTGGGTTATATATGGTGTAGAAGGGTTCTCATATAATCCAGGTCAAAGAAGATAACGTGGATTTGTTGTCGAAGGCTTTCAGCTCACTAGATTGCTGTCAGTTTTCCGGACTGTCTGGCCATGTTCCAGAAGCATTCTCTCCTGACGTTTCGCCCACATCTATGGCAGGCATCCTTAGAGGCTGTGAAGTATATTGGAAACTAGGCAAGTGGGGTTTATTTATCTGTGGAAGGTCCAGGGTGGGAGAAAGAAATCTTGTCTGTTGGAGGCAAGTGTGAATGTTGCAATTCGTCACCTTGATTAGCATTGAATGGCCTTGCAGATTCAAACCTGGCTGCTTCCTGCCTGAGGGAATCCTCTGTTGGGAGGTGTTAGCAGATAATGCGGATTATCTGATTTGATTATTTGGATTATATCGCAGTGTAGAAGGGGCCTAAATCCCCACAGAACACCCTTTGATTGCCGAAAAGTGTGAATTATTCTCATGTATTCCTTTCCCAGTGAGCCTGCATTCCCCAAGGCACCAAATCCTGGCTCATCCTGGAAGCTAAGCAGGGTCAGCCCTGGTTAGTACTTGGTGGAAAAGGGATTGTTAACGGAATGTGTTTCTAAGGCTGGATCTATACTGCCCTATATCTCAACATTTTATCCCAGATTATCTGGCAGTGTAGACTCATATAATCCGGTTCAAATCAGATAATCTGGGATTAGATCCTGGGATATAAGGACAGTGTAGATCCAGCCTTATTCTTCGGTGGATGGAAAAAGAACAGGGTGGTAGAGGAGGAATGGAGTAAAGCCAATGCAATGCTATCAACAGTGTCACTGTTCTGATGATGATGATCGTCACCACTTCAATAATAATAATATGAAAATAAAAATAAATAATAAAATGATTGATAAAATAGTATTTAAATTGTTTAATGTACATAAAATAATAATATACAATTTGTTGAATTATAATAAAATACTATTATTATTAAATAGTCCATTGTGTAATATACTTTAAACACTTAATAAAATAATAATGTATAATTTCATAGAATCATAGAATCGTAGAGTTGGAAGAGACCTCATGGGCCATCCAGTCCAACCCCCTGCAAGAAGCAGGAAAATCTCATTCAAAGCAGCCCCGACAGATGACCATCAAGCCTCCAAAGAAGGAGCCTCCACCATTTGTTGAATACACATTTAAATTCGATGGTTAATAAAATAGTATTTGAATTGTTTAATATACACTAAACGTTAATAAATAAGAATATATAATTTGTTGAATGTAAATTTAACATAAATTAAATGGTTAATAAAATAGCAATATTTAAATGATTCAATATAAATGAAATGATTAATAAAATAACCATATTTACATTGTTTTCATATAAATTGCATGATTAGTAAAATGATAATGTTTAAATGATTTCATATACATTACATTATTGGTGATATAACAGCAACAACGTCAAAGACCTCATAACCTCTGAGGATGCCTGTTGTAGATGTGGGCGATTCGTCAGGAGAGAATGCTTCTGGGACATGGCCCTACAGCCCGGAAAACTCACAGCAACCCAATGTCATAGCCTTTTAGGCTGCAATCCTTCATTTAATTGTTTGAGATGAACAATAACATTAAATTATATTTAATATTCAAGCGGCTTAATGTGAATAATACAATTAAAGAATTATTATTATTATTATTATTATTATTATTTCAAAGCATTTGGGGCTGCAACCCTAGACTTTCCATGCCTTGAGTGACGTCCATGGCATCCTTGGCTCGAAGGTTATGGGGAAGGAGGGCCAAGAGCTTTGATTTCGGTCGGAGTTTTGGTTTATCCGTCTCAAGAGGGACAGATAGGAATTCCCAGCCTTCGAGTCTGCAGCATCCTCTTCAAACCCCTCTGGCCAACGAGTTTTCCTACTTTGGCCAGTGGCCACTGAACTTAAAGATCTTTAAGTTCAGAAGCAAAGGCTACTGACGGGGAGGCATTCCCCCTTCAGAGGAAAACAGCAATAACAATAACAACAATATTATAATGTATGATATTTCTCCCCCATGACAGACCTCGTTTCTTCTTCTTAGGGTTGACCATTTCCTTATTTGTTGCACTTTACCTGCTCTCTCAGTTCGATATATCCACACCCCATCCCAAGCTGCTCTCTCATTGACTGTAGCACTTCAGTCTATTACCTCATCCCCAGTGTTTACAAAATCCACTTGGTACACTTTGCCCAGTTCCAAATCGTGTTTTACTACGGTCACCTTTTTAATTTTATTATGTTAATGTGTATGTTTTATATTTCTTTTTTGATGTGTTTTATTTTGTTTATTGTAATCATCCAGGCTTGGCCCCATGTAAGCCGCCCGAGTCCCTTAGGGGAGATGGTGGCGGGGTACAAAAATGAAGTTGTTGTTGTTGTTGTTGTTGTTGTTATTATTATTATTATTATTATTATTATTATTATGGCCATGTTCTAGAAGCATTCTCTCCTGACGTTTCGCCCACATCTATGGCAGATACGCTCAGAGGTTGTGAGGTCTGTTGTAGAAACTAGGCAAGTGGGGTTTATGTATCTATAGAATGACCAGAGTGGGAGAAAAAACTCTTGCCTGTTGGAGGCGAGTGGGAGTGTTGCAACTGGCCACCTTGATTGGCATGAGCAACCACTTGCCTAGTTTCCAACAGACCAAACTCATTGCCCCGCGGATTGAAAACATACTTTCTTTCTTTCTTTCTTTCTTTCTTTCTTTCTTTCTTTCTTTCTTTCTTTCTTTCTTTCTTTCTTTCTTTCTTTCTTTCTTTCTTTCTTTCTTTCTTTCTTTCTTTCTTTCTTTCTTTCTTTCTCTCTCTCTCTCTTCTTTCCTTCTTTCTTTCTTTCTTTCTTTCTTTCTTTCCTCCTTCCTTTCTCCTCTCTTTCTCTCTCTCTTCCTCTCCTTCCTTCCTTCCCTTCCTTCCTTCTCTCTCTCTCTCCCTCTTCCTCCCTCCCTCCCCCTCCTTCCTTCCCAGACTCTCTCTCTTCCTCTCCTTCCTTCCTTCCCTTCCTTCCTTCTCTCTCTCTCTCCCTCTTCCTCCCTCCCTCCCCCTCCTTCCTTCCCAGACTCTCTCTCTTCCTCTCCTTCCTTCCTTCCCTTCCTTCCTTCTCTCTCTCTCTCCCTCTTCCTCCCTCCCTCCCCCTCCTTCCTTCCCAGACTCTCTCTCTTCCTCTCCTTCCTTCCTTCCTTCCTTCCTTCCTTCCTTCCTTCCTTCCTTCCTTCCTTCCTTCCTTCCTTCCTTCCTTCCTTCCTTCCTTCCTTCCTTCCTTCTCTCTTTCTTTCTCTCTTTTCCTCTTCCTCCTTCCTTCCGTTTCTTCCTCTCTCCCTCCCTCCTTCCCTGCTTCCTTCTCTCCCCCTTTCTCTCCCTCCTTCCTTCATTCTCTCTTTCTCTCTCTCTTCCTCTTCCTCCTTCCTTCCTTTTCTTCCCTCCCTCCCTCCCTCCCTTCCTTCTTTCCTTCCCTCAAACGCCTTAAATCATGCTGCGGTTTACATTTGTGACGCGCCTCAGTCCTCGTACAAACCCTGCGTTGCCAAGCAGTCTTCAAACTGTATTAAATGGTCAGTGTAGACGTATTCACGATTACCCATACTGCACCGATGGCATCAGAAGCCCCCAAATGTCCAGCATAGAAGGAATTTACGATGCCGGTGGGGTGTTTGGAAATAACAGTCTCGAAAGGTAAAGGAGCAAAGAAACCAAGGAATGTGCACAAAGGGAACAAAAGCTGTCAGTCAGAGCCACTTCTACCGTGTCCTGCTCGAAATTTGGGGACTGATGGCCCTTCCACACAGCCCTATATTCCAGAATATCAAGGCAGAGAATCCCACCATATCTTGCTTTGAACTGGGTTATTTGAGTCCACAGTAGAATCATAGAATCATAGAATAGTAGAGTGGGAAGAGACCTCATGGGCCATCCAGTCCAACCCCCTGCCAAGAAGCAGGAAATCGCATTCAAAGCACCCCCGACAGATGGCCATCCAGCCTCAGATAATGTGGGATTTTCTGCCTTGATATTCTGGGATATAGGGCTGTGTGAAAGGGCCCTGGGGCCCTTCAATCCGGCACATACAATTCGCCACTGGGTTTGATTCAAATCGCCTTGAAAGCAGCGCAATCCGGACGAACAGCCTCAAAGGATTTCCCGCCCAATCAGGCGCAATCTGATTTGCTTTGTAAACAACTTAACCGGTTTGTGGATAGCGGCCCCCGCTTTTCTCTTGAAGCTGCCCAAATGATCCGAGGCCCCACCTACACTGACTATTTAATGCAGAGTCAAAGCGGTATGGAAAGAAACGGTTTCTCTGTTGCCCACTGGATACTAGTGATGATGCAAAACCACAAGAGCCCCGATTAGAATTCTATCGCGAGTTTTGTCCAAAGCTCCTTCCCCACAGCCCTATATTCCAGAATACCAAGGCAGAAAATCCCACCATATCTGCTTTGAACTGGGTTATCTGAGTCCACACTGCCATGTATTCCAGTTCAAAGCAGAAAATGTGAAATTTTATTCAGCTGTGTGGAAGGGGCCCTAGTTTTGAAACGGCACTGAATTGTCAGATGAGAAATCCACCATTAAAGGGAGCAGTGTGTTATCGAAGGCTGTATGGCCATATTTCAGAAACATGCTCTCCTGACGTTTCGCCCACATCTGTGGCAGGCATCCTCGGAGGTTGTGAGGTGTGTTGGAAACTAGGCAAGTGGTTGCTCATGCTAACCAAGGTGGCCAGTTGCAACACTCACACTTGCCTCCAACAGACAAGACTCCCTTCTCCCACCTTGGACATGGAAACCATGAAAATGAACAAAATCTGGTTAGCAGAATTAAAAAACTCTAAAATCAGAACAGTAAATAAAGAACAACATTCAGAAAACAGGGGAATTCCAGAGAGGAAACAATCGCGGCCAGCGAATATCTCCCAACAAAGGATTCTCCGGGCAGGAAGCAGCCAGGTTTTGAAGCTGAAAGGCCATTCAATGCTAATCAGTTGAAACATTCAGACTTGCCTCCAACAGACAAGAGTTCTTTCTCCCACCCCGAACATTTCACAGATATACAAACCCCAGTTGCCCAGTTTCCAGCAGACCTCACAACCTCTGAGGATGCCTGCCATCGATGCAGGCGAAACGTCAGGAAAGAATGCTTCTGGAGCATGGCCATACACCCCGGAAAACTCACAGCAAACCTGAGCTGGCAATGTTTGTTAGGGTGGTGATTGCGCTTGGATGCATAAACCTAGTTGTTGTTGTTTTTATTGTTATTGTTGTTCCAAGGAGGAAGAAGAGAAAAGAGGCTCCTCAATGTCAGGACAGCCTTTCTTCTTCTTGGAAGAGAGGAGGGAGCCGAGGGACGCCTCAATGTGCAAACAGCCCAGGGCGACGGGGTTTTATTTTTATTTGTGTGGTTCCAGACAGAGAAGCCTCTCCTTTGAGTCCCAGCTGATCCCCACCCAGCCGCCTGGACCCCTCCTCAGGCCCACAAAAGCCCCCTTTCTTTGCCAAAGACAGGGAGGGAACTGGTGATAAAGGGGAACGTCTCATCCTTCAGGCGATGGGAGGAGGATCTACCCAGAGCTCTTTTCTAAGGATTGAAAGGAAGCAATGGCCTTCTCCTTCCCCACCCCCTTTGATACCTAGTTATCAGGAGCTCTCTAGCCCAGCTCTCTCCAAAAGTGGGTCCCAAGGCTTGCTGGCCAAATGGTCAAAGGCTGACAGTGAAAGGCACTGCAGAATATCTCAACCAGAGAAGTCAGCCAGAGCAGAGTACTTTATGAACCAACCAGGACACAGCATATTATTTGAGAACACAGAACGGCTGGACCACTTGAACAACCACCATGCCAAAGAGAAGCCATTGAAATCCACAAGCATGTGGATAATTTCAACAAAAAGGAGGAAACCATTAAAATGAACAAAATCTGGCTATCAGTATTAAAAAACCCCCCACTAAAATCAGGACAGTAAACAAAAAGCATCCCTCAGAAATCAGGGGAATTCCAGATTGGAAACAATCAGGGCCAGCTAACACCTCCCAACAAAGGATTCCCCCAGGCAGGACGTAGCCAGGCTTTGAAGCTGCAAGGCCCTTCAGGGCTAATCAAGGTGGTCAATTGCAACATTCACACTTGCCTCCAATAGACAAGAGTTCTTTATCCCACCCTGGACTCTCTACAGATATATAAACCTCACTTGCCTAGTTTCCAACAGACCTCACAACCTCTGAGAATTCCTGCCATAGATATGGGTGAAACGTCAGGAGAGAATGCTTCTCAAACATGGCTATACAACCTGGAAAACTCACAGTAACCCGGTGAGAATATACTTTAATTTCAAACTAAACCTCATGGTCCCTCAGACTGTCCCCCCCCCCCACTAAACATGAAGGAATTCCCATGCATACTGAACATCTCTTATTTATAGTGCAAAACACCAAAAATCAATACTGCACATTTGATCCATTTAAACCAACATAAACTTACCAGTATTTCAGTGAGAAGCCTGGACCTGCTTTTTGCTGGTGAGAGAGTCAAGTTAATTAGGATTGCTGTTGTTGTGTGCCTTCATCTCCTTTCAGATTCAGGGCAACCCTCAGACCAAACTTTTGAGCAGGGTCAGGGAAGGACCATTACTCATTTATTTTTATTTCCTTTATTTTGGTCTTGCCTTTCTTCTGATAACAGAGATTCAAGGAATAGGAATGAATTGAGCTGGAGGAGAAGAGCCCCTTTCCCTTTGGATGCCCACACTACATTCCACTCGGGCTAGAGCTACACTGCCACAAAATGCAGTTTATACTGCAGCCTATGGCCAGTGTAACCCCATATAATGCAGTTCAGTCAAACTGCATGATATGGATTTATCCTTGCCAAGTTGTGTAGTTCAAACTGCAGTGTTGATCCAGCCTCTGATTTTATTTTAATGGCCATAATACAGGCATGGGCAAACTTCTGCCCTCCAGGTGTTTAGGACTTCCACAATTCCTAACAACTGGTAGGATGTTAGGAACTGGGGGGATTGAAGTCCAAAACACCTGGAGGGCCGAAGTTTGCCCATACCTGTCATAACTTTACCCTGTGGGATCCTGGGATTCATAGTTTAATGCCAGTCCATTAACTACGAACCCTGAGGTCCCTGGTCTTACCATGAGGGTCACCATCTTGTCAATGACTGAGGCCAAGGCTGTTTGTGTGCTGGGAGAAGTATGTAGTGGTAATTCTTTGAAACTCTATGGCCCACCCTGTCAAGGGGCCAGAGTTGCATTCATGGATGATTCCTATTGTGTATATCTATATCTATATCTCTCACACAGTTTCATATTGGGTTCATCCTTATTGAAACACCCTGTATTTTGATAAATGGTTGAACAGAGCAAGAACTATCTATCTATCTATTGGAATGGTTCCTGTGTTTTTAGCTTGTTAATGTTTTTGTGTTTTTTTCAGGGAGCTTTACTCCCTCAAAGTGAGCTTCTCTCCTGAAACAGAGGCCCCATCTACACTGCCATATAAAATCCAGGTTATCTGCTTTGAACTGGATTATTTGGCAGTGTGGAATCATATAATCCAGTTCAAAGTAGATAATCTGGGTTACCTGATTTGATAATCTGGATTATATGGCAGTGTAGAAGGGGCCAGAGAAGGCCTGTATCTGACAGTGTCATGGGTGCAGCTGCATTGCGGAATTAATGCAGTTTAACTGTTCTGGTTCAATGCTATGGAATCCTGAGAGTGGTAGCTTGACAAGGTCTTTTGCTTTCTCTGCCAAAGAGGGCTGGGACCTCACTAAAGGACACCTCCTAGGATTCCATAGCATTGAGCCATGGCAGTTGAAGTGGCATTAAACTGCACCTATATTTATTTATTTAGCATGTCAGAAGTGACTTGAGGCTACAGTTATAATGTATTTTAACGAAACACAGACAAAGTTAAAACTTGACATTATACTAGATTTCCTTTGACCAGAATCTGACCACTTGGAGTACCTCTGGTGTCGCTGTGAGAAGGCCCTCCATTGTATGTGGCAGGGCTCAGGCTGCATTGTAGTAAGTGGTCTGTGGTTTGCTCTTCTACCCACTCGTATGTTGTGTGTAGCCCCATTTCTTACTATTGGCTCTGCATCTCGTGGCTCCAGACCCAAGTCTGTTCAGCACCTTCCAAGTCACTCAGTCTTCTGTGTGCCCAGAAGGGAGTCTGTCATCTGGTGTCCGCCATGGATTGAGATTCCAGGTTTTAGCCTGCCACTTTTGGACTCTTGCTTGCTGAGGTGTTCCTGCGAGTATTTCTGTAGATCTTAGAAAACTGTTTCTTGATTTAAGGCATTGGCATGTACTGCGTCCATGCTATGGCACCAATGTGGTCCAAAGGGGCTCAGTGACTGACTGGGGTGTCTTTTTGTCCTGTTTCCAGGCGACAGACGGCAGAAGAGCGAGAGGCCGAGCGGCAGCAGGCCAGCCGCCTGATGCTGCAACTGCAGCATGATGCCTTCCAGAAGTCTCTCAGCGACTCCATCCAGCCAGACCCACTCTGCCTCCACAACTCCTCGCTCTTTGCCCTCCAGAACCTGCAGCCCTGGGAAGAGGAGGCTGGAAAGATCCCACCCGTCACCTCCTTGGTCTGAGGAAGAGGCCAAGGACCAGAGAGAGAGACAGAGAGACAGCAGGCCCTCCTCCCCTCCTCTCCCTGCATGACCCCAAGGCCTGGGTAAGAGGAGAAGGGACCACCCCACTGCCGCTTGCGAGGGATCCAGGAGGAAAGGGATCATGCCAGCCTCCAGTGCCGGATTTCCATTGTGCTTAGGTGTGCTTAAGCACAGAGCCCTGTTGGCCAGGGGAGGCTATCTTCCGGCCAAAGATGGATTTTATTTATGTGGTGTAATTCTAAATTTGAAGGCTTTCGATTTCAGTGATCGATAGTCTATGGGAGTACTTCACAAAGCAGGAAGTGTAGGCCTACCAGGCCTACCTTCTTCAGGACTCAAGGAAGGAAGGGTCCTCATAATTTAACTAACACAGGGCCTATTTGGTCCTCAATCTGGCACTGCCACCCATTTGCCAGGCACAGCCTTCCTTCCCTCCCTCTACCATGGACTGCCATGTTGGCTTCAGCTGGTCACCTTCCCTGCTTTGGCACAAACTTTTCTCACTGTTGGGGAAGCGGAAAAAAGTCTCTCTCCAAAGGCCTTGCCCCCATGTCACTGCATCCTCTTTGGGCTGGAGGCTGGTTGGCAAAACCAAGCACAAACCTCAGCATTGGGCAGACTCTGGGAAAAGGAAAAAAGGCAGGGAAGCTCCGCAACCCTTTACCTGGTCCCTCTGGCAGGGCTTGGTCCTCTTTTCCCTATGGCATGTGTAAGTGCCACCCTTGGTGTGGGGTGGATGTTTTCTTTGGGGTGACCTGGCCCCCTCACACAGAGACTTCTGCCCTCAAAGGGAAGGGGAAGAAAAGGAAACGGGGGTCTCTTTTTGGTTGGGTTGAGCCTTCTTTTCTTTTTTGATGTGAATAATGTATTTAATGCACCAAGATGCCCAGCACTGTTAATAGGGAGAAAGAAGACCTTGGTTATATATAGAATATATATATTATATATGTGGAAAGCTGAACAAATATTTAAAGTCAGTTGGGAATGGGATGGGGAAGCACAATGAATGGGGAGGGGTGAGGTTTCCCACCTAGGGCCCTTACCTGGGCTGTTCCATCATCTAACCTCTCCTCCCTCCCGGAAAATCATTTAGCAGAGGCAAAGACATTTATTATCCGGAGCCCAAAAGCCCTCTGCTTCCAGCTATTTCTCTCCCTAAGGCAACGCACCCAGTAATTTATTGCCTCCCTCTTCTCCTGAAGGAGGGCTTGTTTTTCAAGCGAAGTCAAGCCGCCATATTTATTTTATTTATCTTATTTATTTATTTATTGTGGGGTTTGGCCTCAGTTTCTCCTTGTGGCAGGAAAGGAACATAATCACAGAGGGTGCTATTGTGGAAGAGGTTGAAAAAAAAGAGAAAAAAAAACACAGAGAGAAAGATGATCAAGAAAAACAGCCCCTCCCCACGCAGAGTAGAGAAAGCGCCTTATGTTTCATAATCAAAGAAAAAAATATACTGAGGAAGAGTTGGAAGTTGATCCATGTATCATAGTTTGTACTTGCTCAAAGGTGTAAATAAATGTTTTCTTTAAAAATGTGTCTGGTCTCAGCTCTGATTATGAAATGCCAGCAGGGCTCCATATATGAGTTGAATCTGGACTAGGACTGCTGGACTGTTTCTTGGCCATGGAAACTCATTGGAGTTACTTTGGATGCTCTCTTGTAGCAGTGGATAACCCCTGCTGAACCAATTTTGCAGAGAAAACCCTGTAATAGGTTCACTTTGTCTGAAATGACCTGAAGACATACAGCAAGACGTCTGAAACAACTGGAGAGCAGTAGCTTGGGGGAAATCAGCTTTATGGTTCTTTCTTGTCTTTGAGGACTCGCTAGGGGAACGTGTGATTCTACAGATCTTCTTAGATTGCAGTTCCCAGCACTCCTTGTCAACATAAACAGAGATGAGAATTGTAGCCCAACATCTGGACAGCTGGAGTTTCCCACACTTGTTTTAGTGTGCCCAGAAATAAAAAGGCAATGGGTTCTTGGTTCTTGTCCAGTCTTTCCTCACTCCTGAATGGATACTTCTGAATGGATGTTCAAAGTCTTGTATTCCCTACTTCCTTTTTAAAGAGGCATTGGGGTAGAAAACCTTGTCAAGTCAGTTGACTTAACATGTCTTCCAGAAGAAGCCGTCTTTCCCCCAATATGGGACTGGTGGTGGCTTACAACAATTAAAAAAAATGTTATAAATTCATTATTCTGATCCTGGTCTTGTCTTCTTAACACAAAGTATGTGTGTGTGTTTAAATAATCAATAATGCAGGACAGAAAGTGATTCTCAAACACTGGTCTTCCAGGGTTTTTGACTCCAGCTCCTAGAGTCTCTGATCATTGGCCAATTGAGCTAAAGCTTCCAATACTCTGGGAGGACTACTTTGAGAATTACTGAAAGTTTTAGCCTGGGAGTGGCTGAGGCCACTAGACTTCAGTGAACAAGTGAAGGTTCACAAAGCTGAATGCTTCTCCAAGCAGGGAAAGAACATCTATGTGGATTAGGCAAGCTAGTATGTTAGGGAGGCCAGACCTCAGTCTAGTGAAGGGGAAAGTAAATGGCCATCTTGCTGTCATAGAACCCCATTTCCCAATTGTTCTAGCCAGCCTGGTATATTGAGAAGTATAATGGGAGTAGGATTTATAAGCTTCTCCAGATACAAATATTCAATGCAGATTGTGACTGCCTTTGAGACAGTCACAACTTGCATCCCCCTCTGTCACTGGCTATTCTGGCTAGGACTGCTGCGAGTTGCACTTCATCAACATCATGAAAGTTGCATGACCCCAACTCGAGTTTAATGGTTCTGTCTCTTTGCTCTGGCTGAGGAAGCTCTAACCACAGAGGATCTCATTCAGAAGCATTCATCTTTCTTTTTTTTTTTTTAAATGCTTTTTATTAAACTTTTATGAGTTACAGAAGGATCAGAGAGGGAGGGGGAGGGGAAGTTGGGGGAACTATAGGGATGATGGTGTGGGGTTGACGAATATGATTCAGGGAGGGGGGTACGGGAATGGGGTAAGGATACCAGCTGAGAGGGAGGGATCTCTATCAGGGATGTTGGGGAGGGGAGAGGGGGGGGGAGATAAACTTCCGATCTTTTCACTTCCTGTACGTTTCCTGTTTTAGGACGCTGGTTCTTGCATGTAGTTATCTAGAAGTGTCCAATTCGTTTCTTTCATTGGTCTTCCGTTAACCTTTTTCAGCAAGTACGTCAATCTGTCCATGTTTTTGATGTCCATTAATTTCTCCAGCCATGCTTCTTTGGTGAGATTCTTCCCTTCTTTCCAGTTTTTGGCTACTACTGTTCTAGCTGCAGTGATGGCATAAATAAAAATTTTCTCTTTATTGATTTCCCCTGATTCCGAGTTCAAGTCTTTTTTATTTTTAAAGTTATATAATCCTAATAAGAAATATTCTGGTTTACATTCAAAATTTACTTTAAAGATTTTTTTACATTCTCTGTGAATTATCGACCAGAAGTTTTTAATAACCTTACAACTCCACCACATGTGGAAGTATGAGCCCACCTGTTTTTTACAATGCCAACAGAGATTATTTCTATCTTTATACATAGATCCTATTTTTTTTGGCGTTAGATACCACCTGTGAACAATTTTTAGCCAGTTTTCCTTCAGCTCGATTGAATAGCATATTTTAGTATTTTTATTCCAGATGGTATTCCATTCATCTATTGTTATCGCTCTGCCTACATTCCTGGACCAATTTAACATTGAGTCCTTAATTATATCCTTTTCTGTATTCCATTCTAATATTTTATTGTAAATTAATGTTATGATTTTTTTTCCCTTTTAAGTAAGTTATCCCAGAAGTTCGTATTTATATTAAATCCAATTACTTTATCTTTCTTATAGCATTCTTTTATTTGATAGTATTGAAGCCATGTAATATTTGTATAGTTTTTTTGAATTTCCTTCCAATCTATTAATGGGGGTAGTTCTCTTGAAATACTTTCTTTTTTAATGATATCTTTGTATGTCGGCCAATTCTGCCATCCTAATAGTCTGCGCTGACTTGCTTCCAGAGGCGAAAACCATAGGGGGGTTTTCCTATATAAGTATCCTTTATATTTTTCCCAGATTGCGATTAAGGCAGATCTAATAAAATGATTTCCAAATTCTTTGTCAATTTTCCTCTTATCTTGCCATAGGTATCCGTGCCAGCCCCATCGTAAGTTATATCCTTCTATAGTTAGTAATTTGATTTTTTCCAATTTTACCCAGTCTATTATCCATTCTAGTGCACAAGCATCATGGTATAATTGTAGATTTGGTAAGTCAAAGCCCCCCCTTTCTTTTGGAGTGGTCATAGTTGTAAATTTTACTCTGGGTTTCTTATTTTGCCAAATGAATTTATTTATTTCCCGATTCCAATCCGTAAATATTTTTTTACCTCTGATAATGGGGATATTGCGAAACAGGTAAAGTAATTTAGGAAGGATATTCATTTTGATTATCGCTATTCTGCCCAAAAGTGATAGTTTTAAATTTTTCCAGCTATCTAGGTCTTTTTTAATCTCATGCCATTTTGCTCCGTAATTTAATTCCAGAAGTTGGTTGTTTCTACTTGTAATCCATATACCTAAGTATTTAATTTTTTTGACAGTTTCCAGGCCCGATATATCCTTTAACTCCTCTTGTTTTTTTTTTGATATATTCTTTGTAAGAATTACTGTTTTTTTCCTATTGATTTTGAAACCCGCCAATGCACCATATTCTTCAATCATTTTTAGCCAATCCTTAATATTCTCTCTTGGGTTTTCAACTATACAAATCACGTCATCTGCAAAGGCACGGACTTTAACCTCTTGCTTGTCAATTTTTATACCCTTCAGATTTTCTGCTTTCTTAATCGATCTCATCAAGACTTCTAGAGTAAATATGAAAATAAGGGGGGAAAGTGGGCATCCCTGTCTTGTTCCTTTTTGTATTTCAAATTTGTCAGTATATAGACCATTTACTTTAATTTTTGCCAGTTGGTTTGAGTAGATTGCATTTATCCCGTTTTGGAATTGAGTCCCCATATCTAATTCTATAAATAATAATTTGAAAAATTCCCAATTGACGTTGTCAAAGGCTTTCTCTGCGTCTAATGCTAAGAAGCCCACTTCTCGCTGGTGATTTTGGTCAAAATATTCTATTGCATCGAGAATTATTCTTATATTATCTTTAGTACTCCGATTGGGTAGAAAGCCTGCCTGATCTTCTGTAATCCAGTCTTTTAAGAAGTTTGTGAATCTCTCTGCGAGTATTTTGGTATAGATTTTATAATCATTATTTAATAGTGATATGGGCCGGTAGTTCCTTACATTGCTCGAGTCTGTTCCGTCTTTATGTATCAAGATTATTTCAGCTTGTTTCCAAGATTCTGGGATTCGTCCCTCGCTAATGGCTCTGTTCATAATTTTTTTTAAAAATTGCAGTATTACTTCTTGCTCAATTTTGTAAAATTCGGCTGTAAAGCCGTCTGGGCCTGGGGCCTTGCCTAGTTTTAATTTTTGAATTGCTTTTTTAATCTCTTCTATAGTGATTTCTTGATTTAATTTTGATCTTTGGTCATCTGTTATTTTTTGTAGTTTTTGACTGCAAATATATTTAATTATTTCCTCTGGATTGATTTCATCTTTTTCGTACAATTTTTTATAATATTCTTCAAATTCCGTTTTAATTTCGTCATCTGTGAATACATCTTTTTCCTTTGTACTGATTTTTATAATTTGTTGTTTGTTTTTCTTTTTTCTAATTATTCTGGCCAGCCATTTCCCCGGTTTATTAGCATTTTCAAAAGCATTTTGTCGTGCCCATTTTAATTGGTTTGCAATAGATTCTAACTGTAAATTTGTCTTTTCTTTTTGTAATAATTTTATTTTTTTTAATATATCTCCTTCTCGGGGGTTTGCTTTTGATTTTTGTTCAAGTTTGTCTATCTCTCCTTGTATTGTTAGTAATTTTTGGTTCTTAATTTTATTATTTCTTGACTTTTGTTGTATAAAGAAGCCTCTCACCACCGCCTTATAAGCGTCCCAGACGGTTTGAGGGGCAATATTCTCCTTATCATTTAATTGGAAATATTCTTTAGTTATCTGTTTTAACTTTTCTATATCTTTTTCCTGCTTGATCAAATTATTGTCCAATTTCCAACTTACCATATTTTTACTCTTATTGATTGTCATGGTTATAGGGCAGTGATCTGAGAGATCTCTTGCCTGTATTTTTATCTCTTGTATTTTAGATGCTAAGCTTTTAGAGGCCCATACCATATCAATTCTAGTCCAAATTTCATGTCTGTTCGAATAGTAAGTGAAGTCTTTTTGAGTAGGGTTTTTTAGTCTCCAAATGTCACATAAATCAAATTCTTCCATGAGCTGAAACATATTTTTAGGGAGAGATTTTTTAACATTTTTTTTACTATTCTTTTTCGTTGATGATCTATCCATCTTACAATCCATAATGCCGTTAAAATCTCCCATTATTAACAGATGATCAGTTTCTACTTGATTAATATTAGTTCTCAATTGTTTTACAAATTTACGTTTTGGGCCATTTGGCATATAGACATTGCATATTAGGATGGATTCATTGCCCACAAAGATTTTGACTGCGATAACTCTGCCTTCTTGGTCACTAAACTCTTTAACTGGTTTTAATTTTTCAGTAATATATAAGGTGACTCCCCTTTTTTTCTTTTCATCTAGAGAGTGGAAAGCTTTTCCTAATCTATTATTTGTTAAATAATTGACATCTTTGTTTGCAATGTGTACTTCTTGTAGCGCCGTGATGTCATAGTTATTTTTCAATAAAGTGTTGAATAATCTTTTTTTTTTAATTTTTGAATTTAAACCGTTGATGTTGTTTGTAAAAACCCTTAATGACTCTAAGAAATTATTCATTAGTTGATCTATCACTCACTGCATCCTCCTCCTCATCCGAGGATCCCTCCAGATTGTCGTCTGTAGGCAGGGTAGACTGTATTTCCTTCGGCGAATCTTGCCTTCTTTTCTTCGCTTGCTTTGGATTTTTCTCCAGGCTCGGGGGTTGTAGTTTTGCTTTCTGTGATAAGTCCCTTTTTAATTTTCTGTAGAAGTCGTCTGCTTTTTCCTCACTTTTAATCCACACTTTTTCTTCTTTATAGGTCAACATCAGTCCCTCTTGTCTTTCCCATCTGAATTTAATTTGCAGACGTTTTAATTCATCCGTTAGGAAGAAATATTTCCTCCTACTATTTAGGGTAGATTGAGGGAACTCTTTGTATATCATTATTTTTTTGTCTTTATATGTCGTTAGACAGTGTTTAGCGCCTCTGAAGACTTCTTCCTTTGTGCTTTTCTTAACAAAGTGAACAATTGTGTCTCTTGCCACTTTATTTTTTTTCGCATAGTTGGTGTGGATTCTTTGAGCGGTGTCTATTTGGTCACTAGCCTCTTGTTCAGTGCATTTCAGAATCTTTGCTATAATTTGGGCAGTAATTTGTTTGATATTTTCTTTAGGTTCTTCCTGTATGTTCCTAAGCCTTAATTGATAGTCAGTAATGTTTTGCTCTAATCTTTCTTGCAACTTCTCTGCTTTATTGTTTTTAGCCTCTAGGCTCTCTATTTTCCTCTGGGTCTTCAGTTGTGATTTCTCAATTTTATCATTTTGGAGTTTTAGTCCAGAAATCTCCTGAGCATTTTTTATCACCTCTGCTTTAATCAAACTTATTTCCTCTTTAATTTCTTTTTTAAGATCTGCCATATCTTCTTGCAGCTGTTTGTGTTGTGTATCTTGTTTCATGGCCATTTCATGTAATTCCTTCTGGAGTATATCTTGTTTGGATGAGATACTTTGGATTTCCCGTAGGAGGTCTTTCCAGCTGGTGTCCTCTGGGAGGGAATTCCTTCTTGGTGTAATCTTCATATCTCTTGAGTCTTTCTCATATTTCCCTCGGAAGGTTGTCATTTTGCCTGTTGTTTGAAGTGAGTAAGGGGGCTTGGAAGGATGTTCACTAGGCTTCTTTGTGTTTACTTGTCAATCTATTAGTTGTCCGTCGTTTCAGTGCTTATGAGTCGCTCTAGGCAGGTTATTAGTCTTCACGGGGCGTCCTCCGGAATGCCTCTCTGTGGTGTGTGCCCTCTAGAAGTTGTTCCCCACCGCTTCCTGCTTCTAGGAGCTGGCCGCTTCCGGGTTGAGCTGGAGACTTTCATCTTTCAAATAACACACCTGAATGTGACAATTTCCTCATCTTTGGAGCAGGAGGATAAAGAAGTCCTACAGGTATGTGAAAGTACAGGTATGATGATCTATGAAAGTACTTGGAGAACCGCATTCTTTCCACCATGAGAAGCATGTCCAGCTTTTTGGAATAAACATTTCTGTACACCTCTGTGTCATTTTTAGATTCTGCCTCCTCTTTTGCTCACCCTGCGGGAAAAGAGGGAAGAGGAACCCTTTAAGTCTGCTTCCATTTGACTAAGGGCCCTTCCAAACAGCCATATAACCTAAAAAATCAAGGCAGATCATCCATAATATCTGCTTTGAACTGGGCTATCTGAGTCCACACTGCTACACAATCCAGTTCAATGTGGATTTTATACAGCTGTGTAGAAAGGGCTGAGTTGCATAGAGAAGCAACCTCAGAAACTAAATATCTTGTACTTGGTCCCCTGGTTTAATTTCACCTCACTTGACCATTCCTTAATGGTCAAGTATGGACACACCTTGTATAGATTTACCATGGATCTGGAACAATTTGAAGACACACAACAGCAACAAGTCATGTAGAGTGAATGGGACTTGGGGCACTATACCAGTTTACTTGCAACATTTTTTGTGTTTTTAGCTCTCTGAAGAATGTTTTTTTCTATTGAATCTTTCTTTGAAGGGGCAGATTGTTGCAGGAAGGGAAGAAAAGAAAAGGGGGCAGAGAAGAAGGGAAAAAGCACAGTATAAGTGAAAAAGCTGTGTCCATTCCGTCATAATGTGCCCACCTCTCCCTCTCCAGCATCTCACCCTGCACTGGAAAATGATATAAAATGGGCTTGTTTCTCAGTCACTTGTAATTTGAACAATTCCCTTGTTGCTTGAACTCCAGGGCTCTTGTGATAAACTGCATTTATTTTGCTTCATTGATCACCGAGTCTCTGCCATTGGATCCATCTCAGACAGGTTGTTTCTTACTGGATTAAAAAATAAATAAATCTCTGAGCTCTTTATTTTATTTTATTATACTAGAGACACATTTTCTATTGTTTGCATGATCCATTGTAGAATTTCCAAACTGAAAACTGGAGAGAGCTCCTGCACCTTTGATCATTGTATAGAAGAAGTGTCATTTGTCACACTGTCAGGTAACATGCAACACTTACTGACATTTCTTCTTCTACACAGCCATTAAAGACTCTGAGGTCCCTTCCACACTGCCCCTTTGTCCCAGAATCTGATCCCAGATTATCTGGCAGTGGAGACACATATAATCTAATTCAAAATAAAATAATCTGGGATCAGATTCTGGGATATAGGGCAGTGTAGAAGGGGCCTGAGTTTTGACTCTGGCAAACCTTTCTGAGATGTAAAGTTCTGAAGAGGAAACTGGGGCATATTCAATTCTGTCCAGATGTAGGATATTAAATTAGTTTCTTGACTGCTGCATCTCTGTCTTGAGGCTTGTAAACCAGAGATTTTTAATGTAGACTTTCAGTCTCTCCTCAAACCACAGTTCCCAAGATTCTCACAGAATGACAGACTGATCTAATGAATATCAAAACAAGACCGTGGGTCTTTGGGGTCAGCTTGGGTTTGGTTCCATGATAGTCGTCTCCCTCAAGATTTGCTTTAAAAATCAATCTGTGGATGGTTGAGTCCTTGGATGCACATGGATATGGAGGACTGAGTGTATGAGCTTTAACTGTGCCTTCATAGAGCTAATACATCTTTTGTATTCTATGGTCAAATTGGGTAGGACACCATAGTCTCAGTTTCTGACTTGTGCAGTTTTCTGTGCCTCCTGATGTCAAAATAATAGTCATGCCCTGTGCTTTGCTTTTGATTCAGATATCCTTTGAACTGATGAAATGAACCAATTTAGGGATTGTCATCATTAGTACTCTCACACACAGCTTCTAAAGTGAATTGTTTTTTCAGAACTCCATCAGATTGGAGATCTTTTTACTTCTGCAACCCCAGCCTTCTTCCTCAGATCTTTCTATATCTGAATGTTTTTAATTTATCTTAATCTCTCTGTTCTTCTCAAGATCTTTGCCTCTAAACTGAATGACCCTTAACTTCTCTATATCACGTCACTGCGTGAAACAGTAAACCCAATATCCTCTTCCCTGAATGTTTTCCTGAGCAACTAAATATTCTATGTTGTCATGCCAACACAGCCAACTGGAGATGTCACACTGCAGTGATGGAAAGTGTGGCCAATTGATCCTATGAGGTCTTGTAGTCCGGAGTCATGTCATTGCTTTCCAAGTTCTGAGCTACTGAGGCCCCTTCTATATTGCCATATAAAATCCAGATTATCTGCTTTGAAACAGATTATCTGTCAGTTTAGACTCATATAATCCAGTTCAAAGCAGATAATTTGGGGTCAGATTCTGGGATACAGGGTAGTGTAGATTCAGCCTGAGTTTTGTCTGATCCAGCCTACAGATTTTTTTAGGATTCAGCCTACAGACTTTCCAGGAACAGTATACATGTTCATAATTTTTCAAGCTTTACAAGCTTGGCTTTGAAATCACTAGATTTCTAAGGTCTTCCTTACTCTGCATCTCATTGTAGGATTTTTATTCTAAGAAATCTTCAAACTGTGTCTCCCTCTGTGTGATACTAGCAAGTATTAGCTGTGGTGTCACAGCCATTTTTTCTGTGAGATTCTCTACAACAGCTGCTCACTAGTTGTTTGGCATATTTAGGAAAGTGGCATTGCAGATGGATAGACTCAATGGAGGAAGTCAAGGCTCTGAGTCTGGAAGACCTGAGCAGGTCTGTTGATGATAGGATGACTTAGAGATGTCTCGTTCATGGGGTTGCCATAAATCAGACTCAACCTGAATGGAAGTTTACAACAACACTCTTTGTGAAAAAATGCAGGCCTATGAATCTTGGATGAGAAATAAGACTCACAATGTTCCATGGACCCTGGTACTGAAACAGGTTTCCGTGTGGCATACATGACATAAAGAAGCAAAATAACTATAATGTGTTCTGCCTTGACCATGAGGAGTCAAAGAAATAAAATTGTTGTTGTTGTTGTTGTTGTTGTTGTTGTTGTTATTATTATTATTATTATTATTATTATTATTATTATTATTATTATTATTATGTACTAGAACACCAACACAAAAGTGGTGAGATCAGGGCAAACACAAAGGAAGAAATGTTTTAACCAAAAATACTGTTGTATCCGAACCAGTTGTAGCTCCAATGTAGGGTTATTCTGATATTGAGATGTCATTACAAAAAAGTCTCCCTTGTTTGCAAATGGGGAATGAACCTATTTTACTTTGTGAAGAGCCTTGTTTTAAGATCATTGCACACAAGTTGGTACAGATACACCCAAACTGCTGGATGGGATCATGAACAAATGTGATCTGTGGTTTTCGCCTCGCTGATTAATTTCTTTTTAATTTGATCTTATGTTAACAGAAGCAGTCAGAGCTGGCTAGAGACATTTTGGGGCATGAGGCAATTAGCACTCTTATTACATTATAGATGTAATAATAAACTAAAAAAGTTACTGCCTTTGAGACATACCTCCACCTGGCTGCTTGAAATGAGCTACTTAATCCATCAACCTGTTTAATGATCCAAACTGAACCTGACTCTTCCCACAACGGTAACAAGACCAGATTCTGATTAGGGTCTTCAAACATGAAATGTAGTAGAAAAGCCATTCTTTTACTTATTTGTGTTTTTATTACCGACTTTTAGAAAAATCGATGGCACAGTGACAGCAGAAGACATTTCCCTGGTCAGTTTGCCTTCAAGTTGCCTGTCAGTTCATGACAATCCCATGAATTTCACAATGTTTTCTTATGGTTTATACATACTCCAAATTCTGAGAAATGCTCTGGACCAACCCCAGATTGTGTATAGTTGTTAGACGGGCCACCCCAAATCCTTGACAGTGGTAGTCCAGACAATCTGGTCAAGCTGAAACAGGTTCAACCCTACCATGTTGTCTGCCTTACCTCCCCTGGCATTTCTCTCACTTTGCCAGCTGGCCATTTGCTTCTGGTCATTGTTAGGCACATTGGTGTCAATAAAGGCACCTGGCAACAGCCTGAATATCTCTGTCCAGTTGCCATGTCAATTGCAACAACATAGCCACAATCTATGTTATTTTCTCAGCAATGTGCCAGCCTGTGTGGTTAGTAGACTGGCTCATTTTGATTCTGGCCCTGTTGTCCACACTGACTTGGAAGTGCAGGGCTGCTCCAGAGTTTCACTAAAACTCTGGAGTATTCCTCGTCTTTGTGTAGTGCAGAGCAAATCTTGGATTAACTCATTCTGTCCTGCGTTATGGACTGGATGTCCCTGTCCCTGTAAAGTAACAACTAAGCAAATAAAACAAGAAGCAACAGAAAATGTACAGTCAGGACACAGGACACGTGAGTGTAGGAAAGAAAGAAACAAAAAGATGTGTGCTAGTACCTTATAGGTCTGATCCAAAGAAGTTCCACATGTCATCTGTTGGAAAAGACTATGTTGGTAGTGGTGGATATAAAATAGTTGATTGTTATTGATTAAATATAACAGCAAAATCTTGAAAGAATGTGTCTGAAGTAAAGATTTGTGTTTATGTATAATCGTTCAAAAGTCATGAAATGTTCCCTGTGTATATGGAGTGTAAGAGACAACTGTATAAAGATTGTAGGTGATTGCCTAGTTTAAAGAAAAGTGTTATAAGATATTCAGTACGAAAAGCCATGAGATGTAATGAATGTACAATAAGTTGATTCATATGTGCTTAGGTGATGTATATATTTAAGAAGACAAAATTATATTTAAAGAGGGGGAATTGTTAATGTGGGATTTGTGTATTGGTAATGTTTAAATGAAATTTGTGTCTTGCCAGTATTGCATACTGATTGCATCATCCAGAGTGTACTATAGTCTGTAAAGAGTTAATTACTAAGAAGCTGTGATGACCTTGATGTGTGGCTGGAGCTGGGGAGTATCCAGACACAAGTGTGTGTGCATTGCTGATTGCATCAGTTCTGTTCAGTTCAGTTCTGTTCTGAGTTGAGTCAAGTGCTGTCTGCCTAGAGTGAGAGTCCTGTGTTCGTCTTTTGTCTGCAAGCCTGTTTGTCTTGATTATTACTGAAGTTAGTAAAACTTTGTATATAGTTTTACCAACGTCTTTGATGTCTCTTCGTTCTGCTTTCCACTGACTCCATCCAACTACTGCTGTGCTGCAAATTACTCTGACATCTTCCAACTCTACGATTCTATGATTCTATGAAAGGAATTTAGATTTGACTTTTGAAGTTTCTAAAAATGGTTATAATTTAACTACGTAAAATAACTTCTCCAACTAGAATTAATATTCACATGCTTCTTCGTCTTAACCAAACCAACCAAACTATCAAAACTTGTAGTTAAGACATCATTTTCTTTTTTTTTTCAAAAAAGAAAGTCAAATATTCCTAATATTTTGAAAACTTATCCATTTTGAGAATGTATCCATTTCAGCTAAGTCAGTTAGTTCTGTCAGGACTTGGAAATTACCTGGCATTTTCGAAATGGTAGCAGAGTTTACCTCTGGCCTAGGTAAAGGTAAAGGTTTTCCCCTGACATTAAGTCTTGTTGTGCCCAACTCTGGGGGGTGGTGCTCATCTCCATTTCTAAGCCGAAGAGCCGGTGTTGTCCGTAGACACCTCCAAGGTCATGTGGCCGGCATGACTGCATGGAGCATCATTACCTTCCCAGTTTAACCCGCTGTGCTGGCCTAACCACTTGTAAAAGAGTTGTCACTGTAATTAGAGTGTGATGATTAATGCAGTGGGAGTAGTATATAGGTTTTAGTTATAATGAGTAAGTTTAATGAGAGTTCATGAGAGTTGTTGAAGGATGGATGGTGTTTTGGAGAGTGTGTTGAAGAATTGCTACTGAGTTGCACTATCTGCAGGAGGTATGGTCTGGGGGCCAGTGATTTTCAGAGAGAAAGAAGTTTCTGTTGAATGCATGAAGGTAAGCCAAGCGCTTTAGCAAGAGCTAGCTGAAATCACAGCCTGAAAGAAGTAACTACAATGAGCACAGTCCTTCAGTGTGCAAGCTAGCTGGGAGAGTATAAGAAATGCACTCCTGCTCCCCAAAGTTACTCTTTTAGAAAAGACTTGCTTGCAATGGCTGGGAATCTAAAGCAGATGATTTAGTGTCTCTACTGTCTGCTTTATAGGAATAAATTTGCTTCCACCTTTCCTGGCTTGCATCTTGGTAGATAAAACAAATATTACAAGGACACCATAAATCTTTACAAAAAAACATAAGCACTAACCTCAATAAGGAGAAACATATAACAAAGAAATTATGTTTAGCAATAAGGTTGTGAGAGTACAATCCCATAAATGCCAAAATAGTTGTAAGCCGAACTGAATTCCAATGGATCTTACTCCCCTTCAATGTCAGTGGATTGGCTACAGGTTTTAACGTGTACTTTAGGGGTGCTATCCAAGGTGCTAAACCTAGTCCTAAAATACATTCAGGACCTTTGATAGAGCTTGGTCTTAAATCTGGTGCAGATTTATCATGCTACTGACGATCTTTGTCACCTGATGGAGTCTGTGCTGTACAAAGCTAAAGTAAGGACTGTGTTGCTCTTCATGTAATTGGACTACAACTCCTAGTTGCTTCAGTCAGAATATCTAATTGTGTGAGTATGTGCGTATAGGGGATGTTGCATGATCATCGTTTTTTTTTCTCTTTGGGAGTAACTACAGTTACCTTGACCAAACCAGATGGATCAAGGTAGACTTGAAGTCTTGTAATGTGAGAAAATAAACACTGGCAAGAATTGCTTTTAGAGGCAAGTGTTTGTAATGGTCTACAGTCAGCCACATCACATTTTCGGGCTTGACTTTAGTTCAAGGATTTGATTAAAATGTTCTCTCTAGGAAACTACATCCTTCAGTGTGATCATGATCTAGTCATCCTGGAAGACCTTGAGATTCCTGTAGAAGACATCTCTCTAGGAATCTCTAGATCTTCCATGAGAATGTATTGAATGGAAGTTGCACTGGAAGACCTAGAAATTCATAGAGAGATGTAAAAATAGTAATTTATTTATTTGTATATATATTTTTACTTTCATGGGGGTCTTGTGCCCCTAACTCTTGCAAATGTTGAGGGCTTATTGTACTTTGAATTCAAATTTGAAATCATGCTTTTGAAAAACATTTCCTTCTTAGCAGTAGTATGCACTGCTTTGATTCTTTGTGCATGCACCACCGCAATAATAGCATCAGGACCACATATGGCCTCTTCTCCAATTATATGATTGGCATATGTCAATCATATAATTGTCTATATGTGTTGTCGAAGGCTTCCATGGCCGGGATCACAGGGTCATTGTATCACCTTAATTAGCATTGAATAGCTTCACCTCCTGGCTTCTTCCTGCCTGGAGGCATCCTTTGTTCAGAGTCGTTAGCTGCCTGGACACGACCTGGACACAGTATATTATTTGAGAACACAGAAATGCTCGACCACTCCAACAACTATCATGTCAGACTACGCAGAGAAGCCATTGAAATCCACAAGCATGTGGACAACTTCAGCAGAAAGGAGGAAACAATGAAAATGAACAAAATCTGGCTACCAGTATTAAAAAACTCAAAAATCAGAACAGTAAATAAGAAGCAACACTTTGAAAACAGAGAAGTTCCAGACATGAATTAATCAGGGGTAGCTAATGACTCTGAACAAAGGATGCCCCCAGGCAGGAAGAAGCCAGGAGATGAAGCTATTCAATGCTAATTTAGGTGATCAACTACAACATTCACACTGGCCTCCAACTGACAAGAGTTCCTCTCTCACCCTGGACCTTTCACAGATATATATAAACCTTCCTTGCTTAGTTTTCTCCATACCTCACAACCTCTGAGGATGCCTGCCATAGATGTGAGTGAAACGTCAGGAGAGAATACTTCTGGAACATGGCCATACAGCTTGGATAACATACAACTACCCAATTGTCTATATTTTAGCTGTTATTGGCAGTGGTATAGTGGAGAAAGTGTTTATAGGATCCAAGTGCTGGGACTTTTCAATAATAATAATAATAATAATAATAATAATAATAATAACAACAACAACACAACAACAACAATACTTTTATTTATTACCAGCATAACACAGTCTCCTCTCTCTCCCTCTCTCCCCCCCTCTCTATATAAAGCTAAAGTACAAACATAAAACCATATATTAAAACATACACATATTAAAATACATAGGACAAAAGTTAAAACACAATATAATAATAATAATAATAATAATAATAATAATAATAATAATAATAATAATAATAGAGACAATTATATCATTTGAAAAACCAGCCCACCACCCCAAATTGTCTGTTTCCTTCCAGCTTATTTCAATGTGCACAGTAGCAGGGATGGTTTTCCCACCAACTCTATACTATTTCAACCTACACTATTTTGTGATGACATGAATTTGAAGATGCAATTAAGACTCATTACATTTACAGAAGACCAGTTTCTGGTAGTGATGAAACTGCTAGAACTGGTTTGCTGTTATGGACCAGTGCATCTGCCTGTCTTTTGGGACTCTGTTGGGTGTGGCAATCGGGGCTGTCAGGACAAGTGGCTGCACATCAGATTTACCACTCCATCACTAGCGATGTGTTATAAGGTAATGCATACCAATAAAATCTCTATAGGAAATGGTTTTTCTAAATGGATCTGAAAATCAATTGGTTATTAACTCTCCTTTCCCTTCTTCACTTTGTGATGAAAGTCCAATAGTCTTTAAATATGGAAGCTGGAATATATTCAGGGACTAGGATGCAGGAAAGTGTGCTGCTCAGCTTCGGCATGATTTAATTTATTTATGACGAGCATAAATAATACTGAAATTTACACCCCGTATGCAAATAAAGATATTGCATATCTTTACCACGACCAACTCTAGGGGACACTTATTTATAAATATGGGCTATCACTATGCAATATATAAACCACTGTTATGTTGTTTAACTATGTAGATTATCCTGCTTTACAGCACATTATTTGCGTAACTCCACAACACTTCTAAGCCTGGCAATGAGCAGCTTGTCATCTCCTTGACATTGATGGACAGCATGTCCCATGAGTCCTAACCAACAGGTCCAATGACCAGGACCTTTATGAGATGTAGTCCACCAATAGTTAGAGAACTCTTAAGTGATGCACTACTGCTTTGTGAAGGACTTCCTTTGTCCACAGAAGTTTTGACATCCATGATGACTGGAAACGAGAATGAGTTTTACTGGTTTGATTTTACAATACAACCCAGACTTTGAAGTTAGCAAGGGAAGGAGTCAAGTTAGCCCTAGAGAACAGATTTCATTTCTGTTCAGATAAATCTTGTAAAAGAATCAATTTTCAACCAAATACAAGTTTGTATTGAACAAGTACATTTTTCTGAACAGCAATGTCATCTCCTAGCTCTAATTCTTTGAATGAAACATTACAGAAAAATGGTTAGCAGTATTCAGAAACCATTTAGGTAAAGGTAAAGGTTTTGTGCTGTAATGTATATGATTATTTTTGCACTGTTATATTGTGTTATGATATGTTGTTTTATTTTGTTATATTGTATGGTGTCTGGGCATGGCCCCATGTAAGCCGCCCCGAGTCCCCGTTGGGGAGATGGTGGCGGGGTATAAATAAAGTTTTATTATTATTATAAGGTTTTCCCTGACATTAAATCTAATTGTGTCCAACTCTGGAGGTTGGTGCTCATCTCCATTTCTAAGCCAAAGAGCTGATGTTGTCCATAGACACCTCCAAGGTCATATGGCCAGCATGACTGCATGGAGCGCCATTACCTTCCCGCCAGATCTATTGATCTACTCACATTTCTATGTTTTCAAACTGCTAGGTTGGCAGAAGCTGGGGCTCCTCAGGGGTGGGTAGTTCACCCTGCTCCCCAGATTCAAACCACCAACCTTTTGGTCAGCAAGTTCAGCAGCTCAGCAGTTTAATCCACTGCACCACCCGGGGTTCCTAGAA
This sequence comes from Anolis carolinensis, assembly GCF_035594765.1. Taxonomy (NCBI): domain Eukaryota; kingdom Metazoa; phylum Chordata; class Lepidosauria; order Squamata; family Anolidae; genus Anolis; species Anolis carolinensis. The sequence continues at coordinate 164,338,726 of NC_085841.1, forward strand.
ACATGGAAATGGAGCTATAACTCTCCAGTTTTCTTGTCTCTCTCTCTTGTCATTGACCATATTGACTGGGGTCTGTGAGATTTGAATGGCAAACTTGTGGAGAGTCAATGTTTCCTTTCTTGTAAATATACCTGTACAGGTTTCTACAGCAGATGGAAGAAATAATTGAGGCCTGCTTCTCACAGGGCAATTCCTAGATGACTGTAATGATACTTTTCTTGGTGAAGTATGTATACTTACGTATTCTGCTAGCAGTTGCAGCTTTTATTTATAATATATAAATTATTGATTTATATATTTCTATAAGTCCTCTTTCTCCTGTATTAGGAACCAAAGCAGCTCACCAAAGAATAACCTAAGAAAATAATACAATTCTAACCTTGGGTGAATTAATCATATGTTGCATATTAGAGAAGGAAGTGACATAATATAGGATATTTATTTATTTACAGTATTTATATTCTACCTTTCTCACCCCAAAGGGGTCTCAGGGCAGATCACAATGCACATATAGATGGCAAACATTCAATGCCATTAGACATACGACATATAGACAGACACAGAGGCAATTTAACATTTTTCAGCTTCTAGTTTCATGAGGGCATGCTCGATTCTGGCCAAAGGGGGAGCTGCCGCTTCATTGGCTACTTGTGACACCGAGTCCTTGATGGAGTACTTCCTAATTCCTTCTGCATGTTGCTAGAAATTTTTATGGTGTTGTAAATTAGTTAAATTAGCCTCCTCGCATAAAGCAGTACCTAAATTTTCTTAAGTCAACAGCGAGCTAGGCTATTAATGGTCGGGAGCTCAATCCAACCTGGGCTTCGATCTCATGACCTCTTGGTTAGTAGTGATTTATTGCAGTTGGCTACTAACCAGTGCTCCACAACCTGGCCCATATGGCTTTGTGTGTAACAACTGGCAAAACATCTTGTGTTTACCAAATTGTGTATACATCAAGTGCATTGTGGGAAATTAAAAAGGCAGCTAGCCTATTGCAGTGGTCCAGAAATAATATATTTAAGCAAGGCTAGGGTGAATGTCAACATGGGATCCTTACATCTGCTCTATGATATTGCATGTTGACATCTTGTTCTGATTATCTAATCAGACACACAATACTACATACCTTCCACCACTACATCTCTTAATTCTGAGGATCTCTCTGTTTTCATACAAAATTCCCATCCTCTATACCAGTGGCTCCCAAACTTTAGGCCTCCAGGTGTTTTGGACTTCAGTTCCAATAGCTGGTAAACTGGCTGGGATTTCTGGGAGTTGAAGTCTAAACCACCTGGAAGCCCAAAGGTTGGGAACCACTACTCTACACCTATCAAGACACAGTGGTTTTATGCTTAGCATGATCCTTCCTATACTGAGCAGCACTGGGATTTCACATTCCTTGGTATCATTCTACTCTGGGGTATTTAGAAAGCAGATAGAAGATGAATCTTTGCTGTCAATGCATCCAGTCTCAGCTGGCAATTGAGGGTCAAGGCAGGCCATGCAGTGTCTTCTATGGGGCTAGTGGCAGGGACTGCTATAGGCTCTGTCCTCTGCCAAGGTGAGCAGCCATTCGGTTCCTCAAGGTAGGCTCCTCAGGTCTTCCTGAGCATCAGGCTCCTTTTGATTGATCCCATTCATTTCGCAGCCATTGTATGCTGGCATGTGCCACATCCAATCCATTAGTTGTGTGCATTCAAAATGCACTTAAGTTTTTATTGCTTCTAGTTCTGTGTCATCAGCAAAGAAAGGTAAAGTTGATCTTCATCTAAATCACTGTCATGGATTATTGCGATTGATTACAACCAGCAAAGAGAGCTTTTTCAAGTTTAAAAGTTATGCTCCTTTTATTTCCCCAAGTAGTAATCTGTGCTGTTTAAGTTATTGCACAAGGGCTGCGTTAGAAAATACGGTGTATATTACATTTCTTGTTCAAAACAATCTTTTAGTGTTAACTTCTTTCCCCATCCTCTCCCACAATGCTGTGCGCTGCTCTACTTTTATTTTCTTCTCTCCCTCTTTTTGCCCCATGAAAGAGACATTAAAAAAGATCATGGGAAGCAGCAATTGCTAGTAGTTTCTCAGTTAGTGTGTGGCTTTATTTGGGGTATAGCCTAGGTTATAGCGTCTTCGATCAATAAGGACCCTTCTACACTCCCCTATATCCCAGGATCTGGTCCCAGATTATTTGTTTATCCCAGATTATATGGCAGTGATGATTCATATAATCCAGTTCAAAGCAGAGAATCTGGATTCAGATCCTGGGATGTAAGGCAGTGTAGATCCAGGTTCAGACCAAAGTTCAGACTGAAACCAAGAGGAAACTCACTTATCCACAGACATGGAAGCCCTCAGTATCTTCACTGCTTTGAAGATGATGGAATATAGCAAGGAAGATAGCAAAATTGACAGGTGATACCGCTTGAATACATTTGAAATTGGCAATAAGGACATAGGGCATTGCTTTCAACCAAGAAACTGTATCTGAAGATGCCAGTAATGTTGGTTTCCCAGTTCAACCTGGATATGTTAGGAATGAGCCTCTTATATCCCAAACCTACCAGCCAAAAAAGTGCCCTACTGCTGTGTTCCTTCTATAGGAAAACAAGTTATTTTGTATATTGCAATGAAATATCTCTGCTTTTCAATAAGGCCTCAGATCTACATGGTATACATTTCAACACCCCCAGTTCCCTGCAGTGGATACCAGAAACCATGGATAGCAGTGAACACTACAATCAGACATCCATATTGTCTGAGGTTAGCAGGACAGGAGCCCTGGGAAAGTCAAAAAACCACAAACAAAGAAATAATTCTGAAAAGTCGAAACCACAAATGTGGAGGGATGACTGTATATTTTAACGATACTTGGGCTTCTCACTGGAGAACCTAGAGATGCCCACAAACACTTCTGGAGTAGGGGACATATATTTTTGGAGTGTGAATATATGAAACGATTGCTATCAAATCCTTGTTTTAAGGGGTAGTACTGTACATTTGCTGCTGTTCCATACAGCAAAGTTCAGAATAATCCCTTTTACTCTTAACAAACACACACACACACACACACACACCGGGAGGCGAGAACAGGATCACAGGGAGCCCTTTTATTCAGAGTCAGATTGTTGGTCCATTTTCCTCAGTCTTGTACATTTATATCCTGCCTTTTCTTAACTGGAAAAGTTAGGAAAACTAGTTCCAACTGGAGGTCAGCTGTTACCAACAATGCTATGGAATTTGAAGAGGCAGAAATGGAGGGAGGAACATGTCCAGGGGAAGGTACATCAAGCCAACCCGTTGGGACTGCCTTCTATCTGAAAAACGATGTGCTCACTGTGAAAGAACATGCAGATCCAGAATAGGCCTCTACAGTCACCTACGGACCCACCGTCAAAATCCTATACTTGGAAGGCAATCATACTCGACCATGAGTGAATAGCCTATGATGATGCCTTTTCTTCAATATGAGACCCAAGGTACTCTTCTCTTTGGCACCGAGTTTAAAAAGCTTTTTGAAAAATATATGTTTTAAATGAACGTTTTAAAAAAATTGTCACATGGGCTGAAAAGCAATAGGCCTCTTCTCTCTTCCATCAATTAATGTAGCATATTGTTTCCTTCACTGCCAGAAGTCACATATTTGACCAAACCAAAGGGTACCAATAAGATAGCTTCCTTCAAGGGCCTGCCCAGACATTTTGCTGCCTGAGAAGAAAAAAACAAATTACATCCTATCCAAAGAGCATAGTACTCAATGTCAGAATGAGTTATTTTGACAACTGGAAGAAATTACTCTATCACCCCTTTCTTTGCAATGGATATGTGATAATAGAAAGTTGCTCCTTAATTCGTAGAGTTGGAAGAGACCACGAATCCAACCCAATCCTATTCTGCCATGCAGGAAAAGCCCAATCAAAGCACCCCTGACAGATGGCCATCCTGCCTCTGTTTAAAAACCTCCAAAGAAGGAGACTCCGCTACACTCTGCAGCAGAGAGTTCCACTGTTGAACAGCTATCACCTGAAGCATTAGCTTCTTTCTGCCTAGTGCAAGAGTCAGTTCTAGCAGAGCAGTGGTTCTCAACTTGTGGGTCTCCAGATGTTTTGGCCTTCAACTTCCAGAAATCCTAACAGCTGGTAAACTGGCTGGGATTCCTGGGAGTGGTGACCAAAACACCTGGGGACCCATAGGTTGAGAACCACTGTAGAGGTTGTTGTCTTAATTTAAGAGGGATTGTGCTTCACTGAGGCCATGGCAAATCAGTAGGGCACAATCTTCATCACTGGCACCTTTCAAAGCGGTGTTACTTCAGTAAATGAGCAAAAAGCATGGGGAACATTCTGTTAGTGCCATTGAAATGCATGTGTCTTCAAGTAGCATGTTGACTCTTGGCTACTCAATAAATTTCATAGGATTTTCTTAGGAAGGAAAACTCAGAGGTGGTTTTGCCCATTCCTTCCTCTGAAATGTATCCTACAGCACCTTTTATTTATCGGTGATCTCCCATCTAAGTATAAGCCAGTCTGGACCCTGCTTAGTTTCCAAAATCAGACAGGATTTGGTGTCTTCAGGATGTTGTCTTTTGCATTTTATTCATTCATTTATTTAATTTGTGTGGTGCCCCCTAGAATAAGTCACATATGTGCACATTTTAAATTCTACTAATGTTCCCCCAACCATTTTAATCATGCCGTGTGGATCCTTGTCCCTTCCATCGGTTTATCTCTCTTGAGGCTAAGGTGTGTTTTCTGCCTCTAAGGATCTTGTCTTCTGAAGTGGGAAAGCAAAGCAAACTGTTAATAATTAAAGAGCCCTTCGGCCTTTTATTTGGATTGAGGCGGGGGCTGAGAGACCATTCTATTTTTAAAGTGGCCATATAATGCTGTTCTAGTGAAATTATCCTACAGGGACCTGAGCTCAGAGTTTATCAGACATATGGTGGCAAGCCTGGGAGGGAGGGTGGGAAGTGGCAGGAAGTATGTGGTCTTTCGTATGGGATTATCATGCTCTGGCTGCTCTGACTCTTCTATGCGGTTGTTATTGTCGGGTGCAGGATAAAGCCTGGGAATCAGAAGTTACAAGTAGTGAAGATACTATGAACATGTCATTTATTTCGGTAATAAGAGCAGAATAGAGACACATTTCAAAAGTAATGCAATAAGTGAGATCAAGGTTATTTTACTGGCATAACAGGTATCAATTACTAGTTACATTTAAATAATAACCTTTAAAATAACATTTCTAGAAGTGTTGTCGAAGGCTTTCAAAGCCGGAATCACTGGGTTGCTGTGAGTTTTCCAGGCTGTATGTTCTAGAAGCATTCTCTCCTGACATTTTGCCCACATCTATGGCAGGTATCCTCAGAGGTTGTCCCCGAATGAAAGCCTTCACTTGGATGATGTGTAGTATGGTGTTTGTGGAGCACATTGGCAGGGTTCTTGGTCATGTTCATGGTATTTGCTATAACCTGCAATGTCATTGGAGGGAGGGACATTGGTGTCTCCTGAACAATGGGAGTTATAGCTGCTTGTGGAGGCAGGAGCCTGTCTGTTTAAGTGGACGCCCCTGCCACATACACACATGCAGATAGAGATAGAGATAGATAGATAGATAGATAGAGAATAATAATAGCAATAATCATATTTTGAGTCAACAAGTTAAAATCCCATTATTCTTAATCTCTCATATAGCCAAACTTTGTTTATCCCTTTCTATAGAAATGATAGCCTGAAGAAATGATTTTTTGTATATAATATTTTAATAATCTTGTTCATGAAACAAACTTTATGTACATTGTACATTATACCATTAGAAAGATGAGATGTCACTACTTCAGCCACAGCTGTGGACATTTGTGGATTTTACAGTGTTTCTTCGGACTTCAGAATTACAGATAAGGGATGCTCATCCTGTAGTAGAAAGAGTGACAGGAACAAATCCATTTTAAAAAAGAGTCATTTTCTATGCTGCAGAGGACTTTAGTTAACTCAATCTTTTCTACTAATTGGTTTCCAGGACTAGAAATTTCCATCTTCCCTAACTATTTCCCTTATTGACTGGGGTTGAAAGGAGTAGTAATCCCATAACATTTGGGAAATGCAGTGATAGGAAAAAGTGCCTAATAGAAACAGTGGCTGCCTGTCTATCTGTTCTAAGATAGTGATCAAGTTCCAATGTTATAATTCTTGGTAGCAGAGCTTTGTTGTTCAGCACCTTCAAGTTGGCTCTGACTTATGACAATGGGATGTTCTTGGCAAGATCTACTCAGAGGAGGTTTTCCATTGCCTTCTTGTGATGTTGTTGTGATTTGGCCAAGGTCACATACTGAGTTTCCCTTGGCTTAGTGGGATTTTTAACCCTGAATTGCCATAATCCTTATCCTTATTGAGTACTTATTATTATTGAGTAATCCTTATTGAGTACTTATCCAGTACTCAAATCACTGAACAAAATAACAAAGAGGAAGTGGAACAGAAATGAAATCCAACCTTTCTCTGTGCTTAGGCTATAGTAAGCCCCCATATCTACAGGACCAGTAAAAGTGGTTTCATTCATCCATGTCTGATGAAATATATCCTCTCCAAGCATTTTCTAGCTCCTCCAGTATGACTTTATTATAGTATTCTTGGGTCAGGAATCCTTCATTTCAATAGGTTTTGGTTATGTTTATTCATATGAGGTCCAGGAGCTTACCCCTCACAGATATGGGGGTTGCACTGTATATTGGAAATTTTCTCTAAGAACAGTGGGTTTAAGAACCTTAATACTAACCTGAAAGAAAGAGTAATACAAAGCATGTAGCTGTATGACTGTTAAAGAAGAAAAGAGGGACTTCTAGGAAAATGAACAAGGTAAGAAAAAGTCAGGGCATCTACTGTGAAATACCAAGGTGTCAGAGCTCCAAAAGAACATTGTGTGTATGTAAATTTCATTTAAACACTACCAATACACAAATCTCACATTAACATATTCTGCATGGGGAAGATGATCTATTGACCTAAGGCATCTAATACTGCAGTGATACTATTGCAACTTTTAATGCAGAGCTTAGAAATGTTGCTTTTTGGACTACAACTCCTAGGATTCTTCACCAATGCAGGCCAGGAGTCTTGAAACTACAGACTGAAAGGCAATGCCTCCAAACCATGATCTGGTTCCCTTCCTTAAATCATAACCTGGTGCTGACCTAGCTGATTGGACTACAGCACCTATTCTGTCTGGGGATTTTGGGACTTCTAGTCCAGCACAACTGGAGATCACTAGATCGGAGAAGGGTGCCCTAGGTAGTCAGCAAAGCCGTCCTGGTTCTGATCGGAGGCTGCCAAGCTGACATGTGCACTGGCTGATAATAGCACAATCTGACAATTTAATTGCACGTTTGGCACTTGGCAGCCCCCGGAGAGACCCTGAGGACAACCCTCTGCTTTCCAGCTGGTATCCCTGTCCATCAGGGTCATTGTTGCAAGAAGCCGATGATGCTTCATTAAGCGGTGCGTGTGCATAAGAGGAGAAAGGTAGTGGGAAGCACCAGGGCTTGGCAGCCTTCCCATGGGCTGAATTCCTGAAGGATTAATAGACTGGGCAGGCTTGGAAGGAAGAGATAGTTTCCAGCATGTGGGTTTGAGAAACACAAGAAGCCTCGTACATTTACAAAGTCACTTCTTGCTTTCATCTGGAAGGAGAGAAACTTTAGAAGGAAGACACAAGTAGGATGGTACAGCCACATGGGTTCAGGCTCAAAAACCAGGATCTGTCTCAGTTTTATCGGAGGCATCCAAATAATGTATCCGATAAAACCGAATTAATTAAACACCTGGTAAGATCCAGATCTTAGATGAAATCTGGGTCTTACCAGGTGTGGACCCTATATGAATTGGAGGAGATCATGTTACATGATCCTTGGGCTCAAGCCACACAGCCTCTCAGTTTTTTTGGGTTTCAGGAGCCTGAAAAGCTGAGAGGCCACCCACCCACTCCGCCCAAACCCCAAAATAACCCCTAAAAAGTAGAAAACTCTACTGGTGCCAGGAAATGACGTGCCAGGAGACTGGGGGGAGGGATTTTCCTCCTCCCTCCTTTGGTCTCCTGGTGTGTCATCTCATTGTGCAAGGAGGGTGAGAGGAGGAACATAATGGTAGCCAGGAAAGTTTTTTTAAAAACTTTTTAGGAGTTATTTTGGGGCTTCAGGTTAGCTGCATGTCACCCTGACTGTTATCGGGATGGCATGTTGCCATCCTCCCCAAGAAAGCCTGCGTTTTGGAGGGGTTGTGGGGACTCAACGTGGCCAGAAGCAGGTTTTTAAAAACCACTTTGGCGCAGCTTTAAGTCTTGTCTGGAAGTGCCCACATAGTGCTGATTCCTCAAAAGTGACTGAGCCCAGGATTCCATAGCATTCAGCTATGGTAGTTGAGGTGCTGTCAAACTGCATTAATTCTATAGTACAGATGCACCCCTAGGGAGCCCAATGACACCAGAGGGTATGGCTATGCCTTAAGGTCAATGTATTGGCCACAGACTCAGTGTGGTCTGTCCATGGAAGACTCTGTGAAGGAATCTGGCCCTTCCCTATGCTAGTTCCCTGTTCCTGCTATGTAACATTGTTGAAATTCTGATGATCCCATATACTGTATATACTCATGTATAAGTAAACCCCATGTATATGCTGACAACAGGTTTTGGGGCTAGAATTATGCATTTTGATATGACCCGTGAATAAATTGAGGGTCATTCTGTTGCGGTTCTATTCTGTTCCTAGTTTGAAAGTGTTATTCCTGTTTAATTGTGTGGTACTTTGAAAGTAGTTGTTATATTCCAGAAACTTTGTTTTTGTGGCTGCCACAAACTATGTTGAATTGGTTGAGACCTGATTAGATATTCATTGAAAAACTATAGCAAAATGTGCTGCAAAATGTAACATAAAAACTAACTTTTTTGTAGTTTAATAAACTTTTTTTCATGCTTTTATGATTGAACCAATTAGGAAATGATGTTTACAGCACAGGAGCAAAAACTGTGTTACATAGTGTAATCAAAATCAAATGATTGATATCCCCCTGGTATACACTGTAAAATTGGGAAAGGACATCAGAGGGTCCAATGGAAGGAATGGTAGAACAGAACATGCCTCCCAGCTTCTAATGTCTTCACATCATAACAACCTCACTATTAATAATAATATGTCCCATCTGTAGGAAAGTTAATGTCCATAAGATTGCTTCTCCTGTATGCAAAAGAGTATTTTGTGTTCAGGGAAACAGCCAATGTCCAGTAGCTTGGGCCGAGCATGCCGAGATGTGTGTTGGATCAGACCCGGGTGTGCACACCTTCAAAGCAGTTGGTCTGCGTGGCCGTCTTTCCTAGCACCGGTGGCAGGACTGATCCAAGCTGACAGCCCTAGCCATCTGCTGAGCAGGTGTGTGTGCAGCGCTCTCCTCATGCCCTGAGAAGACACATGCCGCTCACAGATGAATCCCATGCAAGGCACTTGGTGGCTGCTGTTCAGCCCTAGGACTCCCCGCTGAGAGAAGATGGGTTGGCTCCCTCTCTGTATGCCCTTCCCTTGGCCGGCCAGAATGGTTTTATTCAGACAGACCTTTGGCATGCAGGGCGGTTTGTGGATGAAGGGGTTGCAACTGCTCAGGAGCTGGCACTGTGCTTGATTTAGCTTGAAATCAAGATTTTGTCATTAACCTGTTTTTTATTACACTATGTAACACATTTTTTTAAATAAAAAAATCTGTTTCTGTTTGAACATGTTATTTTCTCTTTTAATTGTGCATGATTTATTTGAACGTAGTTGTTATATTCCAATATTTGGTAGCCACAAACTATGTTGAATTGCTTGAGACTCGATGAGATGTTCCTTGAAAGACTATAGCAACATGTGCTGCAGGATGTTCCAATGGTCAGTCTGGCTTGGTTTTGGAAACACAGATAAAGAGACATTCTTCATAACCTGTGTTTGGTGAAATGAAGCACAACCTCTGAGGATGCCTGCCATAGATGTGGGTGAAACATCAGGAGAGAATGCTTCTGGAACATGGCCATACAGCCCGGAAAACACACAACAACCCCAAAGCTGGGTTTATTCACTTGGGATTTTTGTTTCTTACAAATTGCAACATCAGTGCCATGCCAGGGGGTAAACCTTTCTTGGGCCTCATCTACACAGATATATAGTGTATACAGGGAGCAGGCGCCCTGAATGCTGCTCCAATGAGCAATCTGGCTGCCGCCTGTTTGACTACTTGAAGCTTCTGAACAGTCTTCAAAGGTAACCCCATGTAGAGCACATTGCAGTAGTCTATTCTAGATGTAACAAGAGCATGGACCACTGTGGCCAAGTCTGGCTTCTATTATAAGAGTTTACACTGACCACATAATGCAAACTAAAGATAGGGCCTTGTTTGATGAAATGAAGTTTAGGATTGGAAAAAATGTAACTCAACCTCTTGAAACAGAAATCCCAAAACATCGAGTGTGAAATCGAAAATGGATGTATAACTAACTTGATCTCTCTTCCACTTTCTCCCTGTCCTTGGGCTTTATGGCACCCCATCTCCTTCCCTGCCCCCAATATGGAAACCCTAAAAGAGCTTTATTCTTCCTAAATGATCATTCAATTGCCCGCAGACCATATCTTTGGGTGGATTTATTGCCCACTCTTTGAGGGATGTTACAGAACCCCTCCCCTAACAAATGCATTTTGCATATTAACCATGTAACTCTTGTTCCTGTCTGCTCAGTTTGGAAAATGGTTTGAATGCTTTTATAAAGAAAAAAATGGCTAATAAAATTGGCTGCAGCACCATTGCTTTGCAATTCTTATGAACGGCAAAGTGCTACTTACAGTCATTGATGTTAAAAGCTATTTCTAAATTATGGTGCCATTTATTATCTCTAGCGTCCAAAGTAAGTTTAAATGATGCTGATAATTCATGTTTTACCAAATTTCCTTTCCCCCCCGAGGATACCTCTGATTAACTTATGCACATTTAAGCGCTTTTTAAATTCTTCTTTTATTGCCATTATGCTCTGAGAATCTCAGCGATTCTCAAAAATGGGTAATAAACTTGAGATAAAATGCTACAGTTTTAGATCAATGCTGACATATTGCTCGCGTGATTTCTTCCGAGCTAAAGTGATGATGCTTCATATTTACAGAATATATACTAGGTTATTACTGCAGGATTACCATTTTGTTCTAAGATGAAATGAGTAATTTACCAATTTATTAAACAGTTACATTTAAGTATTGCTTAGGACATTACTACAGCAATCTGTTTACTTAGCATGAGGAGTTATCATTTAACAAAAAGCCAGTTTCCTTAGGTAAAATTTGCAATCATCATGCCCTCCATTAGGAGAATGATTTTTCTGCAAGCCTAATTGCTTGGAAATGAGTTTTTTCTTATTTACTGCGCTAAATTCTGCTAAGCCAGCTAAAAAATGTTGCCCTAGCATGAAGTGCTGCAAAAATTAATAATACATACCGAAGGCAGTTTTAATTAGTATAATACCAAGCGTTAATAAAAGATTTATAGGATTAAGGATGTAATCCAGTGCATGCTTACTTGGGCGGAAACGTCACTGAACTCGGTGGGATGTGTTTCCAAATCAAGCTGTGCAGGATTGGGCTGCGAGGCTACTGCAATGTCTTTTGGGAAAAACCAGGGCTCTGTAGCGTTTAGCATGTAAGAATGAGACTTTGTAGATCCAGGTTCAAGTCCCCAATAAGCCACAAAACTCAATGGATGACATTGGTTTCATCATCATCTCAGCCCAATCTGCCTTCCTAGATTGGTATGAACATAAAGTGAAGAACAAGAGATCAGCTTATGTCATTTGGAGTTCATTGATGGATAGATTAGAGAGAAAGGCAACACACAAATAGATAAAATACTTTGCAATATATTCTGTCAAAACTACTAGTATCCTTTTCCCATTGACTGTTCTGCTTGAGGCTAATGAGAATCACAGTTTAACAACATCTGGAGGGCCGTCTGATTTTCATCTTGGCTCTATGTGTTATTAGTTTTAGTTGGTCTTCTGATTTTGCTGATAGTAGGCAGGGAAATGTATATGTGTGTATGTGTGTGTATACACAGTAGAGTCTCACTTATCCAAGCTAAATGGGCCGGCAGAACCTTGGATAAGCGAATATCTTGGATAATAAGGAGGGATTAAAGAAAAAGCCTATTACACATTAAATTAGGTTATGATTTTACAAATTAAGCACCAAAACATCATGTTATACAACAAATTTGACAGAAAAAGTAGTTCAATATGCAGTAATGTTATGTTGTAATTACTGTATTTGCGAATTTAGCACCAAAATATCATGATACATTGAAAACATTGACTACAAAAATGGCTTGGATAATCCAGAACCTTGGATAAGTGAGGCTCTACTGTATATATATATATATTGCAGTTGACTATCTTATTTGTGTAATTTGTGTTTGAATTCAGATGCAATATCACTGGAGAACTGGTAAAAAGTAAAAAAGAAAATGACACAATCCTTACATTTCCACTGAATTCTAACAATCTATGAGTTCATTTCACTCAGATTGAAGCCTTGTCATCTACTGCAAGGGCTTACAGATCAATGTGTTTTTCTTTTAAATCAATCACACTAAAGCCCACAAGCGTCAAAGTGAATGTCTTGATCCCTTCTAGATCACACAATAGGTCTGATCTGCAGCAATGAGACGCAAGAGCAAACCAAAAAAGACTATTTTTTGTTTCATCATCCCATTCATTTTCATTATAGAGCTCTTCATTCATTTCATCATTTATTCATATGAATTGCATTAGATTTGTTATTCATTTGCTTAACAGTCATTTGTTTTCTAGCTCACGTTTATGTTCTTTAAAAATGTGTGTTGCCTTTGCTCATTTCTAGCAATAATCATGTGACTTACCCACAATACCAAAGAAATCTTCACGGCATGGTGGGAGAAAACGGTAGACGGCCCTCTGGCCCCTTCGGCTAATGCTTTTATGCGAAGGGATCTTGGAGCGCCTTAGAGACTAACTGAGAGAACAAAGATGGCAGCATAAGTTTTGGAGAGGCTACGAAATCTCATGCTACCGTTTTTGTTCTCTCAATAAGTCTCTAAGGTGCAACAAAATCCCTTCACATGAAGACATTACAGACTTCTACTTGTGGTAACCCTATGATCAAGAGATCTTCAGGAGGCCTTGGTCATCAATAGGTCTTGCAACTCAGGGCTGTGGTTTCCTTGTTTGAATCAATCCAGTTGTAACACAACCATCTTTTCTTATGGCTTTACACTTTATCGAGCATCATCTCCCCCCACCCACAGCATAAGTCATGTTGTGTTGTGGTATATTTAAAACACAATGGCTTTACTGGATTGCTGTGAGTTTTCCGGGCTGTATGGCCATGTTCCAGAAGCATTTTTTCTTGATGTTTTGCCCACATCTATGGCAGGCGTCCTCAGAGGTTGTGAGGTTGTGGCCATACAGCCTGGAAAACTCACAGCAACCTAGTGATTCTAGTCATGAAAACCTTTGACAACACAATGGTTTTAGTTTAGCAGTTTTGATAGTTTAGGCTTGTTTTACTTTTGGACCCATTTAAAAAATATTTTGGCAGCCCATAGTATCCATAGAGCACTCCTTCAGCACCATAATTCAGTTGATGACATCCAAATATATTTCTCCATGCTTTCAAAGACAGCTTCAACTAAGGATAGTGTGTCTCCTCTGAATGAATGCCCAAAGGAGGTAGTAGGCTGGATGAGAAAAAACAAATTTAAACCGAATCCAGACAAAACAGAGGTGCTTGGGGATGGAGGTGTGTCAACCAGTTCTGGATGGGGTTACACTCCCCCGAAAGACTGTGTCTGCAGCTTGGGAGTACTCCTAGATCCGTCTTTCCAAATATCAGCCCAGGCCGACATGACCATCAGGAGTGTTTACTACCAACTTCGGCTGATACACCAGCTATGGCCCTTCTTAGATTTGGAGGACCTCAAGATGTTTGTGCACATGCTAGCATCCATAAGGTTGGACTTGTGCTTTACATTGCTATGTGCTTTTCATTGGGCTACCATTTGGAAACTTTGGTTCAAAATATGGCAGACGGATTGGTTACAGGCATATTCAAGAGTAAGCATATTACATCCATACTAAAGTCACTCCACTGGCTGTCAGTTAGTTTCCGGGCAAGGTACAAGGTGTCAGGTTTTGATCTTTAAATCCCTACAAAGTGTGGGTCCAGGTTACCTACAAGATCGCCTTCTCCCATACAATCCACCTTGAACACTTAGGTCCTCTAGAGAGCGTCTATTCCAATCAGCCAGAACCCGACTGGTGACCATCACCCAGAGGACCTTTTCATTGGCTGCCCCAAGACTGTGGAACAACCTATTGGAAGAGCTTTGGCAGCTAAATGAGCTGTTGGAATTTAAAATACATCGGAATAACTATCTCTTCCGGGAGGCCTACCCAGCCAGTTTCAAGTTGTGAATTTTAACCTGCATTTCATCAGTAGATTTTAACTTGTATTTTAACTCTGTGAATCTTGTACTGTGTCTTTTAATAGTGTTTTATCTCTTGTTTGAATGATGTTGTATCCTGCCTTGAGCTTCAGGGAAAGGTGGGTAATAAATTCATCATCATCATCATCATCATCATCATCATCATCATCATCATTCCTAATTCATTGTGCAGGAATTACGATGATTTTCTCTGGGTGAGGGTGAGGCAAGGATGAGGTGAGTTCATATTCTGGGAAATGTCCAAGGAATAGAAAGGTTACTTTTTAGGGTGATTAGAAATGATCATGTAGCTGGCTATATTTTCCAATGGAGCCACGAATACAATTCATATATTATATAATTCATATTTGTATGTGTGTTCTGATTTCTCAATAACAGTCAGAGACCAAAATCTCAATTCTCCACCTCACAGAACTTACCAGCTGTCCACACTGTTTGGATCTGTGTCATTCGCAACACATTGGCAGCTCTGGTTTTGTGGGCATGGATCTGTTGCTAGCTCTCTTTCCTCTGTGATTTGTGATAATGAGATGAGTGAAAAATACCTCTTGACTTTGCCTCCATTTTGATAAGAGATTTTATTGTTTTCTGCAGATAGTAAATAATGGATAGGAAAGCCTCTCTCGGTAATTAAAATGGATGCCCCTTCCTTGACACGGTTGATAGCTCTCCCAGTAACAAGAAGCCTAAAACACATGGAAAGCAGGATGCTGGCCGTTTATCTTTGGATAAGCTGTTGTGCTGCATACTGAATTGGTGGCATAAGTAAACATAAATAGGACAAGTTTTTCTTCCTGGTGTTTGGGACAGCAACAGGCCCTATCATACTTCTAGCATTGTTCTAGCACTGTTTTCCACAACCTGCCATGACAACATTATATGGAATCTTGGAATTTGTAGCGTAGGGAGGGGCATTTAGAATCCTTGGTCAGAATGGCACAGAATGTTGCCATGGCAATTAAAGTGGAATGTGTTGCGTGATAGGGCCCTTAGGACTTTATCACACAAGGCATGCAATCTGGTATTTCAGCTGTATTGTTATCTTTGGTGATGGCTCACCAAATCTGTGTGCATCCACTGCTGGTCTGCGTTCTCCCAATAATTCCCCTGTTCCTAGCTATTAACAGGTAAAACTTATCAATAGCTCCAATCCTGCCATGCTCCTGTCACCTATATTGGTGCAATGAGCCCCTTCCATTTCTGTGCTACCACATAAAGTGGTGTCAGGAGGAGGATTCTCCTCCTCTCTCCCTTGCTATTTCCAAGCTGACCTTTTCACATTTATTTAATATACTAGCTTGGGTACCCGGCATTGCCCGGGTTATTTGAAAAAGTCAATTTTTAATTGTACAAAATGCATAAGGTTGTGGGTGAACTACAACACACATCATGCCAAGTTAACCCTGAAGAACTTTATCAGTACTGTATTTAAAGTTTGTTATGTTGGGCAAGATTGCTCTAGATGCATCATTGGTGGAGTTGAGTGTGCTCTCTGGCTGCAGGGTAAACCACAGCTCCCACTAAGGTGAGTCAGTACCCTCAAACCCTTCCAGTAGGTTGAGTTAGTCCTGGAGGTTCTGTATGCCAAGTTTGGTCCAGGTACATCATAGGTGGAGGTCACAGTTTGTCTGGTTGTGGGTGAACTACAACTCCCAGAAAGGCAGGTCAGTTCACCCCAAACCCCTCCAATAATCAAATTTTGGCATATCAGGTATGTGTGTCAAGTTTGGTCCAGATCCATTGGTGTTTGTGTTCACAGTGATCTCTGGATGTAGGTGAATTACAACTCCCACAAATCAAGGTGAATTTTCCCTAAAGACCTCCAGTATTTATTTATTTTTACTCGTCATGGGAGCTCTGTGTGCCAAGTTTAGTCCAATTCCATCTTTGGTGGAGTTCAGAGTGCTCATTGATTGCAGGTGAACTATAAATTTCAGTACATACAACTCCAAAATGTCCAGGCCAGGCCTGAGAATTTGGGGGGGGGGGGAGGGCTGAAGCCCCCTCAAGGCCCCCCCCCCCCCCGGCTACATGCCTGGTCCAGGCTAATTCCCCTCAAAACCCATCTGTGCTCAAATTTGGGCATATCAAGTATGCATGCCAAGTTTGGTCCAGATCCATCAGTGTTTGGGCTCTTAGTGCGCTCTGGATGTAGGTGAACTACAACTCCTATAAGTCCCTCCAGAGACCTCCAGTATTTTTTGTTGGTCATGGGAATTCTGTGTGCCAAGTTAGTTCCAGGTCCATTGTTGGTGGAGTTCAGAGTGCACTTGGATTGCAGGTGAACTATATATCCCAGTACCTACAACTCCTATAAATCATGGTGAATTCTCCCCAAACCTCTCTATTATGTTCAGTTGCTGATCAATTCTTCTATTTGCTGTGTGGCATAGAAAAGAATAGGAAAGGGTTAAGGGAGAGGCAGTGGATGGGATCATGCAAATTCCACAGCAATGGAGAGAGTAAGAAGCACTGGGATGTTTGTGGTGGAGGAAACACATAAAATCTAGGATGGAATTGCTCCTATATGAAAGCCTTCACTTGGGGCAGCATGGTGTTTGTGGAGGACATTGGTGGGGCTCTTGTACATGTTCATGGCACTCACTATAACCTGCAATGTCATTGGAGGGAGGGCCATTGGTGTCTCCTGGGTAGTGGGAACTATAGCTGTTTGTGGAGGCGGGAGCTTGTCTGTGTAAGTGGACATCCTGCCACACACACACACACACACACATTTTCACTTTAATTTTGTGTATAGATTAATTATTTGTCTTTTTTATTTTTCAATGCAAGAACTACACAATCGAAATAAAAATGAAAGTATTAAGAACAGCAGTAGTGCAGAAAGATGGAGTCACGGGAAGGTGGGTACCATTAATTGGCAAATCAGCACAATTGCACTAATGAAGTGAGTTGTGATAAGAAAGTACTCAAATCAGTATGCATTCACTATCAATGATAATGTGACTCTAGAGAAATAGTGGGAAACTAAGGGGTTGATTAAACCCTTTGTTTCCATTGTGTCTATGGCCTTGATGCCTTTGCTGACAGGGAAATTCAGTGTGACCTGTTTCTCAGTGAATAGGATTGGGGAAGGCAAGATGGGCTTCCTGATTCTCCTAAAGCAGGGAATAAAGTATGCTGAACCTCTCCAGATACTATACTTGTAAAATATTCCAAGTTTGATGCCTTTTGTTTGATTTTGTGTCAAATATGATGGATCTGAGAGCCGGCATTGGACTACGACTCTGGACACCAAGGTCCGATTCCCTGCTCAGTCAAGAAAACCCACGGGGTGACCTTTGGTGAGTCACATTCTCAGCCCCAGAAAGCCCTGTGATAGGGTCACTCCCAACTTTGCCATAAGTTGGAAATGAAGGCAACAACAACAACAAAAGTTGGCTGTCAGATTGAGGTGGTTGGGTGGATGCTACTTTTAAGGCAAGTGTGAAGAAGTGTATAATTATATTTTGTTTATAGATGATATGTGTATTTGATTTTGTTTAAACAGCCAGGTTTGGCTAAGTTAAAATGGTGAGTATTTGAATTGACATTATGTATGGGGGAAGGTAGCCATCTTAGAGTGCTAGAGCAGGTTACCATAGCAACAGGGGCGGAGCCAACCGCCGCCTGGAAAGGAAAAGGGGGAATATTTTAAAAACCCAGCAGTTGGTGATTCTTTAGTCACAGAGAAGGATCTGATTCTTGTGTGGAGAATCAGGCTGGCTTGAATAGAGAGATTTGAGTCAGGTTTAGGTTGGACCAGACTAGGCAAGTTAGGTGATTTGTCTAGGGTCTTTTATAGAGCCTGTGGATTAGGGAGAATTAATCCCAGGGGATCCAGTAGGATCAGGGTTTAGTGTAACTTAAAGAAAGAAGTATTTTTGAAAGTTTAACCACCTTATAACCGTTTGTAACCATTAAGCGAAGTGCCTTTACTAAGTTATCTGAAACCATCAAGCTCTGTACCTGCAATAAACATGTTTTGATTTTATTCAAATCAAGCCTCTGTCATACTCTTATATTAAGTTAAGTAACATCAACACCTGAAGTGGAACAAATAGAGAAAGCTTATAAGAACCAGTACCATCTGCCTGACGTCTCCATTGGTGGCAGCGAAGAAGATAATCAAACAAATCATTAATTAACATCATCTCTCATAAAACATCTGTATTAAGTGGTGGTATCTATGTGTGTGTGTGTGGGATCAAAAAGGGTTCCATCTCTGACACACATTCCTGTCAGACACCTCACCTCTATACATATTAGTGGCAAAGCTGAGGGGATTCTAAAAGGGATTCCATCCTCTGCCACATAAGCTCCCCACATAAATTGGTGGCAGCGGTGGGATTCAAAGGGGGATTCCATCCTCTGCCACATCAAGTCTCTACATTAATTGGTGGCAGCGGTGGGATTCAAAGGGGGATTCCATCCTCTGCCACATCAAGTCTCTACAGCAAGGGACAGGCACTTTGTAGCCCTCCTTTGTAAATGGACTCCAGCTTCAGTCAGAATTAGATATGATGCTTGTATTTTGAAGCAGATATGCAATGAGTTACAACGTACATGGGGCAAGCATATGGAAAGTGTGTATACATTGCCTTGGGTAATGTACACACTAATATAAATTTGTGGTTGCCCACGTAAGCACTGTTTGAAACTTTAAACATTCTGGAAAGCAAAGAACAGGCAAATAAAACAGTCACCTGCCATCCATTCAAAGTGATCCCTGAGTGTTACACCCCAAGGATATGGGAGCACCCTGAAAACCAAACAGGAGCCAGTATCACACGCAAGCAGTTTATTAAGGTATATATATATATATCTATGTGCAGTTAGCATCAGGAGCGGCCCTAGTTTTTTTCAGTATGTTCGCAAACCTAGGTCCGCCCCCCCCCCCCCAACTTACCGGCAGCGGTGGTGGTGGCAATGGCAGCAGCCGTGTTGCTCACCGTGGAACAAGGAAGTACTTGCTATTCTCGTGAGATTTTGCGAGATTTCGTGAGATTTCTGCGAGATTTCGTGAATCTCATGAAATCTTGCGAGAATAGGAAGGACTTCCTTGTTCCGCGGCAAGCGACCCAATGGTCGCCGCCACCGCCACCACCGCTTCGAGAGCGCCTCCATTAGGAACTAGCCCTGGTTAGCATAAAAAGTCAGTATAAGAAATAGTCTTTAAGGTAGAGTCTTTATCAGTTCAAAACAAGATCAGCAATGTTCCATTTGTAATCCACCAGTGAAACCTGCTAGTTCCACCAAGAAACCAAAGTTAGTCCAATAACCAGGAACAGGAACAAAACGCTGCAAATCTGCAAACTGTAATCCACTCAGAGAGTCTCGTTCCAAGACCAGGAATAACACAATAAAAGAGGCAAGGTCCACACAAGAGTCACTGGTGCAGCATGGCTCGGCTGGAAAAGACTTTACTCAGGAACAACGATAGCAAGGCAAACAAGGCAAGGTCTACTCGGAAGTTACGGGTGCGGTGCGATTTGCCTGGAACAGATACAAAGCTGGAAACACAAGGCTAGGAGCTAGATACTGGAACTTCTTCCAAGGAAAGTAAAGTTGACACCGCAAAGAGGAACACAAAGAGGAACACCTTTAAGGAGATCCCACGGTTGCAAGATTAAGGGAGTACAGGACCCACAAAACTTCTCATGGGAAAGTTAGCCATTATCAAGTCTGAGAGATAACCTTTTACTTCTTCTCACACCCTCTCTCCTGCTCCTATCTCTTGTAAAAGCCTCCCTCCGATTAAAAGGCCCATCGCCCAAATCAACACCATCTGGTGTAGACAAGATTGACGAGGCCTCAGAATGCTCTCCAATTAGCAGATCCTCTGGCGCAGCAACATCTGGCGGCTGCAAGGCCAAGGGGCCTCGTTCTCGGTATGGAATGTCTCCTAAATCCATAGTATAATCTGTTTCCAAATCCATCTCCTGATGAACTATAGGCCATGATGGCTGAGATATAACACTGAGTTTAACTGGATCCTTAAAGTAGTTTAGGAGGGTAGGATGCATTTCTACAGAGTGACACATAGTTGTGTGCTACCCCTGATGGAAGGCCAATTATTTTGGGGTGACTTGGTCAAGAAAAGTCTAGAGGTATTAGATTTACGAAAGACTTGCTCCAGCTGAGGATTAAAATATGGAACAACACAGTTGTCTGAGTTTTTAGATTCTCCTTGGGTGCTTGATTATGGGAGTTGCAATACAGGTTCCCTGCATTCATCACTGCACATGAGGCACAGAATAATCTGAGGTCGAACTGGATGGTCTAATCACTGCCTAGAAATTTTGTTATAATATGTTTATTGTGGGTTTTTTTGTCTTCAAGTTATTTTTGATTTACGATGACCCTAAGATAAACCTATCATAGGGTTTTCTTGCCAAGGTTTGCTTTCACCTTCCTCTGTGGCTGAGAGAGTGTGGTTTGCCCAAGGCCACCCACTGGATTTTGATGACTGAGAGGGGACTTTGAACCCTGGTCCGATGCTCAAACTACTACACTACGCTGCCCCTCTTTGGAGTGCTACTGCTTTAGAATTGTGGCTACAGTTCCAAACAGAATGACTGGAAGTAATCCTCGTTTAATATCTGTAAGTAAACATGTACAGCAATGTGCCGTAAATTTTATCTAGCATTAAGTGGCAGGGCTTGGAGGCATTTCGGAGGGTTTATATTTGTAAACAAGACACTCATAGTCATTTCCAGTTTGATCTTGGAAGATGTATCGGTCTCTGTCTCTATCTCTCTCTCCCCCGCCCCTTTTTCCATTTTTTCTCAAGACCCCTGTGAGGTCTGAAGAGCAAATGAGTGTTAGAGGTGAACAATCTGTTGAGTTCAACAAGAATTCTATCTAACACAAGATAGCAGAAATCAATTTTTATGTATTTTTGACTGCTCTTAGGAATAGCCTGTAGAGATGACTACCCCACTGTGCCAGCTTGTTGGATATTTTCTTTTGTTCTTTGTGATCCACAGGTTATAACAATGTCATAGTGTATTTTTGATACTGCCAGGCTGGGAATGGCAATTTCAAGATCTCTAGCCATGTTTTCAGCTTCATCACATAACACTTGCCAGTTGCTTTTAGATGAACTCATTCTTGACAAACACTAACGTGTTTGTGTCAGTTTCAGGGCACTCTATAAACTGAGGTTTTTCTGTCATAGATTTTCTAAACACTGCTGAGAAACTTGTCTTCCCCTTAAACCAAACCATGCTTTTTCAAAGGGCCCTTGCAGATATTCCTCTAGAAGTTTGTGTTTCTATAATTGCATGTCATTACTTGACGTGGGATCTGATGGACTTCTTGTGGAACCAGAGTTTTTTACATAGGCCCTGTAAGAGAATGACCATAATTTTATACTTGATATGAGGCTAGGAATGTGATGGTCTGAGTTCAGATCCTTTATTGGTGACTTTATTGGTATTGAGAGTGTGTTCTTTAAACTTCAGACTACAAGCCAGAGCAGATTTACTACCCCAATCTCATAGAAACCACCATGTGCCACTGAGTGACGTTGACTCAGTGGCACATGGTGGTTTCTATGAGATTGGGGTAGTAAATCTGCTCTGGCTTGTAGTCTGAAGTTTAAAGAACACACTCTCAATACCATGGAAAACTCATTTTAAGTGTGGACAGGAACCCAGAACATATTCACCTCCCCATTGATATAAAAGCCACAATGGACTTGACTCAGTCACTCCCTCTCAGGCTAATAAACATAGTTCTGAGCACCTGAATAGGATTATAATAGTTGTGAGAAGAACAATTGGCAAAGGGTGCAAGGAAAGGAAGGGGAAACATACACACCTTGAACTCTTTAGAGGAAAGGTTGGATCCAACAAGAAAACATCACAGTAACTTTGATTTTGGTTCTTACTGTGTGTTAACACATACAGACCGTGCTGCTCGTATCTTGCTAGTGGTGTTATCGAGCCCCCCCAAAAGTCGTAGTTCATCAAGAAATTGCAAGCAAATACATGATTTTCCCCCTTTTACTAAAAATCTTTTACAAAGGCTTGGAGTTGTGAAATTCCAAAGCATTGCAGGATCTGGAATGGACCCAGCAGCAGCTGTACCCTACAAACTTTAGCAATTCTAAACCCTTTAATAAAATGTATCCATTTAATTATTTTGTATAACTTTTGTCTTTGGGATACTATGTCAATTCCGTACATGAAGTGTATAAACTATTTCTAGCATATATATATCAAAATGTGACTTGAAGGCAGCCACCCTTCCATGACCTGGTTTGCATAATCCCTTGGGAAAGGGGACCGTGGCCAAGGCCCCTCCTACCATTTCCCAAGCCAGATAACTATCGGAACCATTGTGTATATATAGATAGATGATCCTCTTTACTAACAAAATAAGCTCCGGATGTTTGTCTATTTAACCTAAGGTTGAGAGTCTGCCACACCCATGGAAGAGGGGGCTTGATAGATGCAGGTCCATATAGTTTCAGTCCTTGTAGCCAAGCCCTTGATTGTCTGGAAACAACACCTTTGTCTTTTGGTTCTTGCAGCTTTGCCTCAAAAAGAACTGGACACCTGAATTAAATTTATCAACATATTCCCACCATTGTTTCCTCGTGGACTGTGCCAAGATGTGTGTCTGTAATGGACTGGTTCCTTGAACAGACCAATCTCCAGCTGTCATTCTTCCCACAATGGGAATCCCCGCCTGAAGGCTGTGACATCAAGGAAACTTCCAGTCAGTCCTGGTGCAGATCCTATCCTACCTCTTTTTCAGTCAATCAGGGGAGGAAGCAGGAATTCTGAATAGCTGTCAAAACTATGTAAGATGTCATGTATTTCTCCATATGGTTATGCTTGTACCCTTTGAAGCAAATTGCTTGTCCTTGCATCCTTTCTGGCAGAATTGTAATAAACTTCTGTGGCTTGTCTTCTCTGTCCTGGCCAATCTGGTTTAGCGTATGCTTACCGGGCACAGACCATTTAACCACAGCCCTAGCTGAGGGATACTGATATGAAACTTTGCAGCTTGAAGTAAGGGAAGAAGAGCAAGAAAAAAGTCTTTCTATTGGGCAGAGTGAGTCATATATAAAGAGTTCTGATGACAGTTGTAAGAAGAGAACAATAGTAAGGTGTTGAGAGATAGAGCTTTGTGTATTATGCAGACTGTGCTTTGTCTGATTCACTGGTCTGCTGCTGTCAGATCTGGTGAGATGGTCATCTACACTAACTAAAAGAAATCCACTGTAGTTTGGACATGTGGCATTTTGGCTATTTGCTTGCTAAGTGGTTGTTTGGGCCTTAATCCAGTTTTTTTTTAAAAAAACTTGCCTTTCCCCCTGCTCTTTTCCAGAAAATCCAGATTTGTGTGCATGTGGCTAGCCCTCTGAAGTGGCATCACATTGCTGTGAAGATGCAGAGAGAAGTTAGTTGGTGGGAGATGAATTAAGCCAAACAGTATCCTGATCTTTTCCATCAGGAACTGGCTCTTTCCTGCCTGATGTCTAGTTAGGAAAAAAATTGAGAAGGTGCATATGTATGGATACTTGTGTATCAGTATATCAGTATCAGTGCACTCCCACTTAACAGAAAATATCTATGTTTGCATGCATGATGGGGAGGAAAATGGCAAAAATAATGCAAAGGGCTGGTGATTGCTGACCACACCAACATTGAGGGAAATATGTGGCCAGTTATGGTGATCTCGCCATAATGTATATGCTATGTGTGGTATTAAGGGGTCACTGTAAAGTGTGAGGTTAATGCGAACCAGGAAAATGCAAACGTAGATGAATTTTTTTCATCATTGTTGACAAGCCCCTTTTCTCAGTGCTGAAGATTCAGCTTCCAGTCCCATCTGTACATGGAGCAGGGAGATTCCATTTTGTCTTTTTACATTTGAAAGCAAACAGTTGTTGGTTGTCATTGTCAGGAAGTGCAAAAAAAGAGAGAAGAAAACAGGGCATGTAATAGCTCCTGCTCTTTCTAACCAAAACAGTTCTTGTTAATCTTCCCTAATAGGAAAGAGATAAATTTTAGATGTGAAATCTAGGGGGGGAAAAGAAGGCAAGGCACTGTGCTATCATCTTGTTCAAAATGGCTTTGACAGCAGCTGTAAAAAGTCATCAATGTGATTCCATTTCTATACAACACATTTAGCACATGTTCCATTGCCAATGAAGTCTCCAGTTTGAATGGCAGCTTTGTTCAACCAATGCACGCACTGGCATGTGACTAGTATTCAATGATTGGATGCAGTGAAAAATAAATTAGTTGTAAGAAGTCAGGAATTCTGGTGAGGCAGGAGGGATTTATCAGGCTTAGACATAGCCATTTGCATGGATGTATCTATAAGTGTTGGGTTATCTAAGCAATCATGCATGCATTTTCAATGTGGGATGGTTTATGTAGTTAATTTTGTTTGTTGCTTAGTAACCCGAAGCCACCATTTTAGGGAAATGGGAAATGGGAGTATCCTTTCTGGGGACACATAGGAAGTGATGTACATATGCCTCTTCCTGTCTTCTTTCTCTTTGCTCCTGCCTGACCATGCCATGCCATACTGATGTTCCTGTTTGTTAAGAGATATGTAGTATCCTGAACTGGTTTTCTTTTGGAACTAAGATGTTTTTACCTGTATGACATCATCATACAAGATTGTGAGTAAACATATTTTGCTATTTTATTTTGAAGTCTCTGATGTTTATTGTATGCGCATGACTTTTTAAAGGGAAAGGGAGGCTGGCTATTTTGTTTTATTGTTTATTTCCTTTTTACCTCTGCTCACATAAACCCCTAGTCTTCTGCGTTTTTTTGCTACTCTGCACCAATATCTAAGCATATTGGTATCATAATCTTAACAGGTTATGAATACAGTAGAATCTCACTTATCCAACATAAACGGGCCGGCAGAACGTTGGATAAGCGAATATGTTGGATAATAAGGAGAGATTAAGGAAAAGCCTATTACACATCAAATTAGGTTATGATTTTACAAATTAAGCACCAAAACATCATGTAGTACAAGTTTGACAGAAAAAGTAGTTCAATACACAGTAATGCTATGTTGTAATTACTGTATTTATGAATTTAGCACCAAAATATCATGATGTATTGAAAACATTGACTACAAAAATGTGTTGGATAATCCAGAACGTTGGATAAGTGAGTGTTGGATATGTGAGACTCTACTGTATATATATTCCTATTAATAAGGCCCTATAGAAAATATGCAGCAGGCTACCTTTTTACATAAGGCACTTCTTTTCAGGTTATCATGAGTTGTCAGAAAGGGATATTGATTATTTTGGATTGTCTGAAATTTTGTCGGTGCAGAATTAAATACTCATGAGGAAGCAAGGATGGTTTGATTAGAGCCAGGCCCTCGGGTTGCCATCTAGGCTGGCACAGGTTGCCTGCCCTGGTTCTGCTCCATGTCCTTGTTATGGAAAGAGGAAGAGGGGAGAGCTAGTCCCAGACATTTTTCTGCCTGAGGTGAAGGGAAAGGTGCCCATCCCCAATTCAATTTTCCAATTTCATCTCCCCACTTCCTACTGTGCATTAGCTTCAACAAGCATTTAAAATGATGGCTGTTCTCTCTCGATTTGAGTTTCTGTCAGTACAAAAGGCTGAGAGGGCACCACCATTATCATGTTCCCCATTCTCCCTGAGACTAGTAAACATTTGGTGCTTAATTTGAAAACAAAACAAAACACTTATCTGCCTACATCGTTTTCCCCATTAGAATATCAGGAGTCTCCCAACAGTAGAAGAAACAAAGGCAGCCAAGTGGCCATCGTTCAGCAGAGCATGTGACCCTGCTTCTGCAATGCACATTTTACAAAAAGTTCACTGTTCATAGACTCATAAAATTGGAAGGGGCCTCAAAGCTAACCCTTTGCTCAGTGCAGGATCTTTGACTAAAGCAGTGGTTCTCAACCTGAGGTCCACAGATATTTTTGGCCTTCAACTCCCAGAAATCATAACAACTGGTAAACTGGCTGGGATTTCTGGGAGGTGTAGGCCAAAAACATCTGGGGACCCCAGGTTGAGAACCACTGGACTAAAGCATCCCAACAAGTAGGTGGCCAGCCTCTTTTTAAAGATGTCCAGAGACCCCCACCACCTTTCTGGCAATTGATTTCATTGCCAGGCTGTTCTTACTGTCAATAATTTCCTTCTGGTATTTACAGTAGAGTCTCATTTATCCAAGACTTGCTTATCCAATGTTCTGGATTATCCAACGCATTTTTGTAGTCAATGTTTTCAATACATCGTGATATTTTGGTGCTAAATTCGTAAATACAGTAATTACTACATAGCATTACTGCGTATTGAACTACTTTTTCTGTCAAATTTGTTGTATAACATGATGTTTTGGTGCTTAATTTGTAAAATCATAACCTAATTTGATGTTTAATAGGCTTTTCCTTAATATCTCCTTATTATCCAACATATTCGCTTATCCAACATTCTGCTGGCCCGAGACTCTACTGTAATTGAAATCTCCTTAGACCTAACCCCACCTTCTGGGGCAACAGAGAAGTCACACAACCTCCCCTATGTTCTTAAGCCTTGTTTTTTCTTTTTGCTATCATACAATCTGTGGTTAACCAGCAATTTGAGACATCAGCTAGCAAATACACTGTGGATGAAGAAAATACTCAGGAGCAGGGTATGTTTTACCTTTATCTCTCTATCTAGGCAAAAGACTTTGAATTAAGGATAATTTTTTTCTCCCCACTCAATAAAAACTTTATTACAGTCCAAAGATCCAATTTGCTCAGTGGTAAAAAGTGCACAACTGTAAACGGATTCATAAACTGATAAGATCAATTAAATACAGATGACGTGCAATACAAGCTGCTTATGAATAAGGGTAAGATCACTGCAAATAGTGTGGGTTTCTTTTAGAATTTCTGCATATCCAAAATTCAAAATTTTCATAACAAGAATTCGATTAGTAGCCACTTTTTGTTTGGGTATTTTTCATTTTTGGCAGCCTGTGTGGTCTGATCCCTGGTGGTTCAAGGGCCAGAAAATGGTTGTAATCCACTCCTGCCAATACACCACCATAATATCACCTCATCGAGTGGGTTCCCCGAGTACAGAATGAATAGGAGATGCTTGAAGAGCATTGATTGACTCATGTAAAGACTTCAGGCTGCTGTCAGGAGCTTTCTTCTTGTAACATTTCCAATGTGCCACAAATCAAGTGTGTCTTCATCTCAGTGGTGTTTATTGACAAGAGAGGTATATACAGAATATATAGATAAGGTTTTATTTATCTCCGCTTGCTGTCTGAACAGGATATTTCGCATTGTCTTCAACTAATGTAGCTATATTGATTATGTCATAAAACATTTTTCAGATTTGGAGAGATTGAGACATCGTGGGCATCCATAAGTGATGTATTTACATTAACTCAGTGCATTGTTTCTTCATCTGAGGGTCATGCAATAAACAAGATGCAATGTGAAGCAGCCTAGCACTCAGTATGTTGATACCAAAGTTGTTTATGGCAGCATCTACTTTTAGGGCCAGATGCTGCAATCCTGACTTGAGGGAACATTCTGCAAACTGTGATATATCTCAATAATAATAAAAAATAATCTATACTTATTAATACCCTCAATGAGTCCCTCCTATTTGCTTGCCAAACAATGAGACCAATCTTGGTTGCTGTGAGTTTTCCAGGTTGTATGGCCATGTTCCAAAAGCATTCTCTCTTGATATTTCACCTACATCTATGGCAGACATCCACAGAGATCGTGAGGTCTGTTGGAAACTAGGCAAGTGGGGTTTATATATCTGTGGAATAATGTCCAGGGTGGGAGAAAGAAGTCTTGTCTGTTGGAGGCAAGTGTGAATGTTGCAACTGTCCAGCTTGATTAGTATTGAATGGCCTTGCAGCTTCCTGCATGGGGGAATCCTTTTTTGGGAGGTGTTAGCTGGCCCTGATTGTTTCATGTCTGTTTTCAGAGTGTTGTTCTTTATTTACTGTCCTGATTTTAGAGTTTTTTAATTCTAGTAGCCAGATTTGGTTCATTTTCATGGTTTCCTCATTTCTGTTGAAATTGTCCACATGATTGTGGATTTCAGTGGCTTGTCTGTGTAGTCTGACAATGTGACCAATCTCTTCTTTGCCTGCTACACCAAAAAAAAAGGTGGAGATCTTGAGTGGATATGCTTAAAGGCACAATATTTTATTTGCTTCTGGAGTCAGTGTAAACACTGCAAATCTCTGCAAACAGAGTTCAATATGCAAAAGTGGTTTGTACTTAAGTTACTCAATGGGAAAAGTGAGAGAAAAGGAAGGGGCCCGTAAGCTTGCCCTTCCCAGAAGGCAAAAGCAAACTGCTGCAGCTTCTCCAAACCTGCATGTATTCATGTATTAATTTATTTTGCCATCTTTACCATGCTCTGATACTGCTTAGTCACATGTGTCCTGGGTTTCCCTGGACATGTCATACTCTCTCAGCCTTGGAGGAATGGCAAACCTCTTTTGATTAAATCTTATATATAATATTGTTAGCAATTTTGTTCATAAAACAAAATGTGTGTATCTTGAACCATCTGAAAGCAAATGCAGCACTGTCACAATCACCCATGTGGACGCATTTGGGTTATTTCAGATCTCACAATTCTAGATAAGAGATGCTCAGCTGTATAGCAAATAGATAATAGGAGCAGAGCTTTTAAAAGTCGCAGTTTTAAAAAGGAACTTTTCTAAGTGTTGAATTTAAGATGAAATGCAAAATACATCACTTTAGTGGGAAAGACATCAGGGACACTTTGACACTATACAGTTATAATGCTATGACTCTACTTTAACTGCCATGAGATGGATTCCTGGGATTAGAAGTTTACAAAAGGTTTGTCTTATCAAATGACAAATCCTATATTCTATACAATGTAACCAAGGCAGTTAAAGTGACAGCACTATAATTGTGTAGCATCAAAAAGTGACCATTGCACTTACCTGCTTATAGTCTGTTTCCCGGATGTTCACTGTTTTGGCTGGCACTTTTAAGGCCCTGCTTCCTTTCTTATAATTCATCATTATCTCTAAATCAGATATGGACTAAACATATTTTTATAGAGAGGACTGTGTCTTGTAAAGAAGGTTACAACGCTACCCTGATTATGTTTATTTTGGTGCAGCACAAATGTTACTAAAAATCATATGCGTAATTTAAAGCATAATATAAGATTCAAACCAAAGTCTAGCCTATGGCATCTTCTCGTTTCCTTTAATTTGTTTTCAAAGGGGAAATGGTATTAGCCTGTTGCAGCAAAAACAAATCGAGCTTTTTGAGGCACCCCAAAATTGGACCCATTCATCGTGGAATGAGCTTAGGTCTACACAACCTTATCCTACAACAGATTTATTAATATTTAAAGTGCAACGAGAGGATTCTGTTTTTTTATAATTAAAAAATATTTATGTTTATTAATCTAGAAACGAAAATGCTTAGACCAACTCTCCTGGAGCTGCTGTTTGTAATGGTTAAACAAAGGTTGCCGAAAAAGCAGAACACAGATGATACCTTATTTCCGTAGATGGATGTTCTTGTGAGCAGTCTGTAGCGCCCTCTGCTGCTGCTTTTGAGGTAACACCTTTTTAAAAAATGAGCAAAACAAACATACAGTAGAGTCTCACTTATCCAACATAAATGGTCCAGCATAAGTTGGATAAGCGAATATGTTGGATAGTAAGGAGAGATTAAGGAAAATCCTATTAAACATCAAATTAGATTATGATTTTACAAATTAAGCACCAAAACATCATGTTATACAACAAATTTGACAGAAAAAGTAGTTCAATATGTAGTAATGCTGTGTAGTAATAACTGTATTTACGAATTTAGCACCAAAATATCACGATGTATTGAAAACATTGACTACAGAAATGCATTGGATAATCCAGAACATTGGATAAGTGAGTGTTGGATAAGTGAGACTCTACTGTACAATCACCTTGTATCCATAGGGAATACCTTCCCAGAGGTTGCAAAGCTGCATACAATAATGAACCCTATTGAAATGAACCTGGAAAATGCCAAGAGAAGATATATTTTGTAAGCTATGGATCCTTGCAACTGAGGATACGACCTCATTCTGTATCATTAAGAAATTTAACTTTGACTTCTGAACATAAAGAATATACAATCCTTTGTTTAAGTCTCCTTTTGCTACAGAAAGGGCAACATTAAGGAAGTGTTTGCTTTCTCTTTGCATTAATATCTACGTGAAAAATTATTCTGGCTGCATAAGCATAAGAAGTACATAGCTAAGCCTGCCTGTTTGTTCAGCCACAAACTTTGTGTCACATTTTAAAATAGCCTTTTTAAAAGCTGCTGCCCTCGGGATGCATCTGGAAAGAATAGAAACTGTCATCTGACATATCTGGAAAGGCTTTACCTTGAATGTGAGAAAGAGACCAGAGACCAATAGATTGATACAGACAACAAGGCAGGCTTGATCCTTTAACCAGTGGGGACACTAGATCTGGGTCAGTGGAGACAGATCTATATGTATCTCTGATGGATAGTACAGCTCACAAAATCATTGGACGTTGCCCAGTCATGTCAACAGCCACATGGAAGGCCAAACTATGGTAACAGAGACCTTTGTCATAGCCAGATTTAAATGGTTGTTAATTGTTGTTGTTGAGTGATACATAAACAAGAGTTAGAAAGAATGTGTGCCTATGTGTATGCACATATATATTTTGGAAGGACAATACTTTCTTGTTTAATACATATCTGGGAAAGTTTCTTAAAAAAAACTGTATAAATGACCCCACTCCCCAATAAAAGATAGTAACTTATAGTTTTGTTAAGGACAAGGACATCAGGCTGGATGATAAGGGTTAAGTCTTGGTCAATTTGCAAATACAACAATAACAACAACAAGGACCCTTCCCATGTTAGATAGTGTGTACATTTTAATCAAGGCTTTATGTCCTATATTACATATATTTATAGCAGAAAGTAACTGAGATATTTTACTGGAGTTTACTTTAATTTACTAAAACCCTGGCACAAAGGGTGTTTGACCTTTTAGCTTGAGGCAAGAGTTAACGACTCTCCTAATCCTTTCCTACACCAGTCAATGACTCACAAACAAAAGGATTCCCTTTTGTTTAGAGTTGAGACATATCTAGGCTAAAGATTAGCAAAGGAAAAAAAAGCCAATTTTAAACAACATGCCCTTATTTCTCAAAATTTGAAGTGTATTCTTCTGCTTACCTTTCTGCCTCTCTGAATCACCTTGACACACATTTTTCTGTTTCTTTGGACTAGACTCTACTGCCCATTTTGCTCCTTTCCCTTGCCATTCATTTCCCCTTTTATGAACTTTTATGATCTTCTAGGTATCAGGGACCCCCTTCCCCCTCCTCCTTGCATGCTCCCCATTTCTCTTGCTTCGTTCCAAGTCTCAGGGTACCTGGGCAGGAAAGGAAAACCTGGGATTCCCTTCTAAAGAGGCCCCCATGGAATTGCGTCCAGAGTTTGAAACCTGGACATACAGTCATGGAGCACATGTGTCTGTCTCCCCAGCCCCAGGGGATGTTGGATTTATCTGGAAATTCTCCCCAGATCTTGGGGTCTCTCGCATGTTGCTATCATAATATTATATTATTATTGTTTCTTATTGCCAATATTATTTTCTTTGTGCAATGTCTTTCCCCCCATGCATGTATATATCAAAATGAAGCATAGTCACCTTAACCTGAACTCTGATCAGCATGGGCACCATCCGGATGTCCAAAAAAAGGGTCAAGGGATTACAGGCATAAACTGTCATTGATCACTATCTACATTACACAATAGATTTCTCCAGACCTCGGAGGACATTAATGTCAGGCCATCTGGGAGAAACCCCTTTGGACATTTTGAAAACTATTCATCATAAAAGACTCATCTTCCTGGGAAAGGCAAGGCTTGACAAAGCTGCCTTTTTCCTCTGACCTTGAGTCACAGATATAATCCCATCACGGATCCTGTTTCCACAAGAGATATAAGCCAGCAGGGGTGAGACTCCCATTCATGGAACTGGCCAAATCAATCAATGGATCCACAAGCCAGGTCTGGTTGAAGTGCCACAGGCGATCACTTGGCTATTTGGACAAAAGATCATCGTTGAGTCACCTTGTCATTTCCACATGTGAACTGATTGTCTCTCCTGTTGCCGCACCTCCATCTCCCCCATTGGCCAGCGAGGGGGTGAGGTCACAGATGGGGCTCATGCCCTCATTGGAGGAAGCCCCTAGTGGTTCCCCCTCCGCTCTGACGTCGGAGCCAATCAGCGCAGAGCTGGCCGGTGGGCGGGAGGTGGGAAATTCAAAACTAGACATGTATAAAAAGTACATGCTTTGCTATGTTATGTATCCCAGTCTATTTTTGGCAAACTATCGCATGCTGGCATCGCTTTCAGCTGAAATTAAATAAAATTCTTTGGTGGCTTCTACTTCAATTTGGTGTTATATTCTGCAAATTATTGGCTTCTAATCTCACCAGGGCTAACCCACAGCTTGGATCTCACTATCCAATGCTGCTCTAAATTGCTCTACAACATAAGCAAGAAATTATATTTGTTCAAGCATCCCATGACCATTGATATATATTCATTGTTTATTCTTACAGGCCTATACTTCAGTTCATCCCTAGCCTAGTGGTCCAATTCTTATATCTCTCTGCTTTCTCCTACATAAAGGCAAGTTCTGTCCAAACCACATAGAAGGTCCTGTATTTCTTTCTGCAACACATATTTAAGAGTACAATATGGCATGAGGTCCATGGTGCTTCTAGTTTCCTCTGACCACAGGCAACTGCATGCTTATGTTCTCTTGAAGGTGTGATGAATAGAGTTGGGCTAGATCTACACTGCCATATTGTTGGGAATCACCCTGGACTACTCAAGTCTAAATGTAGTCAGATAGATGATAGAGTTAGATTGAGGGAATCCTTTCCCTGTTTCCAAGGCATGCCTAGATAGGCTTTACTGTGTTTCACTCTATCCTGTTTATGTCATATCCCTTACTTTGAAGTTAGTAGAAATGTGAATCTTTAGGGACACTAACTTCTCATTGGTCAGAATGTCTTTTATGTTTAATTGGCTTTTCCTGAATCCCTTCTTATTATCCAACATATTCACTTATCCTGCCGGCCTGTTTACGTTGGATAAGTGAGACTCTACTGTATATTTCTAATCTTATATTATCTGCTCAGAACTGGATTATATGAGGCCCCTTCTTCACAGCTGTATAAAATGCACACTGAAGTGGATTATATGGTAGTGTGGAGTCAAGATAATCCAGTGCAAAGCAGATAATATAAGATTATAAATGGGTTATATAGCTGTGTGGAAGGGCCTTGGGTCTACACTGCCATATAATCCAGTGCAAATTAGATAATCTGTGGAAGAAGCCTAAGTGAGGCCTAAATCTGCCTGTCCCCTAACTGAAACCTGGCTGTCCCTTGGTTGCTAGGCAACCAAGTGGGCGGAGATTAGCCCTCTAAACTGGCAGCAATTGGATAAAAAAAAATTATCGCTCTCCCTCTAATTAGGACTTTATTTTTCTTTTCTTTTTGTTGTATCAACCTTGAGACGTGGATGATGGGTTGTGTTGTCAAATTTTGAGGTTGGGGGGCCTGTACTTTTGTTGTTTTGTGAATTGCCGTGATGCCATCACTCTTTCTATATATATAAAAGAGTGATGGCATCACGGCGATGGACAAAACAACAAATCTACAGCCCCCCCAAACTCGAAAATTGGCAACGCAATCCATCATCCCCGCCTCCAGTAAGATACAACAAATTTACACATAAAACACTATCACAACACCAAAAAATGCCAAAACTAAGTACGCATGCGCAAAAACACCATGCTTCAACCCTTTATGGCGCTCGCGCGGCTCCAGTAAGATTTATATGACAAACACAATCACAGGGCCACAAACGGCCAAAAACTGCAACAGGCGATGTGCGCCTGCGCGCACCCCCCCCATCCCTTCCCGCGCGCGCACACACACACCTCGCCTCAGAGCTGAAGGAAGGAAGGCAGGAAGGCCGATTCCTTGCTGGGCGCGGGATGGAGGAGGCCGCGCTGGGAGGCGTGCGGGCCTCACGTCGCTCTCTGCCCTCTCCCCCTCAATCTCCCCCCCCCTCAGGGCCCATGGAGGGCCCCGGTTGCCGTTCAGGCCCCCTCCTCCCGCCCCTCTCCCCTCCCCCCAATGCGAGGAAGGCCCCGCGGAGCCCCCCCCGCCTCACCCTCTCTCCTCCTCCTCCCTTCTCGGTTCTTCTCGGAGGTCTTCAAGCTCTTCAAGGTGAGGGGGGAAGAGGAGGGCACGGCCCTCGAGCAGGCCTGGACCTCCCCTCGAGTTGTTTGGGGCGCCAACCCCCGCCCTTCCCGGCCTCAGGGCCCTTCCTTTTCCCCCTCACCCGGTTAAACGGCTGATGGGGAAAAGGAAAGAGCCTCAGGCCAGGAAGGGTGGAAGTTGGCGCCCAAAACAAGTCAAGGGAAGGCCCCAGTTGGCCCAGGCTGAGCTTCCCCCTTTTCTGTTGTTGTTATTGTTGTTGTTGTTCTCACCCACAAATTACAACCCCTCCAATGCCTCAGAAGCCCCCCTTTTTCCCCTCTCAAACCCTATCGCCCTCACCTTTCCCTTCCCTGTAATAATTATTAATATAATAACTGATCATCAGTTAAGAATGTAATAATCACCAATAATAATACTAATTTATTATTAGTATAATACTGATAATCATTCGAGAACATAATAATTCATAATAATAGTCAGTTCTTATTATAACACTGACAATCATTCAACAATGTATTAACAAATCGTAATAATAGAAAATTATTATTATTGTTATAGTAATAATCATTCACAAATTAATAATTATTATTATAACATTGATAATCATTCAACAATATAATAACAACTAATAATAAGTAGTTATTATTTTTATCACAATGATAATCATTCAAGACTATAATAATTATTATTGTTATAACAGAAGGCGCCTCATATAATCCACTTCTAAACAAATAATATCACATTATAAATATACACTAGAATCTCACTTATCCAACATAAACAAGCCGGCAGAACGTTGCATAAATAAATATGTTGGATAATAAGAAGGGATTCAGGAAAACCAATTACACATCGAATTAGGTCATCATTATACAAATTAAACACCAAAACATCATGTTATACAACAAATTTGACACAAAAAGTAGTTCCATGCGCAGTAATGCTATGTAGTAATTACTGTATTTGCAAATTTACCACCAAAATATCACAATACATTAAAAACACTCACTCCAAAAACATTGACTATTAAAAGGCAGACTCCATTGCATAATCCAGAACATTGCATAAACGAATGTTGGGTGAGATTCTACTGTAATATGAAATAATTACTGTGGTACAATAATACACAACAATATCATCTCAGGACAGTAAATAAAGATCAACACTCTAAAAACACAGCTATTCCATCCAGGAAACAATCAGGGCCATCTAACACCTCCCACCAAAGGATTCCCCCCTTCACACAGGAAACCACCCACACTTTGAACCTACAAGGCCATTCCGTACTCATCACTCTCTCATCTCAGCACAGTAAATAAACAACAACAGTCTGAAAACACACAAATTCCATCCAGGAAACAATCAGGACCACCTAGCACCTCCCAACAAAGCATTCCCCCCCTCTAACACACGGAACCACCCAAGCTTTGAAACTACAAGGCCATTCCGTACTCTGGGGCCAATTTGCAATATATTAATATATATAATAATACAATACATATATAATACAATACATTGTATATACATATAATACTACTAATAATATTATAATACACTACAATATAATACTAATAACAAAACAAAACAATATATATATATATATATTACTACTAATATTGTGAAATAGTCGTATATGTTATAGCGTAATATCCTATCATATGTCTTTAATGTAATAAATGAATAAATAATACTGTATAATTTTTGTTGACGGTCACAACAAAAATAAAACCCAATGTAGATTGACCAACATCACTAAAAAAAAGCCACAGCAACGCGTGGCCGGGCACAGCTAGTTATATATATAGATGTTGATGGGGCCTTAGAGAGAGGAATTGGGGAACTCACTGATGCCTTGTCCTGAGGATCCCCCAGAACATTGCACTATTCTGGCCTTCTGAGAGCCTGCTGATGGCAGCCCTACATCTTGCTTTGTCCTTAGAATGAAACATCAGACAGGAGCTAAGCATGCCATAACCAGAAAGTAGTTGGTGGGACTCTCTGGACAAATGACAGGGGCTCTCCTGACAGAGAGCATGACACTTATGCAATACGTTGGGAATTCACCCTGTTACATTACGTGAGGTGGGGGGTTCCCAATATTTTGCATTAATACCAGTCCAGCTAGATGACTAGGCACGGACAACATTTGGGGTTTGGAGCAAGGACACTGAGCACAAGGACACTGAGCACATAAAAGGAGCAAAGCTGAAGCTGTTTACTAGGTCTTACTATCTCAATCCTAATGCCAAATTCTATATTCAAGACAGCAGTGCAGGGACAGCCTCTCATCTTTCACCATTGGCCAAGCTGTCTGGGGTTCATGGGAACTGCAATGAAATAACATGTATGGGACCACTGGTTATCAAGCCTTGCCAATTCCATGTTAAGCACTTTCATGACCAGCTGGGAACTAGGAATAAGAACTAATCTCTAGGACCCAATTTCAGCCTCTGAGGTAGCTGAATGACTGAAGCCACTGTCACAGATTGCTTCTTTTCCCATATTGGAAATTGCTGACCAAAAGGTTAGTGGTTCGAATCTGGGGAGCAGAGTGAGCTCCCACTATTGAGCTGCCAACCTAGCAGTTCAAAAACATGCAAAATGTGAGTAGATCAATAGGTACAGCTCCAGTGGGAAGGTAATGGCGCTCCGTGCAGTTTTGCTGGCTACATGACCTTGGAGGTGTCTATGGAAAATGCTGGCTCTTTGGCTTAATCATGGAGATGAGCACCAACCCCCAGAGTTTGACACAACTGGACTTAATGTCAGGTGAAAACCTTTACCTTTTAAAAATCAGTTTAGATAATCTTTCAAAAAGTTCTCAATTGAGAATTAGGCATAAATAATAGGTGTGGCTCAATTCTGTGCATGTTTACTTGGGTGCAAGTCCCACTGATTGCAGTAGGACTTACTCTTCAATAAATACAGTCAGTTCTCCACATTTGCTGCGATTAAGGATGCAGGACCCTTATGAAAATGGAAAACCTGTGAATAATTGTTTTTGGAAGAGATGTAAAATCTGTTAAAGATGTTCATGACTCTAGAGAGAATGTTTGCGTTAGTAACATGATAAAATGCACATTTGAATTCTGCTTCTTCAATTCACAGAGAAGGTTTCCATTAATCCAGTGCTTTACTGGATTACACTCCAAGGAGCAGGGAGTTAATTTGGGAGGAGTCAACATACTTTTCAGCAGAAAGTTAATATTTGCAACTTACTGTTTCTTGGATCTGCGAAGTAGGTGAAGCTATTGGCTAGAGAGTAAAACCTCAATTAGGTAATTCTAATAGTCAAACCAATGATGCCTCACTGAGGGAAACTGCTAAAATTGTACTTTAAGTATAGTCAATTAACTAGATTTTGACAAAGCAAGGAAAAGATGAAACAGGAGCCTTTGGAAAAAATAATGAGAAGGAACATTTCTGTTTGGGGAATCCTAATATTTTGGTTGGAACCCATTAACGGAAATTAAATATTATCTTAAACCAAAGTGCTGGAATATCTAATTAAGTTAGCAAAAAGCTCAGAAAAAAGTATGGCTGGGGGAATTAGAAGGATGGTTTACTACCACATCAACCAAGATGGAACCCATAGGGGGAAAAGTTACATGGTATATCAGAAAAAGTATTTTGGGAAACTCCCTGGATAGTGGAACTAAAACGTAGTGAATATTTATTTAGGGGGACTTTGAGGTTTGGCACTTTAGTTAGGAAGGAAGCCTACTGAGTAAAATGCAGGTGATAGGAGTGAAGATTGTAATTTCCCATAGATAGTGTTCAGGGCCTAAGGGAAAATTATCCCAGGGTGATGGAGGTTGTAGTTTACACATATCCAGAGAGCATTTTGAATCCTGTCAACAATGGATTTGGACCAAACTTGGCAGATGGGCACAACATGATCAACTTTAACAACTGGTGGGATTTGTGAGGGAAGGATTTGCCATTCACTCACAATCAAAGAGCACTCTGAACCCAATCAACAATGGATCTAGACCAAACTTGGCACACAGACCCAACATGACCAACTTTAACTACTGTTGACTGCGTGGAGAGCTGTTACCTTTCTGCCGGAGCAGTACCTATTGATCTACTCACATTTGCATGTTTTCGAACTGCCAGGTTGGCAGAATCTAGGGCTAATAACGGGTCAGCAAGTTCAGCAGCTCAGCGGTTTAACCCGCTGTGCCATTGGGGGATCCAATGTAACATATAACAGTCTAATTAAAACAAAAACAGCAGGGTATAAAAACATCATAAAAGTGTATCAAACCAACCTCAATGATCAAGTAATGATGTCATCTCAATATGTGTCATAGATTGTATAGCTTATAGGTTGGTTCTCTTAGGTGAGTGCTTTATTTTTGTCCTGCTGAGCTGCAAGCCAAGAAACTTTTCTGATTCTCTAAAGTAAGAGATTTCATGTGTAGATCTCCACAGAGAGGACTTTAACATATCTCTCCAGTCCTTGTAAGAGCTTTAAAAGCCTTTCTTAAAGAATTTACGGATCATTCTGACCTCCATCATCATCTTGTTAAATTCATTTTATACCTTGAGACAAGTTAGTGAAATATGCATGGGTCATTGTATTAAAAGAGAAAAGTATCTTTCAATTGAGATCTGATTTGCACTTTGCAATAACTGCTGATAGTGTCTCTGCAACCCCTAGACATGATTTGATGTTATTTTATTACCATTCTATTATTCTATTTGATAACATACAGGCAGGTGGTGACTGCAGGTCTTCGAGTGCTTACTGGGCAATATCTAAACCGGAATGTTTTATTTATTAGCATAAAGAGACACAATGGATTGTTAGTGATTAAAGGGATGATACAACTGCCATACTTGTCAAAAATATAGACTTAATTCAATCCAGAGGCGACAGTCAGTCTCCACGTTGATCTATGCTGAAGCCAACAGCATCTGAAAGCAGCACAAAGCCAACACTGGCCTCTTAATTTTAAGCTCTAGGGCATAGTATAAAAAGGCTGAATTCTTACTAAGTGCTTATAATTGCATGCTACCAGCAATGAAAATGCAGGCCAAATTTCAGAATTGGAAAGTGTTAAGCTTTTCCGCTCTGGTCGATTTCCAGAACAAATAAATACACAAACAACCCATGAGCATTAAGAGACAGAGAAAGAGTGCATGCATGAACTCTTTTGTATTGGTAGCAAGGAGATTTGAGCTGGTTGTCATTCAGCCATGGATTCTGTGGGTTATAGTTGGTCATCTGTATTCATTAATTCAGTATCCACAGATTCCACCATTCATGGCTTGAAAATATTTTTTAAAACAAATCCGGAAAGAAACCTTGATTTTGCCATTTTACTATACCAATGTATACAATGGGACTTGAACATCCACAGATTTTGGTATCCACAGAAGGTCCAAGAATCAAACCCCAGTGGATATTAAGGACCTCTGTGCTCTATTTGGGAGTAGAAATTGGATTTAGGCCAGGAATGGGAATTACGTGATTCTCCAGATGCTATTTGACTATAATTCCTAGCAGTCCTAGCCAGTAAAGTCCAGGGTGATGGATGCTAGGAGTGTTTGACAACATCTAGAACAGCCTTTCTCAACCTGGGAGGTCGTGGGTAGGGGGAGGGTGTCAGGGAGGTCACCAAAGACCAGTATTTTCTGTTGGTCATGGGGGTTCTGTGTGGGAAGTTGGCCCAATTCTATCGTCGGTGGGGTTCAAAGGACTCTTTGATTGTAGGTGAACTATAAATCCCAGTAACTACAACTCCCAAATACCAAGGTCTGTTTTTCCAAAACTCCACCAGTGTTCACATTTGGGCATATTGAGTATTCATGCCAAATTTTGTCCAGATCTATCATTGTTTGAGTCCACAGTGCTCTCTGGATGTAGGGGAACTACAACTCCAAAACCCAAGGCCAACGCCCACCAAATCCGTCCATTATTTTCTGTTGGTCATTCTCTGTTGGTCTGTGTGCCAAGATTGGTTCAATTCCATCATTGGTTGAGTTCAGAATGATCTTTGATTGTAGGTGAACTATAAATCCCAGCAACTACAACTCCCAAATGACAAAAATCATTCCTCCCACTCCATCAATATTCAAATTTGGACATATTGGGTATTTGTGCCAAATCTGGTCCAGTGAATGAAAATACATCCTGCATATCAGATATTTATATTAAGATTCATAACAGTCGCAAAATGACAGTTATGAAGTACTGTAGCAACAAAAATAATGTTATGCTTGGGGCTCACCACAACATGAGGAACTGTATTAAGGGGTTGTGGCATTAGGAAGCTTGAGAACTACTGATCTAGATGGTCACGTGATTCCTATCCTTGATTTAGATCTTGGTTTATCAAGTGTTCATTGGGGCATAGGTAATAAGCATCTCAGATAAACTGGGGCCAGTAACTTTATAGCTCCTGGTGAGCACCTGGAATTGTGACCAGAAGCCTACAGGAAATGCACTCAATGCAAATGATATCATGGGTCTGGGTGTCATGTCTTCCAAATGGGATGAGATAAAATGGCATGTTGGAGGAAGGTCTCTATATTCCAAAATGTTTAGGTTATAAATGGTGATTCTCCAGTATGAAAATGGAAAAAAGACAGTTAAACTGTAAGTTATTTGGGCCCCTTCCACACCCTGAATAAAATCCCACATTTTCTGCTTTGAACTGGAATATATGCAGTGTGGACTCAGATAACTCAGTTCAAAGCAGGTATTGTGGGGATTTCTGCCTTGATTTTCTGGGTTATAGGGCTGATGTTTTGGATTCTTCAGATTTCCAGGCAACTGGGGAAAATGAAAGTACCGGTTCCCTTGAGAAACGGCTTTGGAGAGTTGGGGAGTTTTTAAGGGAGACTAGATACACCTGAGAACGCAGGGTATGAAAAGCTGGCAATCTAGATTTTTTGGGTTGCCATGAGTCTTTCGGGCTGTATGGCCATGTTCCAGAACAGCAAGTGATTCCGGCAACGAAAGCCTTCAACAATACAATCTAGATTTTCTTAGAGTTTCTGAGACAAGGCCCAGAGATCCAGATGTGTGAGGCATGATATCATGGGTGTCTTGGAGGGCTTAAATTAAGTGGCTTGCTTTCAGGCCTTTCAGAGGAGACAACCACACAACACCCCAGCGATTCCATCTGTGAAAGCCTCAGACAATACAGTGACAAAAAGCTCCCCATTCTTATGGAAATGTATCAATTGACTTATCTTTCTGCACAGTTGTTAATGTATCAATTGATACTGATGATAACATCTTCATCCAATTTTCTATTGCTGATATTTCCATTGTTGAGCATATAATAGTCCTGCTACTGGGCTAGACAAAACTACGGTTAGGTGGATCTGCAATTGGCTAAGCGAACGAACCCAAAGGGTGCTCACCAATGCGTCATCTTCATCATGGAAAGAAGTGACAAGTGGAGTGCCGCAGGGCTCCGTCCTGGGCCCGGTTCTGTTCAACATCTTTATTAACGACTTAGACGAAGGGTTAGAAGGCACGATCATCAAGTTTGCAGACGACACAAAACTGGGAGGGATAGCTAACACTCCAGAAGACAGGAGCAGAATTCAAAACGATCTTGACAGACTAGAGAGATGGGCCGAAACTAACAAAATGAAGTTCAACAGGGACAAATGCAAGATACTTCATTTCTGCAGAAAAAATGGAAATCAAAGATACAGAATGGGGGACGCCTGGCTTGACAGCAGTGTGTGCGAAAAAGACCTTGGAGTCCTCGTGGACAACAAGTTAAACATGAGCCAACAATGTGATGCAGCAGCTAAAAAAGCCAACGGGATTCTGGCCTGCATCAATAGGGGAATAGCGTCTAGATCCAGGGAAGTCCTGCTCCCCCTCTATTCTGCCTTGGTCAGACCACAACTGGAATACTGTGTCCAATTTTGGGCACCACAGTTGAAGGGAGATGTTGACAAGCTGGAAAGCGTCCAGAGGAGGGCGACTAAAATGATTAAGGGTCTGGAGAACAAGCCCTATGAGGAGCGGCTTAAAGAGCTTGGCATGTTTAGCCTGCAGAAGAGAAGGCTGAGAGGAGACATGATAGCCATGTACAAATACGTGAAGGGAAGTCATAGGGAGGAGGGAGCAAGCTTGTTTTCTGCTGCCCTGCAGACTAGGACACGGAACAATGGCTTCAAACTACAGGAAAGGAGATTCCACCTGAACATCAGGAAGAACTTCCTCACTGTGAGGGCTGTTCGACAGTGGAACTCTCTCCCCCGGGCTGTGGTGGAGGCTCCTTCCTTGGAGGCTTTTAAGCAGAGGCTGGATGGCCATCTGTCGGGGGTGCTTTGAATGCGATTTCCTGCTTCTTGGCAGGGGGTTGGACTGGATGGCCCATGAGGTCTCTTCCAACTCTACTATTCTATGATTCTATGATTCTATGATTCTACTGCTGCCATATGTTAACATGTTTTAAAATTAATTGTTGTGCACTGAATTGATTAACCCGATCCAATTAGCCAAAGATTGCCAGTTGGCGATGTACTAGAAGACAATGAAAAAGAGGAAAGAAGATAAATTTCTCAGTAAAGATGGGGAAAGTGTGTAAAATTGCCAGTAACACTGAAATTTAGAGTGTTGGCGGTTCAAAGCCATGTCGGGATGAGCCCCTGCTGTTAGCCCTAGCTCCTGCCAATGTAGCAGTTCGAAAGCATGCAATGCAAGTAGATCAATAGGCACTGCCTCGGTGGGCAGGTAAAAGGGCGCCCCATGCAGACATGCCAGCAGCATGATCAGATATGTCTACAGACAATATCCTCGGCATGGAAAAATGGAACAAGAGCACTTCCCCATGGCCGGAGTTGAGCATCGCCTCCAGGCGCCGGAGATGAAAAAGGGAAGGCCTTTACCTTTGTCTGTGTATTGTATGTTGTTGTTGTTCAC
Source organism: Anolis carolinensis (assembly GCF_035594765.1). NCBI lineage: Eukaryota > Metazoa > Chordata > Lepidosauria > Squamata > Anolidae > Anolis > Anolis carolinensis. The sequence goes on from NC_085841.1 coordinate 164,382,479, forward strand.
TGTGTAAAAGACAGTGAATGTTTACTTTAAATGTGTATACTATAATCCGCTCTGAGTCCCTCCGGGGAGATAAAGCAGAATAGAAATAAATAAATAAGTGTATTTAGACAAAGCTTTTAATAAGGCATACGTAAATAACAGTTGCCAGAAGACCGTGGTAATGGTGGTCCCTGGAAAAGACAATGCTGTGTTTTTTCCCCATCTCCATTAACTTGACTTCATGCCATGATCCAGATGCCAGTGCGAGTACCCCAGAGGACGATGGCACAATCACACAGATATCCTAGCAACAAAAATAAACAGCGGGAGGTCAGACAAGAAAGAAGACATGGGTTGACTCCTTTAGCTGAGGAAACAGAAACTAGAGATGAACCAGTGGAGTGTTTATTTCAGGGTGAAGAAACAAGAACCAGAGTTTAAAAAGGAGCAAGTTCAGTCTGAAAGAATAAAATGCTACTCCTTTTTTGATCAGAGTTGAGGTACAGTACTTACTTTGGCACTGCTTTCTCTGTCTTTTTTTTCATTAAAATTTCTTGACTTATACATGAGTTTATACAATCATAATTTGTTGCCCTTTTTGTGATATCCCAAAACCCATTGACTGTGTTAGAATCATGGAAACGCAGAGTTGAAAGAGGCCACACAGGCCATCTTGTCCAACCCCCTGCCATGAAGGAAAAGCACAATAAAAGCAACCCTGACAGTTGGCCAACCAGTCTCTGTTTAAAAGCCTCCAAGGTTTTACCCGCTGTGTCATCAGGGGCTCCGTGTGGAGGAGGAAGGTGATATATTTTAGATGTTGGGGAAATTTTTTGCTTTTACTGTTGTTGCCATCATTTTCTGGTCTCATGGGTGGGTGATAGAATCATGACAGTAACATTTTTATCCCTCTAAATCCACTGGCAAGGACTTGGGTAGTCTTTCCTCTTCTCCTTGTTTTGACTCTCAACCTAACATATAACAATTCTCCAGTCTCTTTCTCTACTTCTTGACAAAATTGCTGCCTCTTTAGTGAAATAAAGATTGTTATGAGTGTTCTGACTAAAGATGCTAGAAATACATAACAGCTTTAACAGCTGCCTTGAAAAAAAAATTAGACACTTGTTTTTTAAAAAGTGATCTAGATGAAATTCGATATAGTCACAGCAACGAGGTTATTTATTTGCAAGAATGAACAAATAAACACAAGAATGAATCTACATCTTGATGGGAGATGAAAATGAACAGTGCTTTTTGAAATACATTTTCATGGCTGATTTGAATGAATATTCAGTTTCACTACCTCTGGATCTGCATGACTCACTAAATCATGTATTTATTATACTTTTCAGGTTTGCAGATCAAATATGATTTTTTTTTCCTTTGTGAAGATATTCACATTCCTGAAAGACATATTAAAGATAATAAGAAAGTGTGGAGAAATATCTGGTTAGAAGCATAATGAGACTGACTGAAATTATGGGAATGAATATAAAAGAGAAAGAGAGGATGGAGATCAAAAATATGTTATTTGGAAAAATAACTGCTTGGCTGTGCGTCTTAGAAAATGGTTATGTGTGGAATTTGATAAAAATTTTATATGCATCTGAGAAAAAAAGATAAAGCAAGATTTATTACTAAGGGTAATCTATTATTATAAAGTAAAACACATAATTCTAAGACAAAAATGAAAGCTTTACTCAGAATAATATAATTGCATATTTTAATACCAGTTAAAATAACTTATGAGATCTAGGAAAAAATGACAGATGTGTATCATGAGATTTAGAGAGCCAGTGCAGTGGTTTGAAAGTTGGACTACAACTCTGGAGACCAGGTTTGAATTCCCGCTCAGCCATGGAAATCCACTATGGGCTTGTCTACATGAGCTAAAAGAAACACTACTCACCTTATAGGCAATGCAATCCTGTCATTGGATGTTTCTCATTATTTGCTTGCATTGTGGTCCCTTGGGTTTTAAACGAGTTAAAAAGAAAACCTTGCCTTCCATCCCAGAGTTTTACAGAAAATCCAGGTTTTTTGACATGTGGCTGGCCCTCTAGGTGGCATCACTTTGCCATGGAGCTGGAAGGAGGAGTTAGTGATGAATGGAATTGGTTGGTGAAAGGTGAGCATTCCCCTCAGAAAGTCATTCTGGGGTTGAATTCGAAAATAAAATGGGTGGGGGACTATGGCCTCACAGGTTACACCAGAAATGGACAACATGTAGACCATGATTTGTTTAGCCTTGACACTATGGGATCCACATGTGTAAAAACCCACAATAACCTTTATAGTGTGCAAAGTCAACCAAAAAAAATCCACGCATGCATCTACACTGCAGAAATAAAGCAGTTTGACACCACTTTAATTGCCATAGCGCAATGCTGTGGAATTATAAACATGCAGAGAAGTACAGGACATCTTATATAGTCCTGATAGCTATTCAGACTTCCTGCTCCTTCACAATTGGCTGGAAAAGAGGCAGGATAGGATCTGCGCCGGGATTGGCTGGGAGTTCCCTTGATGTCACAGCCTCCAGGTGAGGATTCCTGTGGTGGGAAGAATGGCAGCTGGGGAGTGGTCTGTTCAAGGAAGCAATCCATTACAGAGATGCCTCTTGGGAGGATACAGCATATGAGGAAACAATGGTGTAGATATGCCGATGAGTTCCTAATTAACTCAAGTGTTCAGTTCCATGTGAGACAAAGGTGCAAGAATCAAAAGACAAAGGTGTTGTTTCCAGATAATCAAGGGCTTGGCTGCCTGCACTGAGAAGTAAATGGATCTGCATCTACTAAGCCCTCTCTTTCATGGGGGCAGCAGACTCTCAGCCTCAAGCTCAATGAGCAAACATTTGCAGCTTATTTTGTTGATAAAGAGCATTATCTATCTTCATACACATTGATTCTGATAAGTTATCTGGCCTGGGAAATGGCTGGAGGGACTGAAATAGAGCAATTTAAGTCGCCATGAATTGTGAGATCCAGGCCGCGGATACCAGAACCTGAGGTGCAGATACCGAGCCCATTAAGCAGCTATTCTAAAGCCTTCAACTGTGTGGATCATAATAAGCTATGGCATGTTCTTGGTGGTATGGGTATACCAAGTCACCTTGTCTGTCTCCTGAGAAATCTGTATAAAGACCAAGTAGCCACAGTAAGAACAGATCACGGAACAACAGACTAGTTCAGGATTGGGAAAGGAGTTCGGCAGGGCTGCATACTTTCACCCTCCAACTTGTATGCAGAACACATCATGCGACGTGCAGGGCTTGAAGATTCCAAGGCCGGAGTTAAAATTTCTGGAAGAAACATTAACAACCTTAGGTATGCAGATGATACCACTCTAATGGCTGAAAGTGAGGAAGAGCTGAGGAGCCTTATCACCAAGGTGAAAGAAGAAAGTGCAAAAGCTGGGTTGCAGTTAAACATCAAGAAAACCAAGATCTTGGCAACGACACCTACTGATAACTGGCAAACAGAAGGCGAAAACGTGGAGGCAGTGACAGACTTTATATTTCTAGGTGCGAAGATCACTGCAGATGCAGACTGCAACCAGGCAATCAGAAGACGTTTACTTTTTGGGAGGAGAGCAATGGCCAACCTTGACAAAATACTGAAAAGCAGAGACATCACACTGGCAACGAAGGTTCGCATAGTGAAAGCAATGGTATTCCCCATAGTAACCTATGGCTGCGAGAGCTGGACCATGAGGAAGGCGGAGCCAAGGAAGATAGACCCTTTTGAACTTTGGTGCTGGAGGAAAATCCTGAGAGTGCCTTGGACCGCAAGAAGATCCAACCAGTCCATCCTCCAGGAAATAATGCCCGACTGCTCACTGGAGGGAAGGTTATTAGAGGCAAAGTTGAAGTATTTTGGCCTCATCATGAGAAGACAGGAAAGCTTGGAGAAGAGAATGATGCTGGGGAAAATGGAAGGAAAAAGGAAGAGAGGCTGACCAAGGGCGAGATGGATGGACGGTATCCTTAAAGTGACTGGCCTGACCTTGAAGGAACTAGGGGCGGCAATGGCCGACAGGGAGCTCAGGCGTGGACTGGTCCATGAGGTCACAAAGAGTCGAAAATGACTGAATGAGTAAAGAAGAAGAATAAGAAGAAGAAGGCACCAGCGCCCAGCTGATCTATGAGTCCGTGCGCTTGGTGAGCAAGAAAGCCAAAGTTTCGAAATAAATCTCACCATGTTTGAAGATGAAGCCACCGAGGTAGTTTATTCAATCAGCTGAAAGTTATGTCAGTAAAGCAGTAATCTGTGAAAGAAATACTGAAATACATTATAGTACATTGAAAAACATGCATTTTTATACAGAGCACATTCAAATTTCCTGCTCCTGGCCAGCTATACTGGCTTTGTTGTGATTGGCTGAGCCTCAATGATGTCAGAGGAGCTTGGCCCCTGCCAGTCAATGGGAGAGCACACCTCACTCTTGATGCAGACTTCCCTCTGTCCAATGACTGGAAATGGGCCGGGAGTCCAGGAAACAATGGTGCTGGAAATAATTCTATGCTTGGATTATGACGGTCCCAGAATAGGATAAACAAAGGAATTTACAAGGCAAAAACCTTTATTGACAAAGATATGTTGGTGATATGCTTTCTAATGCCTCTAGAATTATTTTCCTGTTTTTTTCATTGCAGAGAAATATTGTCCCTCCTGAGAGGAGAACCTATGTGGTCTCTGTGTCCGTGGGCGTGGGGTTTGCAGATCATGAAGAGAACCTATGTGGTCTCCGTGGGAATGGGGCAGATGCATAGTATGGGACCCTGGACATGAGATAAGGATGGGGCTATGGGATATATAGTTTGGCTGGGAAGGATAGAAAGAAGAGTGGGATTCAGGAGTGTATAGTATGGAGTGTGTGTGAGCCCCCTAGACCCACTGGCAAAATATGGGTGAGAAACAGCCCGTAGAAGCTGAGAAATGGTATTCAGTATTCACTATAATGGTGCGCCTAAGAACTAGGTCATGGGTGAGTTCATCTGAGGACAAGCCTCAATGGAAGTCAATGGAGAAAGCTGCCTGTGGGAAAATGTGACATTTTTCGGGCCCACAGCAGTTCATGAATGGTGTGATGTAGGGAGACATGTTGGGATATCAATGTGGAGGAAGGAGCTGTGAGAGTGGTCCCCCTCAGGAGGGCTGGGAAGGGCCTCCCTGAAAATGCTGAAATGAGGAAGTGAGTGAAAAGAGAAACACACGAGTAAAGGAGAAGTCGAGATACAAATCAGATAAACTTAATCCTATTACTGAGGATTATCGATAATAGGGATGGGGGTCATGGAGCTTCCTGGGCACTGCTGGCTGCTGGATATCTTCAATTCTTGAAATTCATTAAGTTGTAGATCCCTAGCTGTGTTAACTCATGGAACACCTTGCAGCAGCATAACATTGATAACACTGATCAGTTTACTATTTTGGATCGGGGGGGGGGGGTGTCCCCTTTCCAAAGGGATTATACGAATCAGGTCACGGAGAGGTGGTTGCCTTCAAGTTACATTTTTTGAAACATATGTTAGAAACAGTTTATACACTTCATATAAGGAATAGACACAGTATACAAAAGGTACAGGAATCATCAAATAGATACATTTAATTAAATGGTTTAGAATTTATAAGAGTTTGTAGGGTAGAGCTGCTTGCTAGGTCCATTCCACAGTAACACCCAACAGGACATAGAGAAGAGATGAAGGCTGGATCTACACTGCCAGTATAAATCTGAATTATATGGCAGTGTAGATCCAGCCTAAGAGTGTTGAAAAAGACAATTTTATTTTTCCATTAGTCCAATATTTTATTTATTTATTTGTTTGGGGAATTTCTAAGCCGCCTTTCTCCCAGCGGGCACAAGGCAGCTCACAATCACAACATATTTAAAATACACAGTGTAACATAAAACCATTAGTTAAACAAACCATAAGAGTTACCTTCCATTGCCTCATCCATCTAAATTGTTAAAATTAAATTAAATTACATTCCGTCTAAAATTCCGGTACGAACCATCAGGTGTTAGGACTTGGTTAAAATTCAATTAAAAGCTGTCTCAAACAGGAAAGTCTTCACTCCTTTTCTAAATGACATAAGGATGGGAGCTGATCTGATTTCTTCAATATGTTTTAGCCCAGGGATGAGGAAACTTCTGCCCTCCAGATGTTTTGGACTGCAATTCCCTCAAATCCTAACAGCTGGTAAGCAGTTCGGAATTGTGGGGGTTGTAGTCCAAGACACCTGAAGGATTGAAGTTTGCCTATGCCTGTTTGGGCCTACCTCACAATGTTTCCATAGAGCTCCTGGTGGCGCAGTGGGTTAAACCGTTGCGCCTGCAGGACTGCTGACTGATAGGTCAGCGGTGGAATCTGGGAAGTGAGGGTGAGCTCCCTCTGTCAGATCCAGCTCCCCATGCGAGGATGAGAGAAGCCTCCCACAAGGATGGTGGACATCTGGGCGTCCCCTGGACAACGTCTTTGCAGATGGCCAATTCTTTTACACCAGAAGCAACTTGCAGTTTCTCAAGTTGCTCCTGATGCACATACACAAAACAATATTTCCATGGCAACATGGCTCTTTCCTTTCCCCCTCTTTTTCTCTCACAGACGTGTAATCTTTCTTTCCCAGTGACATCACAAAGGGCCACTTCATCTAGCAACAGCCTTTGTGGTACAAACAAGTATACTTTGAGATATATGTGTGTGTGTGTGTGTGATTAGTACTACAACTACAAAGTTACAATTTGCTCTATTAATTATATTTATCTTACTCAAAACTGCATGTAAAACATCTATTTTATGACCACTTAATAACCCAAATGTGTATATAGCAACAAAATACAACTCACAAAACAACTTTAAAACCCACAGGGATTCTAAAAATAGTGTCTTCGGAGCTTGGGAAGCAGGAGGCAGAGCATTACAGGCTGTCCTCAAGTTACGATTCTTAAGCTGAATTTGTTTCTAAGTCAGAACAGGTACATTTAAAAATCTAACCCCATATGTGTGTGTATGCATGCTTTGGATAGCATAGGGAAGGTTAACACCCTGTGGTATTTGATTTGTGGTCTGTGCCCCCATTTAGAAGATTTCACTGCACTTTCTGTCCCTGTGATTTTTGAAAAATTTGGCTTGTTGTGGAAACAAGGATTCGTGATAAAGTTTCAGTGAAAACATCTTTTTCCCAGGATAATAACTCTTCCAGGAGTAAATTTCCCTTCCTAGGGGTAAATTTCTCTCACTTCCTGTTGTTTCACCCTTGTTCTTAACAATTGTAAGTGGGATGCTTGCAATTCAGGGACTGCCTGTATACTGTTCCGTATTTTCCTTCAATTTTCCCCTCAACATGTTCCAAGGACATCCTTATCATAACAACACAGCCAAAGAGAAGGTTAAGAGGTATCTGAAAGCAAGTTGGATATATTCCAAGGTCTACTTTTAGACCCTGAGGGTTAACATGTCAAGTCTCAATATCCAATCCATTTCTTTTTTTTAAAGCAGGGCCCTCACATTTTCTGGGAGAAATATTTATCAAGCACCAAAAGGGCTTTTAAAATAAAAAACTGTCGAAGGCCCCTTCCATACAGCTGAATAAAACCCCACATTAATCTGCTTTGAACTGGGATATATGGCAGTGTGGACTCAGATAACCCAGTTTAAAGCAGATATTGTGGGATTTTCTGCCTTGATATTTTGGGATATAGGGTTGTGTGGAAGGGTCCTAAATTAATGTTTATCAGTCTCTCCTAGGGGTGTCGGGGTGCATCTACACTGTAGAATTAATGCAGTTGGACTCCACTTTAGCTGCCATGCCTCACTGGTTTGGACTCAGGGGAGTTGTAATTTGACAACACACCAACACTCTTAGACCCCTTCCACACAGCTGTATAAAATCCAAATTGAACTGGATTATTTGGCAGTGTGGATTCATATAATCCAGTTCGAAGTAGGTATTGTGGATGATCTGCCTTGAGATTCTGGGTTATACGGCTGTGTGGAAGGGCTCTTTGGCAAAAAGGCCTAAAGACCTTGTAAAACTGCAACTCCCATGATTCCACAGCATTGAGCCATGGCAGTTCAAATAATGTGAAACTGCATTAATTCTGAAGTATGATTAATACCCCAAGGCCCCTACCACAGCTGAATAAACTCCCACAATATCTGGTTTGAACTGGGTTATATTGCAGTGTGGACTGATAACCTAGTTCAAAGCAGATATTGCGGGTTATTCCTGGGTTACATGGCTGTGTGGAAGGACCCTGAGTCCACACAGCCATAGCAAGGCAGAAAATACCACAATATCTGCTTTGACCTGGGTTATCCGAGTCCACACTGCCAAATATTTCAGCTCAAAAAAGAAAATGTGGGATTTTATTCAGCTGTGTGGAAAGGGCCCTAGTTCAATGTGGATTTGATACAGCTGTGTGGAAAGGGCCCTAGAGAGGGAGAGGAGCCATATAAGCCTTCGCCATCTTGCTTGACGGCTTCTGCGCGTCTTCTCTCACTCTCAGAGACGCACAAAGTGAAGATTGGGACGCGCATGCGCAGACCGGCGAGCTCCTACTCTCCTCTCGTTTGCCTCGCGACCGCGTGCGCCCCTTCCGACCACGCTTGCGCCTGCGCCCCCCAGCCAGCGGGCGGGCTAGAGCGTAACTTCTCGCGAGACCTACGGGGCTATATATTGGGGGAAGGAAAAAGAGGCGGGCCCTTTTCTGCGGGTGCACTAATTCCGTCCGTTAGACCCAGCAGGCACCCTTCGGCTGAAGAGAGAGACGACGCTGTTGCAGAGATGGAGGACACCGACATGGACAGCATGGGCTCCCTTCGGCCACAAACCTTCCTTTTCGGTAACCCGTTTTGTTTGTGTCGCCTCCCTCCTCGTACTCCTCGGCCTGGCTCGCCATGAGGCCTTCCCACGTGGCCTGGCCTTCACTTGACCGCGGGGTCTTGCGGGCCTCCTTTGTTAGCCTTTCGCCCTCAGGCTGGACGGGAAAGAGACCCGCCGCCACCCCTTGGGCCTAGCCGTCCTTCGTGTGGCCTGTGAAGCGAGAAGGAAGGAAGGCCTCAAGCCTCTCGCTTGAAACGGGAGGCGCCCCTTCCCGTTTCCAGCCCAAATCAAGCTCCCCTTTACTTTATCCTTTCTCAGCAATAGGATCCGTGCGCCTTGGGGTATGGTCATTATCGAGAAGACGAGCTTGCTGCCTTAACTAGGTTAGGATTTCAGAACAAGACGTCCAACTCTTTTATTGCTCCTCCTTAGGATCCCAGGACCCTTCCACACAAGCCATATAACCTAGAATATCAAGTCAGACAATCCCACAATATCTGCTGTGAACAGGGTTATCTGAGTGCCCTTCCACACAGCTGTATAACCCAGAATATCAAGGCATACAATTCCACAATATTTGCTTTGAACTGGGTTACCTAAGTCCACACTGCCATATATGCCAGTTCAAAGCAAATAATGTGAGATTTTATTCAGCGGTGTGGAAGGGGCCCCAGTCTCATCTTCATCATTATTTTATATCCCGCTTTTATATAATAAGCTTTATTTCTTCTCCAGCCCGACTCCTTTATTCTCCCTCCTCCTCCTCAAAAAAAGCCACAGGAGCCCAGGGCCCTTCTTCCATACAGCCATATAACCCAGAATATCAAGGCAGACAATCCCACAATATCTGCTTTGAACTGGGTTATCTGAGTGCACTGCCATACATTCCAGTTCAAAGCAGAAAATGCAGGATTTTATTTGGTGGTGTGGAAGGGGCCCCAGTTTCATTATTATGTGTATTTTATACCGCACTTTTTCTCCACAAGGAGACCCCAAATTTCAATACAGCTTAAAATCCATAAACATTAAAACAAAATTGAATAATATTGCCATCCCTTTTATGGCCAGATGTACATTTTCTGAGGAGTTATTTATTTATCTTGTCAGAAGCAAATTGAAATGCAGTTAGAATGTATAAAAAATCCACAGTGTTAAAAAAAACTTGGCAAACGAAAACAAAGTTTAAAAACTAAATTTCCTTTGACCAGAAGCTGGCAACACTCACATGGTGTGGACTCTACTTTGTAAGTAAATTTATAAATTTCTTAAGGTTGACTCTGCATCTTGTGGTGCCAGAGCACAGTCTGTTCAGTACCTTCCAAGACGCCCAGTCTTCTGCGTGTCCTGGAGGGAGCCTCTCATTCCGTATCAGCCATGGCTTGAGGTTCTGGATTTTAGCCTGCCACTTTTGGACTCTTGCTTGCTGAGGTGTTCCTGCGAGTATCTCTGTAGATCTTAAAGAAACTATTTCTTGATTTCAGACATTGATGTTGCTGGCTGATATCCAAGCAGAGGATGGGCTCAAGATGTCAATGCCTTGGTTCTTTCCTTGTTGGCTGCTACTTCCTGACAGATATCAGGTGGTGCAGTACTGGCTAAACAGTATAATTTCTGCAGCCATGTTGGACGTAGACATCCTAAAAACTTTTTAATACAACTTAAAATTTACACATATTAAAACAGAATTAAACAACATTAATATTAAAACAAGCCAAGCTAAAAACATAAAATCATATAAAAAGTGCTGGACAAGATGCCCCTAACTCTTTGAATGTGTTCTGAAGCTGGGTGTATACTGCTGTATAATGCAGTTTTAATCATCTTTATATGGTCAGTATTGCTGCAATATATGGATCTACACCAGTGGTTCTCAACTTGAAGGTCCCCAGATGTTTTGGCCTTCAACTCCCAGAAATCCTAACAGCTGGTAAACTGTCTGGGAGTTATGGGCTAAAGCATATGGGGACTCACAGCTTGAGAACCACTGGTCTACACTGACCACGTGATGCAAATTCAAACTGCATTATATAGCAGTATACATCCAGTATATTGAGCAGTGCTTTGAATCCCTGGCCCCATTAAAAAGTACAGGCATGTTGAGCTTCCATTATCCAGAATTCCCCAAATACTCCCAAAATTGTCCCCATGGCTGAGAGGATGATTCCTTCGCTTTCTGGTCGATCAGCGTACTCAGTCTTGGTCTCATGCTTAAAATTATTAAAACTGATTTGTATAAATTTACCTTCATGCTATGTGTATACGCCATATCTGTACTGCGTATAGAGGTTGAGCCTCCTTTGTCTAGAGTTCTAAAATGGGTCAAAATTGTTGACATGGGTTACTGGGAGACTGACGCCATCGCTTTCTGGTAGATCATACATGCAATTGTTAAAGAATAGTTTGTCTAAATTTACCTTCAGGCTATGTATGTAAGATGCATATGAAACATCAATGTGTTTAGACTTGAGTCCCATTCCTGGGGCCTCTCATGTATATGCAAGTATTCCAAAATCCAAAAAGTGGAACATTTCTAGTCCTGGGTATTTTGTATAAGGGACCTGTATTTTACATGTGCTATATTGTAGTGTATTGAGTTGGTGCTGCCAAGACAAACATTGGAATGAAGCCAAGGAGAAAGGCCCATTAGGGAAAGCAACCAACTGCTACTAGGCTAGAGGCTGCTTTTGCTGCTATTGCAGAGAGGGAGGATGTAGAGTAAGATGGCCAGGTGGTTAAAATAGTGGAGCGAGGCCTGGCATGATGCTGTGGGGTAGAGAAAACAAGAGATGGATGGCCATGTGCCTGAGGGGGTGGAGCCTGATACATCTTGAAAGTTGCAGACAGGTAATTGGTAGGAGGTGCCTCCTGTATGACTTACAGGCATATGGTGAAATTACACTCCTTGTTCTCAACTCTGAAACTTTAGACTGTAGGGTTTAGACAACACCTGCAAGTGAAATATCCACTTTCAGACTAGGTTTTTAAAAGGTAGCTGTAATTTATTCAACGTTGAGCCACTCCTTTTAAATCATTTTTATGTGGATTGTTATAGTTGTTAAATCTCAGTCCAGTTTTCCAGACATTTAAATATGCTGCACCGTCCATTCCCAGTTAGTGCTATAAATGGTTTAGCAGTACAATTTAGTAGTTTGCACAGTCACAGCTTGTTCTCGTTGCTTTTGCAGGATGTGAACTAAAAGGGGACAAGCCATTTCATTTCAAGGTTAATGATGAAGAAAATGAACACCAGCTCTCTTTAAGAACGGTAAGTCCTGGGGAGACAGAGGCACAGTGACTAAGGTACTAGTGAGTAAACAAAGATTGGGCAGAAGAGCAGTCCCCCACCCTCTTGTCCTTTAGGAAAAACCTGAAAACTTTCCTGTGTGAAATAGCTTTTAATTAGAGTTGAAGAAGCCTAAGCTATATTTTTAATCAAATTGTATCTACTTGGGGAATGTTAAATTGTTTAAATTTAAAATTAAACTTTAAAATGTTTTATTTATTTAATGATAATTATAAAAGGGGGTTCTATCTTTTTAATGGTTTATTTTATGTTTATATTTAACTGCTGTTGTAAACTGCATTGAATCTTCGGAGAAAGGCGATATAGAAATTTCCCAAATAAATAATAAAATAAATTATAAGCTATCAAATGTGGCCCACCATGGAATTAAGATTTAATCACTGAGGCAACCATTGAAGATCTGTTTGAAGCCCACAGTATTACGTACGATATATAAAACAGTGAAATTCTTAATACAGTAGAGTCCCACTTATCCAAGATAAATGGGCCGGCAGAACGTTGGATAAGCGAATATGTTGGATAATAAGGAGAGATTAAGGAGAAGCCTGTTAAACATCAAATTAGGTTATGATTTTACAAATTAAGCACCAAAACATGTTATACAACAAATCTGGCAGAAAAAGTAGTTCAATACGCAGTAATGCTAAGTAGTAATTACTGTATTTACAAATTTTGCACCAAAATATCATGATATATTGAAAACATTGACTACAAAAATGTGTTGGATAATCCAGAACGTTGGATAAGTGAGAGACTACTGTACATGTGGAGAACTAAATATAATTAGAAATTATTAACTATTTCACTTTTAAAAAACAACTTTCCTGAGAAGCCTTTTTCAGGCATGTATGTAATGGCGTTAAAATTCACAAAATTGACATCGTGCTGGGCATCTTCATTGTTCTTTAGCCATTGAAAACAAAAACTAATCAATATACTATTAATTTCTAATCACATAAAGTACTGTTAAATGGAATATTTTAGCTTAACTGTTGGAAAGTGATGGTAAAGATGTTTGTGGAAAGTATGTCAGATGTTCTGGTTTTCAAAACACATATTTTGTGACACAGGTTAGTTTAGGAGCTGGTGCTAAAGATGACTTGCATGTTGTCGAAGCAGAAGCTTTGGATTATGAAGGCAACCAGATCACAGTCACACTGGCATCATTGAAAATGTCAGTTCAACCTACGGTAAGATTGTCTTTTGAATTTAGTGCGCATCAGATATCAGAAAATTATATATAAATTCTATTGATTAGACAGGTTTGAATTCTTAACATGTTAAAAATGCCATAACAAGATTTTTCTATGTAAGTAGTTGATATGGAGACCTTAGAAAGGGCTGATAATGAAATACAGTGAATGCTCTGAGCCAAATCTCGAGTCTTGTAGAAGCTGCTTTTCATGAGAATTCTGAAAATTGTTTGCACTATACAAGGTGGCATATAAACATGCTTAAGTAATATTGATAGTTTCAGCAGGAGCAGATCTTCCATTCTAAAAACAAAGGATGAGTTCTATTGTTATACTATTGAACCCTACTCAGATTTCAACTGTTTTGGTCATAACAACTAGACAGCACTGTCTCTAAAATCATCTGGCCGCCTAGGTTAAACATGAGGTCCTCCAGCCTTCAAGATGATGTTTGAATAAAGGTGTACCTGTGACAGCATTCCTTACATAGGTACTCTTCTTCAAATGTGTTGTCATCTTTTGCCTGCTTCACTTCTCACAATTTGCTAAGAGGAGTTCTTACCTCATAGGTCCCAAATGTCAACTATGACACAATCTAAAATATGCTTTGTTGCAACAGGGTGACACCCACAATAATTTAGCAGATTAATCAATTTATTGAATGCTAGAGTGGTGCTGAAAAATATAGCAGAGCTACATTTAGTAGCTTGTTGACTTGTAGAGGGATATGAGATGCATAGTTTATTTCAAGTAAATGTGTGAACTCTCCCTCTGGTGCTTGGATTTCATGTATGCTTTGCCTTCTGTTGGAAGAAATGTATAAAACCTTGAAGGTCAAGCAAAAATTGGGTTCCATCCTCCATTCTGCAAGATTAATTTATCATCTGAGTTCACTTTTCTAAGTTGACTTGCATAGATTAACAATTGAGAATGGTCCTCTGACCCCTTAACTGAATCGGAATTTATCAAAAACAACAGTGAAGCCTTTGCTTCAGTCACTCTGGGGATGGGGATGTGTGAGGTTGGGGAAGGCAGCCTCTGATCCTGTTGCAGCCTTGCCTGCTCAATTGCCCACTTGGGTATTTGTAGAGCCTGTTGGCTGGTTTGAGTTGAGGTGTACCATAACCCCAGTTCATTTTCTAGACCTGAGGGATTTGCTATTTCTAGCTCAGGTGTGGTACTGTATATTTGAGATCAACTCATTCAATCGTGCTCTCTTCTTTCCACTGATTCCAGGTTTCATTAGGTGGGTTTGAAATTACACCACCCGTCACCCTCAGATTGAAGTGTGGCTCAGGGCCTGTTTATGTGAGCGGCCAGCATCTTGTAGGTAAGAAATTCAATTTGTTGTTTTAACCTGGTATTTTTATTTCATACATTTGGCAAAATAAATTCATCTGTTTCATCTTTTAGAGAGTTGGCAGATCTTAATTTCATCATGTTTTGCTTTTTAAAAAAGCTTTAGAGGAAGAACCAGAATCTGAAGATGAAGAGGATGATAAGGTTCAACACAATATGGCAAAAAGACCTGCAGGTGTGACTTTGGCTAAAGTTCCTCAGGTAAGTTTTGAGTGGTGGAAACTAGCTGTGACTGCATGAAATCAGTATTATGGGTAATACATAATCAGTATTGTCTATTGTGGGTCACTTTGGGGTTTTAAGTGCCAAGCTTTAACTTTAGTGGTTAGCAGTCCCCCCCCAAGAAGTGATGGGTAATTTTATGTTATGAAGAAGTTAAAGACCAATTTTGTATAAATTAAACATTCTGTATAAATCTATGTGTGCTGAAAAGTCTAAACAAATTAGTATTTATTTTGCAATAACAACCTCAGGGTGCATCTGCATTGTATTTATTTATTTACGGTACTTTTACCCCATCTTTCTCAGCCCTGGGGGGGACTCAAGGCGGCTTCACAACATGGCAATAATTCAATGTCTTTAAAACAGTACAAAAACAACCATTTGGATAAAATATTAAAATATAGTTAAAAACAAAATATTTAACTCCAAACAACAGAGTAAATAACATAGAATTTATTTACTACATTTGTATCCCGCCCTTCTCACCCCGAAGGGGACTCAATTAATGCAGTTTGACACATGAACTGTCATGTGTCAGAACTGTGGTGTCATGGGATTTGTAATTTTAGGAGGCACCATCTGTATCAGAGAAGGCAAGAATTGCATTAACTGATTGTAAGTTAGTGCAGTGATAAGAGAAAATATAGCGAATCTTTGGCAGTGATTGGGGTTTGGTTCCAGGACCCCTTCACAGATATTGATGTTCCATGAATAAAATGGCAAAATCAAAAGTTTTTTGGGAGAGTTTGGGGAGGAATATTTTCAAGTCATGGATAGTTCAATCTCTGGATATGGAGCACTGCCTCTGGGTGCATCTACTACACCATAATTAATGCAGATAGATAAAACTTTGACCCAATCCTATGGAATGATGGGAGTTGTAGTTTGGACTGTTTGGAAGAGAAGTCTAACAA
This sequence comes from Anolis carolinensis, assembly GCF_035594765.1. Lineage (NCBI taxonomy): Eukaryota > Metazoa > Chordata > Lepidosauria > Squamata > Anolidae > Anolis > Anolis carolinensis. Next base: position 164,398,281 of record NC_085841.1, read on the forward strand.
CCTTGTAAAATGATATCTCCCATGATTCCATAGCACTAAAGTGTCAAACTGCATAAATTGTACAGTGTAGATGCACCCTCAATTTCCATATATTGGAAGAGCCTAAATTGGAATTGAATCGCTGACATGTATTTGCTTGCCTTTCACCTATTGTCTTAAAGAAAAAAGCAAAGCTGACTGAAGATGATGATGAGGATGATGAGGATGACGAAGATGACGATGAGGATGATGATGATGAAGAGTATGTTCTCTTGTTAGAGAAGATGTCATAGTTGGAACTTTTTTACTTTTCCTATACTAAAGAATATGTATAATGATACTCCCTTTCCTCTGTGTCTTTGATGACATGATACTCATGTGTAGAACTATTTAACTAACATGACTCCGTAACTTACATACTATATCCTGTGATGTTTCCTATCTTTCCTTTATTTTAGCCTTTTTATTGTTTATTTGAGTTAATTTTAATGATAGGTATTGTTAGCTGAAGAGTAATATCATACCAAGGAAGTGAATGCCTTGAAAATGTTCCCTCAAAAGTATTTAATTGGTTTATCACTTCATTCTGCTTTATAACTATTTGGGGACCTACATGCATCCTGTAAAAATTCATCCAGTATTAAAATGGAAGAATTTTGACTTTTGCTGACTGAAAGTTTTAAATAATTTGTGAAATTATTCTGTTAAATTTTATGTGCTGTTGCTATTCCAAAGGATTCCCAAGGAGTGTAAAATTAAAATAATGGCTGTTTCTTTGTCTGTGAAGAAAACATGTTTCTGCTCTTAGGTTACTGTGACTGTTGCATTGCTTTTTGTTTTATCTCAGGAATATAAAAGCTAGATGAAAGCATTTTAAGATCTGTTCTTTATTATACAAATCATGACATTCATTTAATTGTAGAGACGATGATGATGATATGGAGGAAGACGAGGAGGAAGAAAAGACTCCAGTCAAAAAGGTAACTCAATACAATTCAAAGTTGTTAATATGGCAATGGTAGTTGGTCTTAGGCCTTTTGTATCTGAATTTTAAGATAAGCTTGGAATGTTTGAGGTTGTGAACCTTGAGAAACTAAACTCACTGCTTGTTTAGAAAAAAAATCATATGTGGTATGTAGCTTACCTGAACAATACGCAATCTTAAGAAATTGCACCACCGTAAGGGAATGGAAGTATGACTTCTGTAATAGTCAAGAATAAGACATGAAAGTAAATAATTTTGTGTGTCTACTTGTATTCCCTTTCATCTGTGTGCTTAATTTGCTTGCTTTCTCTTTCTGTTCTCTTCAGTATTGTTTATCAAATGATATCTCACTGTTTTAACTTTCAGTCAGTCTCTCAAAACACATCCATACACAGAGTAGCTAAGGTAGAGCAGTGACAGGGGCCTAAATCCCAACATTGTACTGCTGTTGCAATACCAGAGCATTGAAAGCTTTCTCTCCCTCTCCTTTCCCTGCATTTCTCCATTCTGACCAGTTCTGAAGAGTGTTGGAATGCACAGAGAGCTGAAAGAGTCCGAAACAATCCCACTGATGTAAACAGTTTCATTAACATAGCTGGAGTCCGTTATCTATCACTTCAGCCACTTTGTGCTGTACTTTCAAGCAATTAGGCATAAGAAGATAGGGAAATATTAAGTTTTCATGAACAGTGTAGCATTTCGTCTTTGGTTGGTTTAGCTACAGCAGTTTTATTAAGAGCCTCCAAATCAATTGGCTTCTTAATCTTTTTGCAAATAGTGAGGTACATTCTCCCAATGCTTTATTTACAGTTTAATATAAAATGTTATTGAACATGCCTTAGACATTGAGTTGTTGGCTTAAATTGCATACTGGAAAAAAATCTTCAGTATTGAATGAATTTTTAAAAAAGAAAATCTGCTTTCTCTCCTGGGAGAAATTGAATAATTGAACTGTTTAGATTTTGTTTCTTCATTCCACATTTATAAAGAAAAGTTTTCATATAGCAACACTAGATGGTGCTGTGGTTTAAAATTTGGAGTAGGCCAAGGTTTTTCTAATTGTATCATGAAATGCTATTTAAGATTAATTTATCAGCATTAACTTAATTCTGTAAATGTAGTTTTCCATTTATTTTGAAAACAGCCACATTTATTAAACGTCATCTCAATCATTAAATGATTCCTACAGCATTTATTCTTAAACATTGCTTCACTTCTTTGGCTTTTTTAAATAAAATTATGTTGCTTACCAACAAATTACAAAGATTCCAGAATTGTTCCTCTTGTTACTCGAGATAATGTAAAGATATCTCATAAATCATTAAATACCTATTTATAATAGGTTGGTAATTATTCAGTTTTCGGAGGCATATTTCTGACATTTCAGTAAGACTAAACTGAGAATTAGCTTTGATAGAAAATACTCAGCCTCTGGTTAAAGGAAAGGAAGTAAAACATACTTTTATATGTTGGAATTGTTTTTGTTTAATAACAATGCGTAAAGCAATCTGAATAGAATTGAGCTGAAATGATGGATACAATATCAGTTTAACATAAAGGCAAAATTACTACTAATCATACGGTTATCCTTGAGAAAAGCGTGGGTGTGCACTTAAGCATAACACGAATACAGAGTGCCTCTAATATCTTGACATTAGTGTGCTAATCATTTTCTGGTGCTTGATGTATCTTAAAATAGATCAGTAGTTATTGCTAAGTAAAGTTTCACATTTATTTGTACATTATCATAAATGTCGAGCATTGCCTAGATGCTGGAGGGATTGTTGCCCTCCTGTTTGCCCTTCCTCTCTCTCCACTGCATTACTTTCTCCTTCCTTTTCCTTCTTTTTCTCTTTCCTTCCTTCCTCCATTCTAACCTCCACCCTACCTTCTCCAGCTCTGAGAGAGCCTACTTTACAATATCTCCATGGCAACAAGTCTATTTGAGGCTCTTTCCTTTCTCCCTTCTCCTCATATATATGCTACCTTTCGATCTCAGTGACATAAAAAGACCTACTTCACCTAGAAACAGCCTTGTGGTACAGATAGACATTTGCTTTCATACACATAAATAGCATTATAAAACCACATTCTAGCTGCAGTTCTCTGATTCCAAGGAAGGTATATCAGACACTAACTGAACATCTTCCTCTACTTTTGGGTAGTGAGGTCCATGCATGTCACTCCTTCATTTTATGACATTTTCTCTCTGCTGTCATGGGATTTATTAAAGGTCTCCCCTCCCAGGTGCCCGTAATGGGAAGCCCGGATTCAACGGGATAGCAAGAGCACTTGTTCTTTGAAGCCACTTTTCTCTTAATAGAACAGGGACATGGCAGCCTTAAAGCCGACACAGAAAAAGTGCTGTAGTAATAAGGGTGAGAAAGTGAATCTTCCATCCTGGCCCTTGGATTTATTGAGGGGTTTGGTTCAAGGCCCCTGTGAATATCAAAATCCATGGATATTCAAGTGCCATTATTTACAATGGCATACTTTAAATCAAGATTTGCTTTTTGGTATTTAAAAAATATTTCAAGCTGTGGGTGCAGAGTTGGTAGATAGGAAGGGCAAGCTGTAATTAGTATTAGATATGGATTTTGTAATGCTTTGTATTTTATTAATAACATTTTAATAATCTGATTGGTTTCATAAAAATACTTCTAAGGTTAATCAACTTCAGACAGGTTTGCACAATGCATGGCCCTCCAGGTGTTTTGGACTTCTGCCCCCAGGATTCCTTACTTGGACAAGCTAGCAAGTGCTTCTGGGAATTGGAGGCCCAAACACCTGGAGGGTCGCAGGTTGTGCGGGCCTGACTTAGGTCATGCTATTTGAATGTGCATGGTGATATTTTAAAATTATACTTTTTGTTATTTTAAGTGAGATTCAACTTTTATTGTAATTTTAGCCTGCCCGAGATTTGGCTGTGAAAAAGACACAAAAATCAAACCAAAATGGAAAAGATTCTAAGCCGACAACTCCGAAGCAGAAAGTGAGTAAATGTTGTTTAACACACTGTTAACTTTTCTACAGGCTTGTATAAATGTAGAGATTATTTGAGTAGTAGCGATGTTAATCTTCATTACATCTAGGTTATAGCTGTCTTGAGTTTTAGTTGTTTGTGTACTGCCATCTTATGCTGAAAATTTGATAGTGTTGGAAGTAGATGAGTGGGCAACTACAAAAGACCATACAGAATTTCTTAAGTGTGTCAGAATGTGTGTGTGATGTAAGACAATACATGTTAGATTTGAAAGATGAGTATTCTGATAAAAAGTCCACATAAAGGTGTGTGTTTGTTAGAATATATCATATCAAATCATATTAAGTGCTTTGTTGTAGTCAGTTTATTGTTAGGTTAAAAAAGTTTATTTAGTATATAAAAGGGAAACTTGCACATGAGATTATGCTTTTGTTTAAAATATTGGATCTGCTCAGATAAAGCAGAGTACAGGGCACTTAATTATTGGATGACTCAATAATAATAATAAAACTTTATATGCCGCCACCATCTCCCCGCGGGGACTCGGGGCGGCTTACATCGGGCAGAGGCCCAAACAACATAGGACAAAATATAGGCAACATAATACAAATCACATTATAAAAGGATAAAACAGTAATACAATATATCAATTAAAACAAAAATATAGGATAAAAAAATTGCATTTAAAACACATAAATGGTAAAATCGTAATAAATACAGGATAGATTATTTAAAACCCTCTGGGGCTGATTAATTAATGACTGTATCTCCAAAGGCCTGCTGAAACATCCAAGTCTTCAGTTGTTTCCTGAAGGAAGGTAGAGAGGGAGCCAACCTAATCTGTCCTCAAGGACAGAATTTTCATTATTACAATTCGAAGTGTTGTACATAGCGTTCTACATATGTTTGTGGTTGCTGATGTATTAATGATGAGACCATAAATTTCGTAGCGTTTCTTTAGGCAACGAGTACTCGGAGGTAGTTTTTCCAGGCCCTTCCTCTGAAAGATAGATTGCACACCACCTGTTATTTGTTGGTGGCTCATCCAAATACTAATCAGGACTGATCTATCCTAAATTCAAAGATCAAGCAGGACCTGGTGGCTTTAGGGCATTGAAGCACTTTGCCAAATCTTATAGGGTAATGAAAGGATGTTAAGCTGCAATGATTAGTTGTTAAATGATATTTTGTAACACTGTTGAAAAACCTGTGGTTGATGTGTTTCAGACTCCAGAAACCCATAAAGAAAAGAAACCACAGACTCCAAAAACACCAAAAACATTCACTTTGGAGGAAATAAAAGCAAAAATGCAGGCAGTTGTACAAAAGGTAAGTTCATCAACCACAAGGAAATTGAATAGTTTTAGTCGTTGAACCCATATTTGTGAGAAAAAGAACACAAAGTTTTGATGTTAGATTCTTGCTTTAACTTTGTGCTTGGATTTTAACGTTGGTTTATGGTAGCCCTCTGTGGACATGGGTGTAAACATTTCTGGGAGCCACAAAATTGTTGAAATACAGTGAGTAAACATAACAGGGTTTTTCAAAATGATGGACCCAATTTCAAAGCAATATATATCGTGATGGCAACATGTTACAATTACACAGAATGTTACAAATTATTTAACGAGTTATCAAGTTTTTACTAACCATTTGAGCCAGTAATAAATCTAAAAAATAACTCCAGAAACAGAATATCTGGGTCGCTATCTTGCAAAAGAACTGAGGCTAAGGGCTGCCATCTAGTATGACTCATTGGAAACTATGCCACAGTTCCTTTCAGGTGGTAAAGTTTCATTCACTGGCAGTTCATGGTTGTAGAGAGTGATTTCAGATGAGGTCCATCATTTTGAAACACCCTATATATCTTGTATTACAGGCAGTTTCTTGGTTACAAGTTCTGTAGGTTTGTTCTTAAGTTGAATTTGTATGTGAGTATGTAACTCCAGCCAAAAAAGAGATTTGGATTGCATGAAGGAGAAAGAACATACGTGAATGTTGTGTTTCTTTTGCTGCCTGTGCTCTTGTCCAGAAGATTTCACCTCACTTTCTGTCCTTGAGACAATTGGATTTTGAAAATTTTGTGTTGTGGTGGAAACCAGGATAAGTGGGAAAGCTTCAGTAGATACACCTTTTCCCCATGATTTCCTCTCACTTCCTATTGTCTCACCCCTGTTTGTAACTAGGAGTTGTATATAAGTTGTAGGTCTGTAACTTGAGGTCTGTCTGTACTCTTGAGAAACATACTGTTTGATTATGTTTTCATGTAAAATTGTTAAAGTATAAGTTCATTGGTTAGTAATTCACTAGCAATAGATCATGAACATTACTTTGGATTTTGGGACAAGAAGTGATTTTCCCACCTAGCTTTCTCTTGATCATTTGTCTTACCAGAGATTGTGGGGTGGAAGAATTAATAACTTTTTCATTCTGGGTGTTATTGTAAGTTTTTTCTTGTAATCTTAGTAGATCAGAATATCTTCTGAACAACGGTTACATGGTTTATCTCTCGGTTTTTCTGAGAGTAAAGAATTCTGCACAGTACTTGCATATGAACTAATGAACTCTTGATTTACCCAGCCAGGTGTGTTGGGACATTTTTATATACCACAGAATAATTCATTGTGTTTATATTTGCTTTCTTATTTCTTCAGGGAACTGCTCTTCCTAAAGCAGAAGCCAAGTTTGCAAATTATGTTAAAAACTGCTACAGGACAGAAGACCAGAAGGTAATTGAACTGACAAGATCTTGGTGAAGTCACATTTATAGTGCAAATTGCTTACCCACCCAGTATTTTTTCATGTAGGTTTTTAATCTTTTGTTTAAAATGCAAGCAGGGGCTGTTTCAGTGGTGATTATAGAGAACATAAGATTCCTTTATCCTTTTATGTGATCCGTGGGCCCTGTCCTTCAGCCCATAGTATTCTTCAGAAACATTTTGACCAAATAAAGCGGTGTTTGGGTTTTTGTTTGAGTTTCATTAGCTTGTATTTTTGTTTCTCTTTTCCACTGAAGTAATGCATTAGAATTTGGGCAGTCTGGAGGCTTTTGGTTAGACCTGTATTTCACTTGCAGAATTCCTTGAAATAAATTTTTTGAACGTTTCTGCTTCCCTCAAAATGTTCAAAGCTGTCAGGTGGAAAAATCATAGTGTGTTGAAGGAGAACGTTTGAAAGCAGCTGATTCAGCTGCTGTAGTGGATTTGGACGTAAGGCTGGGCAGTCAGAGTTCAGACAGCATTTGCTAGAGTTACACCCTTCCTTTTGCTTTCCTTTACTATGCTTTATAGGGTGACAGAAGCCTTGAAATACAAAATATATTGAATAATTTTGCAGTTTGTGTACAGAGTGTATCTATTTTATATGCTTTTTAAATTTAGCAGAAATTTCTTGAACCCTGCATGCAGATGGAAGATACTTTTTCATGTAGAATTTAAATTGTAAATTTCATCTAGAAAGAATTTTGTGCCCATAGATATTTGAGTATATATTGTCAAACCTTTTCTAAATAAATGTATAGTGCTTAGTTGCAGGTATAAAGTAAGTTCAGTGGGTCTTACTGCCTGGAAAGTAATGTTTAGAATTGCCATCTTAATGACTTGACTGTTCTTCAGAGGCGATCTGCATGGAATCAGACTCATTTTTCCTTTTGTCTTCTTAGGTTATTCAAGCACTCTGGCAATGGAGGCAGACCCTGTAAGCAAGAAGTTAAATGGTTCCTTTTGAGTTACAGTTCTGTGTGTTTAACCATTCATATCTGGCTGTCCTTTTTATAAATGCTAAAGCTTCCCCTACTGCGTCTGATTAATGTTGTCCAGAATGTTTTGCCAAGAATGTGCTGTCCAAAATGCCTGTTCCGTTTTTTTTTAAGACCAGGACGCCACCCTTTTCATTTCAAATATGTATGGAATGTTTTGATAATGCATAGTAGTGGTGGTCAGAAAATGGAAACGGGAAACTAAATGTAAATGTGAAAATAAAATTTAGTATTTTAAGTAGCTTTGCTTTTTTTAAAAACGGTGTTCAGGCTTTTTTTCTGTACCAGTTGTAGCAAACCATACTTGTCTGGTAACCCAGGATGTGAAATTTCTTTTAAAACACCTTCTCTTCCACCCAGTTCGGTGCATTTCTGTATCTTTTAACCTCACCTGTTTCTATTGCTTTCTAATGCATGAGTGTCATCCAGTGGTTGTGTCCTCAGCCTGACTGAGTGCTGATCATTATTGTCTTCCTTAATAAGCTTTCATCTGTTTGGTACCTGCCAAGGTTGACTCAGTTTTAGGAGTTGCTGGCTAAACCTTCCTGTATTAAGGAGAAATACATTCTAGTGTTCAATTAAAATGGAGACGCAGGAGAACATGTTTATTGCCTATGAATATAATTTTGATTAGAAAAGGCAACATTTCCATGCTTAGGTTACTTGGTTTGCTCAACATATTTTAAAACTTTGGATGGAATAAAAGCCCATGAATCAATACAATCCTTGATTGTCTGAAAAATCCTTATGGCAGAGTGTTTTGTTATGGCTGAACACATCACTATATCTTCTGTGTTTTTAAAATAAATACTACCTTCTTCACAGTACAGTGGTAAGCATTTAAACCAAATTATGTAAACATTTAAACAAACACGCGAGTAAGACTAAATAAATGCACAGTCAAGAATGGCAGTGTTGTAAATTTCTGAAGAAAATTGGTGAAAGCCTAGACTTCCAGCTGAGAGCAGTAGGAAAACAATACATTTGTTTGTGTTCAAGAAACTCCCTGTGATGATATGGGATGGAAAAGATCAGTATTCCATCTTTGACATTTTTCCTCTCACCAGATCCATATGTGATCTGCCATAACTTTCTGCTTTGTCAGAACCCACACTACATTTAAGAAAGACTTTCTTAACCATACAGAATGGTTAACTGGAAGTAAACAACTAGGACCTGCAACAAAGAATTTTGATGAGGGGGAGCTCCGATAGTCTATTTGTTTTATAGCCTTTGTTTTATGTTGCTTTTTTTCTAACAGGCACTACGTTCGGTGGATGATGAATCAGATAGAGTCCCCATGGACCAAATTTAGGCTTATCTTTTGCTTGCTTTGATTTTTTTCCCCTCAGTTTTTTTTAATACTACAAAGATTAGGGATCCCCCAAATTCATTGATGCTGCCCTTTCTCACCAAATCTAGTGTTTTAGTCTTTTTTGACAGTCTGATTGAATGTGTTGTTTTGTAACCAATAAGGCGCCAAATGTTTTCCAGTTTGCTGTATATATCACCCATTGGATATATACAAATAGTTACTGTGTTTACTATTTAAAGTTTAAAGGACAAAGCAGATGTTGGGCGTAGGCAGAAAATACAGAGGAAAGCTGTCCTCCCCCTTCAATTGAGACATTAGTGAATTGAATACAGTGAACAGAAGTGGCATGTTTTTAAGAAACAATGTATTCCAATTACCCTGTGATAAGGGCTGGAATGACAGTTGCATGAAGTGTAATGTGAGAATCAATTAGATTTTTGCTAGGTTTACTCGTGAGCTCACTGAGTATACTCGTTGACTTGATGGAAATGAAAGGATGCATCTGACAGCTTTTTATTTTTAAATTGTAATTAAATAATCTTTGATATAAAGGAATACCTATTGGAAAGGAGATGTGTTCTTCCATGGGCATGTTCATTTCACAAAATGCCATGGTGGGCATTGCCAATAACAAATCCCTGGTTTCGAAGAAGCATGGGTAATACTCAAGAAGCTAAAGGCAAAGTCAGAGATAGGACATGTGCTCATAAACGTGAAAGCAGTCTTGAATCACCAGAAGTTTGCTGTCTATGAACTCTAAACCATATTAAGTTGAACTGATGCTGAGGTTTCTTTCACACTTCGCAAACCCAGCACTGATTCTACATCATTTGTCATGGCTGGATCCTCTGAGATTCTGGGGTTTGTAGTTTGAGGAGGCACTAGAGGTCTCTGGCTGAGAATTTGGAGTACTATTTAGACTACAATCCCAGGAAAGGAGGAACAAAGTGCTATAATTGTGCTGCTTGAGAGATCTCAGATTCATATTCTCAGGCTACCATGCACACGGTAAAACATTCACAGGACACTTCGTGCCTCTTCAATTTTTCTGGGAAGCTGGACATTGAAAAAAACATAACACTTTAGTTACATTGAAAAGGGATTTCAGTTACATACAACAAAATTCCAAAATAACTTAAACAGGAAAATTACTATGATAAAAAATAACCACATGTGTTGTAAGTTTCTGGAAAAGCTGGTCTTAAACGTTTAACATGTTGGTAGATCTTATATATTGGATCATAGGTAGAGAAACATCTTTCTAGTAATGAGTCAATCTCTTCGCAGTCAAAAGGGTGCAAAAATCTACTTCCGTTGGCCATTTGTTCGAATTCCAAGAAAGAAGTAATTTAATAAAACTTTCCCTGAAAGCCAAATTTACTCAATGTAAATTCCCAGAATTTCTCAAAATGTAGCTGCTATGGAATAACAACACAATAAATTGAGGAAGAATTAGCAGTATTACATCTTCAATTTCCTGATTTACAAAGAAGTTTTAAATAGACATGGTAGCAAATGTGCGCAAAATAGCCATTTTTGCTACATAAGACATAGTTGGGAGATCTATAGCCATATTGGTTATAGATGTTTAAACCATGGGTTTAATTATTCAGATCTGCCTGTTACCAATTCTCTATCCCCACTCCTGCTGTAAACTTTGTGTGCCATTTGAATAGAGATGCCAAAAATGAAGACTGGCCACAGTAGACACCACCATATATAATAAACTTAAACACCCATGGATGTTGGTATCCACAGGGTTCCTGAAACTGAACTGCAATGGATACTGAGGGCTCACTGTTACAGAATACAATGGATATTCCTGGCTTGTACCCTGTTTCAGTGTAAAAAAAGATGGGGAGGGAGGAATGTTGGTCATATTCTGTGCTCTGGATGCTGAATATAGATTTTTTTTCTTAGCAATTTCAAAAACATTTTGGGAAACAACAAATTTGCCATTTTTATGAAGGTCAGTAGATTTTTCTCACTAGCCTCAGCATCTAAAGAAATAACAATTGGCTGATTCGTTCTGACTGAGCAAAACCTCTGCTGAAACGAAGCTCCCACATAAAGATGTTTTTAAAAGTTCTGTCAGGGTGACAATCTTTAATGAATTTCATTATTTAGAAAATGTTTCCCATTTAATCAAAAGGTGTAATTGAAGTCTCTTGAGAAGTTGTCATTTAGGTTTGTCCAACTTTGCCCAAAGTTCTTTCAAAATGCATCCTAACTCAACTGAGTGAAAATGGAAACCGGTAATCCCTTGAAGGGGAGAATAAATAAAAAGTAAGTGAAATACAAACCCCGTAGGAGACACAACAAAAGAAAAGCCAATTGTAATAGTAAATGCCTAATTAGGATGGTAATTCAGGGTTTTTTTGTTTAAACACTGAAAATGAGTTGAAACAGTGTCTATTCACACTACCATCCCAAACACAAGAGCTGGAGAAGTGGATATACTTTTAAAAGAAAACTACATTTAAGGAAGTCAAGAGAAGCAGGTAACTGGTTGGGTCTTAAGGGAAGTTGGGGATTTCAAAAGTACATGTCATAAGCAGATCGGAAACCAAAAGACAACTTGTAGGGACCCTGGTGCTATTTTTTGAACCAATATTATTTGAGTTGCTCTTGAAAGATGGAAAACCGAGCTCACTTGGTTGTTTTCAGCTGGACGGGGTCTTAAATTGATGGTTTGTGTTAGAACTATCCACTGGACCTCCCACAAGTACTAAATGATTCCTGGAAGCAGCAGATGCTTTTAAGATGAAAATATTTGGATTGCTCTTTGCGCAGTTCAGGATCATGAATGTAATTTTTGTCTGGTGAAATACTGCTTAGTTTTTAAGAAATGGGCCTTAAAAATACAGAATGAGTAGGAGAGGTATTTGAGAGAGAGTCCTCAAAGAATAGCTGTGACCTCATTACTAAATGGAAAGCTCCCTTCCATCCATTAATTTAGTTACTTGGTTGAAGCTGACCACAATCTCATCAATCTATTAGTGAAACATGCCACTTAGTAAATTACTATGTCTGAAAAATAATGGTAAATCCGCAAGAGCACGAGCTTAATGTAAAATCCAACCTTTGCAATGTCACATTACAACACAACAGGGAAGTAATCCACTAGAAGACTACTTCATGCAAGACACAACTGTATGGATTAAACGTTGGTGTGTGATATTCATGTAGGAAATGGTCTTGTATGATGGTCTTGCTTATCAGCTGGGTGGTATTTAAACAGCTGGAAACAACTTTTTGAATAAATGTCTTGCTGTGTTTAGCTTACTAGAAAAGCAGTCTTATAGCAACGTGATGCTACCTCTAAAAGCAAAACTATATTTCTGAGATATAACCATGTCAGCATTAAGTAATCTAGGGCAACAAGTAAAAAATCAGATTATATTGTACTTTTTTATGGTCCACTATCTTGGTCCATCATTTCCTGGTCTGATTATTTCTTTGAAAAAACAACTTCTGATTGATTATCTGATCTATGTATCACTTGCCATATTTTAAATGCTCTTTCAGATACACAGCACTTCCACCAATATTCATCTCACGGGAAACGCAACCTAAATCAGCAGTCATGTTCTTTAGTGCTCTGCATCACCCCAGATTTCTAAATTCAATCTGACTTGTGGAAGTTTTAACTTGGCTATTATTATACAGTTGCACTCCAATTCTAGCCCTCCAAGTGGCCTCTTGTTGGGTGTTTCTAGGCATGACTTTTCTCAACAGAAGTGTCTGTTTCAATCCATAATCTGGGCAAATTAATGCAGTTAAAATTAAAAACACTATCTCCCACTCGGATACTAATTTGTGACCCATTGCAATCAATCTAAGGAGGAGGTTATTAAAACTAGAACAGTTGTACAGGATAAAAGGCAGTGTGGGAGAAATTCAGTGCAACAATTTAGAAAATATTTCTAGGGTAGCTCTGCAGGAAACAGACAGCCTCATATTGGTAGCAACATTGTCTAGCTCAGTGGTCTGTGTGGAGGGGCATCCATGGGGGAGAATCAAGCAGTTGTCATACTAGCTTAAGGTAAAGGTTTTCCTCTGACATTAAGTCCAGTCGTGTCTGACTCTGGGGGTTGGTGGTCATCTCCATTTCTAAGCCAAAGAGCCAGCTTTGTCCATAGACACCTCCAGGGTCATGTGGCTGGCATGACTGCATGGAGCGCCATTACCTTCCCGCTGGAGCGGTACCTATTGATCTACTCACATTGGCATGTTTTTGAACTGCTAGGTTGACAGAGGCTAGGGCTAACAGCAGGAGTTCACACCGCTCTCCAGATTCAAACTGCTGATCTTTTGGTCAGCAAGTTCAGCAGCTCAGCGGTTCAACCCACTGTACCAAAGGGGGCCCTTGGAGGTGCTGAGGAGCCTTATAACCAAGGTGAAAGAAGAAAGTGCAAAAAGTGGGTTGCATTTAAACATAAAAAACCCAAGATTATGGCAACCAGACTGATAACTGGCAAACAGAGGGAGAAAAACGTGGAGGCAGTGACAGACTTTGTACAGGAGAGTCTCGCTTATCCAACGTAAATGGGCCGGCAGAACGTTGGATAAGCGAATATGTTGGATAATAAGGAGAGATTGAAAAGCCTATTAAATATCCAATTAGGTTATGATTTTACAAATTAAGCACCAAAACATCATGTTATGCAACAAATTTGACAGAAAAAGTAGTTCAATACGCAGTAATGCTATGTAGTAATTACTGTATTTACGAACTTAGCACCAAAATATCATGATGTATTGAAAACATTGACTACAAAAATGCGTTGGATAATCCAGAACGTTGGATAAGTGAGTGTTGGATAAGTGAGACTCTACTGTATTTCTAGGTGCGAAGAGAGCAATGAAAATAGTGAAAAGTACAGACATTATACTGGCACTGAAGCGTATTTGGTTAATAATGGCAAATCATGTGAGCCCTGACCTGTTTTACTCTCCTTGCCATCTTGTAACTGCAATAAGATTAAAACCACCTGCTTCCAGGGTTAAAATAGGACCAATTTCTTGTAGCATTCAACAAGGACAAGCTAGTTAATTTAAAGTGTAGCTTACTGAAACAAGCCAAGGTATTTGAATAAAAAAGACATGCATGTGAAGAAACAATACCATAGAAGTACCACCACAAAGGACAAGTCTTTCTTTAGCTGTCCTGATGTTTCCTTCAGGCAGGGGGATGAACTCTGCTAGGGAGCTCATTCATACATTTTAAGCAGCAGCAGATTAAGACAAAACTCTTTCATAGTTTTTTTGTATTTTGTTTTGCTTATCTCTACTGTATATAGTAGACTCTATCTCTTTTGGGAGATATATACAAGCATGTATTCTTCCACCTTAGTTTTAAAACTGGGAAATGAATGCTTTCACCATAGTTTAACTCCAGCAATAAGGCTGGTTATACCCAAGAACAGGACTTTACTACTAGTGGCCCCTTGACTTTGGAACTCCCCCTGCCCAGTAGGCTTGGTTCTTTTGGAAAGACTTGGACAATATTTGAAAAGTTTACATGCGCCTTTGGATTAAATCTGTCCTGAATCTATTGTGCAATATGTACTCTGTGGCTGTATTGAAATACATGATTGTTTCATTGCATGTCTTTCTTGTAACATTATTATTATAATCTTATTAGCCATGAGCCCTTTAGAGCAGTTAGCCGAGATGGTGTGTGCGTGTGCATATATTAAAGCCAAGTCATGAAAAACATATGAGAATGTACTTTTAAAACTGTGGCCTTGGTTCCACAAAGAGCAAACAGCTGCCTGCCCTGTTGAATGATGTCAGGTGCAGGATGGGTGGAAGGCGCGTGAGCCTTTTCGGCACTTCTCATTCACATTCCTAAGTCCTGATGTGATGGGGCATCCAGTGGGTGTGAAGGCTTTCTCACTCAAGCATGCTGTTAATTCCTTGGGCCTATTGAATACATTTCATACTGTGTGAAATGTCTGGTCGTTCAAGTGATGCTCCAGACCAGTGGAGCAGAGAAAGTGAATTGCCTTTCACTAGCAGGGGGGATTGGTAACTGCCATATGGATCAAGTTGATCAGACTTGGATTTGAATTTGGGGATGAGCAGTAACTAATCCAATATGCTTCCAAACCCAGTGATGCAGTTAAGACATTTCGGCATTGGAACTTAATGGTGTTATGAACCTCCCCCCACCCGCAGGATGGTAATGTGTATTTCCTTACTTATTTCAACATAAAGTAAGTCAACTTTGCTTAGTTTGGAAGAGTTCCTACTTCTTCTTGTTATTTATATTTACGGTGGGACTTTCAAATTTGCAGGATCTGGATCTGTGAATTCAACTGAACATGGATTGTCACACCTCGTATTATTAAATGTTGGCAATGTGAATGCAGACATGATCATTTAATATTTAATAATATAAGGTCATCTGCATTTTTCACATCCATATGGGGTTCTGAAATGAAACTGTCGCAGATACAGTGAGCCCACTGTATAACCCACATTTCCTTTAATGAACTTATGGCAATTCACGTCATTCTCTTTCTCCCCATTATCTTTTCACACCAACCCTGTGAGTGAGGTCAGGCTGGGAGATGGTCCCTCAAATAACTTTCATGGCTCAAGGGAAACTAGAACTCACCTCTTTTGAATCTTGGTCTTGCTGTCTGACCACTATGCCACGTGAATCTGCATTACACTTTCTGCTGAATGGTATGCTACACTTCTCCCCTTGGTATGATACTATAGTGTAAAAACTCCTTTTTGAATGAAGTGTCCCATGCAGTGAAAAAAAAGTTGAAAAGTATAAAGAGAGTTTTACATTTAAGCTCTACTCCCAGATACATCTTTCCTGGCTGTTCTTCATGATCAGACCTGCATCCGTAATGCAGCAAGTGGCTTTCTGTGATGCTTTCAGTTTTTGTTATTTTGTTTGCTAAGTTAAATTAGGTTGTGCTATATTGCTGAATATAACCCCAACCAAGATAGACAATGATGAGGGGTCCAAGAGCATTTGGAGAGCCACACCTCTCTTCTCCCACTGGATGGAATGGCCATCCATTTTTCCCTATAGCCTCTCCATTTTTATATATACAAATAGTGAATCTTATCCTGTAGGAAATCACTAAGAATTAAACTTCCTCTCATGGATGTTGGCTGAAGTTTTCTTGTTGATGTCAATGGATGCAAGATTGACGTCAATGAATTTTGGCCAGTCTTTTAGCCAAGTCTGGATAATGTTATGATCATTCATTATAGTGCCAGCTATGCAGGGTGAGACGGAGGTAATCAAATCTCACCCTTCAAGGTCAGTGGGGAGTACTGAAGGAGGTGATAAAATTTCCCTTCTATTTTGCATTTTTTCCAGTGGCTTTGCACCACTGGTGTTGTGTCTCATGTGTGGTCTTTTCCTGCATACTCTTGATTAGAACAGGATTCGTTTCCCTAAATTAACTGTGTGACAATGTACTCTTAAAGGCCTTGAGACATCTTAAAATAATTGGATGGCATCCAATGGACTTTGAAAACAAAGGTTGGCATCTCGCTATGGAGTTAACAATGTCATAAACTAAAATCAAGACCTCGTAATTGTTTTGCGTTCACAGTGACCACAGTGACCAAGCCCCCTAAAACCCACCTGAAAAGCCAGGAAGCCATACCAAGTGATATTACATCAGGACCCAGCAGGGTTCCCTGTTTCTGCTCATTATACTTTGTTACTGAGCAGTGCTTTCTGCATATCCACAGGGGATTTATTCCAGGAGCTTGCATGGATGTGTAAAATATGACTAAAACTGAACCCTATTGAACAAAGAACCTCTGGTGGAGACATACCTTACAATCACACTGGAGGAGCTATGAAATGCCTATGGTCTACCTCTGATGGAACATACCATAAAATCACTTGGAGGATCGAGCACTGAGAGAGAGGGATTATTTTGTCAGATGTGGATAAATGAAACCATAAATCCTGATCTCATCAATACAGGGGTCATAGTATATCTTTATGGAGCAAGCTTAACTTTCTTTTCAAAGTCTCTAGTCCTACTGACCAGAACCTTTATTCCATCATCCCTTTTGTGGCCAAGATCATCATAATGACCAGTTCATCTCAAAAGGAACTTTATTACAATACCTTAGGGCAAAATGGGAGTTGAACAACAACAAATTAGCATATGCTTGCTCCCTCTTTGCTCCCAATCCCTTCAATTTCATCTTCTATTACTTCTCATCATGTATCAGAACTAGAACCTTTATTTTAAAATAAGGGATATTCCCAGGTTTATATATATATATAGTCTTGTATAGTGGAAAACATGATGACAACACCAATGGAATCCATTCAAAATCTGACAGAATATCCTAATTTGAGGTTTGTTAGTATACACCGATGATATAAGATGCCCCTTAATTTGAAGTATTGCATTCTGTCTCTAGAAACACTCATATTGTTTTTAACAGCTCTGATAAGGTTATTCTAATTTCCATGCTCTCTCTTCCATCTCCCTTCCCCTCCCATAAAACACTCACAATAATTATCCATTCAATAATCAATTGAAGTGTGATATTATATTGTCCCTCATTTGGGTTTCAGAAATATCTGTGAATGATGATGCCAAGAAAGTCAAAATTACCCAGACATCAAATAATCTTTCAAGCCCCTTCTCTCAGATATTTGTTTAAGCTGCTTCCTCCTGCAGTATTAAAAATTAGTTCTGTATTGTTTCAACTAGTTCAACTCTGTCAGGACTTGGAGTTGATTCCACTATTCATTGTACACAGTGTCCCCTGTTACTATTATTGGTGACTCAGTTTTCCATGTTACATTACATTATGGATATTAGTTTTCAGTTCCTTTAAAAATATCCATATGCATAAAAAGGTAAGAACATAGTCTAAAGTTTCTTTAAATTCCTCCCCAAATGTCAACAGGCATATTTTATCCATCAAAGTTTAATGGTAGTCAATGACTCAATAGTCAGCAAGATGTAATGCTTTAAAGGAGTTAGCCAAGGTGCTGACCTCATAGATTTTACTCCCCACTTCCACCTGTAGCTCTATTTAAGTTTGGACTAAAACACAGAGAATATTGAGTGCCAACTAACATAGAAGCTATCAGTCACTTCCAAAATAACTGCCTCCACCCCTGCCACCACCATAAGCTCAATTATACAGTACAACCCCCACAAACACGGGACCAGCACCTTCTAGGTTCTCCAAGTGATTCCATGTTTTGCTCCCACTGGAAGTTGATGATCAAGTGCTCCAGTGATATCTAAAAAGGAATCCTGCCTAGGTATTTCCTAGGTTCTCCATCACAACTATGAGATGCTTCCACTGGAGGTCATTCATTCAGTAGTCTTCCCTATTACCTGCTGTTACATGTATCTATGCAAAATCCTGTGAACACTGTATATGTGGTACTGTAATGCCTTTGCAATTCAAATTCTGAAATGCAAGAGAAGTTTCTGGCAGTTTGGTCAGCTGTGTATGCGTTTGCTGGGAATGGGCAATAATTCCCATATTACAGACACAATGCTCTCATTTTAATTAGTTTTATATTAATGTCACTTGAAACAAGTTGGTTGGTTTTCACCCAAATAATCCCAATAGCTGGTAAAAGAATTACAGGCCACACTCAGCTGGTTACTGCCATAATTGACTCCTCTACAGCATGACTTAATTCCAGAGTGTGTATTTCTATTTGTCACGTATTTGTGGATGTGACAGAAACCTTGCATTTTGTACTTTGGCCAAATTAGGAAGCTGCTTTTTATCGAGTCAGACTAAACTCTATCTAGCTCTAAAAATTGCCTATACCTGTAATCTTCATTTTTCTCAGACCTGTGATTCTCCTTTAATTCAAACACAAGTTTTCTCTACTATATAGTTATACAATGTAATGTGGCTGCTGTGACTCATGTTACATCAGCAGCCTTTTCACACTACACAATTACAGTGATATGATTTCACTTTGACAGTCGTGGCAACGTCTTATGAAATACTGGGATTTGCAGCTTAGGGAGGTGGCTTCATAATTCTCAGTGGGAGAGCTCTAATGTCTCCCCTAAACATTACCACTAATAAAATGTTGCCCATCACCCCAATTTATGCCACTGCAGTGACATAGTTTAGGCATCCAAAGAAAAGGAGCAGGCAACATTTCCAAGGTGATGTTAACCCATCAAGTAGAAGAGTTCTAGGTATGAAAAATTATCCATGTGTCATTTTGTTCAGTGTGCAATGTTTGGAGAGTGAAAGAATTCATAGTGAAGGCCATAATTCTTATTAAGAGGAGTTAAATAAGCTACATCCCTCCATCCTACCCATAAAGGGATATTTTCTAAGGAGAATTCACTGCCACAGGATACAGATCTGGTTATCAACTTGGGTGGCTTTCAAAGTCAACTCACAGAGGATGAGACCATCAATGGCTACTAGTCAGGATGGCTTTGTTTTACTTCCACCATGTTTTTGTTGATCGATGTTGCAATCCCAGGTGACAGCAGAATAAATGAAAAGCAACTGGAAAAGCTGACACGATACGAGGATTTAAATATTGAACTGCAAAGACTCTGGAACAAACCAGTGGTGATAGGCACACTGGGTGCAATGCCTAAAGACCTTGGCACTGACAGAATCACTATCTGTCAGTTGAAAAAGGCAACCCTACTTGGATCTGCACACATTGTGCTGATACATCATGTAGTCTTAGACACTTGGGAAGTGTCCAGCGTGTGATCCAATACAACAGCCAGCATAGTAATCTTGTTTGCTGTGTACTAATCTTGTTGTGTATCAATTATTATTATTATTATTGACACAACGACGTTGTATGACACAGCAAACAAGATAGATATGCTGGATTTCGTTTCACAAAATCACAAGTCGAACACTTCCTAAGTGTCTAGGACTGTGTGATGTATTTTCGGATGATGCGTGCAGATCCCAGTAAGGTGGCCTTTTGCAGTTGGCAGATCATAATTTTGTCAAGGTCTATTGTTTCCAAATGCCGGCTGAGATCTTTTGGCACGGCACCCAGTGTGCCCATCACCACCGGGACCACCTGCACTGGTTTCTGCCAGAGTCTTTGAAGTTCAATCTTGAGGTCCTGATAGCGGCTGAGTTTTTCCTGTTGTTTTTCTTCAATGCGACGGTCACCTGGGATGGCAACATCAATGATCCAAACCTTGTTCTTTTCCACAACTGTGATGTCTGGTGTGTTGTGTTCCAGAACTTTGTCAGTCTGGATTCGGAAGTCCCACAGTATCTTTGCGTGTTCATTTTCCACAACCTTTGCAGGTTTGTGATCCCACCAGTTCTTAACTGCAGGGAGGTGATACTTGAGGCATAGGTTCCAATGAATCATTTGGGCCACATAGTTGTGCCTCTGTTTGTAGTCTGTCTGTGCAATTTTCTTACAGCAGCTGAGGATATGATCAATGGTTTCATCGGTTTCCTTGCACAGTCTGCACTTTGGGTCATCAGCTGATTTTTCGATCTTGGCCTTGATTGCATTTGTTCTGATTTGTTCAATCAAAGCAGGTTCTTCACTTTGTTTTACATATTCTGCCAGGGCATGTTCTTCTTCTTTGACTGCTTGATTTACTTGCAAGAGTCCTCTGCCCCCTGATCTTCTAGGCAGATACAGCCGGTCAACATCACTGCGAGGGTGCAGTGAATGATTAATGGTCATGAGTTTTCTTGTTTTTCTGTCCAAATTGTCCAGTTCCGCCTGTGTCCAATTTATAATGCCAGCAGTATATCTTATGACAGGTATGGCCCAGGTGTTTATGGCCTTGATAGTGTTGCCTCCATTGAGCTTGCTTTTGAGAATTTTTCTGACCCTTTGTGTGTATTCTTTACTGACCACAGTCTTCACATGTTCATGCTTTTGTCAAGGTCTATTGTTTTCTTGAAAAACAAGAAAACACATGACCATTCATCATTCACTGCATCCTCGCAGTGATGTTGACTGGCTATATCTGCCTAGAAGATCAGGGGGCAGAGGACTCTTACAAGTCAAACAAGCAGTCAAAGAAGAAGAACATGCCCTGGCAGAATATGTAAAGCAAAGTGAAGAACCTGCTTTGACTGAAGTCAAAAATCAGAAACTCCTCAAAGCACAGCAGACAAAAAATCAGTACAAGAAAACCGCACTACAAATTAGAGCTGACAGCTGGTACAACAAAACATTGCATGGAAAGTTCCTTGACAAAATTGAAGGAAAAGCTGATAAAGAGAAGACCTGACTCTGGCTCACGAATGGGACCCTGAAGAAGGAGACAGAAGGCCTGATCCTTGCAGCCCAGGAGCAAGCCATCAGGACAAATGCAATTAAGGCCAAGATCGAAAAATCAGCTGATGACCCAAAAAGCAGACTGTGCAAGGAAACAGACGAAACCATTGATCATATCCTCAGCTGCTGTAAAAAAATCGCTCAGACAGACTACAAACAGAGGCACAACTATGTGGTCCAAATGATGCCTCAAGAACCACCTCCCAGCAGTAAAGAACTGGTGGGATCACAAACCTGCAAAAGTATTGGAAAATGAGCACGCAAAGATACTGTGGGACTTCCGAATCCAGACTGACAAAGTTCTGGAACACAACACACCAGACATGTGGAAAAGAAAAAGGTTTGGATCATTGATGTTGCCATCCCAGGTGACAGTCGCACTGACGAAAAACAATAGGAAAAACTCAGCCGCTATCAGGACCTCAAGATTGAACTTCAAAGACTCTGGCAGAAACCAGTGCAGGTGGTCCCGGTGGTGATCGGCACACTGGGTGCTGTGCCAAAAGATCTCAGCCGGCATTTGGAAACAATAGACCTTGACAAAATTACAATCTGCCAACTGCAAAAGACCACCCTGCTGGGATCTGCACGCATCATCCGAAAATACATCACACAGTCCTAGACACTTAGGAAGTGTTCGACTTGTGATTTTGTGATATGAAACCCAGCATATCTATCTTGTTTGCTGTGTCATAATAAAATAATAATAATACCTCTAATATCCTAGGCCCTTGCGAAGAGCCTGATACTCAGACGCTTGGAGCTAATATGCATGTGTGCTGTGTTGTTATGGAAGAAGAAGAAGAAGAAGAAGAAGAAGAAGAAGAAGAAGAAGTAGTAGTAGTAGTAGTAGTAGTTGTTGTTGTTGTTTATTTCTTACCTGCCTCTCCTCATGGCTCAAGACTGGTCACCTGCCTCTTGGTCTGATCCTGTAGGGTTCTTCTCATGCAGGAAGAAATCTACCATTTTAGAACAAGTGCCAATTGTTTTTTGGATTGGTGACCTCATTGCTGTCCTTCTCTTACTCTGAATCTGCAAGTGAGTATTTGCTTCAGTTCATTAAGTATGGGGTAATCTTTTCCTTAAGAGTCTTATAAAGACTTGTCAAAGTATTTATTTGAATAATATTTTGAGGATTACAATTTGTAATTGCTGATGCTGTTAATTGCCTTCAAGTTGAGTTTGATTTATGGTGGCTCTATGAATAAGAGACTCCCAAGCCATCCAGTCATCAACAGTCCTGCTCAGGTCTTGTAGACTCAGCCTTGATTAGGTTTATCTACTATACTCTCGACTCAATAATGGAAAACGGAATGTTGGTGGACAGGAAAATAGATTTAAAGATGGGCTTAAAGCTATCTTTAAAACTGTAGCATAGACACCGAGAACTGGGAAACCCTGGCCCTAGAGCACACTAACTGGAGGCCAGCTGTGACAAGCAGTGCTGTGGGATTTGAAGAGGCAAGAATGAAGGGCGAAAGGGAGAAACATGCCAAAAGGAAGGCTCAGCAAGTCAACCCTGACCGGGACAACCTTCTACCTGGAAACTGATGTCCTCACTGTGGAAAAACATGCAAATCAAGAAGCGGAGCTCTTCAGTCACCTATTCATTGCCAAGACACTACACTTGGAAGACTATCATACTCAGACAATGAGGGATCACATAAGTAAGAGATTAAGTTTATCATCTGTAATATGGCCCTCTTTTTCTGCTGTACATCATCCTTACAGAGTGTAATGATCTTTTCTACTGAGCCATCTCTTCTCATGATATGGCCAAAGGATGACAGCCTCAGTTTAGCCATCATGGCTTCTAAGAAAAGTTCAGTCTTGATTTGCTCAGGAACCCATTTACTGTATTTCTTTGATTTTAAGATGCTTCACCCTCATATTAACATTTTTCAAAACAGGGTGTGTTTTAGAATCACAGGAGCTTATCTATATCCATATCTATCTATATCTACACACATACATACATACAATCAATGGCATCTTGGAACTGAAGAAATACTGTATTTATCTTTTTAGTAGCCCACAGTATTCGTAAAACTCTCCTCCAGCACCACATTTCAGATCAGTTTTCTTCACTGTCCAGCTTTCACAGCCATACATAGAACTAAAGAATGCAATGGCATGGACCTTTATAATGTTAGTTTTCAGTGATGTACTTCAAAATCATTGACACCAACCTCTAGTAATATTTTCGTATTCCTCCAGTCTAGCATGCATAAACAAGTAAATCTGGTTATGTTCAGGTTTTGCCCTTGGTGTAAATTTCCTCAGACTCAACTCCCACTTACATAAGTGCAGCTGGCTCAGGGAAAGATCACAATCCCTTCCCCCTCCTCAGATACTGCAAGTCCTTTGCCTAGAAATGCTCTTGGTGCTGACATGGATGGTCCACTAGATGGCAAGCGAAGTGTTTGGAATCACTTTTGGGTTGGCGGTCCATGGAGAACAGCTGCAATGTGAGAAAATGTCTCTGACTTTTTAAAAAATAACTTTATTTTACAAAAAAGAAAGAAAGAAAAAGCAATGGGTGGGTGAGGGAAAGAAGAAAAACCTTGAGCTCAGATGTAAATAATATCCCAGTCTGGAAGCAGGAGCAATAATAACAAAGAACAGATTGGCAAAAACCAACATTGTGAGAATTTTGCATATGTATGCATGCATTCGAAGCATTTCATTGTTGCTTCTTTTACACTTGTTCAAAGTGCCTCCCATCCACCAAAAAGGTGCAAGCAAGAAAGATCTAAAATAATGCATACAATTTAACCTAGAAGTGTAAAATAATTGGATTGCAATTCAAAGCAGCCAGTCAAATTTGAACTCCCAAATATTGGGTGCCAAAATAAGTCTTCATAAGGAGAGATCATTCCATGACCATAGCTTGGCTTAGAGTCATTATTAGAGTTTCAAAGACACTGAGGGTATTCAAAACAAGATATGATTTGATGAATGGGTCTAGCTGAGTACAGTATGATCCCCTTATTCTCAGACTTGATCCCCGTAATTTCATTTACCCATGCTTCCAAAAAATATTCCCACCTGGATGTATTTGTGGACTCCCTAGGTCCTCCCGTGCAATTCTACGGTACGCTCCTGGCCCAAGTATAGTTGAAATACAAGGTTCAATATTATCCACAGTTTCAGGCATCCACCAAGGGTATGTGTGTGTCTTGGAATCTATCCCTCATGAATACGGAGGTTGTAATGTAGTAGACATTACAACACATGCACCCCTCTCTGTTCAGCATCTCAGGTTTAATTCTGTCTGGAAGTCTCCATGAACCCTTACGTGATGCTACTTTAAGTCATCTATCAGCCACATACGTTGTTACTAGGCTGTATGTATTCCAAGCATCGCAGAGATGGTCCATGCCAAATTCTTCCTTGTTCAGCCTGCCTTATGTCTCCTCGTGATCATTTTCAGGTAGCTATTGAGTAAATCTGTCCTTTGTAGGGTCAAAATTCAGGAAGCCTGTTCTCCTTGGCTGACTGCAAAAGGTGAATTGAAGTTTCAGGTGCCTTGTGGGCTTTTTAAGGCAAGGCAGAGAGATGTCTTGCTCTGTTGCCTCTCAAAGGTGACTGAGACCCAACTTCCTGATGTTGATGCTCACCTTTGTCCTCTGGCTATCAGTCTGTTTTTTGGCCTTTTCTCACAAATACAAAGGCTGACCTGGTTCCCCCTGAAGTAGTCTGTCAACTTGTACCACTTTGGGCTGCATGATTAAGTAGTGTGCCCAGAGAAAACTAGAATGGCAGGGAGAAAGCTGGGCTAGAATCCCTCATATGCTCATTTTCTGTCTGTAAGGTATATTTTTGAAATGCTTGGGCATTTTTCCATAGGAGTTCCTTACCTGTGCTATAACTAGATCTCATTACACCCAGGTGAGATCTAGAGCACAGTCCATATCCTATTGTTGTGTACAGCCCATATTGTTGTGTACAGCTTTCTTTCAACCACAGTGCTACACTCACACAAGTACCTTGTGTCTCTTTTACTCTGGCAGTTACTGTGTTGGCTGGAGGGACTGACCAGACCTGCCTTCTCCTTTAGGCCTGAAAGGGTCTGGCATTAGACTGGAAAAGGGCTCCTCTCTGCCCACCAGTATTGTCAAGCTTAACCTATGGTACAAAGTTAGTTCTCCAAAGAAGCAGGGGCATGTGCTGGAATTACTCTAGAGCTTCAGCCACCTTAACTGGTCTACTTGGTTATATCAAGGGATGAGAGACAGTGTGTCATGGTTTGATCATTGGGTTATGGCTATGGAGACAAGGGTTCCAACCCTGTTTGGCCATGGAACTCAAAGCAAGTCTCTCTGAACAAATTTTGCCCGGAAAACCTTGTGATAGGCTCACCTTAGGGTTGCCATAAGTCAGAAATGACTTGAAGACACACAATTACAATAAAGGCATGCACTCTCCAGAAGTTTTAGACTACAACTCTCATAAAACCTGGTCAATACAGCCAGTAGCCAGGAATTAAGAGAGATGCAGTCCTGTAAATCACCAGGTTGTGCCAAATTAAGTTCTCTGCTCCAGTATAGCCCTAATGCTATAACCAGCTTGCACATATTTTCCCCGGTTTAGCACAGGCAGATGTCTTACTTGTATGATATTTCAAGGTGCTTTCAGTGAGTTTTAATGTGTACACTTCTGCCTTGGTCTGAGAGAGTCTTATGAAATGGGATCTCTCCATATATGAAGCTCAAATCAGGATTGTAAACATAAAGCATGTGAACATGGTCTTTATCTACATTTGCCTTCTTACTCTGCAAGATAAAATACATACATGGTACCAAAAGTGTGAAAGGATCAGGCATGTTTTTTTTTTTTTTAGTTCTAACACAGGGAAGCACTCCTTCACACTTGTGCTTATACTCATGCTCTAAGAGGGGGGAAATGTAACATGGGAGTAATCAGGCTGAAATGGGGATGACTCAGGAAATAATCTTTATCTACTCTTACTATGAATCAACATTCACAATTTAGGGAACTCATCTCTTTTCATAGCACCTTGGTACAAAAACTTCTTCACCATCATCTTCATTTCTGATGTATCTTTGGGTATCTTATATAATATTAAAACCATAACAGATTAAAAGCATACAAGAACACCAACGCTCCACAACTCCACTCACATTCTACTGTCAGACTTGGAAAGCCTTCAAGTTAGTGATACACTCAAGGCAATGATTTGAACCCTTTTGTCAAATTGCTTTCTTCTAGATCAATAGGTCTCAACCTGTGGGTCTCCAGATTTTTTTTGGCCTACAAGTCCCAGAAGTCCCAGCCAATTTATCAGCTGTTAGGATTTCTGGGAGTTGAAGGCCAAAACATCTGGGGACCCACAGGTTGAGAACCACTGTTCTAGATATATCTGAGTTATGCAATGGACAAGGATGGTGAGAGTTTTAGTTTGGAGGATGAAGAAGTGCTTCTATATTGGGCCACCAGCTACTACACATGGCTCAATCAATGCGATCACACTCCAAGGAGACACCCCAAGATAATCCCTAGTGTAATGTGGTTGGACCTAAGAGGTAAGTTGTGGGAATAGATGTGCTGTGTGTGCCTGTTGATTTATGCTACTGCATGAATTTCATAAGATTTTCTTGGGTAAAGAATACTCAGAGATGGTTCACAGTTGCCTTCTTTTGAAATGTAGCCTACAGCACTTGGTGAAATGAGCATGGCTGGCTCTGCTATTTGGCAGAGCTGGCTTCCTTGGACAGATGATTTTGGGTGACAGCAAATGCTTCAAGATTCTATTCATTACCATTGGGCTTTTAATGGCTGGAAATGGAGAGAGATGTTTGTGATATAGACCTTTCTTCCTCCTGTACCAACATAGGTTGGCTGGTTTGGGTATTAGGCAACTTAAACTGGGTGGGGATGCCATTGGTTGCTCTGTCTCAGGTAGCCAAAAGACTTGGGCTGGTCCCTGTCTAAAGACAGCCAAGTTAAGCTGCTTCCTGCACTGTTCCGAGAGGTGGGTTTCAACAGGTAACACTCTCTTGTAAATGCAGAATGTGGACATAGAAGGAGAAGAGCACTGGTTATAGAATTGAATGCAATGCTGGCTAATGGCTATCCCTGCTACTCAGGTGTGTAAAGAGATATGCTGCTCCAAGAGAAAGCTGGAGTCCTTTCAAAATCCAGAGAAGGTTTGATATCTTTGTAAATTCTCCCCTCTATCATGTGAAGGGCAGTTTGGTTTTAGCTGCAATGCAAATGATCTAAAAAGATCCTTTCCATCATCCAGTGTGGCCTTTTAGGTGAATATTTCTTCCTTCCACTTTGGAGTGCCCAGGCTTTGTTGCTGCTCTTTGTTCGTCTCTTTTGAGGATGAGAAGACAGCAAGGCAGAGAATGACTTTGGAAGAAGGTAAGATGTACTTGGCTAGACCAGTGCTATCAAGGCAAGACTTTGGAAAAGAAATCCAGGTCTCCATTTAGTGAATCTTCCCCTGTGCAACATGCCTTCTTTATTCCTATCTGAGCAGTACACAGATCCATCTAAAGACTCGCCACTCCCAATTCAATCCAGTCTAAGAGCAAATAAGCCTGAACTATGAGGCTATCCTACTTTGGACATGTCTTGAGACAGCATGACTCATTAGAAAAGATGGTAACTCTTGGAAAAATGGGAGGCAGTCGGAAAAAGAGTAAGATTGTGTTGGTGGTGGACTCAATACAGCCAGAGGCTGTGAGATTGCAAGACAGAAGGCCCTTCCACACAGCCATATAACCCAGGATATCAAGGCAGAAAACCCCACAATATCTGCTCTGAACTGGATTATCTGAGTCCACATTGCCATATATTCCAGTTCAAAGCAGAAAATGTGTGATTTTATTCAGCTGTGTAGAAGGGGCCTTAGGAAGAGCAATTGATGACTAGGTCTCTTGGAGACCCTTTATAGAGTAGCAGTGTTGAAACAATCTTTAGGTAATTAAAACACAAATTATCTGTTAGCAGGAGATCAGGGCATACAATTTCCAAAGCGTCATCTCTACCAGAAAGTAGTCCCCCAAGTTTAGCAACCATTACAAAGGCGTGACACCAAGGGCAGTAAAGCTGGCAACGTCAAGCCCCTCTCAGTGCTTTGGATGACAATGCCCATCTGCCTCGCTAGCAAGGCAAATACTGGGGGATTCGAGATGTAGCCTCAACTTGGAGGGTGCCAGGTTGCTCTCTGGAGGGGAAACCTCATTACACTATGTAACAAAATTTGAAAAATGTTATGTTCCCAGTTTGAAAGTGCTATTTCCTGTTTCATTGTGTGGTACTTACTTTGAATGTAGTTGTTATGCTCCAGAAACCTCCTTTTCGTGGCTGCCATGAATCATGTAGAACTGATTAAGACTGTTGAGATATTCATTGATTAGGCAGTTTGAATCCGGGGAGTGGGGTGAGCTCCCATCTGTCAGCTCCAGCTTCCCATGCAGGGACATGAGAGAAGCCTCCCACAGGATGGTAAAACATCCGGGTGTCCCTGGGTAATGTCCTTGCAGATGGCCAAATCTCTCACACCAGAAGCAACTTGCAGTTTCTCAAGTTGCTCCTGACAAGAAGAAAAAAAAATCATTGAAAACTATAGCAAAAGGTGCTGCAGGATGTCCCACAAAAAGAAAGTCCTTGCTGTTTCACAGACTTTCCCTGTGTTTTTATGATCAACCAATCAGGAAAGGTCATTTAGAACCTTAGAACAAATATCTTGTTAGATAGTGTTATGGGACTCTCTTTGAAAGACCACAGCTCTTTCCTATGGTGTCCTGGGCTCAGAGTGGGCCTGGCACCCCACTCTCAGAATTTGTTAGGAGGAGACTGTGGGGAAATCATAGTGTTATAAGGCTAAGGGGACACACACGATAGCCATGTTTAAATATGTGAAAGGATGTCACACTGAAAAGGAGCAGTGGATTCAAATGGCAGGAAAGGAGATTCCAGTTAACATTGGGAAGAACTTCTTGATGGCTAGAGCTGTTTGACAGTGGAATATATGAGCAGAGACATATACAATTTATCTCTAAGGTCGGTTATGTTAGATGTAGATGAAATGATAGGTTATGATATTTAATTTTTTGGCTATAATTTGGCTGAGGGTATTGTTTTTTGGGGGACATAGTTGTTTGTTTTGTGTTTCTTATTTATGAATTGGATCTGGCATTGAATGTTTGCCATCTTTTGTTGTGAATCGTGCAGGCATGATTGGTGGGGACAAGAGGTAGGGCCTTCTTAGTGGTGGCCCCTCGTCTATGGAACTCCCTTCACAATGAAATCAGGTCAGCCCCCTCCCTCCTGTCTTTCAGAAACAAACTTATGACGTGGCTGTGGGACCAAGCATTCAACAGTAAACAGTGCAGTAACGATAATGGATTAATGGTGTTGACAATTGGACAGGCCTTGGACTATGATCTGGATTGTGTGATTTTAATTGATGTTTTAATAATTAATGTTTAATTGTATGGATTTTAATTGTACAGTATTTGTTTATTGTTATATTTATATGTATTGGCATTGAATTTCTCCCTGCCATGACTCCCCTTTCTGGGTGAGAAGGGCGAGATACAAATACCGTATATACCTGAGTATAAACCAAGTTTTTCAGTCCTTTTTAGGGCTGAAAAAGCCCCCCCTTGGCTTATACTCGAGTGAGGGTCCTGCCCGGCTTATATTTGGGTCAGTTTATACTCAAATATATAGGTAATCAGAGTTGGACAGTCTTTTCTTATTAAAGTCTTATTATCTTAAATTACAGTTGTGTGTAAATATTCAAAATCATTTAACCTACTGATGTCTCAATTAATGTAATTGTATAAAAGGTAAAGGTTTTCCCCTGACGTTAAATTCATGACCGACTCTGGGGGTTTGTGCTCATCTCCATTTCTAAGCCGAAGAGCCGGCGTTGTCGGTAGACACCTCCAAGGTCATGTGGCCGGCATGACTGCATGGAGTGCCGTTACCTTCCCGCCGGAGCAGTACCTATTGATCTACTCACATTTTGCATATTTTCCAACTGCTAGGTTGGCAGGAGCTGGAGCTAACAGTGGGCGCTCATTCCGCTCCCGGGATTTGAACCTGGTACCTTTTGGTCCGCAAGTTCAGCAGCTCAGTGCTTTAACGCACTGTGCCACCAGGGGCCCCAATGTAATTGTATAGGTATCTATTTTTATTTTTGAAATTTAACAGTAGCTGCTGCATTTCCCACCCTCATCTTATACTCAAGTCAATAAGCTTCCCCATTTCTTTTGTGGTAAAATTAGGTACCTTGGCTTATATTTGGGTCGGCTTATACTAGAGTATATATGGTATGTGAAATAAATAAATAAATAAATAAATAGAGTCCCCTTGGGGAGAGAGGGCGGAATATAAATAGTTTTTATTTATCATCATCATCATCATCATCATCATCATCATCATCTGTGTCAAAGAGTCTCTTTCTCTGGAGGCTGGATGTCGAGATTAGATTGCTTGGAATGGATTGTCCCAGCCTGGCAGGGGGCTGGACTGGATAGCCCTTGGGATGTCTTCCAACTCTTCTGTGATTCTATGAATTGTGCAGTCTTGAAAGGGCTGTGGTCCCTCTCTTTTGGCCTCCTCCAGGGATTGGGGGCGGGTTGGGAGAGGGCTAGACTGCCACTTCGCATTGTGGGAGCCCCACTCTCCTCCTGCCTTGGCTGTCTCTCCTCCTTTCTCTCTTCTAGGCTCCCTTTCTGGGACCCAAAAATGCCAGCGGGTTGTCCCTTTGGCAAAGCGATTGTGGTAGGATTCCAGCCTTGGGTCCCTGCCTTCCAAGGCCTAGGATGCCCAGGGAAGGATGTTGAATGGGAGGGAGGCAGGGTATGTGTGAAAAAGATCTTTGAGTCCTCGTGAACAAATTAAACATGAGCCAACAATGTGATGCAGTGGCTAAAAAAGCCAATGGGATTTTGGCCTGCAGAAATAGGAGTTAGTGTCTAGATCCAGGGAAGTCATGCTGCCCCTCTATTCTTCCTTGGTCAGACCACACCTGGAATCACACTGTGTCCAAATCTGGGCGCCGCAATTCAAGGGAGATGTTGACAAGCTAGAAGGTGTCCAGAGGAGGGCGACTAAAATGATCAAGGGTCTGGAGAGCAAGCCCTAAGAGGAGCGGCTTAAGGAGCTGGGCATGTTTAGCCTGCAGAAGAGAAGGCTGAGAGGAGACATGATGAGGGCCATGTATCAATATGTGGGGGGAAGTCATAGGGAGGAGGGAGCAAGCTTGTTTTCTGCTGCCCTGGAGACTAGGACGTGGAACAATGGCATCGAAGGACAGGAAGGGAGATTCCACCTGAACATTTGGAAGAACTTCTTAACTGTGAAAGCTGAGTTGTTGTGAATTTTCTGGGCTGTATGGCTATGTTGCAGAAGCATTATATCCTGACCTTTCTCTCACATCTATGGCAGGCATCCTCAGAAGTTGTGAGGTACCCTTGGAAAACTAAGCAAGGGGGGTTTATATATCTGTGGACAGGGCTGTAGCCAAGGGGGAGGGGGCAGTAAGGGGTTCAGACCCTCCCCTCATTTAAAAAAAAACCTGGTTTACTCATGAAATTTAACTGATTAACCAAATCCCCATGGGTGTCCAGTGTCCACTGAAGTTTATCTGTCTTGAGTATCCACTGCAGTTTATTGATGGAGCCTGATTTCTAAATTATTTTGTGTTATGGAACTAATTTTCATGATTTGCTACAAAAAGGTTTAACCCCTCCCCCCATTTTTTTCTGGCTATGGTCCTGTCTGTGGAAAGTCCAGGGTGGGAGAAAGAACTTTCGTCTGTTGGAAGCCAGTATGAGTGTCGTAATTAATCACCTTGATTAGCATTAATTGCCTTGCCAGCTTCATGGCCTGGCTTCCTTCTGCCTGGGGGAATCCTTTGTTCGGAGGTGTTAGCTGCCCCTGATTGATTTTGTGTTATGGAACTAATTTTCATGATTTGCTACAAAAATGTTTACCCCCCCCCCCCCAAATTTTTTTTCTGGCTATGGTTCTGTCTGTGGAAAGTCCAGGGTGGGAGAAAGAACTCTTGTCTGTTGGAAGCCAGTGTGAATGTCATAATTAATCACCTTGATTAGCATTAATGGTCTTGCCAGCTTCATGGCCTGGCTTCTTCCTGCCTGGGGGAATCCTTTGTTCGGAGGTGTTAGCTGCCCCTGATTGATTCATATGGGGAATTCCTCTGTTTTCAGAGTGTTGTTCTGTGAGAGTTGTTCAGCAGTGGAACTCTCTGCCCCGGAGTGTGGTGGCGGCTCCTTCTTTGGAGGCTTCTAAGCAGAGGCTGAATGGCCATTTGTGAGGGGTGCTTTGAATGCGATTTTCCTGCTTCTTGGCAGGGGTTGGACTTCCAACTCTAGGATTCTATGAGAGAGAGAGAAAAGAAGAGGGAGGGAAAGCGGAAAGAAGGAAGGAGGCTCTCCTTGCCTCCTCTCTGCAGGTTGCCCTTCTCCAAGCCACCTGGGGGGAGAGGTGGGTGGCACTGCCCCGGCTGTAAGTCCTTTGGACACAAAAAGAGAGAAAGAGAGAGAAAACAGGAGCGGGGACCAGCTTGGAAAGAAGCCTCCTGGCCAACCTTAGCTGCGGCAGTACCGCGTCTCCTCTGAGCAGAGAATAGGCTTGGAAGGGGGAGAAGAGGAGGAGGAGGAAGAGGAGGAAGAGGAGGAGGGGGCTGTTGTGGCCGGTGATGGGAAGTTCCTGACCATCCAGCAGCAGCAGCAGCAGCACTAGCAGCACCTTCTCCTCCTCCTCCTCCTCTGCCCAGAGACAGACAGGGAGACAGACAGACAGAGCGAGGCACAGAGGAGGAGGAGGAGGAGGAGGAGGAAAGGGGGGAGAAAGAGGCGAGCTGATGTCTAAGGGAGTCACTCGGAGGAGGCAAGGCAGGCAGGCACCGCTCAACTTCTCCGCCGCTGCCTTCGCTGCTCCGGCTCGGCGCCACGACGCGGGATCTCTTCGGAGCGGACGGCGCTGCCAGGCTTGGGCACTCCTCCTCCTCCTCCGCCGCCTCCTCCTCCTCTTCCTCCTCTTCTTCCTCGTCATGGCAAAGCTGCGGTCGGGGATCTGACTCCGTTGACCGGGAGCCACTTGACCGCCGCCCCCTCCTTCTCCTCCTTCGCCTCCTCCGCGATGTATTACTCTTTGCTCTCCGCCTGCACTTGCCTGTGAGTGGAAAAGACAGGGCTTTGGGGTGCCTTTGGGTGGGACAGGGCTTTGGGAAGGGTCATTTTAGGGTGGGGGGGGGGGAGGCTGTCTGGTCTGTCCCCGCCAGAAGGAGAAAGAGAACCCAACCCAACCAAAGCCGGCTCTGGGGGAACTTGAGCGGTGCCTTCTCACTTTCTGATCAACCCCTTCCTCTCTTTCTTCTCGTCCCTCCCCAGGTGTTTGCGCCTCCTGCTGCTGTGCCTCCAGGTACAGGTAAGGGACCTTCCGCAGCCTCCTCTCCGCCCTCTCTTGAACCCCAACCGGGATGACTTTGGGGGAGAAAGGAGTTGGCCACTTGGCATGGCCCTGGAGGGAGAAGTTGGCGAGGTGGGGATGGATGCACTTGCCGCCACACAGTCCGATATCCCAGAATATCAAGGCAGGAAATCCCACAGTATCTGCTCTGAACTGGAATACATGGCAGGGTGGACTCAGCTAGCCCAGTTCAAGGCAGATATTGCGGGATTTCTTGCCTTGATCTTCTGGGATATAGGGCTGTGTGGAGGGGCCTTCACAAACACACACAGAAAGAGAATTAAATGGGCATCTTGGCTCTTTGACCACTTTCAGCTCCAGCTCCATGCGGGGACATGAGAGAAGCCTCCCACAGGATGGTAGAACATCCATGGGAAACGTCCTTGCAGACGGCCAATTCTCTCACACCAGAAGCGACTTGCAGTTTCTCTAGTCGCTCCTGACACGGAAAAATAAAACCCAAGCCCCCCAACCTGGAAGAAAAGTGTGCAAAGATCCGAGTTGGCCATCTCTCTGCCTCTCTCTCTCCAGAGAAACCCTCTTCCACGCCACGACCCTTCTCCCTCCAGATCCAAAGGAAAGGGGCCGCTTCCCACTTTGCCACCTCGGAGCGTCCCAGGCGTGGGTTAAAAAACGGGTGGCGTGGTCTTGGGTGGAGCTGATCACATTATTTTCCATGACTTGAACTTTCTCTCTCTCTCTTTTGGTTAAAAATAAGAAGAAGGCGAAGCGGCGGGAGGGATGTATGTATGGGGTGGGGGGACTGGCGCCGACTCGGGACCCGTGTCCATTCCCACGTGCGTCGGGAGAGCGGGCCCTTTGGCAGAGCAGGTGCGGCGGCATCGGCGGTGGAAGGGGGGCTTGAGCCCCGTGTTCCTTCCCTCCCCCCTTTTTGTTTCTGCGAGTGGGCGTGCGTGTGCGTCTGGCTCGGTTGTTTTTTTGTGTGTGGGCCGCCTTCCCACCGGAGTTTGGTTGGGAGACCCTGCCTGGGCTGAAGCACTCCTGCCAGGCTGTGTCCGGCCGCTGCCGCTTGGAAAAGAGCCTCCCCTCCTCCTCCTCCTCCTCCTCCTATTCCTCCTCTTGCTGCCCCTTTTCATCTTCATTTTCTTCCTCTTTCTCCTATTCCTCTCTCTCCTGCTTCACTTCTTCTTTATCTCCTCTTTTTCTTCTTCCTTCAACCCTTACTCTTTTCTTTCCTCGCTTCCACCTCCTCCTCCTCTTGTTGCTCTTCCCCTTCTTCTTCCTCTCCTCTTCTTGTTCCTCCTTCTCTTGTTTCCCTTCTTCCACTCCTCCCCCTTCCTCTTCTTGTTCCTCTTCCTCACCTTCCTCTTCCCCTTTCCCTGCTCCTCCTTCCTCTTTTTCTTCCTCCTCCCCCTCCCTCCTGCTGAACTTCTTTATCTGCTCTTTTTCTTCTTCCTTCAACTCTGACTCTTTTTCTTCATCTCTTCCATCTCTTCCTTCACTTGTTCTTCTTCCTCTTCTCCCTCCCCCGCCTCTTCCTCTTCTCCTTCACTTCCTCCTCTCCTTGTTCCTTCTCCTTCTCTTGTTCCTTTCCTTCTTCCCTTCCTCCCATTTCACCCCCTTCTCTGGTTCCCCTTCCCCTTCTTCTTCCCTTTCTCTTCTTCCTCTTTTTCCTCCTCCTCTTTTTCTTCTTTCAACTCTTATTCTTTTCCGTCTTCTCTTCCACCTCCCCCTTCTCTTGTTCTTCCTCTTCCCCTCCTCTTCCGCCTCTTCCTCTCCTTCTTCCTCTCCTCCTCCTCTTGTTCCTCATCTTCTTCCCCTTCCCCTTCTTCTTCCTCCTCCTCTTCTTGTTCCTCTTCCCCTTCAGCTTCCTCTTCATCTCCTCCTTCTCTTCTTCCCCTTCTTCTTCCTCTCCTCTTCCCCTTCCTCCTCCTCCTTTGGACGGCAGCGCCAGTCTCCTCATTCCCTCCCTCCTCCCTCCCTCCCGGAATGCACCTGTTTGCCAGCGTTGCTGCTGCGGTTCTTGCACATCGGGCAGGAACGGGATCCTGTACAAACGGATTAAAGCCTCTGAAACCGGAGCCGCGCCGCAAGCCAGACTCTCCCCAAAACGCCTGGCCCAGCGAGGGAGCCCTCTCCCTCCCCTCCCCTCCCTTCCTTGAAAGGATCCAGTAGGAAAAAACAACAAGGAGCGGGGACTCGGGGAAAGAAGGCAGGCGAGGGAGGGAGAGAGAGAGAGAGAGAGAGAGAAAGCGAGCGCACTCCGACTCTCTCTTCAGCTGTAAATTACTCTGCGGTTGGAAGGAGAAGGCGTTTGCTCGCCGCGGAGGAGGAGGAGGAGGAGGAAAAGGGAAAGAAGGACAGCCCCGCTTTCTCTTTTCTTTCTTTTTTTTCCTTGGGGGTGATTTCTGATTTCCCCACCTCCTCCCCCATCCTCACCTTTATCACCAAACCCTTCTCCTATCCCTCGGTTGCTTTAGGGAACCAGGAATCAAACAAAACACCTTTTTGGCCGCTTGCCTGTAAAGCACTTGCTAAAAACCTGATCTCTCACTTTCAAGTAAAACTGGGGACGTTGTTGGCAGTTGGAACCTTTGTGTAGTTGGAACTCTCCGGCTTTCCAAAGCAATAAAAGAAGGAAGAAGAAGCAGGAAAGAGAGAGAGCGAGAGAGAGAGGGGATACTTTCTGTACTTCCCTGCTATTGGAACCATACTTTCCTTTAGTGCTGATTATGCAACATTCTGCAGCCAGGAGATCTGACAGCAGGGCTGGCTCGGCAGGGAAGAAGAAGAGCCGGCAGGAGGAGCCCTGCCTCGCCCTCCTCTCTCCTCCTTCCAACGCTTCCTCTGCTTCCCTTCCTAAGATTGGCGCCTCACCCCCAGGCCCCACTGATTCAACCACTCAGACTGGGGGTGATGGGACTTCATAGTCATTCACACCATAGAACAGGCATGGGTAAACTTGGGCCCTCCAGGTGTTTTGGACTTCAACTCCCACAATTCCTAACAGCCGGTAGGCTGTTAGGAATTGTGGGAGTTGAAGTCCAAAACACCTGGAGGGCCCAAGTTTGCCCATGCCTACTATAGAACCATGCAGTTTGGTTATTTGGCGTGCTGATTCGGAAAATTGCATTGGATAGATCACATCAGCTCTGGTTTCCGATACCGAACATATACCATCCAGTAGTCGCCATCTCCTCGCCCACAGAAAACCATATTTAATAATCTAGAGCTGATGTGGTCTAGCCAATGCTATTTTCTGAATCAGCACCCCAAATAATACCAGGAACAGGCCTAAAAATGAAGACACCAACACATTTTTTTTGTTGGGTTGTGTTATTATCCCTAGTAGTAATGGTGAGGCTGTGGACCATATTTTAGTTCTTGCGGATCACTGGAGGTCCACGGACCACTGATTATAGAGATGGGCCAAAACTAACAAAGTGAACTTCAGCAGGAACAAATGCAAGTTACTCCACTTAGGCAGAAAAAATGAAATGCAAAGACACAGAATGGGGGATGATGCCTGGCAGTAAGTGTGGAAAAGATTTTGGAGTCCTAGTGGACATTTGTGCCAACAATGTGATGCAGCAGCTAAAAAAGTCAATGGATTTTGGTCTGCATCAATAGGAGTCTAGTGTATAGATCCAGGGAAGTCATGCTCCCCCTCTATTCTGCCTTGGTCAGACCACACCTGGAATACTTTGTCCAATTCTGGGCACCGCAGTTGAAGGGAAATGTTGACAAGCTGGAATGTGTCCAGAGGAGGGTGACTAAAATGATCAAGGGTCTGGAGGACAAGCCCTATGAAGAGTGGCTTAAAGAACTGGGCATGTTTAGCCTGCAGAAGAGAAGGCTGAGAAGAGACATGATGAGGGCCATGTATCAATATGTAAGGGGAAGTCATAGGGAGGAGGGAGCAAGCTTGTTTTCTGCTGCCCTGGAGACTAGGATGCGGAACAATGGCTTCAAACTTCAGGAAAGGAGATTCCACCTGAACATTAGGAAGAATTTCTTCATTGTGAGAGTTATTCAGCAGTGGAACTCTCTGCCCTGAAGTGTGGTAGAGGCTCCTTCTTTGGAGGCTTTTAAACAGAGGCTGGATGGCCATCTGTCGGGGGTGCTTCGAATGCGATTTTCCTGTTTCTTGGCAGGGGGTTGGACCGGATGGCCCATGAGGTCTCTTCCAACTCTATGGTTCTATGCTTCTACCAGAGCCATCCAGTTCAGCCCCCTGCCATGCAGGGACACACCATCCAAGAAAATATCAGATATGGTTGCATCTGATTTCATGTTAACAATTATGCCTCCACTTTTCTGGGAGGAATACACTATGCAACACAATTTTTGTTCCTGGGTTATAAATGTCATTTCCTCATTGGTTCTCATTGGAGGGGGGCTTGAAGACAGTCAGTCAGTCAGTCAATCAATCAATCAATCAATCAGATTACTGATATGTGAGAGATGGTTTGTTCTCATTCTTCTAGTTTGCTGGCAAATCTTTAAACAGGAGCCCCACCATTATGGGTCTTATTCTGAGCCCAAACATTGATGAGCCCCAGCCAGGGACCCTCAAATCCATGCACACAGTCTTAATAGGAAGATGAAAAGGTGCAAACCTTGGAAGTTTTGATTGGCCCCTTTGCACAGGGCTGCGTCTGGACTGATTCAGGCTGGATTACATCTTTGGGGCTTGAATGGAGAGAGAGGGGAGGATTAGAGGATGTTGATTTTAATGATTGGTTTGGGTAGGAGTTAGCCTTTGGTGACCTGACATTAATTTTAAGCATCCTTTAGGCTCACTATTTATTCAGGGCAAAGGAAACTGTTGTTTTTGCTTCCAAGGCCTGTGTGCCGTATTGGCACAAAAGGTCTGTGGATCCATTGATTGGATTCGGTTCTCGGAGCCTCTTCCCACCAAAACGGTAATGATCAGGATAGCGAAGGTAAATAATAATAACTTGGAGAATTTTAGCCCGCAGATTGCATGTTACGTGGTGGTTTGTTGGCTGGAAGCTAAACTTAATTTTCCAGCGAGTTAGAGTTTTGGCATCAGTTGGTCGATGCAATGTTTATCATGGCTGGGATTATTTCAGTTTTAACTCATGGATCACCCTCCCTATTTTGACTAAATATCTGAAAGGAACAAATTACAGTAAGCCGAGTCTGCTGGGAATTCTTTTCCTCTGTACAGCCACATTGAAACGAATGGAAAATGAGTACAAACGCAATGGATTGGGCCCAGTGATTACTGACTATATTTTTAAAAATAACAATGGAGAAACTTAGTTATGATTTATATTTAGAACATAACTAGGAGAATGATGGGGGAGTCTGATACGCCCAGGGTCCGACTGCGGATTTCCATAGATGAGTGGTGACTCAAACTCAGTTCTCCTAAAGTCCTAGTCCAGTGGTTCTCAACCTATGGGTCCCCAGATGTTTTGGCCTTCAACTCCCAGAAATCCTAACAGCTGGTAAACTGGCTGGGATTTCTTGGAGTTGTCGGACAAAACACCTGGGGACCCACAGGTTGAGAACCACTGTCCAGTCCAACGGCCAAACCACTATGCCACACAATGGCTCATGGTTACCTTCAATTCAGTTATTTCTGCTTGTAAAGTGGTGGAGTGAATGTTCCCTCACTCCCTGCACCAATCCAAACACACCTGATCTCTCCTGAGTTTGGAGGCTAAGCTGAGAATGGCTGAGTTATTACTTGGATAGAAGACCTCCAGGGTTCATCCGGGAGGACTGGGAAAAATTCTTTAGGGCTGCTGCTGGTCAGAGTGGAAAATACTGGGTTAGGTGGAACAATGGTCTGACACAGTATAAAACAGTGTCTTATATTTCCATATTCCTGACCGAGGAGCACACAAGCCAGGGCATGAAGACAATGTCTGGCCGTTAGTAGATGATGGTGCCAACTGTGATGACAGCAGCATTGTATGAAATTGTACTCTGAATGGGTCGGTTAGAGGGAAACATGACTAGCATCTCTGGATCTCAGACTGGAGGTTTTAAGAAAGGAGTGAGTGCAAAAGCGATGCTTAGGAATATGAATTTTGGGGGCATAGCTGGGAGCCAGCTTGAGGTTTCCCAACCTGATGTCCAATAAATATATTGGTCTGTAGTCCCAATCACTTGGACATGATAGCTATTGCAAACCAGAAGTAGGGAGCCAGGGCCTCATTTACACACACAGATATAGTGCTATGATTCCACTTTAACTCCCTGTCATGAGGATTTCTGAGATAACAAATTGAGAGAGGAGCATTTATTATTATTATTATTATTATTATTATTATTATTATTTACTTCATTTCTATCCCGCTCTTCTCACCCCGCAGGGGACTCAGAGCGGCGTACAACATACACTTAGGCAAAAATTCAGTGCCACATTATACAAATCAAATAAAACATAACAAAAATCAATAGAAACAATCAATATATAAATACAATTTAAAACCATTAACATCAAGATATTAAAACATAAAAATATAAAACATCTAGGTACACCTCTCTCCCCCCCCCTCATGATCTGAAGATCTTTTTTGACTCTCTTGGAGGTCTTTTTAGGATCTTCAGCCTTATATCCCTTTGATCCCCAGAATTTCATAGGATGTAACTGTGGCCATTGAAGTGGAATTATAGTACTATAGTGGTGTAGTATGTGAAACCCAGATAAGGAGGATCGGGGACAGATTATTAGATTAGGATTGAAGAAATTTAGGTTCAAATCCCCTTCTAGCCATCAAACATCTTGGCTGCTCACCATCTCTTACTTAAGCACCCCCATAGTACTATTGTGAGTCATGTTGTGTTTATGTAATTTTGAGTTTTTTTGGTATGATATGAAGGGCAAAGAGAGAAAGATGAATGAACGAACACTAGGTGCATTTCTGCAGTGCAAAGCCACATAAGTTTAGAGCTGCTCCCTAGAAGTAGACTTGCTTGCTGCAGGATGGTACTGAGCATATGAATTCATCATTCCTTGTTTCCTCCAAGGTTGTTTGGTTTATCAGTCCTAGATCTCATTAGCTTAGCTTTCTTGGGTGCAGACTTGACATGACGTGCCTCTAAACCTGAAATTAGATATTTTGTTGTCACTGAGGATAGACATATACCACACATTTACGCCTTGCTGCCATTCTCTCAACTGTTCCTCATGTTAGCTGAAAGCATAGACATGCTTAAATCAAGGGGGAGTGGGCAGGCTTGCAAGACATCTTTCTCTTTTCTATATCAGTTGTGCTGCATAGAGGCACACTGTATCAGTGCCCATCTGCCAACACAAGAGATGTTGTGGGTGGGATTCGGTCTGCTCCTTGAAGCCCCATCTGTGTCTCCAAACTCTACACCGGAGGGTCAGGCGATCCTCTGGAGCAGATTTACTGAGGAGGGGGTGAGGTGGGGATGTTGGATGGAACCCATCCCCTATTTGTTCTTTGGCATACTGCGCTCCCGAATTGGGACTGCAAAGTTCGATGGTTCGATGGGGGGCTGTATTCTGTTTCTGTTGGCTGAAACTGCTCTGACATCAGGTGATCTAACCATAAAATCACAGTTACAGTGCCAAAACCTTTGATGATTTGTTGGGCTGGGGAAAATTAAGTGTCTGGACTCTCTTCCAGACATCTACTTGTTTCATTTTTTGTTTTTTAAATCACTTGATTTTTTCCCTCTCCCATCAGTCTCATACAAACTTTTGAATCTAGTGCCAGATCCCTAGAAATGTCCTTTGGGGGTGGATTTGAGAATGAACAGTACTACTTCACTTGGCAGTAGTTAGGTCTCAGCTGGAGTATGGCGTTTGGTTTTGGTCACCACATTTTATGAAGGCTATGGAAATGCTCAAGGAGGGCTGAGAGGCCAGGAGAAACACAGACTCCAGAAGGCAAGATGCACGCTGGAAAATCATATGTTTTAGAGGAGTCAAGGAGAAAGCAATAGCTCAATTTTCAGGCTGGCTAGGCTGCTAAAGAGACAATTAAAAAAACATACAATACAGGGTGAACAAACTTGGAACCGCCATTCTTTTCTGTACATTTATAAGCAGGGGCAATTCCACGCTTTTCCAGTCTGTGAGTCTTGAATAATACATTTGAGTGAGGGATGGAGATAGTGGCACCTTTCACATTACAAAATTGCAGCACTATTATTTCACTTTAACTTCCATAGCTGCATCCTATGATAGCTTAGGGTTATAGTTTGGTGAGGTCCTGGGCAACATCCTTGCAGACGCCCAATTCTCTCACACCAAAAGCAACTTGCAGTTTCTCAAGTCGCCCCTGACACAATAAATAAATAAATAAATAAATAAATAAATAAATAAATAGGTGAGGTGCTAGGGGAGCTCCCTGACCAAAACGTTTATATGTTGCACCCTAAATTACAAACCCCCAGTTTCTATAACATAGATCCATGGCAATTATAGTGTAATAACAGCACTATAACCGTGTAGTGTGAAGAGCCGAATGATTATGTGGCATGAATGTTATGCAAACTTGGAGGAAATCTGTTGATGGTATTGTTGAAGCTGGATATTCTCATGGGTGAATCTATGGAAAAGGTTAGCCTAAGAAAATATTGTCTTCCACCTGAGATGGTCCAAGTCTTGTTTACTTACCTGTGTAGAGTCAGATGGGTTACTCTGAGCATGCATTGCCTATGCTTTGACTCTTCGGAGCAACTGCAGCAGTTCTTGCAAAGCTCAAGTGAGCAATTTGGGATGTTCACAAAAAGAGCAATGAAAACTATGATTGCTGAGCTAGCCAACTTGAAAGCTTGGTCTATGAGAACAGCTGCATGCTGGACCGAGTGAAGAGAAGGCGCAAGCAAAGATCAGCTTATGTTCCTGCATCTACTGGGATTTCTTCATATGGAGGTGGACCAAAAAAAAAGGTCATATTCTGTAAAATTATTCCAAGAATGAATATTTTCAAGAGTGAAGAGTTGCTTTCAGAGATACACTGTGAAAGATTGCTCTGTTGGTTTGATCTAGCTCCATTTGCTCTCTTGCTTCATGTTTTAATTGTGGATATGGGTGAAGTGTGTGAAGGATCATTTACATTAGAGGGAAGCAATGCATGGTTCGCCCGATGTTCTTGGACTTCAGATCCCATCAGCTCTTCCCACTGGCACTGCTGGTTGACTATTGCTGTTGAGAGAATGAATCCAGCTGCATCAAGTGTGCCCAAAACTTGCCCATTTTGATTTTCGGTAATCTTTTGCCTGGAGACGTTTCTTGCTTTTGCTGGAGATATTCCCAGTCTAGATAGATGGCATAATCAGGAGCTCTAGTTGCGCCAAATCCAAAAGCACTGTCTGTCTTGTATGTGAGAGAAGAACCTTGCTCATTACATTGTGTATTTTTATTGTAAAGATTTGTGTTTATTGTGTAGAAAAATTCATTGCCTGGCTCTAGCAAAAAATACTCAGTGAGGCTTTTGATTCAGGGAAATGTTTCAACTGTATGAAGTGTGGAAGGGGATTTGATCTTGACCAGTTCCACTCTATGGTCCCACATGTCCTTTGAAAATCTGCTCTGGAAGGTTGGAGCAGAATAATGGAGGAGACAGTGCTGAGAGGTTGGGAGGACTCACCATTGTTTCCTGCCTATCCCACCTCTACCAGTGAAATGTGTCTTGAATCTAAATGAAACTCTGCTCTGAGAGATCCCCACCAGCAAAATAAGAAAGAAAAACCCTCTAGAAACAAACTGATCAGTATTTTCTAAAAAACGAAGTGTCCATATGAATGTGACATAAGCTGAAATCTTCTCTGGAAAGAATTGGCAGATGCATTGTTCAGTTAAGTTGTTAAAGACCTAGATATTCCTAATCCCTTGGAGATTCAGAGACACATGCAAAATGTTAAATTGCAAGTTCAGCAGGAGACCAGACAAGTTATCTGGTTCTGATATTATGTACCGATGGGGAAACACACCCATCCCATTTCAGATTGCACATGACTTCTGGATCCATAGACCCCTTCATTGCTCTAACATACCATTAGGTATGTGTGCATGATTTTTTTTCTTTGCAAATAATATTTTGAATTTTTTTCCAGATACAAAAAGAAGAGTAGGGAGCAAGATGGCCAAATCCAGGAGTCTAGGCTACATCTGTAATATATTTTATCTCAT
The DNA here is from genome assembly GCF_035594765.1 of Anolis carolinensis. Classification (NCBI taxonomy): domain Eukaryota; kingdom Metazoa; phylum Chordata; class Lepidosauria; order Squamata; family Anolidae; genus Anolis; species Anolis carolinensis. The sequence continues at coordinate 164,442,171 of NC_085841.1, forward strand.
AATTATCTGTCTCTATTGTACAGGCACAGCCAATTCAGGCCAGGTTTGCTTAGAACTATCCTTCCTGTGGCATCTTGGCTTTTTAAAAAATCTGCATGGATTTTTTTTATAAGGAGGGACACATTTGGCCATAAAGGCTTCTCTCTTCTGCCTGGTGGTACAGTCCAGAATTAAACGAATCCATCTCACAGAGAACTAGACCAAAGTGAAACATCTGGAATGAGGTTTTTGCACTACAAGCCTACAGACAGCAATAAATCTATCTCTGTTGTTCCTGCTGCCAACTTCTTGCACTTTATGACCCCCATTCCCATTATGAATAATTCCTCTGCAGTCACTTGCTCTGTGTGGGGCATCACTTTGTACATCTTTACAAGGTACCCCGAAAGAGACAGTTCATGTTCTTTTGAATGTCATGCTTTTGCTGCAGTGAGCACAGAATGCACCCCAACACATTATACTGTTATAGCACTGTTATTCCATAATAATTGTGCTCCCTATTCTTAGTTTTCTATTTGAAGAAAGTTCAAAATATTATTTGAAAGAAACCCATTCATGAATACATGATGATATCTTACAGAAACATATAATGGATCTTATCACATTACATTGTTATAACACTATTATTTAAATACTATGGTTGTGTTCTGTGGCATTCTAGAGTTTGTAGTTTAGTAATGCCTGTGAGCTCTCTTGCTGGTTATTTAGGCTGGACTCCCTAAACTGCAAATTCCAGCAATTCTGTGCAATGTTGTCATGGCAGTTAAAGTGGAATAATATCCCTTTAAAGTGTAGTGTGATAGGACCCATAGAACATGAGCCTCCAATACTATTATGATATAGATATTTTCTCCCATCTCTCTCCTCCTCCTTTCCATCCTCATTTTACAAACAAGGCAGCTTCTTCCATTTGGCAAAATGTGCACCTAACATTTAATGCAGCCTTCCTCATCATTCCCAATCATTTCTGCCATCATTTCCAGCCATAGCTTCTTTAGGAATCATTAACACTCTTAATTTTTGTGTGTGTCAGGAGCAACTCGAGAAACTGCAAGTTGCTTCTGGTGTGAGAGAATTGGCTGTCTACAAGGATGTTGCCCAGGGGACGGCAGGATGTTTTTAATGTTTTTACCATCCTTGCAGGAGGCTTCTTTCATGTTCCCGCATGGAGCTGGAGCTTATAGAGGGAGCTCACCCGCTCTCTCCTCAGGTTGGATTCAAACCTTCAAGTCACCAGTCCTGCCAGCACAAGGGTTTAACCCACTGCGCCATTGGGGGATCCACTGTTAATTGTTTGTCTTGATATTATAGTGTATGGTTTTAAATATATTTATTGTATTTTGTTAAATTATTCAATTGTTTTAATTGCTTATGTTTTATCTTCTTGTATTGTATATTGGCATAGAATTTTGCCAGATTGTGAGCCGCCCTGAGTCCCTTCAGGTGAGAAGGGCAGGTTAGAAATGAAGGAAATAAATAAATAAAATAAATATTTTCTTTTCAATGTTTTGAAAGAAGCCGCTTTGAGTCTTTTTGTAGAGACAAAAAGCAGGGTATAAATAAAGATTAATAATAATAATCAGTTTCTTTCAATATATTGATATATTCTAAAAAGTCCAGAATCTAGCATTGAAATTATAAACTGAGGCTAAACTGTGACAGAAACTAAGGATGTCATCAGACACACACAGAGAGGAGAGTCTTATCCCCACTTCTCTCTGCTGCCACAATGGAGTCCCATGGAGACTGTCACATGACTACGGGCAACTTCTGGTGGGACTCCATGGAGCTCCCTTTCATCAGTGGAGAGAAACAGAGCCCAGAGTGCCCCCGGAGGAGTCAGATGTTTACCCAACTCCTCATTGAAGAAGGTGAAAAGGTAGTGGGGAAAGATGGGGAAATGGTGTCAGAAGAAAGAAGACAAATCCCAATGGGAGGGAACAGAGCCTCACTTTCCTCTGCTGTCCCCCGTTTTACCCCTGCCTGTCTTATGAGGTTCTAAGACTTCAATCTTGTGCAGTGAATTCTTGGTGTTCACTGGGGTTTGATTCCAGGATCTTCCATGGATACCCAAACCCATGCATGATAATAAATACACTTTATTTATATTCCGCTCTATCTCCTCAGAGTGACACAGAGCGGATTACAGAACACATATAAAGTAAACATTCAATGCCTTTTACACAATGACATACAACACCTAGATGGAGGTAACAGTCTCTCCCCCCCCCCCCCCCCCACCCCGCTTTTCATTTCTGGCATCTGGAGGTGATGCTCAACTTCTGGCCATGGGGTGTGCTCTTGTCCCATTTTTCCATGTCCTGGAGCCTGCTATCCATAGATATCTCTGATCTGTTGCTGGTATGTTTTGCATATCTGCACAGGGTGACCTTTTACCTTCCCGCCGAGGTGGTACTTATTGATCTACTTGCATTGCATGCTTCTGAACTACTAGGTTGACAGAAGTTAGGGCTCACCCTGACTCGCAGCTTTGAACTGCCAACCCTCCGGTCAACAGATTTCCTCCAGATAGTGGTTTAAACCATTGAGCTACTGTGGCCCCACTTGCATGCTCAAATATGTTTAGATACAATGATATCACCTATACCAGGTGGCAAAATCAAGGTTTGCTTTTTGCTTTTGATTTTTGGTATACTTTCTGGCTGTGGATAGTTGAATCCATGGATACAGAATCTGTTGATAGAAAGGACTGACTGTATACATTTTAAAGTATGTCAGTTGGGTTTACTTTTCTGCAAACACATATAGGAGTACACTACAAATTTTCCATCCATCTATGTGAGTTACTATGTGAAATATCTAGTGGTATGTTACTAGGTAACTATCACTTTTTCCTGTTGGAGGTTCTCTTCTTACGAGGCTGAATTCAAGGACGTTGCGACTTTTCCTCTCATGGCAGTTCCAGTTATTTGCACTGCTACTCATGGCAGTTCCAGCTACATATTTGCACCACTCCTAAAATGTTATTGATTCTTGGAGAAACTGACTGCTAGATTTAAACCATTTTAATAGTAAATCCAGCTCCTCAGGATTGTTACTTGTATGTTTTCACTAATTTATCAACCAGACTTAGATTAGTTTATTGCTAATAATAATAAGGCAGTGTCCAACCCACATAAATGTGTGTTTGTGTGAAATTACCCTGGATGCGCAGTAGGTTAAACTGCTGAGCTGCTGAACTTGCTGACCAAAAGGTCGGCAGTTCAAATCTGGGGAGCAGGCTGAGCTCCCGCTGTTAGCCCCAGCTTCTGTCAACCTAGCAGTTTGAAAACATGCAAATGTGAGTAGATCAATAAGTACAACTCCAGTGGGAAGGTAACGGCGCTCCATGAAGTCATGCCGGCCACATAACCTTGGAGGTGTCTATGGACACCATCGGCTCTTCGACTTAGAAATGGAGATGAGCACCAACCCCCAGAGTAAGACACGACTAGACTTAATGTCAGGGGAAAACCTTTACCTTTACCTACTTTCATAGCATAGTCAGAGGAATAATAATTTATTTATTATCATATATTTCAGGATCAAAAGCTGGTAAACCAAATAAATTTGTTTTGAAAGGATTTGAAGGAGGTAAGGGTGATTATGTTGTAAGAAATGCAAGGGCAACCTAGAAAAGAGCACAGCATTGTGGACAGGATAAGGAACATTTAAACGTAATATTTAGGCAACAAGTGTGGGTGGGAATGAAGGTTCATCCTTTAGAAATCTGTTTGTAATTTCACTCGTTCAGTTTCAATTGCCTAGTAAGACCACATGAATCATGTAACACAACACTTGCTATTATTAGAACCTTTCAAGGGAAATAAAGACTAAATTGAACAGCAGAAGGTATTTTTACATTTGACACAATCATATATGGGATTGATCTTAAGGGACCATGAGTCTGCCTGACTCAGTAAAAAGCATCTCCCTGTGTTCTTAAGGCACCTTCATAACATGCTTGAAAACAAAAGTAAAGAAGTTTCACAAAATATTTTGCAGTCAAGAGTTGTATTGTAGGTTACAACAGGAATGAACAGAGAGGTGTTTCATTACAGGAGGAGATAAAGGAAAAATTCAGCATTACACTGCAGCGCTTAGGGAAGTCACGGGTTTGCACTACATTCCCAGCATCTTCTATCCACCATGTAAAATTTATAAAGCTGCAGTTTCTTTCTTTTTTTCTTTTTTCTTTTTTTTGGGGGGGGGAGGGGTTCACAGCTCTGACTCTAAAATGTGTGATATGTCTCCCCCACATTTACTTGGGACAGATTCTGTATATCAAAACAAAATAATTAAAAGAATAAGGCATGTTAGAGATCTTGTTGATTGCTGGTATGGTGTATTTGCTTGAGCATTGGAGTATGACTGGAGACAAGAGTTCAAATCTCCACTTTTCCCTGAAAACCCATTGGATGACCTTGGACAAGTCACATTATTTCAGCCTTAGAGGACTCCAATGATAAACTCCGAACAGATCTGGCCAAAAAACTGTGAAAAAAATTCCTTAGGGCTGCCATAAATTGAAAACCTTTTGAAGGCACAGAACAACAACAACATCTGGTTACTACTAAATATGAAATTTCAAATTTTAAGACAATGAACGAAAACACAGAAGCATGCAACATAAATAGACTGTATTACAATGATATTATATAATACAGTTCTATTAGAGGATTTTTAAGATCTCAGATGGCAACATGCATGAACTAATGGGGCAACAAAGAGGCTGAAGAATATGGAAATTTGTTATGATAATAGCTCCAGCAAAATGGTCCCACAGGGCATAGATTGTGCACACGGGCCAGTATCAGGCAATGCAATTGTTTAGTGTAAGTATCTGTCCAAAATGTTACATGGTGGTTGTATTATTTCACTCTTATTGAGAATACTGACCTTACACTATGGATATTTACTTATGTGTTGTTGTTGTTGTTGTTGTTGTTGTTATTGTTGTTGTTGTTAATATTTATCCTGATTTTCTGTCTCGACTGAGACCCAACATGATATATTGTCCTATTATGTTGTAGCAATCAAATGGTAATGAAGTTACGGTTCAGGCTTTCCCCACAACTTAGCAAATTAAATGGTAAGATAAAGGCACCAAGCAATAGTTGTGGATGTGTTTTGGGATTGTATCAGGGTTGGCCCTGCTATTAGGTCGAGGGACATAACTGCTTCTGGTAGCTGATTCAGGAGGCAGCAGCATCAGCTTTCAGACTGTTTCCTATCAACTTTCCATATATTCCTCTGAGTTGCAGGACAGACCTGTATATTCTATATCAACATCTTGGATTCCTAGACCTTGCATACCTTCCCTCTAACTAGGCAAAGCAGTCAGGATTAATCCTCAATTATCTCACTTTTCAACTCATATTCAAATGTCTCAGTTTCTCGACCTTTTCCCACTTTCCCTCTTTGTTCTCAACTTACTTCAATTGTTGCAAACTAGTTCAAAGTGTAAAAATTGTATATACTCAATTAACTCAGCAGTAGTGAGAGGAGAAGAGGTGAAATCTTGCTCTTTCATGAGGGTTCAGGCAAAAGGAAACTGCTGCAGTCTGTCCTAGCTTGTGCATTCTTCATTATCAATAATTTTGGCCAGATATTTAATACACTCTTACATTGCTTGGCCACATGTAATGGTTTTCATATGTGAAATGGTGGCGGGTATGAGAACCAAAGTGGCATAGTGGTTTGAGACTTAGGGATCAGGATTTGATTCCCTTCTTGGCTGTGGAAAACCACTGGGTCACCTTGGGCAAGTCATATTTATTTATTTATATACCTTATTTATATCCTGCCTTTCTCTACCCCAAGGGGGACTACAGCTCTCAGCTCTAGAAAAACCTGTGATAGGTTCACCTTAGGGTCACCAGAAGTCAGAAATGGTTTGCAGGCACACAACACCAAGTGAAGGAAAGAGCTACCTCATTGCCAGTATTGAAATAAGCTTCAACTGCCCATGGACAAGACAAAGCAGGGCATTGTATTCTTTTGCTAGGAATCAAATTGAGATCAATACAGATGTATTTATACTTTTAAAAAAATTAACTATGGAGAAACATGCAGTGCCATTGTATGCATGCCTAGCTAGAGGTAAGCCTATACCCTCCAACATTTCATAGATGAAGACTGGGACATCAGAGTGTGGCCAAGATGGCAGAAGTCATTGATGAGGAAGAACACACAGATTAGGAGAGGCTGCTTTTGCCTGAGCCTACTGGGAAAAGCAACATTCCCCCTCTCGCTTGTGCACTTTGAATTCAGTTTGCAGCAACAAAAGTAAGTTGAAGATGAAGATGGTAAGTGAGAGAAGAAGAAACTGAGACATTTTCAAAGCTACTGAAAAAATGGGAAGACAGATGCTTTAGTAGGGCTGTCCTTGTTAGATTGGGATAGCTGGAGGACATGTAGCTTGGCTAACTTCTTTCATTGGGATTTGTTCCCAGGTAAGTCTCTATTTAATTGTAGACCATTAAAATGCTGAATAAGCAAAACAGAAGGTACCAAAGCTATATTCTGGAATATTTTCTATTTTTAAAACTGTTGAGCCTTGGGTATGATGAGTTAAGCATGATAAAGGAGAAAGCTCAAGTGATCACAACTGTGTTTAATTGGTTGCTATCAATAAGAGAGGGATGCAGATTCAGACTTGCATCTAGTTTTTCCCCACTTCTTTTGATATTAAGCATACGTGGTTTAATTTAGATCACCCAAGAAGGTTTCTGGATTTGGAAATCCTTAGAAGTTTAAAATTTTAATGACTGGGTATTTAATAGGCCCATCTTGCATAACAAATATATCCAAGGATGAATACCATGTCTCCATTTCTTTTCAGTACTGAAAACTTCAGGAGGTTCAAAATGCTGTGGCAGAATTCTAAGCAGGGCTGGCTCACTGACTATCCATTCATTTCTGGGCACAATTCAAGGTGCTGGAGATTACCTATCAAGCTTGGCTCCAGACTGTGTGAAAGATTGTTTCTCCCTGAATGAGCCTTGGTCATGTGCCTTTGTTTTTAACTTATGGCGACCATAAGGTGGCCCTATCACATGTTGTTCTTATTCATGGGGGCTTGGCCTTTGCTTTCCTTTGAGACTGAGGGGGTGTGATTTGCCCAAGGTCACCCAGTATATTTTCATTGCTGAATGGGAATTCAAACCCTGGACTTTAGAGATGTAGTCCAATGCTCAAACCACTATACCAGATTTTAAGATCCTTGGAGACAGGCTTTCTCTTGATCTCACCAGCATCACAGACTCATTCAGACTTTCAGATATTTCGGACTTCAGTGTCAAGTAGTCTTAGCCATGATAGCTGCAGCTTAACATCGTGATGATGGCATCATTCCCACTTGGGGTAATGGTTTGCAATGAGAAAATGTTGTGCATAATTTAATATATGCTCTACCTTGTGGTCATGAAAGGAGCTCAAGGTTGTTGCTGCTTTGTGCGTCTTCGGGTTATTTCTGACTTATGGTGGACCTAAAGTTTATTGGGATTTTTGAAGAGCATGTGACTACCTCCAGGACGTCCAGTGACTTTCTATGGCTGAATGGAGCTTTGAAACCTATTAAAGCAAGGTTGTTTCCTGCTGCCCTGGAGACTAGGATGCGGAACAATTGCTTTAAACTACAGGAAAGGAGATTTCACCTGACCATCAGGAAGAACTTCCTCATTGTGAGAGCTGTTCGGCAATGGAACTCTCTGCCCTGGAGCTTCTTTGGAAGCTTTTAAGCAGAGGCTGGATGGCCATCTGTCAGCGGTGCTTTGAATGCGATTTCCTGCTTCTTGGCAGGGGGTTGGACTGGATGGCCCATGAGGTCTCTTCCAACCCTATGATTCTATTATCCAGAGCTATAGTCCAACTCTCAGACCACTACCCAAACTGGTTCCATGAACTCAAGGTAGCTAACAAAAATAAAATGCAGATCAAAAACCACATTGAAATCAAAACATAGCACAAAACCAAATGAATAAAAAAAACCCCAAACCACAACTGTAAGACACAATAGCTAACACTGAACAAGTCAGACCTCCCTTTGGAAGCAGACCAGATTACATGCCTGTGTAATTACCTGGCAGTGTACCTGCCTAAATAAAATTTTCCTTCTCCTGTTTCAGTCCTATGGCCCTGATCCAGGTTAATCCTCCATGACTGTTGTTTAGAAAAAGGCAGTGGCTTGTTCAGCCTCACAGCTAGTTGAATCTTAAGAATCAGAGCTTTAATTTCCCCTTCTTCATTTGAACAGTTGGTCTTAATGGTCATACGGTGGTAATTTCTTGTCAAGGACCGGGAGAGAGAACTGAGTGATTCTTCCCATGGCTGATGGCAAGATGATCCTATTTCATGTGTTCTTGCTTCATATCTCCCTATAGTTCATAATCTTTGGCTAACAGCACAAAGAACACAGCAGGAGCTTAGAGGTCAAGTTTGGCCTTTGTCCTTCTACAGCTCCACTATCCTTTGAGAAAAGTCATTACTGATAGTCTGGAAACCTCTGGAACGGTGTCCATTACAATGTAAGGAGCTTCCATTTAGTGCAGTGGTTCTCTACCTGTGGGTCCCCAGATGTTTGGCCTTCAATTCCCAGAAATCCTAACCGCTGGTAAACTGGCTGGGATTTCTGGGAGCTGTAGACCTGGGGACCCACAGGTTGACAACCACTGATTTAGTAGCAGCTAGTAGTGACTCCCGTGTCAGTGGGACAGTGAATCTATCCCAAGGTTTAGCATGGGTTTAAAGGAGCTATCCAAAGTGCTGAACCCTTACCTCCCAAAGCCTTGGCATTGTGGACAGCCTTTTACATTTGGATTAAAATCCAGAGCAGATTACAACTACCCTTCACTGCCACTGTTGCAAGAAGGAATTACAGGTGCCTTGAACACTTCCAGCTGCTTTTGCAGATATAGAGATATTTGGTGGTATTTCCCAGCAATGGGAATTGTTATTTGTGCTCAAGCAATAACAGATTCCTTCCCCAATATTCCGTGAGTGGTTCCCATCTCTTCTTTCTGTCTCCTCATTTTCAAACTATATGAAAGTACCAAATCCCCCTCTCACTCTGCTTCCCAGAGCTTGAAATGGTAGATTTTAAAAAGTCATCTTGTTATAGCGTTGAAAACCAATCTGCCATTATATGTCAGATGTTATGATGTTAGGAGTGAATGGCCTACATTTTGCCTGAGATGGTCTTCTGTTGTCAATTAAGAAGATCTAGAGCAGCCATAAAATTATTTTCATTGCTACTTCATAACTATAATTTTGCTACTGTTATGAATCATAATGTAAATATCTGATATGCAGGATGTATTTTCATTCACTGGACCACATTTGGCACAAATACCCAATACGCCAAAATTTGAATACTGGTGGGGTTGGGGGGGGGGGGATTGATTTTGCCATTTGGGAGTTGTAGTTGCTGGGATTTATAGTTCACCTACAATCAAAGAGTATTCTGAACTCAACCAATGATGGAATTGAACCAAACTTGGCACACACAACTCCCATGACCAACAGAAAATACTGGAAGGGTTTGGTGGGCATTGACCTTGAGTTTGGGAGTTGTAGTTCACCTATATACAGAGAGCACTGTGGACTCAAAAATTGATGGAACTGGACCAAACTTGGCACAAATACTCAATATGCCCAAATGTGAACACTGGTGGAGTTTGGGGAAAATAGACTTTGACATTTGGGAGTTGTAGTTGCTGGGATTTACAGTTCACCTATAATCAAAGAGCCCCTTGAACCCCACCAACAATAGAATTGGGCCAAAAGGCAGACAGAGAGATCTTCAGCCTTGTCTGCCAAAAGGGTTGCCTAAGACCATCAGAAATATGTGTTTTCTGATAGTCTTTGGTGACCCCTCTGAAGCCCTCTCACGACCTCCCTAGGGGTCCTCAACCCCAGGTTGAGAAACGCTAATCTAGAGGAATTTCAGTGCAGACAGAGACCTTCTTGGTGATGTGGGGCTAGTAAATGGACAGGCAATAACATTTAAAAACCATTAGCAGCAGTAAAGTAACCTCTGTTGAGATCCAGGCTGTCTCTGTCTTGTGTGAGGCTGACTGCCCCTTTCTTAGGGACACCTATTACAGGAATTTGCCTCCATTCTGTGTCTTGTCTTAACATTAGACCAACTTAATTCAATGGGACTAGAAATCAAATGATTCTCATAATGTTCCTTGCAACTCACAACTTCCACTCTGTTCCCCTACCATTCATTTCATCAGAATAAAATACCACAGAAGCACTTTTAGATGTAAGGGTAAGGATTGTATATACAGTAGTCGCCAAATCAGGCTTTTCTAGGAAATACCTATTTTAAATGCAAAATTTTGAACCAATTTTAGGGCCACTCAGTCATTTAGGAACAGAAGATATACCTGTCATTGTCATTGTGGTTTTAAAAAATCTTGTAAAAAGTTAATAAATATCTGATGAAATGGACTCTACTTCAGTCAGGTTAATACCATAATAAATTAGCCTTTAAGGTGCCATACTGTTCTTGGTTTTGAATTGTTGTTGTTGTTGTTGTCGTTGTTTTTTTTTTTTTTTTTGCTACAACAAGAGATGACTCCTGGAAATGTTTTTTTTAAAAATCAAATGTTTCTATGAATATATGGGGCAAATATGGTTGAAACAAAAGAAGAAGATTTTAGAACAGTCATTTCTTGCTGCATAGGAAGTTGTCCTAGGAGCCTGACAACAGAAACTGTGCATGTTCATGTTGATCACCACAAATCTTCATTAACTGTAACATATCTAATTCTAGATATGGGCTGATCCATGAGGTCACGAAGAGTCATAAGCGACTGAACGAATAAACAACAACAAATCTAATTCTACAGAAATTTCTTCTTGGGATAGGAAGGCCCAGGCTCTGTTTTTAAAGAGCTCTATGCTTAATGTGAATCGAAGAAGTCTAAAAGCCCCCCTATTTATTTTTTTCCTCACTCCTCCAAAGTTGTCCACTAATTGTCTTTAGTTTTTTTCCTATCTGGTTCTTCACTTGTTGATTGAAGTTAATTGACTTCATATTCCTATAAATGAGCACATTAGAGCTTTTCCTGGTGAAATAGTCAAAAGAGGTGCTGGGCACTTGCCGAGGAGGACTGTTTTGAACGTGGGAAAAATAAAAGTACAGCTCGCATAATAGAAGCAAAAGTAGGATTTGCTTCTGGCATCCTGAAAACGGGGAGCCCCCTTCCTGAACAAGGACGAAAAGTATGCCGCCCCCTTCCCTGACCCCCCACCTTCACCCAGACTCTGATCACTGGAAGGAACTCTCACAAAGAAAAATACTCAGACCATGACAGCCTAAGCCGGGCCCTTCCTCTTTCCTTTTATGTGCCTCTCCATCCTAAGGTGATGCCATTGAATGCCAATAAGGAAGTGGTTTGGCAGCCCCAGACAGTCTGCAGTTTCTTTAGATATCCGATCTCCTCCCGCATTCATTGAGAGGGAGACCCAGTCAGGTAGGCCGGTAGCCGGGCGGCATTTGCGTTGCACCTGGTCCGCCAGGAACCATGACAATGTTTATCAGGCGTGTGTTTACAGTGGAACAAATGAGCCCACAATAGGGCTTTGTAGCTGCCGCAAATCAGCAGTGTGAAGTCTCCGATTGGGTTTAGTGGAGTGCAGCGCAACACAAGTCCAACCTGAAAGCAGGGATTGCCGGCCTTTAAGCTTGCCAGGCCTTTAAAGAACAAGGGTGAAAGGAGCGTGGCGGCAGTGGAGGTGGCGTATGGGGGGGGGGGGCATGTCCAGGGCTGCACAGCAACAACAAAGCAAAGCTGGAGGAGTCAGACTAGCTAGATTTGTGCTGACCTGCTTCTTCTTCACATCCTGAATGCATAGTGTGCTATTGATAATGCTATTAAAGCATAGCAAGTTGACAATCATCAGAAAAATTAATCTAAAACCATGCCTGTTGGTAGCTGTAAACTTAATGCAGATTATCTTCCAGCCCAGCCCACTTGTCCAGTTCATTACTTTCTTTGCTTGCTGGAAGGTTTCATCAGTTTTAGTTCAACTCTCCCCCCCCCCCCCCCCGCCCGCCAATCCTCTCTTTAAATTGCTTTGTGGGCCAATTGAAAGCATACTATACATTTGTCATAAACAGATAACATAGTTTTGTACATACCTATAGTATGTTCTGCTTATTTGATTGTAATTTTGAATGTCATCACATTAAATTAAATTGACTGAATATCTGACATTCCTCTTGTGGCAAATGTTATTGAATCTGTACCAGGGTTTCAATGTTATTTTTAACATTATTGGGTGCAAACTTAGCCATATGTAGACATAGCTTAAGTCTAATTGAGTTCAATGAGTAGAATTTAGTCTGGACTCAGCCTATGTGCCAGACGTCATCTTGCATTATACTTGGTGATGAAAAAGCTTGGTTGCTAAATGTCTTGCATTTAGTGCTGTGCCTCTTTTCTAATGTGGGTACATAGCTGCTGTATACATCTCCCCATTCATTTGAAAGGAAAGAGAGAGCTCTGTGTAGCCATTACTTTGTGCTTTAAAGCTGATCTTCTTTACTCTAAATGATGATTTGCTGATGTCATGTGCCTTCAAGTAATTTCTAACTTATGGTGATTCTAATATGACCCTATTACGGGTTTTTTTGGGGGGCAAGTTTTGTTTGGACGGACTTTGCCTTTGCCTTCTTCTGAGGCTGTGAGTGTTCCTCGACCAAGGTTAGCAGTTTCCATGGCTGAGTAAGGATTTGAACTCTGGTTTTCAGAGTTGTAGCCCAAAGCTCAAATCGTTACACTATGCCAGTTCTTTTTTTTTTAAATGATGCCTTGCACCATCTCAGTTAGAAAAAAATCTGCTCGTTTGTTAACAGTATGCTAGGAATATTTTATTTTTGGATTATGTTATTTTAGCTGCTAGTGTTAACTATATTAAAGAAACTGCATTAAGTAATTTGTTGTGTACATACCCAGCAGTACTTCAGTCCAAAAAGAAGATGATCTGCACATTCACAGTTTTATAACGATGGCTGGAATCCTATTTGGGGATTTATGAATGTGTAAGCACCATAATTATGGATTTATTCAGTGACTCTTGTCTCAGTCCTCCTAGTACCCATTCACTGGGTAGCAGTTGTTGTGACTGATGGAGGTGTTTTCTTCTGTCACTTGGGAAGCAGCTAATTGACAAACAATCTCCAATATAACAGACAGAAGCAGGACCCCTGTCTCAAATCCTCCTCATGCTGGAGATCGCTTCTGCATGAAAGCAGTAAGACTGTCTGGCCATGCCTTCCTTTTTGATAGGGGAACAAATCCTCACTGATTGCAGCAGCTGCTGCCTGTCTGTCAGAAACTGGGGCTTTCATGGTCCCTAGATATTCCCCATTATTCCTTGCCACTAGCTCTGCTGGCTAGTATGGATGGGTGAGACAGTTCAATGATAGCAGGAAGGCAAGCTGTTCTTTACCCATCTCAGATATATAGTACAGGTCCAGTATCTGAAATGCTGAGAACCAGAAATATTTTGAATTTGCTCCCCCCACCGTAATTTTGGAATATCTGTATTTGCATGTATATAAGAAAAGGTAAAAGTTTCCTCCTGATGTCAAGTCAAGATTTGACAAGTGCACCATAGTCATTGGCACCTTTGTTGTGTAACAATGCATGCAAGCTAGTATTACTTATTTCACATAAACTCAGATTTCTTGTTACATTCACATAGTGCACCTGAACATTGTTGCTGACGCATTAATATGTCATGGCACATAGTTTGAAAAACTCTAGTTTAAAGTCTTCACATTTTCCCATTTGGAAGCCATATGAATAACTGTGTCTTCTGGTCACTTTATTTAGTTGCCGGAAAACAGGAGAACAGGACTGTGTAGCTGGGGGAGCCCTGCACCATGAGGCCTGGCCGTGTGGTCTTCCGGCTTTGCCCAACCCCCATTTTGTGTGTGTGTGTGTGAGTGCGCCTGCACTATATAGTGGTTGAATAGGTCAGCCACAATGCCCAGTGCAGAGCCTGGTCTCCTCAACCACTGTGAAGGGCTCACGAAAGCTTTGAACAACTGACAGGTGTCCCAGCTTGGCAGTCCTCCAGCTCTCATTAACCATTCAGAAGGGATCCTGCTCCATAGTAACCGTTTGGAATGTTTCCTTGAATATTGTACATTTGGATGGATTAGCAATAGGCCAAACCTGTTACCCTCAGAGGCTACAGGGATTTGCAAATTGCACCAGACGCCAGCGTCCTTGCATCCAATGTCCCCTGGATTTGGGAAGGTTGAAAGGCACAGCATTTCACAACACCTGTAAAGAGTCCCCCATGCCCCCAACTTCCTCTGATATCCCCATGAAAGCTGTGGTAAAGGCGTGGTCTTCTATGGTTCTGGAGGCCAATGCGCAGAGAGACTTCCTTCCATGTAGGAAACCTATCAGTGATGTGTCTGGCAGGTTTGTTCAAATGTCCTGGTCTATGTATGGCTGGTTTTCACATCCTCCAACATTTCACAAATGAAAATCATGTGTAATCAATATGGCTAAAGCTGTTAGTGCAGAAGAACATACACGTCAGCAGAGGCTGCAGCAGTTTGCATTTGCCTGAGTCTGCTGGGAAGTACAAGATTGTCTATTTACCACAACTGAGATAGCGGAGTGCAAACTGCTTTTGTACTTTGAATTCAGTTGGAGGCAGATGAAATAAGCTGAGGAAAAAGGGAAAAGTGAAAGGAAGAGACTGAAAATTGACATTTTAAAAGCAATTGAAAATGTGGGACTGGAAATTTAACTGGAGATGTGCCTACAAAATTGATACAAAAGTTTCCTTTAAGTGATCTGAGAAGGCTAGACCAATTATTAAATGGTTTTGGACAGAGGAGAGTCATAGAATAATAAAGCTTGCATAAGTTATACACCCAACGAGTTTGCATTATTATCCTGAAGACCTCCAGGTATCTAAACACAACATCTAATGCCAACTCCATGTCATCCTCCATTGATGGGGTGGCCTTGGAAGCCATATGTAATTTGCCCAGATGCTACTAATGATCTAGTATGAAAGAGCCATTGATAGATTAATCAATGAAGGTGTTCAGGTATCATTCATATTTATGAGAATATTTACTAGGATGAGATGTGATTTCTGTGTTAATAGACAAGCTGTGAGAATGTTCCCCTTATTCAAATTAGTATCAGCCCAGCAGTCCTAAAAATATAAATCCTATAAAGGTGCAAAGGGATTATAGAGGCTGAGCATTAAGGTTTTCCCCTGACAATAAGTCTTGTCGTGTCTGACTCTGGGGGTTGGTGCTGAGAATTCCAAAATACTTCAGAATTGTCCACATGGGTGACTCAGATCATGAGAACTTTGCATTCTGGTGGTTCAATCTATGCAAACTTTGTTTCATGCACAAAATGATTTAAAACATTATCTAAAATTATCTTCAGGCTGTATGTATTAGGTCTTTATGGAATGGATCTCGTGTTTAGACTTGAGTTACATCTCTAAGATATCTCATAATGTAAGGTAAAGGTTTTCCTCTGACATTAAGTCTAGTTGTGTCCAACTCTGGGGGTTGGTGCTCATCTCCATTTCTGAGCTGAAGAGCCGGCGTTGTCCATAGACACCTCCAAGGTCATGTGGCTGGCATGAATGCATGGAGCGCCATTACCTGCTGGAGCCCCTGGTGGTGAAATGGGTTAAAACCTTGTGCTGGCAAACTGCTGACTTGAACGTTGGATTGCTGACCTGAAGGTTGCCGGTTCGAATTCAGCCTGGGGAGAGCGTAGATGAGCTCCCTCTATCAGTTCCAGCTCCATGTGGGGACATGAGAGAAACCTCCCACAAGGATGGAAAAATATCAAAACATCCGGGCATCCCCTGGGCAGCGTCCTTGCAGACAGTCAATTCTCTCACACCAGAAGCGACTTGCAGTTTCTCAAGTCACTCCTGACACACACAAAAAAACCCCCTTCCTGCTGAAGTGGTACCTATTGATCTACTCACGTTTGCATGTTTTTGAACTGCTAGGTTGGCAGAAGCTGGGGCTAACAGCGGGAGGTTACCCATTCTCATGGATTCAAACAGGCAACTTTTCTGTCAGTAAGTTCAGCAGCTCAGCGGTTTAACCTGCTGCGCCACCAGTATTCTGGTATTCCAACCTAAAGAAAATCCAAAATTCCAAACACTTCTGGTCTCAAGCATTTTGAAAAAAGGATACTCAGCCTGCATTAATACTGACAGGATTTCAATTAACATTATTTTTATTTCACAATGAATTATGAAGGTGAAGCAGAAAAACTGTTTTTGTCTTCACTGCATTACGACTTGAGGTTCCCCCAATTATATAGAAAACATTTGTACTCAAATGCTGCCTTAACATTTGTATTTGGCAAAATTGCTTCAGAAATCTGGGCTCTTAAATCACTGGTGTAATCAAGGAGATAACGATATGTGGAATTCCATTAGTTCCAGTATCCACCCTGTCAGTTGTTATAAGAGAAAATTTAATTATGTGTTCCAGGATTCTGATAAAATGAAACAGCTGCTAAAACAGATATACACGCTAAATGGAAAAGCAAGGATAAGCCATCTTTATGTGACAGATACACAAGAACATAGCAGATTGCATCAATAAGCTGGTTAACAAATTTCATTAGATATGGTGCTTGGCCTGCGATTTGCTCTGTAAGATATGAAGTGACAGAGGTGCCTTCGGGTGGCCTTAATCACTGGGTGTAACGGAGTACAGTATAGTGTATTACAGCACACAATTTAGTATTGATCACCTGTAAAACAAATTATGATGAATGTAGTACTGGTTTATGACCCTATGGTTATGACCTTCCTTCGATTGGCAAGGTTTCCTTTTAGGTGAGATCAGAATAACAAACAGCTGCACCGGGATCAATAGATTGATAAACCCCAGTACTGTGGTCGTCAGTATATTGGGTTATCCTGACGCCTAAAAGGCTGCATGTTTAGACTTAGTTATCAGTGGATGGTGGTGATGGGACAAAGAACACTGTAGTACTGCAACTCCCATCACCCCCACCATATTTTATGGCAACTGGTGATGATGGGAATCATGATTCAATAACAGCTGAAGGCCCATAATCATCTTGGCCCATGTGCACTGCTCCAGGTTGTTAAACAGGAAAAAGACTTTAGGATATCATGAAGCAAGGGATGATTGGGCAGTGGACAGAGCGGACTATCAGCAGAGGGAAATTTGAGCATGGCATGGGTGTGTATATACATACACACACACGTAAAATTAAAGGCAAAGCAACCACTTGGGAATAGCGAGGACGGGGGGGATAACACTCCTGGTATGTTGGAACAGAAGCAGAAGGAACCCATTGCATTATGGTAGGTAGTGGGAGAGTAGTGGGATGGGGTGCTATTGACAGGTGTTATCTTTCAATAGCTAGGGAGGAAAGAAGCACATCACATATGATGTTATGCGATAGGGTTGCTTGCCTCAGCACTTGTTTACTTACCTCATGTGATAAAGTACATATACTGTAGTCTGAACTCCAAAGGAGCTGTCCAAGGTCTCAAATCCTTTCCCTCTCCTGAAGATTTACCAATGTTCTGTCATGGGAGCCAACAAGCACCCTTAGACAGGCCCTATATCCCATCATCTGATCCCAGGTTTTCTGTTTCCCAGGTTATCTGGCAGTGCAGACACATATAATCCAGTTTAAAGCAGAAAACCTGGGAGCAGATCCTGGGATATAGGGTCTGTCTGGAAGGGCTCTGTGGCAGAAAACATTTTTGGGCCACCTTTGAAGGTGTAATTAAAACTTGGGTCCTTTTATGAGCAAAGCATGTACCCCCCCCCAAGCCATGCTAGACCTCTGTCACATTTGGTAGCAGTAACAACTGCCCAAAATTCAAGCCAGCCCACATGGATTTGATCTGATCTAAGACATTGTTAAAATCCTGTTTTGCATTTTTAAAAATCCCAGTGGTTTAGAACATGACAAATGTCTCTAGAGGGGGCACTTCTCAAGCCATAGATTTCCACTGTCTTAAAGAGTTTTCAGTATGGAAATCCTGTCTTCTGAAATGGGTTGAAAGCACAAAGTGCATTCATATCATTGCGGAGAGTACAGCTACGAGGAAGACAAAATGAGGGCATTGTTCCCCTGCCCCATAATTCTGCCTCCATGCAATTTTCTTCCAGGTTGCAAATTTTTATCAATTGAGAGAGTGAGATATGGAAAACAGTTTGCACCTAAAAGTCTTGTATTGGCTGTGTTCACATTTTCTTGCTTTTTTTTCCATGTCAGGAGTGACTTGAGAAACTGCAAGTTACTTCTGATGTGAGAGAATTGGCTGTCTGCCCTGGTTTATGATGTTTTTACCATCCTTGTGGGAGGCTTCTCTCATGGGTTGAGATTCAAACTGGCAACCTTCAGGTCAGCAACCCAACCTTCAAGTCATCAGTCCTGCCGGCACATGGGTTTAACCCACTGCACCACTGGGGGGCTCCATTTAACCCACAATTCTCTTGCTAACTTTGCACCTTTTATTTGGATGCCTAAAACTATCATTTCTCAGTGTCCAGCTGAAGTTACCGCATTGTGAGAATTTTTTGAGACAGCAATTTTTTGTTGAAAATGGGCAGAATAGTTACAAAGCAGCAATGCCTTCATTTGCCCCCCATTGCCACCTCCCACTGGCTAATCCAAGCCAAAATGATGAACACAGCAGCACCTACAGTATCTTTGGTTATTAACACTATGAAAATCAATACTGTGACAGATAAGACGGCATCTGACCTATAGGCCTATAGGATATCTTTTTCTACCCTTCTGCAAACAGAATAACATAAATATTCACTAAAATAGACCATAGCCTGTAGGGATAGAAGTGATTAGTATAGTGCACACTTAAGAGATGCAGTGTCCAGGGGGAATTTAAAAAGCTCAGAATAATGGAAAGCCATGCCACCTGTTTCCATTCACAGGAGCTTGTTTAGATTCAGTTCAAAGCAATCGGCAGCTGACATTGTAAAAACTACTCAAGCAAATGAAGGATTCCCCTCTTCTGCTGTTAAGTCTTCTGGCCAAGTAAGTAGTAATACATGTGGTGATCTATCTATTGATAATTTCATATAGATATATAAAATCAATGCAATACTATATGGGATGTTCCTCTCCTGTGCTTTCAACAGCCGCATGACAGGTCAAAAACTAACCCCGTGTGAAGTAAAGCTAAGGTGTATGTATGAACATTAAGGAAAGTGCCTCATATTGAACCAGTCTGTTGGTGACCAAAGGGGACATGAGGAGGTGTGTAAAAGTATAAAGGGGTGGAGAAAATAAGGAGAGATCTCTCCCTCAAACCCACACCCTCCTAAAAACGGAAAACCAGGAGAAAAATAGCTGAAGAACACTGGGAGGTGGAGTACAAAAATATAAAATTTCCAAGCTTATCACTGAGTTATGGTATCTAAACAGATCACTTTAGGTTTATCTGTGGGGTCAGTGGTTCCCAACCTTTTTTTGACCAGGGACCACTTGACCAGGGACCACTCCCCAACATTAGTATCAAAAGGGTTACAAATGAGTTTTCGGTCAATCAGATTTGGTTTGGTATTTGGGATGCTGATTCAGAAAATTGTATTGGATAAATCACATCACTTCTAGTTTCTGATACAGAACATATGCCATCCAGTAGTCACCATCTGCTCGCTCACAGAAAACCATATTTAATAATCTAGAGCTGATTTTCTCTGCATGTCTCACGGACTGTGTGTGGTGGAGGAAAAGTCAGTGGCTTGTTTCTTTTTACAAATCACGAGGAGCGTCTGAAAAAGCTGGGCATATTTGGCCTGCAGAAGAGAAGTCTGAGAGGAGACATGATGCGGGCCATGTATAAATATGTGAGGGGAAGTCATAGGGAGCAGGGGGCAAGCTTGTGGTTTCTGCATCCAGTTATGAGGTACAAAATCTAGATTGAAAATTCAGAATATGAATGGCATACATTATGAATACTGATGTCAGCGTTATGAGATCATAATGATTTATC
This sequence comes from Anolis carolinensis, assembly GCF_035594765.1. Taxonomy (NCBI): domain Eukaryota; kingdom Metazoa; phylum Chordata; class Lepidosauria; order Squamata; family Anolidae; genus Anolis; species Anolis carolinensis. The sequence goes on from NC_085841.1 coordinate 164,462,211, forward strand.
ACATTGTGATTTCACAAACTGCTGCAATGGCCAAGATCCCACATTGCCCAGCATAGGATCAGAATTCCCTTATGGCTCCTTACCCACCACCATGAAGACTAATGGTTGTACTGCCATTCCAAAATAGCTATTCCATAGCTGGTGGAAAGTGGGTGGAGGACCGGAGAAGTGTTGGGCAATGTTATCCCATGGGCAGGAGGGAAGGGGGGAGGTGGAGGAAAGCGGGGGGGGGGGGGGAAGTGTCCTTAATAGTGGGGACACAACCTACCCCAGTAAAATCTGTCTTCCGGGGATGGCCAGCCATCCCACGACATTTCCCCGCTTTCCTCCACTTCCTAATGCTGTCTTCTATCAGGAGACTAGGACACGGAACAACGGTTTCAAACTTCAGAAAAGGAGATTCCACCTTTTCCTAACTGTGAGAGCTGTTTAGCAGTGGAACTCTCTGCCCCGGAGTGTGGCAGAGGCTGGATGGCCATCTGTTGGGGGTGCTTTGAATGCGATTTCCCTATTTCTTGGAAGGGGGTTGGACTGGATGGCCCACGAGGTCTCTTCCAGTTCTATGATTCTAGGATTTTATGATTCTGTGAAATCCTTAGCACACACAATTGTACATTCTGCCTTTTTTTCCTTTATGACAGGGATGTTTTCTGCTCATATAGTATGGCCCTTTCCCAGGAATGCCCTCCATTGTAGTTAATTTTGTACTTTTTTATATAGATTCTATTAGCAGGAGACAATGGGGAAAACAAGCTCTGTTTTAGTGACAATCACACTTGAATTCAGCAGCAATAAAGTAGGCAGCCAAAGGTGGCCTCTTGTATTTTAACTCTCGGTAAATCCCAGTAACATTGCTGGTAGTTGGGGATGATGGCATCTCGAACTACATTGTCATAGAATCATAGAATCATAGAATAGTAGAGTTGGAAGAGACCTCATGGGCCATCCAGTCCAACCCACCACTAAGAAGCAGGAAATCGCATTCAAAACACCCCCGGTGCACATTTGGATGACATTGGATCACCTGACTAATTAGATATGTGTCCTGTAGGCCACTTGCTTGTTAAAACAATACCTCGGTCACTAGAATCAATATGCATGTGTTACGTTAAATAACCTTGTTAATTTCAAATGTTCAATTGTCACTGCAAGAAGAGGTAATTAGTAGTTATATGGACGATTTCAGATAACATTGAAGAAAAATGTTGTCTTCTGACTTTGCCTCAGGGATATCTCTAAATATAAACTGAAAAGCTCCTGGGATATGTGTTGCTTTGAAAAACTGGATGTGCCCCAGTTTCTGCCATGATTCGCAACCTTAGGTTCTCTGAAATTGAGAGGACTTTATCACATGGGACCCCAACTAGCTTTGAGCAGGTAGGCGAATTGGCTTTAACCAAAGGTGACGGTCCCTTTGCTAAGTGCTTACTTACTTCTCTTGCCTGCAATGAAGTGATTCTCCCATCCCTAGCTATTAAAGGGTACAACTCATTAATAATTCCTAATCCCACCATGTTCCTGTCACCAATCTTGATGCAATGGATCCCCTCTGCTTCTTTGCCAAGGCATCGGCAGTAAAGTAACAGCAGGGGGTGGGAATCTCCTCATTTCCCTCTCCTACTCGCTGTTCCCGAGATGCAGGAAGGCTGGTTTATGAGTATACAGACAGTCCCTGTTACAAACAAGATAGGTTCTGTAGGTTTGTTCCCAAGCTGAATTTGTATTTAAGTCAGAATAGGTAAATTTTAAGTGCAACTCCAGCCTGCACTTTGGATAGCATAGGGAAGGGTTAACACCCCTGTGGTGTTTGTTTTGCTGCCTGTGCCTCTGTTCAGAAGATTTCATTTCACTTTCTATCCCTGTGATAACTGGATTTTGAAAGATTTGGCTTGTTGTGGAAACAAGTATTTATGGTAAAGCATCACCATTTCCCCATGATAACTCTTTTAGAAGTCCATTTCCCTTCTTATGGGTAGATTCCTCTCATTTCCTGTTGTCTCACCTATGAGTAGTTTGTAAGTCAGATGATTGCAACTCAGGTACTGCCTGTATGTGGAAGTAGGATCCTGTGGGACCACGAAATGGAGAATCAGCACAATTGTGCTAATAAAGAGAGCTGTAATATTGAGATTGCTCAACACAGTATATATCTGCTATCAAAGATAATGTGATTGTAGTGGAATAGCCCCCGGAGCCCCCGGTGGTGCAGTGTGTTAAAGCACTGAGCTGCCTAACTTGCAGACCGAAAGGTCACAGGTTCGAATCTGGGTAGCGGAGTGAGTGCCCGCTGTTAGCTCCAGCTCCTGCCAACCTAGCAGTTCAAAAACATGCAAAATGTGAGTAGATCAATAGGTACCGCTCTTGTGGGAAGGTAACGGTGTTCCATGCAGTCATGCCGGCCACATGACCTTGGAGGTGTCTACGGACAATGCTGGCTCTTCGTCTTAGAAATGGAGAGGAGCACCAACCCCCAGAGTTGGACACAACTGGACTTAACATCAGGAGAAACCTTTACCTTTACTAGTGGAATAGCATATTAGTGTGATAAAGTCCAGAGACTCAAGTAATGTATCAGCAGAATAAAACCAATGAATGACTTCAGTCCCGCCTCTCCCTAATAACCTCACAGCCCTTGCAGAAGTTACTTTTTAAACAGTGACTTTGGGAACAATCCCAGCCAGCATGGTCTGTGGTGCTGTTGTGGGATTCTGGGAGTTGTCGTCCCCAAGGTAATTTATTTGAGTTATGACATACCTTTTGCAATTTCTGTGACCAAGTTAGTCATGTGAGTCTCTTCATATAGGTTAAGACAAAATAGTTTATAGTGCCCCTGGGAATGGATGGTTAATATGAAACTCCTGTCCAGTACTAAGCTTACTGCCAGGATTAAACTGAAAGATCCCACAGCACTGTTAGTTAGGCAGTCTTTTGCAAAATATTATCATACAATCCTACTTTCCCTCCCCAAACTGGGACTCAGGGTGCCTAGTTTTAAAATATGAAACATAAATATTAAAATAGGACAAGCTGCAAACATCAGCATGAATTGGGGTGGGGGTGGGGGAGAGAAGCCAGTATCTTGTGCTGGACTTTTATTTGTTGCTGTTTTGAATGGTTCATATTCTCAACTGGTTTCAATTTTTTGGTAGTAATTGCTTTTAAACTTTTTATAGTTGTGTTATAACTACATATATTTCTTTTAATTGATTTAAGCTGCCTTGAAATCCCATTCTGGAAAAAACCACAGTGATGATGATGATGATGATAACAATAATAATAATACACTAAAAAGTTTTAAAACATATAATATAATGTTAAAAAGCAGTTTAAAAGCAGTGGAACTAAAACAGCACAGCACTTGCTTACAATTTCCTTTTTAAAAAGGAATTTCCTTAAAATCATGTTTCAAAAACCCAGTCGTGAAAAGAGATCCAATGCCTGGAGGCAGTCTCAGAAAAGGCCCCAGTCGAACCCCTCAGCGACTTTCTTCCCTTTGGTGAGCTGCCATTGCTCAGTGTCAGAGCACTCGATCTGCATGCAAAAGTCCTCAGGTTCTCTTTTTGACATCTTCAGTTAAAAGGGAGCAATGGGAAACATCTTTTCCCAGAGAGTTGTTGCTAATCATGTGTAAGTTTATGCCTTCAAGCTGCCTGTTGAATTTCATATGGGCTTCTTATGAAACCAATACTCAGTGGTAGTTTTTGTCAGTTCCTTCCTCTGAAATAGAAGCACCTGGTATTCATTGGTGGCTTCCCACCCAAGCACTAACCAGAGCTGATGCTGCTCGGCTTCTGAGATCAGACGCAAACTAGTACTTTATTCTAATCATGGTAGAATATGAAGCAGCAGAGGTTTTGGGCAACCTCTCTTTCCTTTGTCCAACCAACTAATTGAGCTTATCACCTTTTCAACATACTGGTATTGCACTATGCCTATAGTTTGTCTACGAGGGTTGAATGAAAAGTAATGCCTCCACCTTCATTACTTGGGTTTGGATGGGAATATTTTAATAAATCAAATGCAGAAATAATCCTTAGAATGTGCTCTTTAACTACCACTACTCATTTTCCACATAATCACCAAACAATTGGATAAATTTCTGCCAACGATGAACAGTTTTTCTGAAGCCGTCACAGAAGGAGTCAAGACTCTGTTTCCACAACCAGCGTCTCACAGTATCCATTGTGCAGAGATCTTCCGATAGCCAAGCAAAGCAATAATGTGACCCACACATTCTTGTGAAATGCCGATTATGCTTGAAATTTCTCTCTGAGTGATACGACGATCATCCTGAATCAATCTGTCAACCTTTTGCTTCTGAAACTCGGTGGTTGCTGTTACAGTACGTCCAACTCTTTGTTTGTCATGCAAGTCAGATATTCCCATCTCAACATCTTTAAACTTACTCGCCCAACGACGCACAGTACTCACATCAACACAATCACCATAAACAGCTTGCATTCTCTGATGAATCTCCTTTGCAGTGCAACGTTCTGCTCTCAAGAATTCAATGATTGCATGTTGCTTAAGTCGCATTGACCGACCATCTGTGCAGGGTTCCATACTTCTCACTTTAACAACACAACCATTCAATGCTAAGGCTTTCTGCCAAATGGAACTGTAGAGGAGAGTCTACTGAACAAGCCAGTACCTGCCGCATACCAGTACTACCATTTGTTGAGGAGTTACCAAGGTGGAGGCATTACTTTTCATTCAACCCTCGTATAAGGGTCTGTTCTTAGACATGTCTCTCAATGCACCTAAGGAAGTGGACTTAGGGTCCTTCCAGAAAGGCCCTATATCACAGGATCTGATCCCAGATTTTCTGTTTATCCCAGATTATCTGGCAGTGCGGACTCATATAATCCAGGCTAAAATAGAAAACCACGGATCATATTCTGGGATATAGGGCTTCTCTGGAAGGGCCCTTCGTCTATGAAAGTTTATGCTACCAATTTCCTTCTTTCAATTAGTCTCTATACTACAAGATCCCCCTGCATAGTAAAGTATATAATACTGGGCTAGATGGACAAAATGTGTATAAATCACTGTTCTAGCCTATGAAAATAATTGCTTGAATCCTATTGTTAGTCTGGGGTAGTCCCACTGAGATTTACCTAAATGTTGACTCATTATTGAATAATTGATTTAGGGGGCCTTGCAACGACTAACGCATCAGAGTCAGGGCAATGTTCAAAAGGGAACGGGCTTTCCATTATTTGTAATACCTTCTAAGACTCAAGAAAAAAACCATTTTTTTTCTTGCAGTTAATTTTCTTAGTAACAATTCTTTCTGCCTCTACATAAAATTGAAAGAGAAACTAGTATCCCCCTCCCCAAATAAAAGGAATTGTTTAGCTCATTTGCTTTTGCTGCAGTTTTCAACCCCAAAATGACTCCAAGGGAGTAATACCCACACGATTCAGTCCATTTGAAATTAGGGAGTTTAAGAACCTAATCTCATGCTTTGCTGTGCATGACAAAAAGTGGACAGGATGTAGTATTGCAAGTGGTGATGTTACACCCAGAGCACAATGATGCCCTGTACTATGCTCCGCCTATCTGAACATCTGTATCCCGTTCAGCCATTTTCGGTCCATCAGAGTAAAAATTTGTTTAGTTTGGTCTATTTCTCTTCATCACTTTAAAGACTTGGGTGAGAGCCTGGTTAGGTCTTGCCAGCAGAAACTGGCAAGGGCAAATAGCTAACTCAGCCTCCAAGCCAGTTGTGCCACCGGAGTTCATCTTGCCAGGTTCTGTACTTAGACCCAATTCATACATTGGCTGACCTGTTAAGAATATTTAAGCAGAGTGGCGAGACATAGTTACATCCTAAGAGGGAGCACTCTATTTCTTTAGTATTTATTAAGTTGGATCCAGGTTCTGCCTTCCATGGATGGCAGGGCTTTGATCAGGGCGGTGTCTGTGTTGCATGTTGAGGGATCCCCCCTTCTCCCTGTGCAGTAGTCTACCCTCTTTGCCTAGAATTGGGAGCGATGCTTTCCTGACATGACGAAATGGAGCAAAGAAATCTCCTTCAGCCAGCACAGTAGCAGCAGGTGCCCAAACCAGGATCCAGTCTGTGATATTTCCTATGTTTCTGATATTAATAAAACCAGCGAATATACATCCAAACAACTTTGACTATCACCACCACCAAAGGAAGACATAGATACCTGCTTGGTGATACTACACTGGGATATTGCTTGCATGGTTATTTTGTATTTTTGAATTGTCCTGATTAGGGAAAGGCAGCCCCAATTGCTCCACTTTATCGGCCGTTTATAAAATGTCCCCGTTTGTCTCTCCTCCCACTTTTCCTTGTTGTCCTCAATTTATTTCATTTGCTGCAAAGTGAGGGCCCTTACAGACAGGCCCTATATCCCAGGATCTGATCCCAGGTTTTCTGCTTTGATTATATGAGTCCCCACTGCCAGATAATCTGGGATAAACAGGAAACCTGGGATCAGATCCTGGGATATAGGGACTATCGGGAAGGCCGCTGAGTTCACAACACAAAAGTAGTTTGTGCTCAATTAACTCATCAGGGGAAAGAGCAGAGATGGGGACAAAATCTTGCCCTTCCCAGGGGGCTCAGGCAAAAGCAAACTGCTGCAGACTTTTCTAGCATATGTATTTTTCCTCGTTAATAATTTTCCCACCTTGACTGTACTCTGATAGGGCTTGGACACATGTGTTTCAGTTTTCATCTGTGAAATGTTGGGAGCCATGCTATTTTCCTTGATACAATGAGCCTTACTGGCCCTGATTCAAGTGCTACAATGGCACAGGCAAAGCTTCTGGGAATCACAACATTCCTAGTTGTGGAATTCTGAAAGTTGTAGTCCTGAAAAATAAGATTTCCAAGTTTTTGGCATGGGGCCATTAAGCAATCCGACTAGCCCATAAGGGAAAACATATTTTATTATTTTGTAATCTTTGCTCAGTTGACTACAGTACTCAGTTATCTGCCTTCGAGGACAGTTGTGGTTTATGATTGTGATATTTGGAGGAGAAGACGTGGTGTGCTCTTCAAATGATTGACCTGCTTTTATATAGAACTGGGGAATGATGTCGATGAAGATCTTATTTTGAAATAGGGTAAGGTTTCATTTCTTTCCAGGAATCTGATTTTTGCAGCATGAATTTAGCATGTGCCAAGAAAATGAGGTAGCAAGGTTTTCACTTCTGCAGAAATCTATGCCAGTTCTCTGTCTATTCTGCCTTTAGATAAGTGAGCCATTATTTGGAAAGTTACTTTTTTTGGTAGGAGAGCACTACAACTTCCAGAATCTTCCAGACAGCATGGCCAGTGGTGAAATCAATGTGCAGTTCAGACAAAACTTTAGTATATCTATAGTAATTGGTTAATGCACCCCCCCCCCCCAATCACTGTCTTTCATGGTTGACAGGCTTTATCATGAAGGAAACAAATAACAAAGGACCACAGAAACTTTCAGGAGCTGAGTTAGATTATGGCAGATGTTTTATTGCAGGGGAGTAGAGCTTGGTTGCAGAGATGTGGGTCAGCAGTAGCCAAGAGGGATGAGCTGGTATGGCCACTATATAGAGAGAGCATCCTCAGAGAAGGTGCAAATATTTCTGTAAGACCTGACTTTATTTAACTTTGCTAGGCTTGGCACGAGCGTGTGACTCCACCATGAAAACCACAGCTCTAATACCTTAGCAAGACACTTCTTTTGAATGCCTGAGTGACATGCTTTTCTCCAGGAAGCTGACCAGTTACCTTCTGCCACAACAAGCATGTTAGTGTTTCAGGTGCCATACAGCCCTGTTGTTGTTGCAGATGTGTGTTGCTGAGCAGCCAGGCCCTTGGTGGCCCACACTGTCAAGCCCGTTCTAATCCCTACAGTAGACTTGCTTCTCATCCTTTCAGCTTTGTTGGCTGTAACCAAATGTCATATAATTCCTTCATATTGAGAATCCTTGACATCATCAGCCTCAGATCCAATTAAAACAATAACCAGCACTCTAAGTTCAAGAGAGAGAGAAAAGCTAAATAAAAATTCTAGCCATTCTAGCCTTTCACGTTGGTTTTGGGACAAATGCGAGTGTTTGTGTAGGCTCTGTTTATTTATTAATTAATACCTTTGTAAATCCTACTCTTCAGCCTCCAAACATTCCCAGACTAGAATGGGTATACTGTCAGAAAAATCCTCTCTGGATGTTTGTAATGATTGTCTTTCAAAGCTAATAATATAGTTTGATAGCCAGAAATGCTTCTTGAATGGTTTTGAATGGCTGGTGGCAACTAGCTATCAAACCAACACATTCACTTGAGATGTAGGAAGATGCAAATTTAGTGGGATTTTGAATGCATGCGCAAGCAAAATACTGACTTGGAAGAAAGGGCCTTGGGTTACTTGTGTGGGAGTTATACCATACTGCAGAGTAGTTTTCTCCATTTGTTGACCCTGCCTTCTTCATTTTCAACTGGAATATTTGCAAATACGCGAACAATACAAAAACACTATGTGGTCAATATTGTCCATTGTGGGCACAACATTTAGAGCTCCCCAGTGCTTAGTGAGGAAGCAGTGAGATGTAACTGTTAGAATGTTGTCTTGAGGCCTGAGTTCAAATCTCCATCTAGACATTGTTCTCTCTCACTTTCAATCTCCCCACCATACATATTGCTTGGTCACTCTTCTGCATTTTAAATAAAAATGAGGATAAAGTGAGAACCATGAACACTGCCCTGAAAACACTGGCAGAGAGGCAGAGTATAAATATAATACCCCCCTCCACGCACATCACAGTATGTGGACATCATAGCAAGCCATTTTAAGGAATCCAAATGGCTAAGTGCAGTGGGTGTCCGGAGAGGAGCCTGCCCCCCATCATTGCCTGATGGCTTCCAGATGATTTGGGATGTGTGTAGCTATGTACCCGCAACTTACCTATTCATTTACAGTAAATCCACAGATTCTGTAGGATTTTCTTAGGCATGAAATATTCAGAAGTGGTCTTGTAAGTTCCTCTGAAATACATCTTACAACACCTGGTATTCATGGGGATCTCCTATACAAGGATTAACCAGAGCTGACCCTACATTGCTTCCAAGAGCAGACAGGATTTGCTGCCCATGGGCCAGATACATCCCCAAAGTCATTTATCCGCCCCCTGCCCTAAATTTTAGACTTAAGGTCACCTTCAACAACTTGAAGGCACACAATAACAAGAATCTGAATAAACTTGACTCTCTCACCAGCCAAACGCAGGCCCACACTTCCATTGAAATACCGGTAAGTGTATGTTGGTTAAAATTGTTCTTCGTTTTAAATATTGTATTGTTCTTTCATTTTTTGCAGTAAAAATAAGATGTGTGCAGTGTGCACAGGGATTCATTCATATTTTTTCAGACTTTAGTCTAGCCCCCCAACAGTCTGAAGGGCCATAAACTAGCCCTCTGTTTAAAACGTTTGAGGACCCCTTGCTTTAGGATATTATTTAGGACAAGATAAAAGTTGTACGTTTGAGGACCCCTTGCTTTAGGATATTTCGGACTAGATAAAAGTTGTACAGGAGCCCTCGGTGGCACAGCGGGTTAAACTGCTGAGCTGCTGAACTTGCTGACTGAAAGATCGGCAGTTTGAATCTTGGGAATGGGGTAAGCTCCCGTTGTTAGCCTCGGCTTCTGTCAATCTAGCAGTTCAAAAACATGCAAATGTGAGTAGATCAATAGGTACTGCTCCGGTGGGAAGGTAACAGTGCTCCATGCAGTCATGCTGGCCACATGACCTTGGAGGCGTCTACGGACAACACTGGCTCTTCAGCTTAGAAATGGAGATGAACACTAACCCCCAGAGTCAGACTCAATTAAACTTAAATGTTGTAGTCCCAATTATATGAAGGGTTCTAACTGGAGAACATTGCCACTTGACAATACCTGCACAGACATTTATGGCAGTTACAATGCCTCAGGACCCTTTGCCTCCTGTCATTTTTCTTCAAAAAGAAATACACACAGTGGAAGGCTGCCCATGAAAGCTTTTGTCATGCAGTGCAAAATGAAACTGATAGTCGCAAGTTTTGCTTCTGAAAAAGATAATTTGGCAAGTGGGCAGCAGCAAGAAGAATATTACATAATATGGAAGCAAATGAGGAATGGTTAGAGATGTTTGTTTGACCCACAACTGTGAGACTCTCAGCAGGTGGGACCATGGGTTTGAAACTCTTACCTTGTGGGCTTAAAGACCAGGGAATGAGCTCCCACTGAACTTTGCTTCTGAGTCAACATGGGCAGAGCATTTGCATTGTTAATCTGAATCCCTGCATTGAAACAGGGGTGGAGAATAGGAGGGCTTCCAGATGTTGGACTATAACTCCCATCCACCCTAGGCAAGCATGGCAAATTGTGATGGCAGATGGAAGTGCCCATTCCGCAATGTCTGAAGAGCTCTACATTTCCCATCTCTGCATTTCATAGCAAATTCACAGCTTGGAAACGGCAAGTTGTGAGGTTCCAGGAGCCTTAAAGCTAACCCATATCCCGGCCAAACAGGCCTCTCCTGCAATCTTCTTCACTTCAGTTGTGTTTATGGTAGTCTTGAAAGTGGATCAAGAAGGCTTCAGGCTGGCTGGAAACAAATAGTGCAATGAGGAACGTTGATACATAGTTGACAGCTGAAGACTGAGGAAGCTGCTTGGAACTGATTTTATCGGCCAGGAAAATGTCTAACAGAAGTGCTTTAATCCATGCAAGTGTTCATGTGTTTTCATGTGCCAGGAGAATGTAGGGTTTAAGAGAAAGGCTTTGGAGCGGGGAAGTCCTTGATTCAAATTGTACCTCGGCCATGAATTCAATGGGTGGCCTTAATGAGTCATGCTTAGCCAAGTAATCTGCATTCAGCAGTTCCACTAGTGCCCGTAATGCCTTACAGCAGGGCTGTAATTGGTGTGTGTGAGTGTGTGTGTGTGTGCAAAAGGAGGGCAATGTCTCCCAACTAGGAATCCACCTCCCCACTGATATTTTTCTTTAGTTCCCAAATTTCTAGCATTGTAGAGAGTAGGATACTGAACATCCTTCATATCTAGAATTTTCGAACCTCCTATTGTTTGCATTGCCTTGGTCATTTTGCCTGCCAATTTTTTGAGGATGGCTAATAGCTTGATGGACATTTTAAGGTACTGCAATGTTAGAAATTTGGGGACTGAAAAGGAGAGGGGGATGAATTCTTATTAAGAGAGCAATCCTGCATTTTCTGTCTTCCATGTGTAAAACATTGCAGTGCTGACTTATACGGAACTTACTCTCTAAAACCCTCAATAAGAAAGGAGAGAGGGAAAAGGAAAGGGGAAAAGTGTAGGGAAAAGTGAGAAACAGTTACAGGTACATAATGCTAGTTTATAATTGGCAATGATGATTAATGTTTGTGGTTTGTGTGTGTCTATAGGTGTGTGAGATAATGTTAACCTGCTCCTCTACATCCTGTTTCTAAAATCAAAGTCACCTATTCCCTAAAACTGTCAGCATCCTCACATGATAAGGGAAGGAATACAATATGGTTCTTTCCAGACAAGGCAATTGCCCTTGAACAATTGGTGATGGTGGGGTGTCCCCAACTTCCTTTCCCCACTTTAGTCCAGGATTTGGGATCCCCTCCCCCAGCAAAACATCATCATCTCAATCTACAGTTAAGGTTAATTTAAAAGAGAATCTAACATAATCTCCAGCATCCAGTTCAACCCCGAGGGAACAGAGTCAGCTGGATATCCACTTCTCTGCTAATACGCCAATTGGAATATCATTTTCCTTCAGTTTTTGCACTTTTTCAGATTTTGTGAAGCAATTCTCCTGTTTAAAGAAATGCATGTATATGCTGCAAAAAGATGGAGAAAACCAAAATGGATGGAGAAAACCAATATGCAAATAAAATTTAGATTGTGTGAAAGAAAGCCTTCACAAAGTGAAATAGAAATGGGATAAACAAAGCTGTATTTGAAAATAAAAATATGATTCCTAGAGAAAATCAAATGGAGAGATTTGTGTGTCCTCAGCCTGGAGGCACCATTCTTCGGACCACCAAATACTTCAGAGCGTGGGACCACTATATTGGTGGCTACTTCAGTGTTGGATTAGGTGGAGCCAGTAATCTCTTTGTTAGGGAGCCATAGGGGAGCGGTGTACATACATTTGGGAAGTGAAGAAAAAGGTAGCGTACCTTTGGGCTTTTCCAAATGCGTGTAAAGTCAGCCTCTCCACGTTCTTGCAACATCGGTCCGTGATTTTTGTGATTGTTGTTGCTTCTGCCTCTATTTGTTTTGTTTTCATTGTGGGACTGTTTGCAGTAATTTCTTAGATCTGCAAAGGCTGGGTCCTGGTTTGAAGGACAATTTTTCTCTTCTCAGAACCTTTTTCTGTAGAGTCACAGGACCTCATCAGATTGATGAGCTTCTACATTCAGAATCACCAGCCTGGCGCCTGACATCCTCCTTGCCAGCAGCATGCCTCTCCATTACAAGTGGGTTCCCCCTGGGTAGCTCCGGGTTGTTACTAATGAACCACAGGGAGATTCCTGTGTTGCCGGCACAGCGTCATAAGACACTTTCACACCAATTGCTGGAAGTGAGCCTGTGTTGTCTGATGGGCGAAGTGGAGCTCCGTGGCTCAACAGGGGCAAAAGCATCCTAGGATGCTGAAATTTCCTCACATGATGAGGCCTCTAGAGTTGTAGTGCTAAAGCACTATTTCACTAATGTTCTAAGAAACAAATCAAAAGGAAAAAGGAAGAGAAGGGAACAGGTTGTTCTGATATGTCTTAGAATTAAAAAGAAACCTACCAGAAGTTAGAATAAAATGTTGCTCTGATGCTGCAAATTGCCAGAAGATGGTCTGATAAAATAAAAATGCCATATGAATATTTTACCCCTTCTTTCCCAAAATACTACAACCTCCCTACATTGATGTCTTGACTACATGAGCCTCAGTTGCCCCATTCCTGTTTTGGCAGACCATGGGTGTTTGCCATTTTCTGTGGGATTATGTTGGTGTAGTCCAGTACAATAGAGCCAGTATGGTGCAGTGGTTTGGGCATTAGACTTTGATTCTGGGGATTTGTTTTCCTGCTTGGATTTGGAAGCCCATGGAAGAGGTACATCCTCCTGAGTCCTGATGCTTTTGGATATATGCCTCTGGTGAGCAGCCAGTCCTTAGCTCTTCCACTTTATTTGAAAATTCAATAGGGAAATTAATCATGTTTAGCCAGTGTTTGTACAATTAACTGGGGCTCCTTTGTCTCCTGAAAGAAATCAGAAAACGGTATATTGATTTTTTGTTGCTTGCTCACTCCCTACCTATTCAGAAATGATGACCCCGTCACCCCTCTTCCAAATTGCCTAAGCTTGTCTCACCATAAGCATCTCTGATCATTCGGACTGCTCTTACTCTATGTGCACCTAGAGGTTTATGATTTGCCATCAGCTGTGCCAGAGGGCTGCATTTATCTCCTTCTTGGCCTACCCAAGGAACTGCTGTGCTATTGCTTGTTGTGTTGTGTTCAGGATGCTGCAGTTAAATGTCTGTTAACTATACTGCATTTTTTAAAATTATACCCAAAGCTTATGTTATTGAGGAGATAAACTCTGGATGCAACAATAGGATGTGTTCTTTTACCAGATGAAACCAATGCACAATTCCCTTAGTTTCACGTCCTTGCTAGATTTGGGTGCAACAGAACATCTTGAAGTATCCTTTTCATGGGGGTGCAGTGTGTGCATGTCGACCTCATCACATTGGGCATGAGTCGATTTTAGCCCAGGTTACCAACGGAGCTGGCTGGCTCCCATCACATTATGCCATGTCGGCTCCGTGGTTGAAGGACGGCGGACACAGTGCATGCTGCCAGCAGGGCAACATGGGAGAGCTCCTGTATTGCCATTAAATATATGGAGGGAAGCCGTGCGCACCACGTGTGTTCGTGCTTTCCTCCATGTTATCACCCTCCCATAGATCTGGGCAATGTGGGGCATAGGGTGCCGGATTCCCCATGCCCTGCGGCAAAGCAGAGCATTGCTGTCTAGTGCCACTGGACATCTGATGAGGTGGTATGTGGCATAGTGTTGTCACATGGCTGCCGGAATCGTCATGTGTCATTGTGAATCCTGTGACCCTCATGGGGGTGTGGGGATCACGCCACCCCATGCCCTGCATTGCCTGGCTCCTGATTTTGTTGATCCCATGGGGGGAAGTGTCGACTGAGTGGCCTCCCCCAATTGCTTCCTAAGATGATACGGGAAGCCTTCCATGTTGCCACAGTGGAAGCATATGTTGGCTCTGCCTTAGATTGTTCATGGAGCCTCACCAGAAGTTCCTCTGTGCCATCTGATGGGAGCCAGTGGGCTCCATGAGCAATCTAGAGCTAAACCAGCATATGTTACCAGAACAAGGTCTTTGTGATGAGGTAACAAGTCAGGCCCAAAGATTTGGGGACAAACAAGACCTGGATGACAACTTCTTGTGATGTTATAGATGATGTTATCAAATTTCATACATTAAGCATCAACCACAGTGGCATAGAGTATACTACTCCTAAGTCTAGTAAAATACAAAGACACTAAGTTGTTGGTTTAAGTTCATCCCAGAGCTTGATGTTTCATGACCAAAACTTGAGGCCTAGGGATAGCCCGGGCAATGTCATACATTACGTACCAATCACAGCTTATTCAAACACGCACATACAGAAAGAAGAGAGGTTTTTCTGTTTGGAAATGAAGAAAGAATTCTTAACTAAAGGGATTATTCCCAGATCAACGAGCAATAAGGAAATTATTTTTTTCTCAGCTATTTAGGGAAACAGGTTAAGGAATATTTAACCTAGCCGACTTGCTTCCAGAAGAGCCAGAGTGGGATAGTGGCTTGAGCATTGAACTATAATTCTTGGAATCTGAGCAGGCTCAGCCCTGGTTAGCATTTGAAAGGGAGACTACAAACAAGTACTAAATGCCAGAAGCTCTATTTCAGATGGAGGCACTGGCCAAACCACCGCTGAGTACTTCTTGTCTAAGAAAACTATAAGAAATTTACATGGTTGCCATGAGTTGACAGGCAATTTGAAGGCACACCCTCACAAAGAGACATATATAGGCTTGCAATGACAAAAGTGTGTTTGCGTGCATTTATTTTAGTACATTTTCATTTGGCCCTCTCAGTGAGCTCTAAAGTCCAAGAAGAACAATCTGCTAATAGTTTGAATATCATTTTCCCCAGACGCATAGGTATCTATGAGTTATTTTATGAGCTCTTATCAGGGTGTGTTTATCAAATGTCTTGTTTTTGGTATGTTTTGGATGGTCTCTTGGTTACCTGGACAGAGAAAAAATATTTGCTCCATGTCTGTATTTCTAGCTAACTGTTTTTTAAGCTGAAATTACCATGCCGATGCCAAAACCGGCATGAGGCTGTAAAGAACATCACCACAATAAACACACATCACATTTCTGCTTACATCGTGTACACCTGCATCCAATCTAAATCCCATTCCATCTTCAGAACCTTAGCCCACAGAGGTCTAGTTCTTTGTGCAAGCACAGTTCAGCAAAATCTACACATGCAGCAGAATAAAGCCATTGAGCTCCAAGGTGTCTGGCTGAACTGCCATGTGCCAGACTCCAGGTTTTCTAGTCATTTCCCTACATGAAAGAAAATCTCCTGCAAGTAAAAAACTAGAATACGAGACAAAAAAAAAATCATATTCTGTGTCTGGTGCACTCATTTTCTCATCTGCCTGCAGGCAGGAAGGGCATTCAGAATATCACCTCCTACATTGTCAGAAGTGTTAAAATCCATAATACCACATCATAATTTTGTAAGCCCACTTTGTTATACTATATAGCTCTCGCTCCAGTTTTATGACTATCTAATTTCAGTTAATTGAATATTATCCAGCAATCTTTAGTTGGATGGAAGTTGTATCCTTTTTGTAGTTTGTCTCTAAGTTTAGGACGTGTCTATTAACTGTATTAAAATGTTAATATTACAAATAATAACTATCGCCATGTCTAGCACTCCTGTTCAGATGTTCAGCCAGCCAGCCAGCCATGTCTTAAGATGCAAGCCTTGATCCTATCCCACTCTTCTCTGATTTTCCATCTTACCTCTTAATGGTCAGTTAAAATTCTGCCTGGACTATATTGAGTTAGTTTCTTAACCTCTCTGGCCAAAGCCCCATTAGACATAATACTTGTGCGGCATGTCCAGGAAGGTGAAACCTGTCCCTCTTTTCCTAACTGTGAAACAGGATATTATCACACAAAGGCATTATTCTATGGCAGTTGCATGATCACTGACCCCAACTATATACTGGCACGAGCACCCTAGCTACAGTATGTCCCTTCAGTCATGCAATAGTGCCAATTTGCCAATTCATGATCCTGATATGGTGAATAAAAAATAGAAATACGATTGAAAAAAAATTGGCTTAGAAATAGTGAGGAGGAGGGAGGGAGAGTGGGACCAGTGCTACCATGTCAGCCCAGCAGCAGAATGGCCCCTTCGCACCAGGTAGATGACAGGAACATGGTGCCACTGGCAGCTTTTGATAGGTTTTGCCCATCAGTACTTGAGTTAGATTAATCAGAGGGAAGAGGCAGACCAGCAATGGGATGAATATTTCATCATGCATTTCAATGCCTCTTTTGTGAAATAATGTCCTTAGTTTCACTTCTGTGGTGAAGCAATGGCTTTTTGGGGTTGGGGAGGCAGAGCTATTCCTGAAAGTTTGTCAACTGCTGTTGTGTTATGGGGATAAAACATTGCACAAGGAATACGGGAATCCCCCTTGTACGATGTAAAAAACAAAAAACAAAAGTGCTGATGTAGTTGAGGATTATGTCAACACAGGTTACCAAGAGCATTTTATCCTCATACTTCAAAGTTAGATTATTTTCCTCTAAACATTTATCCTATTACTGCAAACTTTGGGGGTTTCTCAGTCCTACTGATCTTTCTCTCCAGGCATGTAGTCGGGGGGTGGGGTGGGGTGGGGGTGGGTGGGTGGGCTTGAGGGTCTACAGCCCCCCCCAAACTTTTCAGGGTGGTCCACGAGAAGGCCTTACATTTATTATTTAAACTTTTATGTTTATTCATATCATGATCTGATCACCATGCTCAATATATCCCATATGCATGGGGGTATTGGGAAAACGATACAAAAGGTTTGCTAGGGTAGATCCTCCCCCACCCAGACTCAGCCCCCCCCCCCCCCCGAAGCAAAATCCCAGCACCCTCCAAATCAAAATCCTGGCTATGGGTCCCTCTCTCTCTCTCTCTCTCTCTCTCTCTCTCTCTCTCTTTCTCTCTCTCTCTCTCGTGTAGGTTGTGACATTTTGGCTGTGCAATAACCATCAATGGATACTTAACCTTCTCTCTTAGGATATAGAACAATTATTCTGAAGTCCCTGTAGTCAGACACATTGGTGCATGCTACTGTTATGGCAGTATATGTGTTGTGGTTATCCCAAAGGGAGGTATTCAATATCTCTTTACGTAATGGCTACTCCTTCATTTTCTGTACTATTGTGAAAAAGCTAGAGCACAACTCCATGGCTAATAATTGGCTCTTGAACCCCATCCAGCTGCTGTTTTGTAACTGGGAAAAGGGAAGTGATGTTGTCTTTCCAGGGTTCCAGTAAGGCAGTGGTTCTCAACCTGTGGGTCCCCAGGTGTTTTGGCCTTCAACTCCCAGAAATCCTAACAGATGGTAAACTGGCTGGGATTTCTGAGAGCTGAAGGCCAAAACACCTAGGGACTCACAGGTTGAGAACCACTGCAGTAAGTAGAAGCCCAGCAGAGGCAGGCTGGCATAGACTTCTTCTTTACTAACATGATACAGGCTTTTTGCCTTGGTGTTGCCTAATGGAGGTTTTAGCAAAAGGGCAAATGAACATTCAGGCATCTTGTTTTGAGCTGAAAAGCCTACATTTAGTGCTGCTCTGCTTGGTCTAGCGCCAGGGGGAGTAATGGAGAGGCCTGTTTAAAACGTTCTGCACTGTAGGTGATATAGTATATATATATGATTTATAGTTTTCTCATGTGTGGGAGCTTGCAGGCATCCAAGTCTCTGCTGGGAGGTTTGATTTTCACAAGGAAAAATCTCAGGAGAGCTTGTTGGCTTCTATTGTTTGGCAGAAGAAGAAGAGAAGCTGGCTTTATTCAACATAGATTTCCCCTTGATAATGTGTGCATTTTGGATTATGTGGACAGTGTAGGAGCAATGATTCATTCATTTTATAGTCTTTGGCTTTCACTGATCTCCCCTCTGCCCCATGAGGCACAAAAATAGTCCCCAATGACATGATCTCAGCAAAATCCCATTTGACGGCAGAGCGGGTGCTAATCTGGGGAAACCGGGTCATGGGAGATGCAATCTGACATTCCAGGCAGAACTCAGCACTTCTTTACAGGTTTAATAGCAAATCCCAGCCCCCCTCCACACCCCATTGCTGTGGGTTTGCCCTCGTACCAAAAATGTCTTGTGGGTTGGAGTCTTTGAAATGGAGTGCACGGTATTGCAATACCATCTGGCAAGGAACACATGCATAAAGACACAGAGGGACACATCGTTAGCCCATTAGGTATCAAGGGTTTGCGAAAGCTGAACTCTGACCTTCAAAAGAAAATTGAGGTAAGCTTGAAAATATGTGCTGATTTCCCCAGTTAACATGCTTGCGGTAGAGAGGCGGGGTCGCCTTCAGTACAGAAATCAATCATAAGTAACTGTTTCGGATTCTTTTCCCCCACTGTGAAATCCTTTAGGATTTCCTCGCATAAAGAAACACATAGCAGAATGTATCATTCTTTGACATCATTGATTCCATTAGTCTTGTGGAAGCAGTGATGTCATGAATTTCTTTTTTCCCGTTTACTTCTACTATCTTACCCAAATTGATGAGGACAGCAAAGCAAAGCACATTTAGAAGGGGCTCTGAAAATATGGCAAATGGTTTTTGTCAGGAAGAAAAAAAATTCTTTTTTCTTTTCATGTCAGGAGTGACTTGAGAAACTGCAAGTCACTTCTGGCATGAGAGAATTGGCCGTCTGCAAAGATGTTGCGCAAGGGATGCCCGGATGTTTTACCATCCTGAATGTAGCATTAACATCTTTTTATCAACACTGATTCTTCCTTTAAGGACCTCTTCACACAAACCACCGGAATGGCTTAGTAACGCCACGGATTGCAGTGACTTCGGCGCCACCCGCCCGGGGAGTGTGGGGACCTGTTGCTCCATGCCCTGTGCCATTCTGGCTTCCTCCTACCTCAACACATGGGGGGAAGCATCAGGAAGCCAGTTCAATCCATCTTTCCCTATGGAAAGATGGGATGCATATAATCTTTCGCTGCCAGCTATTTTTTGATTGGCGGAACGATTTTTTTTGGCACTTTTGCCATGGGCCACCCCAAAGTACTTTTCCAGTGTGTGATGGGAGCTGTTGGGTTTGGTAGTGAAACTGGAAAAAACCCATCGCCGCCATCAATTTTTTAGCTCATGTGAAGAGGTCCTAAATGTGTCTGTGCTCTGCCACCCTCAGGGCTACCTATAGAAAATATTTAGCAAGGATCTGAGGGATGCAAACTAGAAAACATGTCTGCTTTTGACTTATCCAGTGGTTCTCAACCTGTGGGTCCCCAGGTGTTTTGGCGTACAACTCCCAAAAATCCCATTGAGTTTAGCTGTTAAGATATCTGGGAGTTGAAGGCTAAAACATCTGGGGACCCACAGGCTGAGAACTACTGGGCTAAACATATTGAAAAGGATGGGATTTTGCACCTCTTCTTGCCTCTCCCCTGCTGAATTGGAACTCATTTGCCGATACTGAAGTAAGATGAGGACAATGGGAGGAGGAGAAAGGAGATGGAACATTTTAAAAGTAGTTGAAAAAATGGGATGACAGAGCAATAAATTGCGATATCCTTGCTAAAATGGGACAGTTGGAAAGAATGGTATGTGTACATTTATGTATGCATGTTATGATTCCCATGAAGACATGGCATATTGATTTTTTTTTACCAATTTGTAACATAGTTAGGCACTGGAAGTTTATGTCATTTTTTGCTTGTTGCTTGTGATGTTGAACCAGAATCTGGCCACTATTACCAGTGACATATTTCTGGTGAAGATGGATAGCCAGGTTGAACAACTTTATTCCATTGTTATGCCTAAACAAAGTGTGATGATTATTTATATAGTGCCATGAAAGCACAAAGCACTTTACTGAGCAATGCCCTCCCCCTTTCTGCCTTGAAGGGCTTACACATCAGAATCCAATACTCGTACAAGAAAAATGGAATATGCTGCCTTGGAGTCCAGAGGAGTCTCCTACTCCTACTTTGGAGGATCATAAACTGAGGCTGGATAGCCATCTGTCAGTGATGTTTTGATAGCAGGTTGAACTGGATGGTTCTTGTGGTCTCTTCCAACTTTATGATTCTCGGAAAATGGCTCAGTAGTGGAGTATCTATATGTTTTGTATGCAGATGTCCACAGGCTGGATTACGGACATTTTCAGTTAAATAAATAATTAGGTAACAAGTGATGGTGAAGAACGAATTCTGCTAAAGATTGCAGAGAGCCTCTGCCAACCAGCGTAGCCATTAATAGGTGAAATGGGTATATAATTATGGCTTGCTATAATGCAACATATAATGCAGGAGAAAGAAGAATATTTCAGTCCAATTTCTTAGGCTGGTAGGTAATGAGAATTAAGTCCTTGAGCCAATGGCGTTATATCATCTGGGAAAGGAGTAAAGAGTAGCTTTTCTGGGTTGTGTGGAGAAACCCCCGTGGTTTCTCCAGCTTTTCTATGAGATATTTCTCACTGAAGAGTTAGCTATACACTGGTGTCGTGCATGTGGCATATTTGGGCATTGCATAGGTATTGCTGAATGACTGAATCAAAATATGACCTAAACCAGAGCTTGGTAAAAAATTCTGAACGTAACTCTCATAATTTGTAAGCTAAGGCTGGCCTTGCTGGAAGATGTAGTCCAAATATCCACTCACACTCCTCTGGATTTGAATGACGGATAGAAAGGAGGTGAGGTCCTGGCCCAGATTAAATTCTCCCTCCCTCTTGCTCTTGCTCTGTGTGTGTGTCTGTAAACAACCCTTGTGTTCATCTGATTATGTTTATTGCCACAGGGAACTGCTCCAAAACTCTCCTTGCTACTGGCTCTGTGTACAGCTCAGGTTGGGAGACCCAAGTGCCAAATGCGAACTGAACAGATGTCTATGTGCTGCCGGTTAGCCACCTGTGATACAGAGGACAGATTATGTGTTTTATTTAGCTGGAGTGTGTTGAAAGGAAGCCCCATTAATATCCAAACCTGTGGCACCGAGATCGTCAGTCCTTATTACTCCCCCTCACCCATCCACTCTTTGCACTGTCTTTATCTCTCTTCTGCAGGGCTCTTCGTCTCCTGCAATTCTGCAAAGAATTTGCTACCTCACATAATTTGAATTCCTTCAGTATTCATTTTAAAGCCAGAGAGGAGTTCATAGTTGTGAAGATGAATTTAAATCTTGAAGGCAGGGTCTTGATCCCACCCCTGTTTTATGGGAGTTCCATTCTAGGGGATTCTCCCTAGCTTTTCCCCATTTCTGGTCTGTATTCTTGTTTTCCAACTCTTAAAGATCACAGATCTATCTGTAACTGAGGAAAAACCATGTAAATAGTGGTAACTGTGTAGAAATAGTCAATTTCTCACTTTCCTAGCTTCACCCTGCTCCTCATTTCTACATGCTTCTCTGTTTTGGAGCACACACTACTCCAAATGCAATATTCCAAACTCCTTAGTAGATCAAAACATGCAAGTGCCTGGAAGAAAAGAAGTACAGTACAAATGAACAATTTT
The DNA here is from genome assembly GCF_035594765.1 of Anolis carolinensis. NCBI lineage: Eukaryota > Metazoa > Chordata > Lepidosauria > Squamata > Anolidae > Anolis > Anolis carolinensis. The sequence goes on from NC_085841.1 coordinate 164,484,083, forward strand.
TTGTCCATTTTTAGAACAGATTCAAGTGGACAAAATCTATCAGCCTTCTCCAAAACTGTTGTCATCCATATATGTTGGAACTAAATTATAAATCTCATTACCACAATGGGTTACTTCCTATGGATGATGGGACTTGCAATCAAACACATTCAGAGGCCAGACTGGAGAAGGCTGACACACACCTCAGCATATTGTTGTAAACATTTGAGGGAGATATCTTCCGCATAAGAAGCCCATATGGTTTGGGCCTCTTTTTCCTTTGGTTGCAGGTAGTGTTTTGCTGCAATGCCGCTTGCTTCCATCGATTTCCCAAAAGCCAAGAGAATTTGTGACTGCTAAAATGAGAGTTATTAACCACTGTAGGGTTTCGACCCCTGTTCTGTGTTGCCAATATTTAATTTTCAAAGAACAGCAAAGAAGAACTTGGGAGAGATCAATGTCTGAGATATTATTTTGGCAGAAAAACTGTGTGTATCTGGAATGCTTGGGGAATGGATGCTGAAGGGGCGCAAGGTATTGCAAGGAAAGTATTTCCCCCCTCCCTTCCAGAGTTACTCAAATACCTTGGTCATGAAGCACCTCTGTTCCTGATCTGTTTATCCCTGGTTCTTTTTGCATATTATCAGGTCAGGCAGAGGGGGCATTTATTTTATGTGGGGACTTCCCCGTGTGCTTTCTGACTCCCCTTGCGCCTGTCAAAAGCATATCGCTTGTAGATTGCCTTTGCCAATAATGCAAACCAGGTGCTTCCCCTTGTTTGAGTTTAACAACATCCAACTTGTACAGCTGGCTCTGAATACAGTAAATCCCGGTGAGATGGCTGATGGTTGGGGTGGTCTTGAGGGATCAAGCTGTTTGATTAATGCACAGGGCTTGCCATTTGGCCTGTGTTTTGTTTAGCACCTTGCACAAGGAGGGCAGTGTAACTCTTAAAATATTAGGTGGACAACTAATGGGTTTGACTTGCCAGTCCTGGGCTACCACTACAGAAAGGAGGCTATTCATGTCTTGAACTTCTCAGTGGGGAAAACTTGGGGCATCTCTCAACAAAGAAGTGGGGCTCTTTTGCCCCTCTAGTCCCCTCACTTTCAAGATGCTAGCTACCCGAAGTTGGTGTGGCCAATGGTAAAGAATTATTTGGGCTGTAGTCCAAAACATTTGGAGGCTCTAACATGAATGTACATGATCTGGAGATGATTGATTCAGATTCCTGAGGGCAAACATAACAACACTGGCCAGCTATGTATGCGCATGTAGATATACATACACATTGGCACCCATAGGTAAGAAAGCTGCTTTTCTATGGTACAATCCTCCGACACTGTGATAGATGATTCAACGAATAAAGCAATTATAAGACCAGCCAATGCTAAGAGTATGGATCTTCCTCTCCTCCTGGCCAGAATTCTTTGTCATAGTAGAATGGCAGTGGGTGTTTGGCTACTCTTACATGTTTAAATGGCTTTGTGCACTGTGTACATATTTTGTGGGAAGCAAGTGGTAGTGGTGCATGTGTCTAATGTCTATATGTTAGTGTGAATGGGAGGGAGACTTTTGTGAAGTCATAGAATATAGAACATCACAGCTTTGTCTCCATGTCATTCACTCTGGGTTAAACTTCCATTATATACCTCAGCTTTCATGCTAAAGACCTCACTGAACCAAAAATGCATTTGCTTGAGTGTGGAAGGCCATGGAGAACATAGTCTACTTTAGCTGTGAGTTCCAGAGTATGGGAAAATTCACCAAGAAGTCTGTCTCTGTCTTGCGTAGATCACTAGGGTCACATCTGTACCAAAATATGGCGAATTTTGAAAAAATTCTTCAATAAGACTATTAGAAATTCAAATGGAGGTGTGTTTAGATATTGCCTTTAATAATAATAATAATAATAATAATAATAATAACAATAATAATAATAAATTTCTACCCACCACCATCTCCTAAAAGGGACTCAGGGTGGCTTACAAAGCACTCATAATGTCACAATACATACAGTGCAATAAATACAGATACATCAATATCAAAGCAAAACATAATTCACATCATCAATACATAACAATTCAAATGACCTTTCAAATGACCTCCAACTGTCTGCCTGACTGAAACACCAAAATAATGTTCTTATGGTACCAATTGCTGGGAAACCAAAATATGGTTTTGCTGTACAGTATTAAAATCATTTGCCAGCACTGTCAGTTTTGCATGTGTGCACCCTCCCAATGCCCAGCCTGCATGCCAATTGGCCATGCTGGCTAGGGCAAATATGGGAATGGTAGTTCAAAAACAACTTTCCCCAAACTATATCATATTTCAATGCCACCATTGAGGCAGTTCTTAGCATAAGATAAAAACCTGGCACTTCTCAGAAGGGTTTGGGAATCACTATCAGTTAATGAATATCTCAGCTAACACCGCTTAAAGGTTCAGCGAGGAATGTGTTTGCTCATAAATGTACCAACTGTCAAAAAGAGAAGCTAGTTTTGGGAGAGGATTGCATCAAGTTCACATATTTTCACTTGCCCAGAACCGGGAATAACTCCAGCACACAGACTTTTGATGAGATAGATGCTGACGTGTATATTTTCATGTAAGCCAAAGAACCTTGAAAATTGCATCTTGCGTCCCTTTCGCATTGAGTAAAATGCAACTGCCAGTGGTGGCAATAATTAGGAGCATTAAACAATCCCACTTTGAGGGGACAGGAGAGCTTTATGCCTGTCTCAAAAACCTGTAGCCAGGAAGTCCCACTAAGCAAGCAACTTGATCTGCTCCCAGGCCACCACTCCCAGAAGGCTACTTTCAGGTTGGTAAGGCTTGCCAGGTTCCTTGTTTGGCATGTCATGTTGAATCCTCCCTGCTGCTCCAGACTAATGTTTGTTCCATGCAATAAATGCACTGTTGTTACTGTTTTCCTGTCCACGATCCAGGTCTCTTCCTTCCAGATGGCACACCTGTCCAAGGATCACATCATGTTTTCCATCCAAACAGCAGCATTTTGATGCAAAACAAGCCCCTGTAAAAATATGCAAATGGGTCTTGTAACATCTTAGAGACGAACTGAGAAAATAAATGTTGATGGCATACACTTTTGTAGACTAAGCCTGCTTCCTCAGAGGCATGCCCCAGTAAAGATCCACTTTCCAACCCAGCACTTAGCATGCTTTTCATGAAATGGAATTGTGTGGCTTTTGAACAACATCATTGGGCAGTGTTTTTGTGACATCATTGGTAACTTCTGCAAAGGCTCTCTTTTATTATTTTGATGTCCAGCTACCTAGTAATGCTTCCCCATTTTGTGGACCTTTAGCTTTTCCAGTAGTTATTTTAAATGTCACACTCACGCAGAATTTATTCCTGGTGGTTCAATCAAGGTGGAAAAGATACAGCTTGGCCTTGGCTAGCCAGCTGGCAAGCCAGACCCCAGTCTTTGCACTGTATTTTATGGATCTCCTTTCCCAAGCTTGGGAAAACGTTTATTTTCTGAACTGTGGCCAGAGATCCTGCTGGTTGAAAAAAAAAATCTGAGAGCTGTCATCCAAAAAACCTTTTCAAGCTCTTTTTCTTTCTTCTCTATATCTTCTCCAACCATTTAGTCTTGCTGTGTTCATGAGGCCTACACATTCATTAGGCTTTTCCCTTTATTTATTTTTAAAAGCTATTGAATTTTTAGACATGTTGACTTTTTAAAAACTATAGATACTATTAGTATGTTGAAAATGGAATGCAATCTGCATGTGCCCAGGGAAATTCTTCTTTAATTCTAGGCAGATAAGAAGCGAGATATTGAAGGTTCTTGGTGGGGACAGTATTGTGAACATTAAAAATCTCCCTATGAATATTGGATTGTACCTTGCAGGTCTAAAATGGGGCCAATGTCTTCTCAATTGTATAATCACATTTATATCTGTATTATGTGTGCATCATAAATTGGGTTTGCCTTATGGTTTGTGGTTTGCCTCACTGCTTCTGTTATCTGGAACTATCTGCTAAGTTTGTATATAATTCCTGCTTTCTGCTTGTGGCATACTTGAGGCTAGATTATGTTGATCCTGTTGGAACACACCATTTGAGCTGCTGGAATCCATTCATAGCCTGATATAGTGAGAGAGATATATATAGGAGTGTCCCTGCTATTCATTAGAGAAGTACAGTATTCTGAGGGCATGCAAGCTGCACAAGCTTACAGCACAATACTTTGCACACACAGTTGATGAGGAAAACGGTGATGTATACCGACTATCAGAAAGGACTCATTTAACTATTATGTTAAATTATCCGCAGCTATGATTTTGTTTTAAATGCCATGATTCCATCCTAATGGATTTGGGGATCTGCAGTTTAAGGAGAGGTCTTCAGAATCCACAGCTAGAGAGTTTTTTTTTTAGAACTTACAGTTCCCAGGAGTCCATTGAATGCCGCCATGGCAGTTAAAGTGAGATCAAAGTGCTATAAATGTGTTTCTTGAAAGGAGCCAAGATGACAGTTCTCTGATCATTCCTCTTGATTACACGATCCTCAACAAGTAAAAGCACAATATTATTACTGGTGATTTTGCAGCAGAACCTTATCTATAACAAATATACAAAAGACTGTCAAGTATGGTCAGATAATATCATTAGAAGGGATCTTGTATATGTGTATCGGGGCTGGTTCTGTGTCAGTGGTTCTCAACCTATGGGTCCCCAGGTGTTTTGGCCCACAACTCCCAGAAATCCCAGCCAGTTTACCAGCTGTTAAGAATTCTGGGAGTTGGAGGCCAAATCATCTGGGGACCCACAGGTTGAGAACCACTATTCTATGTCATTTGCTAGTCAGGTAACTCCCTCAGTGGCAGATGAAAGGAGGTGGCAGCAAGTTGTTGGAAGAAAACTCTGTGTCCATCTATCCTGCTTTGCTCTATCACCTGCCATGCTCCCTTCAAATGTGGTGGAGAACACTCTCCCATTGCCAGTACTGAAACAAAAAGACTAAACTGCCATTCCCGACAGCTTTTGGTTATGGATAGGGTGCTATCTTGTTCTTTGCAAATGCATCTGGTGGGGATACACATTTTTCTGTATCTGTTTGTGTTTATCACCTTCATTGATCAAAAGAATTCCCATAACTCAAGGTCTGGACTCTCTTCCCCAGTAGTCAGAGCAAGAAGGAGGAATTTCAAGGTGACAGCACTTCCTTGAAATGCATGTCTGTATATATTTTCCTCATTTATTAGACTAGGTGTTCGTATTTGGATGGCATACTTTGGACTTTGTTGTAGCTCAACCATTGTTTTTTTTTGGTGATGATCCCTTTCACACAATGCCATGTACATTCTGCTGGAAGTCTGTCTCCACCCTTGTGATTGCCCGATCCCTATCTCCCAGTGTTCCAGTCTCCTATCTTTGTGTAATTAGTCTCTCCTACCTCTGTGTTGGCATGTCGGTAGGAAAGTGACATCAGGAGACGGGATTCCCCTCATTCCCCTGCTTTCTCTTGCCATTCCCAAGCTGGATGTTTTCTTTTTCCTTTATATTTATTTTTTATATTTATCTTAATATTTATCTTTTTATGTTTTTAACTGCCTGAATTGTACAATTGTAGTAAAAATGAAAATAAATTAAGGAACAGCAGTAGTGTGGGAAGGCAAGCTTACAAGGGTGTGTGGAAGTATGATTGTGGGACCGTGAATTGGTGAATTGTGTAAAAAAAGAGAAGCGTGATAATGCAACTGTGGAATAGTGAGTTTGTGTGATAAAGTCCTTTGTGCAACTGTAGTTGATGCTGAATGATCTCACCAGAGGTTGTCATTTGTAATATTGCCCTTCTAACATCATCAGGCCCTGTTTCCTGTGGCATCACAATGGGCCATTGCTAGGTCCCAAGTTTTAGCCTGAAAATCTCAGGGCCTGGGATAGTCATGACCTGGCAACCCTATGTACCAATGTGCTTAGATAGAAAGAATGACATATCCAGTGGTTAGTCCTAGCTATTAGATATGTAGAAGTCACATTAAAATGATGCAACTAGTTTCCATTGATTCAGTGGCTTTACTCTAATTGCCATTAACAAATGGATTTAGGCCAGGATTTGAGGTTATATGTGATGTCCTAGTGTGCATGTTGGGACTGGGTGTAAACAACTTATATTTCCAGTCCTTGTTCAGCTACTGGGTGGATATAGCCTAACAGATAATTTGCCTCACAGGATTTATTGACTTTACGAATTACGAGAGGAAAAAAATACTGCAAAGTTTTGGAAAAGGAAAAGAGGAGCTGGTGCATATAAACTGGAAATATAGTTATCTGCAACAATTAACTATTCCCCTCCAAAAAGTAGGAGAGACTTTGTATCTTTAACTTGGTTGGTAATCTGTGCATAGTTAGTTAAGCACTTGGTAGACAGTACCAAACTTCTGGAGAGAAGAACAACCTCCCACTGTGGCTGCATTGGATCTCTTGGGGGAGAATCCCATTACCTGTGTTCAGAGGAGGGGTCTGAGCCATGCTGCAGAACTGAATAAACAGTGTGACTTTTCAAATCCAATTTATTCTTACATGCTTTTCACTTTTTTAAAAAAATGGAGAGAGAAGAGAGAGAGAGAAATATTAACACAGTCATAAATAGGTACTTTGTCTATTGGGGAGAATTTCATGTAAAATTTTGGAACCGGCTTGGAGCTCTTCACATTAGACTATTCACATTCTGTCTGGCCAGTGTGAAGCTACACAATTAACTCTTTGCTGTTTTTGGACAAACACAGGGATTTGAAGACTCTCTCACACACACACTCTTACATGCACACACAGAAAATCCTGAAATGACCTTGAAAAATGATTGTGGAAATTCCATCCTCTTTAATAAAAAAGAGGGACCTTTGTTTCTTTCTTTGTTTCTTGTGCTTCTCCATCTTCTTCATATCAGTTTCAGAGCTGCGTATGTCACCGAGACCTTGTGTTTCTGCTTTTGCTATACATCTTATATGTTTAATTTGAGCTTTCTTCCCGCCTCCCCATTCTTTTAGTAAATTAAGTTTATTTTTTATCTGGAATTAATGTGCTGAATGGATTGGAATAAAGGACAGGAGAGCTGGTGTTGATGTAGAAAGGGAAGGAGGGAGGGAGCAATAGAGAAATATTTATTATTTGGTCCAAATACTTCTGTCTTTAGTTGTGTGAAAAAATCTGCAGCTCATGTTACCTAGCCAGCAAAAAACAAGAGGGGCCCATCTTTCCAGGCTGACACGGTTTCCCATCCCTGATCAAGGCAATCGTTCCTTGATCCATGCCATGAGACGGTGGAACAAGTCGAAAGGTGTTCTATCAGAATCTACTGTCTGATGTCCCAATCATCCAACCCCAGCAGAATGGAGGTGAGCAGTTTGGAAAGTAAACCATTCACAATGGCTGCCTTCCAACATTTTATCACTTGTTTTTGGCACTACTTAAGAAAGTCCCAGGAGAAATCTGGTGAACCTACCAATCCCCATAGAGTCCAGGCATTAATCAGTCCAAACAAATGCATTTTCATAACATTTTAAGTTCAGAAGAAGCTTTTCTTTTCCTATCCAAAGCTGTAGCTGTCTTCAAGTCATTTATCTTCAATTTGCCAATGCCACATATTTGGGCTGAAATTCTAGTAAACCCTATGCAGCATGGCCAATGGGTAGGAATGATGTGAATTGTAGTTGGATATATTTGGAAATGAGGTTCTTACAATTGATAGTAATTTGGGGTATCAGTTACTGGGTTCAATGATCTTCTATGTGTTTGTTGGTGCCCCCGCATCCTTTGAAAAGCAGGTCAAGAAGATCTCTAAACCTTCTAGATCCCGTTTTTCAGAAGGGCAGAAGAGAGGAGAGGACAGAAGCAAATCATTGTGCTTGGTGTAAAACGGATTTTAGCAGGAAACCAAAATTAGCAAGAAACCACAATTTCAGCTCTACATTTAAAAGACTGTAATGTCTGAGTGGTGTCAGATAATTGAAGTAATGCCCCTTCTCCATGTCAAATAATTGTGCATAATTAGTTGAACTTTAGAGAATGCAGCATGTGTCATGTTTTATGCAGTAACACAATACTGTTATTGTTTGCGGGACTTTGTATTAGTGAATTTATGATACTGAACAGAATGAGTATTCAGAGGAAACAATGGAGAGAGTATAATTGTATCTCAACGAAACTGCAATTTTAGAGAAGGCAGGGGGGATGGTGAAAAAGATCGAAAACTAAAGATCAATATGCTGTTATTGTCCTTTGGGAACATCAGTGTTTTCCTCTTAGTACCAAGGCAATGACTCTGGCTATATTTGTGGCTTCAGAACAGAAGACTGAACAAATTCCTAGTGCTACTTGGGCTGCTGGCACTTCCAAATACATTCTTGGTCCAAAGTGATAAAGTACAGCAAGTACTGGAATGACATCACTGTTTTGGATGTTGTTCCAGCTTTTACTGGGATCCATCACCTTCTCTTGTACTCCAGCATGCCCTTTTGCTTCTGTCCCATCTCATATTTTTGAATCCTGGCAGCTGGAGAGAGTTTTGACCCAATCGTCAACCTCTCCTTCCTGTTCAATTTCAGCCTCATCCCCTAAGTGCTTTTTACTTAGACTGCATTAACAAAGACTTTTCAAGGGAACATCATTGAATTTCACTTATCCAAAAGCACTCCAATCAATTATGTAGCAAGGCAACTCAAATTAGATTCCTTGCTGGCTCCAAATAGATTCAGAGACCATCAACAGAGATGAGAAATTGTGAAGTTGGATGACACTGCACATTGAAGTCCCAAGCAGCCTGTAAAGGTTGTGGCTGAGGTCCCACATTTTCACAGAAGACTCACTGACTCGGGAAAGCTGAGCCTAGGTATCTAGTGTGCCATGCTGAGACAGTAGCACTTTCCCCAGTGCCCCCACTGTTCTTGCTAGGAGAGCCTACAGAGAGTTGGGAGAGATAGTTGGAGTCAGCACACCAGACTCCTGTTTGTTTGTTTGTTTATTTGTTGTACTTATAACCCCCTCCCTTCTCACCCTGAAGGGGGACTCAGGGCGGCTTACAAACTATGTCAATAATTCAATGCCAGATTCAGACAATAATAATATCAGTAAAACACAATATTATAAAACTGTAAAAAGCATATCAATTAAAATAGTCTTTCAAATGATTTAAACGTATCAAATCTCAAAAGTATCAAAAGTATCAAAAGTCTAGCACCAACTGAGCTTTGTAAACATTGAACAAATTGCTTAAATACCCAGGTCTTAAGATTCTTCCTGAAGATTAAGAGCAAGGAGGCAGTTCTGATGTCACTGGGGAGGGAGTTCCACAGCTGTGGGGCCACCACTGAGAAGTCCCTGTCTCTCGTCCCCGCCAACCGCACCAGTGATGGGGGCAGGACCGAGAGCAGGGCCTCTCCAGAAAATCTTAACAATCACACCAGATCACAAAGGAAGATGTGTTCAGACAGGTAAGCTGGACTGGAACCGTTTAGGGATTTATAGGCTAAAGCCAGCACTTTGAATTGTGCTCGGAAGCAAATTGGCAGCCAATGGAGCAGATATAACAGTGGCATTGTACATTCCTGTACGCCGCTCCATTTAACAATCTGGCTGCTGCTCGTTGGACTACTTGAAGCTTCTGAACAGTCAGAGGCAACCCCATGTAAAGTGTGTTGCAGTAGTGTATGTGGGATGTAACTAGAGCATGTTGCTCACATTCTATGGGAGATGATTTTTCAGTTCACATGTACAAAAATACATAGAAAGCAAGAATAAGCAACTTTTTTGTTGGGGAAAATTCCAGGCACAACCTCCTACATTTCCAAGTATGGCTAGGAAACAACCCTACCAGAAAGCATGAATGCTATCAGTCCAGGTTGATAATACTGGACATTGTAGACCAACCATCTATAGGGCAGCATCCAGTTGGTCTATCCCTCCAAGTTCGGTGCTTTGATTGGCAGGTGCCTTTCTTGCTTGACAAAGCTCTTAACAAAGGACTGGACCTTGGACTTTCAGTGTGGATATTATCCATGATGCTTCATTGAGAAGTGAATATTTAACATTTGTGATGTCAAAATGCAGTTCTCTCAGACAACAGTTGTAATAACCTGGGGTTAGGGCCGAAGGAACACAGTAAAAAATGGAAAAAAATGCAAATAAAAAAGGTTCCTTTAAAAAAAAACCTGAGAGCACACCTCTCTCTATGCCCTCTGGTCCAATTATATGATCAACTTCCATAGAATTGTGCCAAAGGATCTATAAATCATAGAATCATAGAATTATACAGCTGGAAGAAACCAAAAGCCCCGTCCATCCCCACCCTGTCTGACATACAAGAGCATAATTTCAAAAGAAATACTGAAATACTCTCTAGGAAACTCTAGAGACTCCAGTGCAACCCTATAGCCCACTCCTGCTGGTAGTTAGGCTCGGGCTGTGGCGCAGGCTGGAGAGCAGCTGCAATGAATCACTGCAATGAATCACTCTGACCAGGAGGTCATGAGTTCGAGGCCCGCTCGGAGCCATGTTTGTCTTGTCTTTGTTCTATGTTAAAAGGCATTGAATGTTTGCCTATATGTGTAATGTAATCCGCCCTGAGTCCCCTTCGGGGTGAGAAGGGCGGAATATAAATGCTGTAAATAAATAGTTGACCACAGAATTATCCTGGAGAACTTGGAGAACATATCAATCAAATCCATGAATAATCAAATTCTCATAAGTTAAACCAGCCAATGTGGAGGACTGACTGTAGTAGCAAATTCAGTAGTAATTGATTTAGATCTCATCTTGGGTGCTGTGTTCTGAAGGTGGTTTCATTCCAGTATACATGGTACATCAGGACTTGCAAAAAAGCAGTGGGCCTCCATTGTTCAATGACGATACATCTGCTCCTGTTGTGCTACCAGCCATATAGCCCCCACCAAATGGTTGGTTGAAGATAGGCTCTGCAAGCAAGATTGGGAGAAGAAATGGCAGCCAATAAGGGTGCGCTACATTTCAACCCAGCCCTGAAAGAAATACTGCACTGGCGGTGGCCTCACAAATTTTATAATTGGCAAAGTGGACATTTGCCAAAACCATGAAAACAAAATAGTGATTAACCTTATTTCCAGACCTGGGAAAGAGACATCTTACAATATTTCTTGTTGATTTTAACCAAGATAATTTTATGTGCTTAAAAAGACATGAAGGAAATAATTGCTTTGGGGTTGGCTCGGTGGCTGAAAGGTAAAAACAGTGTTTTCAGTGTATCAAAGCAACTTGCTTTTATTTGTCTTTTTAAGTCAATAAAAGGGACCCTAAAAAGAGGAATGTTTAATTTTGGCAAACGAGTTTGCTTTGAAAGTGCAGAGACTTCCAAAACCCAGCTATATACTTGCAAGTAAAATAATTTTGGTAAAAGCAAGGCAAACTAACTGCCTAATAAGGGGCGGGCGGGCTATGTATTTATTTACATTCCTGGGTATTTATTGAATGCATTTATAGCTTACCTTTCATAGAGGACTGGATGGGTGGGGATAGGAGATAATAAACATTAAAGGCATTTGCGTGAACTCCAACTGCTGTTTATTCAATACTCCCATGGGGGAAATGGATTGCTAAAAAAGATGGCACAGATTTGCATATAATTTGCATATGCTAATTTATATATAATGGTGTAATTTTAGAAATAGTTACTATTATTCAGAACAGAGCTGAGGAAACTGTGATCTGCATGCAATCCATATAGGCTCAGTTTTTGGCCTCTCAAGGGCCAAATTTCATGTGACATTACTTCAGATTGCATTGGATGCGCTCCAGGGAAAAGATGCAGGAAAGAGAAATGTCCCCTTTGCAGTTGAAACTCTTTGTTTTAAATAGAGCTACAGCTTATCTCACAACAGAGGGAAGAAGAGAAACTGATTTGCTTTGAACTATGCATGAACACTTCCAAACCAGGTGGTAATGATCGTGTGAGCTAGCAAACCTGGAGATTGTAGTGTAGCCTCCAGTGGTATGAAAATCACACAAGTTTGGCTTGTAACTAAGATAAACTACCAAAAAAAGGCAAAGGAATTGATGTATCACTTCCATATAACAGGTATAATGATATGAGACTGTCTATAACCTCTCCCTGCTTTGGAAGGGTAGCAGCAGGGGTAGGAATCCTGCTGGGAAAAGCAGGAGAGAAAGCTGCAGCTTCATTGTTTTTGTTTTCTCAACAGGCAACAATATTTTTTATTTAGATAAGCCTTTGGCTTCTAAATTGGTTTGCTGACAGAAGGGGATCTTCACTGGTTGGCATTCCTGTCAATGTCTTTTTACTGACACATTTCTAACTGATTTGTTTGCTTTAATTGAGATTAGGGAAATGTATTCTATTATTGTTAGCACATTCTTGGGTGGAAAGGGGGAGACATAAATTAAAGCATGAAAAATAGGATAGATTTTAGATTTTTAGGGGTGTAATTTTGTGCAGGTGGCCCTATGAATTTCATAGGATTTTCTTAGGCAAGGAAAACTCAGTTGCTTCCTCTGAAATATAGTCTGCGTATCTTATTGGCAGTCTCCCACCTAAGTACTAATTAGGGCTCGCATAGCCATAATAGATCTTTTTCTGGACGGGACCAGGCTTGTATTATGGGAGGAGGAAACAAATTTTCAATTTTCCATATATATGGTAGATTGAAAATTTTGGTTCGTAACGCACTGCAATTTCTATTTCAAGAAGCACAAGTTGTAAGAACAGGAAGAATATAAAAACAGGATGCTCTGAAAAATTCAGTGGATAAGATACAGTCCATAACCACAAATCTTTCATCTGGAAGAGTCCCCTACAAATTTGCTGTCAAGACTTTCCCTAACTGAGGCTGGATTTTGTATGATCATAATCTCTCTAATATTTAGGTGGTCATAAGGAAACAGTCCGCACATTAAAGTCAGCTTTCCATATCCAGAGATTCTGCATCCACAGATTTAGAACTGTTAACCTGAAGGTTGGGTTGCTGACCTGAAGGTTGCCGGTTTGAATCCTGGGAAAGAGTGGATGAGCTCCCTCTGTCAGATCCAGTTCCTCATGCAGGGACATGAGAAAAACTCCCACAAGGATGGTAAAACATCAAAACAACAGGGCGTTCCCTGGGCAACGTCCTTGCAGACTGCCAATTCTCTCACACCAGAAGCTACCATAATGGATACCAAGGGTCCACTGTAACACATACCTTGAACAGTTAAGTACACTACAATAAGACTCCTGCAGGACCTATATATGTGGTTTAATTTATCCATGCCCTGGTGAAAATGGTCTCTAGGCATTTTTAAGATCCTCCAAGCAATTCTATGGTGCACTTGTCCTGGAAAGTACTACAGAGTTGCATTGAAGGGCTGAGTAAATTTCTAGAAAGAATTACTTTCTACAAAGCTCTTAATTCTATGGTATACTGAGACTGGAAGTGTGGTAATTTCATGGTGTTCAGTTGTATTCACAGTTTTATGTAACCTCAGTCGGACAGGGACTGTATCTCCTGTGGATGTGGAGTTTTTTCATTGATTAACATTAGACTTTTTCTGTGCTTTCTAACTTCACTTTTAATTGTTTTCTCTGTCTAGCCAACAATAAAGAAGCATACACGTTTCCCTGCAATTAAGGAATAAGTTTTATTCTGCAGGACTGGAACTTTATTGATAAAGAGTGAAATAAAGAGGTTGCTTAAAGTAATCTGAAAAAAAATAGCTATCCTTGGTTGTCTCTTACTCTTAAAATACTCACTATACCCCTAATCATAGTGGCTGTCTTTTCTTTTTCTTCAGTACAGTACTTGAATGATAATTCCCAAAAATTGCCATAGAAAAGAGAAAAAGTGCTGCACACACAACTGTTAGCTGGCTGGCCTCCTTCTGTAGTGTATAACCCAGGCTTAATGCCTAATTTTCTCATGTGTGGAACTTGGTATGAGGTCTTTTCAAGGTTTCTGATCAGAAACAATTTAACCCAGCAAGGAATAAGAGGAAAAGTGGATCCCTATTGCTGTATCTTGACAAAAAAGACTGGTGAAAAGGTGAACAAGCCAAAAGAATATATTTAGGAGTCATAAATATTCCTTTTCCTGGCAAGAATGGCTGTTTTTTTGTTTTGTTTTTTTGCATTGAGCAGAAAGTTAGTCCTAGGAGGCCCTTTCTAACTTTATAATTTGATGAAAATGATGAAACAATTCCTGCAGAGGCATTGCTGATAACTTGAATTTTGAGCAAGTAAATCCACCTAGTTCCTCAGGAATCCCAATTCTGACAAAAGACATTTTCTGTGGCCCAAAATTCCTTGGAAAACAAACAACATCAATGTGTTTTCAGTAGCTTTACCAGCAAAGTATACTTGACCTTCTGGCTGCTGTAGATAATTTTTGCTCTGTTGTGACCCAACGTTTAGGGGTCTAACTCGGATCAATGATCTGCAGAGACCCATTATACTTTAATTAATTTAATATAAAAAAACTTAAAACAGTACATGTGCAAAACAGTTATTTTAAGTGCTATGTATTTTTTCTGTCTGCAGTACACATCATGAATCTACCATTCAGTGTATGTCAAGTGTATGGTCAACCTTTCACATTAGCTGGGACTAGGGGTGCAGGACACCCATGAAAATAGAAAAACCACAAATGAAAAATAGTTTTTCTATCTCTCTAGGAATCCCAAGGTCATCCAGCATGATTGACTGGAAGCTGACCATAGAATTGCACTCTCTAGAGATTATTAGAGAAGCGCTCTCTCTACAAGTCCTCTAGTATGACTATAGTCAACATCTGGTGGAAGTTGACCACAGAGTTGCACTAGATGACCTAGCAATTCCTAAAGAGAACATTTTAATCAAAACTGCAAATAATCAAATCTGGAAATATCAAACCCACAAATGTGAAAGGCTCCTTGTTCTTGCGAGTTTATCAAGCATTTTTATGTTTACAAGAAGTGAATAATCAATACACATTCTATAAGGACTCCCCACCTCATCAGATGTGTGGTAGTAGGAGGAGGTGGTGTCTGCTTTGCCACAAGGTGTAGGGAATCCAGCGCCCCACACCTTGCATCGCCTGCCTTGCTGGGTGGGCGATCATATGGGGAGAAGCGTGGAGTGTGCGTGTTGCATGTGACTTTTCTCCATAGAATGGGCAATATGGGAAGCCTTCCGTGTTGCCTTGGTGGCAGTGGTGGCATGCTGATTCCATCCCTCTGCACCCACAGAGCTAGCACGACATTGTTTGATGGGAGTCAGCCGGCTCTGTGGGTGACCCGGGGCTAGACTGGTGCTTGCTGCCGAATCTACCCCTGAATGATGAGATCTCCAGTCTCATCAACATTAAACAAGAAAGTTATTTCAGTTTTTATTTTGAATTCACATGATGTAGATATTTGAGATCACTAATAATCGTTCCTATTATCATCACCAGCACCTTTTCATGTGTGCTTTAATTGCAACAATTTAAATCAGTTCCAGCTGCAGTTGCTTTTTGGGGAGTGTGACTTTTATCGCACCACAATCCCTCACTCTTCTTTATCTGCTCCCATGCTGATGGTGAAAAGTCAGAGCAGTGTAGTGTTTTTGGTGTTGGACAAGGACTATGGGAGCCAGATCAGTCATGGAACACCACTGGATGGCCTTGACCAAGCCGTATTTTCTCACCCCTATGAAAACATAGTATACTGTATGTTGGGTTTCAGTACTATAGTGGTTTTAGGCATATACTGAATGTCTTGGAATACAGATAAAGTGAGTATTGGGAGGCGGGGGCTGCACACAGTGGTAGTCTGTGGATCCAAAATGTTGCCTTAATTTATTATGCTTAATTTATTTTTGCTTCCCTCCCTTTTTTAAAAAAAAACCCAGATGTTTGTCGCTGAAGAAAATGTGGATTTTCGGATACATGTGGAAAACCAAACGCGAGCGCGGGATGACGTCAGCAGGAAGCAGCTCAGGCTCTATCAGCTGTACAGTAGGACAAGTGGGAAACATATCCAAGTGATGGGGAGAAGGATTAGTGCCAAAGGAGAAGATGGAGACAAATATGGTAAGAGGATTTACTATTTTCTGCCACCTTGGCTTTCTTTTTGTATGTGAATGTGTGAAGTTGGGTGGGCAGCGTAAGAGAGGAGTCCTAGAAAACCTAGAGATCTGTAGGGAGAAAATTTTAACCATTCATTAACTGTGACTAATCAAACTGCAAAAGTGTAACTGCAAATGTGGAGGGCTGACTTTACTTGCTCCCACACTTACAGGGAGCTTTGTTTTGCTAATGCTTTCTATCTTTCTGCCTGTGTGCTAAGAATTTTGGGATCTGTAGGGCTTGCTATGGTACTAAATAGACAAGGCTGTACATTGGGAGAAATCAATCTCAGCCTTAGTTTAACTTCAGAAGCATACTCTGCCTAGTTTAGATAAGTGCCCAAAATGGGACTGAGCCAGGAGACTCAGCACTTCGGAATATTGCTTCGATGTTCCTAACGCTGCTTCTGAGCGGTTCCAGGAAATCTCACAGTTTTTGGACATTAGACACAGTGATAAAAGGAAATTAGTTTATACAAATGATGCATCTTTGGCACATTGTTCTTTGTCATTTCAATAGGACTTGTAGTTTGGGCTTGCCCCCCCCCCCCCATTCTAGGCTCTAGTAAAGTGCAGAGCTCACTGAAGAATCGACAACTAGCATGTCATGTGTATGTTAGAGAAAATGATTGACCATTTAATGCAGTTTCAAGCTGGCATTGAAAAAAGTGGTTTTGCCGTGCAGTTGATTATATAGGAAATCCTAGAACCAGTTTGAGGCCCGGATAGTGAAGACACAGAGCACTGATGCACATCAAAGTCTTTCTTTCGCTTGCTTTTGTGTGGGTTTGTTGTTTGGCCATCAAAGTTTGGAGCTAGCTTTGAACTACAGAAGCATATTTCATTGTTGAACTGGTCATATGATCAGAACATTTCCCCCAATGTTTAGGTGTAATCCCTTTTTTGCAGTTTGAATCCATTGTTCTGTATCCTATTCTCTAAAGCACCAAAAAAACAAAAAACAAAAAAACAAACAAAAAAAACAATTGTGTTCAGTCTTCAATGTGACATCCTTTAAAATATTTGAACATGACTATCATGTGTCCTTTCAGCCTTCTTTACTCTAATCTAAACATACCCAGCTCCTTTAGCCATTCCTCATAGGTCTTGGTTTCCAGACCTTTCACTGTTTTGGTTAGTAGTTCAGTAATTTTCTACTACATACTAAAATAATTATTGATGTTTCAGTTCATTCCTTATATTTATACATTTTAAAGGGATTTTGCACAGGGGCAGTTCTTCAAATGAAATAAATTACAATAATGGTAAGATCTCTAAAATATTACAGATAGGCACCCATTTAAAAATAGACAAGGGCCTTAAAATAAATTAAGAGGAGGAGACCAGTTAAAATAAACATGTATGCATTTACTGAGAAGTTTAAATAAATATTCAAGTAGAAAAACCATCAGTGGCAGTAAACAAAGATAAGGACGCAACAACTTAAAACTTAGTATGGCGTATTGTTATTTAAGGTACATAATTCTATTGCTAAGGAACATAGGAAACTCTTGAGCTCCCAAAACTCTTTCCTGTTTGGACTGGGTACTGATGATCTTTGATAAACTAGATGCTTGACCAAAGTAAACAGTCTCAGAGTTTCCTTAACCAGTCTGGTTTCCCCAATACAGAAATTGCTTTGTATAGACTTGCCGTGAATAGAGTGGGATCATGTAATATTTCTGGCAAGTCATGATGGTGTTTTGTTGATTTATTTTGGATAGTAAAATTCTAAATGTTTAGGTTTCACAGGATTGAAAATGAAAAAGATAATACCACAAACACAATCAATTAGTTAAAATATTGCACAGCATAAAACTCAAGTAAACACAAGTTAGCATAGGGTAATGAATACGAATTACAAATGCAGGAGCTGCCATTGGATACTGGAGCACAACACACATACTATAGGCTCTAAACGAGTGGATCTTAAATTACTCAAAATGCTAAAATGCATACATACTTTAAACATTTAAATGCCTAAGAGAACAGAAAAAAACTTTTTCTGGCAAAGTTAAGATACTGTGGACGTAAGACAAGCTTCCCTTGAGAGAGGGTCTGAAGAAGGGCTTCCATAGATTACCTTAAGTTCTGGGAAGAGGTCCCATAAGGTTCCAAGATTTAGAGCTGTATAACTGTTTAGAGCTTTATAGGTCAAAACTAGCACGTTGGACTGTATCTAGCAATGAACAGGGTGCATTTGAAGGCAAGAAACGACCAACATAGTATGATTATAGTGCTCAGATCTCTTTAGTTGATTGGTTACAGCTGAAACTTCCAAACTGTTATCAAAGAGTTCCCTGTCAAGTGCATTGTACTAATTCAAATAAGAGATTACTGGAGCCTGAATAACTGTAGCTGGATTATCCACCTCCAGACAGGGTTGTATCCAATACACCAGCCAAGCGTCTAATGATATGGATAATGGATTCAGGGACATTGCCTTCACTTGTTTTTTTCCAGGAGTATAGCTTTGCCCAGAATAGTTTACACTAGTCCTGGAAGCCAAGGACAGCTTGTAGCTTCCATGTCAGTAGGGTGGGTGAATCCATTCCAGGTTTGGGCTACTTTTAAATAAGCTATCCATTTGCAGTTTAGTAAGGCACCAGCACTTTTTGGCAGACAAGGCTAAAGACTTTGTAAAACTCCCATGACTCTGTAGTGTTGTGCCATGCTGCTGAACCTATTTAGGAAAATATTTCAGTACCCTGGATAGCTCCGTTAAAGCTCAGTTAAATGTTGGAGTAGGTTCACCATCTCCCTGACATGGGAACCCCTTTCCAGCACTGCCAGAAGCTGTTCCATAAGAGTAAAACTGTGCTTTATATAGAAGTTTGAGAAGCTATTAAGTGAAACTAAGCTGTGCTTTGGAGCCTGAAAAACTTTGTATTAGGACATACTAAAACAGAATTGAGCCATGCTTTGTGCCAAACTGGTAAGAATTTCAGAAGGAGATACAAAGCTCCACATCATCTTCATACTTGGTATTGAGATAGTCTCTCAAAATAAAATTTCCAAGTGCTGTAATAGGACAGAGATC
This sequence comes from Anolis carolinensis, assembly GCF_035594765.1. Lineage (NCBI taxonomy): Eukaryota > Metazoa > Chordata > Lepidosauria > Squamata > Anolidae > Anolis > Anolis carolinensis. The sequence continues at coordinate 164,503,179 of NC_085841.1, forward strand.
CCACACCTGTTATGCATATGATAGCTTTCTTCAGATATAGTCACACCCTAATACCAAGGTCTCCATGAGATGATCTCTGTGGCCATCAGATGAACTTCTGCATCTTATCAGTAGAGTTCCTCAGAGACTATGGTGCCCCATCAACAATCTGTGATTTTCAGTGGTAAATAACACCACAAAAATTAGCAAAGTGTTACAGAAACATTTCAAACAAATGCTGGAAATGCAAGGAACAAACCAGGTAGTTTTTCCACATGTGATAGGGATGCAAATCAGCAAAAACCTTTTGGAAGAATATACACAAAACTACACAAGAAATAATAAAAACAGACTACCAACTAAAACCAGAATACTATTTACTAGGACTGTTTGATATGAAATTAGAAAAGAACCAGGAAATCTTACTAACCTATCTGACAACAGCCACTAGAATTACCTATGTAAAGAAATTGAAACTTAAAGAGATCCCAAACAAGGAAGACTGCGTACTGAAAATTTGGGACATAATGAATATGGACAAGCTGACATACTATGTATCAGCCCTCATCAAGGTAAACCAAAGAAAGCTACAGACTGGAATGTAGTAAAAAAAAAAAACCCTACCTAAATACAGGAAAAACTATCTTGCACACCCAAAAATGGAGCGGGATACAAGAGAAGCTTCAAAACAGACATTCTACCCAGTTGGATAATTTAGAAGCCACAAGAAAGCATTTCCTTTTTGTTTTCTTTTTTCTTTTTTCCTTTTCCACTTTCTCTTTTTGCTACCCTACCTGTTCCCCTTTCCTAAACTAACCCCTACCCATAACCTCCAACCCTACCCTATCAACATGCCCTCATTCCACCCCAAATCTTTTTTATGTATGTCACCTTTCAAAATTTTAATAATATTATTAAAATGTTATTAGATTTTTATTATCAAAGCCTGAGTAGTTTTGAAAAAATTACAGTCCTGATACTGCTAAACACTCAGTGTTTATTCTGAAGCATACAGAAATATTTCTCATAACTTAAGCACAAAAAATGACATACAAAATCATCATTGTAGTAAACTTGGTGGCATGACTCTGAAACAGAAAAGATGACACAAATATACATTGAATGGACTCCATTTAATTATTTTGATGCATTGCTTCCAAAATGAAGTAGAATCCTTTTAATTGGATATTAATCAAGCCAAGGCTAGATTAATAATGCTAGCTACTTTCCTGATATTTTACAGCAGTGGGATGTTTAATGTTTCTGAAGTGCCTAGAGAAATGTGTGGAGGATTAAGTCTGGGCAGACTACTCAAAGAAAGTGTTGGCCTATTCATCAATTAGATTTTAATCTTCTGGCTGTGTAAAAAACTGGCTTTTCACATTCAGGATAACAATGTGAAATGGTTAACTGATTCTTTTGTGTGCACAGATTTTTTTAAAAAAAGGAAAAGAGGGAAACAGGAAAAAGATACACATTACATGATATCTCACAGTGATGGTATAGATAAGGGTGGCAGCCGTACACAAGTTGAAACAGGAGAATTTCATTGCATAGAAAAGAAGATACTCTATACTGTTTGTTCTCCCTTTGTGTTCAGTTCACTCACAGGGCTAGTGCTGCTTAGGGTAGGAAAGGCCTTTATTTATACTTCACGGGTGAAAGATCGCATTTCCAAAGTATCAGACTTCAATGTTATGCTAAAAGGTAACGTAGATGTTTCCTGTGTGCTGGATTCAGCTTCATACCTGAGTGGTCTTCTGAGAGCCAAAACACAAAGGAAATGACAAATTACAGAGAGGTTACATTGACAAGATGCAGCACAGGACACCGGGGAACTTGAATAATGGAGCTGGGTAGGTCAGGATTACAATTCAGTGGTAGAAAGTACACTTTGGATGCAGAATGTCCACTATTTCAGCCTAAGGAGGCCTGTGGGAGACTCCCACCAGCACCTTGGAAGAGCTGCTCATTGACAATCAGTGTAGATAATATTGACATAGATCAGTGGTTCTCAACCTGGGGTCCCCAGATGTTTTTGCCCTTCAACTCCCAGAAATCCTAACAGCTGGTAAACTGGCTGGGATTTCTGGGAGTTGTAGGCCAAAAACATCTGGGGACCCCAGGTTGAGAACCACTGACCTAGATGGACCGTCTGACTTTATGAGCAATTCTTTGAAAGCACTAAGGCCAGTGGCCGTAGATTGCCAACAATTGCTTCCTCAGATCTGGTTTCAGTGCTTCAGCTAGTCAAATTATTATTATTTCTTTAACTTTATGCCACATGATCACATTTAGTCAAGCTGCTGCAACCTCTAAGTGGTTTTTAACACCCTGCTACTGAACCAGTTATCTATGATCTTATTATTAGTGCATTTGATCCTCCTTCCTTGTGAGCCAGTTTACATTTTCCCATGTTCCATTTTTGTGGCTGTTTGCTCAGCTCTCCAATATTGATTGTCATACTGAACTTTAGCCTATCTTCTATAAGCATTTGCAAGCCCTTGGAATTTAATCTCAGACAAAACTTTCAAGTATGCCATCCACATTATATTCTCTGTACCAATAAACACACTCCCATTAGCAAAGATATTGAACAGTGCTTTACATCTGTGAAGTGTTTATTTAGTAGAGTAGATTCCTGTAATACTCGAGGGCTACATAACTCTTTTCTTAATTTGGCAAAGAGTGGTTTCTAAAATGACTTATTCTTTGTATTTGAGGAAAAAACGGAAGGCTGGGGCACATGATCAGTAGATCCACAAACTGTATTTATAAATCTGATTGTACCAATTAATGTTTCTACATGCAGATCTGTGCACACACATATTTATAACCATGTGAATAGAAAATAAGCTTTTTGAAAAGATGGAGAAACTAAGACCTGTCTCCTAAAATAAACTTATATGCACAGTATAGGAAATTTATGTATAGAAAGCATTCAATATATAGCAACTCTACAACAGTTTATATACCCCAAGAATACAGTAAGAAGTCTGCGTGTGGTTTACTGGTGGTGCTTTTCTACACTATCAGCTCATTTCATCAAGACGGCATGCCAATAGAATTTTTGTGAACTGATGCCCATGACTTTTTCACTCCTGTCCCACAGAGCATAAGCATTTTCATAAACTGAACATGAAGTTAATTCAAAGTTTAGGTGAGTTATTTTTTTAGAATTACAACCCCCAGCCCTGGACTCACAACTCCTAGCAGCATACGTGGTTGTACTTTCTCCTTGTTTGCACAGAAGAGTGTCTCAGATATTCCTGACTCTCCTATGGGAGCAGCAGGGCTGGCCGATGTGTTGGTTAGGAGTCAATTGGGAGCCTGAGCGGTGACCTTCCTCCCAAACAACCTGATACCGTACCTGCATGTTGGCAATGCTTGTGCTGGCTGGATGCCTCAGCCCTCCCTCCCCTCCCTGCCAATGCCAGTATAGCTGTGCTGGTGAGTTTTGTTTTTCCGCCTCTTTCTGCCAGAATCAAATGGAATTTTTGGTTTCCAGAATCCTCCAGTGATAAAGATAGGAACAAGTTTGTTTCATTTGTTTTGTATGAGTCAATTCATTTATCCAGGGGAAATATTGTTAGTTGTATGGTGTAAAAGACCTAACATAGAGAGCCTTAGTTATGTAGTGGCTAGAATGGTGGATTAGGATTTGGGGGACTCAGGTTCACATCTCAAATGAGCCATGCCACTCAGGGCCCTTCCACACAGCCATATAACCCAGAATATCAAGGCAGAAAATCCCACAATACCTGTTTTGAACTGGGGCCCCTTCCACACAGCTGGATAAAATCCCACATTATCTGCTTTGAACAGGAATATATGGCAATGGGGACTCAGATAACCCAGTTCAAAGCAGATATTGCGCTATTTTCTGCCTAGATATTCTGGGTTATATGGCTGCATGGAAAGGCCCTGGGTTATCTGAGTCCACACTGCCATATATTCCAATTCAAAGCAGAACATGTGGGATTTTATTCAGCTGTGTGGAAGAGGCCCCAGTATTTGACCTTGACTCAGTCTCTCTCAGGCTGACCGATCTTGTAGGTTAGTTGTGAGCAAAAAGTAGAAAAGAAGAAAATGACATATTCTGCCTTGAGCTCAAAGGAATACGTGCAGGGCATAAATATAGATAACTGAAAACAAACGAAGAAAAAAATTATGTAGCCTAGTAGACGTTGGACGCACATTCAGATATGAATATATTAAACTACTTTGACTTGGTGGCTATCTCTTACCATAATAATACAGTGAATATATTACCTAGATAAACCAAGCTGTCTTGTATTGGACCATTTAGGGCTTTATCATACCATGCTGTTATACTGCCATAATGATGCATTAGCCCTGCTTTTTGCATTACATTACATTGTTGCTCTGCAGGCATTGTTGTGTTGCAGGGTCATTGAAAATGTGTGTGCTTTTCACACTAGAAACAATTAGTTTATGACCACTTTTCCCAGCAACAACTCAGTAACGAGTTCAGAGGTGGATCATTCGTTTGAGAAAGGCTGCAACCCCTACGTTTTTAAAACCAATTTAGCCAAAACACCCAGGAAATGGCCAGGAATGGCAACTTTTCATGATGCCAAGAAGACCAAATTAAGTAGATGCACAAGACTAGGCAAAAATAAAAGTCACAGAAATTGCTGAGGAATCCTTTTTTTGTTATCAATTTCAGTCAAACACCGTTTTTCTGGAAATGGCTCACAATTCCAACACAGCCACGTTTACCAAATTCACCATTGCAGAAGAATAAATGGGGGTAACGCAACAAGCCAGAAAAAATGAATAAGAATCTGGGCCAAACATCTGTATTCTAGAACATGGCTTAAAATGCCAACTTTGTAGTAAACCATGGTCAGATGAGTACTTGGAGGCATTTCCTGTGGTATTTTTGTGGCTTTTTGCATCATACCCATCTAAGGTTGTGTGTATCTGGTGAAGTGGTAGGTGAGACTTGTTACATTCCTCCCATCTTTTACAGAATACACATGTTCTGCATAAATTAAATCAATAAGGTAATCAAATTCAGTGTTGTACAAATTACAAATAGACTACATAGTTGGAAAGCAGAAGATACAAAATTTCAATTTTCTCTGAAAAATAAAGAGAAGCAAATTATGGCACAGATCATGAACTGTTAATTTCAAAACTTAAGTAAGGTTGAAAAATAATATTAACTTAATCAAGGAGCCAAAATGCAAAGTGAGAAATATTTTTGCAGAATTTAAAAGCCACATACAAACAGTTAAGGACAGACAAGAAGCAAAAGAAAAAGTTGACAGTAATTGGATCAAAATCCGGAATGCAATGAGTCAGGAACTTGTGTTAAGGGACAAAGAACTACCATAGAAAATGACAACATTAAAAAAAGATAGAACAAAATACCTCTTTCACAAGGGATGATAAATAAAAAAGAAATTTAAACCAAGAGTGAGGATGCTATATGACCAGCAGGAGAACACAGTACATGATTAAGAAGAAATAAAAAAAGATAATGGAAGTAATAAACTGAACAAATATATTTAAGAGATGAAAGGGTGACAGATTCATTCAAGAAAGAACGGTTTGAAGATGAAATCATTACATCTGGGATTACAGTGGGATGGTGAGTGCTATCTTGTGTTCTCAGGTCACTTGAGCCCAGAGAATATTTATTTATTTATTTATTTATTTACAGTATTTATATTCCGCCCTTCTCACCCTGAAGGGGACTCTGGGTGGATCACAGAACATACATATGCAACAAACATGAAATGTCGTTTTATACACAACTAGATAGACAATTATACATAGATAAGGGGTATATACAGTATTGGCTTTCCCCATCTTTTCAGCACCTTGGAAGATGTTGTGCTCAATTTCGGCCATGGGGGGTGCTGTCGCTTTATCTCCTTGCCGAAGAGCTAGTTTATAATTTCCTCCTTTGGACTGAATTGCCAGCATTCCTTCTGAGTGCCTCAGAATACCTCCCCCACTTTTTTATGAGCAATACCTATTTCTCTAATCAATTTTTTTGTTTTCGAACCGCTAGGTGGGTGAAAGCTGGGCTAAAGGCTAAGAGCTCACCCTGACCCAGCTTCGAACTGGCAGTCTTCGACTGACAAGATTGACTACAGCTGGTGTTTAACCTGCTGTGCTAAAGCTGTCCCTTGCTGTGCTAAAGCTGGCCCAATATGGCATGGCCATGTAAACAGTTGTGACCAGTTCCATCTTGGAAGTGACGTAACTGCTTCCATGGGCCCAAAGTTATGGTTTGCCCTGGATTCTCAAGGAGAATTCGGAGCAACCATGACTTTAGTTAACAAGGTTCAAGACTGTGTTATGGTGATCTTGACTGGCATTAACCCAGTTCAGTGACCTAACTGCTTCCATGGGCCCAAAGTTATGGTTTGCCCCGGATTCTCATATAACACCAACAAATATAAACACTACATTTTATTTTTTTATTTTTTAAAATTAATTTATCAATCAAAATGTATAAGTTTACATTTTCCTCATTTTACAATATCTTAAACATATCATGTTGTATACAATCCGACAGTAAAAAAAAAAATCAAGAACATCTTTAAGCATATTTCTTATCAGTTTTTTTAACTTTTCCATTACAACTTTACTACATATCTCTCTACTACACACCATTTATCTACTTATAATGTTTTATTATTAATATTATTATTATTATTAATTTATAATTCAAAATGTATAAGTGTACATTCTTTCCTCATTTTACAGTATCTTAAACATATCATATTGTATACAATCCAAGAATAAAGAAAAATCAAAATCAAAACATCTTTAAGCATATTTCTTATCAGTTTTAGATTTTTCCATTACAACTTTACTATATAGCTCTCTACTACTACTACTTTTATCTACTTATACATGTTTTATTTATTATTATTATTATTATTATTATTATTATTATTATTATTATTATATCTTTCCCGCCTCTTCCCTTCCCCTTATTTTGTGCCACCTTCACCAGGACCAACCAACTCATACTGTTTCACAAGTCCAAAATGTCATTGTCTCTGTTGCTGGCTTATACCCCTTTCCCTCATTAAAAATATACTCAATAAATTTTCTCCATATTTTCCAAAAATCTGTTTGTTTCGATATTCCCTTTTTAATTTTAATATTGCAAGTCAGCTTATCATTAATTGCTATGTTCCAAATTTCCCTGTACCATTCTTCTAATTGTATTTCCTATTTTTTCTTTCCAGTTTTTTTGCTATTAGCAATTTTGCTGCAGTTATCAAATTAGAAACCAATTCTTTCTCCTGTTATGAGAGGATATTGTCATGCATAAGTAATAATGCCGATTTAGGTGTATTCATTATCTCTATTTTTATTATTGCTCTTTTTTCTTTAAATATCATTTCCCAAAATTTTTGTATAATTTTACATGACCACCACATATGAAGATATGACCCTATTTCCTGACAGCCTCTCCAGCACTGATTTGTGTATTTTTTTATCTATCTGATTTAATCTAATGGGAGTTAACCCAGATAACCCAGTTCAAAGCAGATAATTTGAATTATCTTCTGTTATAATATGGATTATATGGCAGAGTAGAAGGAGCCCCTGAGGGGGCTCCTCTTGGGAATCCCACATATCCCTAAATACATGTCAGTGAAATGATAGAACAATAATAACATCAGCCATCATCTTTCTGTATGGCGCTGTGAACATATGGAAAAAGGAAGAATTAAATTGTACTGCTCCTCCCCTCCCTCACAAGCTGAAGTTAAAATAGTTTAAATATAAAGTCAATGAAGATAATACAGAAACATTGTTGGCTTTTGCAAGCACCAGTGACAATTAGAAATGGGTGCTTCCCCACAAGAAATGGGTGTGCACAACCAGTGTGATTATTGTGGACTCCTAAATCCCTTGCATGAATGCTTCTTCAAGCTGTGGTTTATTTGGTGGGATGTTATCCGGGGATGACTATTTTCTGTGCTTGTCTCAGTGTGTGGCACTAAATCAAAATACCTTTCTTTTTTGTTTTAAATAAATCACAGCTTCCCAATCTTCCCCTTTTCAAAGCCATTTATTTGCAGAAAATTTGCCTGGGGGGCCAGAGGTGATCTTTCACTGTGGCAGCTGCAGTTATGGGTGACCTAATATTAGAGTGAAATAGGAGTATGCCTTTGGATCAACGGTTGGTGGCTACCTCCACACTCTCTCCAGTATTTCATGGTCCTTCAGCCCCATCTCTCCTCCATCAGATCTGGGTGGTGTGGCTGGTAGGACCTTTCCTCCTCCCTTTTCAAAGTGGCTGAAAAGATGCCAGGAATGGTGGTGCAGTGACATGAATTGGAAGCACAGGCTCGACCGAGGCAGGCGGCCTCTGATGAACCACAAACAGCAAAAGCCGAGCTGGACCTCCCAGGATTCTTTGGGTTAGGGGAAGGACTCAATTACCGTCACCTTGGATTCTGTTCTGAAAGGTTCAGCCACCATTTAAAAATGTGCCGTAATCATCTTATTTGAAACATGTGTGCTTTTTAAGAGTTCACTTCTTACTTAATTTGCTACATTCTGCCTTTGTGCAGATACGATCTGCGGAAAAGAATGCATCTTGCCTAGGGAAGTTCTATTTTGAACGTTAGCTTCTGGCACAAGGGCCGCTGGACTGCTGTGTTTGTGTTCCTTAAATGGCACACCCAGAGAGTCACTACGCACAATAGACAAAAATGTTGACGATAAGCAACCCATGAGTGTCTCAGACAATGGGTGAGAGTTTCCACTCTCTGACAGGGATCATGTAAAATATATGTGAATGCTACTCTTTATTTTAAGTATAGTTGCCAGTTTCCAAGGAGAACTGATTTCTGAGGTTCTCAACCTGTGGGTCCGCAGGTGTTTTGACCTACAACTCCCAGAAATCCCAACCAATTTACCAGCTGTTAGGATTTCTGGGAGTTGAAGTCCAAAACATCTGGGGATCCACAGGTTGAAAACCACTGTTTTAGAGGCAAAGGGGATTCAGGAGTGTTGGTGGTGTTGGAATATATGAGTCCCATGAAATCTGTTGCATCATGGTGCTAGCAGACATGCCAAGATATAACTGCCAAGGTCTAGTACATAATACACAGCCGTAGTGTGGGGTGAATATCAGGCATTATCATGTGTCTCAATCTAGTAATTTATGAGTCTATGGACTCCCTAAAGCAGTGGTGTCCAACATTTAGTCCTCCAGGTGACTTCAGCTCCCACAATTTCTGAGTGTTGGACAAGCTGGCTTCTGGGAGTTGGAGTCCCAAACACCTGGAGGACCAAAAGTTGGACATAACTACTCTAAAAAAAATTACCCGGGTGTAGGAAAGCTCAAAGATTTACACCCCCTGCCTAGGTGTGATGACTCATGGGCCTTGTAGTCCTGTTCCTAGTACTATTGTGGCAGACGAAGAGGAAAACATGGGATTTCCGCCGTTTCAGCCTGAGCCGGAGCCTCTCCACCTGGAGGATGTTTGCCCTCAAGAATTTAGCCAAACAAGCCTTGGGCAGAATTCTCCCCCGTTTTCCCGGAGGGACAATTATAATCGAGATAGAGGAGTCAGAGAGGCTAATCGCCGGAGCCTGAGAATCGCTGCCAAACAACTAGCTGATTAGGTCTGCTTCCCTTGGGAAATTCTAAGGAGTCATGCATCTGGACAGAGTTGGGTTTCGCTTCTCGTTCTCTGGGGAAAGAGTTCTGTTGGCGGGAAAACGAGACCCCATATAGGTGTTTGCCGCAAGGGGAACTTTGCGGAGTCAATTGATCAGATTGAGGAGAGAGATCGTGTGTGGACTTCGTATCCCAGTTCCTTGTTTCCCGGATCAAGTTTCAAGCCTGCCTTGTTTCACGTCTTGCCTCGGACCTTGTTCATGCTTCATGTTTGCCTCGTTTCAAGTCTTTGTTCTAGCCAAGAATCAAGTTTATTTTCCAGCCTTGTTGTCAAGCTACATTGGACATTAAAGACTCTGTCATTTCCCCACACTATTGCTTGGCAAAGTGTGTGTTTCGGTCAAGTGGATTAAAACTTTGAACTCTAATATCTTATATTGGACAATACATTTCTGGACTATATTTGACCTCATCTGAAAGGTCTACTTCTGAACTATATTCTTCACTTGTTTTTATTGACTTTATATATTTCTATAATAAAGATATTAGATAGATTCTGGCCTCTGTGTAAGGTTATTGGTGCTCTGCAGCCTGGGTCCTGACACTAGGAGAGCTTCCATATTGATCTAAAGAAGCAGGAACATTCATGACACAGCTTTTTTGGTTTTGCTGGAGTTTGCTGTATCCACTTTCTCCCTTCTTTTGGTTGGACATTTGTAACAATTTCTTGGATCTCTGCTAATGCTCTTCCAGAGAATTTTGAAAAAGTGGTATGTGGTTTGATGAGGTGGGAATAAAGTGCTGCGGTTAGTGCCAGGAATTTGCAGAAGATACAGTGAGTGTGGTTCCAGCCCCTTTGGATACCCAAGTCTATGGATGCTGGCAACATCAAGGTTTTATTTGGGTTTTTGGGTGATGTCAGGGAATATCTTTAAGCTGTGAATGGTTGAATCCATGGATAATAAAAGCCAATTGTAGTCTGTGATGACAAAAATGTCATTTGGATATTTTAAAGAACCCTGAGAACGACAGCACCAAATACAGCAACCTCCCAATGTGTTGGCTTCTTCAGGAGGAGTCTGACTTGACTCACCATTTTTGGATTAACACATTGATTGGAAGGCAGTTGTGCTTTGTTCTTCTCAGTTGTTGCCAGCTCAAGAAGATGGCTTGAAGTGTGCATTTTAAAGTAAAATACATTCCAAAATGTACATTTAGCCGGGTGGGGGAGGTAACATATAAAAATAATGGATTTTTGTGTAGTTTTCTTTTAAAAATGCAAGAGTTGAAATGGAAAAGCAAATCAATCAATTTACGAGCTAAAACACTGAAAACCAATGCACAATTATAGAGCTATGATTCCGTGTTAACTGTGATGGACACACCTTATGAGATTGGCAGTTTAAAGAAAGGCCTTAGAGTCCTCAGCAAAGGAGTCCCTCTTATAACTATGACCAAACTAAAAATCCCTGAATTTCATAGGATGTAACCATGACAATGAAAGCTGAATAACAGTGCAATAATTATGTAGTGTGAAAGGATCGTAAAAAAATGGAGAGACTCACCAGCCGCATTGCTAAGCAGTGCAGGTAGGGGTGCTGCAGTTTCACTTCTGGTAAAGTAAAGGTAGAGGTTTTCCCCTTGACATTAAGTCTAGTCGTGTCCGGCTCTGGGGGTTGGAGCTTATCTCCATTTCTAAACCAAAGAGCCAGCATTGTCCGTAGACACCTCCTAGGTCATGTGGCTGGCATAACTGCATGGAGCGCCATTACCTTCCTTCCAGAGCAGTACCTATTGATCTACTCACATTTGCATGTTTTCAAACTGCCAGGTTGGAAGAAGCTGGGGCTAACAGCAAGAGCTCACCCTGCTCCCTGGATTCGAACCGCTGACCTTTCGGTCAGCAAGTTCAGCAGCTTGGTGGTTTAACCCGCTGCTCCATCAGGGGCTCACTCAGGGCAGCAATTGGTTTTCCAACACAACTAGGTTTTTTAAAGCTTTGATGACAAATGGCACCATGTTTAGCATGTTATATCACTGTAGGACAGGATATTGTAGCATACATAAATGGAAGCTGAGTGCAGACTTCCGTAGTGAATAGCAGTCATGTCAGAGTATTGCCTGTTTTAATCTGTGAAAGGCCTGATGTTCTTAACACTTATAGGTGAACTGGATTCTCTGCATCATCCACTCTTCCCGTAGTCAGCTCTTGCATTCTCTTCTAAACCTGCCAAAAGGTTATTGTGACTTCCCTTGCTCCTCCTTCTGCTATCCAAGTCTATTATTTTCATTTAGTAGCAATAGTATGGAGGTGCCAAGTTAGAGGCACCCTTCTTATTTCACTTGGGGAGCTTTCATGTAGGATTGCACTCATTAAAATGTCATAAAAGGCAATTAAAATATTGGATTAACAGTTGTGGAGTGTGTCTGTGTATCTATCTGCAGATATTGTTCTAGGTTGTGATTTAAGAGTTCCCTCTAGGATTGCAGACACAGAAATAGGATCCCATCTGTGAGCAATTTAAGAGGAAGTGAGACAATGGAGCCAATTGCAGCTCCAGTTCAGATAATCAATACAAATATTGTTAGGACCATGATTTGTCTTGCAAGCAGTGTTATAAAAATGAGAATTCCAATCCCTCGGAGACAAGTCAGTCTAATGCGATCCAGCCATACCCTGCCAGGGTTGGGGCCTTCCTTGTGCGTTGTCAGCGCAGCTGCTCTTCTGAGCGGTCTTGGGGCGAGTAGCTGGCTTGGAAGAGATGCCTGTAGGAAACAATGAAAGTGAGTTAGACCTAGCATTGCTCTGCTGACTTTCTCCCTGCATTTCTGCTCCACAGAAATGCTAATTCCTAATAGCTGCTGCAGCTACATTCTGCTTTCACTGCAGCACTAAATGTCAATGGCTGGTAGAGCCAGACCCAACTATTAGGGAGAATGAGGTGCTGATGGTAGGTGTCAAAGGGTTAAATGGTTGTTAAATGGTTTATCTCTCATATCCATGGGGATTACATTCGTAGATTTACTGTGGAAATATGAAATCACAGATAATTGAGAACCCTATTGAAATAATGAAGGACTTCAGGCAGAAACATACTACAGAAATGTGCTGAAGGACCTAGAAAATGCTTTCTAGTATATCTAGGTCCTCCATTGTGACTCAGGTCAACTAACAGAAACTGGAGGACCTAGGAAATGTCTAGAGAGAAAAAATATTTTGGGCATGGGAAAGTGAAATTGTGGTCCCTCTAATACAGGGCTTCTGATGTATTTAATTTAATAATATTGGCTGACATCACGTCGAGCAATTAGAATGTCTCAAGCAGCAAAATGTCATGTGACAGTCTTGTTGGTTGGCACAGTATTCAATAGTATTCAATCAATTAATTGCTCTGCCTTACTCTTAGATGGTGCCCAAGCAGCTTCCAACATGAATTCAAACAAGAGCCATGAATTAAAAATTAGGAATAAAAGATTTTTTTTAAAAAAAATTAAATATGCTAGCACATCAAAACACCAATACTTTGAACAATCTAAAACAATCATTTAAAGCCATAATGAGCAACAAAAAAGGCTATAGCGTATATCCTCAGTTCAGTATGATGTTATGATAGAGATTTATCTCCAGCCCCCAACTTTTGGCTGAATATTTTCCGTTCTTGTTTATGTATTGTTTATTTTATGTTTAGCACTGGTAGTCCTTCTGTGAGCTACCCAGAGTCCCTTTGGGGAGATGGTGGTGGGGTATAAATAAAGGTGGTGATGACGATGATGATGATGATGATGATGATTGCTGCACTGGAGAAATATCAAAGAAACAGGATGAAGTTCTGGAAGAGCTATGTCTGGAAGGCTATGGGACTGGTCCTGGAGAAATCTGGACTGCTTAAATCATAGTTTGACTTATCTACTCTTGTCATTTAGTTTTGGGGAAGGGGTGATGAATTTGCCCAGCCTTGAATGCCACATCAGAAATGCATTATTTTCTCCATGTGTGTGACCAAGGCGCACATTTTAGAGACATCGGTCTTTTTTTTTTTTTTTTTACAACTCAGAAGACCTTTTTTATTATTTGATGAAGGGTTTCACCATAGCTAATAAATACATTGTACATAGCAATGCTATATTCATTTTGGGTCAACTGACTGCAATGTCGAAAAACTTTAGCAAGATCGGACTCCTGTGTATCTACACTGTTTGACAACACCACTTTAACTGCCATGTCTCAGTGCTATGGGAACTTGGGGTTTGTTGTTTGGTGAGGCATCAAACTCTTTGGCAGAGAAGGCTAAACATCTAGGAAAATTACAGCTCCCGTGATTTCATACTATTGAACCATGGCAGTTAAAGTTTATTGAACAATGTATTTTTGGCTACAGTCTTGTATGCTTACTTAGAAGTCAGCTGTATTTAACATACATATGATTTGGCTGCTAGTCCTATGGTGACAGGGAACTCTGTTTCAGAGTACACAGTCAGTGGATTGGGGTTGGGAAAAACTGCTGCCCTGTGCTCACGTATTAGAGTAGCAAGCATTCTCACTGAACTCAGGAGAGCTTGTAATTCACATTCAGTATAAAATGCCTAGGGAAGTTTGATAATCGGTTAGGTTTGGATTACATTTTATTGACCAATCCAGCTACACTTTTAATTGACTGTAAAATTTTAATTTTTCATGGGTAACAAATTAGCAGGCAAATGGCCAAGGTGGCCCAGAATTTATACGCCTTCTACTGACAACTGAATTTAAAGCTTGGAAAAATCAATCCAAATTGGAGGAAAGAGGAACCGTGGTGCTGGGAATTAAATTACACTCATTTCCCCAGATGCATGCCTTACAAGCTGTCTTTCTCATACAGGTTTGCAGAATGTTTTGCTGTTTGTTTTTGACATTACATTAAAACAAGATGACATTAAGAGTTTGGCATACATTTTCCTGGTCTTTGAATGCTAGTCAGATTGGAAAATTGTTGTCTTGTGAAGTCATTATTTTTTCTGTTGTTATTATTATGTACCTTCAAGTCATTTCCAACTTACGGTGACCCTAAAGTGAACCCATCATGAAGTTTTCTTGGTGAGATGTGTTCAGAGAGAGCTTGTCTTTGTCTTCATTTGAGGCTGGGAGAATGTGACATGCTTAAGGCCCCCCAGGGACACAAATCTTGGTCTCTAGAGTCATAGTCCAATATGTATATCACTACAATAACTCTCTAATTTCATTTTTACTTAGGATTTAACACAGAATCCTGGGGAGCAGCTTATGTTGTGTTGCTTTGTTTCAGGGATATAAAGGTGTGGGACCCTTGAACATAGAGCTGAGGAAAACTCTTGATATACTGCAATGCCCATATACTGTATACTCCCCATTGATTATAGTAGCTAGTGATGATGTTACTGCAGTCTAACAGTATCTGGAAAGCTTCATACTTTCTAGCCCAGTTTTAATGCATTCTGGGGGTTCAGAGTGGAACTGTGGATGAATCCAGGTCAAGCTTTTCTTCCTGTTCTTTCTGACTTTATACAAATTGAGAATCCCTTATCTGGAATTCAGGGTTCCTCGGTGGCACAACAGGTTAAAACGCTGAGCTGCTGAATTTGCTGACCTAAAGGTCGGTTGTTCAAATCCAGGGAGTGGGGTGAGCTCCCGCTATTAGCCCCAGCTTCTGCCAACCTAGCAATTCGAAAACATGCAAATGTGAGTAGATCAATAGGTACCACTCCAATGGGAAGGTAACAGCGCTCCATGCAGTCATGCCAGCCATGTGACCTTGGAGGTGTTTATGGACAACGCCAGCTTTTTGGCTTAGAAATGGAGATGAGCTCCAACCCCCAGAGTTGGACACAACTAGACTTAATGTCAGGGGAAAACCTCTATCTTTGCCTTTTTATCTGGAATTCTGAAATCTGAAATACTCCAAAATCCAGAATTGTCCACATCGCTGGCTGGGATATGAACACTTTGGCTTTCTCATGGTTCAGTGGACACAAATTTTGTTTAATGCACAAATTATAGAAATTCCAATAACAAGACTTTCATGCACAAATTCTAAACATTCTGCATAAAATAACCTCCAGGCTATTTAAATGAGATGCATGCAAAACATAAATGAATTTTGTATTTTTGACTTGGATCCTATCTACAAGATCTCTCATTATGTATGCGCAAATATTTTGAAATCTTTGCCTCCATAGCGTGGGGGCTGAGGACCCTTCAGAGTCAACCCTTCACTAGCCAGCACTCATCTTTGCCAAGGTGGGTGGGTGGGTGGTGGCAGGAACAACAGGCATTTTTGTGACACAGATGCATGGGAGCAGTGGTAGGGTAAAGAGGAGGAGCAGCACCACCAAGAGTACTCCATAAAGAGCTAAAAACATGGATGTTCCATTGTGCTTTTGATTAGACGATTCTCCAGAAAACTTTGGCTCGGTTATGATCCAAACTCTAGTCCTTGCATCCTATTATTGTTTCCTATCCAGAGTTATAGTGCTCTACTTATATTGCCCCATATCCCTAATTTTTCCCTTCTGACATTTGCACTTTATCCATGGGCTCTGCCGTCATAACTGATTCTCACTACCCTAACTGCCGAGCCCAGAAACTGGTTACTATTTTAGTTGTTGCTATTTTATATTGTGTTATATTGTTGTTTGTTTTATATTGTTTTATGATGCTGTTATTTGAATACTAATATGTTCATTTTAACTATGTTGTCGAGTTTCCCCATGTGAGCCGCCTCAAGTCCCTTCGGAGAGATGGATGCGGGATACAAAAATACATTTATAATAATAATAATAATAATCATCATCATCATCATCATAATCATTATTATTACCTTTTGCATCATACAGTGGAAGCACACAATCCCTCCCACCCAGTTTTATTGTAGAAGTAAGATTACTAATTGTAGGAACTGTGTAGTTAAAATATTCTGTATAAAGAGGATTCACCACTTAAAAATAGTGCAGCAACATTTTAATGACATTGATTCATAATTCAAATTCCATTTCATAGTATATTTGTTATTCCTCATGATATAAATTTTATTATTCACAGGTGTATACAGCCTTCCTTCCAGAGAGTTCAAGGTGGCATACTTCATTCTCTTATTCCCAAATGTATATTCCCTTTCCTTTTTCTCCATATCCCCCGTTTCTCCTTTTGTCCCTTCGCTTCCCTCCTGTATAGCAGTGAATGTTAGAATAGCTTGCTGAAGTATCTGCCCCATGTGCTGCTGCTGTGGGAGATTTGCCCACTTCCAGAAGTTTGAGCCGTTTGGTCAGAAACTGGGAGCCTGAATCCAAAACTAGATACTTTAGTGTGGTCTAGAACAGTGGTTCTCAACCTGGGGTCCCCAGATGTTTTTGGCTTTCAACTCCCAGAAATCCTAATAGCTGGTAAACTGGCTGGGATATCTGGGAATTGTAGGCCAAAAACATCTGGGGACCTCCAAGCTGAGAACCACTGCTCCATGGGGATCTGCTCCCTAAAATGGGGGAAACTGTCAATAGGTGACCTATGTGGCCCCATGATCTGGTCACTGGACATGGGGAGAGCTGCTGATGGCCAACTTCATAGTCTTGACTTGTTCCGCCTTCTAGTTCTTTATCTTTAAACCAGATAGCTAGGATTGCATTTCCGACAGATCAATGGAGGTCACCTTTCTTAGAGCAGAGGACTATACATACATTACCCATGCACTGAGTTTGGAGATACAATGATAATTTTGCAGAAGGAAGTTGTAGGTAGGGGCAAAGGGAAAATGGATATAATCATTGATGAGAGCAGGAAATCACTGGATTTATCTCTGTCCTTTATGATTACTTAGGCCCAGAAGAGCATTCCTGAACAGATGAGGCCTGAATATCTATCACATTATTAATTCATGTTTAAGTTGACATCAGCTGCTGCATCTTTCCCTGTATCTTTCCCAGCAAGCTTTCTGCATCTGATTGTTCTTTTGTGTGCATGTTTTTATTTATGTATTTATTGGGATTATTTTAGTTGTAATCAGCCCAACTTTCTGACATTGTTGAACTTGTGTTAGCAAATCTGAAAAAAAAGGTTTCTATTATATTAAACTTCTGTGTTGTATACATTTTTTTTGTAGATTACGCTCTAAAATGTTCAGTCTTCTTTTCTTTTCTTGCAAGGAGAGGTTATCTTTTGCGGGAAGGGGGATGCTGACAATAAACCACACTTGTCTTCCAATTAAAGAAACCTCAGATAATTAATTACATTTGAATTAAACACTTAACTACTTGATTAAATTTACTTATGTTTGCGGAGTAATGATATACATTCTAGAGGGGAAAATGTTCCATTAAAAATAATTAACTTTTTAATTGGAGCACTTTCAAAATCAATCAGTTAAAAACCTTTACTCAGTGTAATTGATTAAACATGGCATTGCTGGTGTGGTAGGCATAATATTGTTAGGCACACCAAGATTCAGGAATGTCTATTCATTTCCTTTTTCTTAATAGAGAAATGAGGAATGTGGCTATCAGGAGTTGTAGCCTCCATGGGGACGTGTACATCATCACCACCCCCAGGGTTGCATGCCCTTTCAATCTAACTTGGTGTAAGAGATTAGAGAGAATAATTTTTAAGTTAGGTTTAGATGAGCAGCTTTGGTTGGACTGCATAAGCATTTGCAGGATGAAATTCTGTATGTGGCTATAGAAGGTCTGGACAAACTTCAACCCTCCAGGTGTTTTGGACTTCAACTCCCAGAAATCCCAACAAGTTTACTGGCTGTTAGAAATTGTGGAAATTGAAGTCCAAAACACCTGGAGGGCTGAAGTTGCCCATGCCTGGGATATAGAATGCTAGCCTCAGTAGGGAATAGGTAAGTGGTTGCAGGATTTGCCTCTGTAGAAGTCAAGTAAGTGGTTTCAGAGTAAGCACCTTAGTAGGAAATAGCTGCAGGAGTAACTGAGAGCATGAGAAGAGTTGCTTAGCCTTAGCTAAGTTTCTCTTTGCTTTTACAACTTTAAGGCTTTCCTTTTAATTGAGGGATTCACCCCCTCCCTGGCTCCATAGTCTCTCTCTGGCTGAAGATCCTCTGGAGAAGGTTTCCCAATTCTTTCTAGTAAGCAAGGCATCATGGGGTCTTGGAGAATAGTCTGCTGATTCTTCCTGACTCAAGACAAGGGAGGAGCTCAACCCCCTTCTGACTTTAGCTTTCCATTTACTGTTCAGAGCATGTCTCTGGTCTTTCATTGGCTTCGTCTCTCCATCCACCTGGTGCAATTCCTACAGAATCTTTAAAAGCCTTGAGCAGTTGGCTTTTGTCTGTTATTGAGTTCAGGAAGTAGATAAAACAGTGCCTCTGGTGAAACTTCACCTCTCACAGTGGCCCTCCAAAGGTTAACTTGCAATATCCATCAGCCCTAGTCAACATAGACAATAATGAATTTGGATGGGAAATACGTTCCAATAGTATTTGTATTTGTTCTTTGCCTTATCTTAAATAATGTAACTAGTCTTTTTTTGGACTTTTCAAAATAAATATATTTTGAAGGCCTAGATTTCTTGAGATCACTCCACAGTCCATGACTTTTTACAGCAGTGGTTCCCAACCTTTGGGCTTCCAGGTGTTTAACAGGTTTCAATTTGATCCATTGTCACTTAGGAGCAAGCAGTCGATATAACTGAACCTATGACTCATCAAACTGGGGTAAAATTAGTGGCATGTGCTGGTTTGCCTTCCTTTTTGCCACGGAGCCCACTGGTTCCCATTTCATGATGGACAGCTACTTCCGGTGGGGCTCTATGGTATAAGGGAAGGCAAACTGACTCATGCTCCAGTGGCGGCAACATAGGAGGCTTCCCATGTTCAATTGAGATCAAAGGAGGGAATCTGAGCAGCCAACGCTTCCCTCATGAGATGTGTAGTGATTCTGTGGCAATTATGGCGGCCCATCTGATGAGGTCGTTGTTTAAACATGCATAAGATTTAGCTGTAGTACTAGTTTCCTCCCTGTATTCACCGTTGAGCTTATGTCTGTGAGTTTTGTAACAATAAAAATCAAACTTTAAAATCTTACAAAAGCCAAACTAGCTCATAGCCAACCCCCCTGCCCCCTTTTGAACAGAGACTGAGCAAAGATGTAGCGTAACTGTCAGCCCTTAGGGCTAAATTGGCATGTATTTTACACAGCGACCTATGTTAAACCAATTGATGACCAGCATTAAATATAATTTCTGATCAGACAGTTTATTGGATTAATTCCCCTATCCCCCTTGCCTCATTAATCCCAAGGTCGAGGTGGCTTGACTTAATTCCACCCACAATGTCATTGTGCCGTAAAAGTGATAGGATGACTCAAGAAGCTAGGCACAGTGCCTTCGGGTGTCTGCTTGAAAGAAATGTTAGGTTTGCTTGGCTTGTGAGTGGTTAAAAATGCTGAACATAAAAACAGTAAAACGTGGCCCATTTTCCTCCAGATGCCATTGAAAAGAGGTTTAGCATAAAGACCGCTTAAGAGAGACAGAGAGAAAGCTCTATTGATTTTGTTTGACCTCCAAACAAGCTGCAGCTGGTATGATATTCTCCCTGTTGGGGATGATTCAGGAAACATTGATGCTTTTGCTTCTTCATCCTGCAGGAAAATTCCCTTGCTGGAACACCATGTGAAATGCTTCTTTCCTCTCTCTGATTTTTCTGATCATTTGAACTCACTGTAGAGGGGATATGTGAGATGTAAATGGATAACAATCATTGAACACTGTCACCAATCTTGTGACTGTGAGGTTGTCTGCTACGATGTTGTAACCACTTTGGCTCCTTTGCAAATCCTGGCTCAGCCTCCTATAAACAAACAAACAAACACCAAGGCCCGTCCTGAGAATTCCACCTAGCGTTTGGGAATAAGAGACAGTGGTTTGCTTTAAAAAAAAGAAGTAGTCAGGTACATTCAAGCCTACTACAGTCTTCATTTTTATCTTTTGGAAGATAGTTGCTGAGACTGGCCATATGGCAGATACATCTTTTCCCCTCCTCCCCATGATTCGCCCTTTCCTGTATACAATAACCCTCAGTGGAGCAATTTCCAGTCTTATTAAACTCCCCCTGAGACCCAGACTCTAAATGGGAAAGGTTTCATAATTTGCACTTAGTATCCTGCAATTAATCCAGGCATCCTTTTTTAAAAAACTCTTGTGTAGCATATTAGATCTCTGCTAAAGATGCATTATTTAGTAAGAGATGGATCCTTTCAATAAAAACATCCCAGAAGAATGGCCGTATTTACTCGGAGCAGTTTAGGCTGAGCTTAATGACAGAACCCCCCCACCCCCAAACAAACTAAAAAATGGAAATTTATTTATTTTATGTATTTTGCACTTTTGACTAACAAACTTGTGGAATGATGTGCAATAAAAATAGAATTAAATCTGTCTTGAAAACTAACAAAAAGCACAAGGAACTAAACTGCCCACGTCCCATAAAATAAAAATGGAGAGTAACAGGAATTCTTCTCCTCTGATGCTAGTTGGTTATTGCAATTATAAGTGATTCCTCAGAAACTCTGGCCATTAAGCATTTGCAGGACAAAAATCAGTAGTTTGAATTTTACCCATTAGAAAAGTGGTAGTTACTGAAATTGATCCAAGTCCAGTATAATATGCTTTGTAGTTTCCACCCACTTTTCATGGGCATTTCTGTACTTAAACTGCAATAGTAACCTACTCAAAGAAAGTCAGTGTAGTGTAGTGGTTTTGAGTGGTGGACCACAACTTTACAGATCAGGGTCCAAATTCTGTTTGGCCATGGAGCCCCACTGGGTGACCTTGGGACAGTCACACTCCCTCAGCCCTAAAGGGAGGCAAAACTCTGTACAAATTTTGCCAAGAAAAGCCTATGAGAAGTTCATCTTAGGACCTCCATGTTGGAAATCCTTTTAAGACACTCATCCACAACAAACATATTGAATAACTAGTTAAGGCATAAATCATGCAGTCCAGATATTTCTAGTCTCAAGAGCCCCTCAAACTGAAAGACTGGAACACTGGATATATTTCTCTTATTTTATCTGGCCACTGCAAAGCTAAGTTGTGCATCAGAGCAACATATGACAATTAGCTTCAGTCTGTAATTTCTCATGGATAATTCCCTGAAAGTTTTGCTACCCAATTTCTGTACCTCTGAAAAAATTAACAGAATCACAGACCTGTGTAGATTCATAAGAAATCTGAAGCCGTTTTGTTTCCATCTGGACTCTGCTTTGAGAAAATACCTTAGAGTCATAGCCAGTCAAGACTTCTGACTGATGGTTATAGCTAAAAGGAGGACATTGACATCCCGATAAGAATACTAGTCTCCAATAAATGTATCCTTTGACTTCCAAATTTTGAAATTGAAAATGTTTACACCTATAGTTTTTGTATTTGCTGTGTTTGCATCTCTTTTGTAACTGTTCCTGTCCATTTGTGGGTAGCTAAACTGTATTTCTAAAGGTTCAACTGACATTTATATTCTTGCAATGCCAGAAAATTTGGGGACTGAAGGAAAATGCTGTTTGGGTGGGAGAATTCTTATTTGGGGCATTGCTCTCATTGTCCATCTCCTCATAAGTACACCATTGCTGACAGATGAACCTATTAGAATTCAGCCTTATACCTAGCAAACAACCTTGCAGTAAGAAAAGATGGCAAAGAAAAGATGATGTTCTGGTCACACCATTCTTACTTTACCACAGACTGTGGGAGAGTCCTCCATAAAACCAGGGGTAGCAGGGTCTCTGGAAAGTTGTGTACCCAATGCCTGCAGCATCTGCCACTTGAGGCAGTCGTCTCTGCATAATATTAAGACCAGCTCTTGCAGAGATGAAAGGGGAATGAAGGAGGTGTACAGCATCTCAGAAAAATTAGGGGAATTGAATATTCTGGCTCAACAAAGAGGGAATATTCCAAAAAACATTAAACAGCTGATTGAAGATAATCACAATCAAATTACCATACTTTTAAATTCCCAATAGGTTTGGCTTCTGCTAAGGTGCCAGCCTTTACAACAGTAGCCATGTTGCATCAGGTGCATGAAGCCAAGTGGTTCAGCTCTGTTGGAGTTTTGGCAGAGAGCAAGTGGAATGTATCTATTTGGCTTTGCCAGAATTCTTTCCACAGTTCATTCTGGATGTGGGTGAAAGGAGGCAAAGAGTCGGGTGGGGGAGGAATTGAGCATGGTCTATTTGGAATATGCAAAGCGAGACTGCTTAGTAAACCTTCTTATATGCTTCAAGTTTCAACCGGCTGCCTGGGCTGGTGGCTTGCTGTGTGCAAGCAAAAGATCTTGCTCTGTAATGGCCCCAGGGAATAGCTTGGAAAGGCTAGTGTTGGGGACAGGATCCTGGAGAGCAGGGTTTCTCAAAATGTGCTCACCTAGATGTTTTGGACTTCAGCTCCCACAATTCCTAACAGCTGGTAAGCTGTCTCGGATTTCTGGGAGTTGAAGTCCAAAACTCCTGGAGGAGAAGTTTGAGAAACACTGCTGTGGAGCAATGCTTCTGATATGAGGAGTACTGCTATTTCTCTCTCTTTTTTATGTACCAGGCACAGGTATCATATTTATTCCGTTGGATACATCTGTTCTTTTTCTTGTACATTGGTTGTGGGTTGTTAATATACTTCGATATGCATTGGTCATAACAAAAGCTATTTTCAGTTTCGTTAGGCTTTGTTTGAATAATGTATCAAGTATAACTAATACTCAGCTTTTCCGTGAGTATGAATTGCTCCTGTTTCTCTCCTACCTCTGTTCACCTCTCCAAGTTCCAGATCCACAAGAATCTTTCCTACTGGATAGATGAGCATAGTGCAACCTTAGTTTTGAGATATTTCTCACTTTTAGCTGGGTTGGGGGGGGAAAGAATGAACTCCTTTGAGCAAATATACAAACATGGATATTCCCATTTGTAAAATGAATCATCATAATTTCAAGTTTTATTGGAGGGCACAGAGTAATAAAACCTGCTCAGCATACAGAGAAAATAACATCTTTTTATATTAGGCACAGCTTGTAATTTGAATTCAACCAATGCTTTTAAACCCTCAACAAATTCCCCCTGATTAACTTCTGCTTGGAGTGCTCACAAGCGCAACAGTGTGCGACCTTGGAGAGGCTCACTTTTGGACTGTGTCAAACCTTGGCGCACCGAGAGATTGATGTGGGAAGAGAAGACAGTGTTGCAGAAATGGCTCTTTCTTGGCCACTGGAGAAGAGCAACTAGTTACTGAATTGATGGATTGGCAATGTTATTCTGAGTAAACACATCATTTTGAACCTCTGGCCAGAATTAGGACGTTTTCAAGATAGAAAGCCATGATGTTCCCATAACTTATGTCCCCTGTTTTCATAATTTATTGTTTCTTATACATCACACTTCTTTTTTGGATGTTGCCTTGGAAATGAAAATAAAAAGGAAATTATCAAGGAGATACTGGCAATTTTGAGAGCTATTTGGACTTTTCTGTCTAGTTCTTTTGGCCCAGAGAAACTAAATGTATTTTGGTTGCTTGGTTGGATGTTCAAAATAGGGCCATGTTGTTCCAGAAAGCCCTTGTCCTTAAAGTTAATTACTGCACACAATCTCAAGTCTCCAGGCTTTGTATTTTACTGTGGCTTGTCAAAATGAGACTCCAGCACTAATAAAAGAAATGCAACAAGACATATTAAAATATAGTTTAACACACAGGAAAAGTTTGAAGGTATCTGGCAAGGATGAAATGGTGAATTTTGGCATGACAGTACCCATAGCCATGACAATGAGGAGACTTCAAAAATTCAAGCAACTATGCTGATCCATGACAGCAAAATATATGTATGTATTTATTTACTTATTTAGTTGCCTACCTATTTATTTAATACCCCACCTTTGTCTTGAGAAGGGATCCAAAGTGGCTTACAAAAAGTTAAAACAAAGTACAGTTATTTTTTACGTTACTTTTTTGTTAAAAAATAAACAAGGAACTCTTTTAGAAAAGCACATAATTAAAACAGTTGTTGTTATTGTTGTGTGCCTTCAAGTCCTTCTGGACTTATGGAGACCTCCAGACAAAAATGTCCTGTGGTTTTCTTGGCCAGATTTAAAACATAATTAACAGATATAAAGATAAAAGCACAGCACACTATGTTCAAAACACACTACTGACACATAATGTAAAGGCCAAATCTGTTCAAACAGTTTTCATTTCAAATCACTTTTTTTTAGGTCCTGCTAGCAGTTTTCAGTTTTAGTGTTAAACAGGATCTTGACCTTGGTGGTCCAACACAATGAAATATATATTTTTATCAATCCTTACTATATGAAGATGGAAGTTACTATGGCTGGTATGACTTCTTCCTCAAGCTGCACCTGCCAAGAGTTCATCTTCTATAAATATAGGACTCGTACCAAAGACTGGAAGGCAACACAGAGTAAAACATAAATTAGAAGTAGGTTCGGTATTGCATTTAGAGATTAAATGTCAGATCAAGTTTTAAAAAACTTTGGCAAGTACTAAAAGATTACTTAGTGCCCTAATGTTCGGCTAATTTCTTTTTTTTTCTTCAAAAAAACTCTGCCTTTACAATGTTATAATTTAAGATGAAGTCTGTGGGACACTTGCATTTTCTCCTGTCAATATTTTCTTTTTCTTCAGTAACATCCATATCTTGTGTACCAGAGCAAGTGAAGGAGAAATCAGATGCCAGAGTTCAGAGTTTATATGAATGCAATTCCAATATACAAGCAATATAGGTTCTCTGACTTGTTCGTAGCCGGCAGGTTTTATTAGTCCCTACAGATTTTACATAATTTTGGCATAGCTCCCTCTTCATTATGTCATGATTATGGAGTGGCTGCAAGGTCATTCTATCATGTATCGCAGGATTCAACATTTGGGTTGTAAATGTGAGCTATGCTCAGAGATCTTTTGGACATTCTAAGGAGTTCCTGCACACTATGCGGATAGTGACCATTTAACAATAATAAGTAAAGTTTAGCATGGGATATTGTTCCCCTTGTTTGCATGTCAAATAAACGGCAGATTTGAGTACTGTTTTTGTGTGTATTCAAGTCATTTTCAATCGATGGTGACCCTAAAATGAACCTATGGAAGGTTTTTCGTGGCAAGACTATGACCTCAACACAAAATAATTTTTTACATCCTAGGATGCTGTTGCCCCAGTTGAGTGATAAAGTTCCACACCGCCTATCGCATGACGTAGATTCACTTCTGACAGGGCTTCATTGCTCAACTGGGATGGCAGTATGGTAGAACGCTATGCCAGCAACATGGGAGCCTCCCCGTGTTCTATTTGGAACAATGGGGCTACAATGGGTTCCCCATGTGTGATAGGGAAGCGTTGCTGCCGGGTGGGTGGGGTGCAGGGGCCTGGGATTGCCCTACCGCCCTGCCAATTCGCCACAGAGGCTGATGAATTGGCATGGTGACCTCATGTAATGCTGTCCTTGCTCAGAAGAGGTTTGCTGTTGCCTTCCTCTGAGGCTGAGAGTGACTTGCCCAAGGTCACCCAGTGGGTTTCATGGCTGAGTAGCAATTCAAACCCTTGTCTTCAGAGTTGTAGCCAAATGACTACCTCACACTGTTTTGAAATCTGTGTATGGCTCAAGTAAAAATCCTTATCGTATTTCACAAATTGCAATGAATGTGATGTGTTACCTTTGGATCTAAAAATTACTATGTGTGTTAGTGATGTCCAAGCATGGTTATAAAGGGTAAGATTTCCTCATGGATGGATTTTGTAGTTCATGTCCTTTCCAATCTCAGGATGTAAATTCTTTTTTTGGCATTCATATTTGTAGCTTTATTATAAACTACAGGAAACAAGCACAGCATTCCAGACACTAAGCCATCTCCTCTTTGGCAATACGGTCTTTCTTGAGTGGTCCCATGAAAACCTTCTTCTCCTCTGCAGTCTTGAAGCTACATGACCAAATTTGGAAGGTGTGTCAATGAACTTCCGGGCAATCTTCTCCAGGGCCTGATACTTGGTCTGTACAAGCAAAAGCTTGCTCAGAGTGAGAACTCTCTTCTTGGTCCCAACAACACAGCCTTTCAACATGATGAAATCATTGGTCACTTCACCATAATGGACAAATCCACCCAGAGGGTTAATGCTCTTGTCAGATTGGTCATACTCTGTTTTTGCTCTGTGCTTCAATGCTCTGTTGAAGCATTGTTATTAATTAATTTGCCATCCTTGATTTGATATCCTTGGCCAATTTTGTAAATCATCTCGTTAATTTTGGTCCTGTGATGGTACAGCTCCATAAGACTCACAGGAGTCTGTGCAAAGTGGCTTCCATTGGGGCCTGGCACCCTGCCCATGTGGCCTTCTCTGAAGCTTGAGCTGGTCAGAAGGATGTAAATCTTTATGTTCTTAACTCTTTAAAAAGGGCTCTTCAAATGTAGTAAAAAAGGGAGCTTTTTTTAAACAATATAATTATTGGGTTTTGTTCATTGTTGCTCCCTGTGTTCTCGTGACATTCTTTTTAGGGGCTGTTTGTAGCAATTTCATGGATCTGAGCTATCATTTATCCAAAGCTATGATCTGCTGAAGTGGTCTAATGGGCTGAAGGTCAAATTTTATCCTCTCTTTTTAATTTGTTTATTAGAGACATAGGATTATATTGCAAAAGTGTTGTTTCATGGATGAACTATTTACTATAATTTAACACAAATTAAAAATGGGGAGAAGGGATGCTCCACTATGTTTCATAATTCAAGAGAAACCAATTTAGTATTCAGAGTAAATATGGCATCAGTTACCAAAAATTTCCACACAGTAGTCTGAGTTAACAGAAATATTGTTTTCTTTTTTAAAAACACCAAAACTACTACAACAAATACTTAAGTCTCCCATGCATTTACTCCATTTGTAGTGGGGTCAATTTATGACATGGCTCTCGGGTTGTTGAGGCCAAGTCTTTGCTTAGCCATAATCGCTTAGAGTATTCTTTAGTATAGGAATGGGAAGAAGATGGCTTAGCAGACTCACATTAGCTCTATCTCAGAGCAAAAAAAATATATTGTTGAAGCTTCATCTTCTCGAGTCTCACAAAAACTGTTGGTGTACCATGAGCATTCATGGCTGTGGGATTTTAGGAGTTTAACTCCCAAAGGGAACCTTTCTAGGCTCTCCCATAGGGAGGAATGATGGGAGTTTCAGCCCAATACCACATAAGAGGCGACACATTGCTTATTACTGCTCTTAGCAGAAGATGAGTTTCTATCACTGATCTATAAAATGTGAATGATACTGACACAATGTCCTATCTATCTATATCTGTTGTTTTTGGGAGCCCTTAAGTAATTTCTGACTTATGTTAGCCCTAAGAGAAATCTATCACAGCGTTTTCTTGGCAGAATTGTGTTCAGAGGGTGTTTGCCCTTGCCTTTGTCTGTGGCTGGGAGAGTGATTTGTACAGTGTCACTCAGTGGGTTTCCATGGCCAAGCATACACTTGAACCTTGATCCTTCAGGACCCTAGCTCATTACAGAAACTCTCTCTCACATGAAGATTGGTAGGTGATGGGCCATTTTATAGTTTTATAAGAACTTAAAAAGGGAATTAAACATGAGATTAGTGGATGCAAGTAATAAACCGGAGTAGCATCTTTACAGTAATGGTTGTGGGCATTTAATTCTAAAGCAGGGGTCATCAAACCTTTAAAGCAGAGAGCAGGTCCACGGTCCCTCAGAGTATTGGTGGGCCGGACTATGGTTTTGTTTTTTTTTTAAAAAGAACAATACAATATTTAAAAATAAGAACAATTTTAACCAACATAAACCTACCAGGATGTCAATGGGAAGTGTGGGCCTGCTTCTTGCTGATGAGATAGTCAAGTTAATTAGGATTATTGTTGTTTTTGTGTGCCTTCAAGTCATTTCAGACTTAGTCTAAAACTGAGGGCAAGGGTCAGATAAATGACCTTGGAGGGCCACATCCGGCCCCCAGGTCTTAGTTTGGGACCCCTGTTCTAAAGTATCTGTTGCAAATAACATTAGAAAATGCAGCAGCTCGTATTTTCAACTTAAGCAAGTAAAGATTTAAAAGCTTTTTTGAATATTGTAGGTGATATAAAAAGTGGTGATAGGCAATAACAAGTGATTCATTATTTCTAGGTTTATCTCAACCTCATTCACTGGAGAGCTTGTGCTGATCCTTGAAGTGACTCATTGTTTACTTCTTTTTCTGAAATATTTTAAAAATGCTCTTCATCAAAAAGATTCCACAGTGGTGATGCAAACTGAATAAACTATTCCCACAAACATTTAAGAACAATTTTAAAATTGGAAGTGATCACAGTAGAACATAGTGACTGATTAAGCAAATAAAAGCAGCAGCAGCAGCAGCAGCAACACAGGCAAACAAAGATGTAGCTACAGTGTTCCCTCACTTATGGCTGGGGTTAGGTTCCTGGACCAACCGCAATAAGTGAAAATCCGCAAAGTAGGGACAATATATTAATTTTAATATTTATACATTATTTTAGTAGTTATACACTGTTTTAAGTCTTTATCAATCAATCAATCGTGTGTTGATAAATCACCTCCTTCTCCTCCCGTTGTTGCTTGGGCTCCTTTTCTCCCTTTGGCTTCTCCTTCCTCCCTTCCTTAGACTGTAAATTGTATTTTTTTATGATTTATAATAGTCTTTTAGAGTTTATTGAAAAACCGCGAAAGAGCGAATCCGCAAAAAAGTGAACCGCGAAGTAGTGAGGGAACACTGTACATGCAGTGGGGACAAAATGTGGGTGTTCATCCCCCCAATAAAAATTCTCCTCCCAACATTTTCCTTTACTCCCCAATTTTGAAATTATAAGTTTTTTTTATTAAAAGAAGCTATTGTAACATTCACATTTTATGCAGAAAATTAAGAAAATAAATTATTTTATTAAAACAAAAATTATGAATAACATTGAACTCGGTGCACTGCTATCAGTTTATTAATGTTCAGCTCTATTATTATCAGCAGCATGAATTACTTAAAAATACCTATTGCACTTGCACTATTATTAACTGCTTGTCATACAATTCAGAAACAATCTAAATTATATTTTGTACATGCTACCTATTTATAGTATCGTATTGAAAACAAATAATTACACACACATACACATTTCTGGTGATGGAGGCTGGACTTCTCAACAATGCGTGACACGCTTGCCTGCCAACACTTGCTTGTTAAGACCTGTCTGCAAACCTGACCACTGATTGGTTATAACTTGCATTTCGTGGGTTTATTAGGGGGAAAAAGGTAATCACTACGACTATAATATAAGAGATGAAAAAAAATAATGATTTCCTTTTTTCCCTTTATGGTTCCAACCCCATTTTCATTCAGTGCCCCTCCAATTGCACCCCAGCATACTACCCCCCCCCCCCCCCCCGAAGTTTGGGAAGCATTGATTTAGATATATACTAGCTATGCTTGGCCACGCGTTGCTGTGGCGAAGTATGGTGGTATGGGAAATAAAGTATTGAGGAATTGGTGGTAGTTAAGGTAAAGGGTAAAGGTTTTCCCCTGACATTAAGTCCAGTCGTGTCTGACTCTGGGGGTTGGTGCTCATCTCCATTTCTAAGCCAAAGAGCCAGTGTTGTCCGTAGATTCCTCCAAGGTCATGTGGGATGACTGCATGGAGCGTTGTTACCTTCCCGCCGGAGCAGTACCTATTCATCTACTCTCATTTGCATGTTTTTGAAGTTTAGGGTTGGCAGAAGCTGGGGCTAGGAGTGGGGGCTCTCTCCGCTCCCCCAATTCAAACCTGCGACTTTTCGGTTGAGAAGTTCAGCAGCTCAGCGCTTTAACACACTGCGCCATGAGGGGCTATTATTTCCTAAAGGTTGTGAATATACAATATTTTTGGGTTTTTTTGTCTGTTGGAGGCAAGTATGAATGATGCAATTAGAGAAAATGATTAGCATGTAATGGCCTTGCAGCTTTAAAGCCTGGCTGTTTCTTCCCTGAGTGAATTTTTTGTTGGGAGGTGTTAGCTGGCCCTGATTGTTTCCTGTGTGGAATTCCCTTGTTTTTAGGGTGTTGTTCTTTATTTAGTGTTCTGATTTTAGAGATTGTATTGTTCTGTTTTATTATACCACTGTAATTTTTATATATTCTGATTTTAGTGTTTTTGAATACTTGGTGCCAGATTGTATTCAACACAATAATATTAATAATAATCATCATCATCATAATAGTAATAATAATGACTTTCGTAATACTCACTGATTCACTCCCTTCTCAGCTTCCTTTCTGGAAGAATCCATTCTTGGGAGGTGTTAACTGGCCCTGATTGTTTCCTTTGTGGAATTTCCAATTTCCCTGCTTTCAGATTGTTGCTCTTTATTTACTGTCCTGGTTTTAGAGATTATATTGTTCTGTATTATTCTACCACAGTAATTATTTTATATTACAGTAGAATCTGACTTATCCAACATTCTGCACACTGAAGTGGATTATATGGCAGTGTGGAGTTAAGATAACGCAGTTCAAAGCAGATAATATAAGATTATAAATGGGTAATATAGCTGTGTGGAAGATCCTTGAGTCTACACTGCCATATAATCCAGTTCAAATCTGATAATCTGTATTTTATAGGCAGTGTGGAAGAGGCCTAAGTGAGGCCTAACTCTGCCTGTACCCTGGGCTGATTGGGTTGCTAGGAGACCAAGTGGGCGGAGCTTAGCCTTCTAACTGGCAGCAATGGGATAAAAACAATTATTCCTCTCCCTGTAATTAGAATTTTCTTTTTATTTTCTTTTTGTTGTATCAACCTAGAAGCGTGGATGAGGGGTTGTGCTGTCAATGACTCTTATATATATATAGATTAGGAAGCTAAAGAAAATGGACAAGCAAAGACAGAAAAAGAATGAGAACACAATGAACATAAAGTTCTAGTTCGGAATTATTTTCAGTGTTTCTATTGCAAGTTCCATAAAATATTGCAAATTCCATAACCTATTTCATCATCTGTTGGAAAATAACTGCACCCAGTTTATGGGCACATATACTTTTGGCAAATGTGAATCTCCATGAATATCTGGATACCACCTTTTGAAAACCACTAATCAAGAAAAGCATGATCTCATTAGAAGTCAATTCTTTGAACAAGTGATATTCACAAACATTAATGAAATGGCACACAGGTAATTCAGCTGTTAAAGAACCATGTCTTTAAAATGCCAAGGATAAAAACATGGAACTACAAAATATATTTGGTTAGCAGAGGATGGTTGTTTCTTTGCAGTTGTAATTGCCCAAATGATATACACTTCCTTTAAACCTCTTAGTTAAAATATGCACTCAGAGATAAAAAAAAGCAAAGTCTCATTTGAAAAATAACATCTTTTGTTTACTCATAAAACATCTTGTATTAATTCACCATACAGGCACATTTCTTATTGAAGTTCAGTTACAAATAAGATGTAGTTCTTCTCTGTGTTAAGAACATAGGGTATCATTCTTTATCAATAGTCCATAGTCTTTAATATACTTGTACTCACTGAAGTCCATAATCATACTGTATCCATTGAAGTCCTAAAGCATACATGCATCCACCGCCACTGAGGTCTCAATACAAAATTGAGTCCTGAATCTGAACATGCTCAGTACAGTCCCACATCTATAGCTCCTCCCACACCAAAGAAGTACAAACTGGCAAATCAACACACACATAGAATACAGGTTAGCAAATATATACATTAACAAATAAATAGTGGAAGGCTTAGGAGGTTGCTGTTTCCAGCAGTTTCGCTTTCTACAATGTTAGAAATTTGAAGACTGAAGGAAAGATTCTTTGGAGGGCAGGATTCTTAGTTGAGGGAACATAGATTGTGCACTCATTCATAGAAAACACATTGGGTGTAATTGGGTGAGTTACACACTCTCAGAACCTGTGATATGTTCCGTTTAGGGTCACCATAAATTGGAAATGACTTGAAGGCACACAGCAACCACCACAACTCCCATCCTCCCCAATAGCAGTACTTCCAAAACAGAATTGTGAAAACAAAGAGAACAAAATTTCCTCTGGGAAAAAAGGAATCCTCTAAACAGGTACTATAAAGGGTTGAGTCTGTCTGGGGAGATTATTCCTTAGTCTGGGCAACACTGATAATGTCTAATGTGAACACATAATGTCTCTCACATTAAGGATATACTCAGGGAAGAATCTCCATGGAGGTTCTTTAGACATTGGTTGGCTGATTCTCTTCCTTCCTTCTCCAAGTCAGCATAGTGTGTCCATTGAGTATGTTCACTCCAGTTGTACACTTGTGTCTTAAAGCAGCAGAATCCTTCAGGTGCAGTGGAATGACCTAGAAGTACAAACCACTTGATAGAGGAGAAGTGTGCTATACATGAAAGTTGGTGAAGGAGGATAGTTATAACAAAGCTGTATGGAAGTCACTTCACACCCTTTATATAATATGGTGGGAATTGTAGTCTAGCACATCTGGAACAAGAGTCAGCATAGTATCATTGTTTGAACATAGGGCTACGGACAATCACTATCACAAGTGTCTGCAATCACGCTATTATGGCCACTTTTCCTTTCCTCTTCTGGTCCTATCTTTTTCTGTCTTTCATTTTATCTTCCTTCCTACTCCCTACTCCCCAACCCATCCATTATTCCATACATTTTTTTTTTCAAATGCAGGTCTCTATCTCTATCTTTCTCCTATTTGAATATCCCTCTCTCTGTTGGTGATCGCAAGAGAGGAGAGCTGTAGAGTGATGGATCCAAGGGGAGGGGCGTTGGATTAAAGAGGAGGTGTTTCTTGCGGGGGGGGGGGGGATGAAATTGGAGCAAACTTTGCTAAACATCCCTCCGCCTTACTTTATGTATGGCTCACTCTTCCATCTGTGAAGCCAATCTGAGACTCCATAGGAATAATGAAAGGGGCAGGAGGGGAATGATGCCCATGCACACATGCATTGATACTGGGAGCCATTCACAGGTTTCCCCCTTTTATGAGAAAGTGTGTTCCTCCAACTATTTAAATACAAGACAGCAATAGGAGAGACACAGTGTCGTGCAATCAGTACTGCTTACAAACGCTGTTATCCTGTTGTAATTGGAATTTACCAGCCTTGTGTGATAAAGTTCAGTGACTCCAGGTACCAGCGTTTGAATCCACAGTCAGTCTGTGTGATCTTGGGCAAGTCATGCTCTCTCAGCCTCAGAGGAAGGAAAGTCCAATACCCTCTGAACAAATCTTGAAAAAAAGGTGACAGGTTCGTCTTAGGGTCATCCTAAATTGGGAATGCCTTGAAGGCCCACAACAACAACAGACATCTGGAAAGCACCTCGCTAAAGGAGGCTGGCTTATCCAAATAGTTAATATATCCCTAGGGACCATAACTGGATTGTAAGATCTAGATCTGGGTGGGAAGAGCGGTATTTACATGAACCCATTTAGCCAAATCTATCAGCTCTCCTCCTATCTCCTTTGATTTAGCTGAATGTGGTAAGAAGTAGTTATTTGATACAGAAAAAAAAATCTAAGCCTTACATTTCTCAGTTTCCAGTAACTCGCTCATAATATCTTTTCATTAGCTTTCTGGTTCCCATCCTCCCACTCAAGGGAAATCTTTGAAAGATAATTGGCATCACCACCCTCAAATGTTTCTCTGACTTAATGTTTTTTTAGGTGGACTATAGCTTTTCAGCTCGCATATATATACAGATACACATATATTCATTTTCAGCTAGACATGTGAAGAATTGACTTTTCTTTCCAGTGGGAGTTCTTGAGAAAGTTTAAGCTAAATGGACCAGTTCTGGGAAAGCTTGCCAGCAGAAGAGAATTTCTCTTAGAAGTGATTTCTAACAAAGGATATCAGTCTTCCCCCTAGTACTTCTAGTGAGGGCTTGATGTTTAAAGCAATTTAGTATATAACACCCTATTTATCTGAAAGAATTTAAAAAAACCAGAATACTAAAGGGACAGTATTTCTTTTGCAAATTCCTACAATATCAAGGCACACAACAACACAACAGTAAACACAACATTCCAGGACATCTACTAATATATGCAATAAGTTAATGAGCTATTTTCTTGGATCATAAAGGACAAATGTTAGCATTGTGGGAATATAATGTTATTTCATTGGTCTAGTGCAATAGGGCATATAACAGTTACACATGGCTAACTCCAGATTTTGGTGGGGTCAGGGGCTCTTAGGCCAGCATAGGGCTCTCTGCTCAAATACTATCCTCAGTAGGTATGAAACACTCATGAAAGTAAGAAGCAATGTGAGGTAATGTCAAGTTTACATGTATGCCTTTCCTGTGAAAGATGACCTGCTGGAGAAGTGGATCCTAATAGACAATAGTGAAAGATAATGGAAGTTACAGATGGAGAACACCTGGAAAGCCACAAGTTGTTCACTCCTGTCCTAAATCTACCTTTCCTGTCTTTAGAAGCCATTTATTTCATTCTCCTTTATCTATTGGCCAGAAGTTGAAAGACTTTGAGCAGGAATGGCATTAGCTAAATAGTTACCAACAATTCCATTCAGAATACTCTGGAACTACATAGGTTCAGGGCATTCTGGGAGAAGAAAGTAGTGGCTGCTAGAAACTTGAGGACAGGTCTTCTGTCACTGGGGAAAAAGTAAGCCCATGTCACCATTTCTGCAATGACTGACTGCAATAGAGATTCATCTTAGCCCATCATTTATTTAGTTGGTCTGGATGATGGCAAGGGAACCACTGCAAGAAATTTACCTACAGCAGGTAAAAGTGCCTGTGTCCCTTTGACTAAATAACGAAGGTCTGACTCCTCAAAAATGGATTGCTATACTTACTAATGATAAAACACAAAGAGGCAGGTGGAACAAATGCAACTTAACAAAATCTCCATGTCATTACTTGGCATAGGTAAGGCTTAAAATTGTTTTGCTGTTGTTATTATCTACTGCTTTTTTCTCTAAAAGAGACTCAAAGTGTGAACACATTTTTGGGTCTAACTTGAATGTTGAAACAACATCATTTCATCACTAAAGGATTGCTGGAGTTCTGCCATTTTGTTGTGGCTCTTGTTCTGTAGATTTTCCACATTTGACCTCTGCCCACTCCAAGTTCCCATTTTTCTTTTGCAACTGATACTCAGTACTTCATGAATCCTGAAAATGTAGTTCACATTTTTTGGCCTCCTTTAATTTTTTAAATGTGGTCTGATGCTCTGTTTTACTGTTGTACAAATATTCTTCATATCTGTATGCCACATATGTAAATCTGCAATTAATGATATGGGATAGTTCCGGATGTATCCTGTGATCTGTAGGGTCAAGGGTTGGAATGCTTATTGATACATTTTCATCATCATCATCAAGTTTATTTATACTCTGCCTTTCTCCCCATGGAGGACTCAAGGTGACTAACAATCTCACACTTAGTCAAGTCTAAAAAGTGCAATACAAAAGTGCAGTAAAACAGATTAAAATACAATAAATACATTCAAAATAGCCTTTAAAACTCACAGCCCCCTCCCCCCAATCTCACCTACACCTCCTATGAGCTTATAGACTGAACTCAGAGGCGTTCCTCCTCAAAATAGCCTTTCAAATCACCTTGCAAAATGTTCAGCCGTTCAGATATTGGGTAGGGGCTTCTGGGCTTATAGGAGCCACAGTCCAAGAAGATTAGGAAGGCCACATATTTCTTACCCTTCCTCTAAAACCTTCTTGTTCAATATTTTGCATTTTGCTTTGCACTGTGCCTGCCTTGTTCCTTAGATTAAGGAGGTCCACAAGCTGGGGGACAGTGTGGGAAACAGTGGGGCAGCAATATTGTTGTGCATGATGTTTCCTGGCTATCTCTGGTTTCTTCCCTTGCTGCAGGCACCCATATTCTCAGGGCTCCCTCTTAGCATGCTGCCGGCGCACTGCTGGGACGGAGCCCAAATGAGCCCCTCTAGAAGTAGCCCTGCGTCATATGATGGACTCTGTCCTGGCAGTGTGCCGGCAGCACGCTAGGACGGGAAAAACCCTCATCTGATGAGGTCGTTATATTGTTTCTGATGTTTTCCCACAAAGCCTACTTGGTTTCAGTTCAGCTTTAATTTGTCCTTGTTAGTATAAAGCTAAAGCTATTGCATTTTGTAGCTTAGGCAAGTCAGAGGAAAGGTAATTTTCATTTATTTCCAAAATTATTACATTATTTTATGAGCTCTTTAAAATTTATTTAAATTCTTTACTTGAAAAAAGGGGGTATCATATTTTAATTAGTAACAGTGTCAAAGGAGAACTAGATTAATTATTGGAAATCACGCCATCCAGATGGTTTTAATTTTCACAGCAGGGAACCAACATCTTTTTAAGGTGATATTTTTCAAATTAAAATCAGCCTGGGTATTACTCATACTTGTTTAAGTTTGAGGGTGAGGTGATGTATCTTATAGTTTTGAAACTAGCCAGCGTTCATGAGCGTGTTTTGGATTTGGGAGACAAATGTGAATTTTAAAAGAGAGAGATCCGTTTTGCTTAAATGATGTTAATTGACCATTTGGCTCAAGATGAGGTGGCTGATAGGAAATCTTTTTGGTCATTATGTTGCATTGTTGAATCTATAGGACAAAGTTCACCCAAAGTTGGTTTTAATCTGACAATCAACATTATACATAGAAGAAAGAGAAAGGATTGAATTCCCTTCAGCCCTTGATGACGTATCGACATACAGCAATCATAGTGAAGGAAATGGGAGAAGATAGTTTGCAGAAAGGCAGGCCAACATACTGAACTGCTTTATACCAGGGAAAACATTTGATCCACTTTGTCCAATTGTTGGTACTTAGGAAGGCATCTTTCTCCAGGCTCTTTGGCAAAGGTTTTCCTCTGATCCTTGAGGGTCTTTCTCACCCTCCCTGTAGGTACCTTCCTTAGGCCACAGGTATTTTTCTTGATGGCCTCCTGCCACCCCTTCTCCAAAAGATCTGTGTGCAGAGTTTATGAGCCTGGCGCATTTTGCTCCCAGTTTCAAGTAGGAGAATATTTATGGATCATGGATACGCTACTGCCCTTTATTGCCCCTTTTGATCCTTAGTCTGAAATTGACTTCAGGACAGGGCTCCTCACTTGAGAACTTCTGGCTCATGTTCCTGGAACTTTATACCATTCATCTTCGAAGAGCCAATGCCATTTGCTTTAGACATATTACCTTGAAGAAGGCATTTGTGAATAACTTCTGACACGGCCCATACTTGTTAAACTTCTATTTTGTGCCCAGGTTAGGTCAAGCCAGGATAACTGGTATTATTTTAACTGTTGAGCATATGATTGCATAATATTAATATGTTTACATTGAGATGTTCGGAGACCATTGATGTTTGCCCACACAGTGCAAGGTGTTCTTGAGTTATACACAGGATTAACAATTCCGTGACCTCCAGGATAATATAGTAGCCCTTGCAAAATCATTTTTGAAGAGTGAATCCTTATATAGCTAAAATGGCACTATCCGCATACAAGAGGGAGGTGATTCGAGGAGGATTAAAGGAACTGCCTACATTGCAGAAATAACAATAAACTTTAAGGAAAAAATCTTCAAGAGTTTGAATGGGATGAGGAGTGCTGCAGACTTCTGCTGATATAAAATTGTCCATATTCGTCTATTATCACTATTTGTGGTATTGCTTGGTGTATATACACCTATAATGTGGGAAGCAGTGATTCTTCATTGTGGAACTATGTGATCTCTGAGATAGGAGTGTACTTGCAGTGATCACACTCCAGAGTGCTCAAGGAGTGTTCTTCTCTTAGGACTTTATCAGATGAGGTGAATTCAGTGTCCTAGGACACTTTCACTCCATCTAGAGCAGTGGTTCTCAACCTGTGGGTCCCCAGATGTTTTGGCCTTCGACTCCCAGAAATCCAAACAGCTGGTAAACTGGCTGGTATTTCTGGGAGTTGTAGGCCAAAATACCTGGGAACCCACAGGTTAAGAACCACTGGTCTAGAGGATGGAGCCCCACACTGAACATCACATGACATGATGCCCCACCCCCAATTCGGGTAAAAGCATCACTGGACGCTTTTACTCTAACATGGGAGGCCTCGTGTGTTGTGCTGGCTCCAATGAGGCCAGCACTAGGCCTCGCTGGGAGGGCTATGTTTTCTCCGTGTGATGGGGAAAGCATTGTCAAGAGGGAGCTGCATGTGGGGTGACAGATTTGCTCTGCTGCTCCCTCTTTCCTCCTGGATGCCAGGTGAAGTGGGGAGCTTCGCCTGGCCTTTATGATGAGGCTGTAAGTGTTATGCATTGAACAAACAACACTGCCAATGCACACTCCAGAGCTGTGTACAAAGAGCTTCTTCAAAATCTCCATCCCATTTTGGGCCAGATAAATTTGTGGGTCCATAGAGGTTTATATATATTTTTTTATGGGGAAAGGGAAGCAGAGAAATTCTACTATGTAGCATGGACAGGGGACATAATTTTAAATGGCAGTGGCCATAGCAGATCTTTTTCCTTCCTTTGTTTTGTGTCTGTTGTCTTTGCTGATGTTGTATTTTTAATGTCCTGGCAACCATGTTGCATCTTATTCTGTGCTCTAGGTCTAGCATTATTCCAGGACATTACAGTAGTGGCAGAAAAATATTGCTGTCACTCATATACAAGAAGGCAGAGTTGCCCAAGAAAGTGGCCTCCTTTTGCTGTGTGTGTTTATGAGAGACAGAAAATCTCTGACACTTTCTCAGAAAAAAAAACAGCTCAGAGAAACTGTGGTTCAGCTCTACCCTTCTAGCCAATGATAACCCAATAAA
This sequence comes from Anolis carolinensis, assembly GCF_035594765.1. NCBI lineage: Eukaryota > Metazoa > Chordata > Lepidosauria > Squamata > Anolidae > Anolis > Anolis carolinensis. The sequence goes on from NC_085841.1 coordinate 164,542,563, forward strand.
CTCCCCAATAGAGTAGATGCAACTCACCCGTGGGATTTATATACAGTAGAGTCTCACTTATCCAACACTCGCTTATCCAATGTTCTGGATTATCCAACGCCTTTTTGTAGTCAATGTTTTCAATACATCATGATATTTTGGTGCCAAGTTAGTAAATACAGTAATTTTTACATAGCATTACTGTGTATTGAACTACTTTTTCTGTCAAATTTGTGGTATAACATGATGTTTTGGTGCTTAATTTGTAAAAGCATAACCTAATTTGATGTTTAATAGGCTTTTCCTTAATCCCTTCCTATTATTCAACATATTCTCTTATCCAACGTTCTGCCGGCCCGTTTATGTTGGATAAGTGAGACTCTACTGTAATTGTTGCCTTACTTTGTAGCAACTGCTTCCATGTATCAACTCTATTTGGGACATGCCGTTGGAATGAGGTCCAAGTCCTCCCTTCCGCTGGCTAGAAAGCACTTTACCAAGTCTTGTTAGCACCCTTCAGAAAGACATCTGTCCTTGCTTCCAGCATTCTGCCCCTTGTGGTGCTCTTTGAAGCGGGTTGCCTCTGCTTGCTGCCTGGAGAGGTCAGCCTTAAGTTTTTTCTGTAGTGGGGAACACACCTCTCCACAGCCTTTTCCTTAATTAGTTTTTATTCAGCAGGACTGAAATCAGTAGACTTGTTTTTGTGATGAAAAATACAACCTGGCTCAATAGTTACCAGATGTCTCTTGTTTTGAAGTGGTATAAGTTCGTTCTGTAGAAACAATGCAACATATTCCAAGCTCCAAAGATTGTGATAATCCCGAAATACCTACCTTGGAATACGTTGAAATATGTTGCTACCCTTCTATTGTTCTAATAGTCATACTGTGGACATAAGGGCTCATGGGCGCCTTCTGATTCTCTGGAAACACCTTGCTGCCCACCCCTTGGTTGTTTTTTTTTTTTTTTTGGTGTGTGTGTGTCAGGAGCGACTTGAGAAACTGCAAGTTGCTTCTGGTGTGAGAGAATTGGCTATCTGTAAAGACGTTGCCCAGGGGACACCCAGATGTTTTGATGTTTTTACCATCCTTGTGGGAGGCTTCTCTCATGTCCCCGCATGGAGCTGGAGTTGATAGAGGGAGCTCATCAACACTCTCCCGAGATTGGATTCAAACTGGCAACCTTCAGGTCAGCAACCCAACCTTCAAGTCTTCAGTCCTGCCAGTACAAGGGTTTAGCCCACTGCACCACCAGGGCCTTGCAATACAACAGAATTACTTTATCTCACTCTGTGGTCTGGAGAATATGTAGGAGGGTATCTTCTTCACTCATTCACCCTGTGACTGGTCCGATAAATGCCTATTTTTTTTTCTTCCCCTCTTCTTTTCTTCTTCCTTTACAAGCCCAGCTTCTAGTGGAAACAGACACATTTGGCAGTCAAGTCCGGATCAAAGGGAAAGAGACAGACTTTTACCTTTGCATGAACAGGAAAGGCAAGCTAGTAGGGAAGGTAAGTGTTTTCTATTAATTCATTTGTAATATGAGTGTTACCTTTAGCAGTGACTGCAAACCCCCCATAATGATGTGTTCTGAACTTTGCCTGTCAACCCCAAATGAAAAGCAGGACTTGAGGAATGTGGAATTCTTAAGCATTCATGCCTCTATTTTTTTTAAAAGAAGGAAGGGGGGTGGAGAAAAGAAACCCCTAACCCATAAAATTAAGTACTGTGGCTAACCACTGGGGTTTTATTACTGATTTCTTTGGGTACAGACAGGTTTCCATTTTACAGTTGCATAAATTGATAAAAGATGTGGGTATCTCTCCAAAACAATTGGGAGCTTGCATTACAGGAGGGAACACTCTCTTACCTTAGCGGTTTAAACAAACAAACAAACAAAATTGTAGAAACATTTTAGGGAGTTTGACAACGTCTAGAAAAGGAACAAAAATAATACTGTAATGTTAATATTACAGTCTTAAGATCTTATTCTAGATGAGCTGCATGGTTCTAATGTTACAGGAATATTTTATTACGTTCGATCCCCCGCCCACAATGAAAGTATGTAACAAATTACATTGCATTTGCCTACATAGCATATCCTTTGTTGGGATCAAGTTAAAATGAGTTCACTTGTTTTTATAGCTTCCACCATTCCCTACTTGTTGTTGGCAAATCCAGAATTTAACACAGGTGGATGGAAGGAAGAGGGCACAATTGCTCAATCAGATATGAAAACACACTTCTTTGGCTACCACACAGAATTAAAACATTGCCATTGCTATCAGAGTGAACACTGTGTATCTGTGGGGGAAGTGGATTTAATTTTGAACCAACAAAAGTCTTCTCAGACTTGCCAAAAGTCTTGAAATTTGGCAGAGGTCAGTGTTCTTTCTGTCCTGGTATTTTTCTTGTGAATTTTCAGTATTAACCACAACTTTTAATACCCACTGCAAGGGTGTGGTTTTTTTCCAGGAGTTTCCCAGGAGTTTCCAATGCAGGCTGGGGTAAATGTCTCACATCTTTGTCCATTGTCGCAGTTCTTCCTGCTATACTTTAGGACAGTCTCACTGGTGGTGTTTGGAATGGGAATGTGATATGTACCTTAAAGGTTTTTCTTTTGACAGTCATTCCTACATTTTTAGTTAACCAGGTTCAATGTTCTCTCTCCCTCTTATTTTATATAGAGTTCTAAAGTGGTTTAGCACTTTAGCACCATGACAAAACGGTAGAACAAAATTATTTCAATAGTTCAATTCATGGGACAGAGAATACTGTATATCTTCATGTATACATCTAGAGATTTAATTAAAAATCTGTCCAAAATACTGGGTTGACTTATATGTAAATACTGTAGCATAATCATGATGATGAAAATAATAATAAACTATCCCCTTCTCAGAGTAAAGTAACAAAAGGTGATGACTTAGTTTTCCTGGGAGATTATTATTATTAATAATGCTTTATTTGTATACTGCTCTATCCCCCCAAGGGGACTCAGGGTGGATTCCATCATAGGTAAAACATTCAATTACCAAAATTATTAAGAAGAAGTAGCAATTCCTTCTATTGTCTCCACCACAACATGCTTCTGGTCTTTCTGGGTAAGAAAATATTGGTGCTAGTTTCCAGAGATGGTTGTCTCTCTTTGGAGGCACTAGCACTTTCTTCTGTCCACAGAATGACTCTTGATGTACCTATGGGTGGCATTGAATTCTCTAATTTTGGCCACAAAGAATTCCTTCAATTTATACACGACTTATGTTTGAGCATATGTGGCAGATACTGAGGGAGGAGCATTGAAGCAGGTGTTGAATTCATTGAGGAGATGACATAGGGATGTAGGAAAACCATACCCACCTCATAGAGTACTCATAGAGTATTTGGAAAAGACACATTAAGCTTGGGACTAGTGTTAAACTGATGCAAACAACAGGATGAAACCCTAGAATGTTTAGGGCAAGTCTGTGTGGGGAGGCTGAAGCAACTGTTACAAGATGTGAAACCCTGAAAGAGAAAACCCTAACTTTTCCTGGAACTGTTGGATAGTCTGTAGGAGTCCAAAGGTATAGAACTAAACCATGTTTCCAAATGGAAAGCAGGTGCTGGAACTGCTGCATGGTGGTGTCATTTACTTCTGAGATTAGAGTTGTAGGTCAGATATGCCTCATAATGTTGAAATAGTACTTAGAATCGGATTAAGACTGGGTGGTGAGTGGTGGTGGGGACTACATTCAAATCCCCATTCAGCCATGGCACTCTTTGAGTGATGTTGAGTCAATCAGTATCTCTCAGTCTAATCTATCTCATGCAAATGGCATGATTGTCTGGGAAAGAATTATGTTCAGTGCCTTGAGCATTTTGGAATACAGGTGAAATATCAATTATATATTAGGAGTATTGATATTAATATGAGAAATATACATTATATTATTATTATTATTATTATTATTATTATTATTATTATTAATTAATGTAGTGCTTTCTAATGCTTAGAGTCATTCACATAGATTATAATTCTTTCAGATTAGATCTCCTTACTTGATCAGAGTTGGTTGCTTGATGTACAATGTCATACATCAGGCATCTCCGCTCCCAACAACAAACAAAGACGTTTCTAACCATTAAGACTGGCAGAGGGTGGGGGGAGGGGGGAGGGGTGAAAAACTACTTGACATAAATGGGAGATAAAAGTGGAATTAGCAAGTGTAATGTTACCGAGAATATGCGATTGGATGTGTATGTTGATGGATTTTGTTGTTGTTCCACTGGTATTTACAATACCAGTTTTTTTTTAAAAAAAAGACTGGCAGAATAGGTGGTAGATAACACCAGGGCCATAGCCAGAAATTTGGGGGGGGGGTGGTTGAATTTTTTTTTTTAGCAAATTATGAAGAGTAGTTCCATAATGCAAAATAATTTAGAAATCAGGCTCCATTGATAAATTTCAGTGGACACTCATGGGGATTTGGTTAACCAGTTAAAATTCATGAGTAAACCAGGGTTTATTTAAACCTGAAAAATTTGAGGGGGGGTTGAACCCCTAATCCCCTCCCCCCACCATATAATCTACAAATATTTGTATCAAGACAGTCTTGTTTCTGTGCTTAAAATGGAAAAAAGAGAAATGTTTGTCTGGACACAAATAACAGGAGATCCAGGAATAACATAGCCATCAGAAAAGTGTAGATCAAAAGAAGCAAAGGTTTTGAAATGAAAGAAATTTTGTTCTATGCAAAATCCTCCAATTTTTCTTACTGAGATCTAGCCAACAAGTGACTTCATTTTTTCTACACATTTTTATAATTTCAAATCTACAAACATGTATGTGTATATTAAGCAAAATCCATTGTGAGTTCTATGTAGAATAGATCTGTTGAAAACAATAGGGCTTGAATTAATTTGTAGCTAACAAATCCTATTCATCTCAGCCGGTCTGCTTGAGAAAAGACTTGGAGCTCATTACCCGTTGTCTCTTTCTGTGTATGGATTTATTTGTGCCAGTATGCATGTATGTTGACATGTGTGTACACAGCTATGGTCTGTCTGTCTATTTGTCTCATCTCTCTATATCTCTCTGATCATCAGTCTTGTCTGTTTTTGGTTTTGTTTTTTTTGCCTGTCAGGCAGTTTGTCTATCTATTGATGTGTCTGTATGGTATACATATGCATATGTAAAAGCTTAACATCTTATTCTTATCCTACCCTTCCCTTTCCTATCCCAACCTGGTGACAATTTCATAAAATACATTGGCCTGGCGAGAAAGGATACAGTATAAATATTCTGTTTTGGAAGGAAAATTGTTCTGTCCAGATGCATTGCCTGTATTAACAGCTTCTTGGGGGGAGGAACAGAAGGGGGAAAATATTAGCGATACTAAAGGTTATGTTTTTAATTAGTATGATAACTTTCAGCTCTTTTAATGGCAATAGGTTGAGTAACTGCATTTTTAATATACCAAATGCTCTCAAAAAAGCCTGTAAACCCCAAGATACAAGTTTGTGCTTGGGTTATGATACACATTTTTAAGTCTACCATGGGAGGGGAAAGAAACCCATAAAGCTCCTTTGCAATCACCCCGGAGTGTTTGCTTGCCAATAATTAAACTGTGGGCTGTGACTCCTCCCCACCCCTAGCTCATTTCCTATCGACTTACTCCGTGTAACCCTTCACTATACCAACAGATGCCATCTGGCTTTCTTCTCCTTCTCAGTGAACATCTTTGGATAGCTCCCCAGCTGAAAACCTGGTTTGAGTTTAAAATTTTTGTTTCATGTAATCATGAACAAAGGGTATTACAAATGAGAGCAGGTTGTTGCTATTCTCGTGTTGGGCAGTCTGACAGAAGTTAACTATTTCAGAAACAGGACATGTTACCTACTGGGAGGCTCTAGGATGCAAGTGCCCGGAGTCATTCAGGCTGCCTTAGTTTTCCATCTTTCCTTCAGCAAGGCCAATTTACATCTCCACCAGCTCCTTTGTGCCAAACCTTCCAGTGGAGCTTTCCCAGGATCCTGGAATGTAATCTCCCTGGATTTCTCTCCTCTCTCCACCCCACACAACCGCCGTCTCCATTTCTTATTCATTATTGTTTGTCACTTCACAGCTAGATTTGGCTATGATATTACAAACAGGGTTCTAAATCTGTTTATTGTATGTTTGTGTTCCATGCATACACACAGCTGGACTATATTAGCCAGGGTGAGGGGAGAGGAGAATATCGCCAAATCAGCCCACATAGCAAGTATAGCTAGTGTAGACAAGGCTAATAGTTTTAAAACATAATCAGGCTAGTCAAGGTTATATTCTATTTAGTTTAAGGTAAAGGTAAAGGTAAAGGTTTTATTTATTATTATTTATTTACAGTATTTATATTCTGCCCTTCTCACCCTGAAGGGACTTAACGTCAGGGGAAACCTTTACCTTTACTAAATTTCCTATTTAATAGATGCAACTATCTTTCGGGTTGCTTAGGTCAGCAACGAGCAGGGGCTATATATATATTTTTAATTGTCGGGTGCTCACCCCAACACAGGCTGGCCTCGAACTCATGATCTCTTGGTCAGAGTGATTTATTGCAGCTGGCTGCTAACCAGCGTGTGCAACAGCCTGGCCCCTGACATTAAGTCTAGTCGGGTCCGACTCTGGGGGTTGGTGCTCATCTCCATTTCTAAGCCAAAGAGCTGGCGTTGTACATAGACACTTCCAAGGTCACGTGGCCGGCATGACTGCATGGAGCACCATTACCTTCCCGCCGGAGCAGTACCTATTGATCTACTCACATTTGCATGTTTTCGAACTGCTAGATTGGCAGAAGCTGGGGCTAACAGCGGGAGCTCACCCTGCTCCCTGGATTCGAACTGCCAACCTTTTGGTCAGCAAGTTCAGCAGCTCAGTGGTTTAATCTGCTGCACCACTGAGGGCTAATTCATTTAGTTTACTCTAATTTAAATGGAGGTAAACTGGCCTGTACTACCTGTTCTACCTCTCAATTATTAAAGATGTGTATTTTACACATACACTGCACATTTTGGGTTTTGATGCTGAAATTTGAATTTTTAGATATTTGCACTGGTATGAAAAAGGCAGGATTAGAGCAAGAGCTGTTAAAACCAGAGGCCTTGTTCTTATGTTCAGAGGGAACTGTGCAAGCCTCCCTAAAACACTGTTTTGTTTTTTAAGATAATAGGGCTTGGCAGAGTCTCTGAGTTTGACCCACAAACTGCACCATTCCTTACATGTCAGGAGCAAGCCTGACATAAAAGCCAAAACTCCAGACAAGAGCTCCAGAGCCCAGCTGGGGGGTGGCAGCATCAGCAAAGAAGAGGGAGAGAGGAGGATGTAGTAGCATCATTAGGGTTCGTGTTACTCAGTAGAGTAACTTCTGATATCACATCCTTTTCTATTCTTGAGTTGGAGTTCTGTGGATTCTGGCTACCAGAAATGGAGATTAGCCTTCTCTGGCCCCACAATGCATGAAGGCACCAACACAGACTGTACAAAAATGTCTAGAGTCAGTTCAGTTTGCATCCTCCTAGTTATGTCAATGTCAATGGGAGGAGGAACAGTAGCCATCGCAAGGCAGCTGACCACTTGTGCATGAAAAAGGCCCTAGGATTACTTCAGGTAGGGCTAGGATTTCCTAGTAGGACTAGTCAATGATATTGTCAGTCAGTCTCTGCGTGTCAGTAATGAGAATACCAGGCTAAATGAACCAATAGTCTGACTCTGTATAAGGCAGCTTCCCATCTTGCTGTGGAAAAAAACTCAAGAGGGATTATTAAAGGAGGAAAGTGGGCTTAATGCCACATGGCTACAATAAGAACCTGGAAAAGTTACTTTTTAAAACAATAGTGAATATGCTAATCAGCATACACATTGACCATGCAGACTGAGGGGTCCTGGGAATTATAATTCAGAAAGTAACTATTTGAAGAAATGCTGAAACCAGTCCTGATCAACAGATATTTTGTCAGTGTTCTGAACAAGCAGGGTCTGGCAACTTTTCAAAAACTAATTTACAATCCTCAAAGACATACTTGGGATGTACTTCAGTGTAGAATTGCACTGTTTGCTGTTAGCCTCATATGACCGTACATGTTGGATACAAAAAACTTTCCTACCCAGGAAGTAATGTCTGTGTAAAGAATTGCAATAATATGAGCATCTCTTGCTATTTTTGCGAAGTGTGTAGGTTGCAGAAATATCTATATAATTTTAGGTTTTTGGAAAAGTATGTTCATTTTTTTATATATTAACATTTGTGGCTTTCCAGAGCCTTCAGGTTGGGGTGGACTGTGCAAGCTTTACTCTGCTCAGTATTTTCTTTCCAACCACTCTTCAATCTTATATAAATTATATAAATATTTTCTAACAAATTGAACTTTCATATAAATAGATGTTTTCACAGTCTATAGCGTAGGGTATGGCAAGCCATAACCCAAATGGATGGCCTTGAATACTTCCAAATTCAATCTATTGGACTTAAATTTATCTGCGTATCAAACATCCTAAGTTGAAATAAAAGGATTTCAGGAGGTCTGGGAGAGCCATTGCCAGTCAGAGTGGAGAGGGCCAATGTCTGTGTCAGAGGTTCTTGACTTTTGACCCTTCAGCTGTTTTGAACTTCATCTTCCATAAGTCCCATCTAACATGGTCAGTGGTTAAGTATTTTGGAAGCTGAAGTACAAGCCACCTGTAGGACCACCAGTCTTCATAAACAACTATGTGGACCAATGATCTTACCAGAGCGTGGAAAAATTCCCTTTTGGACTACAGTGTCCAGAATTTCAGAGGCCATGCAGGCTGGGAGATTCTTGGAGTTATACTCTGAAAAGTTATTTCCCCAAGATCTGGATTTACTCAGTATAGTGTTTTAACTTTGATTTTGTAGCCTTTTCAAAAATGGGTTGTTTACCTGGCAGCCCCCAGAGAACCTTTTGGCTATTGTCTGTGTAGCATACATATCTCTGCTGTAACATGAAGAGCAAGTATTTTAAGATATTCCCTAATGTTAATGTGTACCCACTTCTATAAAGTACTTGATGAATACTTAGCTATGGAAATTTTATGGGAAAACTGGATTGCCTTCAGCATGGAATCTACAGCAGAACTGGGCATAATGCAGTGTTCTAGATGTTACTGGACTGTACTTCCTATCAGTCTTGGTCAGCATCAATAATGGTAAGAGATGCTGGGAGCTTGTAGTCCAGCAATATGTATGGGAGAAGGTTTGGCTCACTTCTGATCTATACTGTAGTATATTGTGAATACAGTAGAATCTCATTTATCCAACATAAACCGGCCGGCAGAACGTTGGATAAGCGAAAATGTTGGATAAGAAGGAGGGATTAAGGAAAAGCCTATTAAACATCAAATTACGTTATGATTTTACAAATTAAGCACCAAAACATCATGTTTTACAACAAATCAACAGAAGAAGCAGTTTAATACACGGTAACATTATGCAGTAATTACTGTATTTATAAATTTAGTACCAAAACATCACAATGTATTGAAAACATTGACTACAAAAACACTGACTACTAAAAGGCAGATTGCATTGGATAATCCAGAATGTTGGATAAGCGAATGTTGGATAAGCGAGACTCTACTGTATAAGTGTAGGAATGAAGGAACTAGACAAAACCCTGACATGTAAAGATATATCATTTGATACGAAAGTTGAATTGTCCATGATATGGTATCTCCCATTTCTGAAAGCTGGGCAGTTAAAAAAGCTGATAGGAAAAAAAAAATCAATTTATTTGATTTGAAATGTGCAGCTGGAGTTATCATAAGCATTAACTAGCTTTGCCCAGTGTTAATGTTGATCAGTCCTGTGAGTATTTAGCTGCTTGTGGGGCTGACTGATTTGCAAACTGGCCAAAGTGGTAATTGTAGATGGGTCCTTTGATACATATAATAACTCATATGTCACAGTTGGGAGTTCATGAAAAGTATTTGTTTTACCGATGATGACGACAACAATCATTTTGTTATTTTTAATAAACACTTTCAAAGCATGTACAAATATGGCTCTTGGATGCCAGACCTTCGATATCTCTGGAAGGTTGATGTGGATTTTGGCATAAAGGGCCCATAATTGGCTGGCTCTATGAATTTACTAAATTGAAGAAAATCACAATCAAAATACTAGTTCTTCCAAGGGTTGTCACTGATTTGGGAAAATAAACAGAGGTGTCATATGAGGGCTTTTCTCCCAGGGAAATGTTTTTGAATGAAATGACCGTGTCATGGCACTTACGGATGTCGTCTGCTGTTTTTACTGCAGTAATTCTTTGTCTTGTTAACGTCATTTACTTGCACATTTTAAAATATTATGCTAGTCTGTGTAAAGCAATGAAGTTTATAAATTATGCAGTGGCCTGTTCCCATGCCAGATTAGTTCCTCGACTTTTACTGTATCTCTTGAAGATTTCTTTAGAAGTTACAAGGACTTGAAATTCAAACCATCCAGGAAATCACCTTTATATTTTCATTATTTCTTGAGATAACCTTGGAATTTTAAATGTTTTATTCTTTCCACCTTTTCCCTCATCTTTCAGGAACGTTTTCCCCCTGCTCACATTTAAGGCCTGAAGCACATAAGTCACTCACTCCACATGGTCTGAAGTTAAACTCACTATACAATGAAAACAGATGAAGCAAGGGTTTTCACTGAGAAACTTTTAAAGATTTTCTGGTGAGATAAATGCTTTCCAAGCCAATATATTCAAAGTTACCAAGGAAATACTACTAATACCAGATGGCGGGAATCGCTGTCATTGTTAGAGGACCACAAACAAATTGTAGTTTCATATCAAACACTAGGTTGGCTATACTTATAACACCAACTCTTGCCAGGCATGTTCTTTGAAGGATAGTAAGGATTTGAGATTGTTTGCATATTAAGTAACAAAAAACATGCTTTATGGAAATCCAAAGAATGGTAGTACAGTAGAGTCTCACTTATCCAACATAAACGGGCCGGCAGAACGTTGGATAAGTGAATATGTTGGATAATAAGGAGGCATTAAGGAAAAGCCTATTAAACATCAAATTAGTTTATGATTTTACAAATTAAGCACCAAAACATCATGTTATGCAACAAATTTGACAGAAAACGTAGTTCAGTACGCAGCAATGCTATGTAGTAATTACTGTATTTATGAATATAGCACCAAAATATCATGATATATTGAAAACATTGACTACAAAAATGCATTGGATAATCCAGAATGTTGGATAAGCGAGGCTTGGGTAAGTGAGACTCTACTGTACCTTGAAATAACCATGATCCATTTGATGTCCACGCCAATGTACAGATCAACTTATATGACACTGGAGGAATACATATACGCTTGCCCAATAAGAAGTGAGTGCCTTGTTCCAACATTTTCTGGCAAATTCTAAGTAATCTAGCATGCCAAAAAAACAAAAAAAAAAACAAAAAACAGAAAGTAGTGGGCATACAAGAAAAAAATGCCATGCTATTCCAATAACTCGCAATAAATGAGACACTTTGGAAAGTAAATTGCTCACTTCGATATACTTAAGTAGCTACAGTAAAAGAGATATAAAATGTAGTCCTTTAATTTGGTTTCTCTTTTGGTCTCTTTGGCCTCATGAGCTTGGAAGTCTCCACCAGGAACTTCACCGAATGCCTTTGGATAACCATGCTGTTTACAATTGCCATTGTAGCTTGGATTCACATTGGACTCTGCCCCATAATAGACATCTGAAGTTATCTCCCAATGTTTTCAATGGGATGCATGTTTTGACGGGCACTCCAGAAAGATGATTCTCTTTTAACTCCATTGTTTTCAATGAGATTCATGGTTTGGCAGCTCATCTGTAAGCACATTCCATAAGGCTTTGTCAACCTCCAAGCAGCTCGTACAAGAATTTTCTCATCCAGACGCTGCTTTCTCCTCCAACTATCTTGCACGCAAATTTCCACACAGAGCTGCCAATTTTTTTAAAAAGTGCTGATGGGAAGCAAATTGGATGGCGTAGAACATGAGGAAGGTTTGGGATAATTTATAGGTACTGCCAGAAATTACAGTATCCAGATCAAAAATTAAACTTGCCATTCTATAATGGCCCTTAAAAAACATCCCTGCCATCTGTAATAATGAGCCAAGTGGGTTATATAATTGATATAAAATATTGTATTTGATATAATACTGCTGTCATTCAACACCACCTTCGCTGTTCTGTCAATGATCAGTAAATGGGGGAATCTTTTGTGTTGAGGACATACGTTTTGTCTATTCACAGTGCTGCATTTTAGTCGCAAATTCTATAAATGGAAGATATTAATGTATATAAACATTGATCTTTCTGTTGTGGTTGAATTCCAGTTTGGTTACAGTGCCAGGTAGATAATTTTTAAAATGCTAAAAAATGTCAACCTGACATACAGTGGAACAAAAATGTAAATATTTAAGATCCCAGCTAAGCTGTTTTACATTATCTTCAGTGTGTGCTGCCTTTAAAGTCCTTCAGATTTTGCCAATAGTTGCTGGTAGGCTTTCTGAGGGTAGGAATTTAGCTGCTTCAGCCAAACCAGAGACAAAATACGGTTCCCATTCCCACTGTGCACATTTCTGATCTGGGCTTCATCTCCAGCTAGAAGTAAGTTTGAGGATGTTCAAAGGAGGTTTTCATTGAAAGTTGCCTTGGATGGGGAGATAAGGAGACCACAGGAAACATTTTTCCCATTTAGGCATATTTACAAAAATGGGAGGCTTAAATAGGGGTAGCCAAAATTATTTGCTTCCCACTTCATGTCCCTTTTGCATATAGTCATGTATAAGTCTAGAATGAAAAAAGAGTATTTTTTATTTATTTAAAGCATTCATACTCCATCATTTAGCTGAAAAGCTTCCCAGAGCAAGATAAGTGGTATGACAGCTCCTGCCTGGAAGCTTACAATTTGAGTTTAACATATGGCACAGAAGGAAAACACACTTTTATTTGTTACATCACATGTGTTGTCATAGACAATTTTTGCTAACATACAGGTTTTACAGGCAGTGCCCCCAGCATATACATTTTCATATGCCACTTTCCTTAATATATACTTTTTGTATTTCATTTATTATTAATTTTTAAAATATCTTTCATGGTCAGAATTCCAGGGCGATGTACAAAATTTATTATAAAAACAATTCAGTTCTCCAGCAGACATCTTTTTCTGTTCTGTTTGAGATTCATCACAAAATGTCAACATGTGTGCAAGCTGAAGAATAGCCATGTTCTGTCCTGCATGTTAGCTCATAAAGTACATATTAGAATGCTTTGTGCAAAGTACATTTATTCTCTGCCCTAAGGGTAAAAAACCCCCCAGAGAACTGATGTTTCTGTTGCCCTCAAAAGCACATCATTCAGCTGTTTGGAAAGACAAAGGTAGAATGATCTGAGTTGGAGAGTGATGATTCTTTATTGAACTATAGGGTATAGTTGCACTGCATAGTTATATGTGTTGAAAACCATTTGAACTGTCATGGCAGCATCCTAAGAGGCCATGTAATTTGTACTTTGATCAGATACATAGAACTCTCCACTTGATAGCTATAATACAAATCCTTAAATATACCCTTATTAGAAGAATTAAGGATCAAATCAGGACACCTTGGGAGCTTGAGTTGCTGAGAGTGATCTTTAGCAAAGAATTCTAAGTGAAAAACCTTTGAATGAAATATTGGGATTTAAATTAAAGTGTTATTAAGTATTTGTGTATTTTGTTGCACTTCTAGTGCTTTTGTCAGCTGTCCTGAGTCCCTTTTGGGGGATGGTGGCAGGACATAAATAAAGTTTTATATATTTTATTATTATCTATTTATAATGGTGTGGTGCAGATAAACCTTAACATTGTTACATTGCAACGAGAAAAAAATAGTTTTTAGCACTGCCATCTTAAGAAAGAAGAATTGCTATTTTCTCCATCAAAAGAAAAGTTGTTATTAAGCCAATTTGGGATCACACATTCCCTGATAATATGAATATAATATTTGTTGGAAGGTGTTGAGCGTGAATAACTGTCATTAATGAAACCAATAATCCATATATAATGCACAATTACATCATATGTAAATTTTGGAGAACGGTGCGTCTAGTCAAACTGACCCTATAGTTTTAAAACCATAGAACAAAATATAGTGCTGTTAGCATCTCTGCAACATAATAATTGCAAGTCATGTAACAGCCATAGATCTGTGACAATGACAACGATTCTCACATATCTTGCAATCTCTGCATATGCTACTTTTGAAGCCTTATGCACAATCCCCACTTTTCAAAACTCCAGGAAGAAGACAAACAATAGGGTTACAGAAAGCCTGTTGTTTGTGCCTATTTCTAACATGAATTCTGGTATACATACGAGTTCTTCTCTTTTTCTGTCCAGTATCATTTCCTTCTGGTTCTGAGGCTACCTTTCTTAATGCCCACCTCCAAGGACAAATTTTAAATTCAGTGAAGAGTTTATCAGTTCCATATCCATGTCTTATAGGAAGGGATGCTCTCTGGAAACAACTTTTGTGGGTTGCTTAGCTTCCAAGTTATATAGGCACTTAAACCACATTTTATAATATTGACCACAAACATTAATGTGCTTAGATACGTATGTGGCATAACGCTACTCCATCTTTTTATTTTTATTAAGGAATAATCTCAACTTTCAATTTGTGAGATTAGCTTGTGCTATGCATAGGAGGAAGTGAAATAACAGTTTTTCCTTCCTTTGGCATATAATGTACAAGTATCAGATCAGACCAGCCCCTTTCTATGTTTTTATTGTGGAGGAATCTCACAAAACTCTTCATAAACTTTGCAGTCTCCTTATCCATGAACTCGAAATCCATGGTTTCATTTACACATGCTCAAAAAAAATATTCCCTTGGATGTTTTGTGGGACTAATTATTTATTTATCTATGTATTTAAAATGGATAAATGTTCAAGTTTAATGAGGCCACTATTGGCCTCACCACACCTGAGCATTTATCCACTTTAAATCTGGTTTCTGCCTCCTGCAAAATTCTGGGTTTTGTAGTTTGGTGAGGCCCAGGACCTGTCTGGCCGAGCTGTTTAAAGCTCCCCGCCCCCCCCCAAAGTGGATTTAAAGTGGATCCAAACTCTAATGTGATGAAGTTAGGTCCTCTAGCATACCATTCTATGATATGCTACTGGACCAGTATTATAAAAAATATAGGATTTGCTTTAGCCACAGTTTCAGGTATCCAAGGGGTCCTGGAATATTTCCCATTTGGATAAAGGGGTTGTACTGTATATCTACAGCTAAAAAGGAAAGGCTTTGTTTCCAATCACAATCTTTAATAGTATGCCTCTGGGGAACCCACAGGCAGATCACAAGTACAATGGCATTCTTCCCCTTCGGTTGCCCAGAAACTGTTATCGAAATGTATTTGCTTCTGATCCTTGAGTCAGTCCAGGGCTATCAGAACAAATTGCCTTTTGATAGCCTTATCCTCTTTTCAATCCATTTTGATAAGTCGCCTTCACTGCCAGATCTTGTGTGACAAAATCCCACAGTTTAATATTGTGTGGTGAGAGAGGCAAGAAGTGTATCTGCATGCCATTCCAGTGAGCGATGATATCCACAGCTCTTGAAAATCTCTGTTCGTTCATGTGACTTTTCTGTATGTTGTGTATGGCTTTTACAGAAGGTTTCTTGGACTGTGAGAGGAACCCATGTTATAATAAACCTCAATGTTAGTATGATTTACCTTGCTTCCATCATGATTCAGATACATATCCTGGGATTCCCCAGTTCAGCTGCTGCTGTGCCCCTCCGACATAACTGCTAAAATCTCTGCCAAGACTCCTGAGTATGTTTCTCAGGGGATTCTTGAGGCTGAGGGGTCAACATCTTGGAGGAAGAATGCATGTAAATGAATAACACTTGGCATTCATTTACTGCTAGGGACGGCCTGGCCTAGAGTACTGTGAAGCAGCTGAAAATGCATAGACCATGGGGAATCTCAATGGTCATATTTTCAGGATTTTTTGGCATGGAGTCAGACAGCTGAGAATGGAAGATTCTTATGACAATTTGATGCAATGGCTTCATTATGCAAAAGATGCAGCCCCAGCTCTACAATCTTCCTTGACATCCACAATAATTTGCCAAGATTTTCAATAGATTTATGAGTTGCTATTTTCCTGATACTGTGGTAAGAGGTTCTTTCCCCCCTTTTCTGATGAAGCATAAGATATAATGCATTCAAAATGTTGTTTAGTGCCACTGTCATGTAACAGGAGAATTTTCCTGTGAAAAAGTATGTTGGGTGGAATCCAAAGGTCTTCTGCATCTGGAAGAAAACTTCTGTCTATCTGTCTGTCTGTCTATGTATCTCCAATTATGTTAAAGCACTTGGCACTTGAGAACCTAGATCCAAAATTGTTTGGAAGACTGTACTTTCCATTGCCTTTAGGCAGTGGCAGCTTATGGACCAAGCAGGAAGGGTCTCATCCTGAAATCCCTTCTTCTTGGTCAGTCCCTGACAGCACGTATTTTAGCAATGACTGGATAGCCATCTTGCTGAATTTCAGGATTCCTGTGATGAGCAATGGTTATTGAAATAGATCACCTTCAAGATCTTACCCAACTAACATTTTGGGAATATGAATCACAAAAATAGGAATGTCTGTGATTCTTCTTGTACAGGGAAAAGCAGGAGAACATCTCTAGAACTTACCAGTTACAGCACCACTACACAAACTCTGGGGCATGTGTTTGCTGAACAGTGCAAGAGGCTATTTTCCTCCCACTCAAGACTTTTTGGCTCTATCCCAAAGTGTTTAAAGTGGAATCCCAACAGATTTTTCATCTAAAGGATGAGCTCAGTTGACATCTTGGATCACAACTTGGATTACTGGGTTAATATTTGAAACATACACCATCCAGTTGTAAGGCAGGAAGTCCACAGTCACATTTCAGTTTGCTAAATGGCCTGATTTGGGCCATTATCCAGACAGTTCTTTATCAGATCCACAGTGATGACAGCCTTTGCTTCTCCTACAGAACTATTAGAAAAAACACTGGAGTTGTGATTTTTGTTCCTTTATATATAATGGTTTGGAAACAAAACTTGTGTAGTTTTTAGTTTCATAAACTGCTTTAGGTTGTTTTATAACACCATACTATTTAAGATTTTCTTGCTTTTATTTCCCATCAAATGGACTTTGACTTATGGTGACTCTATGAATGAGAAGCCTCCAAGAGTTCTGGTCACCAACTGTCTTAAACAAGTCTTGCAAACTCAGGGCAGTGGCTTCCTGGATTAAATCAATCTACCTACTTATTCTTATTTAATCCATCAATCCATTCACATTTGATGGAGGAAACAACTATAGTGGATAGATATTCTGGATTATTTCATTTGGTAACTGAACAAAATGTCACTTTCTAGATCAGTGGTTCCCAAACTTATTTGGCCTACCACCCCCTTTTCCAGAAAAAATATTACTCAGCACCCTGGAAATTATTTTTTAATTTTTTTAATAGCAATTAAACAGAAAGATATATGTACCTGTGGCCATCACCGCTCCCCTGGATTGCTGCAGCGCCCACCAGGGGGCAGTAGCACCCACTTTGGGAATCACTGTTCTAGATAAATATGCAGATTAGAACACAATTATGCTTCATATCATTAATTTCCCCAATTCTTGTGATGCAGTTCTTTGCTCAAATGATTGTAAATAAAAATATGTATAGGAAAAGATGCATTGCATGTTGATATTATGAAAGGCTATATGTAACCCAGAAAGAATAGAGATTCTGTTGGTGTGTTTCTTACTGTGTTGATCAACACCTTTCCTGAGTTGATAGAATTGGCCACATGAGTGGTATTGCCATTCCCTTGGTTTGTGCTGGGAGACTTCAATATTCACGTTGAGACCACGCTGACAGAAGCAGCTCAGGCCTTCATGTACTCTGTGATGACTGTGGGTCTGTGTAAAGTAGTAGGACACACATTCTGGACTTGGCTTTTTGGACTGGGCAAGTTGATGATCTTGATGTAGAGAAACTTTTCTAGTTCCATTGTCATGGACAGGTCATTACTGCTCCCCGAGACTCAGGACCTCTGCATTGCCGTGAACTGATTAAAATGGCCCACTTCAGGAGACTTACAGATCTGGATGGATTCCTAGTGGCAGTTTCCTGTTTCCATGGTAGATGAGACTGTCAAAGCTCTGGTAAATCTGTAGAGTGGGGCAATGTCTAGAATAGAGAACACAATTGCTCCTGAGCATCACCTCCCATGGAATAGAGCTAAGCAAGCTTCCTGGTTTACTAGGGAACCGGCAGTGATGAAATGAGTAGGACAGAGAATAAAGTGTAGATGGCAGAAAACTCTGAACTGATCCAGCAAAGCACTGGTTAGATCACACTGGTGATAGTGAAGTGAAGATGGTGGCCGTGAAAAAAACATCTCTCTCTCTCTATTGCATCTGCACAGAATTGATAAGTGGATCAGTCTTCAATGGTGAGGCCTTTCTGTGCTCTGTCCCATAAGAACAAAATTCAGATTCAAGAGCCTGTTAAGGTGAATTTGCAATACAGTTTGCAGAAAAAAAAACTTAAATCCAATTCTGAAGTGGATGCCATAGTTAACACAAGTTCAGTAGATACAGTCTTGGTCTTTTTTGGCCTGTGTAGTGGATACTTTTTCAATTGTGCTGTCTGAGGATGTGAACAAGATCCTTGAAGAGCTGAGGTGAGAGCCATCATGTTTATATTAGACCTTTGCCCTAGTTGCTTCATTAAAGTGGCCAAAGGAGGACTGGTTGAGTGAGTAAGGAAAATGATGAAGGCCTCGCTTGACTGAGGCAGGATTCCATCCTGCCTAAAAAAGGCTGTAGTAAGAACATGGCTGTAAAACAGCAACCCTGAACCCTGCTGTACCTGACAGTTATTACCCAGTCTCCAATTTTCCTTTTTTGGGCAAGGTTCTGGAGCATGATGTGACCTCCTAGTTTTAAGGGTTCCTAGCTGAAATTTATTATCTAGATCCATTTCAGTGTTGCTTCTGGTTTGATTATGGGGCAGAAGTTGCTTTGGCCACCATGGTGGATGACAGACATAGAAGAATTGTGTCCCTGTTGGTTTTGCTAGCCTTTTCAGTAAGTTTGCCATTGACCATGGTATCCTTCTAAGTCTTCTTTCTGGCATGGTAACAGAACGCTTTTTTGTCTTACAGTAACTCCAGTTCTTGCTGGGCAGGTACACTGAGAAGGCAGTGTTGGCCAATGCCCTGGCCACTGGTCTGTGTTGACCCTCAGGGTTGAATTTTGTCCTCCATGCTGTTTAACATCTCCATGAAACCACTAGCTGAGGTTACCTGGCGATTTCAGGTTTTTATCATCACCTGTACACTGAGGATGCCCAATTCGCATCTTTCTTTTCCATCTGACTCCAAGGAAGTGAATCCAGTACTAGTTTCTCTTCTATTTCTGAGCAGAATTTAAATTGCTGCTTATGACATATAAAGCTATATTGGCTTAGATCCAGGCTATTTGAAAAAATTATCTCATGATATGAGTTTACTTCCGTTTTAAAATTTTCTGGTGGAGGCTTTCTCTTATAATAATAATAATAATAATAATAATAATAATAATAATAATAATAATAATAAATTTATTCTTATATCCCGCCCCATCTCCCCGAGGGGACTCGGGGCGGCTCACAACAATAATAAAAACAGTGACAAATTACACATTGTAAAATCAAACATGAAAAGCAGTCATACAATCAATACATACATCACATGTTAAAAACAAGGAGATAAAACAGTTCTAGGCCGAAATAGAGGGCTTCTGTAGCTTCGTGGCAGAAGTACTCAGCAAGGTATCAATAATCATGGCAGAACACTCTCTAATTAAATTAAATGGGCAGACAAATCAACCCCCAAAAATTAGTCGTCGAAGGCCCTCTGGAAAAGCCAGGTTTTAAGGCTTTTTCGAAAGGCAAGGAGGGTGGGGGCCTGTCTAATCTCCCTCGGGAGTGAGTTCCAGAGGCGGGGGGCCACAGCGGAGAAGGCCCTCTCTCTCGTCCCCACCAGCCGCAACTGCGAAGGTGGTGGGAGCGAGAGGAGGGCCTCCCCCGAAGAGCGAAGAGATCGTGCAGGTTCATAGGGGGAGATGCGTTCTCTAAGGTAGGTGGGTCCCAAACCGTTTAGGGCTTTGTAGGTGATAACCTGCACCTTGAATTGGGCCCGGAAAACAAACGGCAGCCAGTGGAGCTCCTTAAACAGAGGCGTAGAACGCGCCCTGTAGTTTGCTCCTGTTAGAAGCCTGGCTGCCGAGCGCTGAACTAATTGCAATTTCCGGGCCGTCTTCAAAGGCAGCCCCACGTAGAGCGCATTGCAATAGTCCAGTCTAGAGGTAACTAAGGCGTGGACCACCGTAGTCAGATCAGACTTCTTGAGGTATGGTCGCAGCTGGCGCACAAGTTTTAGTTGTGCAAAGGCCCTCCCGGCCACGGCCGACACCTGAGCCTCAAGCGTCAGCCCCGAATCCAGGGGGACCCCCATCTTAGGACCTTACCCCATGAGTGGGGGGAAAGTGGGGGAAGCAGAGGGAACTGGCTTATTTCATTCCCTACCACCAAGGTCCGCTTTCTGAAATGGCCAGCCATCCCATGTTTTCCCCCAGTCTCTCCCCATTTTCTCCCGTTTTATTCAATTTGGAGTTGGGTAACACCCTACGCCTGAAGATGCAGTCTGGTCTCCATTTCCATGTGCTATGGAAATGGAGTCCCACAGAGTTCCATCAGAAGTGTCATGTGATGGCCTCTCTGAGATTCTGTTTTTGAAGTGATTGGAAATTGATTCCAGACTGTGTGTGATGAGATTATCAGTCTCACAATGTTTGCAGACTCTCTTCCAAATAACATCTTGAAATCTGTGTATATATGCCTTCATGTTGCCCATTGAATTTCATAGGATTTCTTAGGCAAAGAATACTTAGTTGGGTACTGTCTTCCTTCAGTGCAGCCCACAGCAGTTGATATTCCTTGGCAATCCCCTATCCAAATACTAACCAGACCTGATTTTGCTAATCTTCCAAGATCAGGAATGACCAAGAGTCTTCAGGGTATTAAGTGTCTCTAAACTATTTTTAAAATAAAATATGGAATAGGCCTACACTATTCATACGACTGGCACCAGAATGCAAGGGAATTTCCTCCCAAGTAGCAAACCATTAGTGACCTAAACAAAAGGCTTTGCTTGGAAAAGGTAATTGTATGGCTTTTTGATCCAAAAACTTGCAACATGAAAGCAAACCTACAACATTGTGACCAAATTGAACTATAAAAGGTGGGGAGATTTGAAGAATGTAAATACAAGGGCAGCAAATGTTCCAGTAGATTTGCCTATTTTCAGTGCAAGATAGCCTCTGTTTACTACCAGAGAGATAATTAACCAAATGCTCTGCACAAACAATCCAGGAAGTGTTTCGGGGCTTTTGAAAAGACATTTGGTCTACTTTAAACTTCCTTTCAATTCTCTTGGTCTTAATGTAGACCAAGATCCACTGTGTACTGCATTTCAATGTTGTACGTAACACAGTGCTAAGGCTTTTTGTAATTTTAACTTTAAAAAACCTATTCACTTTAAGGCCATCCAAAAAACTCATAGGACTGTGTTCCATGATATCCATTGAAACTAAATAGGAAGTATAACCAGAGGAATCTTATTGTAACTTCAACAAATTAATGGCAAAGTCAGTGTTCAAATTGCGTGTGTGTGTGTGTGTGTGTGTGTGTGTGTGTGTGTGTGTGCGTGCATAGAATGGGGTCAGACAAAGATATTTCCTCTACCTGTTGTAACAACCCCCTTCATTTCTATTTTCAGAAATCTATAGAAAGGGAGAGTCAGGGTAATGTGAGGAGAAGAGACAGAAGTGGATTTCATTAAGGGCATTTTTCCTTTTCTTTTTTATGCATTGTTGCAACAACGATAATGGTTGAGATCTTATATCACCAGCTGCAACTATGATGATGGAGCTCTGTCATTGTACTACATCTCTGGACTCAACTTCTCACTAACTCATAACATTCTTGCACCTCGCTGCTTGGAGAGGGCTGGAACTTTGTACAGTCACTTCTAATAAGAAATTTATAATTACATCTATTTATTTATTTACTTCCCTTATATACCGCTTTTCTCACCCCGGGTGGGGGACCCAAACATATTATGGCAAAATTCAATAGCTACATAAAACAACAATGACATACAACTTTCAAATAATCTATTTTCCTTCTTTCTTTCTTTCTTTCTTTCTTTCTTTCTTTCTTTCTTTCTTTCTTTCTTTCTTTCTTTCATCATCCATCTATTTTTACTGGCATGGAAGAGCTGAGCCATTTGTGCTAATTTTGATTCCTGAGGCTATTTCATACTTCACATTTACAGTATTTTGGTTCCACTTTAATTGCCACAGCTGCATCTATGGAATCCTGGGATTTATAGTTGGGTCAGAGGCACTAAAAGAGCTTTCAAGCTGAAAATTCAAAATGCCCACTTGTCTTTATACTGCAAATCCCAGGATTTTACAGGATGGAACCATGGCAATTCAGTGAAATCTTTGCACTATACTTATGTCATATGAAAGCATCTGTGGAGCAGAAATGTAAAGACCAACTATTTGGTAGAAGTGGAGATGGATTTTGTAATACAGTAGAGTCTCACTTATCCAACATTCTGGATTATCCAACACATTTTTGTAGTCAATGTTTTCAATACATTGTGATATTACGGTGCTAAATTCGTAAAAACAGTAATTACTACATAGCATTACTGCATATTGAACTACTTTTTCTGTCAAATTTGTTGTATAACATGATGTTTTGGTGCTTAATTTGTAAAATCATAATCTAATTTGATGTTTAATAGGATTTTCCTTAATCCCTCCTTATTATCCAACATATTCGCCTATCCAACGTTCTGACGGCCCATTTATGTTGGATAAGTGAGATTCTACTGTACTTGTGTTTCTTTTTTAAAATGCTACTCCATTTCCATAGAGTATATAACTCAGTGTTTGTAGTTCTCAGAACTTTGAGATCTTCCAGGGTTGGTGGGCTTTCAATGTTCCTGAATTGACTCTGTGGCTTCACCAGCTTGAATTTGGCTGCTTGGGCTTTAAAACTCTGCATTGTCTCACAGCTGTCTGTTTGTGGCTTGTACGTCTGTTATTCCAGCTTGACTTTCAAGGCCTCGTGAATTTGGGTTTCTCTGATATCTGACTGTTTACTTTGGCTGATTCTCTTGCTGTTTATTGAGACCTAAGCTCTTTATAATGTGGTTGGGTTCGTGACAGTGATGTGGGCCAAAGCCATCTTAACATGGCCTTGCCACACATTATCTAAAAACTTTCCCCTGATTTAGGACCTGTGGGAAGAGTTGGGCCAGTGACTGCAGTCATTCCCACTGCCATCCCAGGCAGCTCAGGGACATGGAATTACACTCCTCTCTGCAGCAGTCTCTGGCCTCAACATGGATCTGACATATCTGCTGTCATGTTCTGCGACATTGTCTGGGATGAAGGGGTGCACTGAGAAGGGAGAGTTTCCTCCTCCCTCCCCTTCCTCGATGTACGGTCTCCCTAGCTGATATCAAAGCATATGATTGTAGACAGGTAGGAATTGTGTTGCTGCTGGAGATTATTCATTTATTTATATCCTGCTTTTCTCCCATGGGTGGAACTCAAAGCAGTGAACAAATGGTATAAAGCAAAACTACACGATACAAAACACAACAACATCCCCTCAACCCAAGAATACGAATAAAAACCAACAAATTGCATAACCACATTACATATATCATATATCATATAAATAGACTAAAAATAACAACATTTGTCATTATCACTAAAATCCCTGTACCTAAGGCCACTGAAGTTATATTAAAGCATAATAATAATAATAATAATAATAATAATAATAATAATAATAATAAAACAACTTTATTTATACCCCGCCACCATCTCCCCAACGGGGACTCGGGGCGGCTTACATGGGGCCATGCCCAGAACAATACAATATAACAAAATATCAAAGAAACAACACATCATAACACATTAAACAATACAATAGATAATAATGTCAGGCTCACTTCAAAGGACCAGTCTGAACGCAGATCAAAGATAGCTGCTCTCAAATCCAATCTTTATTGAAGAATACATGACTTTGGAAAAGTCGAGAATGACCTAATGTTTACATACATTCAATTTTATCACTTCTGATGCAACGTAATACCACACGCAAATATCATCATCAAATCCCACCCTCTGGATCACATTACTACCATTCCCACACTATATCAATTATAATTGTTTATACTTCCAACCCTGAGTTCCCAGGCTCATTTTATCTTCTCCCGCCAGGTGCTTGCAGGGTTATTTATGTTATGTTATGAAGCCAGATTCAGGGCTTGGAAATTCAGCCCTGGGATTTGGCTCCATGACATGGCGCCCTCATTTTCTTCGTCCTCCTCTTCGGTTCTTCTTTCATCATAATCCTGAAACAAATCAAACAATAACTCTATGTGTCCATTTTGTCCAAAGTCCCCATGTATTTTTTCAGCAAGCTGCGATGGAATACTGGGTGTATTTTCCCTAAACTTTTTGGCAATGCCAACTGGAAAGTTACTTCATTGATAACACCCTGTATTCTGAATGGTCCAATATATTTGGGGCCCAATTTTCTCGAAGGTAGCCCCAATTTGATGTTTTGGGTACTTAACCACACTAGATCTCCTTTATCCAGTTTATCGCCTTCCACCCTCTTTCTGTCTGCGAACGCTTTATACTTTTTGTGTGCTTCCTTTAAGGATGCAGTCACTTGACTCCAGCATTCTAGCATTTGCGTTTTCCATTTCCCTGCCTCTGTTTCCTCATTCTCTGTCCATCTTGGCAACTGGGGCAAAGGCTGTATTTCATACCCGTAAACCACTTCAAAGGGGTTTTTATTTGTTGCTGAATGTATAGTCGAATTAAAAGCTAGTTCTGCAAAAGCCAACCACCTAGACCAGTCATTTTGTCTCATGTTAGAGTACATTCGAAGGAACTGCCCAAGTGTCTGCTGAGTACGTTCTACCGCCCCGTTTGTCATGGGGTGAAAAGCAGAACTTAGACTCCTTTCTGCTCCTAGCATTTCCAAGAATTTTTCCCAAAATTTTGCTGTGAATTGTACTCCTCTGTCACTGACCACTCTACTGGGACATCCATGCAGTTTGTAAATGTGGTTTATGTACAATTCAGCTAGTTTCTCGGCTGATGGTAGTTTCGTCAGTGCTATAAAGTGGGCCTGTTTAGAAAACAAGTCTAATACTGTCCAAATATAACGATGTCCTTTGCTAACCGGTAGTTCCCCCACAAAGTCCATAGCTACACATTCCCAAGGTCTGGTAGGTTCTGCTACTGTTTGTAGTAATCCCATTGGCTTCCCTCCTCTCGATTTATTTCTGGCACAATCATCACATTGAACAACATGATTCTTTATGTCCTTCCTCATCCCTGGCCACCAGCAATGTTTTGCTATTGCCTTTGTTGTTTTTGTAATTCCTGTATGACCAGCGCTCTGGTTATTGTGAAAACGATGCAAAATCTTAATCCTTAATGTTGCTGGGATATACAGTTTCTTGTTCACAAACCAAAATCCCCCCTTCTGCTCCCCCTTTTCTGCGTTGGATGCGATCCACTGATCTCCATCATAAGACTGTTTCAGTTCGTTTCCCCAATTATCTTCCCCGTCGAGTTCAACAATAGCAGTGTTCTCCTTTTGGGTTTGCGCTCTTGTCCTGACAGCTAAGCCCCATTGTTTATCAGAGAATATTGTTCCCTCTTTTGCTGTGGTTATGCCTCCGTGTTGAGGCATGCGTGAAAGAGCATCTGCCAAGACATTCTGCTTCCCTTGAAAAAACTTTAATTGGAAATCGAACCTGCTGAAGTATTGCGCCCATCTAATTTGTTTGGGGGACAATTTTCGAGGAGACTTTAAATACTGGAGGTTCTTATGGTCAGACCAAATTTCAAATGGGATTCCGCTTCCTTCGAGGAAGTGTCGCCAGCATTCTAAGGCTTTTAATATGGCTAATGCCTCTTTTTCCCATATTGGCCAACATTTTTCAGTTTCGCTGAACTTCCGGGACAAATATCCGCAGGGTTTTAAGTTCCCATTTTGATCTTTTTGCAATAGTACTGCCCCGTACGCGCAGTCTGAGGCATCGCAATGGATTATGAAAGGGCTCCTGATATCGGGGTGTTTTAGGATGGGTCCTTCTGTGAAGCATTCTTTTAGGGTTTCAAATGCCTTTTGGCATTCTGGCGTCCAACCCAGTTTGGCGCCAGGAGCTTTTACTTTTGCTGTCTCCCCTTTCCCTTTTGTTTTTAAAAGTTCAGTAAGGGGTGCGGTTATTTGCGCGAAGCCTTTTATGAAGGATCTATAAAAATTTGCAAACCCCAGAAATGATTGCAATTGCCTCCTTGTTTGAGGCACTCCCCATTCTTTCACATCTGATACTTTAGCTGGATCCATAGCTAACCCTTCTGGAGATATCCGATACCCCAGAAAGTCAATTTGAGTTTTATTGAATTCACATTTGGACAGTTTTGCGTACAGCTTTGCTTCTCTTAGTCTCTGCAAAACTTCCCGGACCAATTTTACGTGCTTTTCCTTATCTTCGCTCACAATCAAGATATCATCAAGAAATATGAATACCCCTCTGTACAACAATGGGTGTAGTATTTCATTTATAAGCTGCATAAAGCAACCGCCTCCATTTTTTAATCCGAAAGGTAAAATTTTATATTCAAAATGGCCGAATGCGCAGGAAAATGCAGTTTTCCAAGTATCCTCCGGTTTAATTCTTAATTTATGATATGCTTCAATTAAATCCAGTTTGGTAAATATGCTCCCTTTCTTCAATACGGTAATTAAATCCTTTACTAAGGGCATAGGGTATTTATTGTCCTTAGTAATTGCATTTAAATTTCGATAATCAATGCACAATCTTAGGGAGTTGTCTTTCTTTCTCCTAAATAACACTGGGGCCCCGAGAGGAGAATTGGATGGCTTAATGAAGCCTCGCGCCAGGTTTTTATCAATATATTTCCTCAATTCCTCCTTCTCCTGCACAGACATGGGATACACTTTTGGTTTCGGTAAGTTTGCTCCTGGGGTTATTTCAATTTCTACTTCTATATTCCTTTTGGGAGGTAATTTACTGGCCTCTTTCTGATTGAAAACATCCACAAAGTCTCTGTATTCAGGTGGCAATAGTTGTGGGTCTATCTCATCTGCTTCATCTCCCTCGTCCTCCTCTTCTGCAATTTTGCTTATCTCCCATTGCGTCTGCTGTTCTTTAAATGCTAGGCTCTTTCCTCTCCAATCTACTTCAGGATTTGCCTGTTCGAGCCATGGTATCCCTAATATTACATGGTATGTGGCAATAGGGGCTATCACAAAGGATATTCTTCCTTCCCATTTGCCTATTTTACATGGGACCCCCCGTATTTCCTTTGTAGATACTTCCCCAGCAGCGACTGATCCATCTAGCTGCGAAAATGCAATTGGGGAGTCAAGCGCCATCTGCTGACATTTCAGCGCTCCTGCTAATTCCGGAGTTATAATGTTTCTAGAACAACCACAATCCACAAATGCCTTGCAGGTGACCCGATTCTCTAGCCCCGAGAGGCAGATTGGCACTACTATCATGCGTTTGTCCCGACTCACCAGTTTTTCTGAAGATTCTGGGGCTTGCACCTCCTCTTCCGCACGCCTCCCGGTTGCTGGCTTGGGCTTTGGGGGTTTTGGCGGCTCCCCCTTCCGGGCCCAGCATTCTGCTGCTCGATGGCCCGTCTTCCCACATACAAAGCATCCCGGTTTAGGTTTGTTGTCGTCTCCTCTGGAGGGAATCCCCGGCCTCCCTCCGGGTCTTTCCTGCTTCCTCGTTTCTCCTCGACCTCTCGCCACCGGTCTTTGCTGGCCGCCGCTGCTCCTGAAGCGCTTTACTTGGGCCAGGGTGGATTCAACGCGCCCCGCTAGTTGAATCCATCCCTGGAGCGTTTCGGGGTCATCTCTGTGCGCTGCCCAGCTGAAAATCTCGGGGCGTAGTCCCTCTTTAAATAATTCCACTTTGGTCACTTCAGACCACTCTGGTACCCTTTCCGCGAGGTGGAGGAATTCCTCTGCGTACTCGGGCACCGTTTTGTCCCTCTGCTTTATTCCTTTCAGCTGGTCTCGAGCCCTCAATTGCTCTAGCCGGTCTCTGAACCGGTTTTCCAGTGCGGCGAGGAAGCGGGGCACTGACCTCAGGCATGGGTCGCGTCTGGCATGTAGTTGCACATACCAGCTGGCTGCTCCTCGCTTTAGTGTGTTGCCGATGGCTCGAACCCTGCTTGCTTCGGAGGGGAATGTGTGTGCATTGTCTTCCATGTATCCTCTGATGCTAATTAGAAAAAAGTTCAGTTCATCTGATTCCCCTCCGTATTCTAGTTTGAGATCTTCCCTTCTTGGCATCCATTCTGCGGCCCGTTGATGCTGTCTGGGAGGCATGGGGAAGGGTTGCATCGGGTTTCCTCGGGCGGCCCCTTGGAACACGCCGCGCCCCACTCCGGTAGTCATTCTGCGCGGTTCCTGAAATTCTGCCGCCGCTGTCGGCCCTTCCACCCATCCGCATACTGGCCTCGCTGTAGCCCCCGCATCTCGCCTTTCCTCGTCGTACGGCACATCCTCCTCCTCTTCCTGGATCTCCTGCTCCTCTCCGCCTTCGTCTGCAAATCCACTGGACCCGATCCCTGGCCCCAGTGGTCTTTCCACCCCGACGCCCATTCGGGGGGTTGGGAGCTCTGTTGGAGATGGCGGCCTCAGAGTTCCCAGAGCTCGCTGGCGCTCCACTTCGCGTGCCATTCTGTCTCGGAACTCCAGCTCCTGCCAGTATTCCTCATCTCCCTCGTCCCTTGCCGCCACGGGACTCTGCGTTGATGCTCGCTGGCCCCTCTGGCTCCAATCTCCTTCTTTACTTGGCTCTCTCTCGGCGCCATACCGGATGGGCTCCTTTTGGAGATTCTCTTCCAATAGTGGCACCAACCTCCCCACGGTTTCCGACAGCCTGGATAAATTAGTTTCCAGGATGGATAACCGCAGGGCCACGGTCTCCGGCATACTTCCTCCAGATCCCCAACTGGTTTCTGCAGCCGCAGAGACGCCTCTTCCTCCCCTGGGAATCCTCTGGGTCACGCCGTTCGGCCTGGGGTACCCCGTAGAGGAAGCTATGGCTTGCAGCGTCTCTTCTCTCTTCGGCCGGGCCCCTTGCGAAGGCCTCCCTGCTCCGTTTGGGCTTTGATCTCCTTCTTCACTCATTATCACTTCACTGCGAATTCCGCAGGAGGGTGAGAACGGGATTCTCGACTTAAATGTCAGGCTCACTTCAAAGGACCAGTCTGAACGCAGATCAAAGATAGCTGCTCTCAAATCCAATCTTTATTGAAGAATACATGACTTTGGAAAAGTCGAGAATGACCTAATGTTTACATACATTCAATTTTATCACTTCTGATGCAACGTAATACCACACGCAAATATCATCATCAAATCCCACCCTCTGGATCACATTACTACCATTCCCACACTATATCAATTATAATTGTTTATACTTCCAACCCTGAGTTCCCAGGCTCATTTTATCTTCTCCCGCCAGGTGCTTGCAGGGTTATTTATGTTATGTTATGAAGCCAGATTCAGGGCTTGGAAATTCAGCCCTGGGATTTGGCTCCATGACATAATAATATACATTAGAACGCAAAATCAGGTAAGCATAAAAACAAGGGCGGGCCACATGAACACTGAGTTAAAACTCGGGGTGAAAAAGGAATAAGAATAAAAACCATAATAAAAAACAGGGTCATAAGATAGTGGTACAGTCTAGAGGATAGATATTGGAGGGGAGCAACAGAAAAGAAGTATATAGTAGTTACTCTCCAAAAGCATAACGGAAGAGCCATGTTTTCAAGTCTTTCTTGAAGGCTAGTAATGTGGGGGCTTGCCTAATCTCAATGGACAGTGAGTTCCACAATTGGGGGGCCACAGCAGAGAAGGCCCTCTCCCTTGTTCCCACAAGGCGGGCCTGAGATATAGGCAGTGGCGACAGGAGAGCCTCCCCTGATGATTGAAGAGATCGGGCAGGTTTATGATAGGAGATACGGTCACGAAGGTAGGTGGGTCCCAAACCGTTTAGGGCTTTATAGATGATGGTCTGCACCTTGAATTGGGATCAGAAAATGAATGGCAGCCAGTGGAGCTCCTTGAACAAGGGAGTGGATCTTTCCCTGTAATTCGCCCAGCCGAGCGCTGGACCAATTGTAATTTCCGGGCCGTCTCAAGCTCCAAATCTTTGGCCCAGTAAGCCTTACCTGATAAAAATAGGCTGCTTATTGTGCATTGACACAATATGGTGTGTGTGCGTGAGGAAGGACAGTTAAGGTGGCTACCCAGTGGTGCTGAATTGTGTGGGACTCTCTCTTGCTTCTGAAGCAGCTGGGGAGTCTTTGTGAGGAGCACACCGAAGGTTGGTTCACCATTTGGCATGCCAGCTTTATCCTGGGTTATAGGTCTCAGTAGATATCTGCTCTATGGTATTCTTGAGCCAGGAGACCTTCATTTCAATAGGGTTTGCTCATTTCCAAGGTTTGCATATCCATGCAAAGTCTGGGAATGAATCCCCTGCAGATATAGGAGGTGTGTCATGCTGTATATAGAGTGTGTCTGTAGAATTATGTAATGTTTCAGCTGTGTACAGGAGGCATGCATTGCCTGTATTCTGTTTTCTGCCAGGACAGTTGCAGCTCCATTTCCAGAACCTTTCCTTGCCCTCAGGGGAAAAAAAAGACTTTTTGGTGTCATAAGAAAATCCAGTGGGAAGAAGTGGGTGAGGAATTTCTCCTTGTGCTCAAACTCACTTTGGATATCATCCTATATCCCTTTACCTGAGAACGAGACCTGCTGAACTTAGCAGGTGTTATTTCTGTAAAGGCATGTTCTCACCGTAAGATTCTTTGGCAAACCACCTGTTTGCCTTGCAGTAAATGAAATGTTTTTGAAGGAGAAATTTAAGTTTAAGACATGAACAGTATTACTTCATGCAGTTGTGTGTTACATGTTTCATAGCACAGCTATGTAGACAAAAATTGTAAAGGACAAATAAAGAATAGCTTTCCTACTTAGATTTTTTCTTGTTATAAGAATTATGAGTATAATTCATGAATAAAACAGATTGGGAATGTAGTTAATCCCAGTCAAGGTGCGGCATATTTATTCTTGAGTAATATTTAATTAAATTTGGATGTCCCAACATCTTTTCTCTAGGGATCTGATTCATTCTTCAGTGATATTTCCTTTCTCCCTTAAAATAACCCTTCACTTGGGCCCAGACCTCAAAGAGATATAATCAAGTTGCTGAGTTGGCAGTAGTGCAGAATTGTGTGTGAACAAAATTTTTGAAGGAAGGAGATGACAGATTACTTCAGATCTCTGGAATTATATCTTTCTGTGACTCTCCTGTACATTTCCGGGAAAGAATGCATGGATCTATTCCAGAGAGAAGCTAAAGAATTTTCCTTTTTTTCTCTGACTTGGCAAAGCATTGTCCATCTGTGCTGTTTAATGCACATTTTAAGCAATGCAATTATTACTTATGTCTGAAGCAAATCCAACATGTGTTAATGAAGAGAGCATCCTTTGATTTCTCCATTCAGTGTCCACAGAAATCTGTCAGTGCAGAAATGTGGTGACTAATGTGTTCTAGGATTTGAATATGGTTCCCTGAATATTGGTTAGGAATATTTAATTAAAAGTGGATGTCCAGTGGCACTGAAGCAGGTTCAATGCTGCTGGATGGTTAGGACTCCTCCGCAGTGTTGGGGACTCCCTCCCACCTCCTCAATGGCCTGAGGACTGGTGGTCAGAACCATCTTGGGGCCAATCTGAAGTTCAGCACTCCGGATCAGTTCTGGGATAAAGTGTCCATGGAAAACTGCTTTGATTGGCGCTTTGAAACTCTGGAATTTCAGAATTTTAGTCAAACACTGTAACCACTATACAGTGCTTACTTTTCACAATTACTATTAGTATTATTACATTGTTGTTGATTATGTTTTGTGTAGAATCGAATCTATCACAGGACTTCATCCCATGGAATAAATAAAGTGTTTGGGATCAATGGTTTTCCCTTAAACTTTGCCACACCTCATTTGGAAAACAAATTGATGATTTTCCTACACTCCTCACATGTTCTCCTTTTCTCTGCTTTCTTTAGGATTTATCCGTTCGATTTGCCATCAAACGGTAGAGATTTGTTTCCTCCCATTGTCTCTCCAGGATTTTGATTATTTATCTTTTAAAAAAGGGATCCTAGGAAGTGGTTTTAAATCAACCCAGATCTTTCCCTAAGGCTCTGCATTAGCCATTGTAAGAAGTGGTTTAAAATTGGGGAAACAGTGTCATTGCTTTATTTACAGACAGGCAACAGGGATTAACACAACATGGGGAAAGTGGCAGTTTTGCCCATCTCTATGTAGGGAATTTAAAAGTAAGTCGATTGCCAACCAGCTTAGGAAACGTTGGGGAAGCCAACACTTTAGAAACGGCAAAATACCTCAACCCTACTATTGAAGCTTTCGTTGTATGAGGGGCACCATGGGTTGCTGTTTCTTAAATGTGTAGAAACACTGATTTAACTGAATGGGATGAAGTCAACAGAGTTTTCTTAGAAAGATTTGGTCAAGATGGGTTGCCATTGCTTGCTTCTGATACATTTAGTGGTTTGTGGCTAGGCAATCAAAATTCTGTGCCAAAAAACTAGATCCCTCAGACTATATATATTGTATAGAATTTCATGAATTATGTATTTTATCAAAGCTATTATGCCTTCCAATATTTCACAATTATGTTTCTAGTTATAAATAATTAAGAAGTAAAGTCCATGAACACATCTAGACTATGCCCTGCTTATCCGTGTTTTCCTTTATCCACACTCTGAAAATACCCCCTCCCCAAGTATAGTCAAAATGTAGGATTTCTATTTTCCATGGTTTTAGGTATCCAGAGGTGTTTGTATGTGTCGTGGAATGTATCCCCAGCTAATATGGGGGTCATACTGTACTTCGTTAATGGAGGTATAAATGAATATTGACTTGGCTTTGTTTTGTTTGCAGCCGGATGGCACCAGCAAAGAATGTGTCTTCATTGAGAAAGTCCTAGAGAACAACTACACAGCGCTCATGTCAGCAAAGTACTCAGGCTGGTATGTCGGTTTCACCAAAAAGGGGAGGCCTCGGAAAGGACCCAAGACACGAGAAAACCAGCAGGATGTTCATTTTATGAAACGATATCCAAAGGGTATAGTGGATTTACAGAAACCTTTCAAGTATACCACAGTGACCAAGAGGACTAGGAGAATACGACCTACCAACCCCAGTTAAAAGACAAAGACAGTGTCAGGAGAATAAACTACGAAAGATAGACTGTACCAGAGAAATATTTTTACACTAAAAATAAGGGAGAAGCTCTATTTTTGTACATTGTTTTTAATTTTTTTTTTTTAAAAGACAGTTGAAAAAAACAAACCCACTGGGGAAGCTGTAAAAGATTTATTGTAACTTGAAGAAGACGAAGAAAAATGAATGGCTCTATTTAAATTGACTTTTTTTTTCATGCTGTGGATTGACATACAGGTGCTTACTTCTCTTTTTGGAATGGACAACCTTTTGGAATGGACAACTTTTCCAAGCCAATCCCTAAAGGGGAAAAGTTCATCTGAAAAGAATAATAATAATATTAATAAAAACCAAAACCACAAACCAAAGAAAACCAAAGTTTGTTTCCCAAAGTCCCTGAAAACCCTTGGATAATTCTCTGGTGTTGCAGTGATCTGTTTTATTGTCTGATACAAGTCCGACCGAGACAAGTTGGTCTGCAAATCTGTCATTGAGCGTCCGTGGAGAGCTCAATACCTCAGCCTTTGTAACCTTTCTGACGACATAAGGTGTCACGCCTCTGTGATCCTGCATTATGATGCTCACTTCTGGAGAATGCTGCTAATGACCTTCAAGTGACTACGTAAAATAGCCTAATAACACCAATGATAAGGGAATATTTTAAAACCAGCTCTATTATATATATAAATATATATTATATATATAAGCTATTTATTTCACCTCTCTGTATATTGCAGTTCCATGAACCAAGTATTACTGCCTCAACAATTAAAAAGGAAATTATTTAAAAACATGAACATGTATTACTGCTGTTCACATATCTCCCCCACTGAAACCTTAAAACTTGCTGCCTGGGGTTGAGTTCAAGGAGAATTTCGATATCTGAATGGAAATTCGAAATGTTGTTATATCAGACATGCCAGGAACTTAATTAAGAATTTCAGCTCCTGGAATGCATAACGGTTACTTATCCTCATCCCCATCCTATTTTCATAATGTTGACTTCCTGCAAAATGTTCTGCCTTGTCTAAGTACAGGGGGAGGTTTCAAAATGCAGCATGAAAAGGATTTTGCTTTTGTTTTAGCTCTCGTACACCCATCTTGTTCTGCCTGGACCAAGCTGCGATGGGTGCAATGCGGTGTTATATGTCTGGTGGGAAAAGAGAATATTGGTGTTGCTCACATAATGCTCCCAGTGTATCACTTCTCAATGACAGCAGCTGACCTGGGCTCCAAGCTTGGAAAAGTTACTTTTTTGGAATACAACCCCCCTGCCCCCACCTTCAATCAGCCTGGCCAGAAGGATTCTTGGCATTGTTGTCCAAGAAAGCCTTAAAACAAAATCAACACAGCACATTTCCAAGCTCTGTCTACAGTCTGATTCTGGTTAATTGAAGCTCCACGATTCCTCTCTCTAACCTGGAATCGATTAGGAAGAACCAGTGGTGCATCTAAGGACACATCTACACAGACTACTTAGCTCAGTGTGTGTGTGTGGATTAGCCGTGTGGGGGCTAATTAACACACAGGGCTGATCCACCTTAATTCAGGGAAAGGCCACCTTAATGTGGGTTAAGGTAACCAGATGGAAACCAAGTTAGGGACAGTCAAGACAGCTAAGCTGGTTCCTAACTGGAACAGATAGGAGTTATCTTGACTGCCATCCTGTGTTTTTCAGCTCAGGCAGCCCAGAGATATAGAGCAACAATCCCCCATTGTCCTGCTCCTATCTCATGGCTGTTAATAGTTGTGATACCACCACCAACTATCTTGGGGCCACAAGAAGTTAGGTGGGGATGCCACAGCCGGTAACATGGCGGAGGGTCCTGTGGGATGGCTGCTGAGTGGCATTAAACTGTGTTTAGCATGACTGGGCAGTCAGGATGTCCTGCTGCCTCTAAGGCCCAATTGGGCCACTTTGCGTTTCTTGATATGTTAGCGCAATCAAACAAAACCAGTCTGCTTGACAGTCATGATAGAGTAGAAGGATTTTGACCATATATAGTTGTGCATTTGAAATTCTCTTAAATCCTGGTACCATCTTGACAAGAAGACCTAATTGGAGGTTCCTTCTGCTGTCCCAATGTTTCATATATTTAATTTGAAATTATCATGGGAAAAGAAGAGGAGGGGAGCATTTTTTTTAAATGCAACAAGTGAACAAAGGACTTTATCACACGGAAGAAGCTTGCTGGCATAGAAGCAACACCATGCAATATTTGTTACTGGTTCACCTCTTTGCAATGAAGACATCCGCTGCAATTGAAACCTGTCAATAGCCCCTAATCATGTCATGGTCCCAGGACTACCTTGTACAGTGTGGTCCGGGTGCTTCTGTGGCAGCATGCTAGTGACATCAGGGGACCGGATTGTCCATCTCCTACATTCTCCTTGCTAAAAAAAAAAGAAATATTTGACTTTTAAGGGCTATATGTTGCATAATTATGAAGTGTCTTTTTAAAAAAATAAATAGCACTTCACCACTACACTTTGCCCTGGGATACAATGCCAGCCTATGTGTACTAATGACGGGCTGGCCTGACATTACCCGTAATAACCAGCCACTGTCTGGGTCACAGCCACAAGTCTCTGTCCTTTAGTTCCCATTTCTAGCTGTACCTCTTGGAATAACTGCTATTAAGAACTGATGACACTGCTGGAGCTTTATGTAAATGGTTCTACAAGGAAATGTGTCTAGGGCTTGCATGCCAATTGTTGTCATTGTTTATCAGTGGATGCCAGTTTTTCCATCTTAACTGGGACACACATTTATGTGGATGTAAGCACCAGTGGAAAGATATCATTTGCCTCTTTAAAAAAACAAAAACAAAACTGTGTTTAGGACTGAATGGAAAGTCCAGCATAAGCATCTCTGTATAGTCTATATGTAAAGCTATAAAGGGGAGTGCACTGGAACCAGTCCTGTACCAGGGCATGGGCAAAGGGACCGCCAGTTGGAGCCACAAGGCAGCCTGGGCTCTTGTGCTGACCTTCAGAGGTTTATGTACTTTGTTAAAAATGCACTCTTAGTCAAAAGCCTTTGAAAATAAACTTTATTTTCCTTAAATAAGAGAAAAGAAGAAGATATTTGTGATTATCTCGAATGACAAATGAACATGGCTTTCATAATGTTGCAGATGCAAAAGGAACATGACTCCTTCTGGTATGTTCAAAGCAGTGTTCCACCAGCTTTAAATATTGGTTATCTTATAATCAAGAGACTAAATGTGGTATAATGGTTTAAGTGTTGGTCAAAGATTCTGATTCAAATCCCTGCTCAGTTGTAGAAACTCATTGGATGATCCTGGGCAAATTTCACTCTTTCAGCATCAGAGGATGGCAATGGGAAATCTCCTTGAAAGAAAACCTCATGATGGATTTATGTTAGGGTTGCCTGAAGTGACTTGAAGGCATGCAACAACACATGTTTAGCAGTTTTGTTTCACCCCAAGGCTGTGGCAACCATTGCTGTGTGAAAAATATTTTTCTATACAGAGATTAGTTCAAGCATGAAAGCCACCTATGTGAGAGAAGCAGGTGAAGTCCACATTTAGCAGCTAGTTACTCTTGCAAGGTGTTGCTGGAACAGTGCGGAGATTCACTTTGCAGCAGAGTAACTCCTTTAGGGTGACTCCTCTGATATGACTCATCACTTGTTACAAGTCAATACTATACACATAGTGGAGAAAGTTGTGGTGCACCAGGGTTAACATTCCCATTTGGTCACTTAGTGACCCTGGACATGGCACATTCTCAGCCTCAGAGGAAGGCAAAGGCAAACTTATTCTGAATGAATTTTGTCAAGAGGTGCCTGTGATAGGTAATTTTTAGGATCGCTGTAGGTCAGAAATGATTTGAACAACAAAAAATCATCAATGAGCTAAGCTCTTCTCCCAGCAGAAGACTGAACTGGATTCCAGTCAAAAGAGGGGCAACTACATGTTACATAATAGGCACAATGGGATCTTTGGAGCAAGAGTCGCCTGCTAGGAGCTGTAGCTGAGACCACAAAGATCCAGCATAAGCAAGATGAGCCAATGGGTCTGCCTTGGTACATAGCACCCTGCATTAGTTAGTTTACTAGCCTTTTGAACTAGTCATCAAGTCTGCTATGAATGGTTACTTTTAAGACCATATAGTCATAACACTGTACTGAGGCAGCCTTTGCTCTCCTGATCTGGCTAAATGGGAATAGAGACTAATAGGGCCAATCACCCTTCAGGTAAGACAGGTTGGCTGGTCGGCTTTTGGATGTCCTTTGTGTCCTGCCCCCATTCCTTGGATTTGGAGTGCATACATGCAAGCCCTTTGTTTTGAAGGTGTTGGGTTTCATTTGTCAAAGACTTTTCCATTCATGCAAGGTGCTGTACTCTGCAAAGTGTAGACAGTTCCTCTACATACCATCTCAGGTTTTCTCTCCACTGACCTTCAGGTTTAAGGGGCTCTGAGGGATGGGGATGATGTGGATAAGCTCTGTGATCTGAAGGGAGTTCCACTCAAGGAATATTAGGTGCAAACTATTCCAGAAGCAGAATGATAGCAGAATAGCTCAAAGTCATTATGACCTCATACTGCAACTGAATTCCGCTGAATTAGAATTCGCTGGTGGAAACCAATGACTTCTCAGAAGCATATATTAACTATTGTCTGCAATAGCCCCTACATGAATATCTGGATATGAGTACGGTAGAAGTTAGTTGTGGGAACTACTCATCATTTTTTTCTAGTTTCTACTTTATTATTTGACAGTCTCAAGGCTTAAGTGCTGTACAAGTAAGAAAAATTGACTCAAGCTTTTGGATTTTTGGCATATCACCTATTTGAGGGTAGGTGATTTTATCATAGGTATGGAGCTCTATGTCAAGGTATGTCAGTACAAAACATGAAAAACAGACCTAAATTACCTGAAGACAACAACCTATTTGATATTGGAGCTAAGGAGAGTCCAGCCCGGTTTTTGTTTGGGTGAGGGGCCATCAAGGAATATCAGATGCAGTAGTCTATATTGCAGATGAAGTCAATGCAAAACACCCTTTTGAAAATTCCTTATGAAATTAATGGAGTTGCCATAAGGGGCTTGAAGCCAGATTTACACCCTCATAAGAGCATAAAAAGCTCCAAACAAAGCAAAAGTAGCCCATAAAAAGTGCAGGGTTTCAAATTCTCTGGAGCTCTTCCTCAGACTTGGTGGAATCAAAGAACATGTTGTGGGAGAAGAAACAGAGAAGGTTGAAATCTTCGTATTAGACTGACCAAGATCTGATCTGCCTTCTGAAGGCCTCTGCCACTGAAAAATACATTTTCATGAATGTTTTAATACTAGCTTCATCATCTCAATTTCCATTTCACATCCAGTAGTTGTGCTCCAAATACAGTCATCTCACAGACGTGGCTGCCTTTCACCCTCCATGCAAAGGTATCTGGCACACTCAGAATGCCAGGAGGACTTAGCACTGTCTTGAAGTTCTTTCTCCCAATGGAAGGCAGCCGGGCTGAGCTTAAATGTTCTTTTGCAGGCATGGTATGGCTTCAGTACTCCAAGAATTAATCTCAAAAGCTTAACAAATATAAATCTGAGATCCTATTATAAGAGTGGGAAATAATCTAATCAAATTAGCTGCACACTTGAAATCTTTTTGGGCACATATAAATATATGAGCTGCTGCTATGCTTGGCATGGGCAAACAAAGAATGTCCCAGATATCATATTTGTTTTCCATTTATTCACATAAAATGTGACAGTGTTGCTGGGGTAAAAACTCCTAACTTGGCTTCCAAAAGTACTGATAGTTTGGTTCATGACTGAATGCTAGTTGTATGTATGATGCTCAATAGTATAATAATAATAATAATAATAATAATAATAATAATAATAATAATAATAATAATAATAATTATTGTATCTGACACCAGCTCCTCGAAGGGACTCGGAGTGACTTACACCCGGCACAAAGTGCCTAAAAACATAAAAGAAGTATATTAAGATGTGTATTAATTACTTAGTTTCAACCTCTACATATTTATACAATTTTGCCACACATATATATTCCTATCCACCCACCATCCAGTAACTTCACCATGAAGAAGAATGAGTTAGGAAACTCATCCAGCTCATTTTAGGTGCTGATTTTAGTTAGATACTAACTGTTCATCATATAATTAATTATTATTATTGCTCTAGTTTTACTTCTGGAGAGGAAGGGGTGCTTTTCATAATTTCTGCCATGTGTGATATAACAGTTACCAAGTAACTGTGTTTCAGAGGAGAAATTCATTTCAACAGGTAGAAAAATGCCCCAGGTTTGCTCTGTAGTGATAGTTAAGAGGGTTCTAATCGCCCTCAGATGATGCTGAATATTTATCACGCATGGTCTGGGGTCTTCTCTATTTCTCTTATGCTTTTGCCGCCAAAATTTATGAATACATTATAAAAAACAGAATGGTGTTTGTTTTTTTAAAAACAAATGCATTACATTAATCATTGACTGAGATCCTGAGTGATGGGTTGTGATGCATAGCTTCATGATGAAGAAGCTACATCATGATCATGCTATGCAACTATGTAGTAGTACAGTAGAGTCTCACTTATCCAACACTCACTTATCCAATGTTCTGGATTATCCAATGCATTTTTGTACTCAAAGTTTTCAATACGTTGTGATATTTTGGTGCTAAATTAATAAATATAGTAATTACTACATAGTATTACTGTGTATTGAACTACTTTTTCTGTCAAATTTGTTGTATAACATGATGTTTTGGTGCTTAATTTGTAAAATCATAACCTAATTTGATGTTTAATAGGTTTCTCCTTAATCCCTCCTTATTATCCAACATATTCGCTTATCCAACGTTCTGCCGGCCCGTTTATGTTGGATAAGTGAGACTCTACTGTAATAATAGTAATAATAATAATAATAATAATAATAATAATAATAATAATAATAATAATATATCCCATCCCCATTCCCCAAAGGAACTCAGGGCAGCTTACAACAATCAATAAATACAAATATAATATAAGCAATAGACAAAGAACAATAACCAATTATCACTATAAGAGAACTGCAGTGAAGCACAGTGGGATATCCTTCAAGATATCCTGTTTTACAGTTGAGGCTTCTTCCATGGAATAAGACACCATGAAAGATGGGGCACTGTTGTACATTTTGACTATTGCACAATTACTGCACACTGCTTGTCCTGCTGTTTGTACAGTGGCGTCAATTAGGCTTGCTCAAATAATTCATTTTCCCCGTTAACCGTTATTAATTCGTTATTTTCGTTTGTTTTGAAGCAATTTTGAAGCATTGGTTGTCCACACGTCTGGATATCGCGGTTTCGAATCGCGAGAGGCCGTTTTTCGTTATGTCGTCGTTTTTTTCGTTAGGAAAAAAAAGCTTTTGCAAAAAAAAAAAAAAGCCACCCGAAAGGTGGCTACTCTCTGCGGGCCTCCAGGTGCCCCCCACGGACCCATACACTTTGCCACCTTCCCCGGCAGCCGGAAAGGCCGCGGAGGCTCCAGGCGGCCGCTGCACATCCAGGCCTCAATTTCCACCCTTCCCCGACAGCCGACATACATACACACGCACACACACACACACATCTCCATATCCATGTACACCCGCCCTCCTCCGCTACCTCCTCGCCCCTTCCCGGGAGGGCATCTCTTTCCTGGGACGGCGTCCTATGTGAGGCCAGTGCTTGGCGCCTGGCTAGGCCTCGCCTCCCTTCTCAGGCAGCAGGCCCAGCCAAACCCTTCCTCCACCTTTCCCTCCTGCAAAGGGCAGCCGCTCGGAAGCCCAAGGCAGCAGGATGGCGACAGAGGAAAACCACCCTCTGTGGCTGTGCTCCGACCTCAGCCAGCAAAACATTCTGGACTCCAACTCCCAGAAACGCTTGCAAGCTTCTTCAATGGCTATGAATTCTGGGAGTTGAAGACCCAAGCGGTTTCCAGCAATGCCAATGGATGGCGTTCGGGACTCCAACTCCCAGAAACCCTCGTGGATGGTTCAAAGACCAGGGATTCTGGGAGATGAAGTCCACGGTACCGGTTGAAAAGGCCATTGGCCAGGCGCCAAGGGAAAAAGGACGGCAAAAACAAAGTCACCCTCCTTTTCTATATGACTGGCCTTCATGGTCTCTCAATTAGCAATAATAATAATAATCTGTGGAAGGTCCAGGGTGGGAGAAAGAACTCTTGTCTGTGGGAGGCAAGTGTGAATGTTGCAATTGGTCACCTTGATTAGCATTGAATAGCCTTGCAGCTTCAAAGCCTGGCTGCTTCCTACCTGGGGGAATCCTTTGTTGGGAGGTATTAGCTGGCCCTGATTGTTTCCTGTCTGGAATTCCCATTTTCTGGGTGTTGTTCTTTTACTGTCCTGATTTTAGCTTTTCTGTAGCTAAAAATGCATATAAAATTGATTCTATAGGGAGGATAAATGATTGGATTTCAACTCCTACAGCTTAGCTTTCTCTGCCAATAATGGTACCATATCAAACTAAACCTCCCAAGATTCTGTAGCAGTGAGCCATCTTGGATATTGTAAGGGATTTATTATTATTATTATTATTATTATTATTATTATTATTATTATTATTATTAGACCTTGCTCCCAGGAAGGTGCCTTCGCTGTGGCTCCCAACTTATCTATCTACCTTTCCACATATTCTCCACATTGTGTGTATGTGTATGTAAATTATATATACATGAGCCCCGATGGCGAAGTGTGTTAAAGCACTGAGCTGCTGAACTTGCAGACCGAAAGGTCCCAGGTTCAAATCCCGGGAGCAGAGTGAGTGCCCGCTGTTAGCTCCAGCTTCTGCCAACCTAGCAGCTTGAAAACATGCCAATGTGAGTAGATCAATAGGTACCGCTCTGGCGGGAAGGTAATGGCACTCCATGTAGTCATGCCGGCCACATGACCTTGGAGGTGTCTATGGACAACACTGGCTCTTGGGCTTAGAAATGGAGATGAGCACCAACCCCCAGAGTCAGACATGACTGAACTTAACGTCAAGGGATACCTTTACCTTTACCTATACACACACACACACACACACACACACACACACATTATGCAGGGACTATATATATATTATATATATATACACAGTATATATCACACACACACCAATTTAACAAAGTTTCAGCCACAAAAACAAAGTTTCTGAAGTAGAACAATGACTTTCACAGTAAAGACAACCCAATTTAACAGGAAATAAGACTTTCAAACCAGGAACAGATTTCTGCAATTATTAAAAAATGGTTTATTATAAAAGCTATGAAAATTCGCCAAAAATCAGAGGATAAGGGAAACGTTCCAAATTTTGGTGAGCTATCAGTGTTAAATATGTTCTACCACTGTACCAAGTTGGAAGAAGATCACTCAAAAAATGAGGGTGGGAGAGTCCTGTAAAGTCCTCTCCCTCTGTGCTGTTTTTGGGAATTGCGCATGCGCGTCCGCCATTAACGAATTAATTTAGAAAATAACGAATTTTCGTTAATTTCGAATTTTTTGGGGGGCCAAATTCGGAAATACCATCAGAAACGAAAAGCTGCCCCCTTCTAGTTTTGAAACGAGTTTAGAATCAAATTTTTCGTGGATCGATCAAGCCTAGCGTCAATGGCACAGATATGATAGGACTCTCCTGAGAATACAGTTGACCCTCTGTTATCCACTGATCCAGCCATTCAGCAAACCTTGATTTTATATACTACACCAGGGGTCCCCAAACTAAGGCCCTCCAAGGCCATTGACCTGGCCCCCGCCCTCAGTTTTATAATATAATATATTGTATATACATATAATATTGATAATAATATTATAATGTAATACAATATAACACTAATAATAATACCATATAATAATAATTATATGTTCTATATTACATATAATATTACTAATAATATTACAGTATAGTGGTATAGTTCAATATAGTAATATATAATGCTAATATTGTGCTATGCTAATAATATAATATATTGTATGTACATATAATTTTTAAGCCACTCTGAGTCCCCTTTGGGGTCAGAAGGGTATGATACAAATGTAGTAAATAAATGCAGTAAATAAATAAATAATAAATAAATAAATTTTAGACTGAGGCTCGCCCGAAGTCTGAAATGACTTGAAGGCACACAATAACAACAACAACAACAACAACAACAACAACAACAACAACAACCCTAATTAACTTGACTATCTCATTGGCCAGAAGCAGGACCACACTTCCCATTGAAATCCTGATCAATGTATGTTGGTTAAAATTGTTTTTATTTTTAAATATTGTATTGTTCTTTCATTTTTCTTGTTGTTGTTGTTGTTGTTGTTGTTGTTGTTGTTGTTGTTGTTGTTGTTTTTTCACTACAAATAAGACATGTGCAGTGTGCATCGGAATTCTTTTTTTTTTTAATCAAATGATAATCCGGCCCCTCAACAGTCTGAAGGATTGTGGACTGACCCTTGGCTTAAAAAGTTTGGG
Organism: Anolis carolinensis; assembly: GCF_035594765.1. Classification (NCBI taxonomy): domain Eukaryota; kingdom Metazoa; phylum Chordata; class Lepidosauria; order Squamata; family Anolidae; genus Anolis; species Anolis carolinensis. The sequence goes on from NC_085841.1 coordinate 164,586,550, forward strand.
GACCCCTGTACTACACCATTGTATAGATTTGAACATCCATGGATTTTTTTATCCCCATGAGTCTTCAAATCCAATTTCACTAGGTATCAAGGGCCCACTATACAACCAGTATGCAATACCACAATTGTAAACTGCACAATCGTAAGTTGGTTTATAGCATCATAAATACACAAAATGATGGCAATGTTCCAGGTTTTTTAAAGTGGAAATTTGGACTAAGGTGCAAATGTTGCAAGAAAATCTAGGAAGAACCCATGGTTAGAAGACCATTTGTGGATTGATTTATGTACCCGACTCCTCCAATTTCATTCCACTTTACTTATCATGGCTCCATCCCCTACACTATAGTTCCAAAGTACAATGAGAAGAGTGGGGTTGGGGGTTAAATCAATTTAATTCTTCAGCCTAGTCAAGCATTCGAGGCACCCAAATTACAGTTCTGAGGAATGGACTGGAAGTCTCTAGCAAAAATCTTTCAGAAAATTATATAGCCCAATAGTTTATATACTAGAGCCATAACAATGTGATATGAAACTAATATAACTATGCAGGCCTGTAGTGAGGGTGTGTGTGTGTTAGGGGTTCAACCCCCCCCCCCCCTGAAATTTTTCAGGTTATAAAAAAACCTGGTTTACTCATGAATTTTAACTGGTTAACCAAATTCCCATGCTAAGTCTATGAGACGCAAAACATTAAAAGTCCTTCCGGGCACTATCTCAAGCAGATATTGACAGGTTTGTAGCGGGAGGGGGGGTGCAAGGGTTCAACCCCCCCCCCCCGAAAATTTCAAAACTCCTCCCAATTTTTTTTTCTGGTTACGGCCCTGTAACTATGTATTATAGATATGTTCCTAACTCAGTCTCCTGAAATCCTAGTCCAGCACTGACACCACTATACCACTATCCCTCCATTTCAAGACTGTGGTTTATGCATGTTTATAACATGGTCCATGAGGTCACGAAGAGTTGGAGACAACTGTGTGAATGAAGAAGAAGATAACATGGTCATTCCAACTGAACCTTACAGAACCTACAATCTGGTTAGGAAAGGATCTATTGGGGCATCTAAATTATGTTTTGGCCAAAGTTTGTTCTAGCCGATGAAATGAGGCTGACATGACATTCTGTTAGTGTTGTCTTTATTCTTATTTAAGCCTGGCTGCTGTTTCTGAGCCAGTCTTGTGCATATCCTATTGGGGAAGAGAAGTGAAGGTGGGGTGGGGAAAAGATCTTTCCCATGGTGTCAGCCTGAGCCACACTGCAAAGCGAGGAAACATTTGAGACAAGTCTGCCTGCTGTGTGGCAGATCAAAACGTCTGCCCCCCCCCCCCATGCTACCACCCAGCATGCAATCTCTGAACCAGCTTCCAATTAGCCCTCACTGCTAATAACACTTTTCATCCCTGAGAGACAGCATTTTGAGAGCAGTTTTGACGCGGGGTGATTTTGCACATACCTTTATGCACTTTCCCTTCCTTAATCCCCCTTTCGCTCACAGAAGCCAAAAGGTCTTCCAGCCAAAAAGGAAATCAAAACCTTTTGTTAGCTGTTTCATCTAAGAATTAAGGGTGGGGTGAAGGGCTGTAAGTGGGATCTTAATTAGCCATTGTAAATAACGGGAATGGCAGTGCCTGCAACCATACCACCTTGGGGTGTGATGGTGCCGGACCACACAAAAGCTAAGAGACTGGGCTGGCTGTTCGCAATGGGGGTGAAATCCATGGTTCACAAAGGCATAACCCAGTGGAAAGAACCATTTGATGTGTCCCCTACACAATACATGGGTTTCAAATTAACAGTAACTACTTATGGATAAAGCTGGGTTGGGTTGGTGGGGAGGCCCTGCTTAAAAGAATACAAGTTGAAGCCCTAAAAAATGCAGCACATTAGACAACAGTGAAATGAATAAAAAAGGGAATGGTCATGATCACAGAGTGCCGTACTCCAACTTCCTATTTAAGTCCAGCTCCAAGAGTGGTTGTTTAATACGAGACTACAACAGCATGTCTCAGCAACGGTGGTGATCCGTCAACCAGTGTTGGGTAGGAGTTTGTGTATGACTTCAAATTGCCTATCTCTCGCTATAAAAGTTAAGGTAGGCATGTATGCTTGTTGGTTTATTTGCACCGTAAAGACTCCCACATGACTTGATGGATCTGGACCGAACATGACACATGTACTCTTCATTATGCAACTCATAATAATAGTGGGGCTCCAACTATAAAACCAACCCCCAAAAGTAAAAAAAAAATGACAACTTGAATAGAACAAGATCAGCTATTGTTAAACCAAATGGCTGCACCATGAGGCCTACAACACAGACCTGAACGAAACAATTGGGACATTCACTCAATAAAAAGCAAACAATTTAATCAAATTTTATATTTTGAAAGGTATGTGTGTTCCTACACCTTCTGTGAGGCTGAGAGACTGTAACTTCCAAGAAAAGGCCAGATGAAGGAAGAAAGGGGAAATGGGGAATAAAAGAAAGAGAAAGAATGGAAGAGAAAGGAAGGGCAAAAAGAGATGAAAAAAGGGAGGGAAGAAAAAAAAGAAGGAAATTCAAAGGAAGGAAGAGAAAGCAAAAATGAATAGTGGGAAGGAAATAAAGGAAGAAAAGAGAGAGGGACAAGGTGTGTGAGGGAAATGGAGGAAGGAATGAAAGAGCCACAAAGAAAACGCAAACCCAGGCAACACTGTGCATTTACACTAGTTGATTTATGATTTTCATAAGGTGTTCTTAGGCAAGGAATACTCAGAGATAGTTTTGCCAGTTCCTTCTTCTGAAATAGAGCCTTGGTCTTCCATCCAAGGACTAACCAGGACTGGCCCTGCTGATGTTTCCAGATCAGATGGGATCTGGTGCCCTTAGGGTATTTTTTATTGCGCAACAGTCCAGTATATGAGTAGAGAGATTTTTTAGCAGCTACAGAAATTTTTACTGTTTTGGGATTGAATGTATAGCCAATCAAGAAGGTCAATCAATAATACAAGGGCTGAAAAATGTTGGGCTTTTTAAAAAACAGGATAAACAAAAAAAAAACCGTTTTAAGAATGAAATACAACCATCAATATTTATTGTACTTTATTCTTAAAATAGGTTTATAATCACACGAAGACCTGTTTCTTCTTTTCTCTGTGAATATTATTATGATGCAATCATTCAGCACTTTGTTTCAGGTGAAAAACTGACCAGAGAAAAAATTCTAGATGATTAATGGTTAAGCTTTAACACTTCTTCCATAGGAGATTTTAGGAGATAAAAACGAAAAAAGTCAGGTCAATGTCTATTGGATCAGAGATATAGCTTCTAGCTGTGGTTGTTGTTGTTGCATGCTTTAAGTTATTTAGGACATATATTGACTCTAAGGCAAACCTATCATGGTGGTTTCTTGCCAAGTTTTTTCTGAGGGGGGTTGCCATTACTTGTGAGACTCAGAGAGTGAGGTTTTCCCAAAATCACACAGTGGGTTTCAATGGACAAGTGGGGATTTCAATCATAGTATCCCTGAATTATAATTCAACTCAAACATCTATGTGTTGGCTTCCATACTTTTATTGTTGTTAATTGCTGCCAAACAAAATTGGATTTATGGTGACCCTATGAATGATTAACTTACAGTTCACCCTGTTATCAACTGCCTTGCTCAGATCTCACACACTCAGGACTGGGCTTCCTTGAGTCTATCAATCAAAACCTATAATAAAACAATCCAAACTGAAGCCAATACATATTTAGAAAACTCTTATTCAGAGTTCAGTGTATTTGGTATTTAGATCAGCAAATATGCTAGATTGAACTCCTGTGTCAAACACAACAGTTTTGGATGGAGTCATTCTGCCTGTTTAGTGGAGTTTCACTTAGTACGTCATCACACGAGGAATTTTTAGCATCCTAGGATGCTTCTGGCCCATTTGAGGGACAGATAAGCATGCAGCTCATCACACAAGCTCCCTCAACTTCCAGTGGAGGTCCTGCCCTCCAACCAGTGTGGAAGTGTCCTAGGACACTTCCTCATCAACACCCAATCATCAGTGATGAAGTATTGCTGTGCCAGAGTGGTGCGCAGGATGATGGAGTTGCCCCACGTGTCTGCTGTTTCATCATACTTGCTGGTAAAATGGCACCGGGAGGTGTGTGAGTGTGTGTGAGATAAGGTCATTAGTTACATGGAACAGCAACAGATAAAGGGATGTGCTTGGCACATGTGAACTGACTATAGCCATGGGGGTGGTCACTGTCTGCAAAATAAAAGAGTCAAAACACTCTGCAGGAATACATAAATGACATTGTGGGGATCAGAGCTCATTTAGTTCATTGCAACTTGTGGTTTTGGGGGACAATGGCAGCATTTTGCCCCCTTTCCTGTACACAACATTCTCTTGATAAGAATTAAATACAGTTCCAAATGTGACAAATGTAAAAGCTACCTAGTTTTGTAAAAAATTGTAAGGTTTCCTGTACAATTTCAGAAGGTTTCAGAAATTATTTCAGAGATTAGAAAGAGCTTCGGCATGTTCACCAAGAACCATACTTCTTCTAAAATCAATGAGAAGGTTGTCTTTCCACAAAGGCAGAGTAAAGTAAGGATCTAGTTCATTCTTTGGGACATTTCATCAATAGAAACCTTTCACTCGCAGGTTCTGTTTCCTCACAGGTTGCTTTTACCTCCTCTGCATATATAAGGCTTCTATGTAACTGTGCATTGTGAGGGAGCCAGGAGCCGGACTTTGTGACGAAGTGCATACCTTTACGGTACGTGGTTCATTAAACACCTTTCCATCGAAGCCAAAGGCTTTGCAAACCAGGACGGAAATCAAAAGCCCTTTTTGGCTGCTTTGCAGCCAGACGAGAAAGGGCCATGCTGTCTCTCAACATACAAGAGAAAACAAACTTGGGAAAATGTTTGGCAAACTACTGGGCAAGTATCAGTTAAGCTCAAAGTACCTGGAATGGCTTCATTTTAAGTGGCAAAAATTCTGGTAAACAAGTAGTCACCAAAAGCCATGAAGACCACGGGGAGCTCAGAGTCCTGGAAAGGATTCCAAAAATGTAAGCCTTCATTCATGTTGCTGGACTTTGAGAAGAGCGGGGAGAAAACTCTTATGTCAGGGTCCTTGTCACTCAAGATAAAGAAAGGTTCCATGGGGATGTCAAGATGGGATGCCAATCCAACTCTTATTTGGAGTAAGTTTGGCATCCTTCCTCTTACATTCCACTTGCAGTATCAAGTATACCACTGTGTGATCGCCAGCTGTTCATCTGGAACCCAGCTCTGTCAGAGAGGAGGCTAGATTTTATTGGTGAGTAGATTAAAAAACCCACAATACCACAAACAAACCAATGAAAGCCAGCCTTGCCTGCTGCCCTCTTGAACTCTAGAACAGGTTTTCAGTTCAGGTTATGTGAAAGACATAGGAAACTTGATGAGTCATATAGATGTTTGCTGCTGGTCTGAAAAGAATTAGTTCATTAAGATACATTTAGATTTATGTGTTTTTTAAATTCCATTTTCTTTTTAATGTACACTTTTAGGAATATTATAAACAAATATTTTAATTTTACATATTTTGATTTTATGGGGAAAAAGTAAGAATCCTTTAGGGGGACTTGGAGATCCTGGAAAGAAAAAAAATCAACCCACCCCCTAGTTCCAGTGAATAGTTTGCCAAATAGTGTTGATATTGTAAAAAACAGGATTTCAAATATACTTTAGAAAGACTTTCTCTCTCTCCTGGTAGCGTGCAGTCTTCAGAAGTGGAAGAGATTGCACCAGAAGATGGTGAACACTCTTTTGCTACTCATTTGTTAGAAAAGTTGAAGCTGAAGCAGGGCAACTTATCAGAAGTATTGCAGTAGTGGGTTTCCTGCATTTGATATTTAAAAATAAAATTTGCATTTTTGGTTAGAATTAACTTCAGTAATTATGAACATGTAACATAGAATCATAGAGTTGGAAGAGACCAAAAACGGCCACCAAATTCAACCCTCCACCATACAGGAACACACAATCAAAGCAATTCTGATAGAAGAGATGACCATCTAGCCCAGTGGTTCTCAACCTTTGAGTCCCAAGCTGTTTTGGTCTACAACTCCCAGAAATCCCAGCCATTTTACCATCTGTTAGGATTTATGGGAGTTGAAAGCCAAAACACCTGGGGAACCACAGGTTGAAAACCACTGATCTAGCCTCTGTTTAAAAATTACCATCATACTCTGCGGCAGCATATTCCACTCCTGAACAGCTCTTACAATCAGAAAGTTCTTCCTCTTGTTTAGGTGTCGCTTTCCCTGCCATCTGAATCAATTGCTCCATGGAATATTGAGGTATGTCATTTGGGGGATGGCTGTTTTACAACATTAGAGGCTTCTAGTCAAGGAATCTAAATCCTTTCCCAACTTAGATTCCTACAGGCTGGGGCCATGGCAATTGTAATGATATGAAATTGATTTATCAGTATTCATGGGGTCACCATTAGTGGACAGGTGACTTGAAGGGATCAACACATACAAATGCAACCTATCTATATGTTTTATTTACAAATATTTATAAACTATTTTCATTCAAAATTTCAAAGAACTCCCAACAACGATAACATATATAAAACAATGCATAGAAATACTATCCAACATCTGCATTGTCCATAAGAGCAAACAAAATACAAGGTAGACTGAAATACACAATTAAGAAGCAGAGCTTGTAAAGTTCCTTTTTAGGACAAGTGATTACAGGCAGTCCCCAAAATATGAACAAGGTGAGTTCTGTAGATTTGTTCTTAAGGTGTATTTACAGTAGAGTCTCACTTATTCAAGCTAAACGGGCCGGCAGAAGCTTGGATAAGTGAATGTCTTGGATAATAAGGAGGGATTAAGGAAAAGCCTATTAAACATCAAATTAGGTTATGATTTTACAAATTAAGCACCAAAACATCATGTTATACAACAAATTTGACAGAAAAAAGTAGTTCAATATGCAGTAATGTTATGTTGTAATTACTGTATTTATGAATTTAGCACCAAAATATCACGATATATTGAAAACATCGACTACAAAAATGGCTTGGATTATCCAGAAGCTTGGATAAGCGAGGCTTGGATAAGTGAGACTCTACTGTATATATATGTCAGCTCCTGCTTCAGAACCCTTCCTTTAAATCAGTGGTTCTCAACCTGGGGTTCCCAGGTATTTTGGCCTACAACTCCCAGAAATCCCAGCCAGTTTACCAGCTGTTAGGATTTCTGGGAGTTGAAGGCCAAAAACATCTGGGGACCCCAGGTTGAGAATGTTGAAATAGATGGATTCATTTCTCATCTATTTCTTCTTAAAGAATCCCTGACATATTTACAAGCCAACTCCCTAAGTCAGAGGGGAAGGATTCTAGCTTGATGTTGCTTGCACTTGATATTTCATCTCTCTGTATACTGATAGACCACATAATGAGGCCAGATGTGTTTTACAACAGATGTCAGAACTTCACAATTAACAACATTCACAATCTTTTTATTACAGTCAGCAGATATTGGAGTTGCGGGAATCCAATTTCACTTGCAAGCACCCATTTTAATTTTGAAAAGGAAGATCTGTGGGTGACACTTTATCCATGTCTTGAGTAGGAGAGGACAGAAGATTAAAAGCAGAGAATAGTGCCTGGAAACCTGTTGGGACATATATTCCTGTTACTGAGGGTTATGTGCACATGTGCCTTTCCTCTGGGAACTGCATAAGGATGTGCATATGAATGTTTATCATGCATATTATTCTGTAAGGTAGGTGTCCAGTCCAAAGTTGCCTACATAAGAATCATTGTGGTGTGGTGGTTTCAGCATTGGAGTATGACCCTGGAGACCAGGACTCAAATTACCACTCAGACATAGTCACATATGACCTTATCAGAAAGGCCAGGTGAAACATCCCACCTTGCCTGGTTTCCAGCAAAGAAAAAGGGAGCAGCTGGATGAATATGCCTCCCTGTGCGCAGTTCCCTCTTGACACTTTTCCCATAACATGGTTTTTCTTTGTGAAATGTTGGAAGGCATACAACAGTATAGGAGTCCTCTACTGTTTTCACTCAGACAACTCTAACAATTAGTAATTTAAAGGCAACAATAATAACTGTAATAACAATGATGCATTTTCAAAGTATTATTATAAGCTTTAAAAGGTAAAGGTTTCCCCTGACTTTAAGTCCAGTCATGTCTGACTCTGGGGGTTGGTGCTCATCTCCATTTCTAAGCCGAAGAGCCGGCGTTGTCCGTAGACACCTCCAAGGTCATGTGGCCAGCATGACTGCATGGAGCGCTGTTACCTTCCCGCCGGAGCGGTACATATTGATCTACTCACATTGGCATGTTTTCGAACTACTAGGTTGGCAGAAGCTGGAGCTAACAGCGGCCACTCACGCCGCTCCCGGGGTTTGAACCTGGGACCTTTTGGTCTGCAGGTTCAGCAGCTCAGTGCTTTAACCCACTTCGCCACCGGGGCTCCATTATAAGCTTTAGATATACCTAAACACTCAACTTTTGATGCTTGTACTGGACATGCGACATCCAGACATGGAGCCAGCATGGCAGTAATGTGCCTTCCCTTAGCAACTATCAGGACCCAACTGCTCACATAAACACCTGAACCAGGCATATGAAAGTTATCTATCACTTTTTTTTAAAGGATTGTGTCTGACCCATAGTAGGGAGAAACTGAAGGATTGTCTAGGTTGGTCTTTCCTTGGTTTGATTAAATAAGGTTGTTTTGCTCTTGTTCTGAAGATAAGCATAATTTATGTGGTCACTGCTTCTCCAACGTCCAGAAGGTAGATTCAATATGGCAGAGAACTATGACAAAATGACTAAAATACTACCTCCCTCCAATTTTACAAATAGGTTGAAGTCTGGGTGAGAGAATTGGGTTCATTGCTAATAATGAACACTGCATTTTCAAGGACTGTGCTGATGGTCCTCATGTCAATACGTAAAGAAAGTAACTTCCTTCAGATTCCAATCATTTTCATCACTTTTTTTCTGCAGTGATAGTCACCTTTGGAAATTTGCTGAAACTATTCAATAATACATCATGTTCTACATCTTCTGTATTTATCCATAGAAAAACCCTTTGGAGTCAGGACTAGCTTTTTTGCAGCTGTCCCAGATTAATATTATTTCATTCCTTTGTAACAAAGGCTCCAGATGCAAAGCGTTTTACATTACCATATGAGCACTTTGCAAGTTTATGAGTGAATGCAGTTGATATGGATAGCACCGACCACCAAATTTTGGGTTGTTCTCTTAAACAAAACTTGGACTAAATTATATATGTTATAGAATTACAAATGGACATTCAGCATGTGCTCAGACTTGTAGGCAAACCCTTTTATTGCTTCCAAAGACAAACCAGGTGACAAGATAAAATTCTGATAGTGAGGAAGTCGGTAGTTCAATGCAGACAGCATATAAGTAGGAAAGAAAATCTGTTGACTCTTCCCAGCTGCTGTAGGTTTCTACAAGTGCTCAGACTGCAGCTAATTTCCCAATCGTCCAATTTGTATGAGTGAGCATTTACATTGATCATTTTGTTACTGTTCAGAACTTTCCAATATGTAGAATTTGTTTGATGAATTTGATACAAGGAACTTGAGATTTAAATCATCTTAAAATGGGAGAAATTGTTCATTTGGGCAGAGAGCTTTGTCTGATGACCTCTTAAAATTCTGGGTCTGAATCTTGTAATAAGTACCCTGGGGTAATGAATTTGGATGGTCGCCTCATTTTTCTGACAGGTCATTTGTAATTAAGTCTGGTAAAAATTTGGGTAGGATACAATCTGAGGAGAACTTCATGTGTGGTACCTTGAGTTGCTAGATGGAATAAAGGTGGGATATAAATATACTAAAATCAAGTAATTGATCGCCATATTATTATGATTCATGCATACAAATAATCTGCTTCGGCTCTGACCTGCCTGCCAATTGTGATTGTCTTCAGATTGTCCCTCTCCTATGTTGCAAGGTAGATGAAAAATAGAGCCTCCTGAGGACTTTGAAGCTGTTGTTATTTTACTGTCAGCCAAACTGGAAATATTTACATGAAAGAACATGACACCAATCTATTAAATGAATGAATGTTTCTCTTTGTTTGTTCTCAATGGCAAGGGGGTTATAAAATTCCACATCTTCTGAACAACTCTGCTGCATTCTTTTGTGAGACTGTTGCAAATTTTATTCTTGAGATTAATAACTTCTAAGTATGTTTTCCTTTGTATCTGTGACTTGTTGTTTATACCTGTGTTGTGATTTTGTTGTTGTATGCCAATAAAGGCTGTGTGTAAAATGAATGAATCAGTGAATGAATAATCATAGAATAATAGAATCATAGAATAGTAGAGTTGGAAGAGACCTCATGGGCCATCTAGTCCAACCCCCTGCCAAGAAGCAGGAAATCGCATTCAAAGCACCCCCGACAGATGGCCATCCAGCCTCTGTTTAAAAGCCTCCAAAGAAGGAGCCTCCACCACAGTCTGGGGGAGAGAGTTCCACTGCCGAACAGCCCTCACAGTGAGGAAGTTCTTCCTGATGTTCAGGTGGAATCTCCTTTCCTGTAGTTTGAAGCCATTGTTCCGTGTCCTAGTCTGCAGGGCAGCAGAAAACAAGCTTGCTCCCTCCTCCCTATGACATTCGGTAGATGTTGGCAAAACTACAATCTCTTTCTCTAATGCAGCCTTCCCAATTTAGGCTTTTCAAATGTTTTGGTTTACAACTCAAATCACTCCCAACCAGAGCCAGCCCTAGGTATTTTTCAAGTGTAGGCGAACAGAATTTTGGCGCCCCCCCCCAAAAAAACAATCACTGAAAAATAAAAGCGTTGGATAAGTGAAAATGTTGGATAATGAGGAGGGATTAAGGAAAAGCCTATTAAACATCAAATTACATTAAGATTTTACAAATTAAGCACCAAAACATCATGTTTTACAACAAATCTACAGAAAAAACAGTCTCGACTGCGCCCCCAGTATGTTTGGCGCCCGAAGCGACCGCTTAATTCGCCTCATTGTTGGACTGGCTCTGCTCCCAACAATTGATTGTAGTGAGTAGGACTGATAGGGTTTGGATTCTGAGTCCAGATTCCCAAAGTGATGAACAGCAGTTCTGCTTCTGTTTTATTTTGTTTTCTGTTTTTTGTTTTTCTGCTAGATGATGAATTGATCAACTGCTGAGTCCATCACCAGAGGCTAATTCTCTTTGAGTTAGCCATTTCATCAATGCCTGGCTCTGGAAAGGGTGGCAAAGGAAACCATCTATTACAAAAGCAAGCCACTCTTCTCATGTTGTCTTGCTTCCAAGGATTCCTCAAAGCAAGTACTCTTGAAAGAACAAGCCATGAATGGGAGTGTGGATTGGATAACCCAGCATAACAGTGCTGTCGGGGTGTTCTTCTCAGTAAGGTGCAGATAAGGTCTCTGACCCAAAGACTTAAAGGTTACCAGGTTGGGTTTGGTTCTGTCAGTTACAGCAGTTTACTTAAAGTAAATGAAAATGCAGTGGTATAACTAGGATTGGTGGTACTCAGTGCAGAAACTCTACCTTGTCACAGGCTCTGCTGGAATTGCTGTGGATCCCCGCAGATTGTGATGATTACGGCAGCGCCCACCAAGGGACATGGGGACCTGCTGCCTTGTGCCCCGCACCATCCCAGTGTCCCCCTACCGATTTCAGCCAGCTCGACCCACCTTTCCTTATGGAAAAACAGGGAGCCTCCCGTTGTGTGCTACCGACAATTTTTTTGGTGGTGGCAGGGGTTTTGTGCCAGTTCCACCATGGAGCTGCCCTGGAAGTACTTTTACTGTGATGGGAGCCAGTGGGCTCTGTGGCGAAAGGGCAACAAAACCTGTCTTTGCTACCAAATTTTGAACAGTGTGAAGAGATCCTGTAGTTTCACCTCAAGGACTTCTTCCCATACTAGACTGTACACAAATATTGTAGCTAAAACACTGGAAGACTTGACAATAACAGTGACTTCAAAAAGCCAGTAGCAAGGAAGAGAGCAGTGCCTGCATGTATAGCATGCAGATGAAACTATGTCATTGTAATTGGGTAATATTGACAATTGTGATGGTAGCACCTGCCCCTTAAGAAGTAAATCAACATGGAGTTTAGCTTTGTTGATATATTAATTCAGGACATGTATGCTAATGCTGGACTACAGGGATATTTTTAATTAAATATAATAAATTTCTGCTGAAATACTGGTATTCATACAAAAATGATATACACAATCATTTTGGTATCACCCTTCTGATGGCACAATGTTGTATGACCCCTTTACCCTCCACTAGTGATGCCACTGGAAGATGACACCATCATCATGGAATGAAGAATCTATTAAATCAGTCTTTCTCAATTATCATTACTCTAGATTGTGTTGATTTGGAAATACAGCTCACATAACTCCAACCCATTGTAATATGGATCCCAAATTTGAACAGAATTGCAATGATACCAGAAGACAGAAGTTTGGATCCAGGCTATGAACTGCATTTCTCCCCATTGAGACTAATGTGAAAATTTGGACATGTCTGACTTTGAAGCTATTGAAAACACCTTGAAAAGTTAGCTATGACTTTAATCCCATTGATTTTGGTAGGAACTAAGTGTACTGGTCTGGCAGATCTAAGTCACAGCTGCTTATAAGTTTCATTAAATATCCAGGTTCTTTTATGTTGGTATAAAAAGTATCCTGTTTGCTGTCTGTCCAATTCATTTGCTCTCTTCTAGCCTAATGGCAGCAAGATCATAGCCTTAGTTGACACCAGCATGAATATTTGCAGGGGGAAAAAACACGGTATATTTTTTTGCCTTCCTCCTGGTGGTAAGGGTGGATGTGGAGAATGCTCTGTCTCTCTCCGTGTGCTTGGAAACTTGTCCCTTTGAACTCCTGGGCAGGGAGGACAAAAAAAGAGGGGGGAAACCTTTTCCAGGGAAAAGAAAAATCATCCCAGTGGCTTCCAAAACATTGGGGACTTGTTATTTTTAACCGCAAAAGAAGGATTTGGGACAAGGGACATAATGCAAAAATGAGTAAAATGAAAAAGCCAGAGGAGGAGAACGATGAAGAAATCAAGAAAGTCAATTAAAACAATGAGGTCTTGAATGAATTTGTTGATCTGGAAATTAGAGAAATGCAAATTATTTCACAGGATCCAGTGAGAGTGAAGATGAGATGGTGCCTGCCTTAATCTTATAAAGGGAATTCATAGGCCACCCCAGGGAGAGTGTGAAGTAAGTGTTCAGTGATGTGTTGACTTTAATGCAGGAAAGAAGTCTGCTGTTGAGAGCAACATTAATCCTATGTCTGTGTTTAGTTTCCAGTTGTTTCTTAGCATCCTCCCTTGTCTCTGGGATACTGGACCTAGATTCAAAGAGCTGCACTGCGTATTAGGTACCAGGAATAAATTACTACTCAAATTAGGACTAGTAGCCCAACTAGTAAAGGGTTGGATTCTCTTCCCAGTTAGAACAGAGCCAACATTTCTCTGAATGTACACTTCTCAGAAAATTTCTGAAATGTTTTCCCCCTCAATAGGCCAAAACTAACAAAATGAAGCTCAACAGGGACAAATGCAAGATACTCCACTTAGGCAGAAAAAATGAAATGCAAGGAAACAGAATGGGGGACGCTTGGCTCAACAGCAGTATGTGTGAAAAAGGTCTTGGAGTCCTCGTGGGGAGGAAGGTGAACATGAGCCAACAATGTGATGCCGTGGCTAAAAAAGCCAATGGGATTTTGGCCTGCATAAGTAGGAGTATAGTGTCTAGATCCAGGGAAGTCATGCTGCCCCTCTATTCTGCCTTGGTCAGGCCACACCTGGAATCACACTGTGTCCAATTCTGGGCACCGCAATTGAAGGGAGATGTCGACAGGCTGAAATGTGTACAGGAAAGGGCGACTAAAATGATTAAAGGTCTGGAGAAAAAGCCCTATGAGGAGCGGCTTAAAAAATTGGGCATGTTTAGCCCGCAGAAGAGAGGGCTGACAGGAAACATGATGGCCATGTATCAATATGTGAGGGGCAGTCAAAGGGAGGAGGGAGCAAGCTTGTTTTCTGCTGCCCTGGAGACTAGGACACGGAACAATGGCTTCAAACGACAGGAAAGGAGATTTCACCTGAACATCAGGAAGAACCTCACTGTGAGAGCTGTTCGGCAGTGGAACTCTCTGCTATGGAGTGTGGTGGTGGCTTTTAAGAAGAGGCTGGATGGCTATCTGTCGGGGGTGTTTTGAATACGATTTTCCTGCTTCTTGGCAGAATGGGGTTGGATTAGATGGCCCATGAGGTCTCTTCCAACTCTATGATTCTATGATTCAATCTATATTCTGCTCTGTGGAACCTTTTTCCTCTGAATATTTTATACTTCTCTTGTTTGTTTTGGTAAGTGGCACCTTCCCTGGAGCTGCATATTTTCCTTTTGGAATGATGTTAGACTTGACCAAGAAGCCCAAGGCAAGTGTCATGACTCACAAAGCTCTTTCTTTAGATATCTGGTTGTAGTTCCTTAACCTGCTGTCTGAGATCGGATACCTGTTTTCTTTCTTTATTTCTGAATAAAAATCAATAAAAAGAGGGAAAAAACAACTTATCCTCGTGCCTCCTCCTCCCCTTTTTCTTCTTTATTTATATCTCATGTTTCTTCTAATATGGGGATCAAGGCAGTTTAGATATTAAAACAAACAAAACATACCACCCCCCTCCATGTCCTGTGCTCCTAATCCTAGTGAATACGGAGGGCCAACTGTAGTTAAAACATATAAAATAAAACATTACAATGGAATTCAGCTATTAGTAACATTAAAGCAATTTGAAATATACAATTAAAAATAACATTAAAATAGTACAAATAAAAACATTACAGTGCTCCATGAACCCCCCTTTTTATAAACATTTGGTTTTCAAAAGACTTAGCCTAATAATAATAATAATAATAATAATAATAATAATAATAATAATAATACTCACACCACTCCATATATTTCCTCCAAGTGTGGACACATTTTTCGTTCTTTCTGGTTGGCCAATCCAACAGAACAGTGATATAATTTCCAAATTTAACAAAAAGAAAAAAAAGCAAAGGTGGGATTGTTAGGAAGGTTTAAGGGACCAGAGTTGAAAATCAGGAGGCAAATCTACCCAAAAGTACCACATTTTTGCAGTAGTTTAGATAGTTTCAGTCGATCTTGTGCAGTTTGGGGGCAATTTTTAATAAATTGGTTGGTTAGATGTTTTTGGGGTCATGGAGGATGCAGAGAGACTATAGAAGAGGTACCAGATGCCACATAAGACCTTGACATACAGTGTTGTTACTGAGATGTGATTGTGTTTTGTCAAATTGAGACTGTTTCAAGTTTTTCTATTATTTGATTGCTCAACTGAATTTGACAGCTAATAACTACTGTAATGTGTACATTTCACATTGGGAGTAATGGGGTTGTCTCTCTCTGTGGAGGCAATGAAATACTTTAGTTTTGTGATTCTGCTGGAGCAAAGTCAATAGAGTAAAACAATCTGAGAATTCAGGAAGATAAGGTACAGATGTCAAGCTACCTGACAGCTGTAAATTATACTTTAAAAATGTGTGTGTACGAATGTACAGTAGAGTCTCACTTATCCAACATAAATTGGCCAGCAGAATGTTGGATAAGCGAATATGTTGGATAATAAGGAGGGATTAAGGAAAAGCCTATTAAACATCAAATTAGGTTATGATTTTACAAATTAAGCACCCAAACATCATGTTATACAACAAATTTGACAGAAAAAGTAGTTCAATACGCAATAATGCTATGTAGTAATTACTGTATTTACGAATTTAGCACCAAAATATCACGATGTATTGAAAACATTGACTACAAAAATGTGTTGGATAATCCAGAACATTGGATAAGCGAGTGTTGGATAAGTGAGACTCTACTGTATGTATTTTCAAGTTGCTTATCAATTCATGGCAACTCCATCAATTTCACAGGATTTTCTTAACCAGGCTTGTTGATGTAGCTTTATTTCCATGGCACTAAAAAGGTTATATAGAAACTCCACTGAGATGCTGATTTGGATATTTGTTGCTATGGAATGGTAGGTCAATCTGTTGAAGAAATAATGCCACTCTGCTACTGGTGAATATAATCCACCTTCACAAGGTGAAAAGTATATATGAATTTCCCCCAAACATTGATAAATAAACCTATGGAATGACCTGTTGGAAGAGATTCAACAGCTATATCAGCAATCTGAATTTACTTGAAAGCTCTAGGAAGCTCCTGAGTGACCCTGGTGTTTTCTAGATGTGAGCAGCTGAATCAGGCCTGATACAGTGTTCACGTGTCAGTTGGATCCCCTGTCACATCACTGATTAAAACAGCTCCCTGGTGACATTGCTTCTGCTTGTCACATGGCTGAGAGTCCCATTGTGATCTCATCAGAAGTGATGTCACAGGCAAGGGTGCCCCAATGCGCTCTCAGTCTATTCATCTTAATAGCAAAGGATACTAGGGATGCTCCTGTGCAGCATCGAGGGGAGCTCTGGAGCACAGTACTTTTGATTATTTCAAAAAGCGAAGAAGTCACTTGTGTTTCACCAATCTTTAAAAAATGGAATTGTAATCTGTGGCAGTGGGCTTTATCAGAACCCGTTCCAGATAATTTCTGGAATGAATTATGCTTGTACAGAGGCAGACTTCCATGTTGTCCTATCTAATGTTAATCAATATCATTGAATGACTCCATGTCATTCTAGTTTTAGACATACATGAGAAAATGTTCCTTGAATGTATTCTATGCTGGAATTTGTTCACAGTGGAGACAATCATCTGCATTTGGGTTTCTTACATCCAAAATGATGTACTTCTGTAATTTAATGTCACAAAGCGGAACATCTTCCAATTATTTCTTGCAAGTATTAAAATTTACTTTAAAAAACTCATTTTTAATAATATTGAAACCAAAGCTACAAAATGGTATTGTACCGGTCTTTTTTTTTTTTTACATTTACAGCAAAGTGTGCTAATGTACAGTACAATTTTGATACATATTTGCTGCTGGCACTCATAGGAAAAGTTAGAAGAACAGTAAAAGAACATATATTTGCCTACACGTTTATTCACATTTCCCAAGTTCTAGTGATGTGTAAGGTTTGTTTTAACTTCATAAAATCCTTGTTCACACTATTCCCAATGCATCCTGTTCATCTGTATGTTTAATTATCATATTTTTGTTTTTATACATTTATCTGATAATCTTACCCTCATTGGCATGCATAGTAGTGGTACATATTCACCTTCATCTTGGTTGGATAGCTTTTATTTACGTAAATAACACAAGCCAAAATGCAGTACATGACCTAGCATTCCTTCGTCAGTATTGTACAGAAAGAGCTGTGAATCAGGACATTCTTGATTTAAATTTTGTCTAAACTACACACAAATGCAGTAGGTGACTTTTTGATAGTTGCTTCCTTTACTTCAGACATCCTGAATATGTCAGGATCTGCAATAGGGTGCAAATATTACTAACTTTGCTTATGGAAATTTTGTACCGATGACTAACATTAAAGGACATTAAACACTTCGAACAATTGACAACATTACACAAATCGGCAATGCATGGGTTTCCAGAAGCTGCTGATAACATTGTGACCTCCCCAGCTGTCAGAACCCAGGCTGCAGAGCACCAATAACCTTACACAGAGGCCAGTCTCTAATATCTTTATTAAAGAAATATATAAAATCAATAAAAACAAGTGAAGAATATAGTTCAGAAGCAGACCTTTCAAATAAGGCCAAATATAGTCCAGAAATGTATTGTCCAATATAAGATATTAGAGTCCAAAGTTGTAATCCACTTGACCGAAACACACACTTTGCCAAGCAATAGTGTGGGGAAATAACAAAGTCTTTATAGTCCAATGAAGCTTGACAACAAGGCTGGAAATAAACTTGATTCTTGACTTGATCCAAGACTTAAAACGAGGCAAACATGAAGCGTGAAACAAAGTCTGTGGCAAAACCGTGAGACAAGGCAAGACTTGAAACTTGATCCGGGAAGCAGGGAACAGGGATTACGAAGTCCACACACGATCTCTCTCCTCAAGCTGATCAATTGACTCCGCAAAGTTTCCCTTGCGACAAACACCTATATTGGGTCTCGTTTTCCCGCCAACAGAACTCTTTCCCTAGAGAACGAGAAGCGAAACCCAACTCTGTCCAGATGCATGACTCCTTAGAATTTCCCAAGGGAAGCAGACCTAATCAGCCATTTGTTTGGCAGCGATTCTCAGGCTTCTGCGATTAGCCTCCCTGACTCCTCTATCCTTAGTATAATTGTCCCTCCGGGAAAACGGGGGGGAGTTCTGCCCAAGGCCTGTTTGGCTGAATTCTTGAGGGCAAACGTCAACATCCTGCAGGTGGAGAGGCTCTGGCTCTGGCTGAACCGGCGAAAATCCCATGTTTTCCTCTTCGTCTGCCACAATAGTACTAGGAACAGGACTACAAGGCCCATGAGTCATCACACCAGCATTGCTCACAATGGCAAATATTATTTATATGAATAGGGCACAGCAACCAAATTGAGCATTTCATCCCATGTGTGAGCATGTATGTACATGTGTATACAGCAGCCTTTAAGACAGATTTATTTGTGCTTGAGTTCTTCCTTGAGTATTTTTGCTGAATTAAAATCCACTTCCTCAGATACGGTTGGAGTACAATATCCACTAGGGTTGGGCAAAAAATTCGAATCCTTCTGATGTCGTATCCAATTCGTATGTTTTGTCACTTTTGAACTGTGTTTAGAAAAAGGTTATCCTGTTGTATGTATCCCATGATATCGAACCCTTGATTGCCAATTTTTCGAATGGTGTCGAATGTTTCGGAGGGGGCAAGCATTTGCAAAGGGCTCCTGGACTACTTGACTGCTTATGGGGCACTTTAATCTGCTTTGCAGAACGAGCGGAGAGAGGTCTGGGTGTCCTCGAGTGCTTGGCTGTTTGCAATGGGGCGCTTTAATCCGCTTTGCAGAACGAGCAGAGAGAGGTCTGGGCGTGTCAGGACCCAGGCTGCAGAGCACCAATAACCATGCGCAGAGGCCAGAATCTATCTAATATCTTTATTAAAGGAATATATAAAGTCAGTAAAAACAAGTGTAGAATATAGTCCAGGAGTAGACCTTTCAGGAAAGGTCAAATATAGTCCAGAAAAACAATGTCCAATATGTGATATTAAAGTCCAAAGTTATAATCCACTTCACCGAAACACACACTATTTGGCAAGCAATAGTGTGGGGAACTGTCCTTAGTCTTTGAGGCTTAAAGTAAATCCGAAGGAAACTGGGAAACAAGGCTTGAATCTGAGAAGCAAGGTCCGTGGTTTAAAACGCAAGGCAAGGCAAGAATTGAGACTTGGCAAGAACCAACTTGAAGCAAGGCAAACATGAATCAAGAACTGAGTCCATAGAAGTCCATGGTACAAGGCTGGGCTGGAAACGTGATCCGGGATCTGGGAACTGGAGTACGAAGTCTACACACGATCTCACTCCTCAAGCCGACGAATTGACTCTGCAAGGATTCCTTTGCGGCCAAACACCTATATAGGATCTTGTTTTCCCGCCAAAGAACACTTTCTCTGGGGAACAAGAAACGAAACCTATTCTGTGTCCAGATGCAGGACTCCTTAAACTTTCCCAAGGGAAACAGACTTAATCATCTAATTGTCTGGCAGCTATCCTGGCGCTCCGGTGAGTCGCCTCCCGAGCGCTTCTATCTTGATTATAATAAAGACGGCGAGAAAATGGGGGAGATTTCTGCTCAAGGCTTGTTTGGCTGACTTCTTGTGGGCAAACATCTTGCAGCTGCAAGAGCTCCAAATCCGGCAGAAACGGTGGGAAACCCAAGTTTTCCTCTTCATCTGTCACAACAGTACTAGGAACGGGACTACATGGCCCATGAGTCATCACAGGGCGTCCTCGAGTGCTTGGCTGTTTGCAATGGGGCGCGTTAATCCGCTTTGCAGAACGAGCGGAGAGAGGTCTGGGCGTCCTCGAGTGCTTGACTGCTTGCTATTGGGGCGCTTTAAACCTATATCCCAGGATCTAGTTTCAGATTATCTGATTTAAACTGGATTATATGAGTTCTCTCTGCAGATAATCTGGGATAAGAAGAAAAGTGATGGATCTGGACCAAGCTTGGCACACACCAGCTGTGAATCCTAGGGGGGGTTTTGGATGGTTGACCCAAGACTTTTGGGAATTGTAGTTCATCCATACATTTTCTCATGGGAGCATTCATAAAAAAAGAGAGAGAGAGACACCATGGTGTAATGTAGTGCAGGGGTTCATAGTCCCTCAGACTGTTGAGGGGCCAGACTGTGGTGAAATAGTCCAAAATTAGGATTGTTGTTGTTGTGTGCCTTCAAGTCATTTCAGACTTAAGTCAACCCTAAGTGTAAAGTTTAGGACAGGGGCCAGGTCAATGGCATTGGAGGGCCCTTAGTTTGGGGACTCCTGGTGTAGTGCATTATGGTTTCCTGAGTCCACCAATTTAACAAAGTTTCAGCCACAAAAACAAAGTTTCTGAAGTAGAACAATGACTTTCAAAGTAAAGACAACCCAATGAAACAGGAAATAAGACTTCCAAACCAGGAACAGATTTCTGCAATTATTATAAAATGGTTTATTATAAAAGCTATAAAAATTCACCAAAAATCAGAGGATAAGGAAAATGTTTTAAATTTTGGTGAGCTATCAGTGTTAAATGTGTTCTACCACTGTACAAAGTTTGAAGAAGATAGCTCAAAACATGAGGGCGGGAGAGACCTGTAAAGTCTCCCCCCGTGCTTTTTTTTGCCACTGCGCATGCGCATCTGCCATTAACGAATTACTTTTGAAATTAACGAATTTTCGTTAAATTTCGAAGTTTTTGAGGGGCAAAATTCGGAAATGACATCAGAAACGAAACGCTAGCGCCCCCTACTTTTGAAGCGAGTTTAGAATCAATTTTTTCATGGATCGCTTAAGCCTAATATCCACTATAAAATTGTAGGGCTTTATTTTTCTGTTGTGACTGAAAGTGAGTTTCTCTTACCATTCAAGAATTTTTTTTCAAGGTTCTTTCAAGTTATCTCATCGTTTGGGCAATGCATGTCTGATTTTGTGCCCTCTTGTCAATTCTGATTGATGGTGATCCTAAAGTGAATCCATCACTGAGGACTTCTGGTCAATTTGCTCAGGTGGAGGTTGCCTTTACCCCTCGGCGCCCCCAAGAGCCTGGGTTGTTCAAGATTTCATTGGCTGAGCAGGGCTCTCCAGAGTCATACTCCAATGTTTAAACCTCTACCATACTGGCTTTTGCCTGATATAATCTTGTGAATGATGTCTCAAATTTACTAAACCAAAATGCAAAATGACTGGCAATTGAGTAATTTCTATGGTATTGTATTTTCCCAATGCAAATTCTGAACATACAGTATACACATTGGCCAGTCATTACAATAATTCAGCACTGCGGAAGTAGTAATGTGTAGAACTGGGATTCTCTCTTGTGATTTAAGTTATATCTTGACTGTCTCAGAACATATTGATGCTTATCCTGAAAATTCAATCTCCCATGCTATTAAAGAGACAGAAGTACAGGGGAAATTCTGAGGAAATATAGATTGGCTAATCCTAACAATAATTCAGTCCTGCTGAAGTTGTATGTCTGGAACTGGGACTCTCACTCCTGGTGCCTTCAGCTGTATCTTGAAATGACTCACAACATATTGATGCTTGCCCTGTAGGTTAAATCCCCCATACTACTGAAGAGACAAAAATAAAGAGGAAATTGGACTGTCACAAATCAAGTGCTACAAAAATTGGTCTCCAAAGGGCTAATTAAGTAATTGGCACAGGAGTGATCCTGGGCTCAGTGTGAAAAGAATGATCAATCAAACTCACATTTTTTTCCTTGTACCAGATTTGAGAGGACACTCTAACTAGGCTACAAGAATACTTACACGCAACGCACATAGAAAAACACACACATAAAAGCTGCCATAAAACAGAAGAAGGGGCACAAAAGCCACAGGGAAGCCAAACACTTTAAAAGAAACAATAGTAAATTAGGTGTTAAGGATATAAAAGCCTGTTCCCTAACCATTTAATTGGGTAGCAGGTCTGTTACAGACATTAAGGTTTAGGGCCCCACAGTTCAGACTCAGCACTCAAGAGAAAAGGAGCAAGCTTCTTTTTTTTTTACTTTAAAATAGCAGCTGATATTTTTTTGGTATTAAACATGACAAGCAAAAACAGTAGGTTGTCCTAGAAATCACATTTGCGCTCTTCAGCGGTGCTTTATTTTCATTGGTAAAGCAGACAGAAAGTGTTTGTGGGGCATTTGGGGTCTATGCTGATATCTGTTAAAATGTTTTGCTCCCCTACACCTCTGTTTTTGGGTCTCCAAACTGAAGCCTAAAGGAATGGGTTTGAATTCTTCAGTTTGCCTAACACCTGAATCCATTTGTAGCAAACAAACATGTAATGGATATTCTCCCAAATCTGGTGGAAAAGACAGTAAATATTTGAATGCTGTGTCATTTGTGTGGCTCATGTAAGAGTCAGCAATATTAAATTGATCATTCTCAAGGTTTGGTGTTTGCATTTATAAATACTAAAAAAGCAATAGGGGAACATGGCTAGAGATATAACATTTCTGAAAAATGGTAAGCTTTTTTCCCCTAAGGAAAAAAAAATCAGAATTTTTCAGAAAATAAATAATGAATGCATTTTTAGAACCCTTTACAGATTGTTAACATTAGGAAGGTAAAATATGTATAGCTTCATTTGGCACAAAATTATGTCTGTTGTACTAAAAGTATCGTGTCTTCAGAAAACATGTAAAGAAGTAAATGAGACCACGTCAGTTTACACTGGCTAGAAAATTGTGGCAACCAAAGCTCACAAAAGTACTCTTCAGAAATTTGCTCTCACCAGGACACATGGCACAATCAGTATCTTCAGGTCAAGAATGTGGAGAATCTGGACTTAGCAGTGTTATCAACCTTCTTTTTCTTACAAAGCTGCCCGCTGCTGCTACTCCTGCTGTTGTTGTTGTTGATTTTAGCCAGTGTGTGTTTATTTTTGCAGGGCTGAACCTTCTAGCTGACCACAGTGGTGTTGTATTGGACTTCTGCTCAAATTCAGATTTCCAAAGACAGCTGCACAAATACACCCAAATTCAAATGAACAGGGTAGCAGGAATATTGACTCTGTTCTTCCGAACAACCTTTAGATGTGAATCTGAAAGGCTTGGAGAAGTAAGCGTAACACTTTGGTGCTTGTCTTTATGGGTGGGTGGGGAGCCTGTTTTTATACGGAGGCATGTTGATTTAAAATCCAACTCAACTTTAAACTCTGCTTGGCTGAAAAAGAAAACACTTTAAACATTTTCCTCTTTGCAGCAAGCCTGACTCAAGATGATCTTCTACTTGTGAGTGTTATTGTGATAACAAATAAAAATACCCAAGCTACTTTTTCTGGTACCAGCTGACAACTGGTAGATCATGTGACAAATCCAACCTCTTAAAGGAAGGTCTGTCTATTAGTTTTTAACTAAAATGTAAAATGTTGGATGGAGCAGAAGCTGCTGTTATAGTAAGGGTAAGGAGATGGGGATGCTTTGTTGAGCACAGGACATTAAAGTGCTCTAGTATCCCACATGAAAGCATTGAAGGGACAGCTTTTCATATTAGCAATCTCTTTCCTGTTACAGAGGTGGTCAATACATCATATTGCAGGAGATCCTTGGTGGAGATGGCCTTTTGATGGCCATCCCCACAAAGAATCTCTTGTCCCGCCAGCTTAATTTCACATGGTGGAGATAAAAATGAACCTGAATCCAGAGGACAGGATGATTCATGTCACTGGGATAGATCACAAGTTACACCTAAAGCAATCCAGTAGTGTAAAGGAACTTTTTCTAGCATTGTTTACCACCAGTAGAAGTTGGTGCCATTAGGGGAATGCAGAAGGTACAATCCCCACCAGGTGACACCATCAGAAGGGGTGCCACCAAAATGATTGTCCATAAAAACCTGTGCAGTGTTTCAGCAGAAATTTGCATTATAATAGAAATATTTTTGTAGTAAAATATGACCATAAAAACAGTATTCATAAGCCAAGCATATATGTATTATATCAGTATACTTGCAAAGCTAAAACTCATTAATATTTTGAATCTTCTAATGTGCATGCACTTAGGTCACAGCTGTCATTATTACCCAATTAAAATTTTGCTTTGAGTTGCATGGTTTTGCCTGGATGTGTTACAGGCCGCATACACATACATAATTGGTGATTTTCTTTAGCACTAATATTGTGGCATGGCCCTGAGGTGAGAAATCCAGTAATATTATGAGTTATTGCACAAACCATAGTGATGCTTCTGATCAATAATTGTCTGTACTACTGAAATATCTCCCTTGGAGAAAGTAGACACTGGAGACGTGTAGAAAATGCTAGGAACCCTCTGACCTGAAATAACTCATATAAATAGATGGGCTTTTCCTCTTCCTTAAACTTGATACCATTTTCCTGCAGATTATTGGTCTTGCAAAGCCATGTTCTGTACCAGTACGGCTTCTGCTTTCTATTGCTACTTAACAGGTTGCTATTCTACCATAAACACAGTATTTCCAATCATAATGCTCTTTTGTTCAGGCCTCCACAAACCTGGGTCCCCAGATTAGTATTTCTTGGACTCCGGCTGCCAGAATCCCCAGTCAGCATGACAAAAATAATATAACAAAATAGAATAATGCATATGGCTCTTGGGATGTTGACTGCTCAGACTCTCATATGAATTATACAATGGCACTGAATGGGGTAATATGTGTGTGTGTGTTTTGTTGTGTCACACTAGGTACCATTTTATATGTATCAGTGCTATCCCAAGGGTTTTCATAACCTGAAGAGTTCACATCCATTCCTGATAGTCAGGGGTGATAGTGTGCAAAGTATTTTCTTTGATACCCGAATCACAAAATCTAGCTAGTGCCTTTCCCCAATATAACACACATGCAGAACACACAGCATTACATTAGTAGCTATTTTCTTCCCTTTCAACAAGGGCCAGAAGTAGCTGCCTGAGGTAAATGCTTTGTTCTGCATAAGGGTAGAGCTAGCCTTAAATAGAAGGAGAAATGGCTGTCCCAAGATAGTGTCTGACATTCATGGATTTCATAGCCATGTGTGCTAAAATAATGAATAGTTTGAAAAATATGCTGTTTGACTATGATATGTAGCATTTTAATTGACAAAACATGGAGCCCCCAGTGGTGCAGTGGATTAAAACCTTGTGCTGGCAGGTCTGATGACTTGAAGGCTGGATTGCTGACCGGAAGGTTGCCTGTTGGAATCCAACCCGGGGAGAGTGTGGATGAGCTCCCTCTATCAGCTCCAGCTCCATGCGAGGACATGAGAGATCTCTCACAAGGATGGTAAAAACATCAAAACATCCGGGCGTCCCCTGGGCAACGTCCTTGCAGACAGTGAATTCTCTCACACCAGAAGCAACTTGCAGTTTCTCAAGTCACTCCTGACACAATTTTTTTTTGACAAAACAAGCCAATATTTTAACAGATTAAACCCTGCAGCATCAGAACACTAGCAATTGTGATCTGGGAACTATAGTCTTCATGTGAAAACGATTATGAATCTGTTGTCAAGGAAAATGACAAAATCAATATATCTTTACCAACTGCTATATTAAGAAGTTGTGTTGTCCATAGGTTACTTCTTCTAGCCTAAAAGTATTTCATTTAGTTGCTTGGGGAAAAATATCCAAATCTCTGTTCCTACTTGTCCTGCTAAAACGTTTAATTAAAAATGCCTAATATTTTAAGTATTTAATTGTGTGATTTTGCAGTTTTATTTTGTATTTACTTTATGTGTGTTGTCCTGAGAGCTTGGGCTCTAGGGTTCCCCACAACTTTACTAAACAAAGAAAAAAGCTCATGCAAATGTTATGTTACATGTTATGTTATAATACTAAAACAAGAATTTGAGTTCTTAAGACATTAATTTCTAACTATTGCAGTTAACAGGTAATTGAGCTGAGTTAGCCTATGGCCAATCAGAAATAGATGTAGAAATACTGGTTGAAGACCACCAAGTTTAAGTCATAAAATTTCATCAATAGGACCCACCTGTAAGTTCAAGACATTTGGCCTAGCAAGAAACAAGGAACAGATGTGTTGTTCTCCAAGAGAGGATGAAGAAAGAGGAGAAAAGGGGGTGGGTGCCAGATATGTGTTATTGAGCTGATATTCAAACCCAGTGATTTAGTAGTGTATTTAATTTTAGTAGCAATCATTGTCAGAGTACTGTACTGAAATAGAACTTGGAAGTAACTATTTTGTATAATGAGATAGAAAGGTGTAATTGCTTTCGATTATAATTGTAATACAGTAAATAATAATAATAATAATAATAATAGTGTGGTTTTCTGGCATTGTATATTTCTGCTGCTTCTGTGACTGTTCATTTGTATTTTGATTCTGTAACCCACATGTCGATGGATGTCCAGAATCAGTAGCATCCACCGCAGTCCTTATAATCCTGGGCAACGACCGAGCCAGTATAGGCTTCATTTTGGTTTGTTTCTCCATAATGCTAATGGGTT
Organism: Anolis carolinensis; assembly: GCF_035594765.1. Classification (NCBI taxonomy): domain Eukaryota; kingdom Metazoa; phylum Chordata; class Lepidosauria; order Squamata; family Anolidae; genus Anolis; species Anolis carolinensis. The sequence goes on from NC_085841.1 coordinate 164,613,237, forward strand.
AGGTGCTCTTAGTTCCACTCCTCAACTGAGACCTCTCTGGCTACACTACTGCTAGCACAGTTCTCGGCATCCTTGGAGCAGTTAAGCACCACAACAAGGTGGCACCCATCAAGGGGGTCATAAATTGGACGCAGGTGGAACTGGACAATTTGGACAGAAAAACAAGAAAACTCATGACCATTCATCATTCACTTCATCCTCGCAGTGATGTTGACCGGCTATATCTGTCGAGAAGATCAGGGGGCAGAGTACTCTTACAAGTAAAACAAGCAGCCAAAGAAGAAGAACATGCCCTGGCAGAATATGTAAAGGAAACTTCCTTGCTTTGATTGAAGTCAAAAATCAGAAACTCCTCAAAGCACAGCAGACAAAGAATCGGTACAAGAAGACTGCACTACAAACTAGAGCTGACAGCTGGCACAACAAAGCACTGCATGGACAGTTCCTTGACAAAATTGAAGGAAAAGCTGATAAGCAGAAGACCTGGCTATGGCTGACCAATTGACCACAGAAGAAGGAGACAGAAGGCCTGATTCTTGCAGCCCAGGAGCAAGCCCTCAAAACAAAGGCAAGTAAGGCCAAGATCGAAAAACCAGCTAGTGACCCAAAATGCAGACTGTGAAAGGAAGGTAGCACTCTCCCTTTCTAGGGACCACCATGGCACACATCAGCTGTGGTGGGAAAAGTGGCCAATGAGATTTGACATGGTTTCTCAGAGTCATATCTTCCTCCAAGGAAAGCAAAGTCTTCACTCAGATAGGTATGAGGGTGAAGATAAACTCAGCTACCATGAATCTGGGCTTTAGGGGAACTTTCACTCGTTAGTTTTGCGCTTATTCACATTACAAGTGCTATAGATGTTTTCTTAGGTTTCGTAGTTTCAAATGTTCTTGTGTACTTCCTTGAAGAATTGGGTGGGCCACAAAAAAGGACATAAATTAGGGGCAAGCAACAGTAGCCTTTTAGAGTTTTTTGGTCATTTTAATCCCATCTACTCCATCTGGCATAGTCAATGGTGAGGGGTCATAAGAATTACAACCTCAAAAAGATCTAAAGGGATACATTTGACCACTCATCCATTCTTGCTTCATATAAATAAATAAAATATTTCCCGGGAAGTGAAATCCTTTTTAAAAATCAAAACCTTTTGTGTAGATTACATGCAATGCTGGTAGAAGCACAGAAATGTAGAGTTGGAAGTGACTGCAAGAGCCACCTATTCTAACTTTCAACAGGAATACAGAACAAAAGTTCACTGAGAGAAGCACATCGAAACTCTATTTTAAAAACTCCAGAGAAGGAGACTCTACCATGCCCCAAGGCAGCCAATTCCACTGTCAAGCAGTTCTTATATGAAGTTCTCCCTAATGTTTCGATGAAATCTCTTTCTCTTCATTAGCAGCAAATGATTCATATTCTCATCTCTAGAGCAGCAGAAACAAGCGTGCTTCATTTTCTACATGGCATCCCTTCAGATAATTAAAGATGGCTATCATCATAAATTTCTCTTCTCCAAAGCCAAACATATGCAGCTTGCTAAGTTGTTCCCCATATGGGTTTGGTTTCTAGTTCTTTGATCTTCTTGGTTGCTCTTCTCTGATATGTTCTTGCTTGTCAATATCCTTCTTAAACTGTGGTAACCAGGACTGGGCACAGTCTACTAGGACAGAACTGACAAAAGCAAAATCGAGTAGCAATACACCTTCCTTTGATCTGGACATTAGACTCATGTTAATGCAGTCTAGAGTTACATTGGCTTTTTGGCAGCTGCATCACGCTGTTGACTCATCTTGAATGTGTACCTCATTCCTGCTTAAATGCAGTACTTTACATTTGAAATTCATTTTGTTAGTTTTGATACAGCTGGCTAGTCTGTTAAAGTCATTTTGACTCTGTTGTCTTCTGGAATATTGCCTTCACACTCTTAATTTGGTATCACCTGCAATTCTCTATTCTATAATCTAAAATATTTGTAAGATGCTGAACAACACTAGGTCCGGTACAGAACCTTGAGGATGAAGAGCAACTATTGGTGAATAGGTTCTGTCCATCAATCAATTACATTCTTTGGTGCTCCCCCTTCCTCTCTTAGTATTTCTAAACCAATGATTCCCAACATTGAGTTCTCTGGGTGTTTTGGACTTCAGCTCCCACAATTTCTAACAGCTGGTAAGATGGCTGGGATTTCTGAGAGTTGAAGTCCAAAACACCTGGAGGACCTAAGGTTCGGAACCACTGTTCTAAACATATGGGGTTATATCCAACTTTAAATGCTAACAGTTTGGCTGACAGAATGGGACCTTCCTCCCTCTCTATTCCCTCAGATTTGGGCCAGGTGTACCCTGTTGAATAGAAATGATGAATCAAGCCACGGGGAGGGTGGGTTTGGATTATCAGAGAATCAGGCAGACTCATCTTATATACATGGATTGGTTCTGTCTACAGATTTCTCTCTTCATCCAGTCCATAAAAATGATGCCTCAAACTAAAACAAGAAGAGAAACAAAATGTTGTGCAAGTGGGGGTTTGATCACTGTTGAGCTTATTTAGACACGAGATGTGCCTGTGTTCTAATCTTTACCACAACTGTCTTCCACCTGTATTTTCACAGATGTTATTAGTTGTTCCTCAGGTGCCCCCCTGGCCATCTGCTCCTTCTTGACCACCAATGTAGGTGCCAACTTTGTCATCTGAGACTGTAAAATCTAACAAATGGTATATGGTTTCTGAGACTCAAGATGACAGTTGTAAAGCGTGTAGTGTCTCTGGGTGACAGAAAACTCTGGGTATATTCATGGGTGAGGTGGGGCAGGTTCCATTTCTCACCGGATGCTGTTGGACATGTGTTGGAAGGCATTTCAATACACAGTTATTAGGGACTGAAGCAGGACTTGGAAGAATGATCATGCTGGCTGAGGAACTCTGATAGTAGTCCAAAACAAAGTAACAAGGGGGGAAAAGAAAGTTTTTCCAAATTTTGCACTTGGATTTTCTGGTTTTGCGTTTCTGCACTGCTGAGTTCAGGATGAGATCTGGTTAGTGGCTTGGGAGAATTAAAAAAAAGCATATAAATACTTTGGCATTTATGGTTTCATCATGTCTGAATCCTATCAATAACAATTGAGATTGAGGCTTCAATTTTATGAGTGCTTACCCAGCTTACAAGAGAGCTTACTTCTGAGTAGACATGGCTAGGAGTACACCGTAAATAAGACTAAGGTTGAAACTTGATCATTCTTAGCTTTATGCTCTAGAGGGCAGTATGGAAATAAAATTACTATGGCAGCATTTTTGACCTTATTGTTCAAAATACAGGTACGAAGTTATCTGGTGCAAATGGAGTATGCAAAAAGTAGTATGATGCTTTCAAGAGCAAGATATAACAAAAGCAATCTATCTATGGAAGAAATAAAGACAGGTTGGATTACATTCTGACCTTAGAGATTCTTGGACAGTAATTGTTTGCATTGCTACCAAACAGAGTAATGCTGAGTGTTGTGTATGCCATGCCAAAAAATCTCCACTTTGATGAGCATAACAAAATGAGATAAGATTATTTTTCATCAAACATGGCCTTCAAATTCAAGCTAAATGAAAACATGGTCTAGAGGTGATATATTTGACAGAATGTACTCTTGGATAAGTGTAGATAATATTAGACAAGAGTTGTAGCATTAGGTCTGTATGCAACAACTAGCCTTAATTAGAGTAAACCCACTGAAGAAGTTAGATTTAGATAAACATTGACTAGCTATTCAGCAATGGAAGAGTTGGCTTACTCGATCTGGTACTTTTAATCAAATTTATGGCTAGATAATTGAACAATAACACATCTGTGTATGTGTGAAACTGAGGGATGGACTCTTGGAGGATGATAACACTTGAGCCTATCATTTTGTAGAAGTTGATTATAGTACAGGCATGGGTGAACTTTGGTTTTCCGTGCGTTTTTGGACTTCAACTCCCACAATTTCTAACAGCTGTTAAACTGGCTGGGATTTCTGGGTCCAAAACACCTGATTAGAGAAAAACCTACTGAATGAATTATTGACATTTATGTAAATCTAATTAACTCAGCAGGTTGAATGTACTTGGAATTATCGATGTAGGCCATTATTTTTCTTTTCTACATAGTATGTATGCAAGTTAATTTTTATTTATCTTGTGCTATCATATACTTGGCTCTTTAAAGGAATAAAACACCTGAGGAATTTGCTTTGAGGAACATTTTTATTGAAAAAGTATCATGATTTTAAAAATGTTATGAGTTCTGTCAAAAATTGTTACATTACTTTAAAAGTTGCTAATCAAGGCATTTTCAATGTAATGAGTAATATGATGACATCTATAATGGCTCCAATATCTTTTTAAGGTCTGCAAAACATTTGATGATCTTGCTGTGAGCCTGAAACCTTCTGCCTTATTAACAGCTCATTCATTTGGATGCTGGCTGAAAATTTGAGAACTGTACTTTCTCCTGCCAATGTTATCACATTGCTCAGTGATTTCTTTCGCTCCAACAAGCTGCAGATTTAAGATGCCTCATTGGCTCATCAACCTTGCTTACTGAAATTGGTTTCCAAGTGGTTAAAGAGCATAAAGTGGTGATTTGGCAAGAAGCAAAACCCCAAGTCCATATCAGATGGCCTCGTAGACCCATGTTGAATCATTCTCATTTCTCTATTACTTCCAGCATGGTTAGACATTACTTTTTTGGCAGGAATTTCTGTGCACGTCATGCTTAAGAAGAAAAAGGGAAAACTCAAAAATCCAGTAATAGTGGCATCACTGACCAAGAGGCTAGAAGGTACAACAGGCTTCTCACCGGCAGCCAACATTGGGCTCATGACGTGAAATGGTTCCAAACTGAAATAGACTACGGTGAGGAAAAGCTACTTTTTAAAAACCAAAACTCCCAGAATCCCACTGGCAATGCTGAGTGAGAAATTCTTAGGGTTATAGACAAAAATGAAAACTAAAAAAATTCACAAGCATTTTGTGAAACAGGCAGGCCAGTTTTCACACAGATTCAATTCTGGGAATGATGCTGGAGTAAATTCTGCCACCTCTTCAGAAGAGTGCTTTGGAGTTCACAGGCTTATTGCTCAAGACCATCAACATTCCTGTAGTGGTTGGTAATTAATCTTGGCATTTCTAGAAACATCCCATGTTAAGGATTTTTTTTGATGACTGAATAATTTCATACATATGTTAACCAGTAGTGTATTTATTATTACAGCCAGTGTGCTTGGTGAGTGGGTTGAGTATTGGAATATGGAGGACAGGGTTCCAATATCTACTTGACCATGAAAACCCTTGGAGTGACCTTGGACAAGTCAAAACTCTCTCAGCTTCAGGTTGAAGGCAAAGGCAAACCCACTCTGAAAGAATCTTGTCATGAAACTATGTGATAGAGTCACCTTAGGGTTGCTATAAATTGCAAATAGCTTGAAGACACACAGCAACATCACAACAAAAACTAAATTTCACTTTGTTGATAGAGCAATGATGAGTGCAATGATTTCCATTTGAGAGTCTGGGAAAACAAGAAAGAAAGTAAAGAAAGTCTCTGTATGGTTTGGGAGATGAAGGACATCTTTCCCATGAGAGTGATTGCCAATGTGTGGGCAAAGAAATCATGTCTCTTTTTCAAGTGGGCATCAGCCTTGTAAGATAGCAAATGGCTAGTATCTCTCCTTCAGTCAGTCTCAACCCTTCAGGTAGGTAGCATCAGTCTGAGGTCACAATGGAAAATTTCTCTCTCCCCTGAGTGGACAACATCCATCTGAGGTCATAATGGCCAATATGGGACCTCTCTTTCATCTCCTTCACTGAAACAGGCATGGGCATTAGATACATTGGCCAAGATTCTGTTGACTGGCATAATTAAGTACATCAACAGGAGAGATTTATCAGGGAGAAGAGAAAGAAGAGGGAGGAGCAATAGGAGGAGTGTCAGAGTAGAAAGATTATGCATGCTGGAACAACGGAGGGGATAGCAGTGGAGGTCACTGATGTCAGGAGTTGGCCTGCTGGTCTCTTGAGCTGTTCAGAGTGGCTTCATCACCTGGTAAAGATGTCTTTTGCTTCCCCCCCCCCCCACTACAACATGGTTGAAAAAGGACGTATGCTGATGTATGTACGCTGATGTATGCTTAATAGCATTCCCGCCAGGGGAATAAGAATGAAAGGAAAGAAAGTCTCTATGCAACGGGTCTTTGGTATCTGCTGGTTATTGGTTCCAGGACTCCCCATGGATACTAAAACCTGTGGATGCTGAGGTCTTATTAAAGTATATACAATGGCAGAGTAAAATCTCACCTCTTATATAAAATGGCAAAGTCAAGCTTTGCTTTTCGAAGTAAAAAAAAAAAAGATTTTAAAACCTGTGGATGGTGGAATGTGTGGATGCAGAATTTGTGGTGCAGGACCTTATCACACACACAGGAGGAAACGCTTTTAAGTAGGCAACCCGTGGTTTAAGTAGGCTGATACATGCTGAAATATTCCTACCCCACCACACTCAGATCTCTCCTTCCCATATTTAATAAAATAATGTGCTTTTAAAATAATGTGACTTATTACATGGCACAGAGATAACTCCTGCCAATCTGTTGGATGTTCCTTCATGTCATTCTCTTGCTTTTAAAATTATTTGCCAGGCCTTCTGCAGCCATCTAAGTTCATGACCTCCATCCAAATGGAGAAAAGCAGTTTTGAAATTTAACCATGATCTTTTAAACCACTTCTTTCAATGAGAAATCCATGATCTGCTAAACCATTTCTTTCAATGGAAAACCCACAATCTGCTAAGTTACTTCAAGTCATGTGAACATCACAATCTGTTAATTCACTTCTTTCAATGGGGAACCCATGATATGCTAAACCACTTCTTTCTTGGGAAACCCACAATATGCTAAACCACTTCTAGCCATGCACACACCACGATCTATTAATCCACTTTCCATGGAAAGCCAAAATCTGTTAACAGGGTGAGCTGCCCATGAACTGTAGTTGGATATACAATCACATGTTAAATATCACAACTCTGATGCACATGGAGAAGTTAAAGATGAGTGAGATCGATTCCTATCCAGCTAAGAACAATTTATTGGCAGCGTATTTTATTGACATGGATGGAGAGAGGTACTTGCACAATTTTCTGCCTTGTCTGCCAAAATAACATGGGTGAATTTGGGCACTTAGCACTTTGTTTTGCCACATGTGTCAGGCAACAATATCACCTTGCAGTCCTCTGTGCCACCTGAAACCCTACTCCTGATAGATTCCAAGACTTCTAGAGCAGGTTTTTGGAATTCATTGGGAGAAATAGGGGAAAAGATGGGAAAAACTGTGCTTCTGAGTTCCACTGAAAGAACCAGTTCTGTCGGCATAACAACCCTAGTGTATTCGGACACATCTGTACTGACTACTTTATCCAGTGTGAAAGCATCATAGAAGGAAGTGGTTTCACTATGTGGATGTCTTGGAACTGGATTAGGGGCTGGGTGATGCTTTGAACCTTAACAACCATGGAGAATGCAGTTTTTTTCCAACTGTCCCCCTGCTGTAATACCATATGCACTTTGGCTGTCTGCAAAGTGATTTGAATTATGTGGAGTTGCTTTTACGATGTGATGTGGTTTATACTAGAATGCGCTGATGTGCATTACAGACTTTATTTTGGGTGTTCCCTGGATTTGTTTATCTTGGTTAGAATGGCTTAAAGCATGCTGCAGTGTGTGTTCATGGTATGCGTTATGTAAATGCTGCGCTTTCAGGCTGCTTTCAAATTACGTTAAATGGTCAGTGTAGATGTGTTCTCAGCCAACAGTATAACAGCTGGCTCCACTGCTGAGGAGGAAATTCTCCACCTTGTTGGTGAGTGGCAACATTATATGCTGGCAAGCAGTTCTCTAGAACTGTCTTAGAGATAAGGTAAAGTCTTTACTTACATTGCCCTATTTATTTCCCACTGTTAGTATCATTATTGAGGAAAGCATTACTTGAGCTTCAGTCATTTGTTCACTTACAAAACATGCTACAATGAAGAGAGTTATAGGACTGGACTGCATATCTCCAGACATCCCTAAGCAACGCATCCCCATCCTACCCTGCATTGGAACTCTATAGTGCTCCCAAATCCACATAATAGTGAAACCTTTATTGGTTCACACTTTTGTGGATTTTGCTGCAACACAGTAATCTCTAATGTGTTTAATAGCTCTCCAAGTTAACAGTTTCCTACAGAATTGCAGCGTGGTTGTCTACTCTAACGGAAAAGATGTACTCACCTTGTAATCCCTGCAATCTGGACATACAATGATTTGCCTGCAATGCAGTTCTTTGGCCTTTAATCCGGTTTAAAAAATACTTGCTTTTCCCCCTATGGTTTTCCAGAAATTCCTTTTTTTGTCATGTGGCTGGCTCTTCAGGCAACATTACATCATTGTGGAGGTTGGGGGAGGAATTAATAGTGGATGGAACAGGTTGGTGGAAATGATCATTTTCACGTTTTCCCACTCTTTTCCATTTTAATGAAGGTGCATGTGTGCAGATACTTGCATATTAGTGTATCATTGTTAGCACATCTCTGCATAACAGAAAAATGTAGATAGATGCATAAATGATAGAAAAAATGGAGTAGCCATGACTGTGTTGCCAAAAACAATGCAAAGGATTGGAAATGTATATAACCTCCTAACAGTTAGGTGAATTCACCAGGGAGAAATATGTAACAGTTTATGGCAATCTTGGCATGATATTTCTTTTCCTCTATGTGGACAAGCCCAGTGTTGCATTAGCATCAACCTATGTTATTTAATGTGCTTTGCCACAGGGTTTGGTCATGGGCCAATGTTGTTCAGCATCTTTATTAATGATTTGGATGAAGACTTAGAGGGCATGCTTATCAAATTTGCAGATGACACCAAATTAGGAGGAATAGCTAATACCCCAGAGGACAGGATCAAAATTCAAAATGACTATAACAGATTAGAGAGTTGGGCCAAAATTAACAGAATGAATTTCAACATGGAGAAATGTAAGATACTACACATAGGCAGAAATATTTAAATGCAAAGATACAGAATGGGTAACTCTTGGCTCGACAACTGTACATGTGAAAAGATCTTGGAGTCTTACAGCCTTATCACACGGGGCAAAAAAAGCATCGTAAGATGCTTCAGCCCCAGTTCACACATGGAGCTCCATGCCACCTATCAGACAATGTAGGGTGACTTTTGGTGGGGCTCCATGGGTGAACTGGTCAGTAGCATGGAAGAACACTGCCAAAATGGAAGCTTCTCTGTGTTCTGTAAGGACCAATGGGGCTTCCGCAGGCATCAGCCTTGAAGCGACACTTCCCCACATGTGATGGAGAGGCATCAGCTACTGCCTGGGGCTTGGGATTGCCCCGCTGATGCCTAGGTTCACCAGGGAGGCTGGCAAATCACTACACTGGACCTAATCCATGTGATGAGGTCCATAGTGGACAATAAGAGATTTTGACAAACTGGAAGTTGTCCAGAGCAGGGCAACTAAAATGATCAGAGGTCTGGAGATCATGAATCTCTATGAGGAACATCTTAAAGAGCTGGGTATGTTTAGCTTGCAGAAGAGAAGGTTGATAGGAGACATGATAGCCATGTATAAGTATGTGAAAGGATGTCACAAGGAAGAGGGAGCAGGCTTGTTTTCTGCTGACTTGGAAACTAGGACTCAGAGCAATGGGTTCAAATTACAGGAAAGGTGATTCTACCTGAACATTAGGAAGAACTTCTTGAGCATAAGAGCTGTTCAACAGTGGAACTCTCTGCCTCAGAGTGTGGTGGAGACTCCTTCTTTGAAGGCTTTTAAACAAAGGCTGGATGACCATTTGTTGGGGGTGTTTGTGCTTTTCCTAGATGGCCCATGTGGTCTCTTCCAACTCTATCATTCTATGATTCTAATGTATGTGTGTAAGATGGGGGTAATGGTCATATGGAATTGCCATTGAATTGATCAGATTTAGTTAAGCTGGAAGTGAATAGTAGCAAACAATATGTCAGTGAAGCTTTGAAATTATTGCAAAGGAAAGAACATTCATGTTCAATGTTCTACCATGTCAACTTGTGGAATTTGAAGTTCCCTTAGTATGTTTTACTTGGCTCTAGAAATAGGATTCACAGCAGGAAAGGTATGAATTAATTTGATTGATGATTTGGAGTATATGAGAATTTCAGTTCAGTTCATTTTAATAAAAAAAAACCCTTTCCACTTTCCCAGTGTTGTTCATGTTTAGGATGGAAAGAATTTGAGTTTTTTAAAAATGTGGAAGAATGGTCTACAAATCAGGTTCTAGGAGAGTGAATGCTTGACTATTAAAAATTTGAGTGTGAAGTCCAGCCTTTAATAGTTTTCTCTCAAAATTAGAGTTGTGCAAGTTTTCCCCTCTTCCTCAAAACTTATAATCTATAATGGCTTAGTGAACCTTGGATTTTTCCTTACTGAGAATAGCTGTACTTGTTGAATATGGCTAGATTACATACTGAAGAACCTTTTTTCAGTTAATTGTCAAATAATGTACCAGCATGTGCACATTTGTTTGCATTTGGGGGGCAGGAAGCAACTTAAAAAAACTGAATATGGCAGAAAAAATGGCATATGCTATGGTTGAAATATTCCTTACAAAGCAAACTCAATAATATTTTCTGAACATACCACCAACATATTAATTTAAAATGATTTATTGAAGAAACTACAAGTGCTCTTCTCTACAGAAATTGAACTAAACCCAATGACACAAATACAGTAACTATTTTAGAACTAGGAAAAAAACTTTTGAGACTAGGGACCTCATCACATTGAGGTCCTATTCCATGGGGCAGCAGGGATATTCACCATGCAGCATGGCGAATTTGGGGGCAGTGAGAGGAAACCACTGCTCTGCATCACTGCTGCACCCCTGATCCCATCCTATGGGGAGAAGCGTTGCTGCCTGGCTTCCCCCCTTGTTGTCTATGGAACGCAGGGGAGCCTTCCGTATTCGAAGTGAAGCATCCTAAGGAGTCCCACCATAAGTTGTCTGATGTCGTGTGATGACTCCAAGGAGGAAGCATACTGGCAGCATGCTAGGATGCTGATTTTTCCACATGTGATGAATTTTTCCACATGTGATGAAAAGTGACTTTTCTGAACTCTGGACAAATCTCCTGATAGTTTCAATGTGATTCTTGGTTTTCAACTGCAGCATAGGTTTTTAGACATTTGATAAGCTCTATTACAAATGTAACTTAAAATTCATTGGCTTGGCTAAGCTGCAAGGAAAGAGACGGTACCATGGAGTAGGGCCATCTTTTGTCTAAGCAACGGCCTCTTAAAGTAATTCCCTTTGAACTAGGGGGAATCTTTGGCTTCAAACAGGAACAACTCCTGCTTTGAATTTGGAGATCTAGACAACAGCACTGCTCCAGCCACGCTCTCATTTCCCAACACTTCCAAGCTTTGCAAGCGGCATTTTTGTCAGTCTGGGTGATCAAACTGCTTGAATGACCTCCCAGCATTCCATTCAGATTATGATATAGCACGGTTCATACCCTGCTGTATTCTATTACTCGGTTATGAAATTGCTTCAGAGCCTTAGAGCAGGCCGGCTGGCTCTGAATTATTTCATACCTGTCAGCAACCACTGTCCTTTGTGCATATTTGTTTGCAGGGTGTATCGCTTAGTCATACTGGCCAAGGGCACTTGTTCTCTTGAATTTCTATTCGTTCCCATAAGCATTCTTAATGTCTGAGATCCAGAACTGGTCTGCCTACAAAGAAAGAGATGCCAGTTGATGGAAATTCATGTGGCTCAGGATCTTTTGCACAACTAGAGAAGATTAGCAGGGATAGTGCCAACCCCACAGGCTTGTTTGCTCCCTTTAAGCAATGGTTCTGGCTTTAGCAAATATCTCTGTGTTGAAAAATAGCTTGTAAACTGACCCTGCTGTAATGCAAAATATCCTGTGCTGTTTTGATTTTGAACGGGCAATTCAGATTAATATGCTTTACAAAGGCCCTACTCCTAGTAAACACGTAAATCTTCAGTAATTTTATTTCTTAATAGAATAAAATCATTTCAAAATTTTCCTCCCTGCTGGATAAGATTACTGGAGCGTTTGAGCATTTTGAAATTTTCAGATTATTTGGGGCAAAATAAAGAAGTTTATTAGTGCAAAACCAAACCAAAACAGGGTTTTTTTTTTTTTACTCAACTCTCTGCACTTTTTATTTTTTGCAAAAAAAAAAAAATCCTAATTCTGAAGAATTTCATAGTGGTTTGCCATTTTATCAACAGGGTGTCCCCTTGTGATAAGATACCTTTTCTAGTTGTAGATGATAAAAAAGTTGTCTTCTTTAGATCTCTTCTCTTTGTCTTGCTACTAAAAGCACATCTCCTGGGGATGTAAAACAGGGCCTTCCTAGTGGCCCAGGCTCTGGAACCCACTTTCTAAAAGGACTAGGATAGCTCCTTCCTTGCTGTTCTTTAAATTGTATTTCTTGTTGTGTGCCTTCAAGTTATTTCCAACTTAAGATGACACTAAGGTGAACCTATCATGGTATTTTCTGGGCAAGACTTGTTCAGAGGTGGGTTGCCATAACCTTCCTCTGAGGCTGAAAGTGTGCCTTGCCTATGATTACCCAATAGCAGAATAGGGATTCAAACCCTGGATTCAAGAGGAATAGTGCAGTGACGTTGTCTTCTCAGAGGAGAGTTAATGGCCATTGTGACCTCACACTGTTGCTGTCCACTCAGAGGAGAGATATCAGCCAATCTGATCTCAAACTGATGCTGTCCAGTCAGAGGAAAGAGAGTGGCTTGGGTGATCTTATGATGACACCTGTTGTCTAAAGCAGAAAGACTGTCTATGTGCCATCTTACAATCCTGATGCTCATCTGAAAGAGACACTCTGATTTCCTTGCCCACACATTCTCAACTACTATCATGGGAAAGATACTTTTCACTTCTCAAATCATGCGGAGATTTTCATTATTTTCTTTCTTATTCTCAGATCCTCCCAGATGGAGATCCTATCTATTAAGACAGTGGTTCTCAACCTGTGGGTCCCCAGATGTTTTGGCCTTTAACTCCCAGAAATCCTAACAGCTGGTAAACTGTAAGTCAGTTACACCCCAAAGACCACTATTGCTTTTTAAGGTTTGGGATAACATCCCCCTGATTCTTGATAGCTTCCAACTGGAAAGCTACTCTCTACCTTACTTCTGCTTTCAAAGAAAAGGCAGGTGGATGATAATAGTGATGATGATACTCCTTAATTTATTCAGCTGCCTGCATTTTGATGTTCTTGGAAATATGGCTATTGGGACTGTAAATGAGCATTTACACTTAAGAGTTAACTGCACCATAGTGACACCTGAAATGGTATTGTCGCTCAGGCAAGACTTACACAAGGCCTTTAGTAGTGCATGGGCTGGATAGAGGAGAGAGAAATGCCAGTGAAGAAAAACATCATCACTTTGTGCCACTGTTTTGTCCTTATCCACTCCTTCTTGGGAATAAACTCTGACACTTCTCATGCACTTGAGACTTTATCACACGATGCTGGTAAATCACAGTTACAACAGACTAATAGCATTTGTAGCCAGTACCTATCCCATGATGTCATACCCATCTCATTGCTGCTTTGAAATTAAATTGTGAGTGAAGCATCATTTTTCATTGGTGGGAAAAACCCATCAGTGGCTCCCAATATATCACCACCTGTGAGTGGGTTTTATTCTCCTCTTTTCCCTATACTTCCCATTATCCCACTCACTTTTTGTAAGCAGGCTAAGGTTGGGTTGTTGTGAGTTTTCTGGGCTGTATGTCCATGTTCCAGAAAGATTCTCTCCTGACATTTCACCCATATCTATGGCAGGCATCCTCAGAGGTTGTGAGGTATATTGGAAACTAAGCAAGGGAGGTTTATATATCTGTGGAAGGTCCAGGCTGGGAGAAAGAACTCTTGTCTGTTGGAGGCCAGTGTCAATATTTCAGTTAATCACCTTGATTAGAATAAATAGACTTGCCAGCTTCAAGCCCTGGCTTCTTCCTGCCTGGGGGAATCCTTTGTTCAGAGGTGTTAGCTGGCCCTGATTGATTCATGCCTGGAATTCCTGATATTCTTTATTTGCTGTTCTGATTTTAGAGTTTTTAATACTGGTAGCCATATTTTGTTCATTTTCATGGTTTCCTCCTTTCTGTTGAAATTGTCCACATGCTTATGGATTTCAATGGCTTTTCTGTGTAGACTGACATGATAGTTGTTAGAGTGGTCCAGCATTTTTGTGTTCTCAAATAATATGCTGTGTCCAGGTTGGTTCATCAAGTGCTCGGCTATGGCTGACTTCCCTGGACCTTCCACAGATATATAAACCTCCCTTGCTTAGCTTCCAATTTACCATACAGCCCGGAAAACTCACAACAACCCAGTGATTCTGTCCATGAAAGCCTTGGATAACAAGCTGAGGTTGGTTTTACACTGGGAAGAATGAGCCCCAGAAAATGAAGTGGGGGTTAGCAAGGTTAGTTCTGATTTCACTCCCCCCCCCCCCGCCCTTAATTCACACCCTTTTGGGTGATTGCTCTGTACTCCTCCTCTCTGATCACCACCAAAGTTGACAGAGCAAGGGATATTCAAATAGAGAAATGAGAGAGACACATTTTACAAAGCCAATGAAAAGTGGAAAGTGTGGGTGAGAAACAAGACAAGAAAGGAGAAGACTGGGAGTGGAAAAGAGATGCAAAGGATGGGATAGAACAGCACAGAGAAAGAGATGTGATTGTTTTCAAACTGGTATTTTGCTGGCATGTTCCATTTGCTTCAACAATGCAATTATTGCAAGACAGTAACTGTGTGATAAAGTTCTCAGTCTTCCTTTGCTCCTTACATTCAGTTCTTGGCTTTATTTATATGTATTACAGAAGTGTGGAAGTCACTTTTGCATGGTAAGATCACATACTATTATGGGTCTGTTCTTTAAGATGGGAACCATATCTATTGGAGAAGATGTGTTTTTTTTCTTTCAATCTGTTTATGTCGTTTCTTCTTGATCCAGTAAGAAGAGTTCACATAATTCATTCACCGTTAGTATTATAGGTTTCCCTATTCTCTTTGAGTTGAGCTACAATTGGAACAGTAGCAAGAAAGATGAATTGAATTATTCCAGCAACAAAATACTATAATATTTTGTAATAATCCAATATTAAAAAATTTATTCTTGCTAGCGGTCATTAAAAAACGACCAATTCTAAAATATTTTACAGAACAAAATATTGCAATATTTTATAATGCAAAATGTTTTAGAATTGGTAGGTCTTGAATAACAACATCCAGCATGGTTTAATTTTTGAGTAATTGGATTAGGATTACATCATATCAGGGACTGAATCTCTGTTCAGCCACAGAGACTCACTTGGTGGCCTTGGGCAAGCTATACTCTCAAAGGAAGGCAATGACAAACCTCCTCTGAATAAATTTGTCCAAGAACCCCCCCCCCCCCCCCCAAAAAAAAAGAAAGAAAAAGAAAGGAGAAATTTGTCCTAAAAGGTAAAGGTTTCCCCTGACGTCAAATCTGGTCATGTCTGACTCTGGGAGTTGGTGCTCATCTCCATTTCTAAGCCGAAGAGCCGGCGTTGTCCGTAGATGCCTCCTAGGTCATGTGGCCAGCATGACTGTATGGAGCACTGTTACCTTCCTTCCAGAGTGGTACCTATTGATCTACTCACATTTGCAAGTTTTTGAACTGCTAGGTTAGCAGAAGCTGGGGCTAATAGCGGGAGCTCACCCCCCCTCCCCAGATTCGAACCGCCGCTAAGTGGCTTAACCTGTTGCACTACTGATTTGCCTTGGCTTTCCATAGTAGTAAAGAACACAGATGTTTATTATAAACAATGTACCAAAATATATGGAAATATATGTTTTCCATATATTTTGGTACATTGGCTTGCCATAGGTCAAAAATAATTTGAAGGCAAATAACAACAAGATTGTGAATGGGCAATTGTGAACCATTAGCTTTATAATTTGGTTGTTTAGCAAGTTCTTTAAAAACCCATCTGTTGGCATGGACATTCCCACTTTTTGGGCTCTTAGCACAGATTGCCAAACTTTTGCCATACTTTGTTGAGTGTTCTACGGTAGTTTTTATTGCTGTGCTTTTACATTATACATTGTAGTGATGAAGACTGCTAGAGCTGGTTTATTGATATGGATCCAAGCAAAGCCTTTTGATCCTGCATTTTGGACCATCTTTTGTGTGTGTGTGTGTGTGTAGCTATCATAAGGAGCTTCTGAACTTCTGATTTTACTGCTTCACCCTGAAAGAAATCAGTTTGGGGAGGTTTCATTTCCCTAGAGAGGCCCCTCTTTAAGCAACCAGCTGGGAGAACTTGGGCAACTCTACTTTCTTTTTTCCCTTGATCACAAGATGGTGTTATTCAAAATGTTTGCTATGATTCATTTAAGTTTGCTGGCATCTGAAAAGCAGATAAATGGTGCAACAAAGAGAGATTTCACCCATCCTACATGGGTTTTCGCAGCTTGAGACTTTCCATTTGGATGTGATGGTCTTGATAATTTGCCATGCCACTAGCAAAGGGAGAAGTATTTATCTTGCAATTCCCTTTATTAACTTGCTATGTTTATGTATTTAAATATTCTCTACAGATGCAACATATGGCAAATGTTGGCAAGCTTCTGCTTAGCTGCCTCTAAGATCCAGATGCTAATATCATTTCATAACTTGGCTTCCACAACTCAGATCTGTACCCAAAAGATTCTGTTTTGAATTAGCATTATATTTGATATTAATACTAAGCATACTCACAGCTGTCCTAGATTGCTGTTTCCATCCTCCATGGGATTCTGCTCTCAGACAGTGGACATTATGCCTCTCTCAACATATTCAGCTTCAGCCAGAACTTGAATGTATTGTCTACATGAGGGCCTGACTTAAACATTGCATGCAGATGTGTGTAACAAAATCATAGATGTGTTGTCAAAGGCTTTCATGGCCAGAATCACAGGGTTGTTGTGTGTTTTCCGGACTGTATGGCCACGTTCCAGAAGTATTATCTCCTGATGTTTTGCCCACATCTATGGCAGGCATCCTCAGAATCAGCCATAGAGCTTGGAAAACGCACAATAACTCCAAATCATAGATGTTTATTTATTTATTAGGGGAAAAGCTGCTTAGGATGGAAGAACAGAAAAGTATTTGTGTTGGGGCTAGGGCTGGTCCTATTATTAGTGATGCCTATTAAACTAGACTGAAAAAGATTTACTCCTCATTACTATGAGTAAGATTCATCTAGTTGTCCAATCAGCTTCTGTAAATGGAATGCCTCTTGTTCATCCCCTTGGGTTGCAAGGTGCCTGTCAACTTCAGGCCTCCTCAGCAATTTGCCCTCTGGTGCCAGATCTCTCCTACGTCTCTCAGCCTTGGCAAAATCACCAGAAGAAGGCAAAGTACTTTCAATGAGCACCATCACTGTTTTCACTTTTCTCTTAAGCCTCAGAACTGACCTTGGATGATGAGTCCCAAAAATTATAGTCGCAAAAGTGACATTGTCAAGCTCTGACCCCAAGTGGCACTAAAATAGGGCATTATGGGAAAACAATGTGGTTTTGCGAATGGTTGACTGCAATTTTATTTTGTTTTGCTAAGGATGCTGCATATTTGTAGTGTGTGTGTGTGTGTGTGTGTACATAAATGTATAAGTGTGTACACAAATTAACCTTTTCTTTATTTGCAACTTCTTCTTCTAAGGCTCCTTCCACACTGTCCCTATATCCCAGGATCTGATCCCAGATTATCTGCTTAGAATAATAAAACCATCGAATCATATAATAATGGAGTTGGAAGAGACAATATGGGCCAAGCCCCTTCTGCCATGCAGGAAAAGCACAATCCAAGCACACACACCCAGACAGAGGGCCATCCAGCCTTTGTTTAAAAGCCTCCAAAAAAGGAGCCTCCACCACACTATGAGGCAGAGAGTTCCACGGTTGAACAGCTCTTATGCTCAAGAAGTTCTTCCTAATGTTCAGGTAGAATCACCTTTCCTGTAATTTGAACCCATTGCTCCGAGTCTTAGTTTCCAAGGCAGCAGAAAACAAGACTGCTCCCTCTTCCTTATGACATTCTTTCACATATTTATACATGGCTAATATGACTTATTTCAACCTTCTCTTCTGCAGGCTAGCTTTTTATGACGATCCTCATAGGGATTCATGGTCTGCATTTTTTGAACATTTTAGTTGCCCTCCTCTGGACACCTTCCAGCTTGTCAATATCTCTTTTGAACTGTGGTGCCCAGAATTTGACACAGTTTTCCAGGTGAGGTCTAACCAAAGCAGAATACAAAGACACCATGACTTGCCTTGATCAAGACACTAGGCCCCTTTTGATGCAGCCCAAAATCCCATTGGCTTTTTAGTTGCTGCATCACACTGTTAGCTCATGTATTGTCCACAAAGATCTAAGATCTTTTTTACATGGACTGTTGTCGAGCCAGGCATCACCCATCTTGTATCTTTGCATTTCATTTTTTTCTGCTTAAGTGTAATATTTTACAGTTGTCCTTGTTGACATGCATGTTGTTAGATAATCTTCTTACTCCAGATTATCTGGCAGCAGAGACTCATAATCCAATTTAAAGCAGATAATCTGGGATCAGAACCTGGGATATAGAGTAGTGTAGAAGGGCTTTGAGGATCTCTACCTAACAGTAGATCCAGATCTAATTTCTGCCCACCTTTATATCAAAGAATGAAGCTCTGTATCATCAGAGAAAACTCGTGGCTTCCATATCAATGAAATTATGAATTTGCTCTGTCATTTAGTTTGAATTATTTACTGAACCTGTTTGGGGACTAGGTTTCAGTAACTTGCATATCTCACTTAAAATCTGGACTGAAACTTGCAGCAGATTCTGATATGGAAATTGCCAGTCACCACTGAATCAAAATATGGCCTTTCTCAGGACAGGGGCAGCCTGGATCTCAAGGGAAGTCACTTTTCTGTTGCTAATGGGGTTGTCTGTGTTTTCCTGTGCTTTGACTCCCAGCCTTCATATGGCCAAGGCAGGGAAGAAGCTTCTTCCTGCATTGATATCCCTCCAGACCAGGCATGGCCACACTTTGGAACTCCTAACAGCCGATAAGCTGACTTGGATTTTTGGGAGTTGAAGTCTAAAACACCTGGAGAGCTGAAATTTGCCCATGGTTGCTCCAGACCATCTTAACTGACTACAGAAACACCATCTGAGACACAATGTAGACCCATGACTCTAACATTGTCACTTGTATTTTCTTCTCCAGTAAGATTTTTAACATTTCTTTCCTGATGAAGAAGTTGGTGAAGCTTCAAAAGCTTACATGGTATAGTTCGTGCATTTTGGTTGGCCAATAAAGATGTCACACTTTTGCAGATTTTGTATTTTGTTGAGCTTTGCTGCATTGCCAACATGGCTATCCCTGATTATGTTTCCCCTCTCTCTGTGTACATGTCTGTAAGAGAGGAGAATGAATGATAGTTGAGATATTGTGGGTGGGAAATGGGTTAAGACCTTTATTGTTGCTTTGCTGTAAATTAACCAGATACAGAGGATCTTCTGTCTAAAATAACATGGATATTGATGGGTTATTGCACCCATTTGCTTATAATGTTTGCTTAGGCCCAGAACTGTGTGCACTAAATGTGGGTTGCACAATTCCCATTTGCTTTTACAAAGGCAGGATGTTGGTGGTACTTTTTGGAGGGGAGTGGGGTGGGGTCATTACACCATAGTACAGTAGAGTCTCACTTATCCAACACTCGCTTATCCAACGTTCTGGATTATCCAACACATTTTTGTAGTCAATGTTTTCAATAAATCGTCATATTTTGGTGCTAAATTCGTAAATACAGTAATTACTACATAGCATTATTTCGTATTGAACTACTTTTTCTGTCAAATTTGTTGTATAACATGATGTTTTGGTGCTTAATTTGTAAAATCATAACCTATTTTGATGTTTAATAGGCTTTTTCTTAATCTCTCCTTATTATCCAACATATTCGCTTATCCAACATTCTGCCGGCCCGTTTATGCTGAATAAGTGAGACTCTACTGTACATTGTAACCATAATTATCCCAAAGTATATTCCAATAAACATAAAAATAAAGGGAGAAAAGGGGAAAAAGAAGAGAAAAAGTACTTCATATCAGTATATGAACAGCTATTTGTGACAGCCTTATCTTAACCTCTTTGGTTTCCTTACAGCACACATCCTTCTAATATTATGAAACTTCTAATCCAACTGCAATCAAATCATCTTTATCTTTTCTCAAAACGTTCATAAGGGGTTCTACTCTTCAAGTAATTCTCCTAAGGGCACATCCTGAATTAAAATGGTCAATTGATCCATCTCAACTAAGTCCACCAGCATGTGTGCTCGTTTAACTAGTTTAACCCTTGTTAGCTACTCAGCAGGTCTGAAGTGGTGTAATCCTGGCCTATGCTCCCTGCTATCCATTCACACTTCGCCCCTGGCTTTATGATATTTTTACTGTTTGGCCTTATCTTAGCTTTTACAGCTATTTTGTTCTATTCGGAAATTAAGCCCATTGGAGTAATCTGAAACTGTTTTTATACCTAAAGAACACATTGTATTAAATGTTTATTATGCTTAAGATGTTGTTTTATTATTGGACTGTTGCATGCTGTATGTTGGTATTGAATGTTTACCATGTGTAAACCGCACTGAGTCCCCATGGGAGATAGAGCGATATATAAATAAAGTTTTATTGTTGTTGTTGGTGTGTACAACAAACTAGAGTGGGAATGGGAGAGAAGATAATGGTGCAAGCATATAGTGAAGATATGCTTGCTAAAAAAAAAGACAGCACTTTTTAAAAAAATGGGGAACTATACGTTTGACCATCAAAATGCAAATCCTAAAGAATGTGGAATCTGGTGAAAGCAGGGACAGGGGAATCCCTGGCAACGTTTTGGAAGAATCTTTCAAGTTATGTCTGGAAGATTCGAAATCTTTTTATTTACTTATGCAAAGTTGGCCTGACTGAGTTGTTTCATTTCATATGTGCTTATTGTTAGTTTAATATTTTAAAAGTCTACAAAAACATGCTGAACTGCTCTGGCATGAAAGTTTATGTGAAATCATGCCCTGGAAGACAGCTACTTTGTTAAATGAGGCTAGATCTACACTGTCCTATATCCCGGGATATGAACCCAGATTATCTGTTTATCCCAGATTATCTGTCAGTGTAGAGTCATATGATCCATTTCAAAGCAGATAATCTGGAATCAGATCCTGGGATAGAAGGTAGTGTAAATCCATCCTGAAGTATACCAATAAGCCCCAGGTTTTTAATGGATGGAGCTGTGGTAGTTAAAGTGGAATCAAAGTGCTATAATTCTGTGATGTAAAAGAGACCTAACTGTCTTGCAGTGCAACCTTATACACGTCTACTCACACTCCATTAAAGGCAACAGGGCTTAAAACTCATGTTACATGAGAACTTCAGATCTCAGGACTTTATAACAAGAAGGAGTTCTCTTTCCCACACTGCTTCCAAAAAGCAGTTTGTTTCATTTAAACTGCTTACATCCTTGGAGCAGGTTCCACAATTCTCAGTAGGTATTAGTTAGACCCTAAAACAGAGGTCCCCAAATTAAGGCTCGCAGGCTGGATGCAGCTCTCCAAGGCCATTTCCCCACCCCCACCCTAAACTTTCCACTTAGAGTCTCCCTAAGACTGAAATGCAGGCACACAACAACAACAATCCTAATTAATGTGTTGTCGAAGGCTTTCATGGCCGGGATCACAGGGTTGTTGTATGTCTTTTGGGCTGTGTGGCCATGTTCCAGAAGTATTCTCTCCTGACGTTTCGCCCACATCTATGGCAGGCATCCTCAGAGGTTGTGAGGTATGGATAGTCCATACCTCACAGCCTCTGAGGATGCCTGCCATAGATGTGGGCGAAACGTCAGGAGAGAATACTTCTGGAACATGGCCACACAGCCCGAAAGACATACAACAACCCTGCAATCCTAATTAACTTGACTATCTCACCAGCCAAAAGCAGACCCACACCTCCCATTGAAAGACTGGTATGTTTATGCTGGTAAGTAGTTGGTACTTTAATGGGAGATCTCCAATAAGCAATATCATAGGTGCTGTTTATCCCTTGTCTAAGAAAACCTTTTGAGATTTATAGGGTCACCATAAATCAAAAAGTGACCTTAAGGTGCATAGAATACATTTACATCAGTTATAAGATAATCGTCAAGAATTTGTGTGCAAATCTTCAATGTTTGCACTATTATTCAAAGCACTGATATCTGCAAAATGAAAATATGTTTGTAGATGTAAATGTAACTTGTATTCCACTCCCTAAATCCCCAAGCAAACCAAGAAGGTGCTCTGAGGCTTTTTAAAAAAATGTCTTAATAAGAGTGTATACTAAAGAGGCCCCTTGTAAAGAACTATTATGTCTAAAACACAAAGGCTGCAAAAGCATAAATATATTAAGACCTCTACAAAGATTCCGAGACAGACAATGTTTAAAAAATAATTTTCAGTTTGGGTCTTTGCAATCGGAGTCATAATAAGCAAAGCCCATTTAGTAGAGGGATGTCACTCTAGATACTTTTACAGCTTTGCTGTTTTCCTTTTCTCACAGAGTTACAACTCTGGAGGCAAGGAGAGGAGAAGAAGGACTCCAGGAGTCCCACGTTTAAAAAGGCAAGATTGATTTCCACTCCATTTGGTGACAGAGTACTGGTATTTTATCTGCAGGACAGAATAAACACAATCACACAACTTTTCCGTAAGATGTCATGTGCCATGAGCCTCCAAAATTGCCGCATGGTTAAAGAAATGTGAAAGAAATGAGCATGTGTCATAAGGACTAAATAAGTGCAGCTGGGAAGAGAGCAATAACAGTTTATCTACGTTCCTCTCAAATCCCTAAGCTACATGCAAACAATCCTTCTCTACTTTCAAAAAGTCTACTCTGTATTTCAAATGAATCAAAAGATGCATATGGTTGTTTCTAGGGGCACTTCCACACAGTCATATAACCCAGAATATCAAAGCAGAAAATCCCACAATGTCTTCTTTGAACGGGGTTATCTGGGTCTACACTGCCATATGTTCCACTTCAAAGCAGATAATGTGGGATTTTATTTTGCTGTGTGGAAGGGGCCTCAGGCTCACCAATGCAAGACCTCTTGGCATACTGATATTCCTGACTAACCTGGTTATGTCTTTGAATTCTGTCCCCATGGAAAGACAATTTAAATATCAAGCCAGAGATATGCTATGGATGGTAAAGAAGTTTACATTCATGAGATCATGAGCCTCTATAGAAATAAATGCATGGGTTAGGCAATGGAATTGTCTGTGGGTGAAGGGAAACCTCATTATTTTCAATGACAGATCAGGGAGAGAAAGGATATTCTAGTCATATGGATGAGCAGGTAGAGAGACCTTTTGCAAATACATGGTCAACCAAACTCACCAGACCTCACTGAAGTATCCCTCTCCCAATTTTCATGTGTTCCTTCCCTAAATAATGTGTTTCTGCAATTTTTGAGGTTTTCCCAAGCCTGCTGCTACTTCTTACCTGTTTTTGTGTGGAACCATTTTGAATGACTAAAAGGAATTCCCACCATGTACATCAAAAACAGAGAGAACACGTTTGTTATGTGATTTCAGCTTCTGCAAGAACCATGGGTCTGGAGCCTGGTGTATGTCATGCTTGTCAGAAGGCCATATGGGACACAGATAGGTTGAAGAAAAAAAATCAGAGCCTCTGTTCTCAATGGCCAAAGAAGATGTCAGCTGTAACACTCAGATGTTATCACTGGTTGGTTCTTGAGTTAGCGGGAAACTTTAATAAATTGTTATTAAGTTAGTGTGAAGGGTCTGTCTATTTATTGATCCACAGTTTTATAATCAATAATGAGTTTAATGTCCTGGCTCCAGTGGATACAATAGTGTCATTCTGAGATAAACAAAGCTGCTCTAGGTTGATGACCATCTCAATAGGTATCGCCAGGGTGAGTCTGGCTGGGGGCACGGGAAAGGAACTGTTCCTACAAATAGTCCAGATTGTATCAGGTGAAACAGGAAAAGGACCTGATACAAACCCATTGTGTGTTCCCCCCAAGGCTTCCCGTTTTTTTGTAAAAAGATTATGATAATTTGTGGGCATCATTTCCTGGAGTCCAAGGTGTGGTGATGCAATATTCTGAAGAAATTAATGAAGGTTTATTGTAGGGAGAAACAGAAAAGGCAAAGCAGACATGCTGTATATCCCCATGGAACCACACCTCATAGTTCATTTTTTTTGGGGGGGGGGGGGAGGGGGTGTCTGGCTTTTCAATAACATGTTAATTCAGGTATACTTCAGCTAACAAAGTAGATGTTTTCCAGGGCATGACGTCTTTAACCAAATCTTTGGTACCAAAGGCAGAAGTAGCATGGAAAGAACAGAATTAGGTCCCCATCCCCTGCAAAAGAAACAACAAAGAAAAAAAAGGGAAGTCCAGTATTTTTTAGTAAACTTTTTATACAAAATAATATACGCATGATAGGGTCAGCTTTGTATCTGTAAAGAAAAATCTTTAGAATCCTCTAAGGACTACTCATAAGTTTCTTCTAAAAGTCCTCTAGGGATACTTTTTTCTTTCACCAGCCTCCCCTTTCCTTATGATTTCCATTTTCATCGTCTATTGGACTATGCTTTTTAAAATCATGATGAGGGAGCTGCAGAGGCATGTTTATCAGCTTTATCCTTTTCTTTCTGGGAGCACCTACACTATAGTATTAATATAGTTTGCCACCACTTTAACTACTATGGCTAAATGCTATGGAATCTTCTTCTATTTAAGAATATGAGGGCACTTTCAGACAGGACTTAAACTCGCTCCGAAGCGGCTTTAAAAACTTGTTTTGTCATGGGTTTGAGACCCCACAAGCCCCCCAAAATCCAGGCTTTCCCAGTTAGAGTGGCTACATGCCATCCCAAAGCCCCCCAAAATAACCCCTAAAAATAAAAAATGTACTTGGTCTACATTATGTTTCCCCTCATGCCCTCCTGGTGTGAAGAAATGATGTGATGGGGGGGGGGGGGGAGGGAGGCTGAGTAGAAACATAATAGCGGCAAAGAAAGTTGTTTTTATTTTGGGGTTTGAGGGAGGGGCTTGGTGCTTTCTCCTTTTTTTTTTTTTTTTTTGGGCTCCTGGAACTTGAAATACTGAGAACTGAGATCCCCTGGCCCAATCCACACAGGGCCCACACCTGGTAAGACCCGGATCTTACTTAAGATCCAGATCTTACCAGGTGTTTAATTAATTTGGTTTTGTTTCGAATTAATTTGGTTTTACTGGAGGCATTGTTTGGATCCCTCTGGTAAAACTGAGACATGTCCCGGTTTTTGGGCCTGTCTGGATGGGCCCTGGGTCTTTTATGATTGTGGGGTGAAGAGCATCTTTGCTATGACAGTAGTTGTCAATGTGTCAGCAAAGAGATCAGTGTGTCTCTTTCAGGTGAGGAGCATAGCATTGTCAATGGCCAGTTTCTTTCTTTTAGGCAACAGGCATCACCTTGAGATCGCTATGGCCAGTTTCTTGCCTCTGAGTGGACAGCATTAGCATGAGGTCACAATGGCCAGTAACTCTCCTTTGAGTGGACAGAATCAAGGTAAGGTCATAATGGCTAAGTTTCATTAGCATAGGAGACACCTCCCCAACCATCTTAACTGAAACTGGCAAGAATATTGGTCACATTGGGCAAGATTCTGCTGGCTGGCATAACACCACCACTGGAAAAATACTGCCGTGATGGAAGTCGCAGCAGCTGGTGAGAGGTCCTCGCTCCATAAAGACTGCCACTACTATACCCTTTGAGGGAGAGAACAGTACAGTAGACAGGCACAAGGTCATCATGCCTTGGACCCAGTGACTGGTGAAAGAACCTGTCTCCAAGCCAACTGTCACTGTTTTGGCCTCTGAGGAAGAGAGAAGCAGCCGATGTTGACTGGATTTAGTCCCCTTCCCACTGGCCATGACCCTTTTCTTGTGTTTTGTACCTTTTTAGATTGTAAACCCGAGGACAGGGAATATCAAATTGGACTTATTGGCTGAAGGGTGAAATAGATGTTCTAATTTTTTTAAAAAGGTAGTTACAATGGGTTTTGCAACAATAGAAGGGATGGCAGTGAAAACCATCCCAGTTAGGAGACAAGGTTGACCTGCAGGCTTCTGAGCTGTTCAGAACCTGAAGGGATTGGTTATATTGCCCATGAAGATGGCCTTTCTGCTGTTTTCCTATCACTGCTATGATATGGTTCAGAAAGAACCTATGTCGATGTACAGTATGTCCTGTTCAACATCTTTATTAATGACTTAGACGAAGGGTTAGAAGGCACGATCATCAAGTTTGCAGATGACACAAAACTGGGAGGGATAGCCATTAGCCAACACTCCAGAAGAAAGGAGCAGAATTCAAAACGATCTTGACAGACTAGAGAGATGGGCCGAAACTAACAAAATGGAGTTCAACAGGGACAAATGCAAGATACTTCACTTTGGCAGAAAAAATGGAAATCAAAGATACAGAATGGGGGACACCTGGCTAGACAGCAGTACATGTGAAAAAGATATTGGAGTCCTTGTGGACAACAAGTTAAACATGAGCCAGCAATGTGATGCGGTTGCTAAGAAAGCCAATGGGATTTTGGCCTGCATCAATAGGGGAATAGCGTCTAGATCCAGGGAAGTCATGCTCCCCCTCTACTCTGCCTTGGTCAGACCACACCTGGAATACTGTGTCCAATTTTGGGCACCACAGTTGAAGGGAGATGTTGACAAGCTGGAGAGCGTCCAGAGGAGGGCAACTAAAATGATCAAAGGTCTGGAGAACAAGCCCTATGAGGAGAGGCTTAAAGAACTGGGCATGTTTAGCCTGCAGAAGAGAAGGCTGAGAGGAGACATGATAGCCATGTACAAATATGTGAGGGGAAGCCATAGGGAGGAGGGAGCAAGCTTGTTTTCTGCTGCCCTGCAGACTAGGACACGGAACAATGGCTTCAAACTACAGGAAAGGAGATTCCACCTGAACATCAGGAAGAACTTCCTCACTGTGAGGGCTGTTCGGAAGTGGAACTCTCTCCCCCGGGCTGTGGTGGAGGCTCCTTCTTTGGAGGCTTTTAAACAGAGGCTGGATGGCCATCTGTCGGGGGTGCTTTGAATGCGATTTCCTGCTTCTTGGCAGGGGGTTGGACTAGATGGCCCATGAGGTCTCTTCCAACTCTAC
This sequence comes from Anolis carolinensis, assembly GCF_035594765.1. NCBI lineage: Eukaryota > Metazoa > Chordata > Lepidosauria > Squamata > Anolidae > Anolis > Anolis carolinensis. Next base: position 164,640,595 of record NC_085841.1, read on the forward strand.
TATTCTATGATTCTATGATTCTATGATTCCATATCCACTTGGGATACATTCCTGGACTTTGTGTGGATATGTGAAACTCTAGACAGTATTGTTTTCAATGGAACAAATGGTGGAAATAACTGAAAGGAGGATGTAGCTTGTAAAGGAAGCCCTAAGTGAATAAACAAATAAGTAAAATAGTATGACTCCTGTATCCAATGAACCAAATATCGGTTCTATGGATATTACGGTGTGTAAAATGTCTGTCGGCATAAGCTATCCACAGATATTCTTGCGAATATCTCAGCCTTCAAGGTAAGAAGAAGAAAGAATTTGTGATGGTAAAACATTCTTGTTAAGATATGCAAATGCAGAAACATAGGGACACACTCTCTTCTTAAAATGGGCAGAAGCAGTAACAAATGAGCACAATTGTTAATATCTTATTGAAAAGAACAAGCTGTGTGTTTCTTCATATTGACTTGATATTTTTTATTTGAGCGACATTGATTCTTAATTTGTCACTAGAGGCTGCCCCTTGTAACATTACCTTCCTGGATCTTACATTTTGCCCCCCAAATCTAGAAAAATTCTGACCCGGCAAGTATATACAGTAGAACTTTGAAAAATTACTTTTGGACTGCAGACACCCATCTAGTCTCTCATCCATTCCCCCTTACCAAATATATGGTTATCAAATCTGCTCTGTCCAGAAAGGTGAAATAAATGTGCTTTGTAAAGGTCTTTCCTATAACAAGACACCCTATCATGAATTTAGGGCCTTACCATGCATTTTTTACATCTTCCCTCAGAATTAAATCCCACTGAGTTCCAGGAGACTTTTACATCTTTGTAATGGTGGTTAGGATAGCATTGCATCCAAAGACAGTACAATACAGTAACAAAGACTTCCTTGATTCTCTCATGTTCTGAAAATATTTGAGTGCTGCTAGGCAACACAAATAGGCATTTAATGCTTTACAATACAAAAATGAAACAGAAGTAATATCTAGAGGAAGCCATAAGAAAATGGACAAGGTGGGGTCCAGATTGTAACCATCTCTTTTTATTTCTCCTATTTCATAACAGCAGAATTGCTTGTAGATACTTGGTGAGAAGCTGGATAAGAGGTGTGTAACCAAAAAGAAAGTGCTGGGGGTGGGGGAGAGTGTTGGGTTGTGAATGCATTATGAATTGATACAACACGAGAGGGAGAGAGAGAGAGAGAGAGAGAGAGAGAGCAATTAATTAGATGATAATTAGTATTGTTAACAACTTATAATTGTATAACCATTTAGCTCGCACCTAGTGAATGACTGAAGTAAGGTTTGAACTGATATTTCCTACATGACAAAAGGCAATCTAGGGCACATTTTTCAACATTTCATGGATGAGCACTGAAACACACGTGGCCAAGCAACTTCAAAGTATGGCTATGATGGCAATCATTACGAATTGCTATCTAGAAGAAACTACAGCAATTTCTTTTGCCTGAGCCTTAGGGATGGTCAAGATTCCCCTCTTTTCTTCTTTCTCTTGCTAAACTAAGGCCCCTTCCACACAGCTGAATAAAATCCCTCATTTTCTGCTTTGAACGGGAATATATGGCAGCATGAACTTAGATAACCCAATTCAAAGCAGATATTGTGGGATTTTCTGCCTTGATATTCTGGGTTATATGGCTGTGTGGCAGGGCCCTAAGTCACTGCACACTACTATTATTCTTCAATTTCACCTTTCAGTGACTAATGTAAGCTGAGGACAAAGGGCAAAATCTGAGACAGAGAAAGAAATTGTGGCATTTTAAAAGTAGCTGAAAATTTGGAATGGCAGATGATTAATCTCTACCAAATAGTAACAGGTGGAGGTTATGTTTTGGCTAACTCTATAGAAGTATAAGAATTACACACTGGTGTAAATCAAGCATATCCTCCAGCCCATCATAGATCAGTGGTTCTCAACCTGTGAGTCCCCAGATGTTTTGGCCTTCAACTCCAAGAAATCCTACCAGCTGGTAAACTGGCTGGGATTTCTGGGAGTTGTAGGCCAAAACAGTTCTCAGACCCACAGACTGAGAACCAATGTCATAGATGAAACCAGGACACATGTGGCCAGGAAACATCAGAGTGTAGTCAAGATGTTAAATGTTATTAATAAGGAGCTAAGAGAGGCTGTAGCCATTTGCTTTGGGCTGAGTCTGCAGGGAAGGACAAGCTTCCAGCTCCCCTTTTCTCCTTGCTGTGCTGAATTAATGAAAACTGAGTTTGAACTTTGAATGCAGTTTTCAGCAACTGAAGTTGAGGATGAAGGAAGAAAGTGGGAGGAAAATAAAGGAACTAGGATATTTGTAAAGTACAGTGATACCTTGAGTGGAGAGTTTAATTCATTCTATGACAGAGCTCTTAAATCAAATCACTCTTATCTCAAAGATATTTTCCCCACTGAAATGCTATTAATCTGTCCTGCCCCCTGAAAGCCTCCAATTTTTGCTATGTGTTTTTAAATAAGAAAATGTACTTTATAAATAACAAATAATGTATAAATGAACATTCGCATGGAAGAAAGATCAACTTTAACATAGTAAAAGCACAATGTTGTGGCAAGGAAGCACAAAGCAAAGAGGCAGAAGCATCATTGTCTCCATACTGTACTCATTCCTCCCTCCCTTGCTTTCTATCGTTCCCTCTCTTCATGAAGCCAAACACACCTGGGATAAAAACCACACAATATCAACTAACTCAAAGCTCCTCAAAGGGGACAGAGCAAAGCGAACAGCAATCTCTCAAAATGTTCAAGAGCAAAACAGACAACTATTTCCCAAAGTGGACAAGAGCACGAGGCACGGAAGCTGCTCCCTTGAAGCCCTAAAGCCCTGTACTCTCACACTAGCACTCCCTCTGATGCTAGCTCTTAACTCAAAATACTGCTCGTATGTCAAAGCAAAACTGGCCAAGCAACAGCTCTTAACTCAAATGATCTGGATGCTCTTAAGTTGAGGTGCCACTGTATCTGAAAGTAGGATGACAGAGGATCAACTTGGCTTCTCCCTGTCAAACTGACATAGTTGGAGGTTATGGTCATAGGTGGGCAAATGGCAACTCCCCAAATTGTGTTGGTACTTTTGTCATCCTTAATTGGCTATTTTTGCTATGACAAAAGAGAATCCAGTAATGTCTTTCAAAGTTTAATATGTATAAATGAGTTTTTAATACATGCACCTCCCCTATTTATTATTATTCTTTTGCATATCTCTATGTCTGTATATATGTATAAAGAGTCAAACCTTTTTATAGGTTTGGTATATGTGAAAGGTTTTAGCATGCGAAAGTGCAATATAAATGCTGCCTCCTCGCCTCCTCCTCCTTCACAACAATCTAAGTATCTCATGCATATGGATGATGAAGATCAATTTTTAAAGGAAAAGAAATTGCTTTGTGCAGCAGAACTATTTAAATATTTTTTTAAACATAAAATTTGGTTTTCAAACAAATTTTTCATTGGCTTTTCATTTATGTAAATGTTATGTCAATTACTATTTTTCAAACTGCAGACCTCTTCAAAGGGCTATTAGCAAAAATGCATTGCAAAAATTCAAGAAAGAAATACTGATATTAGGAAAATGTAAATAATACAAGGCATTCACAAACAAAGTTGCGCACCAAATGTCTCTTCAGTGGGGCTTCTCTATTTCTAGTTCAAGAAGTTGCTACCAGTCTCCTTTGCGGGTATTTGCTTATGCATGCTTAGATGCAATCTAGCCTTTCTAAAAGGAAATAGCCCCCAGTTTCCCAGGATCCAAGCAAAGTGCAAATTAAGTCCATCATCAACAAGTTTCCTTCTCCGCATCTGAACCTGAAGCCGAGCTCCAAGCCTAACCATCAGACTCTTGGCAGGATCTGTCTTCTGGGTTTGTTGTATTTGGATTCAGGATTTTCCTTGACCCCAAAAGTGACCGTAAAATACTAAAAGTATTTTCTTTACTTGCTAAGGAAAACATCAAGGACTTTATTTAGTTATTCAAAGCTCCTCAGCCACTCATCTGTCACTTTCCTATTTCCAGAGATATTATCTGTGACATTGTCTCTTTGCTGGGTATGTTCTCGGGAAAGCTGAGGGGCAGAAATGATTCTTTGTACATTTCTTTTATCCTGAAATTGGAGACTCTGCGGAGAGGAAAGGAGAGGGAATAAAATTCCATTCACATTCCCAATCCAAAGAAGTCTTCTCTCATCAAAGACAGGACCACGTAGCCATTCCTTCACTTTTGAAACAACAAGCTAGCCAGTCTCTTAGAGATTTTTATATTCCTGGCATTTTACATGTCTTTACAAGTAATCCGAGAATCTTTCATGACTGAGGAGCAGCTTCTCAAGCATTGGCCTTGACAGTGCAGTTCACTGGATGGTATGTATGTGACTGACATACAGATCCATGGATTCTGCACTCAAGCATGCCTCAATATATATATAAATCCCAAAATCAAACATGACTTTGCCATTTTGTATAAGGAACACTATTTTACTACACCATTGTATATGGTAGGGCATGATTTTGGTATCAATAGGGAATCCTGGAACCAAACTCCCGCAGATACTGAGGCCCTATTGTAGTCAATTTGATGTTGGACTCCCAAGTATGGCTTGTGTACTTCTTTCCAGATTCTATGGGGCCAGCTACAATTGAATATCACAAATACAATTTCACTTAAAATCTCAATTTTGGACAACAGAACAATAAATGATCTATTAAATTTGCCACATGTGGGCTGTCTCAAAATGCCTTTGCACAATGTGACTGTAGGACTCTTCTCCATGATTGGTTCAGTAGTATTTCAACATTTGGATTCAAATCCTAAAACCCTAATAAATAAAAATAGAAACAAGTGTAATGTAGAAATTTCACTACAAAAAAAAGATACACACATCCTGATACACATCTAATAATACATTCCTATATTCAAGATTAAAAGGGCCTACTCCTCATCCCTGGCAATGACAACTTTTATCTAGCTGGAACTCTCTTCCCCTATTTCTGAACTCAGCCAGCAAGTACATTCGTTTCCTTAGGATTTATCCACCCACTGGGTCAGACCATTACTTGTAATGGTTACACATAGGTAACAAATGTGCCAACTCTCCACCTGTTCTTAAGTAATGCCTCAGGGAAGTCTATCCCACATTTGTTGTGAGGATAGTGGATGGCCACGTATGCTCCCTTGGGTTTCCATGGACAAAAGAGGGGATATAACGTATAACAAATCAATCAATTTATGTTGGCATCCTAGGAGTTCCAGGCCTGTATCAGGGACCTTAGCTTCATGGCTGAACTAGTACTACCACCCATTTTATTTTATTTTTTATTTATTTACAGTATTTATATTCCGCCCTTCTCACCCCGAAGGGGATTCAGGGTGGATCACAATGTACACATACATGACAAACATTCATGACATATGAACACAGAGACAGTGACAGATACACAGACGCAATTTAACATTCTCCAGTTTCCAGCTTACTGAGAGTATGCTCGATTCCAACCACAGGGGGAGCTGCTGCTTCATCATCCACGGTGACACCGAGTCCTTGATGGATACTTCCTCATTCCAAACGCTGCTGGATGATTTTTATGGTGGTGTAAATTAGTTAAATTAGCCTCCCCGCATAAGTAGTACCTAAATTTCCTACTTGATAGATGCAACTATCTTTCGGGTTGCTATTTGGGGAAAGCATCTTCAAATTGCAGACAATGGCTGCCTGGACAGCTATTGTGATAGTATTTTTCACAGTGCAATCCTATAATATCTACTGGAGAATATGGCCTACTGGGTTCATGCCCAAGAAAACTAGCATAGGATTTCAGGCTCTTCGGCTTAGAAATGGAGATGAGCACCAACCTCCAGAGTCGGGCATGACTAGAAACCTTTACCTTTACTTAAGGACCTTGCATTCAAACGTGAAAAGTCCATGTTAGTCCCCCAATTTTACAAAAATGTGTGTCTTATCAGGATGAGATTGTATTAGGAGCATTCTAAAACTCTGTCAAGAAATCTCATTTTTGGCATTAGACTGAGATGTCCCAGTGGTTTTTTTCCACCTTGTTTTTTTTTTTTTTGCAATTTTGTACAAAATATAATAGTTTGTGTTCAATTTTTTATTTTGATTCAAAACTATTACCTTTTCAATGTGTGAAATTAAACATATGCCCACACAGCAAGGATAAACAGGCCAGCTGATTGATCAGAAAGAAAAGGCAAGCAAGTCATTCTGTGCTGCTCCTTTTACTACTCCATGCAGTGAAACAATGCACTAATAAAATTGTACAACTTTTCACCTGTACATTTTTAAATAAAGAAAGCTGTTGCATGGTAAGATCACATGCCAAAGGAAAAAAAGGTAGAGGATTTTTATACACTGACAAATCAAGTCCGAATTCACACTTCTTCTTTACCCTTTGATTCTTTACATTGGTCTTTCCTTTCTCCTCCCCTTTGCAAGTGCCTGAAAATTTGTTTTATGCATCAACATTTGACAAATTCATGCCGGTTTCTAACAAATGATCCCTCCACTTGCCCCTCTGGTGTTCAACACCTTATGCATCCAGAGGTAGGATGTCGTCCCCAAATTCTACACTAAAATAGCTGTTAACTGCCACAAAATTTAGGGTGAACTTTAAAAAAATTAATGTCATTGAATATGGCATTTATGTGGTTTAATATTTTATATTTTTGTTATTTTTGGACAAATTTGGCATGGGATGAATAAAATTAAAACTTTTCCCCCTCTTCCTGACTGTAGTGTGTTTTTCTGGAACAAAAGTATTGCAGTAGTAACATCTGGCAGTTAGATACACCTGGCAGCTAAATACATGGACGTTTGTTATTCGGTGGCCAGGCCAGGTTTACACCAATGTTGGTTGACAGTAAGGTCTTCGTGGCAAAAAATAAAATAAAAATGTTCCTGTTCCCAACATTTGGTGAACTGTTAATGACCATTGCTTGCATCAGCATGAATGTTCCTTGGAGGACTCCCATGCAACATTTCACAGTTCAATTAGAGGCATTTCACCAATCCTTGGCAATCTTTAAGTCATACAACATTGGCGCTAGATCTGGACCAGGTTTTTACAGCCGAGCACAATCCTGAATCCTGTCCAGTGCTGGATGTTGAAGATGAAAGACGGAAGGGGATTACTGAGATTAAGTCTCCCTAGCTCATTTTTGGTTCATTTCGGCTCCCCATACAAACTCATGGCAAATAAAACACTATTTAAATTTCTTACAATTGATTCATCACCTGAGAAAAGAAAAGATGTCTATTTCTTCAAACATAGTAGTATTGGATCCTAGGTCTTTATAGTGTGTGTGTGTGTGTGTGTGTGTGTGTGTGTGTGTATAAAACAAAACAACAGCAATAACACTATTATTGAATATTCACTCAATACAGTCAGCTCTTCTTATCTGCAGATTCTTTATCCACAGATTCAACCATCCACATCTTGAAAATACCCTCCCCCCATACACAAAAAATCCAAATGATAACCTTGATTTTTGACATTTTTTAAAATAAGGGACACTATTTTAGTATGTCATTGCACATATGGGATTTGACATCCACAGATTTTGGTATCCATGGCCTGGACCCAAACCCTAGCAGATATCAAGGGCCCAGATCAGGGGGCTTGGAGAAGGAGACATATCTGAAGAAATGTGCTGGAGTCCACAAAAGCCTGTACCAAATAAAATGTGTTATCTCTTAAGGTGCCACAACACATTTCCACACCCTCGCATATTATTCACCAAGGGTGGCAACTGTGGTCCTGGAGATGTTGTTAGACTGAAACTCCCATCAGTCCTAGATTGCATTGCCAATTGTGAGGATTGCTAAGATTTTCAGTCCACAGTATCAAGAGGGCCATATGATCCCCAACCCTCTTGTAACCATTGGTTGGCATTGTATTACTGATATACACAAGTCACTACATGTGGAGGAGAATTTCTGGAACAATCAACATATTCTGAATATAGCAGAAGCATAATTATGCATACAACAATGTTTTGTACTGTGGTTTTGCATTATAGTTTTGCAACACAGTCATATATTGCACATTGCTCTTGTGCACTACACAGTGGGCACCAGGCCTGTAGCGAGGGGCCGTTTTAGGGGTTCAACCCCCCCCCCCCCCCGAAATTTTTCAGGTTATAAAAAAAAACTGGTTTACTCATGAATTTTAACTGGTTAACCAAATCCCCATGCTAAGTCTATGAGACACAAAACATTAAGAGTCCCTCCAGGCACTATCTCAAGCAGATATTGACAGGTTTGTAGCAGGGAGGGGTGTCTGCTAGGGGTTAACCCCCCCCCCCCCCGAAATTTTCAAAACCCCTCCCGAAATTTTTTTCTGGCTACGGCCCTGGTGGGCACCAAGTCATTGGTATGTGTAGCTATTCTTCATGAGGCTGTGTAGTGCTGGCATAGAATATCTTTACATGTGAATATTTATGTTACGCTAGTGGAATTTTGGATTCCATCCCACATATCATTTTCTCTTTTTACTCACCCAAATTCTTCCTCTTTCTCAATTACTTCACCCTTCCTTGCCTTACCATTAACTCTATAAAAGAGGGCTCACACACCACTTGTGGTTTATGTTGATTTCACATTCTCTCTTCTTTCCATCTTAATACAGTTCACTTCCTCCTCATCTGTGTTTACAGATGAACTATTATATCACAGGTTTTGGTGATATTCTCACAAACAGGCCTTTCAAGAGAGCAAAAGAGACAAATAAGGACTTCCCTTCTCACTCGAAACGATCAATTGTCTGTTTTTCCAAACCCTGGAGATGCTTGGCAGATATTCAAAGCAGGGATGGATTGATGTTTAGGCAGAAGGGGTCAACCATCTCAGGTGTACTTGCTAAGGCTGTACCAATGGCAGCCTCCCAACCATTGCTTTTGAGCCCCCTGGGCATTGCACTTTCTTGAAAAGCAAAGCTGTTGGTGACATACAAAGAGGCCTTAACAGTTTTAACAAGCCTGCTGCACAGAGTTCTGGTAGGAAAATCTCCCTCTCATTGAGAGCATTGAAGTAAGGTTCAACTGCAAATCCAGCTGGCTTCTGTACAAGGAGCAGAGGAGGGGTCTTGTTTTCTGAAAGATATACTGGGTTATCACTTTGTTAATCAACCAGACACATGCAACAATCCAATGAGACAAATATCTCACTCAGCCAATGCAGCCACATGGAGTTAGGTTATCATAGCAACATTTTCTTTCTGAGACTCAAAAGAGTTTTGTAAATCTGTATTAGCATAAAAAGACATAAAGGAATCCGGTAGCACCTTTGAGACTAACAGGGAAGAAGAAGTTTCTAACTGTATGCTCATTTCCCTTCATCAGATACAAGTCCACAGTTGATCAAATGGACATTGTCCACAAAAAAGATATCTTCTTCCCAGTAAGCCTAAAAGTGTTTAATGGCAGTTTCTTCCACTGTAAGATCAATGACTCTTTGAAAGTATATGATTCCATTTCCAGAACTTTATCTAAAGATGATTTAAGCACATTTCAACCTGTGCCACAATTCTAGAGCAGCAGTCTCCAAAGATTTCTCTGATTTGTTCATGTATTGAAATACCAGCAGAGGGAGCTCTTAGTTTCTAATGAGCTAAAGGAAATGTCTGTGCATTGATAACAATGTACGTAGCTATGCCCTATAAGAATGAGTTCAGGATTTTAGAATTATGAACCCCTAGGTACTCTGAAACATTTGCGATGTAGTTCAGGACTGTAGATGTCTAAAAGACCTTCAAACCACTAGTGCATTTTAAAGAAAATTATGAGCAAATATGCAGTGCTGCTGAATATTCTGCTATTTTCAAAGGTTGCAAACCTGAACGTTTTCTCTTACACGTGTATTTCATGAATTCTGATTAAAAGAAAATGAATGGAATCTGAATTCGCCTCCATTTCTGGGGATATACAAATCTAATCAATTTCCTTTATCCCCAATTAAAGTTCGGTAAATTTCGGGCATGAAAAAGAAATTGAATGAACACTTCCCTAACCGAACAAGAATACATGTGAATCTTATAGATTAACTGCAAACCAAACTCAGTCTTACTCCTTGATTTTAACCTCTAGCCAATACACTGATGAATGCATGTATCAAATTTCAGTCATCTGATTATGGGTCACTAAATCCAATCTCCATCTGAAGACAACTGAGGACAAGTTGGGACTCTACAGGACATATGGTTTGAACTTTTTGCAGAGTTAAGCAAGAATAACTTTTATTGAAAACAGCCTCAACCAATGGTTATCTGGTTTTGTCATGAAATATTCAAGAAAATTTCAAAACTTCCTCCTTCGTTCAAAGTTAAATTGTAAATTTGATCAATATTTTGGAGGGTTAATCTTTACTTTACATTTGATATGAATAATGTGTTGTACAGCAACACATTATGCCTGATCACTAAGTACACCGGAGATATATGGGAGAAAACAGATTGACATTTAGCTAGAGTTACTTTTTATTAGCGCTAGCTTTTATTATTTTCTCCAGGAGTTTTAAATTGTTTTAAAATCTCTGATGCTTTCTTACCCCCAAATGAAGGTTGGTAACACTTTCATAGTACTTTTTGAATAGCAAACTGATTAGTGAGAAGTAGAAGATAAAGCAGATAGATCGGCTCTCTGGGTGAAAGCCAGCAACAGTGAGAAAGAGTGTGTCAGAACTCATAGATGTATTGCTTAATAATACTAGCATTTCAATAGTAATAATTGGTAATAAAGCAATCTTCACATTTTCCAAAAATAGAGTAGACCCATCCCATGTCAATGAATTTTTCTCTTTTTCATGACTGAATTATCTCATGTATATGATAACCTAAATGTAATTCTACAGTATTAATCTCCCAGTATTAATTGTGAGAATCAGAGTGCTGTAGCATGTGGTTTGAATGTTGGACTGACTCTGAAAATCAGGGTTTGAATCCCTATTCAGCCATGGAAACCCATGGGGTGACACATTGTACAACTGGCACTTTCAACCTCAGCAGAGGCAAACCCTCTCCGAACAAATCTTGTCATGAAAACTCTTGGATTAGGTTTGCTTTAAGGTTGCCATAAGGTGGAAAAGAATTAAAGAGCACACAAGAGCAACAATAAAAATTAATTCCCACCTTTTTTGACAGGGCATAATCAGTGCACTGAGAATCTAAAAAGCAGAAGTTTCTAAGCTATTCATAGAAATTCATGGAAAAGCAGCCAGTATACTTCCCATGTTTATATTTGTGATGCACATTAAATGAACAAATTTGCTCCATGCAACGTGAGGCAGCCCTACTTTATAGTTTGTCTTGTAATCTCCTCTGGATGGATAGCATTAAAACCTAGGATAAGATTTGGCACTTTGTAATTTTGCAGATGACATTTACTTAAAACTCCTTATTCATCAATACTTGTGTTGTTGAAGGCTTGTTATGTATTTTCCGGGCTGTATGGCCATGTTCCAGAAGCACTCTCTCCTGACGTTTTGCCCACATCTAAGGCAGGCATCCTCAGAGGTTGTGAGGTATCAGGAGAGAATGCTTCTGGAACATGGCCATACAGCCTGGAAAACACACAACCACCCCATCAATACTTGCTTTGCTAGTTGAAACTGATGTGGAGTTGGAGCCCAATAACATCTGGAGAGTTTAGTTATCTCAGATCCTAATAAGCATTTGGGGTACCGTTGACCTTCCCTGGAAGATGTGACTTCCATTTTAGAGAACACAAAAGAAAGTAAAAGCAGTTTCTATTATTTGGAATGTGAAGGGCATTTCTGCTTTGAGAGTGGTTGTCAACGTGCGGGCAAAGAGACGGATGTGTCTTTTTCAGGTGAAGAGCATGGCATTGTCAACTGAGAATGGTCAGTTTCTTTTTTTTTCAGTCAACTGGCATCAGCATGAGATCACTATGCTCAATCTCTTGCCTCTGAGTGGACAACATCAGCTTGAATTCCAATGGTTGGTATCTCTCCTCTGAGTGGGCAACATTGGCATGAGGTCACAATGGCCAGCCCCACTTTTCTGAGTGAAGAGCATCAAGGTGAGGTCATAATTGATGAGTGACACTTCTACACTCTTTGTCTTAACTGAAACTGGCAAAAACATTGGAGACATTAGTTATGAATCTGCTGGCTGGCATAATAACAACAAAGGAAGAGGAAGAGCCATGGCAGAGGTCCCAGCAACTGGTGGGAAGCCCTTGCTGCATATCAATTACTGTGGTTTCTGAGGTAGAAAACAGTAGCCAGGCACAAGATCATCATGCCTTGGTCCCAGTGTCTGGTGAACAGCCCTGCCTCCATGCCGACTGTCACTGTTTTGGCCTCAGACAGAGAGATAAAGAGCTAAATTGCTCTTATATTGCGTTTTCTGTGTGTTGTATGTCTTTTTAGATTGTAAATCTGAGGGCAGAGGACAATCAAATTGCACTTATTGGCTAAAGGATGGGATATAAATGCTCTACATATTTAAATAAAGGACAAGTTGTCATGCTTATTGCAGCTATAGAAGGGATGGCAGTAAAAACCATTTCAATCAGAAGAGAAAGTTGCTTTGCTGGCTTCTGAGCTGTTCAGGATGTGATGGGCTGACTGTATTGCCCAATGGAGATGGCTTTTCTCCTGTTCTACTATCTCTGCTACAACATGGCCGAGAAGAACCTATGTTGATGTATAGTATGATCCCCATACCCATTCCTGAATTTTGCATGGATCAGTAAAACCCAATAAAATACATAATGGAGGTGCTCAGAAGTGTAGCTTGTAAAGGAGGCCCTAAGTGAATATGTGAAACCGCGTGTATTGATTCTGTGAATACAAGGATTGTACGGTATGTAAAATGCTTGTCAGCATAAGTAATCAACACAGATTCCTGCTATTATCCCAGTCCTTGAGGTAAGTAGAACCAAGAATGTGTGGTGGTCAAACACTCTTATTAAGACAAACAAATGCAGAACCATAGGATATACTCTTTTCTTAAAGTGGGCAGAAGCAATAGCATGTGAGCACAATGTTTTTTTTTTATCGTGTCAGAAGCAACTTGAGAATATACTGCAAGTCGCTTCTGGTGTGAGAGAATTGGCAGTCTACAGAGACATTGCCCAGGGGACGCCAGGATCTGTTAGCTGGGAGGCTTCTCTCATGTCCCCGTAAGCTAGAGCTGACAGATGGAAGCTCACCCCGTCTCACAGATTCGAACTGGCAACCTTCAGGTCAGCAACCCAACCTTCAGGTCAGCAGTTCAGCCGGTACAAGGGTTTAACCCATTGCCCCACCGCTGCTCCTAGCACAGTGGTAATATCTTATTGAAAAGAACAGTCAGTGGAGAAACAGCAGACATGGAGAAGAGCTCTTGGCCATTCTACTTAAAGGCTTTGAGGCATTAAAATAACAAAAAAGTACTTTTTTCAAGTTCTAATAATCCAGTTATTCCAGATGTTCATGCGAGTATCCCAGGAAACCTAAGATAAAACAGAGTAAAATCATGGAGATACTGACAGTACCTCTGGCTCAGCCTGCTGAATCAGACAGAGTTTTAGTGGTAAGTTGACACCATAAGTGAAAAAAATTGGAAATACTGGAACAATGTTCTGAATGCTACAACATTTGGATATGCCCCATGGTAGCAGGGCAATTCAGGAGAAAGAGACCAAATGGCAAGAGATGGTGGGCAGAGGAGCAGCAGGGGGCAGAGTTAGGGGGTTTCATGCAGAAGAGAGGAAAGATGACAATTGATGGACACAGGAGCATCAAAAGGTGAGGGGGAAAAGGCTGTCTTTCTGGCCATCCTATTACGCTACTGTTCCCCCATTCCTCAGTTCAAATAGGCAACTTTTGATTCTTAGCAGGAGCATCCTAGTTACAGTAGATTCCCCATCCTTGATTGTGAAATAAAATGTCTATTTTAATTTTGGATTGAGAGATTGCTACTATTAACTTTACTGGTAGGTCTTGGATGAAGCAAAAAGTAAGGAACGCTGAAACCTCTCCATCTGGCTAACTGGATGGAGTCTTCATCAGTTACATAATTATTATTACAAAATTCTCAAGTTCTGGGCTATTTTAGTTTCTTGTGTCAACTTAGGATAGCAAATTTAGCTCATAACTTTTCTAACTACCAGAAACATTTCCTCTTTGGATTCATTCGTATTGCTTTAAGATGAAGAACATCTTCCAGTATAACATATAGGCAAAAACGTTTTTTGTCCAACTTATATTCCAATCTGGGAAAATGTGAAAGATTATTCTGTTAAGGGCCATGTCTTCTGAATGTAGAGATGTAATGCTCAACGTTTGGAATAGTAATTTTTGTAGCCATCATCATCATCATCATCATCGCGTTTTTTATTCTGTGCTATCAATTTGACTCTTGACTGATGGTGACTTTATTGTAGGGTCTTGTTGGCAAAAATCTCAAAGTTCTTGGTCTTCATTCAAACCACTATACTACACTGGTCCCCCCTTCCCCTTCTTCTTGAAACTCAACAACCAGAATCCCTTAGCTATGCTGGGTGAAGGAGTCTGGGAGTAATAATCTGCAAAGTAGTCTTTCCAAGCTCTGCTCCTAATAATAAAACTCACATCAGCTTTGCATTTATTTCCTATGATGTCTGGAGTTTAGTGCACCTGTAAATGGGAATGCATGGAGGAATTCACCCCATCATGTTATTCTCTTTTTATACATTTACGCAAGGTGCATTTCCTGGAATTGAGCACAGACGGGGGTGCAATTTGTGGTTAGAAATGTATGCATGTCTTGGCTTGCGATGCATTCCATGGAACTCTTACACATACACAAAAGCACTTGCAATGTGCAGACATTTCAAAGTGCCTAGAGATCAAGGATCACATTTAGAAAATACTTGCAAAATCATTCCAGTGAGTAGGGAGAAATGTGAATTGTTGAAAAAATATGCGCCAAATTGTGCCCGTTTGTAGTGATGACTGGTAAATTCCTTGTCACTCGGGTGGTGGGTCCATTCAAGGTTTAGCCTGCACTGTAAAGGAATGCCCTGAACCTATTTTGCAGATAGACCTCTGCAGTCAATGAAAAATGTTTAAATGCTCATTACTAAATTGGAGGGCGGAATAGTTTCTAAAATGTTTCTAAAATATTGTAAGAGGTCCATATCGTAACAATAATGATATGACAAATTTTTCATTACTTTTTCATTAAGTAATTGTGTCAATGGGGAAACTTCAGGGGCTCCTTTCTCCCTTATTGTTAGAGCTATTGGCATAAAACTTGCTACAATCGTAGAATTAATTTATTACTGTAAACCCCCCCCCCCCCCAAGTTTTAGAATGTTTCACTCATGCAGTGATTTTTGGGGAAATTTTAAAAGTTTTAACAAACAACATTTTTAAACAAAACTACAAGAGCTATCTCCATGATTTTGTCTACAATGACATTTGATAACCAGGGCATCATTCTACCCAAGTGTGATGTCACAGAGACCTTCGGGTCCTGACCCGGTACTCGTTGCGGACCAGAGCGATGAGGATTTGGGAATTTTGCCTGCTCAGCAAGAGCCCGTTTTCCAGATGTTCCCTGTTGACAATTCAAGCCAGAGCTCATTAAAAGAGGCCTTGAAGCCGAGTCTGTTCCCAGCGTTTCCCCTCCTTTCCAAAGGCGGTTATTTTGGGAATCGAGTCGCTCGGAGAAGGCCAGTCTGAGACGAAGCGCTAGATTAGCTGCCAGAGAGAATGTTATATTATATTATATTGCTGTTTTGATCTTATGTTGTACTGTTTATTTTATGTAATGTATTATTTAATTGTATTATGTTATGGTTTATTGTATTGTCTTGGGCATGGCCCCATGTAAGCCGCCCCGAGTCCCCATTGGGGAGATGGTGGCGGGGTATAAATAAAGTTTTATTATTATTATTATTATTAATGTTAATTAAACCAGTTTCCCTTGGGAGTTTTCAGGGAGGTCTGCATCTGCTGAAGATGTTGTCTCCAGTCAGTTTTTCCCCTGGGAAAAGTGTTGGACACCTGTTTGAAAGGGAGATTTGAAGTCCCTTAAAAGTTCTGCGCGCTGGCCAGCCAGTGCGGTGTCAACGTGTCAGTTGGAGTGTTAACTTCGCCTCTAGTCCTTGTGGCGTTCTACTTGTGTGTAGATTGGGCGCGACGCCTCACCTTCGAGTCAAATTCGGATTGCGTTTGGATCCTCTGTCTCCAGCCTTGCCTTGCCTTGCCTTGCCTTGAATTCCTTGTCTTGGAACTCTTGCTTAAGATCTGGATTATTCCCCACTCAAACTGCTTGGAAGTTTGAGTGTGTTTCGGTTAACTGGATTTTCACCTTTAAACTCTAATATTGGACATTGAACTTTATAATACTGGACTATATTTGACCTTTCCCAGAAGGTCTATTGATGAACTATATATTCTGCTTATTTTTGTTCTATTTCTTCAATTCTTTAATAAAGATATTAGATTGTTTATTGGCTTGGTGTCTGGTTTCCAGTGCTCTTGCAGCCTAGAGTATCACACCAAGTTTCAGAAAGATTCACACATCTACTTATTTTGGGGGAATTTTTTGACAAAAACTTTTTTAAAAAAAGAAGTCTCAACAGCTATCCTCTTGAATGTCTCTCTATGTCTGACACACAACACATTCCATAGAACTTCAACTTAGGGATTTTCCTCCCAGTCCAGAATAAATTTACTATCAGTCCTCTTTGCAGATTCAATAATGTATTGGAACTCTAAACTTAAATTGTGTGGCTGGCTGCTGCTATAGATGGACAGTAGCTCTCGCCTACCTCATTGGGGTTTTCTGATGTGAACAGAATTTTGGGAAATGTAGTTTAAGGCAGGGCCTTGTGAATTCTCTGCCACAGGGGTGCTCCCTTCCCAAACCACATTTCTGGGAATTCCCAGTCTCCCTCCCAGCTCACTTCCCCTCCCACAATGGTGACAGGCAACCAAAGAGGCGGAATGACCTCTTTGACTTTGCACCACTTGTACAGTTTGCTGCTTGTGAAAATGAAAATGCTGCTGAAAATGAAACTAATTTTGGGAGACTTATGAAATTTACTAAAATTTCACAAAAATTATAGGTGAGTGTTTTGATTCTTAAGTTTTGTTTGGGCACCACTCGCCTTTCTTAATATCACTTTGTACGTATGGATCTAACAAAATACATCCAAGGTACGAGATACAAATGATTTTTTACACAGCTCTATTCAGCATCATGGATAATAAAGGTTTAAGCTGAATATTAGGATTTCCTACTCCACTGATCTGGAAGCCACAATTATTTATTTCTCCATACAAAACATCTGGATTTTTAGTGGGGGCAGAACTCACACAGGAATTGGAGCAGAATAAGTATGCCAATGAAAACAATGATGACAAATATATCATTGGTTGTTATTTGCCATCAAGTTGACTTTGACTTAGGGTAACCTAGTGAAGAAGACTTCTACAAGCTCTTGGCATCAATAGCTCCCTCTATGGAGATCTTGCAGAATCAGCATACTTGTACAGTTGGCTCTCTGTATCCACAAAGTCTGCCTTTTTATATTAGGTATATCATTTCACTATGCCATTGTATGTAATGGGACTTGAGTATCAATGGAGTTTGGCATCAACAGGGGGTCCTGGAATCAAACTGCAGTGGATACCAAGGACCTACTGCAAATATACACCTGGGAAAGTGGAGAGAATAATTGTATCACAGAAATGCTAAGAATATGATCCATGTACTTCTAGTTGAATCTAATGGATTTATTTCTAAGTCAACATGCTTAAGACTGGGCTGCATGGCTTCAGTCATAAGAAAGTGCTGTCAAAATAAGTGGGATTTGTTTCTAAGTAAACATGTTTCAAGTTAGAACATTAATTTCACAGTAAATATATCTCTGCTTTCTTGCTTCAACACTTGAGGTTCACTATGACCTGTATTCAAGCTTTATTCCATTACTAAGATGGCAATTAGAGATTTTTTTGGGAATGAAAACTAAGTTTCTAAAAAACTGGGGTGAATCCACAGTCCAAGGGTGTTACACAATGAACGTTGACATTAAGGGCTCTGTATCTGGCAACAGGGAGGCCTTGATGCTAGATGTTATTGGCCAAGTACTGCAAATTAGGATGTTACTGAGTAGTCATGAACTTTTAATCCAAATAAATAAATAAATATGAAGCTGGGGTAATTTTCCATAATGGTGCAATACTCTTGATTTCCCATCTAAGTAATCATTATTCTACCATTCAGCATTCATTTCTCATTCATCCACTGAGAAACCTGGTTCAATGGGAAGCTCCTTTAGACCAGATCAGACAATTTATCTATCTAGTTCCATTAGTCCTAGAGTTATGGGACAGGAGCTCAGGAAGGCCTGGTCAAGGAATATACTACTTCTTTGATAATTCCTTTATCAAAGGAAACAAGTACAGTAGAGTCTCACTTATCCAACATTCACTTATCCAACATTCTGGATTATCCAACGCAGTTTGCCTCCCGTTCCAATGTTTCTTTAGGCAGCAAGGATTGAACTTTTTATGGATTTAATTTCCAACAATGTTGCTACTGTAAGTTCATGTAATGCAATTCTATCTTTATTTGTAGTCAATTTGTTAGTAGCCAATTTTTTTTAGTCAAAGTTTTCAATCTATTGCGATGTTTTGGTGCTAAGTGCATAAATACAGTAACTACTACATAACATTACCATGTTTTGGACTGCTTTTTCTGTCAATTTGTTGTAAAACATGATGTTTTTGGTGCTTAATTTGTAAAATCATAATGTAATTTGACATTTAATAGGCTTTTCATTAATTCCTCCTTATTATCCAACATTTTCACTTATCCAACATTCTGCCGGCCCGTTTATGTTGGATAAGTGAGACTCTACTGTAGTTTAAGCATTTCCCCCCCTATTTTATGAGTCTTCCAAAACCAGATTTGTGGGAAAACATTTCCTTTACAGAAAAAACCCAGGTACATTTTTTTTCACAGAATCAGTCCTTTGCTACAAATATTCTTATCAAACCAGGCTTCTCCTTGCCAGGGCTTCCCAACACTTGGAGACATGTTTTTCAATAATTTTTGTTTGGGGGGGGGGAGAGGATATTTTGGAATATTCTTTCCTTTGCTAAACAAATGGGGGGTCTTTTCACACTGCATAATTATAGCATTTATAATTCCACTTTGGAAATTTATGAAATCCTAGAGCTTGTAGTTTGGTCAGAGGCACTAGAGGAGTTTCTTGGTAGAGGTTTCTAAAAGCCCTTGCTTTAACTCCAGTTCAGGATTTCATGGGATTTGGCCATGGCATTTAATGTAGAATCATAGCACTATGAAGGTGTAATAGAAATTACCCCAGATTCTATGTATGGTATGAGGTGAAGATGGTACACAAGATGACCACATTTGTGTCATCAGGGATTCATTCACACTGCACAATTATAGCATTATGTTATACTCTGTTTTGGAAATATCTCATGGAATCCTGGGAGTGGAAGTTTAGGGAGAGATGTTTAGGATTCTCAACTGCACGGTGGTAGTGCCTCACCAAACAACAAACCCCAGGATTTCATAGTAGACAGCTATGCACAATAATTGTATGATATGAAAGGGTCCCTGGAAAGAGGACAGAGCATTGCATACATTTTACAAATTCTTTGCATGGATTCAAATTTAGAAATAATTACTAGAAAGTAAAATATAGATTCATCTCATTACAGCAGGGAGAATTACAGTGAGCTCTTCCTTCCTATTGTCTTTTATTTTTCAGACAGGCTTGGACAGGATACTGCTTCAAATACAGGACACTTTGAAATAGCTGAATAATTACTTTCAAATAGATTATTGTTCTCTGTATAAAAGGGTACATGACGACCTTAGCAGACTACCATCTTGCCCTTTGGTCTGGGCAGCAGAAGGTCTTGGGTCAAATCAAGACAGAGTTGAAAATAAATTCAACATTTAATTCTTCTGTGAACTGTGTTTAGCTTTCAACAGGCTCTGATTCTCAAAAAGATGCCAAGGGAAAAGTCTGGAAAAAAAGGATGCCCCTCAGACTCTTTGGTGCAGTTTAAGATTGACACTGCAAGTGGCCCGATGCTTGATGTCAGGGAGCGAGGGAGGGAGAACGTTTTTATGTTTGATGCTGGGCCAACATCCCAATGTTCATCCCTCCTTCCTTCGCTTTCCTCAAGCTATAATGGGGTCACATAGCTTTTTCTCGAGAATGAGTCATTCATGATACAACTTTTACAGAGAATGCAGAGCAATGTTGTTCCCCAAGGAAAGCAAATTTCCCTTCACAACTTTCGAGACCTTTAAAATATTTGTTGTGATTATGGTACTAATTAGATCCAGCTGTTGCAGGTAATATAACTCCATGACAACTTGAGGAGAGGGTGAAGTCGGTGGGGCAAAAAGAAGTTACGGGCTCGAAAGGTTAGATGGTTGCATTTGCTTGGGATGCCTTTTGGATTTATTTTTTCTCATAGAGAGAAGAATTCTCAGAAGTCCATGATGCAATTTTGCCAGAGCATCACATTGGAAAGGAGATGCTTTTTGGAAGAATGCATGAAAAATTTCCCATTGTTGCTCAGATTAACTAACTTGTCATTGTTCCATTACGTACTATTTCCATCATGTATAGCGGTTGCACAAGGTGGATCACAATCAACAATATTCTTAAATACACAACACAAGAAGAAGCCAAAAGGGACAAGGAGAAAAAATAGCCAAAGATATCTGGGCTCAAGTAGGCCAAAAGAATGGAATTGCTTGAATGAAATGATATTGAGTGGCATCTAGAATGCTATTTCATCAGGGATCAGCCAAGGTTTATATTCAATGTCAAGGAATTCCAAGACCTGTTGTAGACTGGTCAGAATCTGAGTGCTCAGAAGCTGAGGAAGGGGATGCTGGGATAGATTCAGAGGGCCCAGAGGAGGATAGAAGTAGACTGGATTGATTTTCTCTTGTGGGTTTGCTTTTTTTAAATTTCTTAATAAATTTTCACTTACTAGATTACCTGGACAGAGTGTGATTTATGGTGGAAAGCTGTTTCAAGGCTCTAGTGCAACAGTATCTATTCTGCATACTAATGCCAAGATTAGATACATCTAGGACTTCTGTTCTTGTGAAATTATCTATAGATAATTCCCCATACATGTCATGAGGATCCTGAGAGCCAGATTAGACATGTTGTTAGTGGTGTGATTGTCCAGTTTTTTCATATTTCGATAACAACCATGTGTGAATGCCATGAGAATTGGGATCATAGCTGTCTATGAGGGGATTAACCCTTTCTCACCATGTTGCAGTTATAATTCAAACTGGCCCATGGGGTTGCTATTAATAAATTCTAGTGCAAAATCCTGCCCAGAATAAAAAAGCATCCTAAAAAGATGGACCTTTCACCAAAGATGGAAAGGGTGACTGGTGGCAAAAAGGGTAAGTTTTATAGAGTATTAGCTTGGGGACCCGGTGGTTCCTGGGTTATTTGAAAAGGCATTATTTGTCTGAATGATATGTATTCTGTTTGGAGTGGGTGAACTACAATTCCCAGAATCATGGGTCAATTCTCCCCAAACTCTGCCAGTATTCAAAGTTGGCCATTTTGAGTCTGTGTACCAAGTGTGGTGCAGATCTCTCGTTGGCTGGGCATGCCTGGCTGTAGTGCTCTCTGGATGGGGGTGAACTACTACAACTCCCAGATTCCTGGGGCAATTGTCCCAAAACATCTGTCAGTATCCACAGTAGGCTATGTTGAGTCTGTATGCCAAGTATGGTCCAGATGTGTCATTGGCTGGGTTCAGTGGTCTTTTGATACAGGTGAACTACAAGTCCCAAAACCAAGGTCCACTCCCACAAACACCTGCAGTATGTTTAGTTGGTCATGAGGCTTCTCTGTGCGAAGTTTGGTCCTGGTCCATTGTTGGTGGGGGTCACTGTTTTTCTGGATGCAGGTGAACTATCAGTCCCTTTCCCCCAAACTTGTCCAACATGTTCTATTGGTTATGAGGACTCTGTGTGCCAAGTTTGGTCCTGGTCCATCATCAGTGGGGTTCAATTGCAGGTGAAATGTAAATCCCAGTACCTACTACTCCCAAATGTCCAGGCCAATTCCCCTCAAAACTCACCAGTATTCAAATCTGGGCCTATCAGGTATGCATGGCGAGTTTGGTCCAGACCCATCATTGTTTGGGTTCATAGCGTTCTGTGTGTAGGTGAACTACAACTCTTCTATATTCCCCAGTAGGAGTCATGGTGCTCTGACTTTCAGGGTGAACAACTCCTACCATGTGGAGTCAATCCCTAAACTCCTTCAGTAAATGTAGTCGATGCTCAGTTCTGCTCTGTTTGTTATGCAGACAGATTTGAAAGGGAAGGGCAGTAGGCGGGGTCATACAAATTCCACAGCAACGGAGAACCCTGGGAAGCCTGCCTGTGGTGGAGGAAAAAACAAAATCTAGGATGAAATGGTCCCCAAATGAAAGCATTCCTTGGGTGATGGGCCGTAGAGTTTGGGAAGGATATTGGCTGGGGTTGGGTTACATGTTCATGGAGTTCGCTGTAACTGTAATGTCAGTGGACGGGAGTGACTTGGTGGCTCCTTAGCAGTGGGAACTATAGCTGGTTTGTGGAGGCTGGAGGCTGTCTTTGTGAGCAGAGACCCGTGCCACATACACACATATAAGTTTTCACTTTTATTATGGATATAGATGTTGGATCTTGGGATAAAGAAGCAGCAGCCTGCAATATGTTAATCGCACTGGCAATCTAGTGGATGGCCTTTGCTAAGCCCCAACTCTTCAGCCTCAGAGGAAGGCAGTGGCAAACTTCCTCTGAATAATTGTTGCCAAGAAAACTTAGGCTCTTCATAAGTAAAAAATGAGTTGGAGGCACACAATAACCACAACAATCACGGCTGTATCACTGAAGCAAAGGAAATCCAAGACTTTGTAATTCTGATGTTGCCAGGATCAATTTTAGTACTGGCCAGACTCTGCATAATCTGTGTGAAAATGGTATCCATCTTAGCTCTGATTGAGAACTTAGATGGAGATCTATACTTTCATTTAGACCTCTAAAATTGTGACATGACCTCGAGGACAAGAGAAAATATACAGTGTTTAAAAACTGCCTCTTGTCTGTGCTTAGCTTGAAATGATTCCTAGGTAAAACTTCACAGCTAAAAGGTCCTCTCTTAGCCTGAGACTGTAAATTTAAATGTCACTGCTAAGACACACAACTCAAATATTAAGTTACCCCTCTGACATAAATGAAACTTGTGTTCACATTCTGGAATGATGAAAATGGCAGGGTGAGTTTTGTCATGATGAATCACAAGTAGCCAAGGGACTTTAGAAAGGCATAATAATAATTCAGCAAACAATATCCATAGATGAACAAAATAAGTTGCTTATGATATTTATCCTTGTAAAGCATCCATTAGTGCCAAAACTGGTCCATAAGTCTTAACTAGATTTAATCATTTACTCTCTAGCACTCAAGGAATGACAGGTAACTCATGATTTACATGTACCATGCACTACATTAAAAATGAACAAGCTCTCTGGGTAGGCCATATCATTTGATCTGCCATTGAAAGACTATTATACTAATCCTGAAGGTAATGAATGATCTTGTAGCTCCATTTCATTTTACAGATGAGCATCACAGACCTGCATTATCATCCATTTCTGCAATGTTGCTAGAAGTCAAAGAGATGGCCATGTCAATCTAGAATATTAGCATGCAAAGGGTTCTTGAAGCACCTTACCACCTCATCACAAAGGGCTACAATCAGCGCCATGCACCATTTTAGCTCAGGTCATCCATAGAGCCAACCGGCTCCCATCTCATGATGCCATGCTGGCCGTGTGGGTGAAGGAGGGTGGAGCCGCCGCATGCTGCCGGCAGGGCAACACAGGAGAGCTCTTGTGTTGCCATACAATCTATGGGAAGAAGCCACATACACCATGTGCGCTCACACTTTCCCCCTATCTGATCACTCTCTTTTGGATTCAGGAGATGTGGGCATGGGGTACCGGATTCCCCAAGCCCCTCTATGAACCAAAGTGTTGCTGATGGCGCTGAGCTGGCTGACGAGGTTGTTGGAGTCTTACTGTGACAATGAAGTTGGTAGCATAAGGTTTTGTAAATTAATAGCATGTCTACATGGGTCAAATAAAGTGGACTCACTTTTCTAGCTACTGTTAAGAGTCCACACAAGGTACCGCTAGCTTCACATCAGAGTGACTCCAGTGTTTTTGAGATGTATTATGATGAATCTGGGGCGATCAAGTGTCTACACATCAAAAAGATCTACCACCACCTTGCTGGCTAGAAGCCAGGCTGGTTACATGGCTGAGCACCATTGTGACCAGACCAGAAGTAATGTTGCCAGGAAGGCTCTGCCAGGGAGGCACTTCTAGGTGACCAAACAAAATCACCACTGGTGGTGTCAGCTCCAGCACGCTATTGGCTACGCCTGCTGTCTGGACTCAAAAAGGGTTCCTTGGCTGTATCTGGGGCAGTTCCACAGCACAGTATTCTAGAATATTTTGTTAGTTGTAGATACAACCTAATGCTGGTCATTGACCAAAATAAAAATGTTCAGTTCAGTTCAGCCCAAATCTACTTTCTTAGATGCTTTGCTTTGCTTTCTCGGATGTTTCTGCTTTGCTCTTGCAGACCCTCTATGCACTTCACTTTAACTTTGTGAAGAACCACTGAATTCTTTTGAATGAATTCTTCCCCCCTCCTCCTCTATTTATATATTGCCTTTTTCCCAATTCTGGGATTTCAGGCAAAAATTAAATCCCATATACATAAAAATTAATATCACTTAAAATATACAGAAATTAAACTATAATTGAACAGTTCATAGAATCAGTAGCAATTGAAAAGCATACCCATTCAAACAATAACTACAGACAACACAGCACATTATTAAGCAACCTTTTTAAATAAACAGTTCTTAAAGCCCTGTTGAAGCAGAAAAGTCTATGCTTATCATTGTAATGACACAATGAAGGTGACCTCAAACTGGGTCCAGAACCTGCAGTGTTGACGACTTGACAGCACCAGGAAAATCTGGATTTTTCCCATTTTGTTTAATGTGCTTTACTGGCCTAAATTTGTGCTACACTGCAGTGCGTTTTGGCAGTGTGCATTTTGTAGCTGACATGGTTTGAAGCTAATTTAAAATTGGATTATGCGGTCAGTGTAGATGTGCCCCCAGACCCGTAATGGCAAATCTATGGCACGCATGCCTCCTGCTCGCTCGCAGACTTGCCCACTTCCGGCTCCCTCGCTTTGCTATTTAGTCACTGCCCCAGCTTGCCCACTCACTCATTTGCCCCCTCTTTGGCCACCCCTCCACTTGCCCACTCCCGGATCACTTGCCCACACCAACCTCTTGCTCACCCACCTCCTCTATTCTCCCTCCTGCTTGTCCCCTGCTCAACTCCCCAAGTGCCCCCCCCACCCGATTTGGCCACTTAGTCTCAAAAAGGTTCATCATCACTGCCCTAGGACCTCATCACACTACAGCTTGGATCCACTTTAAATCTACTTTAAATCCACTTTTGGGAGGGGCCTTTAAACAGCTCAGCCAGACAGGTTCTGGACCTCACCAAACTGCAAACCCCAGAATTCTGCAGGAGGCAGAAATTAGATTTAAAGTAGATCCATGCTCAGGTGTGATGAACTACTAGACTCTCTAGGGAGACAATTCTAAAACTTGAGAGCAGCTACCAAGAAGGCTTTCTCCTCTGCTCTAACAGATATATCTCTGTGGGGTGGTATGATGGAGAGAAATGATAAGAGACAAATGATGGGTAATTTCCTCGGCAAATCTCAAAATATGGACAGTTCACTTGGGAAAATAGTTTTTGAGATAACCTGGATCAGAACCCTACAACTAGCCCTAGTGTGCATGTACACTGTAGAATTAATGCAGTTTGGCAACACTTCCACGGTTCAATGCTATGAAGCTGTAATTTTACAAGATCTTTAGTCTCCCTTGCCAAAGAGACCTGGTTTCTCACTAAACTACAAATCCCAGTATTCATCATGTTTAAAGTGATGTCAAACTTTATTAATTATATAGTGTACAGACACCCTTAGTCAATAGTTTGGGCTCAGTTCTATGAAGTAGATGAAGTTTCACACAAAAAAACCCTCTCGTACATACACTCAAGAACTGTGTGTGTGTGTGTGTCTTCCTGTTGCCAGTAAAATTGATGTTGGATATAGCTTTCTGTTTGTATTTTTCTAGTTTTGAACAACCACACTAGACTGAAAGAGGTGTTTCATTTACCAAGATTGTGTGTATGGATCTGTGTCACTCTGTATATGAATCAAGAAGGCTGCTGTTAGCAACAGGAAATAAAAAATAAATAACATAACTCCTCAACACTTAGAAGCCACCCAAGGGCAGGTTTTTTTTTGTGATGCTCCCTGCTATCTGACCTCTGTAACAATTCTTATCTATCTGTGCAGATTTTCCCAAAGGACAGACTGATTTTTACTATCCGATTTCATTCCCACATTGCTGCCAGGGAAAACAGCTAACAATGCTGAGAATAAATAATTCTGTTTTCTCTCTGCTGCCATTTCATAATTGCTTGGCTTGCCCCATTCATCGTAAAAATCTTTTTTATACATTTCCATCTGTTGCACTTTTTGGGTCTATTTACCAGAATACCTCAGTTGATATATGTTACAGTGTAAGGTGGATGGAGTTTTTTTTGGGGGGGTCCCAAATGCTGATCTTGTGGCTTATCAAAGGATAAGAGGTCAAAGAATAGTGAAGCTGTTATCCCAATTTCACTTTAGGGGCATAAAATAACACAGTTGTTATCTTAATTTCATTTTAGGGGCAAAGCATTGATTTTGGAATGTTGTTATAGAAATGATTTCAATAAGGTGTAAGATATATAAGCAGAACTTGGAAGTAACAAGTGACAAGTCATACAGTTCTCTCCAACATCATCATTTGGGGGGCGGGATAATGACTATGGCACAACAACTGAATAACTTAGAGTATTACATACAATATTCTAGTTATTTTGAAAGCAATTATGAAAGGGTATTTTTATTGGAAGTTTCAGAGGAAGTTGCAATCGGCACTGAAATGGATGAATTAATGTATATCAATGCAGAAGAAAGATATATATGTGGTGGGGAGTGATCTCAAATTTGCTACATTGCTCTTTGTTTGCTCTGACCAATCGGCTTCTCTTGCACTCCTTCTTCCTCCTTTTCTTGACTTCTCTTGGATAAAGTCCATTGTTCTTTTTTGGGCTGGAAGTGAGCATAGCACCTTTAGTCAGAAAATTAGGATTCCTGTTAGCTTTCATGTCACAATATATTTTCTAAAATACAAACTAGCCATCTTATTTTCTCACATAAAAGAACCTCAGCATGATTGCATTCCAGGAGTAAAATCTGCCCAAACACAATGCAGGTTCATTATACAAATAGGTCATGAGCCAAGTTAATAAATTTGAATATTTCAGATTTTTTGACATTCTCAACTCAATTTTCTTTATAAAAATAGTAGTCAAAGCTGATTGGGGATTGTTAACAACTAATGTAATATCACTTAAAGACTATTATAACATTAATATAAATAACAACAACAACAACAACAACAACTTTATCTATAGACTGTCCTCTCTCACCAAGGGGACTCAGAGCAGTTTATATACAAAAAGGCACACATTCAATAGCATATGCAACAAAAAATACATCTATCTATCTATTTTTGGATAGTATAGGGAAGGGTTAATACCCCGTGGTGTTTGTTTTCTATCTGTGCCCCTGTTCAGAGGATTTCATCTTACTTTCTATCCCTGTAATATTTTGATTTTGAAAAAAAAATCTTGTGGAAGCAGGGATTGGTGAGGAAGGTTCAGTGGAGATACCTTTTCCCTATGAAAATCCCTTCCAGGAGTGACTTCCCCTTCCTAGAAGTAGATTTCTCTCACTTTCTGTTCTCACATCTGTTCTGAACTATGAGTCATTTGTAAATCGGATGTTTGTAGCCCAGGGACTGCCTGTATATGATATGTTGCATGATAAATTACTGTTAAAAATAAGATTCCAAACTTTGCATTTAGGTTATCAGTATGGGATGAGAATCCCCATTCCCACCCCAAATTCTGGTGGCACTCTAACAACATTTAATATTACAGCAACATGCCTTCTTAAAAATGGTGCTAGAACAAGGTGTGTTGGCAAAATATGCAATGTGTGGAAGTCTCCAAGGAGCACAATTCTTCTTTGAAACAAAACCTGCACTCCTACACATTTACTTTAAGCCTAAATTGAAAGTTTATCTCACAACCAGTTATGGAGAAATACATTTCTGGTTGCCACTATATCACCAAATCTTGAACCAGTTTTTGCATGCTCGTGAAGGGGCTGAAATTGATCCCACAAGGAGGATGTCTAGCCCTGACTCAGGAGGTGCATGCAACTGTATGTACAAAGATGTACTCAAGGAATACTTTTTCTTCTTAACCACAATTATAGCAATCCTTTGTGGAGGAGGTATAGATGCTTCTCACATTTATATTTGTCAAAT
Organism: Anolis carolinensis; assembly: GCF_035594765.1. Taxonomy (NCBI): domain Eukaryota; kingdom Metazoa; phylum Chordata; class Lepidosauria; order Squamata; family Anolidae; genus Anolis; species Anolis carolinensis. The sequence goes on from NC_085841.1 coordinate 164,669,192, forward strand.
TTCTAGATTCACACTTTTCTGCTCATATCATGGTAGTAGGTTTCCTATTTGTTTAGTTATCCCTTACTATGGTATATTCCTGCTTGAAATCTATTTTGGCATACTCAAGAAAGTATTATATAGATAAGGTATTTAAGCAGGTGAGATAGCACGTGAGCAAATCTGTTGCAGTGAAAACAACAAAGAACCTTTTGGTAGATTAAGGTTTTACCTTTGGTGGAGCATGCCAAGTCAAACTTCTCAGTCTTTGGATGACACATGATTCCTTGTTGTTTTTATCAAAACGGTGTGCTCATATAAGGCCATCCTGCTATGGGTTGAGTATAAATCCTATTATTCATGCACATTTGATATTTTAAAAATATTAGTACTTATTGATGACTGCATATATATACTTCATCCTGAAACAAAATTCACATATCAACTAAAACAGCATAAACATTAAAAACAAAGGAATCCAAACATTTAAAACATAGAAACATAACAGCCATATAAAATAGACAATAGTTTTGACAAAATATTAACAAATTGCAACTAGAACTCAAATGAATAATACAACTCAACATTTAAAATCAGTTACAATAATATTTCAGGTAAAAGGTATGCAAAATAGGTTTTAGAAGTTACTTCCAGGGATTGTGAAGTTGGAGTAAAACACAGCCCAGCATTTATTTAGGGGATTCCATAGTTTAGGTACAACCACAGATGCCCCACAAATTCAATCATCTTAATTGTTATATCTTCAAAAAAGGACTTTGTAAAGAGAACTTAATATCTGCACAGTTTTGCATTGGTGTTTGTGATAATTGATAGATCACAACCAGCTCTTCAAATTGGCATCAGAAATGCATCCACTACTAGTGTAACTGATACAGTCAATATTATCTATTGGTTTATTAACATTCTTTTGTTAAAATAATTTTTATTAAAGATTTTCAGTAAAATAAAAAAGAAAGATATGGGAAAAGAGATGGGGAAAAGGGTATAGTGGGGAAAAGGGGAAAAAAAAAGGAAAACAGGTAAACAGAGGAAAATATGTTGACCTCCAATCCTCCTCATCGTGATACATAGTCAATGATTGCTGTCTTTCTTGTATATCTTTTCCTCCTCTGATATTTTAAATGATTCCCGGAGAACCTAAATTCATTTTTCTTCCTGTTTTAAAGTAGTATTCTGATTTTTTCTTGTTTCATAAAATTGGTCAATAAAGCCCAATCTGTTTCTTTTTTCGTTTTATTGACCTGCTGCTAATTGTGTTAATCTGTCCATGCTCATAATTTCTATCATTTTCATCCGCCAATCCTTAGCAGAAGCTAAGAAACTTTTGAACCATCTGCAAAAGCAGGCTAGAAGATTCAGAACACTACTCATATGACCAAAAAAAATCATGTCTCATATATACCTTAGGCAAATTTAGGGGCTTGAGAATGCTTAGCAATTTTTAAAATGCTTATGCTTAAAAACAAGTTTATTCTATTTTACATGGACCTTCTGAATTTCTCCATTGCTCTGTGAGTGAAAGTGAAATCAACCCTCCTAAACACCACTATGCAGATAAATTACCCTCATATAAAGAAACATCCACGTGCTATGGGAATTTGACATGATCCATAGGTTTTTCCCCAGCAATCTGTGGTGGAGTATATCAGTAAAAATGAAACAGATAGTGGTATCAGTTTCTATGACAAAAATATCTTGATGGTACAAGCAGAATGAAGGAAGAGCTATGTTAATCCTGGGACTGGTAGAGATTGATTTCTCTCCCACTGTTTTCTTTTGGGAAGTAAAAAAATCCACTCTTTCACTTCTCTCTCTTGTGTTTTACTAGGCTTGTACCATCAGGGATTGGAATTCCTTAGGGGCTGTTATCACTGGAGCAATTAATACCAAATAATAATGTTCTTTTGTTAAATTGTTAGTACTGTATCCATAAGGTCTTTTTGGTGGTGGTGGATAGTAGGGTGGGTGGGTTATAGGGCAGCTTATCACTGTTGAAAACACATAAATAGCTCTATTAATTGATTAGTTTGTATTATCATGTATTGAGGGATGATTTTTTATTTAAAAAATCACATTTAGGTATAATGGTTACCGGACTTAGCACTGGGTACTTTGTACTGAACAATAAATAAATGTATCTCCTTAAATTAGCCTTAGTATATATCAATTCTGCCAATGCACCTGGTTACAGTATATACCTAACAAGGAAGCTGAGGTGGGATGAGAGATGGGAGAGGGAGAGGGAGAGTAATCCCATGGGCAAAGGCTAGGATGTTGCACATGAATAGCCAAGTGTTAAGCTTAAACAAACACATTCGGCCCAATCGTAATCATATTTGCTGAGTAATGGATACTAGTAATCTTAAGTTGTTTTACTTCTAAAAGCTATATTTAGAAGTTCAAGTTGAAATGTGCTTTACTTTTGTTGGCACATTATGCTGATAATTTGGAAATCAAGGTCCATTGAAATTGACTTCCAAGTAAAGTTGAGGCTGCCAGCCAAATGAATAGAGGACAAGTACACATCCAAAGCTGTTGGCTAAGATCACCATTTGTAGTGATGGTGGTGCTGGTAATAGTCAGTGTGCCTATGGCTGGCAAAATCTGATTCACATCAAGGGTGGCCAGGGACTGTGTCCAGAATAGCCCTTCCTTGTAACACTTTGCACTGTTCTTCTTTCCAGTGAAAATTCTACCTCTGACCTCTTCAGGTTAGACTTCGCTGCCCACATCTTGCCTTTTCTTGCTTTCCCTCATCTCACAAACAAGGCTCCTGGGCCTTGAAGCCAAGGTTTTTCCTACAGCTTATATTCTTGTAAAAACAGCTCCAAGTACACAGATTCTGGTCTTCAGTCAAGCCAGGGACTCGGGATGCCAAGTCAAGTATTTATTTTCATTACTTTTGAGACCACCAAAATTAATGTATCTTTCAGACAGGAAGAATTTTATTTATTATGGTGCATTTGGATCCAAGAGATGAAAGAGGAGCAGCCCTCATCTTGGAAAAGGGGATGAGATTGGGAGCCCAAAAGCGACCACATGATTTGGGGGACTGCACCGCCTCTCCACCAGCAGCAGCTCACCCAGACACATTTGCATACAGAATGACCACAACTCCTTGAGCACAGATATACAAAATAACCACAGGGTGCCCACACTGCTATGTGGTTATAATTACATCAGCAGGGACTTAAGATACAGGGGTTTGGTGGTTTGTTTGCTTTCTTTAAAAGCAAATGCCTTATTTTGTCTGCATTCCTCAATGCATGAGATCGCTCCAGATAACTTTGGTCAGAATGGGAAAGTACTAAGGATGAGGTCTAGATCTGCTTAGCAAATAGTAGCAGGCTTGTTGTATAGAAGTCCACGTGTGTAAGCATGAAGATATCTTCCCAAACATTGATCTTCAACTTTTGGGTCAAGACCCATTACTGGGTTGCAGCCTGACTCAAGATGGGTCGCAGTGGCAGAAGCAACCTTACTGTCATTCAAGGATATAGGAGGACAGTTAAAAATGATCTCCCAAATGCATAGATTGATTACAAATTGATCCTGGCTGAACTCACTAAACTAGAGGTGTGGAATTCAGCATGATGGGGTTATGGCACTGAAAGTGGCATCAAACTGCTACGTAGAAATTGTCCCCTTGTTGAAAATGATGGTGGAGACCACACATTTTTCCCTTATCAAAAAAAACCCTAGCTTTACTGCTACAAAACCCATCCTCTTCTACACTTTTAAAATTTAAACAGCTTTTTTGTTCTAGGCTCAGATTTGCTGACAAGGGTCCCTTTTACATTACACAATTATAGCGCTCTGATTTGGCTTAAATTTCATCTTGGGATTGGCAGTTGAAGGGGGAACATTAGAATCCTCCTCCAGAGAGCTTTCTTGCCTCACCAGACAATAAACCCCAGGATCCCACAAGATGCTGCCATGGCAAGAAAAGCAGAATCACTGTAGAATTAATGCAATTTGATACCACTTTAACTGCCATGGCTCAGTGGTATGGAATCGTGGTAATTATAATTTAGTGAGTTACTAGCACTGTTGGACAGAGAAGACTAAAGAACTTTACTACCTAAAAACAAAAGATTAAAATACCAGGACTTTATTACATGAAGGTTCTTAATGCAGAGGGCAGCAGGGGGATCCATAGGGCAGTGGGGCAAATTGTGGGGCAGCAGGGCAAATCAATTGCCCAGCACCCCACATTGCCCACATCACCTGCTTGCCCATCACATGCCGGAAAGTGTACCTTTCTGTCATGTTTTTGCACTGTCCTCATGATTATTTTACTGAACTTGGGCAGTCTCTCATGTTCAGGATTCCCCATCGTAGAACAGTTCACTGACACAGCCAGCACAAAGCCCCGTCAGAAGTAGCTGTGCATCATGGGATGAGATTTGGTGGACTCCGTGCTGGCTGCATTGCTGAAATGTTCTACGACGGGGAATTTTCCAAATGTGATGAGATTCTAAGAAGGTACACCATACCTTCTTATCATACCATGTCTTGTCCAGTTTGAATGATAGCACATGTAATTTTTGCCCATACAGTGAGAGCTTGATATCCATTGTGAGATGGTTCCCCATGGATACTAACATTAATCGATGCTCAAATCCCATTATAAACAATGGCATAGTAAAATCATGTCTGTCATACAATGGCAGATTTGCTTTTCAGAAGTTTTTCTTTTTTGGAACATTTTAAAGCTATGGGTGGTTGAATCCATGGATGCAGAATCTGCAGACATGAAGGACTGACTATACTAAATTTGATTATGGTTTAGGGATTTTGAGAAATCTAGTCAAATCCAGCAATTTAAAAAAGGCTATCCTTGAGGCTGCTCATCGAGGATGGCACCAAGTCTTTACACTACATTTTGGCACTTTGCTTTCAAAGTCTTGATTAGAGCAGGTCCACAGGGCTCATGCGTCTGTTCTTCATAGCCTTCTTTTGCTCATAGCAGTTTTGAAGCTTGGCTGGGGAGGGGCGTTGAGAGAGAAAATCTGTGAACTGGGCACTTCATAAAAAGGGATTCATGCTTTTTGAAGTTCATTTGAACGTTCCTTCTTTGTTTATTACCCCAAGATCTCTTAAGGATTCAGAAAATTGGTTGGAGGGGGAGAATGTCAACTCAATGTTAGTAAAAACATTTGAAACATGCTAAACCTTGGGGTTATTAACTGGAATGATCTCACATTTTTTTCATTATTTTTTAATTGTAAGTGATATTTTCCAGAACCCATGAAGGGCAAATGGCTCAGTGTAAGAAACACAAGTTAAACTTTACTCAGTTTGCTGGCCAGCTGTATTGCTAGCAGGTGCAACCCAAATGTTAGAATACCCAGCTCATGACACCAATGCCTGGCCTAAATAGACCAGACTGAAGGGTGTCTGAGTTGGCACAGTTTCTAATTTTTTCACAGTTAAGACTTGCAAAATGCTGACATGAGAGTACAGGCAAATCAGGAAATGGGGAAACTTTAGTTTCTACAAATCACTTCTAAAAATCCTATTTGGGTGACCATATATTGTCATTCTTATTTGATGGTGTGGAGTAGGATCTGAAATATCAGACTTATCTTCCACATGAGACAAGAAGCTGAGTTGAGCCCTGAAGTTGAGCAGGAAGGCAAGAGGACAACAAACAATAACTTTAACCAAAGGATCTACCAAGTCTCAGCACTGGTTTCAGCCTTATCTACTCACAGTACTGGTAAAGTTGGATAAATGTTTATATCAAGTACAAATATTTTATGGCACTTCAAAGTTATGTAGACAGTGACAAAGTACACATGAGCAATAATATAGTAGTCCTTGCCAGAAGTCTATATGAGCAGCACACAGAATGTATTCCGAGTTTATTTGTTGTTTTAGAGGATATTCTCAGGGTCTTGCACTGTATGTAGCCATAACTTCTGATTATTGGGCCTTAGCACATGATTTTGTAGTTACAGCATTATGCACAAATGACAGAGCCCAGCAAACAATAGAAGCCATGGGGGAAATGTCAGCTATTATCAAGATGGAGTTTATTAGGTTCACTAAAATAGAGCAGCATACAGCTGAATCTTTCCTTCTTATTTTATGTCAACCATGGTACTGGCCAGAACTTGCTCAATGCTGGTGGAAAGAGACCCATTTTAAGTGCAGAAAACCTGTGTAGGTCAATGCCTATCTTTTGACATAATAAAAAAACCCCCAAAGTTTAACATGATGGAAATATCTCTGTTTCTCTTGCACACCAAGCCCATAAAGGATGCTCTAGGGCGAAGAGGGGAAGCTGAGAAGACATTTCCATCTTGTCTCCTGTGCCATCAGCTGGAGGCACCTCCCCCCAGTAACATGCTATGCTAATAATATAGTATTATATATATGTGTGTGTGTGTATGTATGTGTGTGTGTGTGTGTGTGTGTGTGTGTGTGTGTATATATATATATATATATATAATATTGTATATAATATACAATATAATTTACAATAATAAATAATAATTAATATATTATATATACATGTAATGTTGATAATAATATTATAATGTAATGCAATATAATACTAATAATAATACAATATAATAATATTAATTATATATTATTTATTACATGTAATATTGCTGGTAATATTGCAGTATAGTGGTGTGGCGCAGTATGCTGGTATACAGTGCTAGTGTTGTGCTGTGTTATTGATATAATACACTGTATGTAAATATTACATGACCTTGGAGGTGTACATGACCTTGGAGGTGTCTACGGACAATGCCAGCTTTTCGGCGTAGAAATGGAGATGAGCACCAACCCCCAGAGTCGGACACAACTGGACTTAATGTCAGGGGAAACCTTTACCTTTTCTACCTATGTAAATATTATCTGTAAGCTGCTCTGAGTCCCCTTCGGGGTTAGAAGGGCAGGATATAAATGTAGTAAATAAATAAATAAACTGCTTGCTTCCAGTGCAGCCTCAGGGAAATCACTAGCTACTGTTTTAAACTAATGGCATCTTTGGATATTAGCCAAAACTAAGGCAAGCCTCAGGAGTAACTTGTGACTGATGTCAGTGGAACAATGAATCTGCATTTTAAAGAAGAGCCATAAGAGTCCAAACCTTATCTTCAAGAGTTTCAGCACTTTGGATAGATCCTTTCAGACCAAAACCTGGAATGGATTTATTGCCCCATCAGCCTGAAATCCACAAGCAGACAATTTTAATTCCTGGCTCAAAAGTCACAAGCATGGGTAGCTCTAAAGTGGCAAAGTACAAGGTGAATACTGACAGTAAACTAGAATGGGAATTTGGTGAAAAGCTGCTGCAGATACTTTGTGGAAACAAGATAAGCTGGTTCAGTTCCCAGAACTTGGGAACAATTCTATACTCCCAGGTGGACTTTGGTGTTTTGGGAATTTCATTTCAAAAATATAACTGTAGAAAGGTCCATCAAGATGCACTGTAATACTGGGAAAACTAAAGCAGCTTAGGCACAGAAAGCTAATAAGGAAATGCATGAAATAGGCAATTTCATGAAATGACTACAAACCATCTCTGCCCTGAGCTAAATGGGATGCATTGTTTGAAAAGGTGGAGTCAACGTCCAGTCAAATGAAGAAAGGACACAAATAGGACACAGAGATCCCCACTAATGTATTTATTTGGATATCCAGGCTGTTCTTAAGGATGATCTAGTTTGTTAAGAGCTTATATGAAATATTCCTGTCTTAAAGGGATAAAATTGGCTGCATATTTTCAGTTTCTGCTTTGCCATCCAATGAAGATTGCCAGAAAACCTGCTCCGAATAATTATATTCATTACACATTAATATCAGTGTATTTCATGTTCTAGGAATGCTTGTGTGCATGCTTGAGTACAGATGATAAAATCAATTTTCCGATCTACAAATCTGGACATAGAGTACAGCATAGTCTCATTGTCACATTACGGATGTTCCCAGTTACATATGACCTCCAATTCCTTTTTCCTTCTACATTGGAATTCCCTTCGAGTACCTGTCAGTATAAGTCCATATTCATGCCCAGCCAGGGAGAGAGAGAGAAGCTATATGTAGGATCTAATAGTGAGGAAAACCTTGTGAGATGACATCTTTTATTACTTAAGAGAGCCCCTCTTTTAAAGATACACATACTAACTGTGTGTATGAATGGACCAGCCTCCATGGGTTCTCTTCCATAGCCAATGGCCACAAATAATGGGAAATGTGGTCACAAGAGTAACAACATGGGGCAACTTCAGCTAAGTAAGGATTTTGGGATAATATAAATCTCCATATGTGAAATTCATATACAATTTTACAAGCTTCTTCTTCCATTGGATCCAAATAGAAGGAAATGAGTCCGTCCCTTTCAAAGTAAAATGGCTGTAAATTCTTCTATAGGTAAAGGTAAAGGTTTTCCCTTGACATTAAGTCTAGTTGTGTCCGACTCTGGGGGTTGGTGCTCATCTCCATTTCTAAACTGAAATGGTCTGTAGACACCTCCAACGTCATGTGACTGGCATGACTGCATAGAGCACCATTACTTTTCCACCAGAGCGGTACCTATTAATCTACTCACGTGTGCATGTTTTCAAACAGCTAGGTTGGCAGAAACTGGGGCTAACAGCGGGAGCTCACCTCGCTCACCAGATTCGAACCGCCGACCTTTCAGTCAGCAAGTTCAGCAGCTCAGCGGTTCAACCCACTGCACTATTGGGGGCTCCTTCTATACCTTCTACTAAATAAAAAAGATACCTTGCAACTTTTCCCTTTCCTTTGTTATTTTCTTGGAAGTGCTTCAAAACAGGAGAATGCCAAAAGTCTAACAAGCTGGGCAGACTGGATAAAAACCAAAAACTTTTCAGGACTAGAAATCCAGCCAATGTTTGTTTTCTGATGTTCTTCACAATGACCAGCATTTCACTAGAATGGTGGGGGCAAACCTTATTAGATTTCATGGAATGTAAATAAACAGATATTGGTAAATAGAGTTTGGTGGTCTACTTGTTACACTGCATGTCAGAAAAAGCATAGAGAGTTGGCAGATGTTCAGACATTTTGAGGCACAGAGAAAACAGACATATTTTACTAATTATAGCTAACAAAAATAGTCAGAGATTACAGCTAAATTGCATTAAAACATAATTCACTGGCAAAGGCTGTAAGCAAAAGGTTGGTTGCTGTTCCCTCCCGCTTACTGTCTGTGCAATATCTGACTTCAACATTGAAGTGACAAATGGGATCATATTGCATTTATGATGCAGACTGTATGTTTCTCCTCAATTATATTTTCCCATTTCTCTTCACAGCTCTACCTGCTGAAGCTTTCTGAGGTTGGACGGGGAGGGAGACAGAAGTTTGCGTGTGTTGTCGAAGGCTTTCATGGCTGGGATCACAGGGTTGTTGTGTGTTTTCCGGGCTGTATGACCATGTTCCAGAAGTATTCTCTCCTGACATTTCACCCACATCTATGGCAGGCATCCTCAGAGGTTGTGAGGTATATGTAGAAACTAAGCAAGGAAGGTTTAAATATCTGTGGAAGGTCCTGTGTGTGGGATAGAACTCTTTTTTAGCACCAAAAAAGCCAACTATATGGTTCATGTTGATGACACCTTCACCATTTGGAGCCATGGAGACGACGAACTCAGCAAGTTCCTGGACTACCTCAACAGCATCCACCCAAACATCCAATTCACCATGGAAAAAGAAAAGGAAGGAAATCTGTTCTAGTCATACGCAAACCCAATCAACAATTGGGCCACACAGTTTACAGAAAACCTACACACACGGATAGATACCTTCATAAAAACGCCAACCATCACCCAAGTCAAAAAAGAAGCACAATCAAAGCCCTGACAGATTGTACACAAAAAATCTGCAAACCTCACCTCCTCCAAGGTGAACCAAACCACCTAAACTGGGCTCCACAGGCCAATGGATTCTCCACCATGGACATCAGAAGAACAAGCCATGAGAGTAAAGACAAAGATCCACCCAGAGGAAAGGTGTTCTTACCATACATCAAGGGAACCACTGACCGCCTAGGCAAACTGATGAAGAAACACAACCTACAAACTATCTACAGACCCACTAAGAAATCCAACAAATGCTATGGTCAGCGAAGGACAAGAGGGATCCTCTCACCTCTGCAGGAGTCTACCGTATACCATGCAGCTGTGGACAAGTCTACATAGGGACCACCAAATGCAGCGCCCAAACAAGAGTCAAATAACAGGAAAGGCACTGCAGACTAACTCAGCCAGAGAAGTCAGCCATAGCAGAGCATGTGATGAACCAACCTGGACAAAGTATATTATTTGAGAACAAAGAAATGCTCAACCACTCCAACAACTATCATGTCAAACTACACAGAGAAGCCACTGAAATCCACAAGCATGTGGACAATTTCAACAGAAAGGAGGAAACCATGAAAATGAACAAAATCTTACTACCAGTATTAAAAAAACTCCAAAATCAGAACAGTAAACAAGGAGCAACACTCTGAAAACAGAAGAATTCCAGTCATGAGTCAATAAGGGGCAGCTAACAACTCTGAACAAAGGATGTGAAGCTTGGAAGGCCATTTAATGCTAATCAAGGTGATTAATTGCAACATTCACACTAGCCTCCAACAGAAAAGACTTCTTTCCCACACCCAGAACCTTCCACATATACAGTAGAGTCTCAGTTATCCGAGAAAAAGGGGCCAGTCCAATCTCGGATAACCGAACTCCTCGGATAAGGCAAGGGCTCGCTGAGGGACATCACACCGGATCTCCCCGAAACTCTTTCCTCCAGCAAGGGCCTGGCAGAGGAAAACCTGTGGCACAGATCTCCCTCGGACAGGCCCTTGCTGGAGGAAATTCTTTCCTCCAGCAAGGGCCTGGCCAAGGGAGATCCAAGGAGACATCCCTTGGCAAGCCCTCACCCCTTGGGAAGCAGCCCACGAGTGATCGTGGGGCGCTTCCGGGGCACTTCCTCCTTCCTCTCCCTCTCCTTCTCTTGAGCTCCCTTCGCTTGTGAGGAGAGGGAGAGGGAGAGGGAGGGGCACCCCCGGCGGCGCCTTGGTTTTTTTTTTTCGTGTCAGGAACAACCGGAGTTGCTTCTGGAGTGAGAGAATTGGCCGTCTGGAAGGACGTTGCCCAGGGGACGCCCGGATGTTTTGATGTTTTTACCATCCTTGTGGGAGGCTTCTCTCATGTCCCCGCATGGAGCTGGAGCTGATAGAGGGAGCTCATCCACACTCTCCCCAGGTGGGATTCGAACCTGGCAGCTTTCAGGTCAGCAACCCAACCTTCAAGTCACTTAGTCCACTACGCCATCTGGGGGCTCCCAGGCGCCTTGGATGATATGGAGTCTTGGATTAGTGGGGCTCGGATTAGTGGGGCTCTACTGTATATAAACCTTCCTTGCTTAGTTTCTCCAAATACCTCACAACCTCTGAGGATGCCTGCCATAAATGTGGGTGAAATGTCAGGAGAGAATACTTCTGGAACATGGCCATACAGCCTGGAAAACACACAACAACCCAGAAGTTGGAATCTTTAAGATGCTACACAAGACTCTTTGGACTTTATTGAATGAATATCCTATTTCATTATAGCTGTATAATCATTCAGAGCAAATACAAAGTGGCTTGGCAACTTCAATAGAATCGATACCACACTGTCTTCATTCGCACAATTGCACTGTTTCCCCAAATTGTGGTCCTTCAATCATACTTGCACACAGCCTCAGAATCCTGACTTCCCACATAAGTACTGTTTCTTATTTTTATTTTATATTTTAGTGCAATTGTGCAATTCCAGCATCTTTCCAATGCCAAATATAAATCTATACACATCATAAAAGTGAAAATGTGTATGTGTGTATGTGGCTGGGGTGCCCACTTCCACAGACAGGCTCCTGCTTCCACAAACAGCTATAACCCACAGTGCTGAAGAGCCACCAAAAGCACCCCCTTCAGTGACATTTCAGGTTATAGTGAGCACCATGAACATAAAACTTAAACCCTGCCAATGTCCTTCCCAAACACTACGGCCCACCACCCAAGGAATGCTTTCATTTGGGGACAATTTCATCCTAAATTTTACGTGTTTCCTCCATCGTGACCATCCCAGTGTTCCCTACTCTCTCCACTGGTATGAAATTTGCATGATCCTTCCCACTTCCTCTCCCTTAACTCTTTCCTATTCTTTTCAACTCTGCATCTCAAACAGAGCAGAACTGAGTACCAACTAAACATACTGGAGGAGTTTGGGGGATTGACTCCACATGTCGGAAGATGTAGTTCACCCTACATCAAATCAGAGCACTGTGACCCCCATTGACAATGGACCTGAACCACATTTGGCACACGGAACCCCAATGACCAACGAGAAATACTGGAGAGGTTTGGGGGGGAATTCACCTTGATTTATAGCCATTGTAGGTACTGGGGTGTATAGTTCACCTTCAATCAGAGAGCACTCTGGACTGCACCGATGATGGACCTGGACCTAACTTGGCAGACAGAACCTCCATGACCAACTGAACATACTGGTGGGAACTGTAGTTCATCCTGCAGCTGGAGAGCACACTGAACCCCACCGATGATGCATCTAGAGCAAACTTGCCCAACATGACAAACTTTAAGTATTGATAGAGTGTCAGGGGGTTAACCTGGCATGATGTGAGTTGTACTATATCCACAACCTTATGCATTTTGCAAAATAAAAAAAAATGACTTCTTCTAATAACTTGGGAAATGCCGAGTACCCAAGCTATTATAAAATAAAAGGAAAATAGCCACCATGCTTGCAGAGAAGCAGAAGGGACTCATTGCACCAAGACAGGTGACAGAAACACTATGGGACTGGGACCTATTGACATTTTTCACTTGTCAATATTTAGAGATGAAGGAATCATGGCAGTGAAGCAGACTGGCAGCAGGATGCACGCAGCCAGGTGCAATGTCAGTTTTTCTGCTTCATGAGACAAAATCTTTTCTTACCCACATAATGTTATAAGATTGGCCCAATGTTTTCTGATTACATTACAGAAGACAAAAAAGCTAAAGGAGGAAAAGGAAGGTGGTTGGTATGGAAGCTGACCATAAAGTTGCCCAGGAGGATCTAGATTGCAAGGGAAGTTTTCTTAGGTTTTTTTTTTAAACATTTTAAATGAATGGATCTTCTGTTTTTACTGTGTCCTCCATCTCTTTTTTTATATATAGATTTTTATTAGGGATTTTCTTATACATAGATAAAAAGAGGACAGGTATGAGAAGTATGGGAAATCAGGGGAAAGGGGGGAAGAAAGAGAAAAAGAGAGAGAGGGAGGAGGGAAGAGATAAGGAAAAAAGGGGGCTGATGGGGAGGGGATAGGACTCAACTAAGAGTCTCCCTATGTGACTTCCGTTATTCTTCGTGTTTGTGTTTCTTCCATTTAGTTTTTCTCTCCTTATCCATTCTTGCTTCTCCTCTTTTTTCCATAATATTGGATGTCAAAAAGAAAGATGTTTAAAAACAGTTCTAAATCATTATTTTTTGTTCTTTTGAGTAAAATCGTCTCTCACTTAGCCCCAGTCGATTCCTCTTCTTGTTGGGGTCTGACATTCTGATAACAATGTCATTAATTTGTCCATGTTTCTTATTTCTAGTATCTTAACTTCCCATTGTTGTATTGTTGGAATTTCTTTCAATCTCCAATTTATTGCAAAGACTATTCTTGCCGCAGTAATTAGGTAATTTAAAAGAGCTTCTTGATTTTATTCTAATTTATTGTTTGTTATTCCCAACAAATAAGTCTCTGGCAGCATTTCAAACTTGAGTTTCAAATTTTTTGGGATTTCTTTATGTATTCCTTTCCAGTAGTTTTTGGTTTTTTTACACTGCCACCACATATGAAAAAATGTGCCTCTTGAAGGCCACATTTCCAGCATTTAGTTTGTACTTCCTTATAATATTTTCCTAGCTTTTCTGGAGTAATGTACCAACGATATATAATTTTAATCCAATTTTATTTAAGTTCGTAAGCAATGCATACATTTGTTTTTGTTTCCTGTTCCAAATGTCTTCCCATTCCTCTATTTTTATAGGTCTTCCAATATTTGTGGCCTATTTAATCATACATTCTTTAATCAATTCAGTTTCATTATTCCATTCCAACAATTTTTTGTAAATTTTTGTTATTTCTTTCTTTTCTGATATCAATATTCTGTCCATAAAAGTATCTTTGTCCATGAAACCAGATTCTCCTCCATCTCTAACTCTCACAAAGATGAAAGGCCTAATGCATTTTATTTTGCTACATTGTTTTTTCAGTACCATGGTCATATCACAAATGGCAGAAAATGTTGACCATAGAGGTTGCCTTTCAATGGCTGACTATGGCTCCTGGCAGTCTTTTGCCAAATCTTGAGCTAGACTGGCCAATGGTCTGTCTCTGATCTGTTTCCTATATTCCTAAAACACTTTTCTCACTCTCCTGTGTCCCTACTGGTGGATCCAGAAGTGGGGAAGCTCTAAAGGTGAAGCAACGGCTGAATATCTTGCCCTCGACCAAGTTGATCTGTGTGTGCACCAATACCGGAAAATTGCAGAAGTAATTCATGTCCTGTTCTCTCTTTTTCCATACAGATCCACAGGAGAAAAGAATAGTACAGGCAGCCCCCCCATACTTTACAAGCAAATTCAACTTAATAATTTTTTGAAGAAACACAGATTTTCCTGGAGGATGCTGTCAATAGTTGGGCATGCAAGAAGAGAATCCTGGTTACTAATTTCAGCATCCAAATTGGAGCATTGCTTTAAGGCACCCATGACTGAAAACTAGATCCCCATAGCCAAAACAAACACCTGACTCCAGCATGACACATAGCAAGTTTAATGTAAACACTTAATGAAGATATGTGCTGTGTGTACTTCATATTCAGAATCTGGGCATGGCAAATGAAAGCTGCCTTTAATAGCCTGCCAATTAAAGGACCTGTTCCCAATTTGCAGATTTGGCCTCCGCATTCTGAGAATAGTTTAATATGCTTGATGTCTGTTTGTGTTAATGTTTGTGACTGAGGCTTCTTCCCTCCCCCCATTATTTGATGTTATATTTGGCCCTGGAATCAGAATTCTATTTGGATGAGTTGAAATCTATAATAATAACAAAGCCAAAGAACTGTCACTTTGATAGCCCTTCAGTTCCCTCCAGTTAAAAGACTATTATTTCTTTTCTTTTTCTTTTTAAAATAAAACACTTTCTATTGTAGGTCTTTGAGCCATAGTTTCTTTTGCCAAAGAACAGCAAATGCTTTTCAATGGCTCCTTTCAAGGAAACAAAACAGAGAGATCATATTGACGAGTGTGGGACTCCCCAAGGACCAAAATGCAAACAGATAAACTTCACAACCACCAAAGAGAACAAAGGGATGGAAAATGCACTGGGTAAAATCCACCTTTCTTTCAGACATTTGTCATTGTGGTCTTGGGCTTCTGAAATAGTACTACTGACATGGGCTGCATCTATACTGTAGCATGAATGCAGTTTGACATCACTTTAACCCATATATCTCAATGCCATGGAATCATGTGTTGTCATTTTATAAGGTCTTTTAGCCTTTTCTGTCAAAGAGGGCTGGTGCCTCACCAAACAACAACATCCAGGATTCTATAGCATTGAGCAATGGCAGTTAAAGGGATATTAAACTATGTTCATTCTATGGCATAGAGCTAGCCTGGGTCTTTACAGGAGTGGAGTTTTCAAATAAATGCTAGGTTAACAACTGAATCAAATATGGACAACCATCTATTAGAGAAGCTCTTACTCTGGATTTTCCGAATTGAGTAATGGACTGGTATAGCCCATCCTACAATCTTATGTCATATTTAATGGGAGAGGGGTGTTCATTTCTCTTTGGAAATCCCTGTATGTTATAGGGGAAGGGATTTGCCATTGTTTACCATACCTCTGGTTGCCTTCAAAGAATCCTATTGTTAGCTGTTTGAAAAAGCCCTTTGGAAAATGGGGAAGAGGAGATTCAGGGCTGTTAACAGACAGGCCCAACAATGCAGGTTGTTTGGATACTTTCAGTAAAAGCAAATTAATTCAGAACACAGCTTTGTTCCAAATTAATTAGATACCTGGTAAGATCCGGGTCTTACCAGGTGTGGGCCCTGTGTGGATTGGGTCTGGGGGCCACATTACATGATCCCTGGGCTCAGTCCACACAGCTATCTCAGATTTCCAGGCTCCAGGAGAGAACTCAACCGAGAGGGCACCCACCTCTTCCCAAAACCTCAAAATAACAACTTATTGGCTGCCATTCAGGTACTCCACGAGTCCTCCTGGTGCATAAAAATGACATGCCAGGAGATGGAGGGAAGGAGGAAACAATTTTCCTCCTGTCATCTCCTGGCACATCATTTCTATGCACCATCCCAATAGTTACCGGGATGGTATCTAGACACCCTGCTAGGAAAGCTTGAGTTTGAGGTCCTTGTGGGGACAAAATCCTGCGTCAAAACAGGTTTTTAAAACACACTTCGGCATGGTTTTTGCCCTATTTGGAAGCACTCTCCGAGGGTCCTCCAACAGACATCCTCTCTTTCGCCCACACTCAGCCCCCTGCCATCCAAAACTCTGCTCTGAAGGTTTTTCCCTGAGATCAAGGCACGTGGGGGCTGAGAGTACAGGTAGAAGCTATCTCATCCATTATCTGCCATTTGTCAGTCTAAGCACTCAGTTGAATTCCAGTTAATGACTATTACTGCTTGTCATAAATATTTGATTTTTTTAAACGGCCTCTACTCTGCTCTAGAAAGATACTCATCCCCTATGTTGGTTCCAACTACTTTCTGCAACTTATTAGATAGTGGCATCTGGTTATTTGAGCAGGTATAAAGAAAAGCTTGGATCACAGTTAGAGGGATTTGCTTTCATTTTATTTTTTACTAAAACTCACAGAATTCCTTGGTCAATACTTAACCAAGATCTTTACCCAGGGTCTTCTTAAGGTTAGGACCTTGTCAGGAGTCTAACTGCATCATTCCCAGGTATAACTACTGTAGGTTCTCTTGAAACATACAAATATTACATCATTTGCTGTGTACAAAGTGCTTATATAGAAATGTATACACATACATGTATGTGTATGCTTTCATATTATCCAAAAACCTATGGAGACTCTATTAATTTCATAGGCTAGGACTATTCAGAGGAGACCAGACCTCCCAGTCTCCCCTGGGTGAAAACACTGTAACCCCCACAAGAGTAATTTTTGAAACTCCAAGTTGCTCCCAGTCCAGTTAGTAAACTAGAAAGCTGATCAGAAAGTGTGTGTCGCCAAGTCACCTGGCCCCTGGCGTGGACAATGACCCAGAGACCAATTCAAAGGACAGGAAATATTCTCCAACCCCAAGATCATATGATACACAGGAGCAATTTCAAATTCCCATCCTACATCAAATGTGCCAAAGGTGCATCACTGGCTCATATCTGCCAGAAAGACCTATTTAAGACACCACACCACCCTTAAGCAATTGTACAGTTATCCATGACAGTATAAGGTACCTCCACACACACACACACACACACACACACAAAACCTTAAAGTAGGAGAAAATAATCCTAGTCAGCTCAAAGCAATCAAAATTCTCAACCTGTTTCAGATCCTCTGAAGATGCCAGCCACAGATGCAGATGAAACGTCAGGAGAAAATGTTGCTAGAACATGGTCATACAGCTCCGAAACTACACAACACTCCAGTGATTCAGGCTGTGAAATCTTAGACAATACAACCCACAGCAATTTTTCTGGAAACTATTTGAAAGCAGTAATGATGTGGCACAAATATGGTACCTGACCCTGGCACAATCGGGGAAAATGCCAATCTGCCACATCAGATAGTTTGAGAAGGATTACCTTTGATGACATCTTTTGGACATTGTTGACTCAGGGGCTGCGAAATGTCTTGTTATGGCAAGAGCAGGAAACCACTTGTGATTTAAGAATACAAAACAAACAAAAATATTGGCACCAACACACTTGCAAAAGCTCATTCTGTGAAAGTAATGTTTGTTTAGCCTTTTAATAAGTGGTCACAGTTCATTTGCTTTGCAGAGAGATGCTATATTATTCTATATGCTATAGAATAATATAGCATCTATTATTATTCTAATTGTAAAATTTGGATCTGCATTGGTGTAAACAAAAAGAAACATGAAGATCAATTAAAACCAAATTGACTCTGAAACATTTTAAACCATTGTGGCATTTTCTGTGCACCGTAAGCAAATAATGAGTAATAGTCAAAGTGTGAGCCTTCACTATTGAAACAGCAAAGTCATCAGATTTTTGACAAGCACAGTATTGACTAAATTAGTGCTAATTCATTCCCAGGCATTGCTGTGGGAAGTTAAAAGCCTTGCATGTAAATAGTTTCTCATGTCTGTTTGCCATGCACAGTTCTTTGCATGTGCATACCATATGCAAATTTGCCTTAATGCTTAATGAAAAATAATATGTGGTTTTGCTGTGTGTGTGTTTGTGTGTACAAGTGTCTCCATGTTTGCATAGCTGCTTGTCTACAGCTGGTCACTTAATAGTACTTTTTGTGTTGCTGTGATAGGAAAACAGCCTTTGGAAGCCATGATCTCACATATGTTTCTCATTCCATTCACTGAAATTCAGGATGATGGTTCACTTGGAGAACAGTAGCTAACAAGGACACTGTTTCCATATAATCCTTCAGCACACAAAATCATTGTAGGACAACAAAAGTACAAGGCCAGTGACTTTTTGTTTATCTCTAAACCGCAGAGAAAAAATTGGGCTGTTTTTAAGGCCAGATGTGGTGCTTGGCCTAATTTTCAAAGGCCCTGCAAAGAATTAACTCAAATCTCTGGCATAAGAGCTCTATTTCTCCCCTTGATCAACTATGGGGTAAGGACAAAAGAGAAGAGAAAGCATGGGGAGTAGGGCATGGAATTAATCTGAAACATGAACTCCAGTATGGATTGGTCTTATCCTGAAAAAGATGGAATGGGTCTGCATTGGAATGTGTCTGGCAGAATTGATTCTGGAATGGGCTATATATTGTTCCAAATTATGGGACCGCCCACAAATGCCTCAGTTCATTTTCCACTCACACCTTTCTGTGAAACTCTTCACAAACCTGGCACTCAGGTCTTCTTCACCCATTTAAAATCATCTGTGATCATGTCATTTTGGCATATCTACACCAACCACTTTTGTTAGGGCGGAAAGCAATCAGTCTTATAGTGGCTAAATGCCACACAGAACTGATCAGAATTAAGCCTTGGCAAATCTGCTTAATGCAACTTTCCCCCTAGTTAAACTAACTTCGGTAAAATATTGAAGCAGGAAACAGGTTTCCTCTTGAGTTAGGGACAGTCCAGAAAGTTGCAGTTGTGGAATGACTGTCTCCTCCCCCAACCTCCCCCTGTGTCAGTGTTGACTACAACAGTGTTATCAAAACACCAGGACCAAAAACAGACCTTCCAACCCATGGCTCCAAGAGTTCCCAGACATTGAGACCGCAAATTACCTTTCTCCCAGAAATCAAGTTCCAGGCAACTTCCAATGTTAACTCGCCAAAGTTGCACCAAGCACTTCCACACCCTAGGGAAAATCACATAATTTCATCCAGGAAAGAACATAATCCTTTCACAATAAACCCAAAAAGAGCCACAAGGGTTTCCCAAAACACAGTCAAGCATCATCCCTCAGAACTCATTCTTATTCCAAACACCTGATTAGACCCCCCCCCCCCCTCCCTGGGAGTCCATTCAGACAGTGCCAACAACCTTGCCATTTATTGTTTGGCCAGACTTAACCCATTATCTCACTCTGAGCAGACAGGAACAAAGCTATTAGCCTCCATTAACCCAGACTCTGCCTTTATTCCTTTCCTCCTGCACCCACCATGGGCAGACCAAGAAAACAGTCACAAAACTTCAAATTGAGCAACGACCATTTATTAAAGTTCTTGCCAGTTCAAGAAGCTAAACAACTGCAGCTCAAGATGACAAACCTGAGCCCATCAGCATCCAAGGAGGCAAAGTCTTTTGTTTCAAACTATTGCCAAAGGGCTATAATTATATTTATATGTTGGCATTGAGTTATGTCTATCTTTGGAGTGCAGACTCCACTGGCATCCATTTCGGTCAAGTGAATCAAGTGAATCCTTTTGCCTTCAACCCATTTATTTTTCATTTGACTTTTGGAGCTAGGCACTCCAGGCCCCGAACTTGCAGTTCTTTTGGAAAATTAACAACAGCAAGATGAAGACAATCATCTAGATTAACCTCGGCATTCCTCTTTCCTTTTACCAGATTAATCATAGGAATCAACTGTTTTAAATGGCATTATATATTGTTTATATATTGTTTTATAGGGCTTTGTAGTTTTTAATTTTGTTTTTTATTTATGTTTATATTGTTGTGTTATTTTGTCTTATTAACTGATATGTGATTATTTTCTATGTATATTATTTATTGTATTCGTTTGTTTGTTGTAAGCCATCCTAAGTCCCTCTGGGGAGAGGGGGTGGAGTATAAATAAAGTTTATTATTATTATTATTATTATTATTATTATTATTATTATTATTATTATATTATGACACAGCAAACAAGATTTCGTATCACAAAATCACAAGTCGAACACTTGTGATTATTATTATTATTATTATTATTATTATTATTATTATTATTATTATTATTTTGTATGGCCACAAAGGAGGTTGGGAGGAAGGAAACAAGGTGGGGAAGGGGATGGCAGATGGTAATCGGGAGTTCCCACTGCTGCCAAGGTGGTTTAAGGAGTCCCTGTCAGGCCCTGTTAGGCCACCAAGCAAGTTTGAACCTGGGCCATTTCAAGCCCACTGTAGTAGTCAGTGTAGAACTACCATGAGTGAAGCAAATTTGCCCCTGGTCACCCAAACAGGAGGGTAAGATAGTATTTTTCTTGCTTTTCTTAGGTTTTCCCAATCATTCAAGCCTTTAAAAAATTCATGTGTATACACATTATAGTGAGAAATCATTTAAAAAACAAAAAAAATACATTTCTAATTTTTCTGATACTTTAATTTATCTATCTGTTACAGAGTTCCTGCCTTACCGTTTTGAGACTGAATTGTATTTCATTATTTTGGTTGAAAAATCACCTGTTTTTGAGTGGAAGCAACTGCTCTTTAGGGAAATGAAATATGTGTGTCAGAAGCCACTTTAGAAAACATTTTCTTCAACTTTTTCAACTATGAGTGCTCTGCTTATTTATTTGAGGCTTAGTCGAGTCCTTCTAGTCTTTACAGTAATTTTATGTACCCCTTCCTTCATCTGGGCTTAGTTTGTTAATTTAGATATGTAGTCACTCAATAGTTTGACAATCATTCTGGATTAACATGCCCATCAAAACAAAAACACAGAAAAAGTCTTGTTTGTTTAGCAAAGAACACACACACAGCATCAACAATTTGTTGAACCATTTGTACTCATGTTCATTAAGAAGTTGAGCCTGGAAGTTGTTTTATTTTCCCAATAGAAGTGACTGGAAAGATCAGTAATTTGGATTCTAGAACTCAGACTCAGGTTGGGTTTGGTTGGGCTGGACTGAAAACTATCCAGGGGCAAAATTCAAACTGCCCAAATAGGTCCTACCTATTTAGGGGCCCATGCAAAAAAAAAAAAAAAAAAAAAGATTGGGAGAAAGGGTATTAAGTGTGACAAAAAGATTAGAATAAAAGAGTCGAAATAAACCTCAAGGGCCATCCAACCCAATCCAATTCCCTGCCATGTAGGAATAAATAATCAAAGTGCTATCCAACCTTGTTTACAAACCTCAAAATAAAGTGTCTCCACCACAATCTAGGGCAGCATATTCCACTGTCAAACAAGCTCTTAATGTCAGGATGTTCTTCCTAATGTTTAGGTGGAATCTCTTCTCTTGTAGTTTGAATCCATTGCTTGGCATCCTAGGGCACATTTACACAGATAACTTAAATCAGGACTAATTCAGCATTCTAGATGCTGGATCAGACCTGGGAAGTATCCATACAGGGACTCTCCCAGCCTCTCTCTGGTTGTGACACAAGATCTGCCTGTTCCCTGTTGATTACCCTGATGTTACCCAGAGTAGGGGGGCACCAAGAGAGTGGACAGAGTTTGAAATCTCCCCCCTCCTCTTTTCCCTGCCTTCCCAGTACTCCCTGTCATGCCAGCTGACATCAGGGCAAGCAACAGGCAACAGGTAGGTACTGTGACACGGTCAGGGACTGATGCAACATGGAAGGCATAAGGGGAAGTGGTCTGCAATCCCATACCCCTGGATCACCTGATCCCAGTGAACACATGGCAGTGGGGACAATTGCAGCCAGTTCTGTTTGGCAACCAGCCCAACTCTCCCCACTGACCCTACGCCAGGGAACTGTCCAAATTCCGAGCCGAATTCAGGCTTTCCCCAAAATTTGTGTAACACTAGGCAAGGTCACATTAAGTGGCCTTGTTCCTCATTACTCCAGATAAGCACCCTATGGTATGTAGCTATCACAGGGGAGATCTTAATGGCACCAGTATAGATGGGACCCTAATCTCTGGAGAATCAGAAAACCATCTGGCTCCATCTTCAATAATATCCTTTTAAACATTTCAACTTTGCTATCATGACAAAAGAGACAGGGGACTACTCAGCCATTCGTTTCAATAAAAATTGGGCTGATCTGTTGCATGTCTTGTAGCAATTGATCTGGTCCCTGCAACCCAAAAATGTACTGGTTTCACTGTCCTGATGGATGAGTGGCTTACTGATGTGTGGGCAGTGTTCTCCTTCCTCCCTGTCCTTCTCTATGCATCACACGATGAAAGATAGAAGAGGAACTGAGCAAAGGATCCTCAAGTTTGTACCAGAATCTCCTTGAGTTAAAAGAAGAACCTTCTGCCCTAGGTTTTTACAAGTCATTGATGGTCTCAGGACTTCACCAGAAACAAAAGGAGATCTGGAGTTTGGATTTTCTACCCCTTTGTCATGTTTTCCACCAGAAGAAATGCTGCCAGATCCAAAGGACTTTTGTCAGTCTGAATAAGCCCATGGAGAATCTCTGCTCAGTTTTTTAAAGTGTCCAATTGAATATAAAATATGCATTTGAGAAAACTGCAGCCAGAAAATTGGGGGCAGAGGACATTAGGCACCTGATATGTGCTGGAGAAATAGTTTATACTTTCATGGGATCCATCCTAGTGAAGAACCCAGAGGAGGGAACGCTGTGCTCAATGAACTCTGTTATTAGTCAGTTTCTTATGATCACGCACACTGGTGGGTGTTTGGCCTCGTTTTAATTTGTTATTCCAAAGTTAGGTAAAGAACATCTTGCTAACTCTGCAAAAATGTGATTTCATCTCTCTGCCTAATTCCTAAACAATGGAGATTTAAGAAGTTTAATAAACTATTTGGATTTTTCCAGAGCTTTACTGCTGCTGTGGTAACATTTCTAAAGGCAAACATAGCCTTCCCTACTCTGCTGAAAGCATTCAATTTTCATTTCAGTGTTGTGAGAAAACAAAACCTGGATTGCTTTCAAACTACTGCTTGAATTTAAAGAGACACCCTAGCCTCATATGGGCTAGGTTTCAAAAAGAATTTTCTTCCCTGCTGTGCCAGAAAAAGACTGGCATGGAAAAACCAAACGAGGAGCTTTTTTAATCTTCTTAAAGGCAAGGATTTATGAACTGGAGAAGGACACAAGGTGCAAGGTACATGTTGCTACTTGTGAACTGTTTGAATTCACATTAGCCCTTTGCATTGCTAAATGATTTCAGCTGGTGAGCTGGTGGAGTTTGGTTTTTGCACTGCAGCTAACTACAAGCATACGTGATGATGCCACTGTGTCAAATTATAACAGAAAATGTGTATGTGATTTCTGAGCACTTCATATAGATTAAGGTCGACATATTTATTTATTATTTGTTAATGTGTCCAGTGTGGACAGAAGAACCAGGCCCAATGAGGCACTGTCATCCCCTTTCCCCTGAGCTCATGCCCCTTTGACAATTTCATGCATGATTTTAAACATCTGAACAATGATTATAAATATGCTTTACACACTTAATTGAGATTATGCTTCTTTCTCTTTCCATTTCGGGTTGTTTTTCCAATGAGGGGTTCCCAAGAGATAACAGATTTGCATTGTTTTTTTGGAGAATCAGTAATCTTTCTTTACACAGAGGCATCTTGTTCATGTTTTTACATCAGAAGGTTCATGAATGTTTTAAAAAAGGCACTGTTTCTGTGTACCAAACATTATTTCGCTCTGTGTCTGATATTTCACTGTTTTACAGATTTTCTGGGTCTAGGCAGCAAAAGAAGTAAATTAAAAGTCTTCTATCCATATAGGAGAAATAGGGAAGTTTAGATCATCCAAATATATTATCATACAACTCACACCAGCCCAACTCAGAATAACCAATGGGAATGGAATGGGGAGGTTTGTAGTCTAGAATCATTTTAGGGATGAACATTGCCTAGCCCTGCTATAAAGGAACTCCCTCTTATACCAACATTCAGATTGCTTCATTCCCCCTTAAACCCTAAAAGGTAAAATTAAAAGTTTCCCCTTGACATTAAGTCTAGTTGTGTCTGACTCTGGGGGTTGGCACTCATCTTCATTTCTAAGCCAAAGAGCTGGGGTTGTCCATAGACTCCTTCAAGGTCATGTGGCTGGCATGATTACAAGGAGCGCCATTACCTTCCCGCCAGAGCGGTACCTATTGATCTACTCACATTTGCATGTTTTCAAACTGCTAGGTTGGCAGAAGCTGGGGCTAACAGCAGGAGTTCACCCCACTTCCCGGATTCGAACCACTAACCTTTTGGTCAGCAAGTTCAGGAGCTCAGTGGTTTATCCACTGCACTACCAAGGGCTAGGCAAGCTAAAAAAAACAAAACAAATAAGGGGACGATTTGAAGCTCCTTTCAAATTACTAAGAAAGAAAAACAAGACATATCTCAAACAAAATAAACACCAGCTCTTAAGAATGTAACTAATATGTGTTGCAAAATACATATAATTGATCACCAATGCAAAAAACAAAGGCAAAAACAACACACAATGCTAAAGATCACAACTGATAGAGAGATATAGGAGAACAATTCTAATGAGCAAAAGAAAAGTAATATTGTAAGTGGAGCATCAAGTCATGGAAAAGTAGTCTCAAACCTATCCAATAAATTCCTCAAGCAGGCTAAAAATCAGACAGATATCAAAATCCATTCAAATCTATCAAGGATGGGATGTATAGACAAAATTGCTGTTGCCAGGCAGGTTGCATACATTAAAGTGGACTGAGATGACTACTCCCAGGATTGTGAAGTCAATTCAAGAGGTCTTCATCAGTGATAAGATACAGTTAGTTAGAATTTCCAAACAGCAGTCCAGTGGCCACAGACAAAATATTCCTGTCTCCAATGATAACATTCCTGTCTCCAGTGATTTACCAAAATAACTTCAAGATTCTAGATAGAATGGGTTGATATCGGAGCAACAGGGACAACTGTAAAAGAATCTCCCTTTTGAAGATCTATATCTATTTCAATTATTAAATGCATATCTCCTACACACACACCTTTGATTTATTCATAGACCATGGCAAAAGCTAAGTAATTTAGAACTTTTATTTAAAGAAAAGGAAAAGGGGTTGTTGCTAATATGTGGCCGAGAAGACTTCTGTCTGAAATCCTGGAGAACCACTGTCAGTCAGAGAAGATAATATTGTGTACAGTGGTTCTCAACCTGTGGGTCCTTAGGTGTTTCTGACCTACAACTCCCCGAAATCCCAGCCAGTTTACCAGCTGTTAGGATTTCTGGGAGTTGAAGGCCAAAAACATCTGGGGACTCCAGGTTGAGAACCACTGTGTTAGAATCTAGCTACTAGATAGTCTGGTGATCCAACTCAGTATAGAGCCACGTTTTTATGGTCTATCTGTCCCCTACTATTCTCAAACACAGCTAGGACTGAAAAAATATAATTTCACATTCTCTTTTACTGTTTTTCAAAGGTGAACCCTGCTTATAGGAATTGCCTTGTTCTATTGTTGCTGTCCTGCAGACAGTTATTAATTTAAATAATAAAGTAACACTTGCTGACCCCCAGCCCTCAGAAGTGTGTACGTGTGAGTATATACCATCAAGTCAACTGTCAACTTATGGTGACCCCATGAATTTCATAGGGTTTTCATAGGCAATGAATACTCAGAATTTTACCCCCTTCTGAATATGAATATCTCCTCAGTTTTGCTGTGATTTTTTCTTTTCATTTCTTTAAGCACACACAACCTTGTGTCAGACAGCAATAGCCTTGAAATAACAACCCAGATATGAGATGTTTACATAGGAAAGGTCCAGAATTATGACAACAAATATGAGAAACCAACATACTCCAAATGCTCACTTGGCTAAATCCTTCCCTCAGGTGCATACCTGACACTGGCACATGCCTCAAAAGTGTGCATTAATTTCTCGGGGGAGACTGTGGTGGGTATCTCTCAACATACATGGAAAATGTTGGCCACAGGTATGGGGAGCCAAGAGGAGCTCCCAAAATAAACAGGAGCTCCAACTATTTCAGAATGCCTGAGGTCAGAGCAAGAAGACTGCTCTTCAGCCCTACAGCTCCCCAAACATCTGGTTGGAAACAGAATTAGCAAACACTTAATTGGATATTAATGGATTGCTCCATGATCATTAACATTTTCAAATTATAAATATACATTTCTTTACTTTGATAAATGCCAAAGATGTAACTTGCAACCATAATGATTAATATTCAGTGCTATTCCAGTCTACTGCATCTTAAAATATATTTTTAAAACTGATGATTTTGTTAATTTTTAATAATTTTAAATGATGTTTATGTAATGGTTTCATGTTGTAAGAACTGATTATTTCAGTAATGTTTAACAGAATCAATTATTATCACTATTAGAACAATTTAATATGATTGACATGATTTTACACTGTGAATACATGACTTTAAATACAGGTTGAACACCCCTTGTCCAAAATCCCAAATAGTCGTTATGCATAGCTGAGAAAGTGGCACCTTTGATTTCTGATGGTCAGTGTACACAAACTTTGTTTCATGAACAAAAGTATTACAAATCTATATATATAAATTTGTTCTGATCATTTCTATTTTAATCAAAACAGCGAAACTACACACCCAAACCCACGAAACTTGGGCACAAAAGACATGGTCCTCCCTGCTGTGTTTAGACAGCAAAACGGGGGGAAAAATCAAACTGCAAGTCCCTCAAAATCCCAGGAAACAGGAAAACTCCATGTGCACATGTGCCAAGCAGCCCCTACCCTTGGAAAACAGACTTGCATGCAAGGGAGCTGCGCGCGACCATCTCAACAGTTGGGAGAGCCAGACGGCATGACGCAAGGGAGGAGGACAATATTTTCAAGCTTTAAAAACATTTCTGTCAGGAACATGGCAAACAGGCCATAGGGAGGTAGGGCGGACAACAACTCCCACAATCCCTAATGGGACTGGAATCGGATTGTGGGAGTCGTACTACAAATACTTCCAGAAACTGCCTCGCAGCCCTTCCGGGGCCGTCTGAGGAGCAAAAAGATGCATTTATACAGTAATGGGGGCCTGGGCTCAAGCACACAGAGGCATTTAGGCGGTAATGGCGCGGATTAGCAAGTAATGGCGGTGGAGCTTCAACAAACCCCTCTCTTACACCCTCACACCCTTCCCCTCCTCTCTCCTTCTCCTACCTCTTTCTCAGAAACTCCGTGTAAAGGTGGCATGACTTTTAATCACCTGAGACATTTAGGCAGTCATCATGCCGGCGTGGCTGTAACACACCCCTCTCTTCCACCCTCCTTCCCTCTTTCCTCCTCCCTTCTCCTCCCTTCTTCTCTGAAACTCCATGTAATGGCATGTAATGTGACTTTAAACCAGCTGAGGCATTTAGGCAGTCATCATGGCAGCGTGGCTTTGACACACCCCTCTCTTCCTCCCTTCCTTGCTCTTACCTCCTCCTAACTAACAGAGAGAGGTCTGGGGAGAATTCACCATGATTTAAAGGAGTTTAAGGGACTGGGATTTATAGTTCACCAACAATCAAAGACCACTCTGAACCACACCAATAGTGGACCTGGAACTCACTTGCAACAAAGATCCAACATGGACAAATTTACATACTGGTGGGGTTTGGGAGTGATTGACCTTGACATCCAGGACTTATAGTTCACCTATATTCAGAGAACACTGAGCCCATTTGGACCAAACTTACCACACAAATTTAACATGGCCAACTGGGAATATTGGAGGTCTTAGGTGGTCATTGATCTTTAACACTGGGAGTTACAGTTCACCTATAACTTGGAACACAGACCCAACATGGTCAACTGTGAATATTGGGAGAGTATTAGGGGGACTGACCCAACATTTTTGGGGAATTGTAGTCCACCCACATCCTTCATATTCTTAATGAATATCATTGCTATCGCTTACAGCAGCCTGGCGGACGGGCCTTCCACTGAGCCCTGTCTTCCGCTGGTTCCTCTTCAACTCCCTGGACAGGAAGAGAGGGGCTTCAATCAGGGCCAGCTAAAACATACCCTCAGCACCCCACCAAGGACAGATCTGGACCAAACATGCCACATAGATCCAACACGGCCAACTTGGTATAGTAGCGGGGTTTAGGGGTGGTTGAATTTCCTAACCAAACTGAATCTAAAGTTGACCAAAAAGTGATTCATAGCCCTTTTGGTACCAATGTTGAAAAGTGGTCTCTGGTCAAAGTGGTCCCTGGTCAAGTAGTCTGTGGTTTAAAAAAGGTTGGGAATGACTGGTCTATAGGAAGATGTTTTTTCCCCGGTAGAACTCTGGAACACACTCAAACATCAGAATTCCCAAATAAAGTGAATGAAAAGATCCTCTTAATTACTATAGCTAATAACTCCCTCCATTGTTAATATCTTTCCTTTAGGCAATATCTTCCCTCTACTCTTTGACCCCTGATGGTCATTGTTAAAACTGAACCTGTCACCTCAGCACTTATACTCACAGGTTTTACTTTTCTATGGCTATTCTCACTGACAGTTTGCCTGAAGGTCTGTTTTTAGAGACTTCACTCTGTGCAGCTGAGGAAGCTGACTTAGGCCTTCAACCACACCCACCCACTATTCTGCTGCAGTCACATTAGTGTAGATAGTAGATTTATACCATGTTGAACACTTTTGATATCACACCTCTCTTCAGTAGCGTAATCATGCCAATTCACCATTCCATGGTCCCGTGATATACTCCCTGCAAAAGTCTGCCTTCCTGCATTAATGCAGTTCTTTAATATTTATTATTATTACTGAATTTTCAGTATCAAAACCAAAAAAGGGCCAAAGACATGGATGAAATAAAATAGTGAGAGAGTACAGAGAAAGAGAATCTGGAAAATCATCACACCAAGGCAGGTGACGGGAACATTGCGATATTGGGAGCTACTGATGGGTTTTACGGGGAAATCATGAAAAGGGAGGCAAACTATATTGTGTGACAGAAATGATGATGTTCCAGCTGCAATGCCGGTTTGACCACCATAAGTCTATGAAATCTTATGCTACCAGGTTCATTCTCTGGGTTAGTTTCTAAGGTGCTACAAAATCCCTTTGCATATGGGTAATAAGAGAAACACAAACCATTGACTTCTTGGAAAGAAACACAAAATCATCGCCTCACATTGGCCATCTTTCTCAAGCACACACAGTCTCCTGGTGTCAGCTTGGTATTATCAGCCAAGGTGGGCAAGACTTGATAGAAATACTCCAGGCCTGTGTCCTCCAAGCACTCTGTCTGTCTCCCGCAGGATTCCCCACAGCTATGGCTCTATTTCAGCCACTGCCAGGTCTGTTCACATGCTGTACTGAAAAAAAAAATCCTTGCAGATGTAAAAGGACATGTTGTTCCTTGACTATCTGAGGAGTTTGGATCATATGTTGTACACACAGCCAGCTTTGTGTTTGCAGTTTTCACATAACCCTACAAAAGCAGTCCAATGCCAATTTGGGGCATAAATTTTAAGCAGCAGCTTCTTTTATTCCATCTGTACTGTAATACTATCTTTTTCACAGAAACATTCCTTTTTTTGCCTTGAGAGCAGTAAAAAGCAACACAAATATGTGGGTTCGGTAGTGGGAATGCCTTAACCTTTGAAACATGTGGCAGATGGGCACAAAGAGGGTCTCCCCTTTGGATGGGCAGACACTCTTGAAGGCTGGCCAAAAATCTAAGTGAGGGATAATACCCTCTAACCAAGGCTGTGCCCATAAACATTGGTGACTGTGAGTAGGATGTGTGTTTGTGGTTGAGTGAGGAATGCCAGTTATGTTCTCTGTGGAGGGAATTCGCCTGGTGCTGAAAGCTGCGGCCTGGGAGAATGAAGGCAGTTGTATGAAGAGGAGAAGGAACGCTCACAGCACTTGATGCCTTCAAATGGAGATTAGTTTGGATGGGGATGTGAGGTGGGAAAGATATATCCTGAACACCTGTTTCTACACCAGTATTTTTCCTTCTCTTCAAGGGTACAAAAAGCTCTGCCCCTTGCTGTGCTTTACAGGGCAGTCAGGGCCTTTCCGTCCAAAGGAAAAACAGCTTCATGCAGTCATGTTGTGCTTTGCAAGCATGTATTTGTTTATTTATATATCAGTAACATTTTTATGCCACTTGATATTGCAAGTTCTGTGGGAGATTCTCTTGAGAAAGGAAGCAGCATAAAAACCCTCAAGATACTTTAAAAAATAATACATGTTTAAATCACAAGAAACCACACCAATTTCACAGGCCAAAAAACCCTCAAAAACCAAATATTGGTGTCTTGGCTCTTTAGGCTTGTTCTTCAAATTATTTGGAGTGGTGATTCACAGTGCATTGGACATACAGCTCTAGTTTCATAGATATAGTTATCATTATTATTTATGGGTATGCTGAAGAATCAGCAGGTCAAATATAACCAGAAACAGGTCAAACATTTGAGGAACTAAAATGTGTGTCGACCAGTATTAACACCAGTGTTATCAATACAAAAAAGCAACATGCAATGTTCAAATGAAACAAAACATATGACAGGGATCAGACTCATTAGCCAGAAAAAAAAAGAGAAGCGGGGTGATGAAACATTTTTTTTAGAAAACAGTAGGTCCATAACACAAAATAATTTAAATTCAGCTGAAGCTCAATCCTGACAAGACAGAGGTCCTCCAGGTCAGTCGTACGTCTGATCGGGGTATTGGGTGGCAACCTGTGCTTGACGGGGTTGCACTCCCCCTGAAGGCGCAGGTCCGCAGCTTGGGGGTCCTCCTGGACTCTGCGCTGACACTTGAGGCCCAGGTGTCGGCCGTGGCTGGGAGGGCCTTTGCACAACTAAAACTTGTGCGCCAGCTGCGACCATACCTCAAGAAGTCAGATCTGACCATGGTGGTCCATGCCTTAGTTACCTCTAGACTGGATTACTGCAATGCGCTCTACGTGGGGCTGCCTTTGAAGACGGCTCGGAAACTACAACTAGTACAACGATCGGCAGCCAGGTTTCTAACTGGGGCAGATTACAGGGCGCGCTCAACGCCGCTGTTTAAAGAGCTCCACTGGCTGCCATTTATTTTCCGAGCCCAATTCAAGGTGCAGGTTATCACCTACAAAGCCCTTAACGGTTTGGGACCCACCTACCTTCGAGACCGCATTTCCCCCTATGAACCCGCACGACCTCTTCGCTCGTCGGGGGAGGCCCTCCTCTCGCTTCCACCAACTTCGCAGTTGCGGTTGGTGGGGACGAGGGAGAGGGCCTTCTCCGCCGTGGCCCCCCGGCTGTGGAACTCGCTCCCCAGGGAGATTAGGCAGGCCCCTACCCTACTCTCATTCAGGAAGAGCCTGAAAACTTGGCTATTCCAGAAGGCCTTCGTTGACTGATCCTTGTGGGATCATGTTATTTACCTATTAAGCAGTAGACCCTCTGGATTGTTTTTAGGATTCATTCAGCACTTTAAGTATTACACCTGCTGTATAATTATCCCTCCCTGATAACTTGATATTGCTTTGCACCTTGGCCTGGATCTTTTGACCCAAATCGGGATTTTAATATTATTGTGTATATTGACTTTTATGACTGTTTTTAATCATGTTGAAGTTTTACTGCTCGGTTTAATGTTTTATCTGATTTGTGCTGTCGTGTCTGGGCATGGCCCCATGTAAGCCGCCCCGAGTCCCTCCGGGGAGATGGGGCGGGATATAAGAATAAAATTATTATTATTATTATTATTATTATTATTATTATTATTATTATTATTATTATTATTATTTTTATGGAGACCCCATTGATTAGAACAGTCACCTATCCATAATAGGGATTACCAAGCACCAGAAGTCCAAGAATGAAGAAGGCGGGGCCAGGAAGACATCTTCCCACCATGTCTCCTTTACCATCAGATGGGAGCACTCCCCCCCCCCCCCCCAAGGTCTAACTGCCATTCTGGAACAGAATGAAGAAGGCGGGGCCAGGAAGACATCTTCCCACCATGTCTCCTTTACCATCAGATGGGAGCACTCCCCCCCCCTCCAAGGTCTAACTGCCATTCTGGAACAGAATGAAGAAGGCGGGGCCAGGAAGACATCTTCCCACCATGTCTCCTTTACCATCAGATGGGAGCACTCCCCACCCCCCCTCCAAGAAGGACCCTGGTAAGTTTCAGATGGGAAAGCATGTTGAGAGAAATATTTAATATTAAAATATTACATGCTTCCAAGAGCCGCAATTCACTCTCTTTTCTTGAGCACAAAAAAGTTAGCCTGGAGATCCTGTAGATGTCAAGGGCCACACAATCCTTTATGGTGAGCCACATGAAGCCCTAGCGCCACACTTTGCCAACCCCTAATTTAGATGGTCTAGACCAGGAGGCTGATAGATTAGTCTTCTGATGGGTCCCCATTGTTTCTTTTGGGGTGGGGGAGAGTACTGCAAACTGAGTAGGGAATTCTGCTAAAGCCCTGGTTGCCATCTGGGATAGGAAAATAGTCTGCATAGTGAAAACTGTTGGGCTGGAGCATTGCCTTCCACAAAGCACAGAACAGGGAAATGTCAGTGAGGAGATAGGTGATGTCATTGCCCTGCAAATCAAGTAGTCCTAGCATTTCAGCACTGTAAGTACTGGCTCATCTAATGCCTCAACTGTAATGTGGGACTTCAAAGATAACCTGGAAGGTTCAGTTGGACTGGAAAGCAACAGATCCATTTTTCTATGCTGCCCACAGGTCAAAGAATCCAATCTTCAGTGAATATTATTGGCTTCCTAGATACTTCTAGTCTCTGTTCAAAGTAGGGTCCTAGTTTCTCATCCTTTTTTCTCTTTGGGCTGGGCTCTCTATGCAGAATTTAAACCATATTGGTACATTTTCCAGTGAAAGTGAGAGCTTTCTCCTTTGAGCATGTGACTGGTCGTTTGAAGAAAAAACACCAAATATTTGGCCATTTATGAGCCATCCAATGAAAGCCAGGATCTACTGCCTTTGCCTGGTGTCAATTAACAGCACTCAGCAAACACCTGGGAAGACTGAAGATGACTGAGCATGGAGAACTGCTTTTCTCCTTCTACAAAATATTACACTAGGCAAAGAGGTTTTTGGACCTGAATGAAAGTAATGGATCTAATTTTAGACAGTACGTATGAATGAAACTTGAAACAAGCTGTGCAGGAAATTCCTTCCACTAGGTCACTGCCAGGGAGTATGTGATTTAATGCTAAATTAGGCACTGCCTGAGAAAAAGTTGCCATAAGAAGTTATTTAAAAGTGAAATTTATTTTTAAAATCATTTTGCCCCCTAAATACACATTCACACCATTTTGAACAGATGAGGGAAAAGGGAACAGACCTGAAAAGTAGATAGTTCTCCAAATCGCACATCTTCCCTCATAATAGCATTGTTTCATGTGGCCATAATTGATGACATGATATTGACCATCCTGAAAAGATAGTTGAGAATCCTCCATCATAGCAAGCCAAGATATGATAAGGTGGAAATACCAAGATGGTATGAATGTATGCAACACGGTTGGCAGGTCTGGCCATCCAGGTATTCTTTGGCCTGCAGCTTCCACCAACACAAGCTGCCATAGTAAATGCTGAATAATTATGGAAGATGCATTCCAGTCACATCTGGACAGCCCAAATTATTATCTAGACCACAACTACTTATTCTGGTTATCCATTCTCCATGGTCTCTGGCAGAAACATCTTTCTTCTAGCAATTGTGTTTTCGGTGGGGGTTTTTTTTTCTTCCAGTTGTCAAGGATGAGATGGGAGGTTTGGACTTCCAAAGCACATGGCCTGCCACCTAGTGATGACTACACAAATTCTATGAAATAGGATATCACATTGTAATTTGACTATGATGCTCAAGCATATTTGGGTTTTTTCAGCATAAGACATTTGAGATCTTGGTGCTGAATTGGTGTGGGGCATCCCATGCTCTGTATTTTCTGCAGTTGTACTGTTCACATGAGATATGTTTGGTATTGGCCTCAGAATAACATGAGCAAATCATGTTTCTGATGCTTATATACATATTGAAGACAGGGTAAGTGTGACTAAATGTCTGGGGTTGGGGGTTCAGCACTCTGGATAGCTCTTTGTCCCTTGTCATAATTAGTAAGAGAATCATGGAAAACAAATGCATGTTTTGTGTGCATTAATTGTATAATTCACAGAATCTAAGTTTTCTATATGTTGAATTTGGGATATCACTGTGATTAACTATTGTGCTAAATTTGTTCAGAGAGCTATGCTAACACACATCCTCCTTTGCATCATTGGAACATTTCTGGACACTTTTGCAGAGTCTGATTGGTTTATGGATATACAAATTTCCAAAAGACAAAAAGAATTACTTTGAACTGAAGTTTAAATTACATTCATAAAATCATAGAACTGAAAGAGACC
Source organism: Anolis carolinensis (assembly GCF_035594765.1). Lineage (NCBI taxonomy): Eukaryota > Metazoa > Chordata > Lepidosauria > Squamata > Anolidae > Anolis > Anolis carolinensis. The sequence goes on from NC_085841.1 coordinate 164,704,166, forward strand.
ACAAGAGCCACCCAGTCCAACTTCCTGCTATGCAATTGCAAGAGATTGTTATCCAGCTTCTGCTTAAACACCTCCAGAGAAAGGGACTCCACCACACTTTGAGGCAACATATTCCACTCTCCAACAGCTCTTACCATCAGGAAGGTCTTCCTGTTTAGGTAGAATATTTTTCTGTAATTTGAATCCATTGCTCTGTGTCCTAATCTCCAGAGTAGCAGAAAACAAACTTGCCTCTTCGTCAATGTGACATCCTCTCAAATATTTCAACATGGCTATCATGTCCTTTCTCAGACTTCTTTTCTCCAAGCCAAAGGTTTCCAAACCTTTGATTATTTTAGTCGCCAGTCTCAGGACATGTTCCACCTTGTCAATATCCTTCTTAAATTGTATTGCCCAGAATTGGACATAGTATTCCAGTTGCATTCATCCAATATTTTCTTCTGTCTATATTCGGATATTTTATTGCTTATTCTTGCAAACTCCTTATGTTCATTTCATAGATTGCTTCTTATATCCTGCCTTTTTTCTTTAAAAAGGGATGTAAACATGTTGAATTAATGCTCTTAAAATGCTAAAACTCAAGCCAGCTCTTACTGTCTGCATGTCCTTGCTTAGGGAGTGTCTACTTATGTGTACTTCGGGGTACCTAGTGGAGATGTCCAAAGGAGCTGTGCAAACAATTTAGCCAAATCTAAAACTAAGTAGGCCTATTCAGAATGATTTGGTTTAATTCTGATCAGCCTGAGCTGGCTCTTACTTGGTATAGACCATTGTGAACTAATTTAGAAACCAGAGAGTAAAATAAAGATAAGCAGTATGACCAAAGTGTTACAAAACAATAATTTTGAAAGTAAAACACTGTTCATAATTGATGGCCCAAGCTTCCAATGTGGGGCAGAAATCTCATTAACCACGATGCTTTGGAGATAGGAACATTTCCTCTCATTTCTAATCATGTTCCAGCAGAAATAAAGTTTTGGAAAGAGCTTTGCTAGAGTCTTCTGCCACTTTTTGTTGGAGTTTAGTAGCAGTCTGAACTAGATCAGTACTGAATCTTAATCATTCTATCAGTTTCAAATGGAATTGGAGTGTTTCTTGCATAGCCCTATTCTTACAGTTTGAACTTTAGTGCTAATCATAGAATGGACAGAGACCATGGGAATTGTAGTCCAAAACGCCTAGACTTCTGGATGTCCCTGAGCATATGCCAAAAGTTCCCATCTAACCCGTTCAGAGAGTCTTGTTGTAGCTCCTTTCCCAATCCCTACCCTCTGTGGCAGAAATATTTACTTGCTCACCAGCCACCTTCTCAATCGGGAAAGCAAGCAGTGTGTTCAGAATCCTCTTATTATTCCCAATCACTGGCTGGAGATAAGTCCAGGATTCCATTATATTTTGTGTTGCACCAATTGCCATCTTAACTAGGTTTGCAAGAGAAATGCTATCCGAAATTTTGCTTTAATTGCTGACCAGTGCTAGGAGAAGTCAGGGATTTCTTCTTTCCAATGAAACCAGTCATAGACACAGCTGACTATTTGAGGAACTTTGGCCAGAATGAGCAAAATCCTTGGCACATAGAGGGTAGAAATGGGGGTGGGATGACAGCCAGAAGGCGGATGGGATGAGAGTAAATAACTAACCCTGACTTCATCTGTTCCTGGGAGATAATCCTGTTTGGGGGAGTCTAAAACAATTATTTGCCTCCCGGTGTACATAATTGACTGCACCACTCCATAACCTGCTGTCAAAGAAACTTGACTGTTTTCACCGATTCAATCACATCATCCACATAGATACTTCCATCACTGGAGTGCTCCATGCAAAACCAGCTCCCACCATGGTGGCAGCATACAGGACAGAGACCACCATCTCCTTAATACTTCCCATACAGCTTGGTTTTCTTTTGATTCCAGTAAAAAAAAAAGCCCTTCATATTTTGGAGCATCTTTAAGCAAAAATATTATGCTTGAATTGTTTCTTTTAACTTCCAGGGCTGCTGCAAAGGGCTGGATCTTTCTCTCTTGTGTGTGCACGCAAAATGCTAACCTCACATTCTACCACTCCATCCCCTGCCATTTGGATGGCAATCACACAACTGGGGTGCCAAACTGTGGAAGATATATTTTTTTCCACCAGCAGCAGCTGGCTTCTTGGCAGACATCTCTGTCAGTTGCGCTGGCAGCGTTGGGAGCTGCCTGGATCTGTCAAGTGTTTAGGCTGCTGCAGAACTGTCTGAAGGCCTTGTTCTCTCTGAAAGCATGTTTGCTTAACCTCCACTTCATTTTGACAAATCCATAGCTGCTTGTATTCTGTTAATGAGGTTATGTGGAACCCGTTGCAGCTAAATACTTGGGGCTTAAATTCCATTGCTAGCTCCTGCGACAGTGTCAAATAAATTGTCAAATACTCATTCAAACCCTTAGGTAAATCCCACTGATTAAATGGGTCTACTCCAGTTGGGACTAGTAACTGGATTTAAGCCTACATAAATATTATATCATGCAGAGTTATGACCTTACAGATCTTAATGACCAATGCCTGTAGATCAGATGCATTCTGGGAAACTCTCCTTTGCTCTCATATGTTGGACCGAATATTGCACTGGAAACAACAGGAACTCTGATCCCACTTTAGCCTTGAGGGATGAGACACATTTCTGTGGTTTGCAAGTAAAAGTCTCAAGATTCATCCTTTCACACATTCAGTTACAAGAATCTGAGGCTACAGATCTAGGAAAGATTTCTGTCCAAGTCCTGGGAGAGCTACTCAGTGCAAATGGCCTCCACTCTATTCATGGACAGAGAAACTATGTGTAGGAAGAAACTTTTTGCTGGCTTCTTCAGGAGATGGAAGAAACCACCAACAGTTGCTTTTAGGCTTGTCACCCTTAGCAGTGATATTGTATACTACCACTACCCTAGTTTTATTTATCTGTTGGCAACCAGGCCATCCCTGGATTTCACATTATTCTGAGACAGGAGGGGTAAGGGAAATGGCAGATGGCACCAAAATGATGGATACAACAGAACAGGTCAGGCCTGGGGTTTCCTTCTATTTAGACCATGACCGTTGGTACTGGATAATTGATGAAGGAAATTTAGATTTCTTTTTCAAGAGAGAAATATAGAAAAAGGGGAAAAAATCTCAGAACATTTCTCAGAAAAATGTCTTGGGATAAACTTTGGCTGAAGAATCTCTGTTACTGTTCAAGCAGATGGTATTGTCCAAGCAGATGTCCCGACTCAGCCTAAAATAGATATATATTATGCAATGCAGGAATTTCCATTTATACGTGTAGTTAAACAACTGCTAGCTTGCAATGCTTTATGGTTTTGTATGAGGAAAATAAACGTATGTGCATCACATTCACGTTTTCCAAATGTTCATAATTTGGCACCCTGGTTCTGTAAAGGACTGTACACTAGCCACAGCTAGATAGATTTCCTTACAGGGAACTCAAAGCCTTGCATTCCACCATCTAGAACCAGACCACATTTCAATCATTCCTTTTCCTTGGTGTTTAATGCATTGTCCACAGCAAGGGCAAAGAGCCTCTGGCCCTTCCAGTGTTATTGTAATAACCTGGCTACATTTTTATTGATGAAAGAGCATTCATGAAATCCTAATCTGGATTGTTTTCCTGATCTGGATCAAAGGTCATCACAATTTTAAGATGAAAAATGCCCCCTTTAAAAATGCTGTCCATGAAAAAGGTTTGATGAATTTCACATTTGTAATTGTGGTGCAATGTGTAACTCTTAGACTGTTTGGAGCATTATGGCCTCCCGCTCAATATCCATGGTTTCATGTACTCATAATTCAAGAAATACCCCCGCCCCCTGCCCAGCGAAGTGTTTGTAGGTTGCTCTATGTACTCCAGTGCTAATTGATAGTATGCTTCCAGTCCAAATTATTTCCCTTTTGCACCAATACCAATGCTCCAGCAGGCCACTTTGGGAGTTTTCAATACATGCCAACACCTCACATATTGCAAGGATATACCACTGTCTCAGGAAAGAAGTGTGCTGTACATCCATCTATTTTGAACCAATTAAGAACTCATCAAATGAAACGACAGCTGGTTGCACACAATGCTTGAATAGGAAGTTCGAGTTACACTTATAATTGTGGGGAAGAGGCTACATGCTTGTGGAAGGATGTATCCCATACCTAGGGTTGGCACACTGGATCCATGACAAGGCTCCTGTAACTTTTAACCTTAACAGATCTTAGAGTAGGGCAAGGTAGCATAAAGCTCCATAAGTCCCAATAGAGGTGCCTGTTTTTCCTCCTATCCCACACCCCATCTTTCAGCTGCGGGCACCCCCTCCCGACACAGCTATTGCCGTCCAGGTGCAGGGGGTGGGCACAGAGGAGCACCCAGCTGAGCATTTCTTTAATACTTCTCTGTCAAACTTAATTAATTTAGAATTAAGAACAAGCTGTCCAAAGCTCCCCAAATTTAGCTGGTCTCAAGCTGCTCCTGGCTTCATTCCCAGGGTCTATAGTGCCTTATTGCTCTTGGGGAACTTTCCCAGTCTCTCACATCTCCAACTAAGAATGAACAAGTCATCTAGAACTGGCCCTGGGACCATCAATTTGCAAAAGTAGCAAATAAGATTAACACAGAAGTGAATTTATTGTCTTCAATAGCATGAGGATTTTGTTTTCCCGGGGGGAAAGCTGTTTTATTTTTTAAGAAATTTACTTATTGGATTGATACCCCGCCTTTTTCCCAGGATGAGAATCAGTAGCGTACAGTGATGTGTTGTGCAATCCTGTGCATGTTTACTCAAAAGAATATCGCACTGTGCTCAGGGTGATTTAGTGTGAATAGATGGAAGAGAAAATATGATTTGTGAAAAAGAAAGAATGAAAAGAAAAGGGGACTTAAACCAAGCATTAAATAACAACAGCAAATTTAATCCAGGGACCTACGTCATGGCAAATTGGCAAGGTCTGGAAAGTCTCCTTCCTCATGTTCCCTTTTATATGACTATCTCAAAATGGAACAAATCTCTCCTAAAAATCATTTTGTCTTCCTACTACTTAAATTACAACCCATAGCACTCGCCAAGGATTTTTATTTCATACACATGTAAACGGTTCCTTCTCCCCAACCCCGGCTAAAATTTGGAAATGTTCTTATATTTCATATGGTAATATTGAGTAAAGGTTTCCGCTTAACATTAAGTCTAGTCGAGTCCGACTCTGTGGGTTGGTGCTCATTTCCATTTCCAAGCTGAAGAGCCAGGCTTGTCCATAGACACCTCCTAAGTCATGTGGCCAGCATGACTGCATGAAGCGCCGTTACCTTCCCGCCTGAGTGGTACCTATTTATCTACTCACATTTGCACATTTTTGAACTGCTAGGTTGGCAGAAGCTGAGGCTAACTATGGGAACCCACCCCGTACCATGGATTCGAACCACTGACCTTCTGGTCAACATGTTCAGCAGCTCAGCGATTTACCCCGGTGCGCCACCATGACAATATTAAAATGAATATTTTCTCATCTAAAATACTTTTATATTAATTAATACATTAAAAGGGACACTTTAATCCCTCTGTAAATGCATCTACACCAAAGTACAGTGGACCTTCCAGAACCATCGGATCTGGAGCCATGATTTCAGTCAACCATGGATTATCACACCCCATATTAGCCAATAGGAATGATGTGAATGTGGGGGAAGGGTGCACATTAATACCAGCACCATTTAATAATATGGGACTTAGTCATCCACATTTTCCATATTTCCAGCAGTTCTTGGAACCGAACCCCACAGATGTGACAAGCCCACACTATTGCTGTTTTCAGAAAAATGCTTGAATATTATCAGCTATTCTGTTTCAGTTAAAAAAAAAAACCTGGACCCTATCTGTCATGCAATAACCAATTTTGGCAAGCTACCAAGGCCACAAAACTGAAATCAGCACGTTCAATTTTAATGAAAGGTCAGATTCCTCAACTTTCACTCCAATGATTTTTCTAAAATTTACTTTCTCAGATGCCTCAAGCTTCTTAGGTTGAAGATTTCCCAAAACACATTCCTTCTCTAATTTTTTTTCGTGCTAAGATCCTGAGTCATCTGCAAGGTGCTTGTGGAATGCTCATAATACAAACACCTGCACTCTGTTCAGTTTTACAATATTCAAATCCCCTTATAAAATAAACAGCCCATGCTCTGGCACACTATGGCAATTCAGGTTGTGAATGTAAAATCCTTTCTGCTACAATGAGGGATAGGGGAGAAATATTTTCAGTTCATATTTTAATGTGAACTTACCTAATTTGCACTTCCCAAGACACAGCTATTCACACTTTGCATTTTATGTTGTAGTTCTCCATCAAAAGTGTCTGAATAGTATGTATTGGGGAAAGCACACATGGAATGTATATTCATGAAAATAAGAATATACCAAACTGCAGTGGCTTAAATCTAATGGGTCATCTGAGACCTATTGACTCAACAGACCATAGGTAAGTGTTTAGTTATAAGTTTACATGGACTGAATAAGTATATTCTAGTTAAGACAAACCATAAGATGTAGAGAGCAACCATAACTCACATAAACTGAAGAGCAGCTGAGTTGACACTAGGTCAGCTGAAGGTCTATTGAAGCCAAACTCCTTCTGGCCTGGAATAATGGAAATTACTTAGAATTTCCCTGACTTTAATCTAACTTGGTGTCTAGACTGTGGGGATAATAGATCTGGCACAACTGAGCTCATCACTTACTCCACCCTTCTTAACCTCCTTTTTAACCCTTCTGCCTAAGGCAGAAGATATAAGATGGTCATATATCACACAAAACAATCTTCTACCCAACAGGTAGTCAAGGGTATGTCCTCATCTTAAAGGAATCTTATTAGAAGGACGACTCTGTTGGAATTCATTTTAAAGCTAAAGAACCAAAGGAAAGTGGTAGAAGTAAGAAGAATGGAGAGTAATGCAAGGAAATTAAGCAAAGCTAGGCTCTGAAGACTAAGCAGATAGGACCATAGGTTACCTAGGCCACTTCCATGCAGCTGAATAAAATCACATGTTTTCTGCTTTGAACTGGAATATATGGTAGTATGGACTCAGGCAACCCAATTCAAAGCAGATATTGTGGGATTTTCTGCCTTGATATTTTGGGTTATATGGCTGTGTAGAAGGGCCCCTAGTCACAATTTTTCCTGCTCGGGTCAAATGCCTCTTCTTCCTACTTAATGTTCAGTAATTATACCTAAATGTTCATGTATACATATATAGATTGGCAGCCTCAAATTTTGTACACTTTTCTCCTCTTTTGTACTCTTTTTTTTCTCCATTGGTAATCATCCCGCTAAGATGTTCTTATATGTATACACATCCTTGAGCACACATGAAAATCCAAAAATAGCAGCGTCTGGAACAGTTTTATTGCACCTCAGCACTAAACATAGTGTCTCGGTCTATTAGAAGCTGTAGCCATCAAATTATCATTCATCCATATCATAATCAGACATTTTTAAGCCTCTTCAGCATTTCAAATGCATTACCCATCGTGCCGAAGAGGCCCTTGGCTGAGCTCAATTATGTTTGGCCAGATCCACTTGGGTGTGTGTGAGACACTGCTATTCAAATTCATCTCCCATTGCTACTGAGACAGCCAAGCACTGTTGGCCCTTGGTGGATGTTGCTCAGCAGATTTTTATCAGACTTGTTAAAACAAAATTTGCTACCATTGACCTCCAAGCTATGGGTTCGTGCCTCTCCTTTAAAGATCCTGTGCTATGGTTACTTTGGGGAAGGAATGGGATATCAGCTTGCTCACAATTATTTTGAAAAGAATCATCCCTTATGAGATTGACTCATAATTTCATAGGGGACATTTTATTCTTTTAAATAATACATTGGGTATATTTTTGAACTTGGGAACCCCTCTTACCAATAAAAAGAAATCAATCTTAAAAAGTAGAACTGTGATGGTATTCCTTAAATGAAACTAGAACAGATTGAATTTTGGTTTTTAGACCTACTTAATTAAGGGTTGCAAAGCACATAGAATTAGACTGTGGTTTTAAATGATGCCAACTCACCTGTTTTTGGAAATACTAGTAAAACCACCAAATATCTCCCTTGGTGAAGGGTAACCACATTACACATCATTAGTAGTAGCTCTCCAAAGTTGCAAATTCTACTTCCAGATCCCAATGTCATCATCAGATTTCAATGTCTCATCAGAAGAAATTTGATTTCCGGATCTACGAGTATCTTTCTAGGGAGGTGGGAAGGCCTGGATTCACTTCTTAGAGCAGCTGAAAAAAGAGAGGAACTGGATTAAATAAGCCCAAAGTTCTATGTGAGTTCAATCCCTCCCCATCCCAAAATTTTTCAGGTTAAAAAACTGATTTATCCATGAATTTTAACTGGCTAACCAATCCCCATTCTAAGTCTATGACAAGAAAAATTAGAGTTCCTTCAGAACTGTGAGCACTTTCTCAACCAAATTTTGATCATTTATTCACACTATCATTATCTACCTTTCCACCAATTTACATTGAAATAGTAACAATAGTCGACATAGTGGAAGCGACCAAGTTTTGATGTCGTTAATGTTTTATCAACATTTTTGACGTGAAGATGATGTAATCCATGCAATTGACATCAGAATTGGACTCCCCGGATTAAACTCCATAAGAAAAACTTAGGTTTAAATACAATTTATGATGTTTCCAGGTATATATAACAACTATGATAATTTGTGCTTGCTTTAAAAGTTTATACCTTAATTTCTTCTAAACTATCAAATATTTTTTGATAACTTGGTACCAGACAAAGGATATTTTATGCAGTTTCTAATAATGTAATGATATATGTGGGTCATATATCTTGGATGTTAGATATTTCAATTTCAAGTGAAAATATATGTATAAGAGATCTTTCAAAATGCTATATTGTTTATTCTAATTAACATTTTTTCATGAAATTTGAACACAATTATAAACTTTATTGTGTGGTTTCATTTGTTTTTACCCCATATAATTATCTTTAATAGTTTGTGAAATATTATTTTAAAAACACCTGAAAATAGTCACATCACAGCTCCCTTGTTCTTCCCCCTTTCAGAGTTCTTTCATACACCTTCTTACTCATTCCACTGGAGTATAAAAGGAAGGCATGAAACACCGTTGTCTTCCTGTACAATTGTCTGCTAGCCTGAGTTGCTACTCTGAGACTTAAAGCCCTGTGAGTTGCTGATAGTGTTTCCACCAGAGTCCAGAAAATGCCTAAACATCTGTCAAAGCAACTGAATATTTTTGAGTTCATGGCAAAAAAGAAAAAGCCAAATATTGAAGACAAAGAAGGCAGCAGGTTGTAAACCACTGCAACAGCTGGTACTGATGAAGATCCCAGAACATACACACCTGGATTGCAGGTGAAAATTGAGGAAACTGTGGGAACTGAGGTGTCTGTCACAGGCTCATCTAATCTAAGCCCTGGCAAAGAAACCATGGATCAGAAGCAAAGACAAGAAGCTGTGTCATTGTTCGACCTTACACTTTATATGAACAAGACTGTTACTGATGACCAAGTGAAAGCTCAATTAGTTCAAAATCTACAGACTCCATTGCGAGGATATGTATTTTCTGAGGATAAGAAGGGGCATCTAAGCTTCCAACAGAAATGGTTCAACAGTTTTTCCTAGTTAGCCTACTCATTTCATGTACAAGGTACACTCTGTAAGTACTGTGTGATGTTTAGAGGAGCAGTTGAGGTAAAGGTAATCATTGGCTGTCTACATCCACTGCACTGCTCACTCAGCCAGATCTAGCCTTAGCAAAGATTTGAAGCATCCCACTTGTCAAAAACTGCCAAGGAACAATATCATCTGTATACAATTTCTCCAAAGCATCATCAGACTGTTGAAGAAAAATATATAATACTGTTTCCTTGAATCAAGAGGAAGCAACCTTTTTGGTTGAGTGACATGATGCAGTTTTACATTTTGTTGAACTTTACAGTGTGGTGGTGAGAACACTTGAAGAACTAAAAGAGAATCCTCTATGGAGTGAGACTTTTTCTGAAGTTGGACATCTTCTTTTAGCTGTTCTGAATACTGAATTTGTGGTAACCACACACATCCTAAGAAAGGATGAAGCTAAGCTGAAGGGGTGATGCTGTCATCATCCCTTCAGCTTAGCAAAACATGACAAAGATTAAATATGGACATTTTCTGTAGTCTTCAACATTATTATTATTATTATTATTATTATTATTTTACTTTACCCACCACTCCTCACGGCTCGAGTTGGGTTACAACACTGCTAAAACACATAATCAAAACACATAATCATTTAAAATCACTCCATAGTATACACATATTAAAATGTATTTCCATAAAATACATATTAAAATACACAAAACAAAAGTTAGACACAGAGTGGAAGTTTAAAATTTGGCATTAAAACATGTCAACAGTCTCTTTAAAAATGCCAGGGAGATGCACACAGAATCTGTGAAAGAATTTCAGGACAGTGTGTTGTCAAAGGCTTTCATGGCCGAGATCACAGGGTTGTTGTATGTTTTCCAGGCTGTATGGTCATGTTCCAGAAGTATTCTCTCCTGACATTTCACCCACATCTATGGCAGGCATCCTCAGAGGTTGTGATATATACCTCCTGAAATTCTTTCACAGATTCTATGTGCAGCTCCCTGGCATTTTCTAAGAGACTGTTGACATGTTTTAATGCCGAATTTTAAACTTCCACTCTGTATCTAACTTTTGTTTTGTGTATTTTAATATGTATTTTATGGAAATATATACCTCACAACCTCTGAGGATGCCTGCCATAGATGTGGGTGAAACGTCAGGAGAGAATACTTCTGGAACATGGCCATACAGCCCGGAAAACATACAACAATCCTAATTTCAGGAGATCTTTGATACAGTATGATTAGTAGTGGAGACTATGGTTGGAGAAGTTAGTATTCCTTGCATCTGTTCAAGGCAGAGTTGTAAAAGACACACCAGCAACTTCACCAACAGCAATGGAATATTACAGGTTAAATGTGTACATCCAATTTCTGGACTTTTTCTGCAGTCAGCTTCAAGAAATGTTTACAAGGCACATGGAAGTAGTTCAGGAACTGTAAGTGTTCCTCCCTATTAATTGTGGCCATTTAAAATCCAACTTGAACAAGTGCACAGAACTTTACAATGAATGCCTTCAAGATACTGACATATCGATGGAAGAGTTTGACCTGCGGTGTAGAAAATGGAAAAAGATTACACCTGCAGAAAAACCATCAATGGCACTGGAAGCATATCTTGCCTGTGATAGTTTTTTCCAAATGTGAAGAAAATTCTTCAGATTTCTGCAACATTACCAGTGTCAACAGCTACAAATGAAAGGTCATTTCAACTAAAGATTTTAAAAAATACATAAGAAACACAAAATTTATGGCTTCTATGATGAGTGCTTAAGGAAATAGGAAAACACTAACGTATGGAAATATTTCACAGACCTTTTTGACTATCTTCCTCTAACTGCCTTGGTGGATGGGCAGATTTTCTGTCTATATGGTGGCCTCTCTCGGTCTATAGTTACACTGGATCATATCAGAGCAATTGATTTCCTACAAGAAGTTGCACATGAGGATCCAATATGCGATTTGCTGTGGTCAGACCCTGATGATCATGGTGGTTGGGGCATCTCACCTCAAGGAGCTGGTTATACTTTTGAGCAAGATATTTCAGAAACTTTCAACCATGCTAATGGCCTTACCTTGGTTTCAAGAGCTCATCAGTTGGTAATGGAGGGATACAATTGGTGCCATGATCGGAATGTAGTAACAATTTTCAGTGCTCCAAATTACTGTTACTGTTGTGGTAACCAAGGTGCAATCATGGAACTAGATGATATTCTGAAATACTCATTTTTGCAGTTTGATCCTGCACCACGCAGAGGTGAAGCACATGTCACTCATTGCACTCTAGACTACTTCCTATAATGGGATTTTACAATTGTACAGTATTGCCATGAACCATAAGTTGACCTAAAGGATATGGGAAGGATATGGGAAGAGCAACAGTTACTCCAAAATGTCAGAAAACATTTAACTTTGAAACCTGTTTTCACATGGACCAAAAGATGTGCCATATTGAAATACAAAGCCTCTTGTCTGTCAGTGACTGTGACCACTTTAGAATTAACCAGTTAATTGCATGCTGAAGCAACATTGTTGGCCAATAAACCAGTTTATGGCATTAAAATAAATGAATAAATAATAAAAAAAGAAACACAATGGGGAAAGAAAAACTGGACTTGCACTCGAGTGTCCACTGAACTTGATTTCTGTCAAAGTGTATTGACGCAGTTTTCAAGAGTTTTCAACAGGTGTTGTGGTATCCTTTTGTAACCATTAAATTATCAATTAAAAGTCATTTTCAGGGGTTCTTGTTAGATTTTTAAAAAGTTTTAGCTCAAATAGAAATTTGATTTAATTAAGTCTATATAAAATATACAATGAGTCATAGAATAATAATAATAATAATTTTATTCTTATATCCCGCCCCATCTCCCCGGAGGGACTCGGGGCGGCTTACATGGGGCCATGCCCAGACACGACAGCACAAATCAGATAAAACATTAAACCGAGCAGTAAAACTTCAACATGATTAAAAACAGTCATAAAAGTCAATATACACAATAATATTAAAATCCCGATTTGGGTCAAAAGATCCAGGCCAAGGTGCAAAGCAATATCAAGTTATCAGGGAGGGATAATTATACAGCAGGTGTAATACTTAAAGTGCTGAATGAATCCTAAAAACAATCCAGAGGGTCTACTGCTTAATAGGTAAATAACATGATCCCACAAGGATCAGTCAACGAAGGCCTTCTGGAATAGCCAAGTTTTCAGGCTCTTCCTGAATGAGAGTAGGGTAGGGGCCTGCCTAATCTCCCTGGGGAGCGAGTTCCACAGCCGGGGGGCCACGGCGGAGAAGGCCCTCTCCCTCGTCCCCACCAACCGCAACTGCGAAGTTGGTGGAAGCGAGAGGAGGGCCTCCCCCGACGAGCGAAGAGGTCGTGCGGGTTCATAGGGGGAAATGCGGTCTCGAAGGTAGGTGGGTCCCAAACCGTTAAGGGCTTTGTAGGTGATAACCTGCACCTTGAATTGGGCTCGGAAAATAAATGGCAGCCAGTGGAGCTCTTTAAACAGCGGCGTTGAGCGCGCCCTGTAATCTGCCCCAGTTAGAAACCTGGCTGCCGATCGTTGTACTAGTTGTAGTTTCCGAGCCGTCTTCAAAGGCAGCCCCACGTAGAGCGCATTGCAGTAATCCAGTCTAGAGGTAACTAAGGCATGGACCACCATGGTCAGATCTGACTTCTTGAGGTATGGTCGCAGCTGGCGCACAAGTTTTAGTTGTGCAAAGGCCCTCCCAGCCACGGCCGACACCTGGGCCTCAAGTGTCAGCGCAGAGTCCAGGAGGACCCCCAAGCTGCGGACCTGCGCCTTCAGGGGGAGTGCAACCCCGTCAAGCACAGGTTGCCACCCAATACCCCGATCAGACGTACGAAAAGTGTGTTGATCAATGAGTTCACCATGGTAAGACCAGTCTCTTTATCAGTTCTTCAATGGAACAATCAAATATAGTTTCAAAAACAAAATAAGTAAAAATGTATTGTATAATACAATAACTTAAACAATAACTTAATACAATAACTTAAACCTGATCTCTTTTTTCACTCACAGTTTCCAAAACATTCAGTTCTTCACCCTTTCTCTGGCTGCCCTAATTCTATTAGATCCTTCCCCTATTTGACTCCTCTATAGCACTTAAGCCTTTGTATCCTTCTCCCACTGTATGTCAGACTTCACAACAATTCCTGAGCTGTGACTGACTGGTTCTAGCCAGGCTTGCATAGCTTTTCTCTTCACAATGGGCAATTGGGAGAATGTATGGGGGTGTTAGATATGTGATATAGGACATGTGAGTGGAAAATTTGTATCACCACTAGCATACTATAATGTGCTTATAAAGCTACCTAATAAATATATGCTGGTTACCTGAAATCTTTTCCCATCTCACATAGACATATCAGCAGGACCCTTGGGTTGAAAATGTCAGATTAATGAGTGGGAAAACAACCATCCAAGATCTTGGATACATGTGCTGGTTCAGTCTGTATCACAGAAATCTGGCTAGATGAAGCTGCCAGGAAGATACTGCAGGAATCAACATCTCTCTGTCTTCTGTGTAAGAGGAGATAAACCTTGAGGATGGAGAGCAGAATTACAGTGACCTATTTACAGTATTTACATTCTGCCCTTCTCATCCTGAAGGGAAATACATGGCAAACATTCAATGCCACAATGTCCTACTATGATTCATGATTTCAGTTCCTATCTTGGTATCTCCTGATTTTGAACTATTTGAAGGTGAACATGTGAGGGAGATAGCAAGCAAGTCCATCTGTGTATGGCCCACGATAGTGTACAACAGTCTCATTCCTGAACAAACCAGACTGCTATCATGACTATCCAGATTATTTGGAATGGACAATTTATGGGGTGACCAACACTCTACTATTTTACTGCTATGATAGTGCAACCACCTCCCATTTCTTTATCTCCACCTACCTTGTAGAACTTGGATGGCTGCTCCCTGAGTGCTATTATCTCCTTTCCTTGGTTGGCATTTCCTCTCTTAAGAGTTATAGGAGCAGGCCTAACCCCACTCAAAATAAGAGAAGACCAAGTATATGCTGGTATTTGCTCCAGATTTGTTGTTCTTTTGATTCAATGTTAGAGGAAATAGCAGCTTGGGAAGAGAAAGTGTTTTGTTAGTAATAGGATACAAAGGGAAGATGTGCCAACCCTCTTCTCCTCAACTCCAAGGTTTTAGTCCACACTGGGACATCACATGGCATCTTTTGTTAAGAAAAAGTTATGGGTAATCTGGTAATATTCTTGAATTACAGCATGATATCACTATTACACCTTGATTCCATGGGGTTATTTCTGCAGCAAGGAAGAAAAAATATTGGCCTGGGGAAGGAGGAATGCTGAAGCCCACTGACCTGACCCCGATCTGTAAAAGGGCACCATTGGTGTCTACTATTTGGGAATGAAGAGAAAGGCATGGACTGTCTAGGAACATTTTTGAATCATATGCATGGAGTCATATTTAGTTTGAACCCTAAGGTACTGATCCCTGAGGCTGGTGAAGAATCCAGAGGAAAACCTAAGGGGACCATTGTGCTGTCATCTGCTGCCACCTACAGGCTCATGAAGACATCATAAACCAGTAGCAACTACAACTGATGGGCAATGCAATCCACACTCAAATGTACAGCTGTGACAGATTATGGTTAAGCACAAACTTCCTCTAAACTTAGAGATTTATCAACATTGCACTCTGCAAATATGGTCTGATGGCTAAACTCTATGGATGGACAGAAAAAACCTAAAAGGATCAAGTGGACAGGATATGGGGTAAAGAAAGGGATGGGCTGAGTTATGCTAGGTCCAAACTTCTTCTAATCCAGGGACACAGTCATGACAATGGCACAAAGTTTGTCCAGCAGCCCTTTCACACCGTATAATTATATCACTATGATTTCACTTTAACTCCTTTTGGCTGCATCCTTTGGTGTTCTGGGGTTGTAGTTTGTTTAGAGGCACCAGAGGAGCTCTCAGGCTAAGGCCTCATCTACACTGACCATTTAATACAGTTTCAAATTAATACTGAGGAAAGTTGTTTCACTTAGCAGAAGATTACAGCGGAAATCCTGGAATCAGTTGAAACCTGGATGGTGAATATACAAACCACAGAGTCCTGGTGCATATTAAGATTTTTCTTTCACGCTCTTTTGTGGGAGTTCGTTGTCTGAAACTAGCTTTGAACTGTATTAAATGGTTAGTGAAGATGGGCCCTGAGGATAGTAAATATCCCTCCTTAAATTTACCTTTTGCTAGCAGGAAAGATATTTATGTTCAAGCAGACCTTTTATGGGAATATTTTATAATTTCTTCATAGAGACTTACTCTATGTACCGGGTCCTAGAGAAGTGCACTTGGAAAGGACCAGGCGCAGAGCTTTTTCTGTTTCTGCCCCTGCTTTATGGAATGCCTTGCCGCCCTATATGAGAGCCATGCGTGAGTTGGGGCCTTTTACCCTAGCGCTCAAGACATGGCTCTTTACTAGAGCTTTTAATCTATTTTAATATTTTTAATCAATATTTGTATGTATGTATTTTTATCCTTTACAATTTTATCTTGTAAATCGCCTAGAGCATCGTGGATGGAGGGCGATTAATAAGTAATTAAATGATGATGATGATGATGATGATGATGATGATGATGATGATGATGATGATGAAATGTGCATGTATGCTTAAAAATCATTTTTTACAATTTTATGAGGTATTTGTTATGGGTCTATATTGGGAGAAACATGAGATAAAAGTAAATGGAATAAAAATAATTGTTTTGCATTTTTGTGAATATTTGTAATTTATTGTTTTGGAAGCTGTCATGGATCACATTAGGAAGAAAGATGGCATGCAATAAAGTATTTATACCATCAGTATCATTATTTGTCAAAAAGAACCTAAATGCCCTAACAGCACCAGATCCCCAATAATCTTAGAAGCTAAGCAGGATCAGTCCTGGTTTGTACTTGAATGGGAAACCACGAGCAAATACCAGGTGCTGTACGCTATATTTGAGAAGAGGAAACTGGAAAAACCCTGTCTCAGTCTCCCTATGCGGGGACATGAGAGAAGCCTCACACAGGATGGTAAAACATCAAACATCTGGGCGTCTCCTGGGCAACGCCCTTGCAGACAGCCAATTCTCTCACACCAGAAGCAACTTGCAATTTCTGAAGTCATTCCTGACATGAAAAAAGTATTACTTGCCTAAATAAATTCTAACAAATTCATGGGTCAAAAAGTGCCTTAAATTCAGAAACACAGATATATATACCCATAAACCTCCAATACTAAGATTCCATAGGATGGAACAAAACCAGTCAAAATGGAATCACTGTGCTGTAATTGCATAGTATGAATGGGCCCCAGGGTGTTAAGTGTTTTCCAAAATCTCTATACAGAAAGTGATTTGGATTCAGCACAGCTTTAGTTGGCCCAATATTATCTCAGCTGGTCTTTGGCCATCTTGCTAGTTATTGTTTAAGCTTTTACTTTATGGATTAAAAAATCTGTCACTTTTACTTTTTCTTCTGCATTTTAAAAAAACAAAACTCAGTGCATTTCTTTCTCAAGCATTCTAATTCTAATCTGGAATTTGTGGTAACCTATTTATTATGTCAGTCAGCACTGGCTACTCATTTCAAATCCATCATAGAAAATTTAATATTAACTTCATGCACTAAATCAGTATAGCCAATCAAAACAGATGGCTTATGAATGCGAATAAATCAACCATTTTGATTCCAAAGTGTAATTGTCAAATTGTGGGAGCAGATTTCACAATCCAATAAAAATTCATCTGGGTAAAAAGAATAAAAATGACTTCCTAAAGTTGTTTTTTTCCTAATTAGGAAAAATTCACAGCAACAACCATAAACCATAAACAAAAGCATTTGTTTTCCAAGAATTTTCCAAACTGGTAGTCCAGTTAATTGCCAATACTAATTAGAACAGACCTATAGAATCAATGGGATTCATCTATATGAAAAATCACTGTTCCACAATTGGTCCAAGAGATCTACTCTAATGAATCAGATGGAGATCACAGACTAATGGTTATAAGATAACAAAAATTCTAGGGCACGTTGGACTTAAAAGTTAATGTTATAATAAATGTCTTTTCATTAAGGTGCCAAAGGACACTTTTTTAAAAGTATGAATTCTGGAGAGGTAACAAGCAAGGAAATGACATTTTGATTCTATTGGAGATCCTTCATATAATTTTCCAGCATTTGAAATCTGTGATATTATTAGTGTAAATGTCTACCAAGATTTTAGTAATCAGTGAGTGTGTCTGTAGTAAAAACTAATGCAATACATGAGCGAAGAAGGATGGGATTCTGTCCTAGCTGATCCTATTGTCGCTGTGTGTGCCTGACTACCACAGGCAAAGCAAACAGCAGATGCCTCCAGACTCCCTTAGTGAACAGGCAAAACAGAGAGAAAAGGAGAGAGTAGATAAATCTGCCTCACCAGCTACCTCCCAGGACATTAAAGCAGCAAAGATCTGTAAATGTGGCCGCACAAACAGAAAACATAGGAAAAATGGATGCTGGTGAAATTTTAAAAAGCATGCTTATGCCACTTCCACACAGTTGAATAAAATCCCATATTATCTGCTTTGAACTAGAATATATGGCAGTGTGGACCCAGATAACCCAGTTCAAAGCAGATATTGTGGGATTTTCTGCCTTGACATTCTGGGTTATTTGGCTATGTGGAAGGGCCCTTAGATACATTTGGAAGGAGCTTTTAAGTGGTCTCTACAAGTTTCAAAATGCATTAGATTATTTCTGCAAGAATTACCCAAACTCATTTAATTTCATTAGTGCATCTTGTTATGAAAACATGTTAAACTGCTTTTCTTTATTTTCTCATGTAGGAACCTATTTGTATTCTTTCCATGTTATTTCTCCCTCTAGTAAAGAACATGTCAACTTATTTAATTGAAGTATCCCCATATTATAATCATAATGTAAACCAGTTATGGGAAAGGAACTAATTGCAAGTAACTGGTTATTGGCAAGTAGGTAATTCTGAATTCTAAGTGAATTTCCAAGGTCTCAGTAAGTAGTTAACTCCAAGCTGTGATTTCTTGAAATGAGGCTTTCTCCAGGAAAACTAGCCTGAATCTATTACTACTGTTACCAAAATTGACACCACCATTTTTTCACCGCAAACTAGATTCTTTGAGCATATTTTCCTATGGAAGAAGAACATTTTTCACTACAGGGGTTCCTCCTCTCCATAGACTTGCTAACATTCAGAGTTCTTTGGCTCTAAAAAGGTTTGACAGCTTGGAGATTAAAAGGTTATAGCGACAGAGCTCTGTACTCAAGCCAAATTCAACTTACTTTTAAGTGAGTAATACTACCTGCGGAGGGAAACATTGGTTCTTGCCTCCCATCCAATGACTGATTTCTTTTTCCTGCAGGCTTGGTTGTTTACTAGCTCTAGCAATATAGAAATACTTTTGTTGTCATAAAATGCTAGTAAATTTCAGGTTTTGACAGGCCTTGTTTCAAGTCTTGCATCCCAATATATTTTGCATCTTTTCTAACTCCACTCATGTAAAACTGGTTTAAGACATGAATAGCTGCTTAAATATGCTTGAAATATGCAACTAGATTTTGGGTATGTGGATCAGCTTTAATAATCACAACCCATTGGATCTCCAGGGCACATATGACAGCAGTGTGTTTAGAAAAGTTACTTTTTATTACAACATCCACAGTTTTCCATTTTTCATGCCTACTGTTGGGGGATTCTGATATTGTTTATTCAAATGCCTATAGCAGAAGTTCTCAAACCTTTTCAGTTGCAGAGTCCTTTTTGAAACAAAAGTTTCTTGTGGAGCCCCAATAAATGTTCATATGTTATATTATATATAATGTATATATATTGGACATGGGCAATATTTTTGATGCATTGTGTTTTAAAATTTGACAGACAGGCTGGGCCAGTGGCAAATACAGTAGAGTCTCACTTATCCAACATAAACGGGCCGGCAGAAAGTTGGATAAGCGAATATGTTGGATAATAAGGAGAGATTAAGGAGAAGCCTATTAAACATCAAATTAGGTTATGATTTTACAAATTAAGCACCAAAACATCATGTTTTACCACAAATTTGGTAGAAAAAGTAGTTCAATACACAGTAATGCTACGTAGTAATTACTGTATTTACGAATTTAGCACCAAAATATCACGATGTATTGAAAACATTGACTACAAAAATGCGTTGGATAATCCAGAACGTTGGATAAGCGAGTGTTGGATAAGTGAGACTCTACTGTAGATGGAGAATGTTTGTGTGAACTAACTGAAAAGAACATGAACAAATTCCTATGCACATTGCATATACAGTAGAGTCTCGCTTATCCAACACTCGCTTATCCAACATTCTGGATTATCCAACGCATTTTTGTAGTCAATGTTTTCAATATATCATGATATTTTGGTGCTAAATCATAGATACAGTAAATTCGTAAATACAGTAATTACTATATAGTATTACTGCCTATTGAACTACTTTTTCTGTCAAATTTGTTGTATAACATGATGTTTTGGTGCTTAATTTGTAAAATCATAAACTAATTTGATGTTTAATAGGTTTTTCCTTAATGCCTCCTTATTATCCAACATATTCGCTTATCCAACGTTCTGCTGGCCCATTTATGTTGGATAAGTGAGACTCTACTGTATCTCAATTGTAGTGCAAGAAAGGAAAGAAAGAAAGAACAATACAATATTTAAAATGACAAACAATTTTAACCAACATAAACTTAACAGTATTTCACTGGAAGACCCCAGGGCCATCCAATCCGACCCCATTCTGTTAGACTCAAAGCACCCACAACACATGGCCATCCAGCCTTTATAACAACAACAACAACAACAACAACAACAACCCCAGGGGGTCATCCAGCTCCCTTCTACCATGCAGAAAAAGCACAATCAAAGCACCCCCTGAGCGGTGGAAAGGAAGAAGGGGGGTTGGAAGCAAGGAAAGTGAGGGGAAAGGGCTTTTGATGGCAAGGGAGGGGAAGAAGGCTTTTGGCGTGAAAGGACTGAGGGAAAGGGGCTTTTTTGGGCAAGGGAGGTGTGGGAGCGGGAGGAGCAGGAAAGAGGTGGGAAAGCTTGAAGAGGGAGGGGAAGGAGAGAGGAGGAGGAAAGCACAGAGCCCCTTAGTATGCTTGGTAGAGCCCCAAGGGCTCCATGGAGCAAACTTTGAAACCTACTAGTCTATAGAGTTCATTCAAGTGATTTGCTATGTTGCAAAGGAACACAAAGATAAAAAATGGCAAAAAGTGGGTTCATCTAAAAGCTAGATGTTTAAAAGGGACCGGTTTATCCATTCTAAAATACTTGGGACTATATTGCACAAAGCCTCTGTCATATATCATTTGTGCAATCACTGAACCTGGCAATTTACTGGGATGATCACCCCCAGTATTGAAAGTTTTTGGTGCTGTACAAGAGTGATCCTTTGTTTGTTGTTTATTCTTTCAGTGGCTTCCGACTCTTCATGACCTCCTGGACCATCCCATGCCAGAGCTCCCTGTCAGCTATCGCCACCCACAGCTCCTTCAAGATCAAGCCAGTCACTTCAAGGATACCATCCATCCATCTTGGCCTAGGTCAGCCCCTCTTCCTTTTTCCTTCCATTCTCCCCAGCATCATTGGCTTTTCCAAGCTTTCCTGTCTTCTCATTATGTGTCCAAAGTACTTAATATTTCCCTCTAATATCCTGGCCTCCAGTAAGCAGTCGGGCATTATTTCCTGGAGTAGTTGTGTTTTTTAAAAAGTCTTGTGAGATAAAACCCCAAATTTCAGGAAAGAGAGAGCACATGCATGTGTTACCAACTGCTCTGTAGAAGTGGGATTTTGGCTCTTCAGAGGACGTTACAGTCGTAGCATGTTTTGGAAGTGATATAAGACAATTAGAAGTAGATTACGATTTCTCTGCTCCTCAAATATGTAAGGAAACAGATAATGCATGCACTTATAAACACTGCTTTCCTCTCCATGTTTTTTGTGATAGGGAAAGACAGCAACAATCACTTACATAAAAAGTGTGGGATCATTATAAATGTGCAACTTTAGGGTACTCATCCATAATTACCTAAGTGGATTCCAGACATTTTCTTTTCCTCTCTTTTCTCTTTTCTCTTTTCTCTTTTCTCTTTTCTCTTTTCTCTTTTCTCTTTTCTTTTCTTTTCTTTTCTTTTCTTTTCTTTTCTTTTCTTTTCTTTCTTTCTTTCTTTCTTTCTTTCTTTCTTTCTTTCTTTCTTTCTTTCTTTCTTTCTTTCTTTCCCTGGCTCCAACAAACCATTAAATAATTCCAGAAGATTCACGACCTGAATGATGTAGCTCAAATGGAATGTGAAAAATCAGAATGGGTGAACAAATGTATGTTAACTAGGAGGAAAGAGCCACCATATAAAATATAAATCTCTGAGAAATTCAAATGATTTATTGGCGAGTCAGCTCAAACTGAACTTCAGCTGGAGCTAGATAGGTGTTAGTGATTAAATAACTATAGCTGCTCCATCATGAGCTTATCCTATTTCAGTGTTATGAGTTCAGCTATTGCCTCTTTGTGAAAGACTTCAAAATCTACCGCTGACGTTCCTTCATCTGTCCAGTCTCATTATTTCTACTTGTCTTTCCAGTGTGCCCCTGGATTTCTGCCAATGCATTCAAAATGCCTTAACACACATATGTGCAGCAAGAGCCAAGGTGGCGTACCAGTTAGGGTGTTGGATTGGGACTTGGGGTGTCAGAGACCTCCAATAAGCCATGAAACTGTCCAGGTGACCTTGGGTTGCTCGTTCTGTCTCTTAGCCTGGGCAGCCTATACATAGCCATTGTGAACCTAAAGTAAGGAGGTGGAGGGGCCTTCAGCTCACTGGAAGGAGAAGAAAGAAGTTAACCAATGTACACATAATAACAATTTCTAAATTTTTCCACCTATAGGCCCCATGGGAGTGAAGAAAGCTTTTGTACAATATTTCACTTTTCTAGTTGTCTTCTTTTGATATCCCAGGCCATCTGTCTTCTGTCTCCTAACCGGAGCAAATTACAGGGCGCGTTCAACGCCTCTGTTTAAGGAGCTCCACTAGCTGCCGTTTATTTTCTGGGCCCAATTCAAGGTGCTGGTTATCACCTACAAAGCCCTAAACAGTTTGGGACCCACCTACCTTAGAGACCGCATCTCCCCCTATGAACCCGCACGTTCTCTTCGCTCGTCGGGGAGGCCCTCCTCTCGCTTCCACCACCTTCGCAGTCGCGGTTGGTGGGGACGAGAGAGAGGGCCTTCTCCGTCGTGGCCCCCCGGCTTTGGAACTCGCTCCCTAGGGAGATCAGGCAGGCCCCTACCCTTCTCTCCTTCCGGAAGAGCCTAAAAACTTGGCTCTTCCAAATAGCCTTCAAGGATTAATTATTGTAGGGCTGATCTATCTGCCCATCTAACAATAGGATGCCTGGCCATGATTATTTTGCACTTTATTGACTGTTTTAACTGTGAAACTACCTCTCCCATGTTGAAGTTTTCTGCACTCTGGCCCAGATCCGTGTTTTTAGCCTTCCCATTTTTAATCATTTTATGCTGTATGCCAACTTTTATGACTGTTTACTGATGTTGATGTTTTATTGATGCGACATTTGTTTTATTCTCGATATTTGTTTTATTGTTTTATTGCTGCTGTTGTATTGTTGTCGGGCATGGCCCCATGTAAGCCGCACCGTGTCCCCCCGGGGAGATGGGACGGGGTATAAAAATAAAGTTATTATTATATTAAGTTATTATATTATATTATAATGTCCTCATCACATGGGGCTAAAATCAGTGGCATATGTCGATCTAGCCCTGGTCACCCATGGAGATGGCCGGTTCCCATCAGAAGACATTGTGCCAGCTTTGTGGGTGAAGGAGGTTTTCTGTATTGCCATTTACTTTAGTAGGAGAGAGCCACATGCTCCATGTGCACACCACGCTTCCCCCCATGGGATCAACAGCTGCAGGAGCCGGGCAATGCGGGGAGAAGGCCAGTGGCTTTCCCATACCCTGCGGTGAAGCAAAGTGAGGTGAGCCTTTTGCAGCAGACATGTAACAAAGCTGTTGGCTTTGTGAACTGTATCTGGCATCTAAGTTTGAACAATTCATTTCAAGGAGTCATACTTCTTATGAAGCAAAAGAGTAAACTTTGATTA
Organism: Anolis carolinensis; assembly: GCF_035594765.1. Taxonomy (NCBI): domain Eukaryota; kingdom Metazoa; phylum Chordata; class Lepidosauria; order Squamata; family Anolidae; genus Anolis; species Anolis carolinensis. The sequence continues at coordinate 164,728,073 of NC_085841.1, forward strand.
CTTGAAGCCACTTAGTAGACTAGAAAAGCTATGATTTAGTTGACTGATAGGAATTCAACTGGTATTGATGGACTATCACATGAGCCCAGTTAACCAGCATTGCAGATGGACCGCCACCTTTGGCCATGGTCCTATGCCATATGCATTGCAATACTACTTTGCCTCCCCCTTCCCCATTTTCCCATTCCTAGGGTGGGTAAAACCCATCAGTAGCTCAAAATCTTGCAAAGTTCCTCTCACCTCTCTTGGTGCAGTGGGTCCCTTTCAAAATTGCAGTTACCCAACAAAAACATGAAGTTATCCGGTGTAACAATACAGTCACAGTGTAGCTTAACTGTATCTTCGTCACTTTGGAAAGGAATGAGTAACTATTCCCAACTGATTATCTTCAAATTCTGAACCAAACAATGCAAGAATGAACAATTTATAGCTGTATTTACTGGGTGGATTTTATGTTCCTACACTCTGTGTGCATGCATGTTTGCCTGCCTTCATGTTGCCAGTCGACTTACAGCAACCCCATGAGTCACAGGGTTTTCTTAGTCAAGGAATCCTCAAAGGTGGTTTTCCCAGTTCCATCCTCTGTTGTGGAGAATAATGAAGAATATAGAATATGTGTGTGTGGTGTCAGAGAAAGAGAGAGAGTTGTTACAAACTCTTAAAGTATACCAGCTATTTCAGAAATCAAGATGAGCAACGTTTTATGAAGTCTGAAATTCTTCTGCACAAAATTAGTAATGGGTGAATGGTTTAAATTAAAATGTGAGTCAATCCCTTATTCTAGAAAACTGAGAGGCAGAGAAAGGGAGAAAAGGAACAGATGAAACCCAGCTATCTGAGAATATGCCTTGCTTGAGGATTTGTTGGACATAAAAGAAAAGACTTGCAGGTGTCTTGTGGGGGAACTTACATACTGTGTGTACTGCCTTACAAATTACAGGGATGTGTGTCAGACACTCCCTGAAACTTCTCGAGTTTAGTTGGGCTTGACTCATCCTTTTATCTCCATTAAACAAAACCTCACTCTGACTTCATTTACTTACCAGACTTGACTTAACCCTGTGGAAGGAAAGAAATAAAGACAAAAAAGAGGGAGAGGGAGAAAAAGAGAGAACATGTGGGGAGTGAGGGAAACGAATGACTTCTGTCTGCCTCATTTCAAAGCATGTTCAACTAATTATTCCAACCAAATGAATACTTGTGGCTGGCTGTTGCTGGGAACACATGTCAGTAAAGAATTACCTTTGGAAAAAGGGAAAGTTTGGGGACAAATCAAACAACCTTTGTCAAGTTAAAACCAAAAAGAAAAGGGTGGGGATAGCCACAGGAAAGTGAGATGAGGAAACTCCAGTTCTGATATATAATTATTATTATATATGTTTAATCAACCAAGACATGACCTGCTTCTGCCCCTGTTTGTCTCCTCCTCTTATGACACACACTTTGGAAAACTTTCTAACCTACCTTCTTTCCTTTCCTAGTTCCCTAAACCTCACAACTGGAAGAGACTGATCCCTGTTCATTAGTACAGTTGAGCTAGTGCTTTGTAGTGGTTGGAGTTCTGTTGTAGTAAAAGTAAAGGTTTCCCCTTGACATTAAGTCTAGTCGAGTTTGATTCTGAGGGGTGGTCTTCATCTCCATTTCTTAGCCGAAGAGCCAGAGTTGTCTGTAGATGCTGGCATGACTGCATTACCTTCCTGCCAAAATGGTACCTATTGATCTACTCACATTTTGCATTTTTTGAACTGCTAGGTTGGCAGAAGCTGGGGTTAAAAACTGGAGCTCACCCCATCCCATGGATTCAAAATGCTGTCCTTTCAGTCACCAAGTACTGCAGCTTAGCATTTAACCCGCTGCGCCTTAGTTCTGCTGTAGGACTTGGGAATCCAAGATTACATCCTACAGAGCCATGACCCTCAATAGATATTATGTATGTGGGTGTATTACATTTTCTCAGCCTGACTTGCTGTACATAGTTGGTGAAGGAATGACGTGATGAAAGGGAAGATCATTTTCAGCTCTTTGAGCTTTTTAAAGAGACAATTTGATATCAATGAAATAGTTATAAAACTATCACCCCTTTGACTGCTGTTCTCCTTCTATCACATCAAGGCCATGAATGCCCAAACAAGACTTCAACTAGCAGAGCTTTCCAAACGTTTCATATTGACAACACCAGTTTTATAAATCCATCATTTCATGATACAGTATTTCAGTTAAATCAATCCCCTTTAAGAGATATGGAAACATACATAAATTGTAATATATGGAGACACAATATATCCCATGAACATATTTCATTTATATTTTTAAATACATGCTATATTGCTTATTTCACATAGGCTCAAGGTTTCTTATTATGCTTATTATGCTCATGCGACACAATTATGCACTGCAACTGACATAGAGATGGGAAAGCCTGGAAAAAAACTGGAAAAATTGGGGGAGAAAAACAGATAATAATAATAATAATAATAATCATCATCATCATCATCATCATTATTTATATACCGCCCTATCTCCCCAAGAGGGATCAGGATGGTTTCCAACATAAGGCAAAGAATTCAATTGCCAAAAAGGAGACCATACAAAAAAATTAAACACCATAAAACAATACATACAATCCTTCTAAAACAACCACAAAAATTAAGATCCAGTTATAATTTACTCCATCAGATGGGTTCCAAATACCAATGGCCAGAATTTCAGAATTTCAGAATGGACATGGCCAACTATGTAGGGCTAGGCAAAGGCTAGTGTGACAGAGTATCATAGAGCTGGGGAAGAGGATAAAGTGCAGAGCAGGGTCCTAGTTGGCAACCAAGGGAGAGGCCTAGGGATTAATCATGGGGGGGGGGGGGGGGATGAAAAAATGAGAAAAATGGGAAAAACCCAGAATAAAACTGTTTTTTCCCATTTCCCCAGGCTGTCCCATCTCTAAGCCAACACAATAATTTGTCATGACACACAGTTTGGAAAGTTCTGTCCTATAGTGTTCACAAATTTTGGGATACGCAGCAGTACTTGAAGTGGCAGTTCATTATTTCCCTGTCTGCAGCCAGTGAATTTATTCTGAATTTTAGAATTAACTTTGAAATAGCTATCCGCAGAAATAAACAAGCTTTAAGATTAATGTTCAGCACCTGCAATAGCTGTCTTGAAATTTGAATAGAAACCTAGAATACCATACAGAAATAGATTATCTAAATGGGAACCTACAGAACCCTTGAGATTATATATTCTGTCATTTCAAAAGAGAAGTGCCAGGCTACTCATGCAGTAAGGTGAATCAGTCCACTTCTCAGGCAATATACAGAGACAGGAAGAGTTGGTAAAAGAGACTGAGAGAGAAAGGAATGGTTGTTTGAAAGGTGCAACAAGAGTTTTGAAAGTTTTGGGTTCAGGAAACAAAATGTCTTGGGCTAGTGTTTAGAGAAATCCGGGGTGGGGTGGGGTGGGGGAGCTGACACATATGTTATAACTTTTTGGCATTGTAGATACAGAAGTGAGGGAAAGCAGTTCAATAAGAGGCAGCGAACCATCGAGAGGAGGGACAACAGATGGGCCCACTTTTGTCAAAAACTCAGCATGCTGAATTTAAGGAGGATTTTGCATTGTAATGTATATTATTATTTATTGTATTATTCAATGTGTTATGATGTGTTGTTCTTTTTATATTCTGTTATATTGTATTGTTCTGGGCATGGCCCCATGTAAGCCACCCCGAGTCCCCGTTGGGGAAATGGTGGTGGGGTATAAATAAAGTTATTATTATTATTATTATTATTATTATTATTATTATTATTATTATTATTATTAATGCTGGATTTGTGTCTGCATGTATTTTCACAGCAAATGGTAGTACAACAGTTACTTGCTCATCTTCAAGAGCATCAAAAATGTGACATATCCTCAGCCTTGATTTCTGCAAGTTCTATTTTGTTTTTATGGTTGTAAATCTTTACTTATTTCATCCTATCACATGAGAAAAATAAAAGGCCCAAAGGTTTCTGCTGGACAAAGGTTTTACTCATTTGCAAAGTTTTTCTCACATTTTCATGACTTTTTTTTTTTTGCAAATGTCTTCTCTGTACAATTTTTCCACAAAATACAGTTTGGCCCCTCTCACCTTGGAAAGAGAGGAAGTCTTGTGGCCACTGACAATATATTTGATGTATTGCTATTAAGACACATTTTCTTCTCAAATTTGTAAATACTCTTTACTGTCCTGGTATCATATCGACTTTTTTTCAAAGAGGAATCTACAAATCTCTCCTCTTACATTTTAATAAAAAAACATCTGGCATTTTTGTAGATGTCTTAAATAAACATATTTTCAAGCATTTAATCCATTGACTGAACATGTTTATGTGTATTTTAGAAATCTGTGCATCTTAAATCCAGATTTTGTAAAGTGTGTGTGTGTGTGTCCAAAATGCCCCATAAACTTTATATAAACTCATTGATAAATTCATCAGAACTGAGGAATTTGGAACCTGGAAACACTACTCTATCGATGTACGCTATGTACAAACTTTTTTTTGCTAAAAAAAAAAACAGGGAGGGGTGAGTCAGGTATTATACTCCACACACTGTAAATTTACTGTTGCATCCCCCTTCTCCCATGCTCCTAATCACATGAAATTTGATTGGCTGTATGCCCTCAGAAATTTAACTCAATGCATCCAATTTAGCCAACACATAAAAAATTTAAAGGCTGTTATATTGTGTTGATTTATCTGAAATTTGGAATGGATCCTCCCCACACAAAGGGCTATTACGTCTCAAACTTGTATTCAGTGGTATCAGACTTTAAAAAAAACCCATACTGTCAATTTCCCCATTGTAGTCAACAGGAAACCATGTAGTTTGTGGTTTCCTCATGGGAGATATTGATTTGGATTGGACTTCAATCAGATAGTATCTGAAAAGGTCCAAACTGCAGTGGGCTGTTTTATGAAAAGCAAAATGGGAAAGAAAAAAATCAGCATATTTAATGCAGGCACTTAAGATTTGCATTCTTTAAATCTTTCAGCAACATGGGATGAGAAAGAAACAGTTCTACTGCTCCCTTAGGTTTAAATCAGACTATAGCCTTTAAATAAAAAATAAGACATAAACCCATAAAACACAAGCAAACCACAAAAACAAAACATATAGTAATACCAGAATAACACAACTGTTAAGTCATAAAACTCAAGACAGCAAAGCAGATATTATTGAATGATGATTTTGTCTCTCACATAAATAATTTGCTTTCGATCAAATCCAAAGTCCATCTAGGGCCAAATTTTTTATATGGTTATCAACTGGAACTGATGCTTTCATTTAATTTTGCTTTATCCTATTTATAACTGAAGATCTTACTAACATTTCAGTCTTAACTGCTGAAAATGAATTATGGTCACTGGAGTGTCTTACATGTATTGATGTTTGCCTTCAAATTGTTATAGTGATCCAAAAGTGAACCTATCCCAAGATCTTCTTGGTATTATTTGTTCAGAGTGGGCTTGCCTTTGTTTTTTTCTTAGGCTGAGAGAATATGACTTGCCCAGGTTTACCCAAAGGATTTTCATGGCTGAGCAAGGATTCAAACTCTAAATCTCTAGAGTTGTTGTCCAATGTATAAACCACTACAACCACTCTGTCTCTCATATATATATTAGGCCTGCGATCAATGAAAAACATGTTTCAATATTCATTACTAAATTGGGGGGGGGGAGTTGAATAATTTCTAAAGTGTTTCTAAAATATCATATCATCGTAAGGGCAGAAAACTTGAGCTTATATCATGTAAGGACTAGCAACTGTGGGAAGTGTGGAGATATTAAAAAATGGGGAATTGTTTTGGATTTAAACTTTTGTATTTCATGTTCATAATTTTCTTGAAGTTTTTTTTTAGGGATGGATGGATTCTGGCCATACCAGCTGTTCCCCAGGTGTTACTTGTTGTCTTTCCTTCCCATTTTTTTTGCAGGGGCACAACAACTTCAGAGGAGATTTAGGGGGCCTACCAGGACCCTGAAGGGTTAAGAAACATTATGGGGTCTTGCATGTGGCCTCTGGACCCCAGCTTGCCTGCCCAGAAATAAGGTAATGCAATATTGCTTCATCAGCCTTATTATGCTGAACCCTGGGTGGACCTGTCAGGCGCAGGTGGGTGGGAGAATGCATGTCTTAACTACAATGTCTCTGCAAACTTCAGTTCAACTTCCAAGCTTTGCACAGTTGGCCCAATGAAAACAATGTGAAATGTCTTAATCTGCAGACATACAGAATACTCTTTACAGCTGGGAATCCTATTTGGTCAGGTCAGTACCATGGGTAGTGCCAAGTGTGCAGCTTGATCCAACAAACATCAGAGGTGGGCTCAGGAGGGCTTGATGTTTTGTTGGGGGGGGGGGGGTTCTAGTCAACCCTTCCCAAGGCTTGTCTGACATGTTTGAAGAATTGAGACTCTTTCAAAGAACAAATGCTTAATAAAAAAAATAGGTAGCTCTCCTTTACTCAATGGCCTCCAGTTTAGAGTACTCCTTGGGCTCTTTTCTTAACATTGTTGCATGGAAGGCATTTGGTCCTTCAGTCTATGGCTGAAGCCAGTAATGGTTTTGGCTCTGATAGGCAGACCCAGGTTGGACTGGATCAAGAGTACTTTAGTCAGAGATATAGCTGTCTCATACTGCATACGTCCATTCTGCTTATGGGGAAATATGTCAGTTTCAGATTCAAATGACAGACATTTCAAATTCTTTCCTATCCTAACTGATTTTTTGTTTTTGTAAATTCCTTCAAATATGGACATAAAAGAAATTCTCGCTTATCTGCACCAACTAAGTTCAACAGACACAACTATTCCCAGATTGATTGCATTCATATTGTACCTTCCTGTTGTACAGGCACTATATATAAGTGTTTTCTAATGACCCCCAGAAAAACATATGTAGAGGTAAGGTTGACTTATGCCTGCAAATGCCATAAAAATTGTGAGTATTGCAAACCCAGATTTTTTTGAGTTAAACACCCAAAGTCTAGGAATATGGATATAGAAATCTCTAGGTTTTTCTTTCTTTCACATACATGAAAAAATGTTTTCCATCCCAGATATGATGTGTGAGTAAGTTGGTCAATTATGATAAAAAGAAAAAGAAAGCAAAACTGTTGCTTTCTCCATTTTCCTCTTCAGAGCTTGAGACTGGAGCCATGAAACCTGGAAAGCAACAACTCTGGAAGAGTAGATTTTGACCAGGACTTGGAAAGGTTACATTTTTTGGACTAGAACCACAAGTGGCCATGCTGGTTAGAGGAGTCTTTACATTGTTGATGTTTCATAAACTCTGCTGCTTGTCCACCTTGTAAGGCATCACATGAGTCAATGGTGAAAATAGGAAGCTGCATAAAATAAGCTTTGACCTGACCTAACAGGGCTCTTTCCATGTTCTTATCTTAATTTGCTTTCTAGTGATAGCTGCCTTTAAATGTATAACACAATGTATTTTCAAGGACACTTGAGCTTCCCTTCTTTGACTTGCTTGCATTTTGTCCACATGCTTGTGTGCAAAGGATTGTAAAATGCAGTTTGCAAATTAAGATTAATTTGTAATTTGATCCTTTGACAGGTTATTCAGCTATATGTTACAGCAGATGGGCTCTCATGTGAAATATTTTCACCCATGTTACTATAGAAACATCCAAACATATTTCTGCTTAAGTGGTTTTCTGGAAAGCTGTTTGTTGTGTTGCCCAGTGCTGACAGGAGTGAATCATTTTCAGCGTTCAGTCAAGACTGATTAAAACCTGGTCTCTGGGTGTCGTAACTGCTGCTGACTGCTACTTACACAAAGGCCATGCTGGTAAAGTAATTATGTCTGGGATGTTTTAATCAGGGTTTGAAACAACCCAGGCAGGTGGGTTACATTTACCAACCAGAAATATGATAAAAAAAAGACAAAAGAAAGAGACGAAAGGGAGATTTAGAGGCAAGCTGTAGGATCCTGTTATGATAGAATGCACAAATGAGTCATATATTCAGCAAAGCGGAAAGATCCACAATGTTTGATTGAAGGTCCCAGATTGCCTTGCACTTGTCTGTGCCACAGAGACCTTTGTAAATGAAAATGCTCTCTTTCTCCTGTTCATTTCAGTGAAGAAAGCAGAGGAAAAACAAGCAGACCAGGCAGCAGGGGTGAACATGATTTCTTGTGACAAAAAGAACTAGAAAAAGGTGGGATTATGAAGGGTTTTTTTGTATTTCAAGTAGGAATGGATGGGATATATACTAGGAACTATCTTTAAAACACTGGTTTGTAAAAATTTGTATATAGTGGGCTCTTGGTGACTATGGGAATTTGATTGTAAAATACCAAAATCCTTAGATGTGTCAATTCCATTATACACAATAAAATGATCTTCTCCCTTATAAAAATGACCAAATCTTTGTAGATTTTTAAAAATACTTTCAAGCCACTGATGCAGAATCCATGGATAGAGAGGACCAACTGGACTACAAAAAGTGTATTCTTGTGTGTGTCTTAGAATAACCCTATGCATATATTTTTGTGGAGAGCTTCTTTTTGATATGCTTTTGAGGAAATAGGACAGAATGGAGTTAATATTTTTAAAAATGAATCCCTGAGCAAAAGACGCCCATCCTTTCAAGACTGAAAGGTGAAGACACAGAAAGGGATATGAATCTAGTTGCTACTTGCAACTTGAGAAGTTTAATTGAAGTTTTTACTCCCCATTGAACAAATAATTCAATGGATTTTGAGCAGCACAAATCAAACCATGGTCTGATCCTGACCTCGCTCCCTTCATGCTGCTTTCTCTTCCTTGCTTTAATTTGTCTCACCATTTCACCTTACACCCCCAATGCAGACAACAGGACTAATCTCTCTTATCCTGTAATAAGGCTAAGTGGTTCATTGTGGGGAAAGCCATGTGAGACACTTTGAAATCATGGGAGGAAAGTAACAAGCAAATACTTGCTAATGTCATTCTCAAAGGAAGCAACAAGTAATTTTGGAGTTTTATTCCTAATTAAAAAATGTCTTTGTAAGATGTGTAATTTTTGAAGACTATTCTCAGTTCGGACCATATTTGATGTAAAATCCATTTTTTGGCATGGAAAGCAGTTGTTTCTGCTCACAGAACAGCATTTTCTGCACAGAAAAAATCTGTGAAGAAAATGCTGTTGCTTCAACAGAAAATGTTCTTCACTGCCTACAAATAAATATGCGTTTTTAGAATAAAGAAGCAGTCCATAACTAGAGCCAAAAATGATAATATTTTTTTCTGCAGCAAAAACACTGTTTTCTGTAAAACAATGCAAAAAAAAAAAAACTAAGCCCACATAACTTTTGTAGAAAATAAATACCCAACTGTGATGATTCTGGTCAATCTCAAAACCTTCTCATTCAGGAAACCAATTTTTCAACCATTTTCCAGCCCTATAAGAAAAATGCTGAAGATAGGCCATTATGTTGAGAATCTATTGAGCGGTTAGACTAAAAAATAACCCTCTCTTGGGGTGATTCCACATAAAATACAGCAGATTGCCAGAAGCACACTTCACAAACAGCAGAAACGTATGTGTGAAGAGCTGAGATAAGCTTTTATCCCTTAGGATGGCAAAGTATTGTAGAGTCACAATTATAAGTTCAAAATATTTATTCTGGTAAAAAGAAATCCATTGTAGATAGAAAAAGTTATTGGAGCTAACTCTCTCTCTAAGCTATCTTCTAAGGAAGGTAAAATATCAAAATATCCAAATAGCTACATTTTTCCTGGAGAGTAACAAAATGCATCCTCTCTGGAGGAGAACAAAGACAGAAGAGGAGGGAAATGGAGGATGGCCATGTGGTCAAAGCCCAGGGGCAATCAAAATACCAATAGAGAGGAAGTTACTTCATACCTCAAAGAGATCACATTACTACATGTTCAAATGGGGGAGGTGATAGTGGTCAAGAGAAGAAGAGTAGAGATAGGAAAGGTCCCTTCTATGAAGGCATGCATGAGAATAGAGAAAGAGTTCCCTCATTCTAATTCTGTTTTTCTAGTCTAGCTACTCATTGGGGACTGAAGACTTGTGGAGTCCAGGATGACATCCAACACATTACAGTTTCTTCAATGAGATGTCACTCTAAAGCCATTAATATGAAACTTGTGCCAATGTTGTTGCTATAAGTGTAGTTATGCTAAGGTATATACCGTAACATAAATGTTTTAAATATTTGACAGCCTCGGAAAATTACATTAAAAGAAATTGCCTACACCTTTTATTGCAAATCCTGCCTCAGAGTTAGTTATCACAATAGTTTGTTTCTGAAACTAACAATCTATTTGTCACTTTCCCAGAAGTAAGTACATTTTTGTTATTTGGAGACAGTGAAAGCCATTGGGATACTAAAGCTACTGGCCTATGGTACACACAATATTATATCCTTCCTTCTCTCCTTGTTTATGGCTCAATATCAACAACAAAGTATGAGTGAGTAGTAGCATGAGTCATTGCAAAAACCTGCAAGTGAACCATATTATATAGTTCTCTAGTAGCTTCTGAAGCCACAGTTCTTTCACTGCAAAAGTAGCTAAATGATACAGTCATGGCATAAAAGGTAACCACCTTTGGTGACAATTTAATAATTATACTGTTGTTCATGGAAAAAAAGAAATAAAACTATGTTGTTATTCCCTTAGATGGAATAAATTCTATTAAAATGTTCAGATCCTGGATCAACTTGTCATGTGTCTACCAGCTTGCTTGGTTGTCTACTTCCCACTTTTTAAAAAAACAGCAACAACATACATACACTTTTTAGCTTTCAAAACAACATGTGGGATATTTAAACTCTCAATAAGATCTCAATATTTCAATATTTAAATATCTCAATATTTAAAATCTCAATAACATTCATAATTCTTACTGATTTTTTCTCAACTAATTTGGCAACTACGGGTACATTCACACAGCGCCTAAAATGTGTGAGCACCCACACTTTTACCTGAGGCATCCAAATGACACCTCAGGTAAAAGTGAATTAATTCGGGACAAAACAAGAATATCCTATCTGAAAGTATTTCCCTCTATGAACCATCTCAGAGATTAAGATCATCTGGGGAGGCCCTGCTCTCGGTCTTACTTCCCTCACAGGTGCGGTTGGTGGCAACGAGAGAGAGGGCTGTCTCAATTGTTTCCCCTCGGCTGTGAAATTCCCTTCCCAGTGACATCAGATCAGTTCCCTCATTTCTGACCTTTAGGAAAAAAACTAAAAACGTGGATGTGGGACCAAGCTTTTGAGTAAGCGATGTGTGCAATATGTGAATTTTTGAATGGTGTAATGATAACTGGAACAGCCTGGACTATGATATTAGATTATGTGATTTTAATAATTTTAACATTGAAATATATTTAATGTTTTTAGCAGTTGTTTTAATGTATATGTTTTATTTGCCAGGATATATGTTGTATGGCATCTAATTGTGACTTTATGTGTGCCGCTCAGAGTTCCCTTCGGGGTTCCCTAATATTTTATTAGGTTTTTTCTAAGACATGAATTTAAATTAAAAAAGAAATACTAAATCAAATCTACGTAATGTTTGGAAAGGGGTAGGGAATTTGGGAAGAAAAGGGGAGGAAGGGGGAAGAAGCAGATCAGTGGGGTGGGGTGGGGTAGGGAAACAAGAAAAAGGGGACATGGAAGTAGGGGGGATAGATTTAGAGAGGGAAATAGGTTATGGGAGGGTCAGTTAAGAATTCCATAATTGAGGGGCTTTGGAGGGGCAAGACCTTAGAAAAGATTGGCATAGCTACCTTTGGAAAGGGAAAAGCAATAGGGAGAAGAACTTTAAAAATAACTACATAAGGGCAGCCTTTATAGAAACTTGGGAAAAGTACAAGAACAGATTCCACACAAAGGTGCCGCTTTGGGTTTCTCCAATGGAGGCAGATCACATGAGAGAAATCCCAAGGGAAAAATGGCTAACCTATAGACAAATACTAAAAATGGATAATCAAGAAGTAAGGTTAAAAACACACGAAGAGATCAGACAAATTGATCCAACAATAACGTAGCTGAACTATTGGCAACTAAAGGAGAGTTTTACAGAAGATAAAAAGATAGGATTTGAAAAAAAAAGGACACATGTTGGGGCAAAATACTAAAGATAGAACAAAGCTTATAAAAATACTATATCAACAATTACTAGTATGGGAGACAGAAGAAGAACAAGTCAAGGAGGTGATGATAAAATGGGCTAGGGATGTAGGTCACATGATAAACATGGCAGAGTGGGAAGAGATATGTAAAAAGAAACTAAAATTTACATACTCAGCCGAACTGAAGGAAAATTGGTACAAGACGTTTTATAGATGGTACCTTACACCAGAAAGACTAGCCAGATTCAGTAAAGGAAAAAGTAATGGGAAATGTGGGAAATGTGGGAAACACAAGGGAGACTTCATACACATATGGTGGAGGTTTAAAAAAGTAAAAAGGTTCTGGCATGAAGTCCACAAAAAGATGGAGAAAATATTACAAAAAATTGACCTCAAACCAGAGTATTTTCTTTTAGGAATTACTGATTTTCATATGGACCAAAACACGAACAAGCTGTTTGTTTATTTAGTAATGGCCTCAAGGATATGCTTAGCTCAACTGTGGAAGACCCAAGAAATTCCCTCTATGGAAAAATGGATTTTGAGAATCCTAGATATCAGGAACATGGACTTACTGACACATATATTGTCACATAATAACTCACAAGGGCAAAGGCCAGACTGGAATAAATTGAGACTCTATTTGATGAAAGATAAAATAGAACTTTATTGAAATTGGTTCTAAAATATCCCACGGACTAATGAGGTAAAAAAACCCAATGCTGATAATGTAAAGACACAAAGAAAACTAGGTCTGCAATGCAGAAGATCTGGAAGTTGCAACAATTTTTGTTTGTTTGTTTTTGCTGGTTTTTTGTTAGGTTTTTGTTAGTTTTTTTAGTTTAGTTAGGTTTATTTGTGTTTTCTAAGTTTCCCTCTTGTTCTTTTCTCTCTCTCTAGATGCCTTTATTGTATTTCTCTCCTACTCTTTTTCTTTCTTTCTATCTTATTGTTTTCCCTATGTTCGGTTTCTTTCCTATCAGTTATAATTGTTCCCCCACTTTTAATGTAACTCTAAAATCATAAATAAAAAATTGAAAAAAAAGAATTCCATAATTGAACTTCTAATCTTCCTCCTCGTGTCTAAATTCCATTTATTTAGTCCAATCATTTATGTTCTTCTCACGCTTCTTTTCTTCTCTCTAGATTTCAGATAGTCTTTCTTAAATTTAAAGTAAATATCCTCTATATAATCATTTTATTCTTCTTCTGATTTAAATATTCTTTTACTGGGCTCCAGTCTGTCGATCCTTCGTGACTTGCTAATAATTTGGTTAATTCATCCATATTTCTCACCTCCAAAATCTTTATTTCCCATTGCTGGAGAGTTGGTATTTCCTTTAGCTTCCAGTTTTTTGCATAAGCAGTTTTTCGCCACAGTAATCAAACTGCTAAATAGTATTTCTTGATTTTTCTCTAATTTCTTATTAATTATTCCTAACAAATAGGTTTCCAGTAACATTTCCAAATTTAAATTTAGGATTTTTTAAAATTTCTTCATGTATTCTTTTCCAGTATTCTTTTGCTCTTTTGCACATCCACCACATGTGGTAGAAAGTACCCTCTTCAGATTCACATTTCCTGCAATTTGTTTGCATATTTTAATATATTTTCCTAATTTTTGTGGTGTGATGTACCAGTGGTGCATCATTTTGATTCAATTTTCCTTTCAATCATATGCATACATTAATTTCAATTTTCTATTCCATAGGTCTTCCCACTCTCCTAATCTTATTTGTCATCCAATATTTGCAGCCCATTTCACCATGCAATCTTTGATCCGTTCTGTTTCAGTATTCCACTCGAACAATTTTTTGTATATTTTTGTAATTATTTTCTTCTCTGAGATTAATATTCTATCCCAGAAAGGTACTTTACCTTTCTTGAAATGTTATTTTAATTGTCTGAATTGGAACCAAGACACGTTTTTGTGTTGACATTTAAATTCCTCATGTCTTCATCTTGTATTCTCCCTTGTTTTTCTTCAAAATTTCTTTATATGTCGGCCACTTTGTCCAGCCCAGGAGTCTTCTTTGTGAAGCTTCCAGTGGAGAAAGCCATAATGGGGTTTTTGGGTATATCTTTTCTTTATATTTCTTCCAAATTTTTATCAATGATGACCTGATAAAATGATTTCCAATTTTTTTTCAATCTTTGTCTTCTCATACCATAAATACGAGTGCCATCCAGTTCTTAAGTCAAATTCTTTTAATGATAATATCTCCCCTTTTTTTAGTAATATCCAATCCCTAGTCCACATTAGACTGCAGCCCTCATAATATAGTTTGATATCTGGCATTACTAATCCTCCTCTTTTCTTTTCATCCATTAGATTTAGGAATTTTATTCTCAGTTTCTTCCCCTGCCAGACAAATTTCATTAATTCTTTATTCCAATCCTTTAATAATCTCGTATTCCTTATGATAGGGAGATTTTGGAATAAGAATAATAATTTTGGTAGGACATTCATCTTAATGGTTGATATTCTTCCCAGGAGTGAGATTTTCAGATTCTTCCAGTTTTCCACATCTTTCTTAATTTCCTTCCACTTTACTTCGTAGTTATTTTTAAATAACTGATTTTTTTTGCCGAGATTATAATTCCCAGATATTTTATATTTGTTACTATTTGTAAGCCCAATCTTTCTTTAAGGTGGTCTTGTTTTTTCTTTTGAAGATTTTTTGTGAGTATTTTGGATTTCTCCATATTTATCTTCAGACCCGCCACTTCTCCATATTCTTTTATTTTCCCTATCCATTTCTCCAAATTCTCCACTTGTTCTTCTTCTATGCAGATCATATCATCCACCAACTTCATTTTCTTGATTCTTGCATTTCTCCAGATGTTCTGGCTTGTTTCAGTTGCTATCCATGTGGCAGTACATTTTCTCACTATTTAACACCACTTCCTTGTAACCAGAAGGGGATACAGCTATTCATGTGGAAGCACTGCAAAGGTTACTTTTTTCTTCCTCTTTTCCACCCCAGTAATTAAAAAAAAAACAGATGGAATGCTAAGAACCTATTAATACATCTGGAGTGGTAGTTACAAAGGTTAATGTGTCAGAATTTCCACTGATTTTTGCTCAATTTGTCCAAACCACTAAGTGGATCCCCTGCAGCTTATGAAGGGCACCTTTTGGTGTCAGAGAGGTACTTAAACATCAGTAGGATAATTTTACTGGAGACATATAAAAATTTTAATTTTGTTAATTGCTCTTAACAATTCTTACAAAAAATAGTTTGTAAACAACTGGAAACAGCACGCAGTCTGAGCGCTCTTTATACTCTGCAGACATTCACTTTGGGAAGAGATGGGAAAAGTACAAATATAAACCATTACAGTCAAACTACATGAAGACCTTTATCATTAAATGTCTAGAATATTGCAGGAAAAATCCAGGCCCACATGACATCTATTTGCATAAAATGTGCACATCCTAACTAATGTGTATGCATGCACACTTATACACACTTATTTGCATTTAAATTTTTGATCAGAAAAACCAATTAATTTCCTCTCTAAATGACCCCAATCAACTATTCAATTAGTGTGTGCCCCAGTTCAGTTCAACCAAACAAGTCCTTCGTTTAATTTTCTTATTGTCCCAATTAATTTTTCACTACGATGATTCTGTTCCTGCTTTAAAAAGATTTTCTCTTCAAATAATTAACCTGTGAATTAATTACCATATTGTTAATCCCTAAACTGAGGGACAGAGTCTTTCCAACATGAGATGAGATAGTAAACATCAGCCCCCTGTTCTTCTACTCACAGATATACCAAACACATGGCCTCAAACCTAAAAATATTCATTGAAAGGGGAAGATCAAGGTTCAACTCTTTCCAGGTCTTCAAGGTATATAAATTGCACAATCATAGCAGTTTGATATCTCTTTAGCTTATGTGAGATGACATCCAAAACATCTGATGAAATAAATGATTGAGAATTTTTTTTCCCTGTAGACCTTTGTAACAATAACTTTGAAGATGCCTTGGAGCTAGCCCTCACTGCCCAAGGACTGAAAACCTCTACAATGATGTTTGGGCCCTGGTTGGTCACTATAGGTTCCTCCCACTATAGGTTCCTTCCCCAGATGAGCTGGGGAATGAGGCAAGACTTTCAGACACACTGATGAAGCACCCGAAGAGCAGCACATTACATGATTTGGGGTAAAGGAGAAGCATATGTAACGACATACCATATCAACATACAGCCAAGATTTCATGAAGAAGTGCAGCCTCCAGCTCCAAAACAAACCTTCACTCTGAGATCAATCACTGGAGAAGGAACAATGCCTACAAGAGCATCAGGTCTCCCTAGGTAAAGGTAAAGGTAAAGGTAAAAGTAAAGGTAAAGGTAAAGGCAAAGCTTTCCCCCCGACATTAAGACTAGTCAAGTCCAACTCTGGGGGTTGGTGCTTATCTCCATTTCTAAGCCAAAGAGCCAGCATTGTCAGTAGACAGCTCCAAGGTCATGAGACCGGCATGATTGCATGGAGGGCTGTTATCTGGTACCGGACCGGTACCTATTGATCTATTCACATTTACATAATTTCAAACTACTAGGTTGGTAGAAGCTGGACCTAACAGCGGGAGCTCACCCCACTCACTGGATTCGAACCACCGACCTTTCAGTCAGCAAGTTCAGCAGCTCAGCAGTTTAATCTGCTGCACCACCAGGAGGCCTTTCGGTCTCCCTAGACAAGGTCAATAAGTATGGTCTCTTTAGACAAGGTCTATAAATATGGAGTAACATCTGTTTCACTTCATTGTCAAGATCATACTTTACAAGAGAAAGTTAGACTGGATCTACACTGCCCTAAATCCCAGGATCTGATCTCAGATTATCTGCTTTGAGCTGGATTATATGAGTCTATGCTGCTAGATAGTCTGGGATAAGCAGTTAATCTGGTATCAGATCCTGGGATATAGGGCAGTGTAGATCTAGCCTAAGGGGAGCCCAACTAAACTGCTGTATAGTATCTCCTCATTCCCCATGGTGTGCAAACAGGCACACAGACTTGTTAATCATATTACTTTCACCTTTCCTCCTTGGCTACGGTCACCAGCCATGTATAATAGAAATGTCCTCAGACAGCTACTCCCATGAGTCATGATCATCACTGGCTATGTAGGATGGAAATTGTGAGCAGAAACTCCAACCAAACCTAGACAGTTACTCATTCCCCAGGGGATTTCCAGTGTACTTCCCCCCCTCCTCTACACAGCTAATTAGAATTAAAACCCCATTAAATTTCTATATCACATTAAAATAGTTATTTCATTCTAAGGAGTATGGGGAATGTCAGCTGATGGCTTCCTTATCAGTAAAGTAATAAATCTTATTTGGGTTTTAGGCTGGATACACATTACCATATAATCCAGTTTCTGAATCTAGATTATCTACTTTGAACAGGATTATGAGTCTACACTGCCATATAATCCAGTTCAAAGCAGATAATCTAGATTCAGAAACTGAATTATATAGTAGTATAGATAGGGTCTTCATCTGAACTTTTAAAGATGATATAAAAAGTGATTATCCTTACTCCCCAAAATAGGTTCAAAATATGGGGTATATTCTTTAAAGTGCAGATTAAAACCTGGAGTTAATTCATCACCCCATTAATATAAACACTATCAACTCAATTGCCCACTTTGCCTTTATTATCAATAAAAAATTTCCCCTGGCTGGGATGAGATAAAGTAGGAGCATCCCCTGGATCAACATTTTTGATAAATGAAATTGTAAACAAGGAGAAAGTTGAAAGGGAGATTGCTGTTCTTTACACATTATTTTCATTTAACTCCAGATCTGTGCAGCACTGAAATACAAAATACCTCACAAATTAGCCCATCTGATTATTTAGCCCAATCTTTCTACAGGTCTGTGTGGCACTGCAGTTCTTCGCCATGTGGCTGTCCATATGCCCCACATATGACTGCAATCAGTGTTCCTCAGGGGATGTTGTGAGTTACTTACATGTGCCAATTCACATAATCCAAGAGTTTTCATAAGGGGAACCCCTTTGTGTTAGTCATCTGGTTGTCAAACTAGTGTTGGCTGTGATCCTGGTGCTGGCACCAGATGAAATATTATATACTTTTAAACATTTCATACTTAAAATGATGGGAACAGGCAATTCATCAGTAGACTTTCTTAAAAGTTTTTAAAACAATAAATGTCAACTGAAGGGCAACAATCAGGCAGACTTTCAGATTAAAATGACAAGGTTTGCTTAGCATGTATAAAGCTCCATCATCCAATCTTCTCTCTTTTCCCGCCCCCGATATCTCTTAAAACAATGAACAAGGCAAGGATATGTCAGACGCAATGGGCATTTATGTCAACACGGCTGGAGTAGCTTGATACTGATATTAAAATAAATTTTTCATAATTTAATTTCCCAGGCCGAAACTATTATTCTTCAAAGTGAAGTTGACAGCTGATGTTTAGAACGTCCATAAAACCTGATTTAAAATGTTTCCTTCATGACTCTGCAAGGGCTGCTACTGAGAGTATCTAAAAATTATGGACTGTAGATAACCCCTAAATACAGGGATCAATTGCAGGGACCACAGAAAATCAACAGGAATGCAGGACATCAAATAATGCGATTAGAGGTCTCCAATCACACCACTCAGTAAAACAAGGGGCTCTCTATGTCTTCAAATGCAATTTCAATCAACCTCAGCCAAAGAAGTATATCCGCACTATCAGGAAATATCACAAATGCCATCGTGCAGTCCTATTAGATCTTGGGATGCCTATATAAAATATTTGAAATTGGTTATCAGCTCTACAAAATTATAGCAGTTTGACAGCACCTTAATTGTCATAGTTTCATCCTAAGGAATACAGCGATTCAGAGATTGTCATATCTCATCAAAATAAAATCTGGGAATCCCATGGCATTGAGCCATGGCAATTAATCAAACTCCTTTAATTCTGCTGTATGGATAAGGTCAAATTACAAATTCTATGGCACTTGAACTCATATGAAGGGCTTTTAAACTGGGTAATGCAGTTTGACACATTTTTAGTCATGATGTTGCCACAAAAGTTTTATTTAAGTTAGCTTTCTGAAGTTTTTGTTCACCTCCCCCCTCAAAAAAAGAGCATGTGACAGAGAGTTGCTTTTCAAATATGTACAGCATTTGCTTTTTAATAATAATAATAATAATAATAATAATAATAATAATAATAATAAGTCATGTTACAGAGCAGTTTTAGAGAGATTGTGAAGAATGAATTATTCTGAAGGATGGGTGGCCTCATTTGTGGTCGTTTTGGTTGCTGTAATATAACACAGTGTGGACAGTCAAAGAGGTATTCATAAGGCTTTGGGGGAGGGGGGCTGTGCCGTTAAATTAAATATTTCCTCCTTACAAGTTGAGCCCATTTTATGATTTTTTGTAGATCCCAGCTGCGGGATTAGTGAGGAATGGCTCAGCGGTGCTCCAGGGCTCTTGTAGAGAAATGCCCAAGAACAAAAAAATTTATGGCTCCAGTGGAGGAAGAGGAAGAAGAAGAGGAAGAAGCAATATTTTCTGGGAGTTAAATATCTCCACAATCCTGGATGGCAGCCATGCTACTTTATGTGAAAGTTCTATACCTCTGCCCCATTCCTTTCTCAGCAAAACAAAACATGTGGCTTCGACCAGGGATTTCCCGAAATTCCCGCCTTGAACTGTGTGGTTTTTTAACAAGTCTCACAAAAATGCAGTTTTCACTTTCCTTTTTTTTTTCAAAAGTGTAATCTTTAAGCTGTTTAAACACTTCTCTTTGTAATGCACCAATTAAAGTCAATAAGATATAAACAAGTGAATGTTCTCTCCACTCTCTTTCCTCTGCTTGAATCTGCTAAGTAGTTTTCTTTGGAGTGGCTGCTCCCCTGATCTTCAACCAAAGGAAAAAACCAGCACAGTGATTTGAAACTGTAATCTCATCATCAGTTCCTTCAGTTCCAAGCAATAATTTATCTTGTTTCATAAGTCAAAAAGGAACACTGTTAGATGTGAGACAAATGAACTATCTGGAGATCCCAAAGCTACTGTAAGGAGATATCTTGTACCGTCTATGTGTGTCACTTGGATGGAAAAAGTGGAAACTTTCAAGAAGCCACAATGAAATGACTCTGTACATTCCAATTTTTCTTGCTAGCCGTGTCAACTTAAGACATTATCAGAGCAAAGAAAGGTACTTTAAAAATAATGAATTATTGTTATTAATTTGCAGTGATTAACGCATATTTTATCATTCCTTGTTACAGTACTGATTCATTTCCCAGTGGCCCATTCACACTACACAGCTATAGCACTGTGATTCCATTAGAACTGCCATGGTTGCCTGCTATGGAATACTGGGAGTTGTAATTTAGACAGAGGCATTGGAGGAGCTTTCTGACTGAGAATTTTTCAGGCCCCTCCCTCAAAATCTCACTCTATTTAACTATTTCAAACCCAATTATCCATTGTACATCATTCAGTTATTTATCTATAGGTAAACCATTGCAATAAATAACTTTCTAACATAAACTCATGAACTCTTATCTCATCTTGAAACTATATTGATCCATATCTAGAACTAGCATATCTACCTGGCAATGCTCAGGTTTTGAAGGGGCTGCAGCTCTCCTGCTTTCATCCCTTCTTTCTTTTTCTCTCCACTCATACCGTTTCCCCATTCTTTTCTCTTCCTTTTAGCTCTCCATTTCCTTTCTTAGATTCATAGAGTTGGAAGAGACCTTGTGGACTGTCCAGTCCAACACACTGCCAAGAAGCAGGAAAATTACATTTGAAGCACTCTCAACAGATGGCCATCCAGCCTCTGCTTACAAACTTCCAAAGAAGAAGCTTTCAACGCACTCTGGGGCAGAGAGTTCCACTGCTGAACAGCTCTCTCTCACAGGTAGGAAGTTCTTCCTAATGTTCAGGTGGAATCTCCTTTCCTGTAGTTTAAAGCCATTGTTCCGCGTCCTAGTCTCCAGGGCAGCAGAAAACAAGCTTGCTCCCTCCTCCCTATGACTTCCCCTCACATATTTATACATGGCTATAATGTCTCCTCTCAGCCTTCTCTTCTTCAGGCTAAACATGCCCAACTCTTTAAGTCACTCTTCATAGGGCTTGTTCTCCAGACCCTTGATCATTTTAGTCGCCCTCCTCTGGACACATTCCAGCTTGTCAACATCTCCCTTCAATTGCGGTGCCCAGAATTAGACACAATGTGATTCCTGGTGTGGTCTGACCAAGGCAGAATAGAGGAGCAGCATGACGTCCCTGGACCTAGACACTATACTCCTATTGATGCAGGCCAAAATCACATTGGCTTTTTTAGCAGCCGCATCACAGTGTTGGCTCATGTTTAACTTGTTGTCCACAAGTACTCCAAGATCTTTTTCACACGTACTGCTGTCGAGCCAGGCGTCCCCCATTCTCTGTCTTTATCATTTTTTCTGCCTAAGTGGAGTATCTTATAATAATAATAATAATAATAATAATAATAATAATAATAATAATAATAATAATAACTTTATTATTATTTATTACTGTAGTATCTTGCATTTGTCCCTGTTGAATTTCATTTTGTTAGTTTTGGCCCATCTCTCTAATCTTTTAAGATAGTTTTGAATTCTGCTCCTGTCTTCTGGATTATTAGCTATCCCTCCCAATTTGTAAACTTGATGATCATGCCTTCTAGCCCTTCATCTAAGTCATTAGTAAAGATGTTGAACAGAACCGGGTCCAGGACGGAACCCTGCTTGTGGCACTCTACTTGTCACTTCTTTCCAAGATGAAGAGGAAGCATTGGGGAGAATCACCCTTTGGGTTCGTTCACATAGCCAATTACAGATCCACTTAACTGTAGTTTTGTCTAGCCCACATTTGACTAGTTTGTTTGCCAGAAGGTCATGGGGGATCGTGTTGAAGGCCTTACTGAAATTCAGGTACACAACATCTACAGCATTCCCTGCATCGACCCAGCTTGTAACTCTATGGAAAAAATATATCAAATTAGTCTGGCATGACTTGTTTTTGATAAATCCATGTTGACTATTAGCGATGACCACATTCATTTCTAAGTGTTTGCAGACCACGTCCTTAATGATCTTTTCCAGAATCTTGCCTGGTATCAACATGAGGCTTCCCCACTCCCCTCCTTCTACTTTCCCTTATTTTCTCTTTCTTTCTTTCTTTCTTTCTTTCTTTCTTTCTTTCTTTCTTTCTTTCTTTCTTTCTTTCTTTCTTTCTTTCTTTCTTTCTTTCTCTCCCCTTCCTCCCTTCTCCAGATCTGAGAGGCCTTATCTTATAGCAACATGCTCCCTTTGTGACCCATTCCTTCCTTCCTTGCTTTGTCTCCTACATATATCACCTTTCTTTCTCAGTGACATCACAGAGGGCCATATCATCTGGAAACAGCCAGCCCAGTGACATCAGAAAGGGCTACTGGATTGTCACCTAGTAACAGTCTTTGTGGTACAGACAAACAGATGGACAGACAGACATACTTTGATATTTATAGAGAAGAGATGAACAAATCCTTATAGGCGGACTAATTTCCTTTTAAAGAAATTTTTCTTCTGAGTAATGCTTCATGGAGGGAGCACCATAAAAGCAACTTGAAATTTATTCTTGAAAGAATTTCAAATGCTGTTTTAATTTATCATATCAATGAAAGGCACGTACTGTATTTCAAATTTCAAATCAGAGCCCTGTAGTTGCAGAAGCCCATTGATGTTAACCAGTCTTTTGGTCAAGTCAAGCAACAAACAATACATTTTTAGATTGAAAAGATCATGCCTCTTTTTTCTCTTTTCATTTCAGAATGTCTTGAATGTGACCCTGGGTCTCTTTCCTTGCCAAATGAAAATTAACTGGTCTTTTTTCATTATTTTAATGGAATTTCATTTGGTAGAATTTGTTAAAATTGAAACTAAAATGTCTTTGGCAAAACATCAATCCTTATTACTAAGATCCTACACATAAATGACAAGTTCAGCCCATTCAACCTTTGCAAGTTTATCTTTTTAAAATCTTATTCCATATTTTAACATAATTATCATTCAATTATTGGGAATTTTTGGAAGTTATATTTATTCCCAAATATTTAACTTTACAAGCAGTCCGAAAGCCTGTTTTCGAAAGATTTTTTGTTTCTCTCTTTCCTATTCTTAGTTAGAACAATATTTTGTCCTGGCTGAGTTAAACACTTGATAGTTTTCATACTTTTTCTGTTATTCTATGATTCATTGAAATAGATCTTTTCTGATGTTTCTTCCATACCAGTCCCTTTGTTGTTTCCTTTGTTGTAGTGATGGCCAATTTAAGTGCATTAGCACATATAAATGGGTAGGAGAGAGTCCAATTGAAGAAGTGCTTGAAAATATATTTTGCCAAAGAGTTTTGGTAACTCTCATCTGATAGGTATCACTAGTGTCCATGATTATCTTAACCATATACAATGGAAGGCAGAAAAGAACTCACTACTAATGGACACTGTGTAGTTTCCAACAAGATAGCAGTATTGGGCACATCTTGTTAAGGACAAAAGAGGCATTAGGAATCAGGTTTGAATTCAGTTAATATCAGATAATTTCACTTTGACCTAATTCATGGCTCGGGTAAGGAGTTAAGAAGGGATGTTTGTACTGAAATATGTAAATGGCTGCTGGGATGCATCAATAACCTTTGTGTGGAAGAACAGTATTAAAGCTGACTGATTCACTGAAGCTTTTGGGGGATAGAATGGTACAATATCACCCCACAATATTTTAATATTTTGACCTGTACTCTCATAAAGTTATTTGAGGACCATTCACATGTTTTACATTATCTTCTCAGATATTTCACAGTTGATCTATAAGTCACTACATCTACAACAGAGGGAAAACTCATTTTGTAGCTACTTAAGCTTGTCTAAAATTCAATAAGATCACCATCTCATTGGGATAAAGCAAAATGTTGGCTGAGGTCCAACAAGAACTCCAACAGAACATAAAGCTTCATCATCAGTTGCTACAGTGGACTTCCATGTTCTCTGGCAATGCAATACAGCTTGATCATTACTGGCCAAGGGAGTGGGGAGGTTGACAGAAGCATGAGTTTCCATTCCATCTCTTTATATTTTAGATTACTGAAGGTTCTTTGCAATATTTTAGAGAATATGTAATTCTTTGGAGATCATCTTCTAGATGCCTGAGTTCCCAATTCATAACTTGTGGGATCCTGCTTTTAATTGTTGGATTTTACAGTATATAGATGCTTGTTAAATGTTGTTTTCTGTCAGTGTAAATGCACATGACCATTGGTTAGAGCATTAATAAATTGATTGATTGATTGATTGACTGATTGACTGATTGAACTTGTGGGATAGTCCAAGCATCAATACGCCACTTAAAAAAAATTAAGTTTTGGAATTTCAAAATTTTTAATTTAGAAGGATGAGTGGACATTTTTTCAATCTTTGAAGTCATTTATTCAAGTGTGTGTGTGTGTGTGTGTGTGTATTAGGCTTGTGTATTTCAGCTGAACCTTGATCCGTTTCCACTGGCCGAATTATGGGAGACACTCAGATCTGTTTTTGCGCACCTCCTGAAAACAGGTGGGTAGCTGTTTTTGGTCTGCAGTCGAAAAATGCGTCTATATCCAGTCCATTGGCAGCAATGCGGCTAGATCAAGCCCATTGGCGGCAATGGGGTGCTTCCTGGGCTCTCCTTCCCATCATTTTTAGGGCTATTGAGATGAAAATAATCACACTTGAAAGACACATGTACCACTGTTAGCCCACCAAGTTTCATTACATTTGGGCCATCCACTTATTTTCAGGAATTTCTTTTCTTTTTAGAGCACAGAGAGAAATATAAACAGAGAGAACTTGTTTGCAAAGGAATTAAATTATAGGCTGCTGCATGGCCTGTTTCGGCTGAAAAAACATGATGGCTGAGCCCTTACCATTATGAACAGGCTGGATTGGCCGAAGGGAACTCGCCAAACAGAATCCGTGCACAATATATATGCCATAGTGCAGCTTCTGGATTTTTAATATGCCTGGTCAGGAAAATGGCAGCAGTGG
Source organism: Anolis carolinensis (assembly GCF_035594765.1). Taxonomy (NCBI): domain Eukaryota; kingdom Metazoa; phylum Chordata; class Lepidosauria; order Squamata; family Anolidae; genus Anolis; species Anolis carolinensis. The sequence goes on from NC_085841.1 coordinate 164,753,302, forward strand.
TGGCTCTTTGGTGCTTCCTCTAAAAAAAACAAAAAAAAAACAGAGAGAATAGAGGAGGCTGGTGCTTCTTTTATTTTCCTCTTTTGCCATTCCCTTATGGCAGAACATGGAGTTTTCATCATTTAATGCATCGCCCGACTTACCGCTTTTGCAGCGTTGGGCGCCCTCCTGCTGCCCTGGCGTTGGCAGGGGGCTTCTTCCTCCCAGAAGCCCCCTGCATGGCGGGAAATTTTCCCGCCGCTTGGCCAGCTGGCCAATCAGCAGCAGGCCTGGCCCCGCCTCCGGATTGGCCACACTAGGCCAAGGGCTGGCCCAAGTGGCCTATTTTAGGCCGCGTTGTGGGCCAGGGCAGCCATTGAGCCTTACAGTTTACTTTTACATCTTGTAACATGTTAACTTCTTATATGGTTCCATCACATAATCTGTCTAAAGGTGCATTAAAACATAATTGTTTTATCTTTAGCAGGCATCTTTATATATTAAATTATAGGTGGCCATCAGTGGAAAAATACACATGTATTGCAATAAGTGCACTATCCATTGTGTGTGTCTATCTATCTTTATCTATAAGATAAGAAATGAAACTTATTTGAGGAGAGTTTCTCTTTTCCTTTCTCTTACCAGTGTTTTATGGATATTTTTCATCCAAGAATATCATTATCAGTATAAATCTGTTGGAGGATTTATAAACAGTTTGGCTTCCATTTTTCAAGAACCCATTTTTTATCATTTCCACAGGTTTTATCTGTCCAATCAGAGCTTTCAATAACATGAACAAGAATTCTCCTATCCAATCGAAAATGAGATCTTTGTCAAGCAATCAAGAATCATCCCAGAGAATCCACAGAGAAATGGTCTTTGGTAGTGTGGCTGGGATGGGGTGGCTCCCTGAATTCTCTGGAATGATTCTTGATTGCTTTAAAGAAAAGAACAAACAAAATTCAGGGTTGTTGTCTGTTTTCCGGGCTGTATGGCCATGTTCCAGAAATATTCTCTCCTGATGTTTCACCCACATCTATGGCAGGCATCCTCAGAGGTTGTGAGGTATGGAGAAACTAAGCAAGGAAGGTTTATATATATCTGTGGAAAGTCCAGGGTGAGAGAAAAACCCTTTGTCAGTTGTAGGCCAGTGTGAATGTTTTAGTTAATCATCTTAATTCAAAAATTCAAAAATTCAGCTGTTAATTGGATCACTTGCATCCCTACATTTATTATGTTGGTTCTAAACAAACTTAACACTTATTTGAGCTCTAGATTGCACACAGTACCATTACCATAATTTCTTTATGTCTGCTTTCCTCCTGATGCAAGCATCTTTTCATATTTCTAAAGCAGATGTTAAGCACAGCTGCAACCTGATCTTCTATTTGATCTCTTTCCAATTTATATAAGTGATTTAAATGTTGCTAATGAAGATATTTAAAGAGCTGCACATTGCTTTGACTTTTCCAAGTGACATAAACTCTTTCTGTGGTTTTTTTTCGCTTATAGTTCACACATTCAAGGACACTCCAGGCTTCATTTTCAATCCCAAATCATTACATTAATGCATCACATTATAATGAAAGAGCTGATTGTTTTTATAGAATTCCAATGTTTGATTGAGCATCTGTTTTATCTAATAGTGTGCCAGACATAACACAAAATAAGGAATAGGGAATTTGTGGCCTTCCTGATGTTGTTATACTCCAGATCCCATCATCCAGGAATGATTAGAGTTGTTATCTGACAACCTTTCTACAGGTTCCTCATTAGAGTCCCCTCGGGTGAGAAGGGCGGGATAAAAATGCTGTAAATAAATAGTGAGACCCTTTCACACTACATGGTAGGCTTGTGCAGTCCAGGTAAACCTTGATCCATTTTGTGTCTCAGCTTTTGGTGAGGCCCCCGATCTGTTTTTTTGGGAGGCTCCCGAATTTGGGAGGGCTAATATCTGTTTTTGCTGTAGGGTGATGTAGGGTGCCATATTCTATCGACCTATTATGGGGGGTGGTGGGGCTTCCCAGGCTCTCCTTCTTGTCATTTTAGGCATTTAAACAGTTTCTACTCTAGAGGAGACTGGTGCTGCAAGCAGGTGCCCGCTTTAAGGAGGCTTTAAAGCTGTTTATTCTAGAAGAGACCGGAGAGGTGCTGCAGGCAGGCCTGCAAAATACCTTGGATTTAGACAGAAACCCAGCTCTTCAGGGTTTGGTAAGCAAAAGAGGGGAGCAAGTGGGATAGCCATTACCTTAAGGCATGTGCAGGGAGGGGAAAGGAGACAGGGAAGGAAGGAAGGAAGGAAGAAAGGAAGGAAGGAAGAAAGGAAGGAAGGAAGGAAGGAAGGAAGGAAGGGAGGGAGGGAGGGAGGGGGCAGCCTCGCCACACCTTCTTTCTTCTGCTTAGGGTCAGTGACCCCCTTGCATGTCCCTTCTGCCCCTCCTTTCCTTCTCACAGCTGGGGACCCTTATTGCCTTCCTGGAACAGGGCAGCCCCAGAAAGCTGGACGTTGCCCCTAGATGGAGAAGCTCAAACAGGCCCAGAGAGAGAGAAGAGGAGAGAATGGAAAAAGCCAATATTTGGGGAAAACCGAGCACCCAAAAGGAGAGATAGTGAAAGAAAGGAGGAGGAGGGAGGGTGCAGAGAATCAATGGAAGAGAGGAGCCTTTGCTTCCTGAGTTGGATAAGGCAGAGCTGCAGGAGGGAATTGTCGAGGCTTTAAGGAGGCGTTAAAGCTGTTACTCTAGGAGACTGGAGAGGTGCTGAAGGCAGGCATGTGTGCTTTCTCTCCCGGGTCTGCACCATGCCACGCATTACAGCTGTTTCTACTTTCTACTCTAGAGGAGAGGTAAGGTAGTAATTTTCAGTGAATGAGGATTTTCTTTTGCATTGCTGCTGAGATTAATAAAAAGATTAAACTATGATGCTGAAAAGCAGAGGAGGAGCTGAGATCAGCTCCCACTTGCTTTCGCATTGGGCAGGTTTTTGTACTGGAAGGGTCCTTCCCGTTATGTGCTCCCAAAGGTACCGAAGATACAGAAGGAAACTGAGGTACTGAAGGAAATGGGATCCATGCACAATTCTACTACATGTTTATGGAACTATGATTCTACTATGAATCATTGTCATAGTTCCATCCTATGGAATCCTTTGCAGTTTAGGGAGGAATACTTAGAATTGTCTGCCAGAGAACTCTGCCTCCCCATATTACAAAAAGTGGGTTCCTCAGGATGTTGCCATGGCAATTGAACTAGAATCATTATGCTATGCAGCAAACGTGTAGCATGAAAGGACTACTGGCATGGAAAGGCATCCATATACAAAACATGAGTTAAACAGTAATGTAAATCAAACGCAGACAATCTCAGTGTGTCCAAATGCTATTTCCCTCCCTATCACCCACCGCCCTACCAATTCCATGTTAGACAACATAAATACTTTAGGAAAAAATGAGATTTTGGAGTGTAGTTTCCAGGCTGCATGTCCATTTTCTGGCAGCATTTTCTCCTGATGTTTTACCTGCATCTGTGGCTGGCATCTTAAGAGGTTTTTACTGGCAAAATCTTAAATAAGACAAAGGCTTATGCCTGTTTTGTGATTCTTTTTCTGGTCTGCTGCTAAATTTGGGATGTGGTGTACAAAAGTAACCTTGGGGCTGTGTGATGTCCCCCCATGTTTTCCCCATGTACACATAATGACATACATGTACAGATAATGGTAGTGATAAATTCAAAATGCATATGTGTAAATCTGTAGACAGAGATGGATTACCCCCTGCAGGAGAACTAAGTGATAAATGAGACAGTGAAGTTTTTTTTTCTCCAAGGGTGAAATTAGACCATTATATTATTCACACAGTGATGGCAAATATTATGTAATAGTCTTCTCCTTTCAAGCTTTTTGCCTCAAGTAGTTTCAGTCCAAGATGGCATTTTCATCAGCATCAATTATCAAATCCAGAAATGTTTAATCTGATAATGTTAAGGACTGACTTAGGACACAGAAAAAGATCATCAAATTTATTTAACCATAACTCTAATAAACTAAAACAGGAACGGAGACCTGAGGAAAGCATTAGTTCTAGCTTCTGCCACAGGATCATACTTCTATAGAAGATGAATAGTCTTTAATAGGGTGCATATGGTGCATTTAAAATTGTTCTTGTCATAGTTTTAAAGCATTTTAATTTGTTTTTATATAGTAGGTTGTTTAATTGTAACATTTTAACATAATGTGTTGTTAGGTGCTTTAATCCATATGTGACAGAAAAGTATAGTGATAGATGGGTAGATAGATATAGTGATGATAAGCCAAGCTGAAGATGTAGTGAAAAGCTTACTTTAACAACTTGCATGATATCTATTGAAGATTATCCCTATATAGGTCAGATCAAATCTAGTCTTATTTTTCAACCATTTTGTAACTAGCTGTTATATACAGGTACATGACAGATTTTTCAAACTAAAGAGTGAGACCCTTTCAAATCTCAAACAAAATACAGGCGGACATTCTGTTACTGACATATGAATATATACAATGCAGTGAATTATTTGTTATTGCTCAACAGTCACAGTTTGCTGTCAATGGCAGAAACTGAGTTGCACATAGAGATGTACAAAGATTACATTTCATGATGCGAATGCACAACAGGGGCCCATTCATACTGCAGGGTGTGGTGTAATGCTACCGTTGCATACTTCTGCAAGCAGATATTTATATTCTGATGAAGGGATATAGGGTTATAGCCACAGCATTTAAACCTCTGGCAGCTACATCAAGAAATGAAATCTTATAATAATAAGTAGCATTTTGTTTGTGTAATGCAAAAGACCCAACAAGCACTTTCTGCACAGGCCTGCATTCAAGATGACAATGCAATAAATGATGTACCAGCAGCCAAGAACAGCTATCCAGTGTGTCAAAGGGATATCTTAGTATTTTTCCTCAAAAAGTACAGATCTGTTCTCTCTCTAGCACAGGAGCATTCTCCCTCGCTCTCCTTGTATGTTTGTGTGTGTCTCTCTGTGTGTAATGATATGAATCCTATGATAAGTATCATCTCTCATGCCAATTATGATTTAGTCCATGGGGCAGTTATGTGAGTCATTTCCTCCTGCAAAATTATGCTCTGTGCATCATGGAAAAATGCAGGTCTGCAGCCACTGAGACCTAATGACATGATTACATAAGAAGTGGAGTATGATCTGAGACGTATACCCTTGCACAGCTTGGGACAGATAGTGCTATGTCAGCATATATTACTACCTCCTGTGAATAAGATTGCATATGACTCATTCATCAAGGATTTCCATCCCCTCTTCTTCCTCCCCCTATTATAATTTATTGAATGGTTTCCTTGTATTTTGAAAGTAATGGTTTCCCAGTAACATGCAGGACATTGTCAATTGATCTGCCCACAGAAAGCAAATCATGTTTTACTAATACAGCAACTAATAATGTCTGAGTTTGTACCTATGATGGGGCAAAGAAAATCTGTTTTGTTTTACAAGTTGGGGGGGGGGGGGGAGAGCACTTACTCATACCATCTGTACAAGAGAAGCCTGTTCTTGCAATGATACAGTGATGTATGTCCCAGGTTTCCCATTCACACAGTTAGGAATGGATTCGAATTATTGTCTGTATTGATAACCACACACATGTGGATAATGCTCACCCACTGGACTACCCAGATAGCAACTTCCACAGCTATACAACTATACATAATCACTGGCCACCATTTTATGATACAAACTATTGTTACCAGGACAGATTTTCATTCTTTCAGGAGATTAGACTAATTTCATAGAATTCTGAGTACAATCCATGCTTAGTTTCTTTCACTAGTTGGGTAAGACACCATCAGAGAGGTGGATATCTAGAAGATCCAAGCAATAAGAAGTGCTAGATAACCAGTCAAGTTGTAGTCATTACTCATCTGGAGCAATAACAAAGAAGAATTTTCTTTAAAAAAATAAAAATATCATTTCCATATAAACAATAATTAACAGTATGATCATTATATAACAGTTAACAATATATCTAGTTCAATATTATCAAACTCAGGCACAACAACAACAATGAAAAATGTGTAATTACATATAAGTGGTGTCCGAAATCTCAGGTTTCAGCCCAGTGTGCCAAGCTCAGATTGATCCAATGAAGGTGAAGGCAAGTACAGAGATCTTTATTTTTTGTGTCAGGAGCAACTTGAGAAAACTTGCAGTTTCTCAAGTTGTTCCTGACACGGAAAAAAAAAAAAACCCACACCAACAGCCAAAAGGGAAATATCAGGGGGAAAGGTGGTCCCAGATCTGGCATTTCTCACAGTTACAAGCATGGGCATTTTATAAGTGTTTTACAGACATTAAAAGTAGTGAAAATTGTGATGATTGGTACAGTTACAGGATCTGAGGTCTGACTGGTTAACAGGGCCATCCATTTCTGGTTGCTGATTGGCTGAAAAATTAAAAGTCCGTTCACCTTGGCTGTTGACTGGTGAAGAAGTCTGGTGGAACTTTTAATAAATGATCAGTGGTTAACCTGGAAGCCATTTATCATCTGGTGCCTGCCATTCTTGGAGTGGAAGGGTTGGGAAACAATGCAAATTGGGTCATGGGGACAATGGGTGTTTGACGGTTTAATATTATTAATTAATAATAATAATAATAATTTGCCTCTTCTCGTGGCTCAAGGCATGTTTATCCCTACAAATAAGGATTCCATGGTGGTATTACATTAAGCACAGTGGGTGCCAGGGTCCCTTGATGCGTCTCAGAGATGCAGACAAAAAACTTTGAGAATAGCCTGATGAGGGTACGGCCAGGTATGACTCTATTGTAACACAGAGAAATCACCTAGCAACTGATCACCATTTATTGTGAGGACTGTGAGTAAACAGAGATAGTTGTGCCTGTGTATACTGTGTGAGGCTGGACCTGGGAAGAATTGTCCTATTTTTATTTTTTATTTTTTTGGAATTTCTGAGTAGTAGCCGGGATACATCTCCAGATCATCTATCCAGATCCCGATTTGGGTTCCATTGACCAGGTTTTTGATAACATAAGCACATATATACAATAGGTGAAGATATTCATGAAATCCTATTTTTCAATTAATTATGAATACACACAGTTTTTTTTAATACACCCAGCTACAAACCTGGCACCTTAGCTCAACTGGACTTATTTTTTAGTAAATATTATTGAAAGTTCCTGTACACTATGAAAATAATTTTAAAGATATATCATTTTGACAAAAAAAATTAAAAAATAAGACAAGTGTGAAGAAGCCAGAATGGATGTCCAAAGAACTTGTAGCCGCCCCGAGTCCCTTCGGGGAGATGGGGCGGGATATAAAAATAAAGTTTATTATTATTATAACTTCTTACCGGGCGAAGACTCAAAAGAGATATGCACAAGAAGTGGAAAAGGGGAGAAATCACCAAAGAAGAATTCAAGTGAATAGCCAACTCCTGTAGGGAAAAGGTTTGCAAGGCTAAAGTACATTAAAAACAACAAAAAAGGCTTTTTTGCTTACGTTGGTAAAAAAAAAAGGGAAGAACAAGGAGGCAATAGGGCCTCTGCGAGGCGAAGATGGAGTGATGGTGACAGGGAACAGGGAAAAGCCAGTACTACTTAATGGCTTCTTTGCCTCGGCCTTCTCACAAAAAGAAAGCCATCTTCAACCTCAGCAACATGGAATGGACGAAGGATTGGGGGAAATCCAACCCCAAATAGGGAAACAAGTTGTCCAGGAACACCTGGCCACTCTAAACGAATTCAAGTCCCCAGGGCCAGATCAGCTACATCCAAGAGTATTGAAGAAACTAGCAGAAATTATTTCGGAACCACTAGCAATCATCTTTGAGAGTTCTTGGAGAACGGGAGAAGTCCCAGCAGATTGGAGGAGGGTGAATGTGATCCCTATCTTCAAGAAGGGAACAAAAGACAACCCGAACAAATACTGTTTGGTCAGCCTCACGTCAATACCAGGCAAGATTATGAAAAAAATCATTAAGGAAGTGGTCTGCAAACACTTAGAAACAAATGCGATCATCACTAATAGTCAACACGGATTTACCAAAAACAAGTCATGCCAGACTAATCTGATCTCCTTTTTTTTGATAGAGTTACAAGCTGAGTTGATACAGGGAACGCCATGGATGTAGCATACCTGGATTTCAGTAAGGCCTTCGACAAAGTTCCCCATGACCTTCTGGCAAACAAACTAGTAAAATGTGGGCTAGACAAAACCACAGTTAGGTGGATCTGTAATTGGCTAAGTGAATGAACCCAGAGGGTGCTCACCAATGCATCTTCTTCATCTTGGAAAGAAGTGACAAGTGGAGTGTCGCAGGGTTCTGTCCTGGGCCCGGTTCTGTTCAACATCTTTATTAACAACTTAGATGAAGTGTTAGAAGGCACAATCATCAAGTTTGCAGACAACACCAAACTGGGAGGGATAACTAACACTCCAGAAGACAGGAGCAGAATTCAAAATGATCTTAACAGACTAGAGAGGGAGATGTTGACAAGCTGGAATGTGTCCAGAGGAGGGCAACTAAAATGATCAAGGGTCTGTAGAACAAGCTCTATGAGGAGTGGCTTAAAGAGCTGGGCATGTTTAGCCTGAAGAAGAGAAGGTTGAGAGGAGACATGATAGCCATGTATAAATATGTGAGGGGAAGCCATAGGGAGGAGGGAGCAAGCTTGTTTTCTGCTGCCCTGGAGACTAGGACACGGAAGAATTGCTTTAAACTACAGGAAAAGAGATTCCACCTGAACATCAGGAAGAACTTCCTAGCTGTGAGAGAAAACTGTTCAGCAGTGGAACTCTCTGCCCCGGAGTGCGTTGAAAGCTTCTTCTTTGGAGGTTTTTAAGCAGAGGCTGGATGGCCATCTGTTGGGGATGTTTTGAATGCGATTTCTTGCTTCTTGTCAGGTGGTTGGACTGGATGGCCCGTGAGGTCTCTTCCAACTCTATTATTCTATGATTCTATTATTCTATATGTTGGAAGCCTTGCGAACAAAAAGGAAATGCTTATGCAACAAAGACGATCCATAAATATGCCAGAAATGACCTGCAAATCTGTTACCTAGAATAATAAAAAATAGGAAATGAATGGAATGAAAATGGAAAGTTGTGTCTATGGAGCCAGAGATTATTTCCATCTGCTCACCGAAAGTTGAATGGTCTATAGCTTGAGAAGAGGAACTGGTTTGAAATGTGAAATGATATCATGTGATAAGGAGTATTTCCACTCATGGTTAAGAAGTCCTAACACACTTCTCAACCCTCGTGTGATAAATCTCCTATGTTGTGAAAACTGGGCAGTAGAGAAACCTGATAAGAGGAAAATCAACTCATTTGGAATGTAGTACTAAAGAAGAGTTCTACAGAAACAGTGGATAGTCACTAGAAGATATGACTCACTAAAAAAAGATAATGATAAGTTAATGAGATAGAAGGCCGTAGGAAAAGGGGAAAACTGAATTCCAGATGGATGAACTCAATCAAGGAAGACACATCCCCAAGTCTGCAAGACCTGAGCAAAGAGGTTGATAATAGAGTGTCTTGGAGATGTGTCATTCATGAGGTTGCCATGAGTCAAAATCGGTGACCATTAACAAAATTGTGCCAGCATGGGAATCATATGGCCCTCCAAATATTGCTGAACAGCAGCTGCTTGAATTTTTCACTCTTGGCTATGCTGTGTTGCTGAGAGCTGCAGTTCAACAACATCTGGAGGACCACACAATTTCCACAAATATATAGTGTTATATTACGTGTTTGTCTGGGACCTTTGTTTCACTCCTTTTCCAACTTACTGGGGGAAAGAAACATGTCAGCAAAGCTGTAGCAACTTTGTTCACCATATAAAATCAGCACCGTTTTGGCATGCATTCCTATTTATCCCAACACGGAGTATGTCTTCCATGCAAGACATTTTCACTAAATTCATTCAGTGTTGGAACCTTGCTTTACAGAGAAGGATATCCATGTTTGAGAAAGAGTGCAAGAGGGAGAGATGAAGTAGTCTTTCTGGCAGCTTTAGTTTTATTATAAACATACAAATCCACACAGGGAGAATTTGTTTCTAATTCTGCCAAGAAAGGCTAAGAAATAAATGAATGCTTTCAATAGTATTATGAACAAATAGTTTGGTGCTGTCTTTTCCTTATTTTTTAATTGAAAGGATTGTTCTTACAGCCATACATTTTTGTATGCAGTCAGTATCCATTGGGGGAAGGGCAGGGTGTCTTCAAAACTATGATAATAATTGCAGGTGCTGCTCAAGAGAAGGTAATGGGGTAAAACAATGGTAATATCATACCAAAGACCAGTTCTAGACCTCAGGGACTCCAGCCATGTCATTCCTGTCATCAGACTTTCCAGTCACCTGCAAGGATACCTAAGGGAAAAATTAGGGGAGCACAGTGCATATTGTTCCCTTTGTTAAGAGTGCCAAGTTTGGTGGGGATGCATTTGCCATCTGTTCTATTTGCTACAAAAAAAAACCCCTGGTCAGCTGTAAAGTTTGATTTTATATGTTGCCACTTTCCATCAGCACTAACAAAAGTCAGAAGGACTTGTTTGGCATATAATTTTCTAAAGTGTCCTTCAACTGTGTGGAATACTTTTGCATATTTAAATATGTGTGTGTACACACATACACACTTCAGAACATATTTATTAAAATATTTTTATGCAACCATGGAGGTCATTTGTCTTGGTCAGATTTTTTTCCCAGGCATGTCAAATACATCAAAAGTATACTGACTAAGGAGCCCCGGTGGTGAAGTGTGTTAAAGCACTGAGCTGCTGAACTTGCAGACCAAAAAGTCGCAGGTTCAAATCCCGGGAGCGGAGTGAGCGCCCGCTGTTGCTCCAGCTTCTGCCAACCTAGCAGTTCGAAAACATGCCAATGTGAGTAGATCAATATGTACCGCCCAGGCGGGAAGGTAATGGCGCTTCATGCAGTCATGCCGGTCACATGACCTTGCAGGTGTCTACGGACAATGCTGGCTTAGAAATGGAGATGAGCACCAACCCCCAGAGTCAGACATGACTGGACTTAACATCAGGTGAAACCTTTACCTTTGCTATACTGACTAACATCAACTGCATCCTTCCTTGACAGACCAATAAAGGGAGCAGATCCAAAATGAAACAACATACAAAGCAACAATAGGAGAATAAAGAACCAAGACAGAAATCTGCCAACGCTGGCCTTTGATATAAGTAGGCAGCCTATGTTAATAAGAATTCTGGAGTCATAATGCCCACCCCAGCAAGCCACAATCATCATGCTGGAAGATCTAGTAAGGATTCAACCACTAGTTTTGCTCAAATAAACTAGTAGCATACCCTAATTCCACCTTCGCCACTCAGTAAGTACTCTTCTTAGCATCATTTATCAAACATGGCTCATGACAAAGATTTGTAGCAGAAGTGGGGAACCCTTTTTCTACCAGGGGCCTTTTGGATGTGTATATAATGCCATTCAAGGCCCGCACCTTTATTTATTTATTATAAATAAATAATTATAAAATGATGTATTATTATAGTACTGTATTACAAATTACAAAATTATATATTAAAAATCAAATGAACATTCCAGCTGGCAAAAACAAGAGCAGAAGAAGCAGGAAGGCACCTGCATGAGGAGAGGAACCCACAAGCAGGTCTGAATAGTATTTATTTATTTATTTATTTATTACATGCATTTATACCCCGCCCTTCTCCCCGAGGGGACTCAGAGCGGCTTACATTCTGCCATGAGGGCCAGCAACAAATATACTATTAAAACAAAGCAATTAAAACATGATAAAAACAGGATAAAAACATGATAAAAAGTATACAAAAATTAAAACGCTGCAAAGCAGCGATATTGCACCATCCTCAGTCATTCACTACTGCTACAATTACAGATTTGCAACCCGATTACAACAGCCAATGAGCTTATTCGCTGAATGCCTGGGCGCAGAGCCAAGTTTTTAGTTTTCTTCTAAATCCCAGGAGGGATGGGGTTTGCCAGATATCTCTGGGGAGGGAGTTCCACAGCCGAGGAGCCACCACCGAGAAGGCCCTGTCCCTCGCCCCCACCAGCCCTGCCTGCGAGGCAGGTGGGATCGAGAGCAGGGCCTCCCTGGAAGATCTTAAGGTTCTAACGGGCTCATAGGAGGAGATACATTTGGATAGATAGGCAGGACCAGAACCGTTTAGGGCTTTGTAGGTCAAAAGCAGCACCTGGCCCATAGAAAAGAAGCTGGGTTAAGTGGCCAGAGTGAGGAGGGTGGCCTTCTCTGTACCAAGCTAGACTAGATTATTTTGTGGGTCTTATATGGCCTGTGGGCCAGACATCCCCCAACCTTGCATTATACCCTGCTGTGAAATTCATGCTAAAATCACCACAGGCAGAAACAGCCCAAACTGTAAGGTCAGTGCCCGAAAGGCGAAGGCATAGTAATTAGAATCCTTTTATCAACTGGGACAAGGAAGAAGAGGGAGCAAGGAGGCCTAGTCCAAAAAATAGCAACCTGACTCCCACCTCCTACAACGCTACTAATTCAACGGCCCACCATCTTCCCCGTGCCAACCCTGCAACCACAACAGACCAGTCAAAACGTATCCATGCAAATTATGGTCAGGGATCTTGTGGAGTGATGCACCACTCCTACGGATCCAGTTTGAAAAGAGCAAACCAAAGGCCAGAGGAGGGCAGTCAGGACTTACCAAACCTCTAGCCCTGCCTTCCCCCTTGACCTGCCTGAGCAGACACACACAGAAAGTAGTTTAACCCTGGTCTCTAGCCAGAGAAGTTATGAAATATGCTCCCTCACCCATAGCAACCATGGCTTGGGTGAAAATTATTATGATTTGATCACAGTTCCATTGACTCTTGAGGTATTTTATGTGTAATGTAATTTTCATAATCTTCACCTGAGATTTAGCTTTTGTGAGGATTGTTAAAGACACTAGATCTGAGTATTTGATTAGTATTTAGATGGGAGACCAAGGGCTGGACAAAATGATATATATGGCCCACGGATTAGATGTTCCCCACTCTTGGGTTACAGGAAACTATTTCAGTTGAAGATTCTAGAAGGATGTTAGTTGCAGAAAAATGGGACAGAGAATTAGAGTGCATGGAGTGTATAATAGAAGATGTAACCAAGGGCCCTTCCAAACAACCCTATATCCCAGAATATCAAGGCAGAAAACCCCACAATATCTGCTTTGAACTGGGTTATCTGAGTCCACACTGCCATATATTCCAATTCAAAGCAGAAAATGTGAGATTTTATTCAGCTGTGTGGAAGGGGTCTTAGGGAATAGTGAAGGGAAGATTACTGGCAGGACCAATAGGAGACAGTGAAACCAATGGAGTTGCATGCACCTATAGGCAGTTGGCTTGCGTTTCTTGGGTAAGATCTGCATGTCTCCTCTGAGATTGCTGGAGCTGTTTCTTTATGATTGGGGAGGTTTACAAGAGATATAAAAATATACACACATATTTCTACATTTTAAAAAGACTGGTGTTTTTGATCATCAGCACAGAGCAACTTTTTAAAAAAGACTCTAAAGGAATCTTTTAGTACTAAATAATTAGTTTTAAAATGAATACAATATGATTCCCAAATCTGCAGTATATATAGTCCTGGATACACCAAAGTATGGATAATAGTAAATCCTATTAAAATGATGGACTTCCAGACCAAGAATACCACAGAGTCACATTGGACGAGAGAAAACGCCTAGAGCTGTCATATTTTGTCAGAAGTAGATATATGTGGCTGGCATGACTGCATGGAGCGCCATTCCCACCGGAGCGGTACCTATTGATCTACTCACATTTGCATATTTTCGAACTGCTAGGTTGGCAGGAGCTGAAGCTAACAGCGGGCGTTCAAGCCGCTCCCAGGATTTGAACCTGGGACCTTTCGGTCTGCAAGTTCAGCAGCTCAACGCTTTAATGCACTTCGCCACCGGGGCGCCATTATATATACAGTAGAACCCCGGTAGTCCGAGTTAAATGGGCGGACCTCAACTCGGTCAACCGGATAACTCGGATTACCAGATGGGACGCAGGCTGGATCGGGAGGCGCTGCAAACGCCTCCTGATCCAGCCCTCGTCCCAACCGTGGTGAGGCCTCTCCATGGGGACGAGGGCTGCATCGGGAGGCGTTATGCTCACTTTTATTTTTTCAAAGGAGACAAGAATCTGTCCTTTGTTTCTGTTTGTAAGAGGTGTGCCTATATTTTCAGTGGTGCATATTGCTTCCAATATGTGTTTCAGGAAATTTCAAATGTGCAGTTGTGTGGTTTTCAAATGTATGCATTTTGCCCCTGAAGGACTCACAGCTGTCTGTCAACATACAAATGCACAGATGTTTGAAAAGCACAGACCAGGAAAAAAAATCACAAAATGCCTGGATTTTGGTGGGTTTTGATGTTGCTCTCTGGTTTGTTTCTGAGATACTGTATTCTGTTTTCTTTTCAATTGGTTGTTGAACGTACAGTATTGTTATTAAGTTTTAAATACTGAATTGCCCTGAGGTCTTTATGAGATTAAAGGAGATATATAACCACAACTACTTCAACCATATTAAATAACTACAGGTAGTCCCCAACTTATGGACAAGATAGGTTCTGTAGGTTTGTTCTTAAATTGGATTTGTCTGTAAGTCAGAACAGACACGTTTGTAAATGTAACTCCAGTATAAGCTTTGGATAGCTTATACTGAGTAACTTTCCTATTGTAAAATTGTGCTCCTACAATAAAGCTTAATTTCTTTTTCCCAGGGCTATTCCAGACAGGCCCTACCTATATCCCGGGATCTGATCCCAGGTTTTCTGCATTAAACTGGATTATTTGAGTCCCCGCTGCCAGATAATCTGGAATAAACAAAAAACCTGGGATCAGATCCTGAGCTATAGGGCCTGTCTGGAAGGGCCCCCAGACATTGACATGCTTGCTCCTTAAATCAAGATCTGTAGCCACTGCATGCACTTTGACAGTAGTGGATGGGTTTGGTGGTGGAGCACAATTTGCTACTTTGCATCAAATGTCTTGGGCCAGCTCTGCCATTTTACATGCCGTCCTTTGACATTATAAATGCCTTGCAAATGTAGGGTCAAGAATTTAAGCCGAAGGCAAGAGAAATGCAGGCCTAGGAAAACAAGTCAAGGATTAGTATGAAAAGAAGCAAGGAAAGTAGGCACAAAAGTAATGTTCTACTGCTATTAATGTCATATAGGAAAGTAGACAGTTGTCACTCAAATGGAGCAACACACAGTTTACTTCATCTGTTCTTCACTACTTACTATAAGTTACATCCCCTTCCAGTACTTCAAACTTGATTATATGCTTTGGGAGGCAGAATTATTGAAAGAACTTGCTTCCTAAGTTTTATTATCTTAGTGAATCCCAAAATCTTATTCAATGTTTGAAGGCATGCTTGAGTTATAGAGTGTCCTGAGGAGGCTAAGTCCTATTTCCTTTAAGGGCAGGCTCAATTTCCTTTTATCCAAATGGGCTATGCGGTTCCCATATGCTCCTTTCCCCATTCAAAAATTGGTTGACTTACATATGTTTTACTATGTAAAATGTGCAATTTCTTCCCATTCACTAGAAATCTGCATTGCCAGATCATCTGGATTGCAGTGTGTTCAAATATAAGAGGATCTAAGTGAGGCTGGAGGGTGTCTTATGAAATGTTACTCTTTGCTTAGAGCTCCCTCATTTCTCTAAACACTGTGCTGAGATTAAAAAAATAAAACATTCCTGGAAAAAAGCTTGAAAGTTATTTTTCATTCTACCTATGTATTGCTTTTTGACTCAATAGAGCCCTTGGAATTTAAACAATGGATAAAACATTTTAAAAACATTGAAATAAATAATAAAAATCTAATTAAAAACTGTCCATACTCTCTTTAAATTTGCAAACATGTAGTTTTCAGTAGGTTATGGTATAGAATTCCCACAAAGGTAGAAAAATATGATTTTTTAAAAATCTATTTTTAAAAACTTTTTAAGAATCTCTAGGTTCTCCTGCATGGGTCTATGGTCAGCGTTCACCAGAGGTTGGTCATAGAATCACACTGGAAGGTCTGAAAGTGCCTGCAGATGTGTTCTCTGTGGGAGTCTCTAGGTCTGAGTTGCTGTGAGTTTTCCGGGCTGTATGGCCATTTTCCAGAAGCATTCTCTCCTGACATTTCACCCATATCTATGGCAGACATCCTCAGAGATTGTGAGATCTGTTGGTCCTTCAATGTGATTCTGTGGTCACTGTCCAGAGAGAACATATTTCCAGGGAGAGCATTTTTATCAAATCTGTTAATAATCCAACTCGCAAAAGTAATACCTTCTTTTTGCTAATAAGGATTGTATATCTAGGTTATGTAATGGCAGCTTAATGAAGAAAAACTTCACACCACTGAGTACAACTGTAAAATTGAGGTTATTTTTTATAGTTGTGAGGAATGTGGTCTCACCAAATCGTGAAGGATTAATAACATGTGGTGAAAATGCTGGCTTGTGATGCTGTGTCTCATGCTCTGCTGTGGGTGTTGAAGTGACAATGAAGTAGATGGGAAGAAAATCTGCCAGTAACTTCAGGGCTTCAGATCTTTGAAAGCGGTTAAAAGTAGTTACAACACATAGTTATTGTAATGAATTTACTGTAGAATAAAGAGTAAATGTAGCCAAATCAACTACTCAGTCTGAGGCCTTTGATCCATAAGTGCTATTGAAAATTAACTAAGAGATGCTTGGGGGAGAAGCAATTGAGTCTGGTAGGGAAGAAACAGGGATATGTTTCCTATACCTGATTTTCCCTGATCAGTTTATCCCTAGATATGAACCAGAAGCATAAAACCTGGGAAATATCAAAATGCACCTGGAACTCCACCTCACTGAGTAATTATTTTCTCCAAAATGACACCTAAGGATTCTTCCCAAACACCTTGCACATCCCTAAATTCTCTCATTGTACTCAGGACTTTGGTCAGGGCAAGCCCCTTACAATATCACAAAGGGTTAGACCAGGTATTCAAAGTTAAGGCGTCCCACTAGATACCAGTGTCTCCTTATGACTAGAAAGATCATATTTACCCATTGCCTGTGTATCACAAGCCTTCCCTGTAGTTTTCAGTAGGTTCTTCACTATCATGGAGGTAAAATCCAACTGCAATATTTCACGGACTCAGTCAGTAAGGTCAAGACTGATAAGGGGCCTTCTATTTCCTCCCCATGGAGCCTCTGGTGGCCTAGGGGATAAAAGCCTAGTGACTTGAAGGTTGGGTTGCTGACCTGAAAGCTGCCAGGTTTGAATCCCACCCGGGGAGAGCGTGGATGAGCTCCCTCTTTCAGCTCCAGCTCCATGCGGGGACATGAGAGAAGCCTCCCACAAGGATGGTAAAACATCAAAAACATCCGGGCGTCCCCTGGGCAATGTCCTTGCAGACGGCCAATTCTCTCCAGAAGCAACTCGGGTTGCTCCTGACACGGAAAAAAAAATTCCTCCCCATACAAGTAAATTCCCAGTTCTTTAGCCATTCAGTTATCAGCTTGAGAAAATGGCCTCACTGCACATCTTCTGCAAAGAGAAAATCATTCAGGTGATGATGTACCATGCATGTTAAATCAGTCTACCTCCTTCTGGGTCATAGCAACAAGGAATTGAAAGACCCAAATCCCAAGTAAGAGATGGAGGCCAAGAGTGTCGAGTGAATTGGAAAATCAGTGACTTAATCTTATGCTTCCCAAAATGGTTCACTGACATTGGGGGGAGGGGGGTCACCTACCTCACTCACATTCTTATATAATCATCCCTCAAGGCTCCAAAAAAAATCTACTCAAGTTAATACCCAATGCTGATGGGGTGACTTGTAGTTATTAGTCTTGAGCAGGGGTCCCCAAACTTTTTAAACAGGGGGCCAGTTCATGATCCTTCAGACTGTTGGAGGGCCGGACTATAGTTGACCATCGAGCAATAACAACAACAACAACAACAACAACAACAACAACAAAAAAGAGGGTTGGAAGAGACCCTTTGGGCCATTGAGTCCAATCCCCTTCTGCCTTTGTGCACCAAAAGCACAAGCAAAGCACCCCTGACAGATGGCCACCCAGCCTCAATGTTAATAATAATAATAATAATAATAATAATAATAATAATAATAATAATAATAATAATAATAATAATAAAAAGAGGGTTGGAAGAGACCCTTGGGCCACTTAGTCCAACCACCTTCTGCCTTTGTGCACCAAAAGCACAAGCAAAGCACCCCTGACAGATGCCACCCAGCATCAATGTTAATAATAATAATAATAATAATAATAATAATAATAATAATAATAATAATAATAATAAGTGTTGGAAGAGAAGAAGAGACCCCTTGGGTCATTTAGCCCAACCCCCTTCTGCCCTTGTGCCATGAGGGCCGGATAAATGGCTTTGATGGGCCGCATCCGGCCCCCGGGCCTTAGTTTGGGGACCCTTGGTCTTGAGCATTTGTATAGAATTTCTATCCATGTTGGTTTGTTTCATTTGTAAGGCCCCATTTTCATTTTCAAGCACCTCTTCCAAAAACTGGTGCCTTTCTGACTGAGTTTTTTCATTCAGGATCCAAAAAAACAAAAATGTTTGAACCATTGGCCAACATGGGCGTCCTTCCCAGGCTACCCTTTCCCTCAGTTTTTGGGCTAGAGAGGGGGAAATTGCCACACATGGAGGCACATCTACCACTCTTTGCTCACCAAGTTTTATAATGTTTGGGTCATCCCTGATTTTTAGGGATTTTTTTTCTTCCTATAAATAAAATCTCCTTAAAAACATGGCATGGTTTGTACTTATATCCTTCATTTTGACCTGGATCAAAAGCATCAGAGTTACTTAAGATTCAACTAATTCTGATAAGTTTACCTCTCCATCTGCAAAAGAGAAGTGAGTGTAAAGGCAGGGCTTAAGATGCCACATGTGATGCTTTCCCCTCAATCTGCAGAGCGGTGGTGGGCAAGGCGAGGCAAGGCAAGGCAGGTAGCAGGCAAGGTGAATGGCATTCTTCTTCTCTGCCAATTGGCCCGACAGACAGGACTCAGTGGTCCGAAAAGCAGGTGAGCAAACGGTTTCTGTTCCTACGTTCCTTTTTGTTTCACTGTTTTCTCCATAAGGGGTTTACCGTTTAATGACATCCAAATGGACGGAACAAAACGGAAACATGAATTAATCGAATGATACAGATACTGAGCCGATGACTAATAGTTATGCACATCAATCTCTGCGACCATCCAATCAAGTTGCAGAGCTAATGGTAGATTTATTGTCATCACCTTTGCTATGCTATGTGCTAGTAATACTTGAAAGCAAGGTAGGAGGAATGGTGGAGAAGGGCACACCCTGAACTGCTCTTGAGTTGGCTATCCTGTAAGGAATTTGTAAATGTGAATTGTATTGGAGAGCTATTCTGAATTATTTCTTCTTTTTCTCTTATTCAATTTTTTCTGTCATCTTCTTAGCTGCCCATGCTTCATAATCAGAAAATCCCAGTAAGTTACCTCAGGACACTTTTTTTAGGGCTTAAGTTAAACTACAGGGAACTGGAACTGGGGAGACTAACAGTTATTGAATAAAATATTATATAGTGGAAAGACAGCACAATGGTACACAGCATGCAGCCACCTCATGAGACAGTAATCAGAAGAACTGAACCCTAATATGCATCTTTGAAAAAGTCTCGGAAAATGCCTCTTCTTTTTTTTTTGGAGGAAATTTCTACTTTGTTATCATGAAGAAGAGTGGTTGAAAGATAATGTGAAATAATTTTACACTGTTTTTATCACACACATTGTAATGTTTTCATATTTTGTTTATATTGAAATTTTACCATTGTCAGCCAACTTGGGTGCCATTTTGAGAACAAAAAGTAGGATATAAATTTAAAAAACTACTGAGCTGAGGAGACTAGAGACACATCTTTGCTGCCACTGTCATACAGTTTTAAGGTGACTTTAAACCATGACAGCCACAAAACACATACTGCAGCATGGATTTCAGGATGCACAGCATATTAAATAAAGTTGCAGTAAAGTATATGAGTCAAACCCTTAAATATGCTGCAGAAGATCCCAATGTATCCCAAATGTCAGGGTGAAATTCTCTGCAGAATGTGAAGCGCATTGTGGCGCTGAAGAGCTTTGTAAAATTCAGAATGAAGGGGCGAGGGGACTGCCAAAAATTCCCCAATGCCATGGCTGGCTAGCAGGAAGATAATTCAAACCCCTGGGAGGTGTGATTACCTCCTAACCATCACTTTGCCTTTCGTTCACCTTCTAGACCTCTGGAGTGCTGATGCACCTCTCTCTCAGAAATGGTAGGGGAACCTTGCAGAGCCATTTGAGGTCAGGTTCCATGTTCAATGTAATCACCTTCCTGGCCTCAAACCAGTTCCAAGCCTGTCAATCAAATCACCAATGCAGAGAAACTGGTTCCTCCCAAGCCGGTTCTAAGCTGCATAATAATGTCAGTGTAGTTACCTCTTCACACGGGACAAAAATCGGTGGCATGTGCCGGTTTTGCCCAGGTCACTCATGGAGCCTGCCGGCTCCCATCAGATGACGCCAGCGCAGCTTGGTAGATGAAGGACGGCAGAGTTAGCTCATGCCGCTGCCACTAAAATTCATGGGGGGAATCACACTCCCCCCCCCCCCCGCATGTGATTGTCCTCAGCTGGAGCTGGGCAATGCAGGTCATAGGCCACCGGGTTTCCCACACCCACTGATGAAGCAGAGCAACTCTGGTGGCAGTGTAACAAGCTTGCTTATGTTGCCCAGGATGATTCTCAGCTTTCCAATTCCATGCAGGAAAAGATCAACAGAAAGGACAACTTCACAGTCTCGGCAATAAACGTTATGGTCCTGCTGGCTTTGCTGGACCTTTTGCTCACCAAAACCTGAACCTATTAGCTGGAAATGAAAAGATACTAGTAAGGTGGCAGCTCTACAGTGTTTGAAAAAGAACACATCTTATAATCCCTGTTCCTTCGTCTTCCTCCCATGCGTCTTCACATTACAATTTTAGTGCCTGTGTCCTTTTGGCCTATCCATAATTTCATCAGTGCTTACAACCAAGGTAACAGGATAAGCAAAGGAACACTAATGTTTATCAAAGCTCAAAAACCACCAAGAAAAGCATTTGCTTTGCATACATCTTACCTCACTAAATATGTTTTTCAAGCGGATTCAGCCAAGACGACGTAAGTTGCTGTGCTGGAGTTATTATTTCTTTTTAATCCTGCCTTTTATGTGGTTAGACGTTTTGTGTAGATATAATTCAAAGTGATGATATTAGTCTGTAAGTCAGAAATTATCAGAAGATCAAAACAAGCAAATAACCATTTAAAATGATGGTGTCTGCAATGAATTATTGCTATTAAGTGGATGGAGAGTGTGCATATCTAAACAAAAGAGGGAAGAAGTTTTACTGTAGAAGAAATGAAACTGTCGGATTCAGACAACATCAAACAGAAATGAGCAGAAACCAAACCATTAAGCTAACATTTCTAAGCGCCAAACTAAACGTTATGCTAATTGTATGAACAAAATGAATGTGTGTCATTGTTCTTTTTGATGTAAATAGCAGTTAGATCAGAACCATGGAAAACTCCCAAGGCCAAGTGTTTTTAAGTGGGGTTTTTTTCCAGCAAAAGTACTCATCCCACAAGATTCTGCCCATGACCTACTTTTTGCTGAAGGAAACCACCTTGTTTACAATGTATGGGGAAATACCCATTCAAACCAAAACATAACCTGCACATAAAAGGTTAGCATACCTGGAAAATGACTAGATTACAACTATTCCCCTTAGTATTTAGATTTTGATTACAAATTGATTCTTAAAGCACCTTCGCAATCACTGAAGAATTTTTTACATTTTCTACTATGTGAATTGGTATCCTTCCTATGTTATACTTCCTTTAAGAGTCAGCACTGAACTTGAATGCAATCCCATCCTTTTTTAAACAATTAATTTTAAACTCATGTCTTTCGTTTACTACGTTTTTATCTATGTGTATTTAATACATGTATTTCAAAGAAATACAACTTAATGTCTGTATTTTATATAATTCTATCAAAGCTGCTGCGGACTCAACCTGAAGTACATCTCTATGAGCTCAATTGTTCAACTCGACCATGCTACCTGCCCTATACTATGGTGCAGAGACATTGACAATGACAACGGCTCTCTTAGAACAACAACGGGTTGCATATGCCTTCTTCAAAAGATGTCTTGTTGGGATGTCTCTCCAAATGCAGAGAGAACACAGACTGCACAATGAGGTTGTTCAAAAAATATCAAAAGTGAAAGATCCTCTACACCATGTTGCTCAACTCAAACATTGCTCTGCAGGCCTTGTCATGCGCAGAACAGATGGGCACTGGAGCAATGCCACGGCAACATGGTACCTGTGGGGATGAACGAGGCCTCTTGATCGTCCTCCCACCCAATTGTCTGATTCAATCCATATGGCATATAATGTGAGAGACTAACATGGTCGTACATGGTACACTGGTCAACTCGTACTCAAAATAGATACGAATGGAGGTGAATAGCAAAGATGTTGTGATCCACGTGAAAGCTGAGAACTATATTGTCTAAGCATCTAAGCAATTTATATAATGTTTTATAATTATGTGTTTTAACTGTGTTCTATCCCGCCTTGAGGCTCAAAGAAAGGTGAAGAAATAATAATAATCATCATCATCATCATCATCATCATCATCATCATCATCATCATCATCACAGTTCATGGCAATCTATCCTCTGCCATGCCTTTTCCTATAATTTCTCGACAATGAAATTGGTGAGATCAGGTGAAAACTAGTAATGGACCCAAAATTTGTTTCATTTGTTTCATCCATGTTTTCGTTTCATGTTGTTCATTCATTTGGCATGATACAGGAGACCCCTTGCCAAACAGAAAAAGCAGTGAAATGAAAGGAAAGTGGGAACGGTAACCGTTTGGTTGCCTGATTTTCATCCCATTGGTGGCAATGGGCAGGATTCCCACGCTCACCTTCCCTTCAGTTTTAGGGCTAGAGGATCTCACCATTTCACTGATCCTCAGGCTCTCTTGAGCATTCATTTGAGTTGTTAGGGTTGGTGGGGTAAACCCCTGTCTCTGAATTTAGATAGGCAAAATGCAGTCTGTGGTTCATTGATATATTTTTTTTGCAACCCTTGGCTCTTCTTCAGGCTCCATTATCCCTTTAAATGGGTAGCAAGGCCCACCTGTACTTTTCAACACACAGTAACTTGGAAAGAGACTCTTTAAGTGAGTGTGTGTGTGTGTGTGTGGTCTGCAGGCCCAAAGCTTCAGTGACTGCCAGGGCTTGCAGATGAGTGCTGAGGACAGTGCGGAGCACAGAGAGCCTCTTACTAGGCACTTGGTACTCGGTGCTCAGCTGCAAGCCCTGGTAGTCATGGGCTCTTTGGGCCTTCAGGCCACACAAACTGTGAGACAATTTGCAGCACATTTTGTTACAGTTTTTCAATGAAAATCTCATTGATTCTCAAACAATTCAACATAGTTTGTGGCAGCCACAAAAAACAAAGTTTCTGAAGTATAACTACTTTCAAAGTAAGTACTGCACAAGTAAACAGAAATGACACTTTCAAACTGGGAACAGGATTTTTCAAATTTTGTTACATAGTGTAATCCAGTATTTCTCAAACTGTGTTCCCAGAAATCCTAGCCAGCTTACCAGCTGTTAGGAATTGTGGTAGCTGAAGTCCAAAACATCTGGAGGAACACAGTTTGAGAAACTCTGTAATCTGTACTCTGTAATGTCTTGGGGAAATGAACTATATCTTACTGCAATGTACTTTGCCCTGTTAGTATTTTCAGTAAATTGCATTAGTTGAATGAGAGCTTCAGAGCTATTGTATTGGAAGATTTGGGATCCATTCTGGGAACTTTCAAACAAAGATAGAGGTTAGTCAACAAATTACAGGGTTACTGAACTAGAATTCTAAATAACCTGGCACTGCATCACATCTTGATTGGTTTAAATGTATGTGAAGTGCAACTTAATTTATCCCCCATCAATTATTCCTCTTAGAAATAAATGTATATCAATCAAATGGGTCATCACTCTATCAAAATGAGACATGGAGGAAAGTTTCTAAGACTATGGAAAGGGGAACATTTGGACACCTTAGGCAAAATAAAAGTGACTAAAATGTTTCTGATACCTAAATTATTATACTTATTTCAAATTCTCCCAATGGAGGGGCTATAAAGAAGTGGATCTTAGGAGAAACAAAATCCAGAATGCCAAATAAAGTACACATCAAGAAGAACTGGAGTGGGGAATTCCAAACTTGGAACTATATTATGAAGCATTTCAGTTAAAACTACTATTTGAAAATATGATAGAGAAAAGAGATAAATAGTTTGAGATAGAAGAAGGAGTTAATAAGGGAGAGGCAAGCTTTGGAATCTTCACAAGAAATTTGGGAATTTGGAAAAAATGGCAACCTAAATGGATGCCAGGAACATCAAAATGGACCCCGCTTGAGAGTCTTTATGAGAAGGAGTTTGATTCTAGCTGGTGGAGAGAAATGAATCTGTACATATCCAGGAGAGAAATGAAGGACAAAGGATACTATAGGGTTAAAGATTTACAGAATATGAATGGCCAGTTTATTCCCCTAAGTAGACAAGATGGGAAACAAAAACTGGATCAAGATACTAGGGTTATATAATAAACTAGCTGTGCCCGGCCACACGTTGCTGTGGCGAAGTATGGTGGTATGGGAAATAAAGTATAAAGTATTGAGGAATTGGTGGTAGTTAAGGTAAAGGGTCCCCTGGGCTGAGTGGGTTGATAGGAGACCAAGTGAGCGGAGCTTAGCCTTCTAACTGGCAGCAATTGGATAAAAACAATTATTCCTCTCCCTCTAATTAGGACTTTATTTTTCTTTTCTTTTTGTTGTATCAACCTAGAGGCATGGATGAGGGGTTGTGCTGTCAATTTTTGAGGTTGTGGGGTGTTTACTTTTGTTGTTTTGTCCGCTGCCATGATGCCATCACTCTTTTATATATATAGATTGAAACAAGGAAAATATGGAGAACGTATAGGTAGGGAGAGTATGATGGAAGACATAAATGCCCAGAAAAACCATGGGATTCAGGAAAACTTTAAAGAACAAATAAACAGTCAATTTCTAACTGTTTCAAGTGTAATATACAAAAGCAGTACTGGACAAATGATAGTTCACAGGAAAAATCATAAAAATGATGGAAATAGAGTGGTGTTAATTTTCTTGGTCTTAGTGGAGAGTGGGGGTGGCTTCATAAAAGCATTGTTATGTAATTGTCCAATTATGCAATTGTTCAATTATAGTTTCCATTTTTGAAAAAGCAAACACCAATCATAGAGCATGAGGCAGAGCGAACAGGATGATCTAAAAGCTATTGTTATATTTACAGTGTGAAACAGTAAACTAATGCATAAACTGAGAACATACTAGTGAAAAGATGCATTGCCATTTCACTACCTTTCCTAATGCAGGTGTGGAGCATTTAAAATGAAACAATCTAAAACATTTTTCTGGCCTGAATACACCCTAGTTACCTAATCTCAAAATACTATATAGAGCTTTAAAACGTCATGGAAAAGACAAAGCCAGCCCTATCATTCGGGAAAATAAGGTGGTAAAGAGCACTCAGCAAACAGTAGGAGGTGGAGAATGTTAGAGCTGTGTATGGTGTGCTTAGTATACAGTAAGCCATCCATTTTCATAGGAGTTAGAAGTTCAGGACGCCTGTGAAAGTAGACAAATCTCAAATAAAAACCTCTGTGAAAGTGGGAACACATCAAATAAAAACCCTAATTTTTAACTTAAAAGTTCTTTAACTTTCTAGAAATTATAGCTCCTGCATGACTTTATGGTCAACCTCTAGTAGAAGCTGCCTATAGAATAATGTTGAAGGACCTGAAGATTTCTAGAGAGAACATCTTAATCAAACACACAAATCACCAGTCCTGCAAAAGTTCAACCCACAAATGTGGAGGGATGACTGGTAGCAGAAGATGATATATACTGTAGTTTGAATATGAGTTGACTTCCAGGTTTTCTTTTGCCTTCAGTATATAATAGATTTGGGTCTGCCTGCTCACAGCTTCCCCAAAGTCAGAGCACAAATTCCAAGGCTTAAAACAGTAGTTTTGTGTGTTTTTTCTCATGAGTAACTTTTACCCTCTTATAGCTTGTCATATCATATTGACCACATCATAGTGTTTTTAAAACCAATCCATTTTCTTTGGCCAGATCACCATAAGGAAGGCACTAGTGGTGGGACTAGCAAAGTGAATGGGCGGGAGACTGAGAACACTGCATTCTTAGAAATATAGTTTGGGAAGGCAAGGCCCCCTGTGACAGGAAATGCAAAAGGCCATGCCCTAACCTATATTTCCCAGAATGCAGTGCTCAGCATCTGAAAGCCCCAATGGCACCAACCATTTAGAGTCAGTGTAATAATAATACATAGGGCTAAGGTAAGTAATAGGACTAAAGTAAGTAAGCAATAGTACAAATCTGTGTTAAGTTGAAGTTATGTGGTTGTGTGTCATAAAGACAGACAGACATTCAAGGGAATTGCTGTTGTCACTTTTTGGGGGCTGAATTATTTTTTTCTAAACTTTTCAAAATCCCCAAAAATCAGTAGATGTGTGAATCTTTCTGAAACTTCTGGGGATTGATGCCCTGGTTATCTTGTGCATTGTGTATAAAATTCAAGCTCTTGCATTTTTTTAAATAAGTTGTTTGTAAAAACTTTGAAAATTCTCCAAAAATCTGTGGATAAGTGAAATGTTCTGAAAATTGGTGAGCTAACAGTGGTAAATGTGTTCTGCCATTGTAGAATGTTTCACTCCAGTAGCTTTAAAATGAGGGAGAAAAGAGTGCCTGAAATTTCCCCAGTTTTAGTAATTATGCACAATTACTATAACAAAATAGTAATGAAATTTCGTTACTCTCATTATAGTAACAAATTTTTCACAAACTATACTTTAGAAACACTTTAGAAATGAAATGCCAGCACCCCCAGTTTTGTAATGACCTTTGAACCATTTCTATGGATCACACATCCGTAGTATGTACATACAGAAAGAGAGTGACAGCAATACAAAACCTTCTGCGATTGCGAAGTTCTCTTTTTATATATTAAACAAAAGTAATATGCATGGGGACTACACTTGCCTGTGTGATAGCTCAGAATGCGGAGGATTTCTGTAGAAATGGAATTCCCTCCCTAGGGAGATTAGATTGGCCCCAACCCTGTCTGCCTTTATCAAACAGCTGAAGACATGGCTATTTCAGTGTGCGTTTGAACAATCACCAGCATGATAGACCCTTTTACCGAGACATTACTTCTTAACATTTTACTTCCTTCCTACCTTACCTTATCCCATATTACCCCAGTAACTCTCTGACACTTGATTATGCACTTTATTAAAAGCTTTGGATATTGTGTTTTTTATATGCCCAACTCCTTTTATCTTTAGTGGTTGATGTTGTATCATTACCCATTTTTTCTGGTTTTATGTGTTTTATTGTATTTAAAATGTTAAATTGTTCATTTTATTTGATTGATGTTATCATTGTTTTTGTTTTGATATTCGTTGTAATTGTTTTATTCTGCTTTTGTTTTGGGCATTGCCCCATGTTAGCCGCCCCGAGTCCCCTCGGGGAGATGGTGGCAGGACAGAAAAATAAAGTATTATTATTATTATTATTATTATTATTATTATTATTATTATTATTATTTTATTATGACACAGCAAACAAGATAGATATGCTGGATTTCGTATCACAAAATCACAAGTCGAACACTTCCCAAGTGTCTAGGACTATGTGATGTATTTTCGGATGATGCGTGCAGATCCCAGTAGGGTGGCCTATTGCAGTTGGCAGATCGTGATTTTGTCAATGTCTATTGTTTCCAAATGCCGGCTGAGATCTTTTGGCACGGCACCCAGTGTGCCCATCACCACCGGGACCACCTACACTGGTTTCTGCCAGAGTCTTTGAAGTTCAATGTTGAGGTCCTGATAGCGGCTGAGTTTTTCCTGTTGTTTTTCGTCAATGCGATTGTCACCTGGGATGGCAACATCAATTATCCAAACCTTTTTCTTTTCCACAACTGTGATGTCTGGTGTGTTGTGTTCCAGAACTGGATTCGGAAGTCCCACAGTTTGCATGCTCATTTTCCAATACTTTTGCAGGTTTGTGATCCCACCAGTTCTTTGCTGCTGGGAGGTGGTACTTGAGGCATAAGTTCCAATGAATAATTTGGGCCACATAGTTGTGCCTCTGTTTGTAGTCTGTCTGGGCGATTTTCTTACAGCAGCTGAAGATATGATCAATGGTTTCATCGGTTTCTTTTCACAGTCTGCATTTTGGGTCATCAGCTGATTTTTCGATCTTGGTCTTGATTGCATTTGTTCTGATGGCTTGCTCCTGGGCTGCAAGGATCAGGCCTTCTGTCTCCTTCTTCAGGGTCCCATTTGTGAGCCAGAGCCAGGTCTTCTCCTTATCAGCTTTTCCTTCAATTTTTTTCAAGGAACTATTATTATTATTATTATTATTATTATTATTATTATTATTATTATTATTATTATTATTATAGATATGGACAAAGTACCTTGCATGTGGTGGGGGTGAATATATTATTTGTTTTACTTAAAAACAAAAAGGAACAAAATGCTACAGAAAGAAGACAAATCCCTCTGCTTTCTGTCTCAAATGGGATGAGGTTCATACAGTTGGTATTTTCCTCTCTTTCTCAATTCTTAAATTAGAAAACTCCATTGCAACATTTCAAGAGTGCAAATTGGACTTTCAGTTCATGTACAGTGGGACTTTGATGTCCACTGAGGTTTGGTTCCATGACCCCTCATGGATACAGAAATCCATACTCAAGTCCCATTATATACAATGGCATAGTAAAATGGCGTTCTTTAAATAAAAAGGCTGATTTTTGAAAAAGTCTACTTTTTGAATTATGCCCCGTACCCCATCCCAACACACACACACACACACACACACACACACACACACACACACACACACTAGTTACATGGTCACCTTTGCTAATGTCAGCAAAGATGCCAGCAACAGCAGGAACAGAACAAGTACAAGTAATTGTCCAGTTGGCCAAACTGGTTTGGGCCAGGTTAGAACATCTGGACCCCACTGCTACCACTGCTATAGAGAGGGGGCAGAGAATCTGAACCATGTCTGTTCCAAATTGACCTTAAATTTTTGAGTATATGTAGATGAGACTATAAAGGAATACACAATTCTCACCCTGAGCTAAATAGCCTCTTGGTTTTAGTCCAGCAGAATTCTTGTGCTGGTGCAGAACTTTATGAACTGGGTGTCAGATTAGTCTTTATCACTGACCTTGTATAGTACTGAACATTTTTTTTAAAAACCCACAAGGTCCTATGAAATGGCAGCCTAAAAACAATAGGAAATTACCTGGCATTTCTGTGTTGATCCAGTCAATATAACAACAGGATTTCACCTGCCTGTTTTTACTATCATTGGTTCAAATTGCACATTCCTTGTGTCACTGTAACTGGTTAAACAAATGGCTTGTCCTTTACAACATTTCCTTCTTTAATTTTCTCATGAGCACTTACTTGTCCTGGTACTGGTAATGCTCACCTGTGAGCAACTTGCCTTACATTTTGGCAGACGTTAAAATACTTGGGACTTTCAGCAACAATAAATTTCACAGGATCAAAATAAGGAGTAAGACAGCTATTTGGAACCCAGTGCAAGATTTTTTATTGTTATTATTACTGTGTCATATACAATCTCTCTAACTCATTTGGGATTTCTCTCATATTGAAAAAGAATTAAAAGAAAGACAGAAAGAGGGAAAGAAACAAAAATCCTGCTTTGCAACTTCAATAGATTGCACCTGGAATTGAAAACGGAACTGGAGCCTGATCGTATTTCTCAGCGGTCTGTCTCCAAAGGTGGCTGGTCTGTCCACGGTTGTATTTCTCAAACCAGTATTTTCTAGCTTGCTAGACAGCATCTTGGAAGGAGTTTTATTCATGGTCTGAATACTGTATTTTTATAGGGATATTCCCACAGGGGGCAAAAAGTTATAGAGCACTACCAGTGTATGAAATCCTCCTGCTGAATGCCCCAAATAGCCACATTATAATGTCAACACAACCAAACCTGGATGTGTTGTCTCCAAGTCCAGTCATTTTGATTTGATATGTGAAGACAGCCTTGGTCGCCTTAGTCGGTGATCTGCGCCGGGAACTGGACAGGGGGAGTGTGTCCCTGCTGGTTCTGCTGGACCTCTCAGCAGCCTTCGATACCGTAGATCACGGTATCCTTCTGGGATGTCTCTCAGGAATGGGACTTGGAGGTACTGTTCTGCAGTGGCTCCACTCATTCCTGGAGGGTTGGTCCCAGATGCTGTCATTGGGGGACGCCTGCTCGGCCCCACAACCATTGACTTGTGGGGTCCCGCAGGGCTCTGTGTTGTCTCCCATGTTGTTTAACATCTACATGAAGCCGCTGGGAGAGATCATCAGGAGTTTCGGGGTCCGGTGTCATCTGTACGCAGATGATATCCAGCTCTGTCACTCCTTCCCACCTGTCACTAAGGAGGCTGTTCAGGTCCTGAACCGGTGCTTGGCCGCTGTGTCGGACTGGATGAGGACCAACAAATTGAAATTCAATCCAGACAAGACAGAGGTCCTCCTGGTTAGTCGGAAGGCCGAACAGGTATAGGGTTACAGCCTGTGCTGGATGGGGTCACACTCCCCCTGAAGGCACAGGTTCGCAGTCTGGGGGTGATCCTAGACTCATCGTTGAGCCTGGAGCCCCAGGTCTCAGCGGTGGCTAGGGGAGCCTTCGCACAGTTAAAACTTGTGCGCCAGCTGCGACCGTACCTTGGGAAGCCGGATTTGGCCACAATGGTTCATGCTCTCGTTACATCCCGTTTAGACTATTGCAACGCACTCTACGTGGGGCTGCCTTTGAAGACTGTTCAGAAGCTTCAATTAGTCCAACTGGAGGCTGCCAGGTTAATAACTGGGGCGGCGTACAGGGAGCATACCACTCCTCTGTTACGCCAGCTCCACTGGCTGCCGATTAGCTACCGAGCACAATTCAAGGTGCTGACTTTAGCCTATAAAGCTCTAAACGGTTCCGGCCCAGCTTATCTGTCCGAACGTGTCTCCCGCTATGACCCACCTCGAAGCTTAAGATCATCAGATGAGGTGCTGCTCATGGTCCCGTCAGCCTCACAGGTGCAGCTGGCGGGGATGAGAGACAGGGCCTTTTCAGTAGTGGTTCCCCGCCTATGGAACGCCCTCCCCATTGAAGTCAGGCAGGCTCCCTCCCTCCTATCCTTCCGTAGGAAGGTTAAAACCTGGTTGTGGGGCCAGGCCTTTGAATAAGAATCAGCAGCATTAATTACTATTATGTATGCTGGAACTCAACTGACAGACCCAGTCTTTTAAACTTGAACACGCCTATCTGTATTTTATAATGTGTTTTATGAATGTTTTATGTAAGTTAATTTTTAACTGATTTATAGTGTATTCTACAGGTTTTATATGTGTGTTTTATTGTAAGCCGCCCTGAGTCCCCTGTTGGGTGAGAAGGGCGGGATATAAATGTTGTAATAAATAAATAAATAAATAAGTAGAAACTCCTAACAGCACTTCTATTTTTTTCTAGCAGTGAAAACTCAACAATAATAAATTAACCAAACAAATAACCAGACACTGTCTACATTCAGTTTAGAGATGACCCCAGATATGTGGAGGTGGAGGATGTGAAACATGGAGGAATGGAAGAGTGGAATGACTTGCATTCATTTCATTTCAATGTAGCATATAAAGTCCCAGAGGTAAAGTCAAAGGTTACATGGAAAAATGGGGATTTCCAGAGTCAACCAACCTATACAGATACTATTGCATTAAATATCATTTTCCCTAGTAGTCAACTCAGAAATGGACAAAATGCAGACACAGAAAGCAAAATGGATCACCATTCACAGGAAAACCTTGGTGTTTGCAAAAGGAAAGCAAAAATAGTTTCCCCTGAAAAATAACAATAGATAAATGTCATTAGAGTATGCTCAGTGGTCACATATGCATTCATTGTTGTGTGTCAGTTGAGAGAGAAAACATGAAACCAAATTAACTTCTGAAGTTGGAAAGCAACCAAGGATGGTGGATTGGCTTGCTAAAGCCTATGACAGTTTAAACAACCTAATGGAGAAATCTCAATTAACATCCATCTTTGTCTTTCTCCCTTGATCCTCTCTCTCTCTCTCTCTCTCTATATATATATATATATATATATATATATATATATATATATTCTATTAATGTGGCAACCAATGTGAAATCCCACATTTCATGAGAAGCTATAATTTCATATCTTCAATATCTAGCAAGCAGAGACTCCTAGTTGCAATCATCATATAAGTTTCTAACTCAGTGTAACCTCAATAGACTCAATAGAATCTCTACTATTCAAGAAAGAAAATGTTAATGGAATTGAATGAACCCCAACACAATTTTTTCATGAAAATTGTATTTGTTTCTATTTTCTTAGTTCTTTTTGCCAATCAGTTCACCCATCAAACCCGCCATCCATGGTAGCAAACACTCACTAATTTAACAAAATTGTTTCCCCTCTCTTTCTGCTACAGACCCCTACTTTCTGCTACTCCTCTCCCACTCAAAAAAACCCATCCCCAGAGAATAGTAGGAGCCTAAAGATAGGGTTTTCTTGGGGGGCGGGGGTGCATTTGGCTGCAATGGGCCTGTTCTGCAAATGGAAGCAATTGCACCAACTGGATCCTGGACACACAGAACAAAGGTTTCCTCCTATTTACTTATTTATCCAACTTGTAGAAGGATAGTTCTTATTTTTCAGAGTTGGGGTCATATGCCATCTTGTCATAATCTTACAACAATGTTTCTCTGATTGTCAGGCTTAATGAGAAATTATGATCTTCATTTCATAATTTCTCCCAGATCTCCATTGGTATATATATAAATATATACATCATCATCAATATACGTTTGCCTCATAATATGTACAAAAGGCTAACTAAAAACAGGATGAAATTACTGTTGGCCTATTTTGGTCTTAGACTGCTTGCTCTTAACATCTTAATAGCACTCGATTTATCCCAAACGTTGAACATTGTAGAATGAACAGTTTATCAGTTGGCCATATGGAAAGACACTTATCTTACCTCCATTATACTCCCAGATGTGCTTCTCTGGCAACCACAGCTCACACATAGCTTTTAAGGAGAGAAATACAAATCCAGATGGCCCATTTTAATAATGCACAGTAAAATGATGGGGGGGGGGGGGGAGAGTGAAGGGGGAATGGGATTTCTTCTCTTAGCTACAGCACTGAGTTAAGCAAAGGAAATTTCAGGGGTGTAAATTGACCTCCATGCCTGTCGTTCTCCATCGTACTGTGCCACATTTTTCTCCCTGTGATTGAATGCTCCTTTGAGTTTGGAGGAATTCCACTACCAGAAAAGACAAGAATAGGTGTTCCATACTTAACGTGATCCAAAGTATATTTAGTTAGTCAGCTAAATTTATGTCCCACCCTTTGGCTGAGCTCAGATCAGTTTACTGTATCCAAACGAAATAAAATTGACTAAAGAAAGTAAGTAACCTTGCCCTGCTTCACAGGGTCTTGGTCATTTGTGGCTCCATACCCTCCACAATTTCACAGATCAAAACCAGCCAAGTAAGTGACCAAGCAACATCATAGCCTACCCATGATGGCAAAAACTTTTAATTAAGAACACATGAGCTAGGAAAAGCTGCATCAGGTTGCACTTGCCTGAGTCTACCAGAAAGAACATAATTCTGCACTTTGTTCTCAATCCCACCCACAACTGGAGTTAAGTGAGTTCAAAATACTTTTGCACTTTCAACTCAGTTTATACCTATGGAAGTAATGTGAAGGCAAAAGGTGGGAGTGGAGGTAGGAAAGAGAAAGTGATTTTTTTAAAAAGAACTGAAAATTGAGATGACAGATGATAAATCATGACTGATGCTGTCAAACTGACAACCTCATCAGACAGAATCTTCTCTGTATCTTGTCCTCGTTTCTCTAGGGTGCCAAAATGGAATCCCATGGAGCCCATCACATGACACAGGGCAACTTCTGGTGGGTCTCCTTGGGGCTTCATTTAGGCAGCATAGAAAAATTGTCTTACCAAACTCCTAATGGCACAAAGTGGGGAAATGTGGGGAAAAGATGGACCAGAAGGGGGAAAGGACGTGGGATGGCAGAAGATGGACTTTGATGGAGTAAGATGGTTCCCTCCACTGTCTCACATTGTCCCAGGCTTTCCACACCTTTTCCCCTGCCCATCTGATGCAGTGCTGATACAGTTTGACAATATGTGGATCTCAAGAAAGAAGACATCTCCAGTGGCTTTCCATGTGCATGTAGTTGTTGTGGGCCCTCCCCTACTGTAGAAAATTCTAGTTACATACAAATAACGTCACTCACATAAAATTGTAGTTACTCTTGCAACTCAGCAGGAGTTCACCTTGCCCTCAACACCAACCAGGAATCCAAATATAATAGTAAAACAATATATTGATAAACACACATAAAACGGGAAATCATCATAGGAAATGAAAGGCAAAATCAAAGAGATAATGAGGAAAAATAGACATATAAGCAATAACCCAGACCAAACTGGCAATAGAAAAACAATCCAAAGGAAATCATCATAGGAAATGAAAGGCAAAATCAAAGAGATAATGAGGAAAAATAGACATATAAGCAATAACCCAGACCAAACTGGCAATAGAAAAACAATCCAAAGGTAATAATCCAAACAGCTCAAAGTTGTTTCAGGGAACAAAGTACAGAAATCTCAAAAACCAACATGACAGTAAATCCATAAAACAAGGATTAAAACATGAACATGAATCGAAAAGCCAGACTATAAAAACCTCTTATACTATGCATCCAGAACCTTGAACTAGGACATGAACTGGAAACAAAACTTGAGATCCTCACTTGTTCAGCAACGTTGCCTGATCTAAAATCCCAATGGGACGATCTCTGATTTAAGGACTGCAAAACATAAAAGCATTTCTTTGACCTTCAGGTGCCTCCCTCTGTGCTTCTTTCTCACAGATTCTTTCAGATTTCCTGCACCTGAAATTTTATCCCCTCAGAAGCAGCCTGGTATCTCTGTCTAACCCAGCTGTTCCATTGCATGAACTATCTCTCAAGTCATTATCATGAGTTGCTAAGCTCTTTGTGGGTGAAAGGTCCTCTCCCTGTCTATTGGATTCCAAAACAGTCCCACTTTCAAACTTCATCTCACAGACATTATCTTGCTCTGAAATTTCCCCCTTTTCCTCATCTAAAGAACCATTTACCACTCTCCAAGGCCCAAATGAAGATCCCCTCATCTTCATCTGGCTGAACCACAATGGTTACTCGCACGTAGTTGCTCACATGAAGCAATTTGTTTTCCACTGGGGTAGAGTGGTGGGCGTTGTCCCCTGTTTGCACCTCCTTGGGCTGCTGAATATCCACAAGAGTAATGGATCCAAAGCAACTGATTGTCATACTTACAATGCATGCAATTTCATGAGGTATTGAATAACTACCACAACACCATTTCACATTTTACTCTTGAATTGTTGAGACATAAAGACTGGATTGGGGATGCATGTGGATGTTTGCATATGAAGCAAAAGATTTGTACGAACAATTTCTCTGTCAGTTAATGGTTCTCAGCCAATACAAATAGGTTAAAATGCCTCATTTAATAGCAATTTACCAATTTTCCTCATATGCTAAATTTCTCTGAGCTGAAGTAGCTGATGAAAACTGATTGGGAAAAGATAATGTCCACAAGCTGTTGCTCTGTTCTAGAACAGAACAAATCCTGTTGAAATCCCTAGTCCCAGCAAATCTTCATGTCCCTTTTGGCGCTTCAACAAAAAGTAACTTGTTCTAATATTTATAATATTATTTTGTAAAACATTACAAAACACATTATTTGTAACACTTTATTTTTGTGCAGTAATAAGAGCACAGCAAAGATCTTGTTGAAAAATATTGTAAAGTAATATAATTGCCAGTAACTGTGTTGCTTTTCCATGAAACAAATAACAAAATCTAGAATGTGGGAGCATTCTAGATTTTTGTTTGAGAAATAGGCTATTATCTTAATTTGAAAAAAAGGAAAAAGAAATGAAAAGCAACTTTTAAAAATCAGTGTAACTCAACAAGTTACTACTTCCTCAAAGATGTTAAAAAATAAAGTTTTACTTGGGATAGGTTGTGTTGAGTAACACAATGAATTACCTTTTTAAAAAAGTGTAGCTGTCCAAGTTCTGTCTTGGGTATTGTGAAAACTGCAATAACCACCAGCATTCCATCCGTCATCCCCCTCATCAGAAAGATCCAAAGGCATGCAGTCAGTCCTTGGCATCAGCATGTTCTCCACGGCTCCATGCAGTCTCTCTCTTTCTCTTTCAAACACCTCCCACACATACTTTGGGATGTCCATTGATCTTATTCCATGATCACAGTGGAGCCATAGCCAAAACATTGATGGTGACTAAAGTACACTGGGAGAATGCAAACCAACCAGAAAGTGGACATAAGTTGTCTCAAGTGATTTATTGCAGAGATATTTAATTATTTTAATGAACACTTGTTAGTGGTTACAGTACTTTGACATTGATGGGCCAGCAGAATACAGCAAAGCACAAACAGCCTTGTTGTAGGAAACAACAGTGGGGAGCTGGGTGGTGATGCTTTCCCTCGTAGGATGGGATGAGGAGTAAGGTGAATGATGTGGGGCATGGGGCAATGGGTGCCCCATGCCGAGCCCCACCGGATTTACCACAATCCATGGCAAATCCCAGCCTCAATGTGATGAGGTCCCTAATTTATCTGTTGAATGTCAGGGATTGAATCTGGAGCCTTTAGTAAGTAAAGCCAAGCAATGCCCCCTCACTTTCTTTGATCACTCTGAAAGTGAATGGGCCATAATGCCAATTACACTGTTGGTGCATGTACAGACATCATTAAGAGTTCAAACCTTACTTTTGCTCAGTTTCTCACTTGGACCTAAGAACAATAGATCACCTAAAAAGAGTATTTCATGTTTTCTTCTAATAGTTTCTTAGAAAACTTTGCAGTATTTCTGTTGCCTTTCTAATACAAATCTAAGCCTCTCTCATTCACAAATATTAGTTTAGGAAGAAGGAAGCAGTTTGGTTTTCAACTTGCATTCCGCCATGCAGGTATGAGGGTTCTCAGGGGGTAATTGGATATAAAGTGCATGTACATGTCACTATCAGCCAGATTATGAACTAAGATGATTCCTCTTGGAGCATTATCTCCATTGCACAGTTATAGTAGTTTGAAACCACTTGAATTGCCATGGCTCCATCCTAGAGAATCTTGTAATGTGTTGTTTTTAGAGGTGCGTAGAATTCTCTTCTAGGGAGTTCTAGTGCTGTAATTTAAGGCGATGAGCACTCAAGCTTTCTAGCAGAGAGAATTCTAAGTATTTCACTTAGCTGCATATACATCTTTTCAGATATACCCATAACAAAGTTATCACACTGCTATAACTGTGTTGGGAGAAGCAATCTAGGACAAAACCTCTTTTTATATTTTGCATTAAATCAGAAAAATCAAGGTATCACTTATCTTTTTTTAACCTATATATTTCATTCTTTCTTGATTAAATTTGTGTTATATTTTTGACATGATTCTGAACTATAACATCATTATAAAGAACAATCAACACCACAATATTTTCCTGTTTTCCAACTGGCGCTAGAGTGGCAGACATTCCTCCTCCTCCCCCTCCTCCTCCTCCTCCTCCCCCTCCTCCTCCTCCTCTTCGTCCATCATAATTTGAAAGAACTGTTAATCCAACATAAATTGAGATGGCTTCTAATACTTTATTTTTATATATAAAAAGTACATTCAGTAGCAGTTCATTTGTTTGTGTTTTCTTTCAAAGAGTAATTGGAAATTTTTACTTCATTTTTTCTCACAAGTACAGTAGGTTTCCTGAACTAGTGTCAATGTTTCACTGCCAGGAAAAAGTGGCTGAACACTCAGCATTTGTAATAAGGGCAACATCATCAGAAGTGGAATACATCAGTCATGTCTGGTTACATTCATTTTTGAGCCATAGGACTGATGGTCTCAAGACCCTCTCGGACACCTTGTGTCGGACATTTTATGTAGGGGCCCTAAGAGCTATTTGGTTGTTTGTGTTGTTTCAGACTATACCTGATGTTTCTACTTGCCTAGGTCATCACCAGGAAAGAAAGAATCCCAGGAATCCATTTGCTATCCATTTCAGTAAAAAGGAAACTTTTGAGCCTCTAGAAGTGCTGCAAGCCTTTTAGACAGTTTGGCGGTTAACTAATTTCAGAGTTTTAAAATCTTTCTGTCAGTTAGATTTTTCACTCAATTAATTTTACAAAAACTAGATTTTAAAAAGAGTTTTGAGGGAAGGACTATTGCATGAGATAGGCAAACTGAACCATCAGCTTGGATTACATTTGGCGATGCTCCCTATCTCATGACACTATTTATATCCCACTGCTGGTCTTCCTCCTCCCTTGTGATTCTCCTGTCTCTAGCTATTGGCAAGTAAAACCCATCAATAATTCTCAATCCCACTTTGGGATTCTAACCTTAGTCTCATGCTGGCTCTCATAGATCATAATACCTCCATTCTAGGAGGCTTGTAGTTTAGGGTTCCCATCTCTACATCTCTAAAATGGAATGAGTCAATTATCTTATAAAATTGGATAAGGAATGCATAATGTGTACACACACTACTTAGTGTTAGTTATTGATCAAGAAAATATATCATTTTTCTACTGATCATTGGATTATCTTTAGTTTCAACCCAGATTACTGTGACATAGAGAAAGCCATCAATATCTACACTTACAACATATCTGCTATTTTCTAAGAAATAGTAATGAGGTGTTGAAGTGAAGAATCTGACAATTTCTTCATGACTTGACTTATTTTAGTATGGGTTTTTGTAGAACTCAGTCCACTTCTTCAAATATCAAGCCACAAATAAAATTTAAGAACAATTAAATATCTAGGGAGGAGAGATCCGAGTATAATGAAATACAGAAGGGTGCTGGTACACTTTGCAGTATATCTCAGCTACATCTGGTCATTTCCTTATTGATCACCATTTTATCTCCTAATTCATCCATGTATAATCCTAGCAAAGAAATCAAAGATTTTCTTGGTAAAAAGGAAAAAAAATCATGTCTTAGCTAGATAATGTGGTGAATTGTAATTTTTCTTATTGAGTAACTCAATATGGGAACTTAAGGAGTGTACCGGTAATAGGTTTTATTGAATCCGCCTTGGCTGGTGGGAGAAAGCAAGGTTTTAATACACACCTTATCTAGTTTCATGTGGAAGAGGCACATTATTCTCACCTGGCTATACTAATCACAATGCTAATTTTCCTGACTTGGGTTTTTATATGTGCTCAGATGCAAACCCGCCACCTCTGTTGCTTCCTAAGGAACGTCTGTCCACATTAGTCCTGTAAAATATATGACTACCTCTCTTTTGTGTCTTTTTCACTTCAATCCACATGACAATGTAATGTTATTCTGCCAATTTCCACACTTTGCGTACACTGTTAGAGTCCCCTGTGTTTCTTTTCTCCCCTTAGACTTTGTTCATGGTTTGAAAATGGCCAATGTAATTTAAGTTGTGAAATGTAACAGCTCTTTCGCGGAAATATTAAATTACTGTCAATACTGCCAATAACTTGAAAGAGTTGGAAGAGTTAAGAAATGAGCATGTGTAGGCAGGCTGGCATCTATTAGATAGGTGCAACTCAGAATGATGTTCTGTCAGTCATTGGCTGCTGGTCCCTTATACATTTTGATGAAAGGAAGAAACAACGGCAGTAAACTGACATAAATGGTGCTGCTTCCTGGCATATTGGCAAATAGTAATTGTTGGTGCCCCATATAAGGTATCTCGAGAAGCTCTGTATTAGGCGAATATTTAGGGGTACTTGGGCAAAAGTAGCTCTGTGATTTGGTTTCCCATTCACTGAGATAACTCAACAATGGGGAAACTATGGCCCTTAAGTGCACTACTTGAACTCCCATCACTCCTAGACAGTGCATTCAGTAATCAGGAATAAAGTTGGCACTCGAGCAGATACAATTTGCAAAAACATCACCCTACTGAATGAGATGCCAGATTTTTTTGTCAGATTTTAATGATTTTTTTTTACATTTTAAACTGTTTTGGGTGAAATTGTTAAAAACACCTTTTTGCACAAAATGCATTATTTTTAGTTTATACGCAATGCAATATTTCTCACTAAAAACCCCCCAACATAGTTTGCTTTTGTTCATTGTTGTTGTTAACTATGATAAAGTTGGTATTGACTTATGGCAACCCTGTGAATGAAAGCCATACAAGTCATCCCATTATCAATAGTGCTATTGAGGTCTTGCAGAATCAGGGCAGCTATGTCTTCTTTGATTGGTCTATTTATCTGGAATAAAGTTGTCCTCTTTCCTGTCCTGTTAAATATCACTGTCTATGTGCTGGTGCAAATAATCTTGTGGCAGTTGACTTCTTTAAAATGAAAAATAGCCCAATAAGCTTTCTTGGTGAGGATGAGATTTGCTAATATTCTCTACTTCCCTAAACAGCAATATCCATAGAAAATAAGTTCCCTTCTTGAGGTTGAGAGTGTGTTATTCACCAAAGGTAACCCAGTAGGTTTCCATGGCAAAGCAGGGATTTGAATCCTAATGTCAAGTTTCGAGGTGCAATTCTCAAACCACTGCACCACACTGAATCATAACACATAAGTATTAACTGATGAAAGACTTTATAGATAACCATGTGGGCTGGAGTGTTTTCTAAAATTTAGAGCGGGGGGGGGGGGCTTCCAAAAAAACACACCCCAAGGGCATAGTTGGGCACCAGGGAGCTAACTGATCCCCTGGGATGGGTAATTGATTGTTGCCACTGCTGAATGTCACTTTTCTTTTTCCCCTGTCTCTTATGCTTCTGGAGTGCTGATGCACATCTCACTTAAAAATAGGAAAAATACTCTAAATACTGCAGATTCTGGAACTAGTTTGAGATTACCTTCTGAGGTTAATGTGGTCCCCTTCCTGACCTCAAACCTATTCCAAACATGTCAATCTAATTATCAACAAGCAAAACTGTTCCCCCCACCCAAACCGGTTCCAAACTACCCTAAGAAGTTAGTGTAGATGTGCCCCAAGTCTTGTGAGTGCTTTTGCTGATGTGGTCAAAGGTGCCCAGCAATGGTCAGGAGCTCACTGGATTTCTGTGGCTCCCGCTATCGCAACAAAAAATAACAAAGGTAAGTACCATCCCCTTTTCACTGCATCACAGAATCCATGAGAACAGTATAACTGGTTCCAAAACAGAATAATCCCAGCTGTTCCTATATACCCTGAAGTGTGGAGTTGCTTCATGATTTTTCCTAACTTAGTGTAAAGTTAGGATAACTGGTTTTATCTGACAATATGGATTGACAGTCCCTGGATATCATTTGGATACCCAGCAGAAACTTTGGATCAAACTTTGGGTATATGGCCAGTGTAGACAGGCCCTTAGAGGTGCATTCGTTTCTTCAGAATTGTCTCTTATCAGTGATTGCTGAGCACAGTTTTCATCTGTGGATGAAAAGGCAGTAAATTACAATATAGATTTTTCATTCCTTTGCTCCCGTCAATTAGGTTGATTTTTGCATCCCTCATGTTTATACCCTTCAATAAGTTTATGATGTTTCTTGTCTTTCCTTTATGAATGGAACTTGAATAATAACCTGCAGGACTCTAAGCACACAACAACTGGCAGGAATCTGTGAACTTGCATTTGATACCTTCTTATCATGTGATGGCTTTCTGTTCTTGAATCCCATGTGATCATTCTGAAATGTTGTGTATCTTGGCAAGCTCGTTGCTCTTAAGTCGCTACACGCATTTTGCTGAAAGGCATCTATCTGCTCGGAAGAGTTCATTTTTTCCTTCTATTCAACTTGGTAACAAATGAAGTATCAACAAGAGAAGCAATTCCTGAAGGAACAGTGGAAAGATTAATTGAGAGGGGGGTGGTGATGTTAGACTGGGCTTTGTGTTAACAACCCCATCTCCTTTTTTTTACACTAAACACACTCACAGTGATTATAAAACAATCACAGAGTTGTTTTCATGTCATCTTTTCCTACCAGTGCATGTTGCTTTTTCTATTTTTCTGCAGTATAGTAATGAAGATGTAAATAGTGCATGCCTATCTGTATCTACTCAGAAAGAAGCCCCATCAAATTCAGTAGACTTGCTTTTAGGTAAATAGCTATAAGAGCCCATCCAATGCATTTAAAAGAGCTTCGGGTATACAGGTTGGCAGTCCCTTTTTGACAAAAGTGAACATTATTTTGATGTAGGCCTATTACTCCCTGACAAGATTCACTGTTTTCAGAAGGGAGTGATGTCTGTTTCCATAAATCTTTAAGGTTTTCTGTTACACTGGCTAATATACATTTTGGTGCCTCAAATGTTAAACCTGTTTATGGATATATTTGGCCTGCTGATTCCTAAAATGGCACTAGTTTTCTCCTATCAGCTAAAGTTTTCGGGATAGAAAACATATGCAATATACCAGTCGTCATCTCCTTACCCATAGAAAATCATGATTACCATATCTAAGAAACTAGAGCTGATGTGGTCTATCCAATGTAATTTTCTGAATATACTGAATGATTGCTTCCATAAGTAGAATCACATTTCCCCATTCATTGATTTAAGTATATATATCTTCCTAAATCTTTGCTGTAAACATTGTAATTGTGTCATGTGAATAAATGTAAATGTTACTTTATTTGATTAAGTTTACCATACAACAATAATAGAGTTAAACAATTAGCTGTTAAGATAAACTGGATACAGATAATAGTGGACTTTTTGGATGTTTGATCTTTTAACCTGGACTCCTGACTTCTATATTCAATTATGCAGAAAAAATTCAACATACTTCCAAATATTTCTGTTTTAGGTTTGTTTTTTTTACTTAAGATTCACTGACTTATCTTTGTACATAGCAACACATTGATATACTTGCAGCATACTAGTGAAATCTGGGTGGGGGAAAAACACATGAATTCTTTCTTAGCCTTTAACATCGCTCCTTGTTAACTT
The DNA here is from genome assembly GCF_035594765.1 of Anolis carolinensis. Taxonomy (NCBI): domain Eukaryota; kingdom Metazoa; phylum Chordata; class Lepidosauria; order Squamata; family Anolidae; genus Anolis; species Anolis carolinensis. The sequence goes on from NC_085841.1 coordinate 164,796,617, forward strand.
TTTAGAAACATTTGATTGAAAGTTAGATAAACAACACACATATTGAGGGGAAGAAAGAAAATGGGAAAATCTAATTGAACAGATTGTAAGATTAGGCCTCATACTTTTGAAACAGGAATTTCCAAGCTATTGGACTCTCCCACAATCCTAGGCAAAATTATATTAACTTTGCAGTCCATCTGGGAAAAATGTCCAGGTAAAAAAAAAAGCTGATTCAAAATGACAAAAATACTTTTGAAGAAACCAATTTACCCTCAGGATACACAGAGATGGTTTCCATGCAATTCTTTATAAATCCCATGATCTGTTTTAAAACCATACCAAGTTGTGGTAAAAAGAGGGCAGATCAAGGAAAATGCATGGGAAATGTGGGAAAGGAAAGTCTTGGGTCCATTGGATTCAAAGTACCCTTTGTTCCAGAATACATACCTTAACAAAGAGATAATCTTGGTGCAGGTCTAACTACTACTTGTTCTCCCACTCTTGGCAATGAAAGGGGGAAAATGGGAGAAGGAGAAGGAAATGTGTGTTTTGAATGTATTTTGAATATTCCAGCATGCAATCTGAACAAATTACTTGCTTCCTCTTTCCCCGCTATTGGTATACTCATCAAAAGCTCACTGTCCTCCCTGCCCCCACTTTCTCAGAATTTTAGGTTTTGCAGCAAGTTATCTGCATTTCTCATCATGTTTAGTATATTTTCTATGCCAAGGTAATTTCCAGGAATGGATCTCACCCCCTCACTCCCCAGTATCTCTGCATTTTACAAGAGCATACAGGGAGGGAGCATGTTGTTTTGGCAATAAACCCTGTCCTCTTCCAAGCCATTGTCACAGAATGTTGAAAAAAAATGCTCATGATTACTACTATCTGGAAATTGCAGAATTTGCTTTCTAATGTGGAAGCTAGCTGTGCCTCTTTGCTAATGGAATTGCATTTGTTAGCAAAGGAGAATTTTCTTCCTGCTCCAGTCTTCTAAGCCTCTCTCAAAGGCTTCTGGAAAATTGGAGAACTCTGCACTAGAATTTTGAGAGGTTAGTAGTAATTTAGTATTAGATATACCCAGACAAATATAGTTGTGTGTGGTGTTGAGATGCAGCATACAATGGGGGTGGCATGATAGGCTATTTAAGGTCTGGTCACCTCTCTCATGAACAACTTTTGATGAGCATACAGTGTGAATTTAGTCAGTGGTTGCTTTGGGGGCAAATAAAAATGTCCCCTTTTTACTTGGTTTTTTTTTTTTTTTGGCCTACCTTTTATTGTATCTGAACGAGTTTGATGGTTTGCTAAGAATGGTGTCTTGTCACTTGGCAGATAATTGGAATTATTTAAGACTTTGGTGTCCATCCTTATTGAAGAATAGGGCTCTGGAATGAGCCCTATTGTTTTGGCCTACAATTCCCAGAAATCCCAGCCAATTTACCAGCTGTTAGGATTTATGGGAGTTGAAGGCCAAAACATCTGGGGACCCACAGGTTGAGAACCACTGACATAAGGGAAAGCTGAGGAGATAGTCTTGGGTTAACACTCTGCCTCAGCTGAACCCACATCAGGCTGCTTTTCCCTCTTTCCCCTTTCAGGTTCAATTAAGTTAAAGAAGTTCTAGGCCAAATAAAGTGGCCCTTATTTAACCCAACTGTCTGTGTTTGGTCTTGTTATTCCATGGTTTGTCATCAATAATGACAGGAGGGAAAGCCCTACTCAAATGTACTGCTGTGTGAGAAAATGTCCTCTTTTCTGACTCTAGTACAGGGGTCTCTTTTTTACATGTCCGAGTTTGTTCTGTTCCAACATCACCATTAACACTACCATCATCTTCACTTTAAATGTGGATACCACTGTTCAATGGCATGTGCACAGAGCTGCTCACACCTCAAGAACAATAATACAAAAAATCAATGCAATCTTGAACTTATGCATAATTACAAGAAGACTTATAAAATCAATTTCAGTAACATGGTAACATTTTATATTAATTACAAGACAGGCACAATCCGCCACCCTTGAGTTAATGCTATTTATCAGTAATGTATAAGGCAGAACCAAATATGATAAACCTTTCCAAGGCAGCCAGATGTTAATAAACATAACTAGCAACCAGTTTCCCAAAAGTGTCAAGTGCAAGAAATAGCAACCATATTTCTTACTTCACACAGATCTGTGTGGATTTCTTTTACAGAAATAAAGAAAAAATTCCTGTGTATTTCTGGGCACATTTTTCAAATGGATGCCTTGATGGATGGTCCCTTCTTGACTAAAGTGTATTTATGGCTCATGTTAGAAACTTATGGAAATGTTTTTTACACATTTTTCAAATGTATGCATGCTGTCAAACACTTCTTTTTTTTTCGATCGAGAAGATCATAAACGTACAGATTTCTGGCATGGAGAGGTGTCCAGAATTCGGCAAATCCCTAAATCGAAACCACAATTAAATGAATTTCTCATACATTGCTACTTTGGATGGCTCTGAAAAGCACAGTTAAGTGGAGCCAAATGGAATTGAGGCTTCTTCCCTCCAAGAATACAGTAGAATCTCACTTATCCAAGCCTCGCTTATCCAAGCTTCTGGATTATCCAAGCCATTTTTGTAGTCAATGTTTTCAATATATCATGATATTTTGGTGCTAAATTCGTAAATACAGTAATTACAACATAACATTACTGCGTATTGAACTACCTTTTCTGCCAAATTTGTTGTATAACATGATGTTTTGGTGCTTAATTTGTAAAATCATAACCTAATTTGATGTTTAATAGGCTTTTCCTTAATCCCTCCTTATTATCCAAGATATTTGCTTATCCAAGCTTCTGCCGGCCCGTTTAACTTGGATAAGTGAGATTCTACTGTATATTGTTTGTCAATTGGAAGAGAGGCAAGCACCAAACGAGTAAAGAATTGGAATACTAGTAATCACAGTATGTGTACAGATATGAAAGTTGAATGAGGTTGAAAGCTGAAAAACAAATGCAAACTGTGGTGTTGGAGAGTACTATGAATACTCCAGACTGCCACCAAAATAAATAAATGTTGCTTGAGAGCAAACTGAGCCTAAACTCTCATTAGAAGCCAAAATAACTAAATGGAGATTATCATACTTTAGACATGTTGTGAGAAGACTTGCATCACTGGGGAAAAATGATAATGCCGGAAAAAGTTGAAGGCAGTGCAGATGGATTCTCTCCTCATCCTGCATTTTCAAGACTTGGGGTATGTAGTGAATAACAGGACCTCTTTGAGATCTCTCATTTGGAGCATGGCCGTAAATTGAAGATGACTTGAGCAAGCAAGAACAGTATAAGCTGATGGCTTTCATATCAGTGGGGCAGTGAATACTTTCTGGGTTCTAATTCAAGCTTCATAAGAGATATTCCAGATGTTGAACCCCAGTCATCAAAAATAGGTTCAGAACCTTGAATCATCCCTTTCAATTTTATTAAAACCTAACTGTCACCATTGCAAAAAAAATGAACCCTTCATTCTCTACCTAGGTAGGTTATGTCAAGGGCCACTTGCTGAAAGTGGATCGGATTGAAGTCAGAGGTGGTCAAGGCCAAAACCAAAATGGGTAGAACCACCCTCTTTTTTCTCTGCCTCTCCTTCTCTCAGGCATGCCCCCCCCCCCCCCCCACACACACACACATATACATCTCCTCTATTCTACCCTTCCCAATGGGCTGCTGGGCAAGAGACATTTTTCGTTTGTCAGTGGCTTCATCACTTGAACCTGGCTTTTGAAATTGGGCTGAGAGACACATTTGGTCATAGTATCACAGATCCTTGTTCTACATTAATCTTAGACTCTGTTTAATGGCTTTGACTTCACATTCACTGGGTTTTACTTCACTTACTTCAAAATGTGTCAAGTCAAGCCTGCTGTGCTTCGAGCCACCTTCTGTTCATTCTTCTGAATGGGACCTTGGGTGTCTGCCACCAACTCCTACCTTAAAAGCACCAGTGTTTGGGAGGGAATCAGAGCACAGCAAGAAATGAAGTGAATGTTCCAAGGACAGGCTGCCAATTTTCTGCCAATTTTCTAAGCATGCTGTCCTCCAAAGATGAAAATGGCAATGACAGAGCTTTACACAATACTACAGGGAACAATGAAAAAGAAAGAAGCAAACGTCCTTCATTGGATTTGGATGTACTATTACATTCAATGTCAAAATCAGTTTCCTAAGTGCCAGAGCCAGATTATATAACAGCAATTTAGTGAGTCATTGGAGGGGACAAATATCTATAACAAATAAAAATGTGGTGCCTGTTTCCCAAACAGTTCTAACTTTAGCTTTCATGGTCACTTCAAGGCCATGGTTTTCAAGTGTAAAGCTACCTGCTCTAGAAAGATGACCACACGAATTATACTTCTTATATAGATTGTCAACTACAAATAACTTTCAGTGCATAGCAATGGAACAGAACATAAGTGCAATAATGGAGTGCAATAATTTGACTCCATGCTAGATTTCATGTTGACATATCATTCTGGAAGCAATCAGGAACTTCATGTATGTATTTGTAGACAAGATAAATATAAAATCAATAGTTTGAGATTCTTGCAAACAATAATTTAGAACTTCCCAATGAACAAGGATGCAAGAAGAAATCTTAAACAAAGTCTTTGTTTATGTGGGCAGGAAAAGGATTGAAAAGTATAGCTGTAACTGAAATGACTATGAGATACAGTTAGAACTCCAGTAGCTCAAGAAGAAAAATTCAGTTCAGAGCAACATTTTTGTCTCTATTTGTATACATTTAGGGTGCTTCCTTAATGTGGGATAAACAAACCCAGGACCTCAAAGCAGGTCCCCACACAGACCTGCCAGTCCTGGGCTTTCTTCCCCACCATCCTCATGGCCCTTCTGTGTCTCAGGATAAATTGGAGCTCGAACAAGGGACACCCATCAGAAGTCTTTTTAAACAATTGCTCAACTATGCACTGATGCGTATATGTGCACATGTGAATATCCTAATACAACTATGGAAAGATTCCTATGTGCGCATATATGCATCAGCACATAACAGCAGGATTTTTAAAAATGCTACTGGATTTCCCTCTTTCCCCAATTGCTTAATCACAATCTATTTAATATTGTAAAGTTTAAAATAAATACTTTCAGAGACCTCAAATGGCTCTCCGTTTCTTTTCTCTTGAAACCAGCTGGAAATCAGCTGAGTCTCCATGGGAGCCCGAACAGCTGATCAGCTGTTTCAGGCTTTTTAAAACTGGCATGGGTGGAAAGTAGTCTCCACTGGGGGTAAAGAGGGAAACCCTAAACTTTACATGACTGCAGGGCCACACAGTCACAGGGAAATCTACTTTTTTCTCCCCCTCCAGTAATCGGGATAAAAGAGGACCTTTTTGAATTGGGTTTTCCCTTTGTTGCTGTGACTGAGTGGCCACTCCCTCTTTTAACCCATTATCTCCCAAATTATAGGTACTGTCTGGAAGCACCCTTAAACAGTGACCTTTTGGGGATGAGATTTTGTTTGTTTTAACCAAAGAAGCTAGGCAAAAACATCTGGCATCCTAGCCTTAAACAGACATCTGTCAGATTATTGTTCTATTCAGAACAACTTCTCTCTCTCCAGAAGAATAAGTATTTTAAAATTAGATTAAGGATCAGGAAGAGGGAGAAAGGGATCAACAAGGGATTTCCTTAGGATTTTTGCAGTGGCCTGTCTACCTGGAAGTATTAAAATGAACAGAATGAGGTGTTAGCAGATTATAACTTTCTGTACACATTTAAGAGCAATGATTTTGTCTTTCCAACAACGATATTGTTTTAGCCTGAACAGATGATCCAGGTTAACACAGAGAACTCCATATAAAAATAAAGTAAAATGATCTTCCAGAAATAAATACGTTGAGAAGAGATATGTCAATATTTGATCCTGGAGAGATACTCTTAAAGTATGGAAGATCATTTTTTTTAAAACAGTTGTTTAAAAAAAAATCCAATACATTATTTATTATACATTAACTTTAATATTATATTATATATACACACACAATAGAGTCTCACTTATCCAACACTCGCTTATCCAACGTTCTGGATTATCCAATGCATTTTTGTAGTCAATGTTTTCAATACATCGTGATATTTTGGTGCTAAATTCATAAATACAGTAATTACTACATAGCATTAATGTGTAATGAACTACTTTTCCTGTCCAATTTGTTGTATAACATGATGTTTTGGTGCTTAATTTGTAAAATCATAACCTAATTTGATGTTTAATAGGCTTTTCCTTAATCTCTCCTTATTATCCAACATATTCGCTTATCCAATGTTCTGCCGGCCCATTTACGTTGGATAAGCGAGACTCTACTGTGTGTGTGTGTATGTGTGTGTGTGTGTATATGTGTGTGTGTTTGTATGTGTGTGTGTGTGTGTGTGTGTGTGTGTGTGTGTGTGTGTGTGTATATATATATATATATATATATATATATATATATATATATGTCATGGGGCCAATTCCCAGAGCTGAGTCTGCAAGCTCTGGAATTGGAGCCATAACAACGAGCACTCCTCGATGGCCCATGAAAACACCTGGCAGCAGAGCATGGGAACTTGTGGAGTGAGAATCAAAACAATTATAATGACTAGTTTGTGTGGGAATAGTAGAAATGTGATACAGGGGGTGGGGTTTGGTGATGATATTTACGTGTGATGTGACGTTGTAGCAAAGGTGATAAAATTGATTGTATGTAAACATTATGTCATTCTCGACTTTTCCCAAGTCGTGTGTTCTTCAATAAAGATTGGTTTTGATAGCAGCTGTCTTTGATCTGCGTTCATGCTGGTCGCTTGAAGTGAGCGTGACATTAAGTCGAGAATCCCATTCTCACCCTCCTGCGAAGTCGCAGTGAAGTGAAAATGAGCGGCGGGGGCGATCGGAGCTTGAAGGGGGCAGAGGGGCCCTTGCCAGATGTTCGGCAGCTGGGAGAGGAAACGCTACAAGCCATCGCTTCCTCTACCAGCTACCCCAGACCGAATGGAGTGACCCAGAGGATCCCCAGAGGAGGGAGAGGCGTCTCGGTGGCTGCAGAGACCAGTTGGGGGTCCGGAGGGAGCATGCCGGAGACCGTGGCCCTACGGTTATCCATCTTGGAGACCAACCTGTCCCGGCTGTCGGAAACCGTGGGACGATTGGTGCCGTTGTTGGAGGAGAATCTCCAGAGGGAGCCTACTCGATACGGTGCCGAAAGAGGGCCGAGTAAGGACGAGGCTTGGAGCCAAAGGGGCCAGCGCGCATCGACGCAGAGCCCAACGGCCGCAGGCGGCGACGGAGACGAGGAGTATTGGCAGGAGCTGGAGTTCCGAGAAAGGATGGCGCGCGAGGAGGATCGCCAGCGATCTTTGGGAACTCTGAGACCGCCAACTCCAACAGGACTCCCAACCCCCCGAATTGGTGTCGGGGTTGAAAGACCGCTGGGACCAGGGATCGGGTCCAGTGGGTTGGTGGAGGAAGGCGAAGAAGAGCCGGAGATCCATGGAGATGGGGAGGATGCACCGTATGACGAAGGGGGGCGAAGCGCGGAGGCTACAGCAGGGCCTGCATTCAGATGGGTGGAAGGGCCGACGGCAGCGGCGGAATTCCGAGGGCCGCGGGGGACGACCGCCGGGCTGGGGCGCGGCGTGGTCAAAGGGACAGCTCAGGGGAACCTGATGCAACCCCTCCCCAGGCCGCCCATGCAGAGGCAACGAGCCACGGAATGGATGCCGAGGAGAGAGGAGCTTAAACTAGAATACGGAGGGTAATCGTCCGAGCTGAACTTTTTCCTCATTAGCATCAGAGGATACATGGAGGACAATGCACACACATTCCCCTCCGAAGGAAGCATGGTTCGGGCCATTGGTAATACCCTTAAAAGGGGGGCGGCCAGCTGGTATGTGCAATTACATGCCAGACGCGACCCGTGCTTGAGGTCAGTGCCCCAATTTCTAGCCGCACTGGAGAACCGATTTAGAGACCCGCTGGAGCAATTAAGGGCTCGCGACCAACTAAAAGGAATAAAGCAAAGGGACAAGACGGTACCCGAGTACGCAGAAGAATTCCTCCATCTTGCGGAAAGGGTACCAGAGTGGTCCGAAGTGACCAAAGTGGAGATATTCAAAGAAGGACTGCGCCCCGAGGTATTTAGCTGGGCGGCGCACAGAGATGACCCAGAGACGTTACAGGGCTGGATTCAACTAGCAGGGCGCGTCGAATCCACCCTGTCCCAAGTAAAGCACTTTCGGAGCGGCGGCAGCAGCAGCCAGCAGAGACCGGCAGCGAGGGGTCGGGGAGAAACGAGGAAGCAGGAGCGACCCGGAGGGAGGCCAGGGATCCCCTTCAAAGGAGACGACAACAGACCTAAGCCGGGATGCTTTGTATGTGGGAAGACGGGCCATCGGGCGGCGGAGTGTTGGGCCCGGAAGGGAGAACCGCCCAAAGCCACAAAGCCCACGCCAGCAGCCGGGAGACGAGCGGAGGAGGAGGTGCAAGCCCCAGAACCCCTGGAGCGGCTGGTGAGTCAAGACAAACGCATGCTGGTAGTGCCAATCTGCTTGTCGGGGTTAGAGAATCGGGCCACCTGTAGAGCATTCGTGGATTGCGGTTGCTCTAGGAACATTATAACTCCGGAATTAGCAGAGGCGCTAAAATGCCAGCAGACGGTGCTTAAAGCCCCAATTGCATTTTCGCAATTGGATGGATCGGTTGCTGCCGGGGAAGTATCCACGAAGGAAATACAGGGGATCCCATGTGAAATAGGCAAATGGGAAGGAAGAATATCCTTTGTCATAGCCCCTATCGCCACGTACAATGTCATACTAGGGATCCCATGGCTAGAACAGGCAAACCCCGAAGTTGATTGGAGGGGAAAGAGCATGTCATTTAAAGAGCAACAAACACAATGGGAGATAAGCAAAATAGCAGGAGAAGAGGGCGAGGGAGATGAACCGGAGGAAATAGACCAAGAACTATTGCCCCCTGAATACAGGGACTTTGTGGATGTGTTCAATCAGAAAGAAGCAAGTAAGTTACCTCCCAAAAGGAATATAGAAGTGGAAATCGAAATAACCCCAGGGGCAAACTTACCAAAACCGAAAGTTTACCCCATGTCTGTTCAGGAGAAGGAGGAATTGAGGAAATATATTGATAAAAATCTGGCGCGGGGCTTCATTAAGCCATCCAGCTCCCCTTTGGGAGCCCCCGTATTATTTAGGAGAAAGAAAGACAACTCTTTAAGGCTGTGCATTGACTATCGGAATTTGAACGCAATTACTAAGGACAATAAATACCCTATGCCCTTAGTAAAGGATTTGATTACCGTGTTAAAGAAAGGGAGCATATTTACCAAACTGGATTTAATCGAAGCGTATCATAAGTTAAGAATAAAACCCGAGGATACTTGGAAAACTGCATTTTCCTGCGCATTCAGACTTTTCGAATATTTAATTTTGCCTTTTGGATTAAAAAATGGCGGCTCTTGCTTTATGCAGCTTATAAATGAAATCTTGCACCCACTGTTATACTGAGGAGTATTCATATTTTTAGATGATATCCTTATCGTGAGCGAGAACAGAGAGCAACACATTGAACTGGTCCGGGAAGTTTTGCAAAAACTGAGGGAAGCAAAACTGTATGCAAAACTTTCCAAATGTGAATTTAACAAGACACAAATTGACTTCTTGGGGTATCGGATATCTCCGGAGGGGTTAGCTATGGACCCATCCAAAGTATCGGACGTAAGGGAATGGGGAGTACCTCAAACAAGGAGACAATTGTAATCGTTCCTAGGATTTGCGAATTTTTATAGATCGTTCATAAAGGGCTTTGCACAAATAACCGCTCCCCTTACAGAACTTTTAAAAACAAAGGGGAAAGGGGAGACGGCGAAAGTGAAAGCCCCTGGCGCCAAGTTGAGTTGGACGCCAGAATGCCAAAAGGCTTTTGAAACCCTAAAAGAACGCTTTACGGAAGAACCTATCCTAAAGCACCCCGACATTCAGAGTCCTTTCATAATACATTGTGATGCTTCGGACTGTGCATATGGGGCAGTATTATTGCAAAAGGATCAAAATGGGAATTTGAAACCTTGTGGATATTTGTCACGGAAGTTTAGTGAAACTGAGAAATGTTGGCCCATATGGGAAAAAGAAGCATTAGCTATATTAAAAGCATTGGAATGCTGGCGGCACTTCCTTGAAGGAAGCGAAATCCCATTTGAAGTCTGGTCTGATCATAAGAACCTCCAGTACTTAAAGTCCCCACGAAAATTATCCCCCAAACAAATTAGATGGGCACAATACTTCAGCAGGTTCAACTTCCAATTGAAGTTTTTCCAAGGAAAACAGAATGTTTTGGCCGATGCCCTTTCACGCATGCCCCAACACGAGAATGTAGCCGCAGCAAATGAAGGAACTTTGTTTTCCGAAAGACAATGGGGTTTAGCTGTCAGTACAAGGGCGCAAGCTCAAAGGGAGAGCACTGCCGCTGTCAAATTTGACGAAGGAGATAGTTGGGAAAAGGAATTGATGCAGTCATATGAAGGGGATCAGTGGATTTTATCCAACGCAGAAAAAGGGGAGCAGAAGGGGGGACTTTGGTTTGTGAAAAAGAAACTGTACATTCCAGCAATATTGAGGACTAAGATTTTGCATCGTTTTCATGATAACCAAAGCGCTGGTCATATGGGGATTACAAAGACGACGAAGACGATAGCAAAACACTGTTGGTGGCCAGGGATGAGAAAGGACATAAAAAATTATGTTACCCAATGTGAAGATTGTGCCATGAATAAATCGAGGGGAAGGAAGCCAATGGGGCTATTGCAACCGGTGGCAGAACCTACCAGGCCTTGGGAATGTGTAGCCATGGACTTTGTGGGGGAATTGCCTGTCAGCAAGGGACATCGCTATATATGGACAGTATTAGACCTGTTTTCTAAACAGGCTCACTTCATAGCACTTGCGAAATTACCATCAGCAGAGAAACTGGCTGAATTATACATAAACCATATTTACAAACTTCATGGATGTCCTAGTAGGGTGGTCAGTGATAGGGGTGTTCAATTCACGGCAAAATTCTGGAGAAAATTCTTGGAAATGCTAGGAGCGGAAAGGAGCCTAAGCTCTGCTTTCCACCCCATGACAAACGGGGCTGTAGAGCGTACCCAACAGACACTTGGGCAGTTCCTTCGCATATACTCTAATATGAGACAAAACGATTGGTCTAAGTGGCTAGCCTTTGCTGAACTAGCCTTTAATTCGACTATTCATTCTGCAACAAATAAAACCCCATTCGAAGTAGTTTATGGGTATGAGATTCAGCCTCTACCCCAACTGCCAAGGTGGGCAGAGAATGAAGAAGTAGGGGCAGGAAAATGGAAAGCCCAAATGCTAGAATGTTGAGGTCAGGTGACCGCATCATTAAAGGAAGCGCACAAAAAATATAAAACATTCGCAGACAGGAAAAGGATGGAAGGCGATAAACTGGAGAAGGGGGACTTAGTGTGGCTAAGCACGCAAAACATCAAACTTGGTCTACCTTCAAAAAAGCTGGGCCCCAAATTCATTGGACCCTTCAGGATACAGGGTGTCATAAACGAAGTAACTTTCCAATTATCCTTGCCAAAAAGTTTGGGGAAAATACATCCTGTATTCCATCGCAGCTTGTTAAAAAAGTATATGGGTACTCTGGATAAAATGGATACATAGTGTTCATGTTTGATTTGTTTCAGAGTCGTGGCGGAGGAAACACAGAAGAAGAGGTCGGCGAAAGGGAGGGCGCCGTGTCATGGGGCCAATTCCCAGAGCTGAGTCTGCAAGCTCTGGAATTGGAGCCATAACAACGAGCACTCCTCGATGGCCCATGAAAACACCTGGCAGCAGAGCATGGGAACTTGTGGAGTGAGGATCAAAACAATTATAATGACTAGTTTGTGTGGGAATAGTAGAAATGTGATACAGGGGGTGGGGTTTGGTGATGATATTTACGTGTGATGTGACGTTGTAGCAAAGGTGATAAAATTGATTGTATGTAAACATTATGTCATTCTCGACTTTTCCCAAGTCGTGTGTTCTTCAATAAAGATTGGTTTTGATAGCAGCTGTCTTTGATCTGCGTTCATGCTGGTCGCTTGAAGTGAGCGTGACATATATATATATATATATATATATATATATATATATATATATATCCCTATAAGTAGAAAAGTTATTTGGCAATCCTTTCCACCAGCCATGGAATAACTATTCTGGGAGGGAATGGCAGCACAACCATTAGTCTTCGTGGTAGTGGGTAAGGAGCCATAAGGGAGTTGTGCCTGAAGAATTCTGATCCTATGCTGGGTAATTAGTCTATGAAGGGGAAATCATTATTATCTCATAACTCTGAAAAGTTATGTGTTATGGGTGACATCAGTATTCATAATGCATGACATTCACATTCTGAATTTTCAATCTAGATTTTGTACCTCATAACTGCATGCAGAAACCACATGTGTGCTCTCTCCCAACTAATGCATTCTAATGCTGAGAAGTAAATAGACAACTAGTGAAGTACAAACCAGGTCCAATCAATTGCTGTCACCCTCTCCATTGTCTGCAGATTCAACTTCACTTCAAAGTAAACCACACTGTATAATCCTTATAATAAAAAGCACCATCTATCTGGATTAGTTCTTACGTTGAATTTAATGTACTAATGAACATGCAAAATAAATCAGTGATATAATTTGTGGGTGTGAAGAGTAGGAACTTTTTAGAAAAAAAAACATTTTCCCTCAAATTATTGGATCAATATCATGAATTTTGTGTTGAACCTTTCCTTTTATTACCAGTTCTGGAAACCATTCATAATCTTTCTTAGCTGCTGTAGATATCTTTCCCATCTCCTCCTAAGTCCAAATGCTTTTAAAGAAACCCACTGCAGAACAAGTATAATGTCATGTGTGTTGTGCTGCAGCCAGAATCTCTTGGCTATTTTTGCCTCTGTTTCTGGCAGGCACCATTCTCTTGCGAGTAACAGAGAGGTAGCTGCTCAGGCTCAAGGGAGAGAAAGTCCATTGAATAACAAAAACATTTGATTTTCCCAGAAATGCTGCTTTAAAAGAAAAGAAAGCGATACATCAGAATGCTTTTCTTTAGCCATAGTTTGGACATACCCTCCTGAGCGGTGTGATTAATGGCCCAGTTTCTCCTTGGGGTGCTGCTCTCCTCTGGTTTTTACAGATGCATTATTTGGCCACTGTTCTTCCAGGATGGTGCACCCTCCTACAAAATGTATGCCATCTGGATTGTGTTGGGAGGTGCAAAACACCCCACAGGCTCAGGATTTCTTTGCTCAACTTGAAATGGCTCTTATAAAAAGAAATGCTTTTAGCCGCCACTCTAAATCTTCGTGGAGACCTTCTTGCCATTGAGATAGCATACTGAGTAAAATGTTCTGCTGTCATAAGAATGGAGAAGTGTCCCCTCCTCACATACACCCTCAAAAAATAATGAGCCCATTTGCAGTGGCAAATTTAGAAGATGAGTGCAGAGTTTGTGGAGGATAAGGATTAAAAATTCTTAGAAAGTAATTTGTGGAGCTCCCAACTGATGGTAACAGTCACATGTTATTTCCTTTGTATTGTCAGGTCACCAGGAGCTGGTAGCCACCATTTCTGCACCAAATGGTTTGGAGTGACACTATGATTGTCATCCTGTTGGTGAACTTATCCAGGTCATTTGGTGCAGAAATAGTGGCCACCGGCTGCTCTTTTGTGAGTGTCTGTCAGGAGTGACTTGAAAAATTGCAAGTTGCTTCTGGTGTGAGAGAATTGGCCATCTGCAAGGACGTTGCCCAGCGGACACCCAGATGTTTGATGTTTTACCATCCTTGCGAGGGGCTTCACTCATGTCCCCGCATGAGGAGCTGGAGCTGACAGAGAGAGCTCACCTGCTCTCTCTGGATTCAAACTGCTGATCTGTTGAACAGCAGTCCTGCCAGCACAAAGGTTTAATCCATTGCGCCACCAGCTGCACATGACACAAAAATATACATTCAAATGGACCAAAATGTGCTATTTTGCCACCAAATGTGATATAACTTTTTGCAAGAATTTTCAAGATTTTTTGAACCCCCAAATCCTCCCAAATCTCTGAAATCGCTTTCCGGATTTGCCAATACAATTAGGGTCATGTTGGGAACCATTTGTAAGCTCTCTAAGCATACCCCATCTCAACTAATGTAACAGATTATTGTGGAGATCAGAATTGTGTTTCATGCAACAACAAAATCCCCCACCTCTACAACTTATCTTGTAAGCAAGCAATATCCCCAGCATGACTATTTAAATGTTATCAAAGAGCAAGGACACATGTATTGTTGAAGGCTTTCGCATCCAGCAAGGACACATTTAGCAACTTTTCTGTACTTGTATGTTCTGCAAAAACACTGATCAGAATCTTTTTTACAACATGGCAATACTTGTGTTGAGAGGGAGTGGGGCTGAGCTGCTTACAAGGTCAGGTTTGAAGGACTGGAATTGGGAATCAAAGTTATGGAGATGTAGCTACATGAAACACGGATGTCTCCAAAAGCAAGATCCCATCCAATATTTGGAGCAACGGGGTCGGGATAGATGGCAGCTATCTTTTATTTTTAAAGGAATGGACAAAGGAAGTATTATCATGCTTCTACAAGCACTCCATTTAAGACCCACAGACTTAAAGAACTTGATACCCCAATTGGACTGGATGACCCATAAGGTCTCTTCCAACTCTATGATTCTATGATTCTTCATTTTAACAGGCCTGTATTTTGCATGTGCACAATCAATGTTAAGCCAAAATGTGTTGCTTGAGCTCTTTTGGCTCAGCCTTAGTCACAACTATGCCAATCCGGTAAGAAGCCAAAATGTGTAATCAGAGAGGGGACATGGTGGGGGAGGAATGAAGAAGTGGCCAAGAGAGCGAAGATCTATTCAGTTTCAGAACTGCAACTGCATCTCCTTTTAGCTAACTAGAAACAGAAACTGTAATTCAAAGCTACTCACAATAGTCAATGGGCATTAATATGCATATTAATTAAGCTTAGAAATTGTGAGGCCCATGGGCTCACAGACTCATAGTCTTCACAGTCTCCCCCCCAACCCCTCCCCCCAAATCTATCATTTTAGCAGGAAAATATTTTTGTCACACACACGCTCACATGTATGTGTATACATAAATATATAGACTAGCCATGCCCTACAAGAAGTGTTCTTTTGTCTTGGGTGGGAAACATGTGGACCTCCAGAAGTTGTTGGACTAAAGTTCCCACCACTCATAACGTTTTGCCATGCTTCACTACTTTAAGTAATCTGTTTTAATAGAGCGGTGCCATAGCACTAATGCTCCTTTATAATAAACTAGCTGTGCCCGGCCACGCGTTGCTGTGGCAAAATATGGTGGTATGGGAAATAAAGTATTGAGGAACTGGTGGTAGTTAAGGTAAAGGGTAAAGGTTTTCCCCTGACATTAAGTCCAGTCATGTCTGACTCAGAGTGTTGGTGCTCGTCTCCATTTCTAAGCCGAAGAGCCAGCGTTGTCCATAGACTCCTCCAAGGTCATGTGGGATGACTGCATGGAGCAGCGTTACCTTCCCGCCAGAGCAGTACCTATTGATGCACTCTCATTTGCATGTTTTTGAACTTCTGGGTTGGCAGAAGCTGGGGCTAACAGTGGGGGCTCTCCGCTCCCCCAATTCAAACCTGCAGCCTTTCTGTCCAGAAGTTCAGCAGCTCAGCGCTTTAACACGCTGTGCCATCAGGGGATATTATTTCCTAAAGGTTGTGAATATACAATATTTCTGATTGGTTTTTTTTGTCTGTTGGAGGCAAGTATGAATGCTGCAATTAGGAAAAATGATTAGGATGTAATGGCCTTGCAGCTTTAAAGCCTGGCTGCTTCCTCCCTGAGTGAATTTTTTGTTGGGAGGTGTTAGCTGGCCCTGATTGTTTCCTGTCTGGAATTCCCTTGTTTTCAGAGTGGTGTTGTTTGCGATATTTTATGTGCTTCTACTGTCTGTGGCCCTGAGAAAACAGAGGATTTGCCAGACTTTGATGATGGGAATACTTTGTTGGGAGGTGTTAGCTGGCCCTGATTGTTTCCTTTGTGGAATTCCCCTGTTTATTTACTGTCCTGGTTTTAGAGATTATATTGTTCTGCATTATTCTATCCCAGTAATTATTTCATATTAAAGTAGAATCTCACTTATCCAACATTCACGTATATAATGTTCTGGATTATCCAATGCAGTCTGCCTTTTCATAATCAATGTTTTTGTAGTCAGTGTTTTAAATTCATTGTGATATTGTAGTGGTAAATTTGTAAATACAGTACAGTAGAGTCTCACTTATCCAACATAAACAGGCTGGCAGAATATTGGATAAGCGAATATGTTGGATAATAAGGAGGCATTAAGGATAAGCCTATTAAACATCAAATTAGGTTATGATTTTACAAATGAAGCACCAAAATATCATCTTAGACAACAAATTTGGCAGAAAAAGTAGTTCAATACACAGTAATGCTATGTAGTAATTACTGTATTTATGAATTTAGCACCAAAATATCACAATATATTGAAAACATTGACTACAAAAATGCATTGGATAATCCAGAACATTGGATAAGCGAGTGTTGGATAAGTGAGACTCTACTGTAATTACTACATAGCATTACTGCGCATGGAACTACTTTTTCTGTCAAATTTGTTGTATAACATGATGTTTTGGTGCTTAATTTGTAAAACGATTACCTAATTTGATGTTTAATCGGCTTTTCCTGAATCCCTTCTTATTATCCAACATATTCACTTATCCTGCCGGCCTGTTTATGTTGGATAAGTGAGACTCTACTGTATATTTCTAATCTTCTATTATCTGCTTAGAACTGGATTATCTGAGGCCCCTTCTTCACAGCTGGATAAAATGCACACTGAAGTGGATTATATGGCAGTGTGGAGTCAAGATAATCCAGTGCAAAGCAGATAATGTAAGATTATAAATGGGTTATAGAGCTGTGTTGAAGGGCCTTGAGTCTACACTGCCATATAATCCAGTTAAAATCAGATAATCTGTGGAAGAAGTCTAAGTGAGGCCTAAATCAGCCTGTCCCCTAACTGAAGCCTGGCTGTCCCTTGGCTGGTTGCTAGGCAACCAAGTGGGCAGAGATTAGCCCTCTAAACTGGCAGCAATTGGATAAAAACAATTATTGCTCTCCCTCTAATTAGGACTTTATTTTTCTTTTCTTTTTGTTGTATCAACCTGGAGGCATGGATGATGGGTTGTGTTGTCAAATTTCGAGGTTGCGGGGCTTGTACTTTTGTTGTTTTGTCCACTGCCCTGATGCCATCACTCTTTTATATATATAGAAGAGAGAGAGTTCCCGGGTATTCTTGAGAATTATGCTGACAGGACTTACAAAAATGGCATCCCTAAATGGCTATGCTCTTGCTGATAGGCAGTGAAACTGGGAGATCAATTTGCTCCATATGCTCTGGGACTCCAGGGCTTCTTGTACACTTCCATATGTACACATGATCTGCTTTGAACTGGATTATATGAGTCTATAGTGCCATATAATTCAGTTCAAAGCAGATAATTTGAATTTCATTTGGCAGTGTAGAAAGGGCCCAGGTCTGCCAATGCTGAACAGAATCCTGGATTTTTTCTTTAAACTAGACTTGGACTGGGCATCTCTCGAGAACATCTTCAAGCAAATGACTGTCCTATGTTACTTGCTTCAGCCAGCAATTAGTATTTCAAATGTACAGCAATACTGTTTAAAGCATAGGGCTGATCAGGAAGGGTCATAATGATGACTCTACTTTAGGTAGCAAAATGTTTTCAGGTGGAACTATCATTCACAGAGGTAAATAATTTAGATTTGGAAAAGACAGAAGGAGATGAATACAATTATTGTTATCTCTTCCAACATACAGAACAACTCCACTAACAATTCTGACTTTCCCCAACCCTACTTTTATTTCTTTCTTTGTATAAAAGTTTAGTATTAGATGGGATTTTTTTGAACAAATGCAATGGAAACAAAAATGCATTAAATTAATTTTTAAAGCAAGGCTCTCAGAACACACCTTCTTTATTTCTCACCTAGATAGTTGCTTTATGCTCACTTTTATTTTTTCAAAGGAGACAAGAATCTGTCCTTTGTTTCTGTTTGTAAGAGGTGTGCCTATATTTTCAGTGGTGCATATTGCTTCCAACATGTGTTTCAGCAATATTCAAATGTGTGGTTGTGTGGTTTTCAAATGTATGTATTTTGCCCCTGAAGGACTCACAGCTGTCTGTCAAATGCATACAAATGCACAGATGTTTGAGAAGCACAGACCAGGAAAATTCACAAAATAAGTCCACCAGAGTGAATTTCTTTCACATTCCTTCGCTCAAATGAAGATGGCTCTGTAACTCTAAACCACTGAGAAGAAAAGCAATCAATTGGTTGTTTACCATGTATACCATGCTCTGCCACTACTGCACAATATCCAGTTGCATGCTGGTCTGAGATGTTTGCCAGTTTTGATGTCATGAGTCACAAGTTGCTTCCTCTAAAAGTCCTACAGGTTTTCATGCGTCATAAGTGATTCCTCACAACAGCTGCACCCAGAAGTCCACCAGACCATGGCAGGACACAGGATGTCATCTAGCTTCCTCCCACTAAGCACAAGGTCTGCTTGCAATTGTAGCAGATGTGTGGCATGCATACTGGAAAGACAAAATATCAGATACTCTAGGGACAGGTTCTCTTTAGAAATGAAAGCTCTTACTAGAAGAGAGAAAGATTTCGGCTTTCCCCCAACTTTGCTTAACCTGTGTTGAGGTAGCCTTGCCCCAGGTTAAGCTGGATCAGGGTTATCCCACCTTGACTGAATCAATCCATTTATAATATTTTTCCAATGAGTCACATCGTTTCATGATATGTACGGTCTCATCTTCACTGACCACTTAAATTGTATGGATGAGCCCATGCATATCAAGAAACAATGTGACTCATTGAAAAGTATCATAATGTTTGGTAAAATTGATTGATTCAGTCAAGGGGGGCATATCCTTGAGTATGCCCTGAGGGGAGCACTTGATGACCAGGGCTCTTGGAGGTCTCTCGTTCAGAAGGTCATCATATCTTAATGTGACATCAGATAATAGCAACAGGAGATAGGCAACTGTGTGCCTTCCAAACATTTGGGACTGGAAATCCTGCTGGATTCTTCTTTTTCCAAGATCATGCAGTAATGTTGGTGGAGGGCCAGCAAACAAAATGGAGGGCCATGTTGTTTAACATCTACATGAAGCCGCTGGAAGAGATTATCCGGAGTTTCAGGGTCTGGTGTCATCTGTACGCAGATGATGTCCAGCTTTGTCACTCCTTCCCACCTGTCACTAAGGAGGCTGTTCAGGTCCTGAACCGGTGCTTGGCCGCTGTGTCGGACTGGATGAGGGCCAACAAATTGAAATTGAATCCAGACAAGACAGAGGTCCTCCTGGTCAGTCGGAAGGCCAAACAGGGTATAGAATTACAGCCTGTGCTGGATGGGGTCACACTCCCCCTGAAGTCCCAGGTGCGCAGTCTGGGGGTGATCCTGTCACGACCCAGGCTACAGAGCACCAATAACCATACGCAGAGGCCAGATTCTATCTAATATCTTTATTAAGGAAATATATAAAGTTAGTAAAAGCAAATGTAAAAGTTAGTCCAGAAGTAGACCTTTCAGGGAAGGTCAAAATTAGTCCAAAGAAACAATGTCCAATATGAAATATTAAGGTCCAAAATTGTAATCCAAAACCGAAACACTCACTTTGCCAGGCAAAGTGAGGGGAGATGACAAGGTCCTTTAGTCCATGAACTTGAGCAAGGCTAGGAAATAACTTGATACTTGAAACAAGGCTTGAAACGTGGAACAAGGTAACGAGGAACAAGAACAAGGTCCGTGGAATAACTTGGTAAAATCCGTGAAACAAGGCAAGGTTTAGTCCTGGGAAACAAGGCAAGGTCCGTAGGTAAACAAAGGCTGGGAAGCAGGAGCGAAGGCAGGAAACAAGGACAAGGCTTGAGCAGGAACGAGGCTTGAATCGGAGCGCGCTGTCCAGACACAACTCGCTCCGGAGGCTGACGAATTGACTCCGCAAAGTTACTCTGCGGGTAAAACACCTATATAGAGTCTAACTTTCCCGCCGAGAGCAGTTCTCTGGGAACCAGAAACGAAAGCTAATCTCTGAGACCAGATGTTTGACTCCTTAAAGGTTCTCATGGAAAGCAGGCTTAATTGGCAAATTCTTAGCAATTATTCTCGCACTCCTGCGCGAGGCTGCTTCCAAACCTCTCTGTTGTTTACAAAACTCATGGCGAGAAAACACTGGAGATGTAGCCTCAGTATTTGTTTGACATACTTCTGGAACATAATCCTCTTGCAGGTGCAAGGTTCCCAGATCTGGCTGGGAAGAATCTGTCTGGGAAGAATCCAGTTCTGACTGGGAAGGTAAAAAACCCAAGTTTTCTTCTTCATCAGGCATCACAATGTCATGAGCAGGACTACAAGGCCCATGGGTCATCACACTATCCCCCTCCTCAAGCCCCCTCCCAAACTGGGACTCTCTCCCCGAGGCGCGAGGTCGTGGCTTGGCGGGATAGGTCTGATGGAAGCGACGGGTTAGATCAGGAGCGTGAACTGTGGAAGCGTCTTCCCAAGAGCGTTCCTCAGGGCCAAAACCCACCCAGTCAATGAGATATTGCAGGCGGCGGCGGTGAAAGCGAGAATCCAAAATGTCCTGAACCTCGAACTCGTCCTCCCCATCCACCAAAATAGGGACGGGGGCCGGCCGGTCTACATCTGGCCGCACACCATCCGCCGGAAGGAGCAGGGAGCGGTGAAACACTGGGTGAATGCGCATTGAGCGCGGAAGTTGGAGTTTGAAAGTCACGGGGTTAAGTTGCGCCACCACTGGATAGGGGCCAATGAAACGGGCATCTAACTTCCGGCAAGGGCGATGGGAGGGCAAAAAGCGAGTGGACAGAAAAACCCGATCTCCTACCTTGATTTCGGGGCCCGGCTGGCGATGTTTGTCCGCGTGACGTTTATAGTCCTCCTTGGCTTGTTCCAGTTGCTGGAGCAAAAGTTGTTGCACCGCTGTGAGTTCCTGCAGCCAATCTTCTGCTGCGGGAACTTCAGAAGTTTCAATGACAGGGGGAAAGAAACGTGGATGGAAGCCGTAGTTTGCAAAGAACGGCGTTTCTTTTGTAGAAGCCTGGACTCCATTGTTGTAGGCAAATTCCGACAGTGGTAACAGAGAAGCCCAATTGTCCTGTTGGTAGTTTACATAGCAGCGAAGGTACTGTTCCAAAGTGGCATTGGTGCGCTCCGTTTGCCCATCCGTTTGGGGATGATGAGCTGAAGATAAACGAGAGTCTATGCCCAATAGTTTTTGTAGTGCCTTCCAGAAACGAGAGGTGAATTGGGATCCACGGTCTGTGACCAAACTCTTGGGCAATCCATGTAGTCTGAAAACATGTTGGGGGAATAAATCTGCAGTCTCTTGGGCCGTGGGAAGACCTTCACAGGGAATGAAATGGGCTAACTTGGTGAAAAGGTCCACCACCACTAGGATCGTGGTGAATCCACAGGAAGGTGGTAAGTCAGTGATAAAATCCGCAGAAATTATTTCCCATGGGCGAGATGGGTTAGGAAGGGGGTGTAGAAGCCCTGAGGGCTTCTCCCTTCTTATCTTGGAGCGCTGGCATACTGGGCAGGTGTTAACATATTTTTCCACATCCTTGCGGATCTTGGGCCACCAGAAATCTCTTAGGATCAAATGCATGGTTTTAAATAGTCCGAAATGCCCTGCTGGTTTGCAGTCATGACACAGACGAAGTGCTTTTTCCCTGCCCGGTCCGGGTGGAATATAAACATGATTTCTATAGCAAAGCAGTCCATCTTTAAGCGAAAAGGGAAAATGCAGACCTTGACGGAGTTGGTCCTGCGCCCAGGCATCTGCTTGCTGACTAGCCCTGATTTCTTGAGCACAGATGGGCCCTGGAGTAGAGGGAGTTGAATCAATGGAAGTGGATTTGGTGTTCCCCACTGTGAGCGTGGCAAAGTTCTCGGGTTGTAGTAGTTGGGATTCAAAGGTCTCCTTGCGTCCTGCAGCGTATTCCGGTTTACGTGACAGGGCGTCTGCTTGCTTGGTTTGGGCTGGGGTCACATAATGAATCTGGAAGTTGAAACGTTCAAAGAATAAAGCCCAACGTTGCTGCCTCTGATTTAGCTTGCGGGCAGTTCTTAGATGTTCTAGATTCCGATGATCAGTGTGGACTTCAATGGGAAATTTGGCCCCTTCTAGCCAATGTCTCCAAGTTTCAAAAGCTGCCTTTATGGCTAATAGTTCTTTTTCCCAAATGGTATAGTTCCTCTCTGGTGCGGTTAGTTGACGAGAATAATAGGCACAAGGATGAAGGTGATCTCCCACCGGTTGTAGGAGCACAGCCCCAATTGCCACATCAGAGGCGTCCGCTTGCACCACAAAAAGGGTTTCAGGATCTGGATGCTGAAGGATTGGCTGGGATGTGAATAATTTCTTTAGTTGCTGGAACCCTTTCTCTGCTTGATCAGTCCAGCGGAAAGGCTGTTTTCCACGGATGCAGCTAGTGATTGGGTCAGACCAGCGGGCAAAATCTGGAATGAACTTACGGTAATAGTTCGCGAACCCCAAGAATCGCTGCACCTCCTTCTTGTTAGTCGGCGCCCGCCATTCCAATACTGCTGAAACCTTGGCTGGATCCATGGAGAGCCCTAGAGGCGAGATACGATATCCAAGGAAATCTACCTCTTGTAGATCAAAAGCGCATTTTTCTAGCTTGGCATAAAGTCCATGATCCCGCAATCGTTGCAACACCATTTTGACGTGGTTCTCATGTTCTGATTGTGATCTAGAAAACACCAAAAAATCGTCCAGGTAGATTATCAAGAACCTATCTAGATAGTCCTGGAAAATGTCATTGACAAAATGCTGGAACGTTGCGGGAGCTCCGCATAATCCATAATTCATAACTCGGGACTCGAATAATCCGAATTTAGTCTGGAAGGCGGTCTTCCACTCGTCCCCTTCTCTGATGCGAACTAAGTTGTAAGCTCCCCGAAGATCCAGCTTAGTGTAAACCTTGGCTCCTCGAAGTCGGTCTAGTAGATCCGAGATTAAGGGCAGGGGATAGCTGTTCCGCTTGGTGATATTATTCAATGCTCTGTAGTCCACCACCAAGCGTAATTCCCCTGACTTCTTCTTCACAAACATCACTGGGGAGGCGGCTGGGGATTGAGAGGGTCTGATGAATCCCTTGCGAAGGTTTGTCTCTATGAATTCCCTGAGAGCTTCTTGCTCTGGTTCAGTCAGGGAGTAGAGATGCCCTCGCGGGATCGGGGCCCCCTCCACCAAGTCAATGGCACAGTCATAAGGTCTATGTGGGGGTAATTTTTCGGCTTCTTTCTCATTGAATACATCCCAATACTCGGAGTACTTCTTTGGCAAGGTGATGATGGGCTCGGTGTCTGTGGCATGACAGACCTTGGCTACGAGGCAATGGTTTTGGCAGTACTTTGAAGCAAACTGCAGTTCTCTGTTGGACCAGGAGATGCTTGGGTCGTGAAGTGTCAGCCATGGAATCCCCAAAATCACAGGGAAATGGGGAACCTCAGTAACAAAGAAGGAAATCTCTTCCATATGTTCCCTTATCCACATCCTGGTGGGTTCCGACCACTGGCTTACGGGGCCCGTCTTGAGAGGGCGGCCATCGATGGCTTGCACCACACGGGCATTCTTGAAGTCATGATATTGTAATCCCAGAGAGTCGGCATACTCTCTATCAATGAAATTGTTGGTAGCTCCTGAGTCTATCATGGCGTGGATCATGACGGGTCCCCTTTTTGCTGACCATAAGGTGACCACTAGAAGGAACAGGACCCCGGTTGGCGGCTCTTGAATGGGTTTCTTGACCGGGTTGGCGAGCCTCTCTACGCCCGGTCGTTGGCTTCCCCCGCCGACTGTGTGCCAGCCGCCTCAGACGCCTTCGTCTCCGTGGAGGACGCCGCCGCAAGACGGGCGGCGGGCTTCCCTTTGGCTGGGCACTCTCTGGCGAAGTGGCCCCCATTCCCGCAATACCAACAGAGATTTAGGCGTTGGCGGCGGGCCTTCTCGGCGGCATCTAATCTGGGACGCACATTGCCCAACTGCATCGGTACCTCCTCGCTCCCTCTGGGGTATGGGGATGGTGGTGGGGGTCTCCACACTGGACGTGGCTGAACGCTGGCGGGAGCGGGGGGTTTTGCCCCAGCTCTACCGCTCTGGCCTCGTACCCACTGCTTCCTGTTGGCAATCATGACTTCAGCCCGTAAACATTGATCGATGAGTGCTTCCAGCGTTTGGGGAGGATCCACCTTGGAGATTTCCTCCAGCATTTCAATGTTGAGACCCTCCCGAAATTGTCCTCTGAGGGCAACATCGTTCCAGCCGGTGTTGTGGGCCAGCACTCGGAACTCGGCTATGTACTGAGACATGGGTCTGTCTCCTTGGAAGAGGCGGCGGAGTTTGTGCCCGGCTGCCTCCAAATTGTCCTCGATTCCCCAGGTCGCCTTAAGGTGGTCCAAGAAATGTTGCGCTGACCTTAGATGTGGGGAGGCTTGGTCGAACAGAGCCGTCGCCCAGTTAGCCGCTGGCCCGTCTAGGAGACTGTAAATCCACGCCACCTTGATGTCTTCCTGGGGAAACTCGGCATCACGGGCCTCTAGATAAGCTTGGCATTGGCGACGGAAAACATGAACCTTAGAAGCTTCTCCAGTAAACTTGGTTGGCAACGCCATGGCCGGAAGACGGATTCCGCGTTCCTTCAAACCCTTTATTTCTCCATCCTGCGCATTGAGCTTATCACGGATTCGGTCCACCTCATCCTTGTCGATGGTGTAGGTAATCGGCTGGCCGCTCGGCCCAGGTACGACTCCGGTAGACATTCTGGCCGAGGTTAATTGGTGCTTAGGGTGGCGGAGTCAAACTGTCACGACCCAGGCTACAGAGCACCAATAACCATACGCAGAGGCCAGATTCTATCTAATATCTTTATTAAGGAAATATATAAAGTTAGTAAAAGCAAATGTAAAAGTTAGTCCAGAAGTAGACCTTTCAGGGAAGGTCAAAATTAGTCCAAAGAAACAATGTCCAATATGAAATATTAAGGTCCAAAATTGTAATCCAAAACCGAAACACTCACTTTGCCAGGCAAAGTGAGGGGAGATGACAAGGTCCTTTAGTCCATGAACTTGAGCAAGGCTAGGAAATAACTTGATACTTGAAACAAGGCTTGAAACGTGGAACAAGGTAACGAGGAACAAGAACAAGGTCCGTGGAATAACTTGGTAAAATCCGTGAAACAAGGCAAGGTTTAGTCCTGGGAAACAAGGCAAGGTCCGTAGGTAAACAAAGGCTGGGAAGCAGGAGCGAAGGCAGGAAACAAGGACAAGGCTTGAGCAGGAACGAGGCTTGAATCGGAGCGCGCTGTCCAGACACAACTCGCTCCGGAGGCTGACGAATTGACTCCGCAAAGTTACTCCGCGGGTAAAACACCTATATAGAGTCTAACTTTCCCGCCGAGAGCAGTTCTCTGGGAACCAGAAACGAAAGCTAATCTCTGAGACCAGATGTTTGACTCCTTAAAGGTTCTCATGGAAAGCAGGCTTAATTGGCAAATTCTTAGCAATTATTCTCGCACTCCTGCGCGAGGCTGCTTCCAAACCTCTCTGTTGTTTACAAAACTCATGGCGAGAAAACACTGGAGATGTAGCCTCAGTATTTGTTTGACATACTTCTGGAACATAATCCTCTTGCAGGTGCAAGGTTCCCAGATCTGGCTGGGAAGAATCTGTCTGGGAAGAATCCAGTTCTGACTGGGAAGGTAAAAAACCCAAGTTTTCTTCTTCATCAGGCATCACAATGTCATGAGCAGGACTACAAGGCCCATGGGTCATCACAGATCCTAGACTCATCGTTGAGCCTAGAGCCCCAGGTCTCGGCGGTGGCTAGGGGAGCCTTTGCACAATTAAAACTTGTGCGGCAGCTGCGACCGTACCTTGGGAAGCCGGACTTGGCCACGGTGGTCCATGCTCTTGTTACATCCCGTTTAGACTACTGCAACGCACTCTACATGGGGCTGCCTTTGAAGACTGTTCGGAAGCTTCAATTAGTCCAACGGGAGGCTGCCAGGTTAATAACTGGAGCGGTGTGCAGGGAGCGTACTGCTCCTCTGTTACGCCAGTTCCACTGGCTGCCGATAAGCTACCGAGCACAATTCAAGGTGATGGCTTTAGCCTATAAAGCTCTAAACGGTTCCGGCCCAGCTTATCTGTCCGAACGTGTCTATGATCCACCTCGAAGCTTAAGATCGTCAGGTGAGGCCCTGCTCACGGTCCCGTCAGCCTCACAGGTGCGGCTGGCGGGGACGAGAGACAGGGTCTTTTCAGTAGTGGCTCCCCGCCTCTGGAATGCCCTCCCCATTGAAGTCAGGCAGGCTCCCTCCCTCCTGTCTGTCCGAAAGAGAACAAAAACATGGTTATGGGACCAGGCATTTGAGCACGAGTAGCAGCAAAAATGAGATATGAATATATGACCTACTGACAGACCCCACCTGGACATGGAAAGCGCCTTAAACGTATATTTAAATGTATAATTATGTATATTTTTAATGTATATTCTTAATTTTATTGTAATTTTTAATCTTGATGGATTTTTAAATTTGATGTGTATGTTTATATTGTAAGCAGCCCTGAGTCTCCTGATGGGTGAGAAGGGCGGGGTAGAAGTGATGTAATAAATAAATAAATAAAATCTGTGGCCTTGAAACAACTCATTTCTCCAATGTTTTATGCTTTATTCTCTTCACAGGGACAGTGCCCGTAGCATTTTACCTCCTGCTGATGCTGCCAATTCAATAAGATTTTGCCTTTGTCTCCACTCCTGGCTGGATCGACATTGCCATATAATCCAGTTTCTGCTCTGAACTGGATAATATGTGTCTACACTGCCATACAATCTAGTTCAAAGCAGATAATCTGGATTCAGAAACTAGATTATATAGCAGTGTAGATTCAGTCCCCCATCAGTCAAAGCCAACTGAAAACTAGGAAATTGGGGAGTCACAGTTCACACCATCAACAGGACATTTGGTTGCCTGTCCCTGAGGTCCTGAATTCTCCCTCTTTTTAAGGCCAAATACATCCCTTCCTAACATTAAAAGGGGCAGAAAAGTCATATGCCACTTGGTGGGACACATGCCTATGTTTCAGACCTAAAATATTGTTTACAGTGGTCTTGCGGGTGTTTAGCATGTGAGTAACATAAACCAAGAAAATCTGTGCACCTAAAAATACCAGATGCTAGTGGGAAATAAGATGGCTACATTGCTCTGCTGCCAAATGAAGTTACTCTAACACTATTTTATCCTTGCCATGGCTATAATGACAGGTTGCTCCCTGGAGAAAGGCTTATTTTCTGGAAGTGATGCTGCCATTTTTACTATAATTGTACTTAGGCCCAGCTCCAAGATGAGTAGCCTGCCTAGAAGCTGAGGAAAACTTAGGGAGGGAGAGGCAGGGCTTGGGGGAGAGAGGGCTGAGCTAAAATGGCTGGATGCATGCCAAGTGACTGTAGGCAGAAAGAGTAAATCACACTGCGCTGAGTTGCCTTTGGAGATGAGGAGATGGATAGAGTAAAAAGAAGACCTGGCTGGAAAAATAACTGAACATGTTATAAGTACACAAATGTTGGAAGCTTGGGAAAATATTTCAGTTCTTCCAAGATTTCTTTCCAAAAACATGCCACAAACAAAGACAACATTCAGTCACCTTCCTCTGACTCACTGAAAAAGCTCGGAGCCAATGGGTATTATCACCAATGGCATCTATGAGGAATAACAACATGTAGGCACTGGGAGATGGGAGACTTACAACAATATTGCTCGATGGAGGGCTCCAGGCTCCAATCTGTCATCCATGCCCTCCTCCAGTATACTCCATTGCATACGTCCTCCTTCCCAGTTTTCATTTTTCTTCCTCCAACAGTCAAGTGGAATTCTGTGAGCACAGAATACAATTTCTTCTTTCTGGTCTGCTTCTGTGAATTTTGTCCCCTGTGAGCGTTTTCCTTCTAATTTTTCTTGTTAAGTTTAGGATTCCTTTAGGACTCTTGATATCTCCATTTAGTACATGGATGACAACATAAAATGAATACTCTCACTGGTTGAACATCGAAAACAATGGTGACAAGATTCTTTTGTTGTTGGATGCTGTGGCCTTCACAGTTACTATCCTCTCATTCATTCCTGTTCTGCCATCCTCTTTCCAAGTACAGCTTTTACTTAGGGAAAATTTGGAACACAAAGATACTTGTATTTGTTGTGGGCATCTCATAGAATCATAGAATCATAGAATAGTAGAGTTGGAAGAGACCACATGGGCCATCCAGTCCAACCCCCTGCTAAGAAGCAGGAAATCGCATTCAAAGCACCCCCAACAGATGGCCATCCAGCCTCTGCTTAAAAGCCTCCAAAGAAGGAGCCTCCACCACAGTCCGGGGGAGAGAGTTCCACTGTCGAACAGCTCTCACAGTGAGGAAGTTCTTCCTGATGTTCAGGTGGAATCTCCTTTCCTGTAGTTTGAAACCATTGTTCCGTGTCCTAGTCTGCAGGGCAGCAGAAAACAAGCTTGCTCCCTCCTCCCTATGACTTCCCTTCACGTATTTGTACATGGCTATCATGTCTCCTCTCAGCCTTCTCTTCTGCAGGCTAAACATGCCCAGCTCTTTAAGCCGCTCCTCATAGGGCTTGTTCTCCAGACCCTTAATCATTTTAGTTGCCCTCCTCTGGACGCTTTCCAGCTTGTCAACATCTCCCTTCAACTGCGGTGCCCAAAATTGGACACAGTATTCCAGGTGTGGTCTGACCAAGGCAGAATAGAGGGGGAGCATAACTTCCCTGGATCTAGACGCTATTCCCCTATTGATGCAGGCCAGAATCCCATTGGCTTTTTTAGCAGCCGCATCACATTGTTGGCTCATGTTTAACTTGTTGTCCACAAGGACTCCAAGGTCTTTTTCGCACACACTGCTGTCAAGCCAGGCGTCCCCCATTCTGTATCTTTGATTTCCATTTTTTCTGCCGAAGTGAAGTATCTTGCATTTGTCCCTGTTGAACTTCATTTTGTTAGTTTTGGCCCATCTCTCTAGTCTGTCAAGACCGTTTTGAATTCTGCTCCTGTCTTCTGGAGTGTTAGCTATCCCTCCCAGTTTGGTGTCGTCTGCAAACTTGATGATCGTGCCTTCTAACCCTTTGTCTAAGTCGTTAATAAAGATGTTGAACAGAACCGGGCCCAGGACAGAGCCCTGCGGCACTCCACTTGTCACTTCTTTCCATGATGAAGACGACGCATTGGTGAGCACCCTTTGGGTTCGTTCGCTTAGCCAATTACAGATCCACCTAACCGTAGTTTTGTCTAGCCCACATTTCACTAGTTTGTTTGCCAGAAGGTCGTGGGGGACTTTGTCGAAGGCCTTACTGAAATCCAGGTACGCTACTTCCACAGCATTCCCTGTATCGACCCAACTCGTAACTCTATCGAAAAAAGAGATCAGATTAGTCTGGCATGACTTGTTTTTGGTAAATCCGTGTTGACTATTAGCAATGACCGCATTTGTTTCTAAGTGTTCGCAGACCACTTCCTTAATGATCTTTTCCAGAATTTTGCCTGGTATTGATGTGAGGCTGACCGGACGGTAATTGTTTGGGTCGTTCTTTTTTCCCTTCTTGAAGATAGGGACCACATTCGCCCTCCTCCAATCTGCTGGGACTTCTCCCGTTCTCCAAGAACTCTCGAAGATAATTGCCAGTGGTTCTGAAATAACTTCCGCTAGTTCCTTCAGTACTCTTGGATGTAGCTGATCTGGCCCTGGGGACTTGAATTCGTTTAGAATGGCCAGGTGTTCCTGGACAACTTGTTTCCCTATTTGGGGTTGGATTTCCCCCAATCCTTCATCCATTCCATGTTGCTGAGGTTGAAGATGGCTTTCTTTTTGTGAGAAGACCAAGGCAAAGAAGGCATTAAGTAGTTCTGCCTTTTCCCTGTCCCCTGTCGCCATCACCCCATCTTCTCCTTGCAATGGCCCTATCGCCTCCTTTTTCTTCCTTTTTCTACCAACGTAAGCAAAAAAGCCTTTTTTGTTGTTTTTTATGTCCCTGGCAAGCCTGAGCTCATTTTGCGCTTTAGCCTTGCGAACCTTTTCCCTACAGGTGTTGGCTATTTTTCCCTACAGGGGAATCGGTTCAACATGGTCACACACACACATACATATATATACGCACACACTGACATTTCTTAAAATGCTGCTTTGTTAAGTAGCAGAAGGGGGGCGTTGTGACTTCCATATCAGTGGGATTCTCAATCCACAGTTTAGTTGAAACTGTTATCCTCAAAAATAGGATCAGCATCTCATAAGTTCTGACTAAAACCCTGGAAGAAATTACCATTGCACTGGCATGGTTGTCACTAGCCATCATTCAAATCACTGTTCCATTCAGCTATTATTTTGTATACATTAGATCAGTGATCTAGAATCAAGCTTTGATTCTTCAGGCGATTGGAACTACCAGCAGTCCCAGGGCCCTTCCACACAGCCATATCACACAGAATATCAAGGCAGATAATCCACAATATCTGCTTTGAACTGGGTTATCTGAGTCCACGCTGACAAATAATCCAGTTCAATATGGATTTTATATAGCTGCGTGGAAGGGGCCCCAGAGAGTTTAGCCAACTGCCAGGAATTCTGGGAGCTCAAGTGCAAAACACTTGGAGGACAAAGATCAGAAACCACTGCTTTAGATCATATAAATCATATAATATTGACTCTATGACTGTAGGCTGTGCACTGATTAGCAGCAGTTGTAGAGAGCATTAGATGGGGGTCATTCCAAGCTCTTCTGTGACAAACCATTGAACGTGGGCCCTTTGCATACAAAACATTCATTCCCTTCCTGAAAAGCAGGCTTTCTATAAAGATAAAAGCATCTGATTACACCATTTCCTTATGACCCTGTTTGCTATGGTTTTTATTCTTATGTCTTTCTCACCCCAAGTTTTAACTTAATGTTCATGTGGTCTGCCCTTGTTTTCATTGTTTCCTTGATTTGTATTGTAATGGATATTATTATTTATTGTATTGTTCACTGTGTTGTGATGTGTTGTTCTTTTATATGCTGTTTATATTGTATTGTTTTGGGCATGGCCCCATGTAAGCCGCCCCGAGTCCCCGTTGGGGAGATGGTGGCGGGGTATAAATAAAGTTGTTGTTATTATTATTATTATTATTATTATTATTATTATTATTATTATTATTATTGTGATAACATTTTTCTTCCAGTTTTGTTGGTGTGACTATTTTAATTGGGTCTATGGAAATCTGCTGTTCTGGTCACAAAAACAATCATAGCCTCCCTAATAAGCTCATAATTTTAACTGAATAGAGTTTAGGACTGACATGACCACTCCTTATTTTCTAGGAAGAAGACCTTGTTTACCTTAAGAAGCAAGTCCTTCTGCCTTCAGCTTCCAAGATTGCTTCCTTGCTTCTTTGACTTGGGGGCTTTCCAGGTGAGGATCTTATTGTGCAATCTCATCACTTTATTCATAGAAGTATATGGAGCAAGGTGTCCAGATGGTAAGTGGGCCAAACAACATCATTCAAGGAGCAGCCACAGCTTTCTGTAGTTAGCTTAGACCCCCTGTTGTGGTGTGCTCCTTTTCCAAATGTCCCAACATATTAGACATCTGGGCATTTTTGAAAGGCGCTACAAGCATTCCAGAGCTTGAATGTTTGCCATTGTTTCTCACAATTTGTGTTGGAAACTATGGCTGGAAGAGTTGGAGCTATTTATGTGCCACATCCGTCCCAACATCAGCAGCATTGGGAATCACAAATCACTCCTTTCCTTGCTTTTCTCCACAGGTGGCACATGAAGCGATTCCCAATTTGTCCAAGGGCCATGCCAAGAATCCGTGGTCTTGCTATGATTCATCCGGACTCCAATCATCATCTGCAAATGACATTCAAAGGGAGAACCCTACGCCAGACATATTGGACCATTTTATTGCAAACTTGCTGTTTTATGTATGTGCAAAGGAGAAATGAGCTATCAAAAAAAATCTACATCAGCAAAAAAGAATAAAAGGTACATAGTCCTTACTTAATTGAAATGCCAACATACAGCCCCATCACTAGAGCATGTATCCTCTTTAAATTCGGTTGTTGCCTCCTGAAGAATTCTGGGGCTTGTAGTTTAGTGTGGCCCAAGACCTGTCTGGCTGAGCAGTTTAAAAGTCCCTTCCTAAACAACAAGCCCCAGGATTATGCAGCAGGGAGAAACTTGATTTAAAGTGGATCCATGCTCTAGTGCAGTGGTTCTCAACTTGTGGGTCCCCCAGATATTTTGGCCTTCAACTCCCAATAATCCTAACAGCTGTTAAACTGGCTGGGATTTCTGGGAGTTGTAAGCCAAAACACCTGAGGAACCACAGGTTGACAACCACTGATCTTATGTGATGAGGTCCTGAGAGGAGCCACAAGCACCTTGCTTATTCTCAGTTTGTCTTGTCTTTGACTGAAAATCTAAAATATATTTCAGCAATATTCTTCTCAAATGTGCAAGGTTATTATACCTTCCTCTGGCCCTTTCCTAAGGGTTCCCTCTAGGAATCTAAGTATTGCCCTAAAATTTGTACAACACCTAGATGCTTAAGATTCAGTGCTGGTCACTGACTTGAACAGTACAATAGATGTCTCATAGGCAATTCAAGAATTTGTCTTGTAACTGGAATACTAACAACAGATTGTATGTAAGCTTCATGAAAACAGGTGTTTAGAAGTAATCAGTAAAAGAGCATTTTCAATGAAGAGGAGGTTTTCATCACACCCATGCATAGATTCTTGAGGGACCTAGATCCAGGTGCGACAGGAAAACATACTTTGTTTTGCCACCATGTATAAATTCTGTATGGGGAAAAGGTACGAGTACTAGGATACATGGTACATGTGCTGGAATTTCCAGGAAAGGAACAGCCAATGGACACAAAAGTGATGCCAGTCCATCAGAGGGGGAAACCTTGTTGGTCTGTCACATCAAATAGTGTGGGAAGCACTGCTATCTATCATCCATGACATTGAGGCATTTCAGTTTGCCATTACCTTTTCTGTTACTAAATCTAACAAAATGCAATGGTGGACCATGGTGATAGGGGAAAAATACTTTTTTAGCATTTTCCTTCTGGCAGTTTCCCCTGCCCTCACTAAAATTTCCCATTTAAAAAAAACTTCAGGGGGCAAAGATATAGGAAAGAAAAACAATTTTCAGAGGAAAAGAAAATGCTTGAGAAAAGAAGTACGTATTCTATTTCGCTTGTAGTAGTGCAGTCTCTGGGACTGATTTGAAAACTCAAATCTGTCAACACCCAACTGTTTATTGCAAGTCTAATCCTGTGTAGGGTTCCATGACAGCAGAAGCAAACAAAAAGTGGAAATATGAAGGTAAACAAAAACCAAAAATCAAAAGGTCAAATGTTTTCCTCCACTGACAAAATGCTATGAGTATGAGCACATTTTCCAGCACTTTGGGAGTATATGTGAAAACGTAACTAGCACAAAAAACATTGATTGGATCCCATTGGTAGAGAAGATAAATGGTTAAAGGGAGCTCCAATACAAAGGTATTGTTGATAAAATATCATGCATGGAATCCGTTTGGGAAGCTATGAATGTGCAAGTTTTAGATTGCACAGGCAATGGTTAATACCTCTGTGGGGTTTGTTTTGCTGTCTGTTCCCCTGTTAAGAAGATTTTACCTAACTTTCTGCCCCTGTGATAACTGGATTTTGAAAAATATGGCTTGTTGTGGAAACATGGATTGGTGAGGAAGTTTCAGTTGAGACACCTTTTACCCATGAAAAGTCTTAGAGGTGATTTTCTCATCCTAGAAGTAGTTTTCTCTCACTTCCTGTTGTCCTGCCCCTGTTCTATACTATGAGTAATTTATAAGTCAGATGTTTGCAACTCGGGGACTGCCTGTATTTTTACAATAATTGCTTCATTTTTTTAAAAGTATTGCATATGTTTAGCAATACTTTGTTTTAATGTATTTTAAGTCGCCATTGATTCTGTATCAGGAGAAATATGGCTTATAAATGAAGTGAAATAAATACATTAAGAATTTCCAGAATATGCTTTGGTAATCAAGAAAACCTTGAGTTAGCCCTGAATGGTCCCCTGATTTCAATAGCTCTCTTCTATGTATGTATAAACCTGGATCTAGCCCCATGTTTCAAAGACAGGGAATGTCTAGATTTGGGATCTCCACCTCTGCATTTGTTTATTTCCCAGAGATTTATTAGGTTATAAACATCAATCAGGCATACATGTGTGGCAGCCTCAAGAACTTCATATAAGCATTAAGTGCTTGGCTAGTTGAAGTGGTAATAATTCTAGATCATGAATTTTATTCCTCTGTGCCAGCCTTCAGTTTTAGATTGTAGTCTTTGGAGCTGATCTTCTTTTTGAAGTATCGGTGCTAACTAAATGAAATGTATATGTCTAACTCTCCTTTAGAATTGCAACTCTCTGTATACTCTGTAAATTGTTATGAAGATAACTCTTCACTATATGATTGCATGCCACCCCCACCCCCAACTCTCAACAACATCCATCATGATGCTATTCCATTGTCTGACTTAGGACCTTATTACATCAAAGAGGGGGAAAGCATGGAAAAGTGGGGGGAACTGTCTCCTTTCATTGCCTACCATGCCTTTCCATCTTCAGGGATGGCAGCCATCTCATGTCCTTTCCCCATCTTTCCCCGCTTCCATCTGGCTTTTCTCCAGCTGTCAGTTGAAGTTGGGTAGTGACCGACTCTTGAAAAAGAAGTCTTCCCTCTGTTTCTCTGCCATAATGGAGTCCCATGGGCAACCACCAGAATTGACTTTGCATCATGTGATGATCTCCATGGGACTCCATTTTGGCAGTGCAGAAAACATAGAGAAGATGGAGAGAAAATAGCGTGGGATGAAATCCTAAGTGATTTTTCAACTATCTGTTATGGGGGATTGGTAATTATTTTTCCATTCTGCCAGGGACCAGTGCTACATTTGTCTTTTCAATGGGTATAGTTGTTTCTTTCTTGCCAGAATTTAGCAGCTTATAATGCAGGTGCCAGCACCAGACCAGAGACCACCAATTTGGGCAACGCTAGTCTAACCCACCTAATAACTGAATGGATTTAACCTCCTTTGAAGTTACCTCAAACTTAAACTCTCAGGACCTCTTCAACGTTTTCTATAGAGGGAAATTTTCCAACTCTTTCACACGGGACCCTTCTATTAAAGATATAAGAAGTCTAACCTGGAATTACCTGCATGGAAATCATCAACTCTACCAAGCAGATGAGCTTGTTTGTTTGTTTATATGCTACCTTTATCTTGAATTAGAACCAAAGGTAGTTCAGAAAAGAATAAGCTAGAAACAATACCACAGAAAATACAAACTGGGATGATTCTTCAGATTATTCACAGCAGAAGAAAGGATCCATAGTGAAAGAAAGGAATCTGGCAAATCTTCCC
Organism: Anolis carolinensis; assembly: GCF_035594765.1. Lineage (NCBI taxonomy): Eukaryota > Metazoa > Chordata > Lepidosauria > Squamata > Anolidae > Anolis > Anolis carolinensis. The sequence continues at coordinate 164,832,345 of NC_085841.1, forward strand.
CATGCTTCATGTGTCCTTTCCTCTTGTTTTATCCTAAGGAAAAACAATGGTTTTAAGTGCATTTGTTGAGAAATGAAGTGTTAAGAGGGGTGAAAAGACTACAGGAAATGCCAGAGTTGGTGTGAGAATGATTGAGTTGTATTTCCCACTGTTTTCAGGCTAAGGGTTTTTTTTTTATATCTGAAACTCAGAGGTTGTTTTTGAAGAAAAAACTCCAGCTAAAGGGTTTTTCAAAGAAGGAGCTAACCAAGGGTTCATGTCTGCAATTAGTCAATCCACAAGACCCACTTTATGAAGAGCAGTGGGTTCAAACTGCTGCTTTTCCTACAAATTCTATCAAAATTAAGATGAAATATGTGAAGAGCATTGGCAGCTATAAGCCATTCCTATATGTGATTGCAATAGCTCTCCATATTAATCCATGTTAGCCCTCAATTTCAGATTCATGAAAACTGGCTCTATCCTTCTGGCTGATCTGGTCAAATCATAAAAATAAATATCCCTATTATTGGATATTAGTAACAATCCATACTAACCTGTAGCTTTGGGATATGAGACCACAACTCCTATCACCCCTGGTGAACCTGATCTTACAGTTTGAAAGGGATGGAGACCATAGACTAAATCATCTGGAGAGAGTAACGGGAAGACTGATTTAGAGTGTGGCATCTTCAGGAAACACTTTTGTTTGAATATCATGTCAGACCTTTGGGTTGGTGACATGATGATACTATGCAGATTATAACAGAAGAGAAGCTGTGCATGAATCGGCAGTTGCACAAGTACTCTCAAATGAATGGTGGGATAAATGAAAATTCCACCACTTTTACTAAGTTATTGGAGTGACATCAAACTGGATCCATCACTCCTGGTGTTCAGGAAAAAAGTTAAAGACATAGCTTTGTACACAAGTGTTTGGAGAGTAGCGTAACATGGATTCAGACTTCAATGTAGCAGCTTGGATAAGAACTACAAAAAGTCAAGAAGTGTGGGATTTAAGACTTGTCACTCTGTATGTTTTTTTAATGTGTTTTAATGTGTTTATGATATTTATATGTCTTAACTGTTGTAATTGAGTTGTTATGTTTTCTTGTGTGTGCTAATTAATTTTTGACATGGTTTGTGAGCTGCTCTGAGTCCGAGATGGGTGGGGTATAAATAGAACAGTAAATAAATAAATAATGTCCCCCACCCAACCCAGCAAGCGCAGGTGAAAACCATCCACACACTCAGCCAGCAGAATATGTGAGAGCCTAGCAGAATCATCCTCATTGAGATCGTGCAAAATTCCTTAACCTGAAAATCCAAAGTCATAGATGATGCTGGCTTCCTTCAGTGAAAGCAGTGAGTCACTGAACCCATACCAATTACATGAGTACGTTCCAAACTTCTGTGAACTTCGGGCAATGTGCAAAACATTTCCCCCAACCTAACTTGTCCTGGTGTTATCCAAAATGCTGCACATTTATGGGAAGTTGAGTTCCTCTGGTTCTATTTCCTCCACATTTTCTACATGTGGCTATAAATCTCCCCTCCATAAGCTGAAGTACATATGACCTATTCCTTGGCATCTGGGCTTGTTATGTTTCCATCCCAATATATGTGTTTGGTTCCATGAGGGCAAATGGGCAGCAAGCCAGGTAGAGAGAGCACATCTCCTCAGCAGCTGGATTGAAGCCAAGATATTATCCTCATTAGAAAAAAAAACTGCACCACTGATTTGAGGAGAAATGGAAAAATTGAAACCACCCTCTACGTACCTGTTTCTGCCTTCGTTGCTGCATTCTGAAAGATAACCAGAACAACTCAACATCCAGTGTGTAAATTACAGGTCCCTGTAATTTACCTGCTCTTGGTTTCTATTTTTTGCTAGGGCTACTGATTATTTGGGGCCACAGACTGCATCAAAGATGAGTGCCAGTGGTGTGATCCAAAAGAACCAAGGCTTGTATTCAAAAGAAGCCTCCTGAGCAGCATTTCTGCATTTTTCGGGTACACCTAGTCCTTAGGTATCTTTTCTGTCAGGTCCTTGCATTCCCCTTGGATACCCCCTTGCAATTAAGATTATGTGATGGTTATATGGCAATTGTGGATTCGTTTTCATCTCAGCTATGTGATACTACATTTTGCAAGCACTTGTCTTTTTGTTTGGCTTGTGTTTGAAATTTTGCAACATTTTGCAACAATCCAAGGTCCACATTTCAAGAATTATGCGGGCCTAGAATACATGCATGATCTCTTCATAAAAAGAAAACCAGGTTCTACTGAAATGCATAACTAGCAAGATATTTGCCCAGGGATGAAAACACTGGCAGATAATCTTCAAATCTGACTAAAGGAAAAAAAATACATTGAACATCCTTTATCTGTAATTCTTAAAACTCAAATACTCCAATATCTAAAATTGTCCATATGCATGATAACTTTGTTTTCTGATGGTTCAATGTACACAAACTTTGTTTCATGCACCAATTAATTAAATATATTGTGTATAAAATGACCCTCAGATATGTGTATAAGTTATCTATGCAACATAAAGGAATTTCATGTTTAGACTTGTGTCCCATTCCCAAGATACCAATTTTGAATATCCAAATATTCCAAAATCTGAAAAATATAAAAATAAAAAACCGAAACATTAGTCTCAAGCATTTCAGGTAAAATTCAGGTATAACCCCTGGTAATATGGCTAAACTGAATCAATTGCAATTACTATCCAGAAAAACAAGAAGAGCTCTGTAAATGTGGTCAATGTGATGGAATGATTCATGTTTCACAGCCATTTTGCTCACAGAGGCAGCCCAGGATATTTAATTGTTTGTGGCTAAAGACAAGACAGCACCCCCCATCCTCTGCATGCCATTCGCAAAAGCATATTAAATTGGATGTTCAATGTTACGTCTATACTAGATGGGAACCTTCACTATCTAAAAGGCCACTGGGGTGAGGGACAGACTGCCATACACACACTCCAAGAGCGAAGCAGGACTGTAGGCCTAAAGAAGAATGAATGGCTAAAGGGCCACTATTTCTGCACCAGAGCAGTTCTCCCATTGTGTATTCTTTTAGGGCCAATTCTGTCAAATTGCTGCAATGCCCTATCCACAGCCCCACAACTAGGTGAGAAGGCAAAGTTGATTCCTGCCCCTTCACCACATTTTTTCTCCTTTTGGGAATCAGTACAGTTGATTTTCATGCATTTCAAGCTGCCAGATGTCATGTACCTCAAGGTCAACTACTGTAATGGAAAAATTCAGGACTGTGCTATGTGTCTTGGGTATTGCTTCTTTGTAGGAGAGCCCCTTAGCTAAAACAGACAACCCTACAAAAAAGGAGCTCACTATGTAGAGCATCACAGTCTCCAACACTCTTCCTTTGATGTTTTTTTTCCATACAGAATTTTTTTTCCTGTCGTTTCATCTTATAATCAAATTCCTTGAATCAGTTCCCTAACCCACTGTCTGCTGGCCCTATCCTGGGCCTTGTCTTCACTTGTTTTGTTTTCTTAGAACATTCTCCATTACTTCCTCTTCCCCATCCATTTCTGACCACTTATAACTTTCTCTCTTTTGCTGTCTCTATTCCATGTAGTCCCCATCTCGTGCTTTGCTTTTGTTGCCATGATTTTTAGGTTCTTTCATCATTTCCTACTCTGCTGAGCTATGCCGATACCACTTTCGCACAGTGGATTGGTTTTTATGTGCTTCCTTTTGATCTGCTTCTTTATATGCAATTGTTTCCAAAAGTTCAGAGGTTTTCATTGTCACATGTCGGCAACCAGACATAGAACTGCACCCATAAATTTTGAAATGGGCCTTCCCTGTGGTTCCTTCCTCTCCTTTCAACTATATTCCCAGAGCAATCAGAATAATATAAAGTTATAAACTCCATACCCTGTCTTTTCTAACAGTGGCTCCCAAAGATACTCTCTAGAGTTGGTGTTTACTTATGACATTCTTGGGAGATATAAGTACAAACTACTGCACAGTATGATAGGTATTTTGGGGGGGATCTCCATGGAGTCCTCAGAAGGTTCCCTACAATCAAATTATTCCTATGCATCCAGCTAAAGCAGTGGCTCCCAATCTGTGGGTCCCCAGATGTTTTGGTCTTCAACTCCCAGAAATCCTAACAGCTGGTAAGTTGTAGGCCAAAACACCTGGGGACCCACAGGTTGAGAACCACTGAGCTAAAAGAATATACCTCTTCGCTACTGCTTCTCACAGTCACCAAAATGGCTGGCAAGGGGAGGGACCTGCCACACTGGGTGTGACTTTGGCCAGTGTGTGCTTGGAGCAGAATTCTGATCCTGCAACAACCCAAAAAGTGGGTTACAGTAGCATATGTTGGATTTACACAATCATAACTCCTTAATAGATTACCAGCCATCTTGTTTTCCCCATGGGCATTTCTCAACGAATAATAATGGACCTTATCATGTGAGTTTTTACTTGAGTTCCCAAGGGGAAATAGGGTGAAATGGAAATAAAGTTTTATTTATTTATTATTATTGTACAGTACTAAATATCCATGGATTCTCTTAACCACACTCCAATAAAATCCCCCTTGAAAGTATTTGTGGGTCTCTAGGTCATCCAATGCCGTTGTATTGTAGGCTTCTGATGCAGATATTCCCAAACTATGTTTGCTATTTTCTACAGTATCAGGTATCCACGGGAGCTCTTGGAATGTAATCCCCCTTGAATATGGGGATTGTGTTGTAATTGCCGATATTCTACATCGCCTACTTGGTTACATACATGCCTTACTAAGGAACATCTTCTTTCCCACAACCCATGTTGGCAACAGCAACTGAGTTGGGCAAAGCAGGTCTGCTTAGTTTGGTGTACTAGCAGAATGATGTTTCCAACCTATGTCCACCAGTGAGTGAAGATGCAACAAGCACTTGTGACAAATTAATCTTTCTGATCATTGTAGTTTTGCTCAATGACAGGCAGATAGTAGTGATATCCCCCTCCTTGTGAGGCACAAAGACAGGCAGAACACATTTGCTTGATCTAATTGCTGTTTGTTCAAGTAGGGTTGCGACCGAGGTGGGTGGAGGGGAGTATTTATATAGTTTTACAGTAATACTACATGACTTACTGAATATTGAATATGGCAATATTAAATGCCAGTCAATATTATTTAATTAGAATTTGTTTTGACAGTTCTATTTTTAAGCCTTTTCAAGATCTCATATAGTAATCTATAAATATCTTCAATTGATTAATCAATCATCAATCAAAAGAAAATAAATAAATGAAGTGCTTTAAAAGAGATTTTTCTGGTCATTAATCAGACTATAAATATTTTCAGTCAACTTGTCATTGCTCAATCAAAAGAAAATAAACAAAGTGACATTTTTATTGATTTTTCTCATTATTAAAAAGGACTGCTTTCTGGCTGCATGGTTTATAATACACTCCCCAAGGAAATATATCTAGAAGGTCCTTTGATTTCAGGGGGAGTTGTTTAACTATTTATTTACTTAATATGTTTATTACTTATCTCTGATCAGTTGGTGATGGCTCCATGGCTCGCTTCTTACCCACTTTATCCTCACAATACACAAATGCATTCATGGAATTTCACAACTCATAGGGATTCAATCCCAGATTTTCCATTACTGCCTTAACTTTTTACAAACTCCCTGCCTGTTTCATTTCAAGACCTTGAAGGAAGACAGAGACAGCTTTCCCAGAGCCACCCCAAAGAATATAAAAATAAAACCTCCATATCTTCCTAAAAGTGAGTCTGAAGGATAACGTCTTCAGTCGAAGCTTCCTCTGATGATGCCACTGGGCAACATTGTCCCATTAGGAGAAGAAAAGCAGGCAAAGGTTTAAGAATGTTTAGTGTCAAACAGCTATGAGGACAATCCAACAAATGGCAGTTTATGGTAATATTTGGCTCTGGGTAGAAGCTTTGTCTCTCTCTTTCTCCCTCTTTAGAACCAAATAAATCATTACAACAGGCTCCGATCTCTCACTATCACCAGAAGCATGGATGCCTTTTCCATTTTTGCTTTCTAACAGGCTTTCAGCACATATTGTATTGTTATTATGTGAGCTGCCAAGTCCATAGGGCTGCTTTGAATTTAAGATTTCTCAACTGAAGCATTGAGTTTTCATTGGAGTGCCATTACGGTTTCCAGACTTTGATGATGTTTCAATAATGCAATAAAAGGCAGGTCCCCCTCACCACAACAAAAGGCAAAATATCATGTTTGAATAAACAGAAATCTCTTCTTCCATACATGTCAGTGAAGGTTTCTCTGAGAAACCTTCGCCAGAAAAAGATCACTTCTGGAACTAATTATTTGTGCCGATCAGTGTAGTATTTGCTCTCCTATATAAGTTCATTACATGATATGGCTTAAAGATTCAAGTCTTTTCCTTGCAAAAAACAGATGTGTAAGTTCAATAAGTAGGGGTTTTTTTAAACTGTAAATATTCACATGGTAGTTACATTTTACACACATTTAGATGGTTCATTCTTTCTCTCCCTGTCCATCCATATTATTTCATTTTTTTCAAATATATTTGGAGCATACAACTAAAGCCTTATAAATATTACAAAATAAACCAAATACAGAGCAAATTGTTTATGTAAGGTTTTACTGCTAATATTTGTCATGGTTTGAAACATTATATAAATGGGTTGATATGCACACCGTTTATTTTATCATTAAACTACATAGAAAATATAAGTTTAGCTTCCATGACAGATGGAGCAACATTGAGGCCAAATAGAAAGTATGCAAAACACTGAATATCTATGGAAAGAACATCAAGCCACCCAACTTTGAAAGTTGAACTTTCTATGGTAGGGTCTTGCATGGACTATAGCCCTCAGCCATTAGGAAGAGATTATTCCTTTCTCATTGGACTCTCAGCCAAAGGTTCATTTTTGATATGGCTGGACAAACCATTAAGCCAAATCCCAAATGGCAAAAACAGTTGGTTGATTCAGACAAATTTGTACAAAATGCAAATCAGAATTGTACAAGTCAATCCTAGAATAGAATGGCACAATCCACAGTGTTTCAAAACAATGTAGACCAGTGGTTCTCAACCTTCCTAATGCCATTAATACAGTTCCTCATGTTGTGGTGACCCCCAACCACAAAATTATTTTCGTTGCTACTTCACAACTGTAATTTTGAATTGTAATGTAAATATCTGATATGCAGGATGTGTTTTCATTCGCTAGACCAAACTTGGCACAAATATTCATTATGCCTAAATTTGAACACTGGTGGAGTTGGGGGAAAATAGACCTTGACATTTGGGAGTTGTAGTTGCTGGGATTTATAGTTCGTCTACAATCAAGGAACATTCCGAACTCCATCAACGATGGAACTGAACCAGTCTTGGCAAGCAGAACTCCCATAAACAACAGAAAATACTGGAAGGGTTTGGTGGGCATTGACTTTAGTTTTGGAGATTTAGTTCACCTACATCCAGAGAGCACTGTGGACTCAAACAATGATGGATCTGGACCAAACTTGACATGGATACTCAATATGCCCAAATTTGAATGCTGGTATTGTTTACGGGAAATAGACCTTGAAGGGAAGGACAGGTGGAGAGATCTTCAGCCTTCTCTGCCAAAGGGGTTCCTAAGACAATATGTGTTTTCTGATGGTCTTTGGCGGCCCCTCTGACACCCCCCTTGTGACCCCTCCCCCAGAGGTCTCGACCCCCAGGTTGAGAAACGCTGATGTAGACATTTGAAATACATGGGAGAAAAGCCTGATAGTATGTTTCCAATATGCATGTATGTGCCTTCACGTCACCTACCAACTTATGCTAAACCCATGCATTTCATTGTGCTTTCTTAAGTGAGGAATACACAGAGGTGGTTTTGCTAGTTCCTTCATCTGAAACGTAACCCACAGTAACTGGTATGCATTGTTAAAATCTCTTCACGTGGCCCAATTGGGCCAGGCCGTTGTGCCGTGAAAGGGAAGGCATGCCTGTTAGCACTAGCTTGCCTCTCCCCTGGGGGGGGGGGGGGGTTAGTTAGGCATCTCTGGAAAAGAATATGTGTGTGTCTGTGGGGTGAGGTGCATTGATGGGAATCAATAAAGCAGGTTGTGTCACTCCTGACTTCCTTATGTTGCATCACTAAGGATTTCATCACATTTAGTTGTCTAACATGGGGATTCACCAGCATCACAATGGAGGAATCCGTTGCCCTGTGCCCCGCATCACCCACAGCACCACCTTTCCCATCATATGGGGGAAATTGTCATTGCCCATCTTCTGCCCATGCTGTCCCCATTGCTGGCAATGAGAACATGGGAGGCCTCTCATGTTCTTCTTGCTCAATTGTAGGATGCTGAGAGCACAGTTTTGGGATGCATCATATGAAGAGATTCAGTGGGTTCCGTCCAGGGACTGTGTTCTCTGCATCCTTTGACAGGTCTGAAAGCCCATGTGATGAAGTCATAAATCTTAACAGTCACTTTGTGAACAGAATCAAACAAAAATGCTTAGTCTTCAAATAAGCTTCCATTTCCTTATCATTATGATAATTGTGTATCAAGAATGTGGGAGATAAAGCATTGTTTGGTTATGTACTATGCTATTTACACCTTCAAAAACAAAGCATGGTTAATAAATGCCATTATTGTGATATGCAAAAAATGCCTATGCTTTTGTTAAACCAGCCATAGTTCAACAAACCAATCAAAATCAAAATTGGGCAGTAAATTTAATGGTAACTATCAATAAAATGAGAAATAAGTATACTTTAGTATATAGAGTTGAGAAAGGCAGTTGCCATAAAGGTCTGGTTATAGCACATGCTTCTAATTCTTTTTTCTCTCCTTTCTCTCCCTCACTTTCTGAAAGAATTTAGATGAGGTCAGATTTGTAAGTATGTACAATTCAATTATCAATTCCTGAGAAAATGCTAGTGGTTTTCAGTGGGGCAATATTTTGTCTGCTTTTCAACCTCTTTACTATGAAGAGTTACAACAACAGCAGGAGTGACCTAATGAACTAGCTTGAGGAGGTGTCATATTAGTCATCTAGCTCAACAGGCATTACAATATCATTTGCAGCTTGGTGGGTTGTGTGTTAAACTATACACTCTTATCAAATAGTTGGAATAACCTGAGGCCAAGTACTAGGAATACTCCAGCTGTCACAGGGGGAGGAGAAAAAGGGCCCCCCATGAAATCTGGAATGTGTTTCTACTTACTGTCCATCCAAGTAAAATAAAACGATTTCTCCTACAGCCATATGGTTCCCCTTAGACCAGAAACTGTATATATTGGTCTAAATCCACAATAGTCTTGCTGACATATTATTCAGTATATTAGAAAATCACTACAACCTGTGTGTGTTGTCACAGTTCCTAAAACTAAGTGTAACAAATCTGGTGGGAAAAGAGGGCAACCTTTCCAAATTCAGGCCTGAGGGAGAAAATTCTCTGAAGAAACAGGTTCCTTGAGGCAGGTGTGATGAAGCAAAAGCCTTTTTTAGGGTGTTGTCTTTTTCTCTGTCAGGCAGCTAGATCTCTCTGGTGAGTATTGTTCTGCTTCGTAAGTTATAAAATGCTCAGGTCTGTGTTCATTCTTGTCCTGAAGAATCACATAATGCTCCATGAAAAAACTATATTCAAACAATTACTAAGTCATATTGGGCTTAGGGTGTGGGAGCCACAGATAGCCTTCTTGGGATAATTGGGTTAGAGACACCAAGCTTTACTTTCAGGTGTATTGACCTGTTAGGGGTCAGCATTATTGAGCACTTGCTGAGATCCATTGAGGTGTAGAAAGTCTTCTGCCAAGATCCAGAGTTCTATCCTTCTCCTTGCTGCCATGACTTGTTCCCCTGCCCTCCCAGCAAGATAAATGAGGAGAAAAAGAAAACTCTATGTCATGTTCCTTCTCCTTCTGTATGGTGGCACAAGATGGTTCTGGTGAGAAAATACATGCAAGTGTATAGTGATTTTAGCTAGGACCACAGAGAGGTCCATGCCCGGGGAACATTTACTAAACTAGATAAACAAGGACAGAGAAATAAGCTCCCCAAGTTGAAGGCAATGCAGTGAGAGGTTTATTACAATTTAGCCAAAAAGGATGCAGGTACAAGCAATTTGCTTCAAAAGGTTCAAACATGCACTTACAGAGAAATACATTGCATCTTATATACAGTAGTTCTGAAGCTATTCAGACGTCATGCTCCCTTCTCTGATTGGCTGAAAAAGAGACAGGCTAGGATATGTGCCCGGATTGACCAGGAGTGCCCTTGTTGTCACAGCTACAGGCTGGGATTCCCATGGTGGGAAGAAGCTGGGGATTAGTTTGTTCAAGGAACCAATCCATTGCAGAAACACCCCTTGGGAGGGCATAGTCCATCATAAAAGCAATGATGTGGATATACAGATGAGTTTCTAATTAACTCAAGTGTCCAGTTCCATGAGAGACAAAGGTATATGTCCCAAAAGACAATCAAGGACTTGGCTGCCAGCACAGAAAGTTAATGAATGCACATCTATTAAGCCCTCTCTTTTGCAGGGGTGGCAAACTCTCAGCCTTGGGTAAAATGGGCAAACATCCTGGGCTTATTTTGTTGGTAAAGAGGATCAGCTAGCTACATATATATGCAATGGTGCTAACAGCTATCTGGCTTGGGAAATGGTTGGAGGGATCTTGGCCATAGTCCCCTTTCCCAAGTAATTATGCAAACTGAGGCAAGGAGAGATGGCTGCCTTCAAATTACAGTTTGATTCATATATTAGAAACAGTTTATACATTTTGACACAGTACACAGTATATAAAAGATACAAGTTATATAAAATCATCAAATCAATATATTTTACTAAAGGGTTAGAATTGATAGTTTGTGAGGTACAGCTTCTGCTAGGTTTGTTCTGGTGAACTATAAATCTTTCAGGGGGTGGGGGGTATCATGGCTCTATAATAACAGCTGTGAAGGTGGCTGGGTGAAAATAAAACAGTAGTCACACATCTTAAATTTCAGACAACAATTCTTTGTTTGACGACTATCTGGTCTAATTCTAAAGATAAAGAACCATAGGAAGGGACCTCAGATTGGCTAAGCGAACGAATCCAAAGGGTGCTCACCAATGCGTCGTCTTCATCATGGAAAGAAGTGACAAGTGGAGTGCCGCAGGGCTCCGTCCTGGGCCCGGTTCTGTTCAACATCTTTATTAACGACTTAGACGAAGGGTTAGAAGGCACGATCATCAAGTTTGCAGACGACACAAAACTGGGAGGGATAGCTAACACTCCAGAAGACAGGAGCAGAATTCAAAACGATCTTGACAGACTAGAGAGATGGGCCGAAACTAACAAAATGAAGTTCAACAGGGACAAATGCAAGATACTTCATTTCGGCAGAAAAAATGGAAATCAAAGATACAGAATGGGGAACGCCTGGCTTGACAGCAGTGTGTGCGAAAAAGACCTTGGAGTCCTCGTGGACAACAAGTTAAACATGAGCCAACAATGTGATGCAGCAGCTAAAAAAGCCAACGGGATTCTGGCCTGCATCAATAGGGGTATAGTGTGTAGATCCAGGGAAATCATGCTACCCCTCTATTCTGCCTTGGTCAGACCACACCTGGAATACTGTGTCCAATTCTGGGCACCACAGTTGAAGGGAGATGTTGACAAGCTGGAAAGCGTCCAGAGGAGGGCAACTAAAATGATTAAGGGTCTGGAGAACAAGCCCTATGAGGAGCGGCTTAAAGAGCTTGGCATGTTTAGCCTGCAGAAGAGAAGGCTGAGAGGAGACATGATACCCATGTACAAATACGTGAAGGGAAGTCATAGGGAGGAGGGAGCAAGCTTGTTTTCTGCTGCCCTGCAGACTAGGACACGGAACAATGGCTTCAAACTACAGGAAAGGAGATTCCACCTGAACATCAGGAAGAACTTCCTCACTGTGAGGGCTGTTCGACAGTGGAACTCTCTCCCCCGGGCTGTGGTGGAGGCTCCTTCCTTGGAGGCTTTTAAGCAGAGGCTGGATGGCCATCTGTCGGGGGGTGCTTTGAATGCGATTTCCTGCTTCTTAGCAGGGGGTTGGACTAGATGGCCCATGTGGTCTCTTCCAACTCTACTATTCTATGATTCTATGATTCTATGATTCTTTGGTGATGTGCAAATTGCCACTCTGGCTGGAAGTAACCCCATTCATTTTGCCACAAGCCCCTCAAAATCTGCAAGCCTCAGGAAAGGAATGCTTTCCTGCTTAGGAAAGGAATGCTCAAATATATATCAAAATAGATGCACAGCTATGGCTACAACACTGTCACCAGACATAAACCAGGAACAAGAATATTTCAGTCATAAAGACATTATCTGCAACACCCATCAGTCCCAGCCACCATTGCCAATGATAAGACAGTGTGGGAGTTGAGTTTCAAAACATCTGGAGAACTAAAAGTTCCCTTCCCTGGCCTAGCTATAATAACAGCTTGTCTTCGGACTTTATCGCACCAATCCGATATTGCACTGCAGTTGCATTAGTGTATATATATACTGGGTTGAGCACTTTCAGTATTGTACTCTCTTCTTTGCACCAAGGAAATTTTGTGGAATTGGAATCTACTGATAGGTTTTACCCATTAATAGCTAGCCACCTCATTAGCTTCAGTGATTGAAGTAGGTGTGTTCAAATAGTCACCTCTCTTGTTTTTGAGATGTTTCCACCCTAATTATTTTCTATTCTCAGAATTCCTCTTTTCAATCTTTTCCATTTTTCTCAACATTTTTCCTAGGGCTTTAGCAATAGAAAGGAATTCTTCAGTGATTGGAAAGATTACAACTCCATATACACTAGTCAGTGTCAATTTGGGTCTGAAAGTGCAAGTGCAAGAATGAGAAAGGGAAGGGGAAATTACCTCTAGATGATGACCACTACAAGATAGCTTTGCTGATGTTTACATATTATAAATCTCATAATGTAGATACATGTCAAATTCCATATGTTATATATATTAAGATTAAGCCTAAAACAGGCAACAGATTATACAGATATGATCCACTATTTCAGGAGTGCTCAAACTAAGGCCCGTGGGTTAGATGCAGCCCTCCAAGGAAATTTACTCGGTCCCTGCTTTAAATTTTAAACATAGGGTCACCCTAAGTCTGAAACAACTTGAAGGCACACAACAACAGACTGGCTGCCAGTCTTCTCCCGAGCACAATTCAAAGTGCTGGCTTTAGCCTATAAAACCCTAAATGGCTCCGGATCAACTTACCTGTCTGAACATATCTCCCTCTATGAACCACCTCTATGAACCATCTTCTGGGGGGCCCTGATCTCAGTCCCACCTCCTTTGCAGGTGCGGTTGATGATGAGAGACAGGGCCTTCTCAGTGGTGGCTTCTCAGCTATGGAACCCCCTCCCCAGCTAAAATAGATCAGCTCCCTCTCTCCTGACTTTTAGAAAGAAAGTAAAATCATGGCTGTCGGACCAAGCCTTATGACAGTAAACTCAGTTCAGTAAGTGTTATGGAATAAATGCAATTATGACCAGAATGTCTCCTGGACTCTGATTTTGGACTGTGTAATTTTTAATAAATGGTTTTAATGTTTTGATGTTTTAATTTTATGGTTTTTAATGCACATGTTTATATTTTTATTCTATGTTTGTATATGTGGCATCAAATTTTTGCCTACTTGTAAGCTAATCTGAGTTCCCCTCTGGATGAGAAGGGTGGAGTATAAATAAAGTAAATAAATAAACAACTACAATCCTTATTAATTTGACAGTTTCATCAGCCAAAAGCAGGTCCACACTTCCCATGGAAATACTGGTAAGTTTATGTAGTTTAGAATTGTTCGTCATTTTAAATATTGTATTGGTCTTTCATGGCTTTTTGCACTACCAAGTAAGATATGTGCATATGATATGTTCGTGTTTTTAAATAAAAGTATAGTCCAGCTCCCAACAATCTGCGGGACCGTGAACCTGCCCTCTGGTTAAAAAAGTTTGAGAACCCCTACATTAGACTATGTATTCTGGATTTGCATGTAGAATAATGAGTTCCAATCTCACCCAGGTATGGATGAGTCAATCTGCAGATCATGTACTAATGGTGTTTTGTTTGAATGCAACTACTTCATTTATTTACAGTATTTATATTCCGCCCTTCTCACCCCGAAGGGGACTCAGGGCGGATTACAATGAACACATATATGGCAAACATTCAATGCCAACAGACAAACAACATACATTAGACAGACTCAGAGGCATTTTTAACATTTTTCCAGCTTCACGATTCCGGCCACAGGGGGAGCTGTTGCTTCACCATCCAGTAGTGGCTGTACTTCCGCATTCCTTTCTTCGTGTTTTTGCTGGCAGTTTTATGGTGTTGTAAATTAGCCTCCCGCATAAAGCGTCCCTAAATTTCCCTGACAGGTGCAACTGTCTTTCGGGGCTGCATAGGTCAACAGCAAGCCGGGGCTATTAATGGTCGGAGGCTTAAACCAACCCAGGCTTTGAACTCATGACCTCTTGGTCAGTAGTGGTTTATAGCAGCTGGTTACTAGCCAGCTGCGCCACAGCCCGGCCCCCCTGTGAGATTGTTTGCAAAAATCTCAGATTTTTTCAACTGGTTGTTGGCTAAGATATCCAAAGGGGCATTTTGTCAATCTCTGTTATCATTGATTCATCTCATTATTATTAGTAAAGTTACCTCTCCCCTCCAGGGTCATGAATAAATGAATTTTCTTATTTGCTTTTGCTAATACTGTTAGTAATATCAGCGGCAGCCACAGCAGCAACAACTGTGTTAGACACTTGACCACCGTTTCCCATCTTTCATAGTGCCCCAGCACTAGCATTATTCCAGGACTTTCCAAAAGGGAAATGTTTAAAAAATAAATGGTGGAGAATATCTAGAAAAGTTTTGCCCGATAAAACATCACTTGTATAGAATGTGTCTCATTTCTGTGCAAGGAGTTAACAGCCATCCTCTGTTATGCAGTTTCACAAACTTTTTCTGCCTCTACGAAGGAGAGCTTCCTCTTGCTGTACTTTTACAGAACTGGTGATCTCTTCCTTTTGTCTACTGCAGCAGTGTAATCTCTGCTCTGAATCTATGAATGGTTTCATTTTGGATGTTCAGTGCTATCACGTTACCTATGCAGTTCCTTTCATTGTTTGAATTCAACACAGTAACAACACAGTACTTCCTCAAAGATGTTTTCCCCCTCAGCACTGGAATGAATAAGCCGCCCAGCTCCTCAAAGAGATAATTATCTCTAGCCTTTGAGAGCTGAAGCTACCTGATCTATGGAAAACACAGATGCTCTGAAGGTGCTATGAAGATATCCGATCCCAAGGAAAAGTCACCTTTGTACTGTTAAATTCTGCTTTGTCCTGCTTTCTTTTGGAATGGAGGGAAACTATTACCTCATCACTGCTTTGATTAATGAGGTATATTTTCTGGAAAAGATTTGCCCAACCTAATTTATAGAGTTATGGGGCAATCCAGTCTATTCTTTATGGGAGACCTGAAACTTTTATCAAAAACATGGGTTACCTGAAACATCAGGTTTCCATGGAGACAGAAGGTTCGAGAAACTTTCATTATGGCAAGGATCTGTACCTCCTCCTAACAGTCTTGCCAGTGTAATTTAACCAGTACTCCTTTCTGTTTAAACATAATCACGAGTTATTAGTTTACTATCATTGTAGTTCTATGTGTTTGTTGCCAAAGGAGGTAGACAAGCACTACTGGGATTTTCTTCAATATGTGCCCAAATAACTTGACTGATCTTGGGCATTATATTACCTTGGGATATGTGTGAGAGAATTGTGGTGGTGAGGGCCATTTGCTGTTTTTGCTCAGGCTGTCAAGGAATAGAAGCAGGTCAGTGCTAAGGAGATCTGGATTGTGGCATCAGCTCTGGAAATTTTTTGTTATCCATGAGCCTTGTTTGCCTCCAACCTAGACTCTTGTCAGCAGGAGCCTATGAAAAATGGCATCCTCATGTTGAAAGAAAAATGTGCCGTCATCTACTTTGTGAGGCTTTCCTCCTTCCATATTCCTTTCATTTCCTTTGGATTAGCT
This sequence comes from Anolis carolinensis, assembly GCF_035594765.1. NCBI lineage: Eukaryota > Metazoa > Chordata > Lepidosauria > Squamata > Anolidae > Anolis > Anolis carolinensis. The sequence goes on from NC_085841.1 coordinate 164,848,410, forward strand.
GAAGCTAAAGACAGATGTAGCATTTTAAGAGAAAGTTCAGCTCAAACTCCAGGTATTTTGCATGGTTCCTTTTTCTCTTGTGGCTGTAGTGGAAAAACTTTATCACATAGGGAAGGCAAATCAGTGTTGCAGGTGGACTGCCACCTTTAATAGTGGTTTCTGCCACATGATGTTGTGCACATCCTACTAGTTTGCCTGTTCCATGATTTTCCTATCCCTTGCACACTTATCTTAGGTCATGTCACAGGATTGAGCTGTCAGTTAAATCTCCTTTTCAAAGAGCAGGAATAATTAGGATTTTCTTCACATGTCTCTCTTGCTACTTTAATGAGGTATTGTTTGCCATGTATAGATGTGCTAGATAAATGTCTCTATCATCCAAAGTGGTCCCCTCCTATCTTAAGGGATAATCAGGATGTGCCAAAGAAAGTGTTTCTTTTAGGGTAACATCACACCTGTGGGAGCCTTTCCTCATTTAGGAGCCAGATAACTTTGCCACACGGCTGTTGATTTATGCAAGTCCCCTCCTCACCCCTGGAAGCTGCTGGGCTCATTAATCCAAGGCTGATGCATTCTGTCAGCAGGTGATAAAAGTTATGCCCTCTGTGAAAGAGACAATTTGGTTCCAGATGGGGTGCAATCTTCCATTCTTGGAAAACAAAGCTATCAGATCTCTCAAGCAGACCCCCTCTGATAGCTGTCACTTGATAAACTGTTTTCCTTTGTGGCACAGACCTTCCTTCATTATCTTCAGACTCCCCAAAAGATGACCTGAGATTAGAAAGGGGTAAACCAGTCTATCCTAGTCAATTATGCCTGTGTCCACTCATTAGCATGTTCCATTGTATTCCTGCACTAATTTGATGACTTTTTATACAAAATAAAATTGACTTCAAAATCCACATTTAAATGCCTCTTTTTGTATATATTTCCTCAATAAAAGCCACAGTTGTAAATATGATTTTCCACCAAACCACCCATTTCCAAATGTATTTCATTATTTTTAATAAATATTATTATGTGCCAATTGGTTTCATTTTTTAAACACAGAAAAACCTTGCAAAATTTGAAGAAGTACAAAAGAGAATTGCATATATTATTAACACATATTATTCCAGGAGGTACAAATTTTGCTTTATAATGCAAGCAATACAATGATCAAGCTTTAATATTTAGTAGTCAGCATTTTAACTAGTGTATATTAAATAGTGATTTTATTTTTGTTTTAACTTTTGTACTGAAAGCTTTTTAATTGCATTGCATCTTTAAAAGGATGTATGCTGCCTTAGGGCCCTTCCACACAGCCATACAACCCAGAATATCAAGGCAGATAATCCACAATTGCTTTAACCTGTATTACCTGAGTCCACACTGTCATATAATCCACTTCAATGTGGATTTTATAGTGCTGTGTGGAAGAGGTCTCAGATCCCATGTTGGGAGTATCCTATCTTTTTCCAATATGAGACTCAAGATTGCTTACAATATAAGCTAAAAATGAAACACACCCCAAACAATGTATAACACAAGCATTCAAAAATCATTCCTTTCTGCAGTTTGAAAAAAAATCATTTTTTCTGAATAGCAAAACATTTGCTTATATTTCTATAAGCAGCCTACCAAGAAAGACCACTTGCAATATTGGCAAAACTTGGAGAAATTAATTTCTGGGCTTTTTAAAAACTATAACTCCTGTAATCTTCCACCCAGAGTAGAATGGTGTCCTTGCTCTATGGGAAACTTGGAAAGTTGTATCCCAGAAAAATAAAATTTCCAACTTCGCATGATACCACCACTTTTTAAAACCATATTGAAAACAGCAAGATTCACTTTTACAAACCATGCATATGATGTAACAGATGTTCTGGAATGCAAATATTCCGGGCTTCCGTTTTGTTAACTTAGGGCCCTTTCACACAGCCATATAACCCAGAATCTCAAGGCATAAAATCCCACAATATCTGCTTTGAATTGGGATATTCCAGTTCAAAGCAGATAATGTGGGATTTTATTCAGCTGTGTGGAAGAGGTCTAAGAGCCCTTCCATATAGCCATATAACTCACAATATCAAGGCAGAATAACCCACAATATCTGCTTTGAACTGGAATATCAGAGTCCACACTACCATATATCCCAGTTCAAAGCAGATAATATGGGATTTTATTCAGCTGTGTGGAAGGGGCCTAAGGTAGAGATTGACAGTGTTTGACATTTGGGGCCAAAGGCATTATTCCTTTAAAATATCTGAGAATGTGGGAGCATCCAGACAGCCCCTTTAATTCGGGAATTCCCGCAATAAAAAGGGGGCTGTCTAGATGATGTCTGTGAAAAACACGAATTACACAAATTAATTCACTACAAATCAAGAAAACCCTGGTTTGTGGCAAATTAATTTGATAGTGGGTTTATTCTGTGCCTTCTTGGATGTTGCGGGATAAACCCACTACTTCTGCTGTCTGAACTGCAGACTAAATTAGCCTGGAAAATCGCAAGGACAACAACCCCCTCCCCAAAAGCTCCCCAACCCCCTTTTAAAAAGTAAAATAACTTACTGGGCCTCCATAAGAGTGGTAGGAATGACATGCCAGAAGAGCAGGGGGATAGAGGAGGAAAATCGCTCCTCCTCCCTCCTCCCCCCCCCCCCCCCCCGCTCTCCTGATACATCATTCTACACACCAGGAGAGCTTCTGGACCACTCTAATGGAGGCCCGGTGAGTTGTTTTACTTTTTTTAAGGGTTTTGAGGGCTTTTGGTGGAGAGGGTTACAGTGTCCAGGTGTTCTCCCAGAAAGTTCCGGGATAACATCTGGACACCCACTCCAGAAAGCACAGTGTGGATGGGCACCTGGGAACATTCACATATTTTAAACATGAATGTTCCTGGGATAAATGACTGTCTGGAAGCGCCCTTTGAGTGCCACATTGCTGCTCTTCAAAATGGTGCATTGAATCTGTGGTTCAGTATCACCTGCAAAAAAATCATGTGGTTAATATTTGCCTACTTGCATAGGGTTTCAGACTATCCAGGTTACTTTATCAAAGTAATAACTTCCATGGTGGACAAAATTACAAGTTTCTATATCTAGTTGTGAGAACACCTTTGTTATGTAGAATGTGGTTATGCAAGAGATCATAGTTGTTCATTGGCTAATGCTGTCACAATCACATGACACAGAAACAAGAAAAAATTGTTGCAGAAAGGGGGTCATAGCCTTCTGAAGCTACATGTCATTACTCTACTATGTTCTTTCTAGTATTGTTAGGTACTTCCATTGGTCCCTGCTCCAAAGAACCATCAATGCCCAAGTTGCTGTATATACTGATACTGTTGTATAATGATAAAATGTCTCCATGAGAATTTCCAAGATCTGAGTAATGCCAGTGTGCATGGCTTAGTTTCACAATATACATTTTCCATAATCTGATGAACAAGAGAAGTATGACCCTTAAACTGAGAAAAAGGAGAAACATGCATTTAATCTGAAAGAAATCCCCAAACGTACTCATTCAGGAAACAAGAAATACTGTTTTCTTTCTCTGGAGAAAAGATGGTGGTAGTAATAAGAAGCATGGTTTTTGCTACATCCATAGGTCAACTCTTAACTTTCAGTGCAACACACTAAAGGAAAAGCATTATGGTGGAAGTTACTAAAATGGAAAGTGGCTTGTATTTTTTTTAATGTGTTCATTTCCTAAGCAGCAAGACTGCCTTGTACATCATTTGCACTATCCTGGCATAAAGGATTCTGTGAGAGTGCTGACAGACAGCACCCAAATCCACGCCAAAGCATGTTAAAAACTCACTTTGGGGAAGATTTGAGTTCACAAAAGTCCAGACCTTCCGAGGGGGTGGAGGGGGCGTGTTTGCATATCAACCCAGTAACTACAAGGATGGCATGCAACCATCCCGAAGCCGGGCTGCCATTACAGTGATCCATGAGTCCTCCTGGTGCATAGAAATGACACGCCAGGAGGGGGGTGGGCAGGGTGCCCTTTTGGTTTTCCGGGCTCATGGACTACCTGGAAGTCAGTCTCCACAGCCCAATATCCCATTATGGAGTATCTAATGGAGTATTTAATTAATTCAGAATAACCATGGTTATTTCAAATTAATTAGCTTTTACTTGAGGTGTTGCTTGGATGTCTCTGGTAAAAACACGACGGGTCCCACAATTTGGGACCTGTCTGGAAGATCCCTGAGTTGTGGCTCAAAACCTAACTCTTCCAAACTCTAGGGATAGGGGGCTTTTATAACAATGCAGGTAAAAGCAAAGACATAGGCCCCAAAGGAAAAGAAAACGAAGTAGTATTGGCTGAGGAAAAAAGCTTGTCCCTAGTCTCATCATTCAGCTTCAGCCTCCTGTTCATCATTACAAACCTTATGGCTGCCAGACTGAACACTGGAGACAATTCCTGTTCCTTTAGTGCTAAGGGAATTTCAGTAGGCGTTGGCTGTCATGCAACCAGGTGGCAAGGAACATCTGCGGAAATTTACCCTTCAACACAATCAGTAAGGTACAGCTCTCTCCTGTTTTCACTCTGGAAAATCTGATCATTGTATCTCCATATTTCCTCAGTTAAATTGTATCAAATATATGAGATATATGGAGTACTACCATATAGCTTGACCTTGAAGGAATTGGGGGTGGTGACGGCCGACAGGGAGCTCTGGTGTGGACTGGTCCATGAGGTCACAAAGAGTCGGAGACGACTAAACGACTGAGCAGCAGGCTGGATCTACACTGCCTTATATCCCAGGAACTGATTCCAGATTATCTGCTTTGAACTGGATTATATGAGCCTACACTGCCAGATAATCTGGGATAGGAAAATAATCTGGAATCAGATCCTGTGATATAGAGCAGTGTAAATCTAGAGACAGTGGAATAACGGAGTTTCTTTTATAAAAGGGAGATGTGAAACTTCCTTCTCAAGAGAAGTTAGGATGGCTCTCTCCTTGCTCTTCTTCCATTAGCAAGTGACACTATATATATTCCAGCAGGCCTGCAGGAATTGACTAAATTGACTAATTTTGAATTGACTAACTTTTAATAGTAGCATATATACACAAGTGTGTGTGTGTGTATGTGTGTGTGTATACGGTATATATAGAGAGAGAGAAAGAGAGAGAGTCTTTTAATGATTTATAGATGGTTTGATTGCATTTAAAAGCAATATACACACACACACACACACACATATATATATCACTCTATATATATTATAGATGTCTTTTAAGATTTTTTACCTGTTCTGGTTTAATTTTTGGAAGACACCTTGAACCTCAATAGTGAGGAAAGTGTGATGATAAAATTAAAACTACTACTAATAATAATATGCATATCATCAAAAGTCAGCTTGAATATGAGAGAAGAATGAAAAGACAGGATCAAGGAATGCAAGGCAAAGATAGTCCAAAGGGAAAGAGGCTGACAATTGTGATGGAAATGAAGGCTCATTTGATGGAATACAAGTCAACAAGTCCCCTCTATCAGTGTGACTTTCCCCTGCTATGCCATATAATTATCAAGATATCAATTAAACCAATCAGCCCTGGTTACTGGAAAACTGAGAGCATTATGAAAATATCTTTCCACAGTGGGGATATAGAAAATGTGCTTGCCAAGTAAGGGGAAAATATCTTGAAACAAAATGATTGAAATATACAAAAATCTGAAATTTAAGATGCCAATGTAACTGTAATTACTTCTACAGAGTGACTACAAATAAACACACAAAACAGATCCCTTCTAAATGCATCCACATGTTAAGTCCTTGATGCCTACAGAATCCCCTCCCCATTATTATTTATGCTTGTTATTTGCTGCCAGAATCACAAACACATGTCACTCTCAGAACAAGAGGAACAAATTAAGCACTATGAGAAATCTCTAAAGTTAAGCACTTTTAAGTCCCAGAAACTTTGATAGGAGAAATTTAAACAGGCACATAACATTCCTGTTATCAGTGGAAATCAATGATACCTAAAAGTGCTTATCTTTAACTGGATTGCATGTCATTTTTCATAATCTTTGTAGCAAGTGTTCTTTTTATTAGGTGGAACCAATACAAATTTTCAGTTAACATCTTCTTTCTTACTAAATAAATACGTGGAGGAGTGTGGGTCAATCTGATTCAAATTCTACTTTTGCATCTTATCGCAAGGGAAAAACAAGGAATGGGGGATTTAAGGTTTTTTAAATTTCATTTGAAGTCGAGAGATTTAAAGATGTAAGGACCGTGGATACCGAGAGTCCGTGCCCAATGAGTCTAGCTAATTGCCAATGTTCCCAGATGAAGTTAGACTCACCAGTGCTGAAGACAAGGACCATGAAGTTGTGATCTAGCATCTTTTGGATCCATGTCCTGTACATATTTGAAGCAAAACAGGATTCAAGCACCTTTGAGTTTAGCTCCAAAGTTTTACTGCAAAGAAACCTGAAATATCATTTCCTGTGCTTCTTTTTCCTGTCAGTATGGCATTATGAATTTTCTTTATTTTGAAAAAATTGTTTCTCTTTTCATCTTTCTGCTACATATTCACAATATTTTTTGGGTGTGGTGAATAAGAAGGGAAGACAAAGCATGGTCCCAGGAGGCCAAGTAATGGTGTAGGTCAGCAGTACGCTTTCACCATGACTTGGAAGCTGAGGTAACACATTTGTTTGCCAACTCTTCTCCTAAGGGTTCTACTAACTGGAGGTGGAAGGAGAGATTGATATTATCACTGGAATGTTCCTGGAAAGTCAGTTTGCATAGTACACTGATGAGTTGGGTGTTCAAAGAACAGGGTTCAAATGACTCTGTTCCACCCTATCAATCACGGCACTGCAATAAATGAGTCTAGTTTCAGAACATCATTGATTTACATTATTTTGAATCATCTAATCCCATTTCTATGTAGAGATTGCTTTAGCGGCATGCATGCCCTCCCTGAACAGCCTATTATCTCACTCTATCTTCTCTCCGCATGGAGCAGAAATGTGGCATCCAGATGCTTTGGTTGCCTGCCAAATTGCAGACATATGATGATGTTCCCCAGTGGCTTGCAAAACGAGTGTGAGGTTGAGGCTGAAACAGAGAGTGGATGAGCAGGCTATCTGAGAAATGCCAACAAGCAACCTGAGTGGCCAACAAAGCATTCCAGGTGGCAACAGCACAAAGAAATTCATCCGCTGCTGAAGCAGAAGGGCAGGAGATGTAGCTATTAGACTCTTTAAAGGGTACATATCAATGCACCTGGACTTCTGAGCTTCTCAGCATTTGGTTTGCAAGCACTTTGCATCTTCCTTTTCCTCTGTGGATCTGGAGCATTGTAGCAACCTCATGCATGCTATCTGGCACCAACCTAATCATTAGGCAACATGAAGTGGTTGCTTCAGTCTGCTAAGGGAAGATAGTGGCACTTATAGGGCAAGCTTTGTATGCCATTCGGCCTGCCCTGTGCTCCTTCTACTTCCCTCAGATGTAACCGAGACCATTGTCCAATGGCCAGTGTTGAAGCAATAATAATCTTCTAGTGTGGGCAATATGTGCAGAATGGGAGGCTTTCATTTTTTCCTTTAGCTTTTGAAGTAAAACATCTTACATTTGCCCATATGTAGAGGAATCCTTTCCCCAGTGGGCTATTTCTGACTACCAACAACTTAAACTGAAACATTTCTTTCCAAGTCACATTCACCTACCTATCTGCCTCATCCCTCCCTATTTTCCCAACCACTATGCACAAGTATTTTTTTTCTGCATGATCACTGATGAGCAAGGTGTCCAAGATGGCTAAACTGAGGCTGTCATCCTTTGGACATATCACTTAGGAAAGATCACAAAAGGCCATGCACTGTAATTTGCTAACTGCCAAGCATCTGGAGAATTTTATCATGAATGAGCACCTGCTTCAGAAACCCACTCATTCACTCTTTGGTGGGAGCCTTTGCTTGTAGTTGTCATGCATTGTAGGCTCAAACATTCAGGTGTTTCATTCTTTCTCGCCATAAATTATATGGGATGGCAAGACAAGGGAATGGTGTTGGGGCAGATGAGGACAGGAGCCCCCCTTTGGCTGGTGATCCAGGGGCTGTGACCCACCTATCTTACTACACTTTACTTTAGTTTGTGGCCAGGTCTCACTTGCATGGAGTCTGATGTGCATAGACTCTAGCTGCACATACTGGTAAAACCTTTTGTATCTCCACCCCACAGTTACCACGTAAACAGTGCTCCTAAGGGGAAAAGGCTGTGTGTAATTTAGGATGCAAAGTTGTTAAGGATGCTCTGTATCCTGTAACTACTGCCATATGGTTGATGCTGTTTTGGGAACCATCATCCGCCAAAGGAAAATAGAGTGCTTTAAAAAATAACCTCTTATGTCATGCATATAATCCATGAGAAGAGGTTCATGAAATACCCCCACTTGCATGACCTCTCAGACATATCTGAAGCCCCACAAGTAGGGAAAATGAATTTGTTTACACACAACAAGTCTTCAGTCAAGTAAAAGGACTGCAGAACAAATCTCAGTAAATGTCTCCAAGATACTGCTCTTGGCAAGCTCTGCTAAGTAGCTGCAGAAAGAGGAACCTGGCTTCTTGGCAGGACTTTGTCACTTGGGATCTCACCACATGGAGATTCAGAAGCCGGGAGACTGTGGGAAACTGTGAGGCAGCACCCAACTTCATCCCCTTACCATTGTGGGTCGTGGGCTGCCATCGAACACTGTTTGCGCACTGTTCCCAGTTTCTTCAATAAGGAGACAGGTAGTCACCCAACTCCCCAGGGCTCCCTCTTAGTGTGCTGCTGGTGCGCTGCTGGCACAGAGGTGAGCCAGAAGTAGCCCTGTGTCATTTGATGGGCTCCAGCAGACTCCATCCTGGCAGCATGTTGCCAGTGGGTTAAGATGGGGGAAAATCACCCATCTGATGAGGTAGTGGGAGCAGAGTTTGTCCTCAGCCCCCTCCAAGTCTCTCTCTCAGTCCCCAACTCCCTCAAATAATCAGTCAGCCCAAAAAAAGGTTTATTCATTTAGTACTCATGCCTTTCCTTAAGACTCTTCACCCTCCCAGTATCGAGTATATGGGTAAAAATGAGTATTAACTCTTCTGTCTTAAATGAATTCAATAGAGAGTCATAGATGTGGATGGTTTTAACAGTTTCAAAAGAGAGCTAGCTTAGCATAATGGCCAAGAAATTGGATTACCCAGAACACATTCCTAGGCTTGAATTTCATTTCCACTATGACATCACATACACTTACAGAAAAGATGCAATAATGCCTAACTTTTTATAAGGATTGCCTCAAGATAATGTATACAAAATGCACTGCAAATTCAGAAGTTCCAAAGAAGTACTGAATAAAGATCATTTTCTTTGCTTCTTATGTCCACATAGGGAGTGTCACTTCTTAAGCAGCAAGAACTCTACTATTCATATATGTTGGAATAGATTTGTAAAAGCACTAAAACCTTTCTTGGAGGGGGAGGAATAATAGCAATACATTAAAAAAAAACCAACCTAATGAGAAATTGAAAAATTAACATGCCTGGGGTGGATGATTTTTTTGGAGTACGACACAGTGATGAACTGAATTCAAAAGGTGTTCAGTGAGACTTTCTCCCTGGTAAGAACACATACATTTGTAGGCTCAAAACAAGCACTTCAAGCTGTGCTATTTGTTATTATTGATGGCAAAAAATTGGATTAGTCAATAAAAAATATTCCTGGCTGTTCTCATATTCTGTGTCAGAAAAATAGTAGTTCATACATTTCAAAAAGACAATCACCAATTTTTATTAAACTTGGTTTGAATTTAATTCGTATAGCATCTCTGAATGCCCCATGTCTAAAGCTAAGTAAGAGCTGAGATAGTGAAGTCCTAGCCATACCTAGCGGGTTTCATAAGCAAACATATTTATCTCATTTTACCAATTACACCAGGGTAAGAGGCAAAAACTCTTATGAACTGCATTATGGTTTGAGGATGTATTAAACAAACTATCATAACCTTAGTCTGTATGAGAATGTCACTGTCGCTGCAGAAGAACTGGTAAAGTCATTTCTCTTTTGAGAAAAACATGAAAAAAATGAAAGCCCACTATTATGTTTCAGTATGCAATAGAAGACAATAAAAACATATAGTAATTTTAAAGGAATTCATTGAATTACAATACATAAATGAAACCAGTAGAGCTAATGTAAAATGTGATGAGAGACTCATTAATCTGGGATAATAATATTTTACAAACCAAAAACCATTATACACCAATGTGATGTGAGACTTGTTATAACTAGAGTGAGAAGGAAATTCAACATATTATGAGGTGCAATAGAAACTAATATAATTGTGAATTATGACGTGTGGAGAGGGACACTTCATAACCAAGAAAATGGATATGCAATCAAACTTTCTATTGAAAGATGTAAAGATACACGTAGAATTAACAAACATACACAGCCAACCTCAAAAGTAACATACCAAAACCAATGCGGAAGATACCACAACATCCAGCACAGCGCACTAGGAAATAGCTATCATGAAAGCTGATCAAAAACTGATCTGTTGCCTGGATCAAAATGATACTTGATTCTATAATAAAGAAGCCCTAGAAATGACAAGGACACAAATCAATTAACTATTAAATAGAATACATAAAATATCATATTAAAACTAGACTTATTTGGAGATAAGCAGTTACATGTGACCTGATGCAGGTTACTACAGAATTACTTGTCTTTGTTGGGTTATGGTTGCACCCCAGAGGCACATCTCTTGCAACAACTTGCAAGTTAACACTCCATAGCTTTGCCAGTTTAACTGCATGTTACATTTTTTTAAGACCCAGGTTTTCCTAAAGTCATTTAATAAAAAAAAAACCAATGAAACAGATTGCAGTAGTTAAATGAATGCCTATAACCAAATCCAATGAACATGCTTATAAGGCACTTGTCTCACTATGTATTTCTCAAATAATTTGCTTTTACTAACTAACTGAGCACAGGGAACATGCAATTGAAGTTTCCAGTCCACAAGAACATCCCTGCACAGAATGCACAACAGTAATATAATATGGAAGTAATCAAAGCAGGAATGCTTATCACCAAGTCTGTTCCAAGGGTGTATTAACCCAAAGCTGGAAAACCACTCTGAAGTACACTTGCTAATTTGGATTAGAGCAGTGAAAGGACCAACGTGCCAACAAGCTATAATTTCTTAAAGAATACAATGCCATCCAAAATAGTCATTTTTATTGCAAATTAGGCCACTGTGAGCCCCACACTCTCAACAACCTTTTATATGCAGAAGTGTCTGGGCACTCTACACGCCAAAGCATAGAAAAGTTACTTCTTGTTCTATAGTTCCTAGAATTCTTGAACCAGCATAGGCCATTGGCCACACTGTTCGGGCCTAATTTACACTGGCTGCTTAATCTGGGCCACTCCAAAGCAAAAATGATCCAAACTGACTCTGGAGGCTGCTGTACACTTTGTCCCCAAACTATGATTGCAGTGACATAGAGATCAGAAGGTCCAGCCAGACAAGAGTTCTTTGACTACATTGGACTATGATCTTGCCGTGTATGTTGCCGTTGCCACTGTCAAATGAGCATACAGTGTATGGCCATTGTTCAGGCCCATGTCAACAGTGGACTAATGTGCGTCAGACCAAGAACCTCTTCACACAGCCTGTTTTTTTGGGGGGGGGGGTTGTGTTAGGAGCAACTTGAGAAACCGCAAGTCGCTTCTGGTGTGAGAGAATTGGACGTTGCCCAGGGGACGCCCGGATGTTTTGATGTTTTTATCATCCTTGTGGGAGGCTTCTCTCATTTCCCCGCATGGAGCTGGAGCTGATAGAGGGAGCTCATCTGCGCTCTCCCTGGGTTGGATTCGAACCTGGCAGCCTTCAGGTCAGCAACCCAGCCTTCAAGTCACAAGGCTTTAGCCCACTACACCACAGGGGGATCCATTGTTTTTCGGTGACAGCAATGGTTTGTTTTATCACTGAGTCCGACGGCTCCCATCATATCCCGGAGAAGTACTTCCAGGATGGCTCCATGGTAAAACTGGCAAAAAAAAAAAAAAAAACCTGCCACCACCGAAAAATAGTCAGCAGCAAAAGACGGGAGGCATCCTGTCTTTCTGTAGGAATCTACAGAGAGAGCCGACTTCCTTACACTTACCCCCAGTTGGGGGGAAGCCGGGACAGTACTGGGCATGGGACAACAGATCCCAGGTCCCCACGTCTCCTGAGTGCATGCCACCGGCATTGCAGCCATTTGCGGTGATATTTCGCGATTCCAGTGGCGAGTGTGAAGAGGTCCCCAATCCTATTGTCCATGCTGTGCTGAAGCCACAGGTTGCTCCAGAATTTTGGTGAAACTCTGGCGCATCCCTTGACTTCTCTTAATGCAGGGCTAAACTAGATTGACCTGATTTACCCTGCAACAAGCACTGGAGGTTCCAGAACATCCCAGGAGCCATTGTATAGTGAACATGGGCTATTAAGCTCATATAGATAGCCTTGGGAGATTCTTACAATTGTAAACAAGAAAAAGGAACTTTGCCAAGCTCTTCTGCATTCAATTGATTATTAATTCCAGGCAGCTATTCTGCAATTCTCAATTTCTGCTTGTTGTTTTTACACATATACATTAAATAGTGGTTTGTAAAAATGCAAAAAAGTAACCAAGGATCTTATCACACAGTCATATGCCCCATCTCTGATACCCTTTGCATAGTGGTCCCTATGGGTCCTATCATATTCTACATAGTCTGTTTCATAGATAACCCGGAGGCACGCGGAGGCATAAAATCTGCCTTACATGCCTTTTGTAAGTTGTGTAAATATCAACATCATACGTCCTTTATTTCTCCATGCATGTTAGAGGCACAGTTTTTGATGTGCAATCATACACTCATCTGCAGCTCATCAGCTGTGCTAGTGACCTGTCCTTTGGGGTGTGTTTTAGGGGTGGTCTCCTTTTCTAAATCGACTGAAATTACACTTCTGGTGGCAGTTAGGAAAAAAAAACCCAAATAAAACAATATATGTTTTCCACTTTCACATTTTTTTTAAAAAAAAAATCAGAACTGCACAGCTTTATAGGAACAAAAAATGTTTTTATGTGTCTCTGTTGGAATGCAGGTTACAAACTTGTGTGGTTGTGCAAATCTGCCAAAAAATGTAAGAAAGACAGTGATGTTGGGCAAAGCTTCTTAATTTAAAATTTTTTTTTTTACTCACAACCCTTTTTTACTTGAGACATTTTAAAGGTAAGACAAAGAGGTAGCCACACACTTGGGGGAGGAGGCATGGGGGAGAGTCATCCATTTGGAGTCCTGGCTCTGAAGCTGTGATGTAGGGGAGCATTGGGTGGGTTGGGAGGAGTCCTCCTTCTGTCATGTGATAAGTCAAAGGTGCATTATCTAATACAGTAGAGTCTCGCTTATCCAACATAAACGGGCCGGCAGAACGTTGGATAAGTGAATATATTGGATACTAAGGAGGGATTAAGGAAAAGCCTATTAAACATCAAATTAGGTTATGACTTTACAAATTAAGCACCAAAACATCATATTATACAACAAATTTTGACAGAAAAAGTAGTTTAATACGCAGTAATGCTATGTAGTAATTACTGTATTTACGAATTTAGTACCAAAATATCATGATGTATTGAAAACATTGACTACAAAAATGTGTTGGATAATCCAGAACGTTGGATAAGTGAGTATTGGATAAGTGAGGCTCTACTGTAGACACAGGAAGGAGAGAAGTGGCATGTAATGGGGAGGGTAAGTATCCAGTCTTCATTGAGACTTTAAAACCACGGGTTTTAAAAAGGCATTTTCCTTGGCATGTGTGATAAGGTCCTGAAAATGCAAAGACAATGTATGGGAAAATGGGGGTGTTCCTTCAGAAGGTTATATTTAACTAAGCATTTATTTGAAAGGAAGGAAATTAATCATGTTCTTTTAGACCAGTCAATCCTAAATTTTCCTTCAGGTGCTTTAGACTTCAACTCCCAAAAACCTTGAATCTCTTAACCAATCAGGGATTCTGGGAGCCTGAAATCCAAAACACCTGGAAGCTTACAAAGCATTGTTGGAGCAAGGTTAATAGCAGTACCTCAAAAAACTTCAGAAATAAGTGTCAATCTTTCTCATCTTAATGACCATATATCGTTATTTGTTTGATATCATTTTTATGCCAACAAGAAAGGTTGGAGTAGGTAGCTGACAATAATAGATTATACATTAAAAACAACATTTTATTTAAAGCATAGAATAGAAACAATATGCTAAAATACAGTCTTAAATATTACAACAAAATGTCCAGCCACAATCCTACTGTTTGACAGTGGAGTTTCCTTCTTTGGAAGTTTTTAAACAGAGACTGGATGGCCATCTATCAGAAGTGTTTTGATTGTGTCTCCCTGCATGGCAGGAAGCATGGCTTTTGTGGGGGTAGAGGAGCCTTAGAAGCCCTCCCATTGCAGCCAATGATCCGAAAATTTTCATTTTTTTCATAAGCCAGACGAAAATCCTGTTCGTATAGGCACCCCATTTTCTTTAGTGGGTACAAATACAAAAATGAGATGAAATGAATGAAACTACACAAAACAAACAGCAATTCCAATACAAAAGCACAACACTACTAAAAAAACCTTCCTGTAAACAAATATCTTTGCCTACAAGCAGAGGCCGGAGAGAAAGAAACTAAATTTAAGCTTCTTGACAAGGAATTCCAGAATCTATGCAAGGTCACCAAGAAGGTCTTCTCTTAGCAGTACATTCTCAGTGTGCTTCCCTTTATGGTGGAGGAACCATAGACCTTACAACCTGGACAGACTCAGCTGGAAGAATATGGTTTTTCAAATAATCTGTTCACAATCCAGACAGGATTTTTTAATTTATTATCAGAATGTGGGCCCTGAATTGCACCCAGAAATGGACCAGTAGCTAGTAAAATAATTGCAACAAATATCACCATATACTCCTTGTAACTATCTTCAGGCTAGAGTGTGAACACATTATTTATCCTTCCATGAGAGATAGCCAATCATATCCACTAAGCAATCAAATACCATTTTAGTACATTAAAGTACTAAATAAGTATCTTCTAGTTGGAAGCTTTAAAAGAAAATATCATCTGAGAAGGAGATAACCTCCCACCAGGTTGTCTTATGTAATCTCCATACATTGAATGAATTGCAAAATGATGCAAACCACGTGTAATTCTTTGGTACATTTAGCCAGAGTTCTGTCACGGTCTGTGTACATTTGTATGTGTGTCTGTGCATTGGAGGGGGGATATTGCAACCCAATCTCAGAACTAAAGTGTTGGTGCGTACACTGTTACAGCAAAACGTTGGAACGCAGCAGTACAGCTTGGAACAGTTATCCAATGAACAATGGCATTCCAAGGCTACACATACCTGAGTTATAAGCCAGCAGCACACAGTTTTATAACTTATGCTAAGAACGGGACACTGTAGTAATCTACCCATTAATTTAAATCAATTAGGCAAATTAGCAGTTTCCATTTAGGTTTTTTGCTACATCAGGCGTATTCCAGGGAAATCTGTTTTTTCTCATGGACCTTTCCCCCACTTCTCCTGTTTTTAATTATGGTTCAGTTCTCTTGCTAACTTCTAACAAGTTGTCTGCTTTTGGTTTTTGTGTGTAAAAATCAGGTGGTTTAAACTTTTTAAGTTTTCTCTTCCACAGGAAAATGATATATAGCCAGCTTGTTAAAACAGCTTGGCTGCTAGCTCCCCATTGGAATCATACAGTGCTGTGTTTTAACAAGACCCTGCTCTGCTGGTATCTCTTCATGTGGGAGATCACGTCTGGAGTGAGCAAAGTATCACAGCTAATTGAGATCTCTCACCATTGGCATTTGGCTGTAGAAGAAGAGGAATGTCTGCAAACAGGGCCAGCCCTGAGTGAGCGGTCATAACTCGCAGAGACTGCAAAAGTACAGCAATTTCCCACCATCCACCACTTAATTGATTAGTTATGTTTTATATCCTACCTTTCTGTCATGCAACACAATTCACAACAAAATCACATTCAAAAGGCTGCAGGTAAAAGAGGTATGAAGTATGATTAAAAGATAAGGCTGGCTAACACACATTTTGGTGCCCCAAATATTAGACCTGTTTTGAGGTATATTTGACTGCAGATTGTAAAAATGTATCTTTGAGATACAGAACATATACCATAACAAAATGAAGTTCAAGAGGGATAAATGCAAGATACTTCACTTCGGCAGAAAAAATGGAAATCAAAGATACAGAATGGGGGAATGCCTGGCTTGACAGCATTGTGTGCGAAAAAGACCTTGGAGTCGTCGTGGACAACAAGTTAAACATGAGCCAACAATGTGATGGGGCAGCTAAAAAAGCCAATGGGATTCTGGCCTGCATCAATAGGGGAATAGCGTCTAGATCCAGGGAAGTCATGCTCCCCCTCTATTCTGCCTTGGTCAGACCACACCTGGAATACTGTGTCCAATTTTGGGCACCACAGTTGAAGGGAGATGTTGACAAGCTGGAAAGCATCCAGAAGAGGGCGACTAAAATGATTAAGGGTCTGGAGAACAAGCCCTATGAGGAGCGGCTTAAAGAGCTGGGCATGTTTAGCCTGCAGAAGAGAAGGCTGAGAGGAGACATGATAGCCATATACAAATATGTGAGAGGAAGTCATAGGGAGGAGGGAGCAAGCTTATTTTCTGCTGCCCTGCAGACTAGGACACGGAACAATGGCTTCAAACTACAGGAAAGGAGATTCCACCTGAACATTAGGAAGAACTTCCTCACTGTGAGAGCTGTTCGGCAGTGGAACTCTCTCCCCCAGACTGTGGTGGAGGCTCCTTCTTTGGAGGCTTTTAAACAGAGGCTGGATGGCCATCTGTCGGGGGTGCTTTGAATGCGATTTCCTGCTTCTTAGCGGGGGGTTGGACTAGATGGCCCATGAGGTCTCTTCCAACTCTACTATTCTATGATTCTATAATTCTATGATTCATATACCGGACGTCATCTACTCACCCATAGAAAATCATTATAACCAAATATAAGAAACTGGAGCTGATTCGGTCTATTCAAAGCAATTTTTCCGAATCAGTGCCACAAATAACCCCAGGAACTGATCTAAAAACCAAGACACTAAGTTTTTTTTTGTTGGGCTGTGTAACTAAACCAACTGTAATAATAAGGCATAGCTGAATCAAAACACATTCAAATAAAGTACGGAACCCACCTCTTCAAAGCCCTTTCCTCAACAAGACTCCCACTGCTATGAATGAAATGGCTACTTAGATAGCAAAATGTCTAGGGCCTGCATGCAAGACAATATCTATATATATGTATAAGGGTAATGAAATTTGGACAGTGAGCAAAACAACAAAACTACACATCGCAGAACCATGAAACTTGGCAACACAACCCCCCATCCTTGCCCCTAGGTTCCGACAACAAAAAGAAAAGAAAAATAAAGTCCTAATTAGAGGGAGAGGAATAATTGTTTTTATCCAATTGCTACAGTTAGAAGGCTAAGCTCTGGCCACTTTGTCTCCTAGCAACCCACTCAGCCCAGGCCCTCTTCAATCAGGCCTGGATTATATGGCAGTGTAGACTCAAGTCCGTTCCACACAGCTATATAACCCATTTATAATCTTATATTATCTGCTTTGAACTGAATTATCTTGACACCACACTGCCATATAATCCACTTCAGTGTGCATTTTATACAGCTGTGTAGAAGGGCCTCATATAATCCAGTTCTAAGCAGATAATATAACATTATATATCATCTCTAAAACCAGAACAATAAATAAAGAGCAACACTATGAAAGCAGGGAAATTGGGAATTCCACAAAGGAAATAATCAGGGCCAGCTAACACCTCCCAAGAAAGGATTCTTCCAGAAAGGAAGCCGAGAAGGGAGTGAGGCAGTGTGTATTACCAAAGCCATTATTATTACTATCATTACTATTATTATTATTGTTCATATTATTATTATTATTGTGTTGCTGGGAACTGTGAAAATGAACACAATCTCGTTCCAAGTATTCAAAAAACACTAAAATCAGAATATATAAAAATTACTGTGGTATAATAAAACAGAACAATACAATCTCTAAAATCAGAACACTAAATAAAGAACAACACTCTGAAAACAGGGGAATTCCACACAGGAAACAATCAGGGCCAGCTAACACCTCCCAACAAAGTATTCCCATCACCAAAGTCTGGCAAATCCTCTGTTTTCTGAGGGCCACAGACAGTAGAAGCACATAAAATATCGCAAAGAACACCACTCTGAAAACAAGTAATTCCAGACAGGAAACAATCAGGACCAGCTAACACCTCCCAACAAAAAATTACCTCAGGGAGGAAGCACCCAGGCTTTAAAGCTGCAAGGCCATTACATGCTAATCATTTTGCCTAATTCCAGCATTCATACTTGCCTCCAACAGACAAAAAAAGAACAAACAGAAATATTGTATATTCACAACCTTTAGGAAATAATATCCCCTGATGGCGCAGTGTGCTAAAGCGTTGAGCTGCTAAACGTGCGGACCCAAAGGTTGCAGGTTCGAATTGGGGGAGCAGAGTGAGCCTTCACTGTTAGCCCCAGTTTCTGCCAACCCAGAAGTTCGAAAACATGCAAATGTGAGTAGATAAATAGGTACTGCTCCGACGGAAACGTAACGGTGCTCCATGCAGTCATGCCACATGACCTTGGAGGACTCCGGCTCTTTGGCTTAGAAATGCCGGCTCTTTGGCTTAGAAATGGACAACGCCGGCTCTTTGGCTTAGAAATGGAGATGATTACCCACTCCCAGAGTCAGAGAGGACTGGCCTTAATGTCAGGGGAAAACCTTTACCCTTTACCTTAACTACCACCAATTCCTCAATACTTTATTTCCCATACCACCATACTTCGCCACAGCAACGCATGGCCAGGCACAGCTAGTATTTTATAAAATTAGAGACAACGTTTCCTGTGCAAAATATACTATAGTTGGAAATGCATTCTACTCAAAATTTACGCTTTTTTCCACAGAAAACAGCATGATTTGCATAGGATTCAGCGCTTTCTGTTGAGAAAATCTTGCTTTCTGCTCACACACAAAATGTATAAATTCTGTGCAGAGCAAATAACAAACAACTGAATTTTTTGTCATACCATGGTTCTTCTTGTCAGGGTTTTTTAACACACAAGAAACACATTTTTGGGGCATGGGCTGGTGGGGACATTTTCTAGCATTCTTTCTATCTCAGAAGTAATAAATTTTATCCTTATCACTGAAATAAATTTGCTTTCCCAACCTGCCAATCTCATTATCATTTTCTCTGGATCTCAGTCTAATCTGCTGGCCTATCAGTTTACTGTACAAAAATGCTTATAATTTAGGCTTCTGTGAATTCATGCAATATTGATCTATTATTTATTGGAATTATGCAGACAGTATTGGTTCTAGATGTGTTTGAGGTATTTCCTGAAGCTGGTATCAGAAGAGTATCAGCATTAGCTCAATTTTTCCAAAGTATTCATGTAATTAAATATGTTGCTATCCAAGCCCACCATCCCCTGTCTCAATCCCCCATCCCGCAAATAGATTAATACTAATATGTATTGTTCTCGTTTTTTAATTTTTAGGGACTATTCGTAAATCACCAGCCATATTGTTACACTAGAGGCATGAACAAACTACTGTGTGACACAAATTAAATACAATAAACAGTTATAATATAACCATCATGTTTTTGTTTATTCATTCAGTCGCTTCCGACTCTTCGTGACCTCATGGACCAGTCCACGCCAGAGCTCCCTGTTGGCCGTTTCCACCCCCAGTTCCTTCAAGGTCAAGCCAATCACTTCAGGGATACCATCCATCCATCTTGTCCTTGGTCGGCCCCTCTTCTTTTCTCCTTCCATTTTCCCCAGCATCATTATCTTCTCCAAGCTTTCCTGTCTTCTCATTATGTGGCCAAAGTACTTCATCAAAGTATTTTATTATTTTTAAAATGTCTTTTAATGTTGTATTGTTGTCAAGGCACCGAATAGCTGCCTTCTATGTAAAGCCTCCTTGAGTCCCCTTCGGGGTTGAGAAAGGCAGGATAGAAATATCGCAAATAAATAATTTAAATAAATCTTTGCCTCCAATATCCTTCCCTCCAACGAGCAGTCGGACATTATTTCCTGGAGTTGGATCTTCTTGCAGTCCAAGGCACTCTCGGCATTTTCCTCCAACACCACATCTATCTTCCTTCGCTCAGCCTTCCTTATGGTCCAACTCTCGCATTCATAGGTTACTACGGGGAATACTATTGCTTTAACTATGCGGACCTTCATTGCCAGTGTGATGTCTTTACTCTTCACTATTTTATCGAGGTTGGTCATTGATCTCCTCCCAAGAAGTAAACATCAAAATAAAAAGAAATCATGTAATAACATTAAACGACTGTTTTATTACATAACATTTAAGGTCAAAGGGCTGTTTGTGAAAATGTTAAAATCAATAAATATACAAGATATGAACTCAAACTTGAAACCAAAGAGGCTGAGATTTGCTATCCAGCAATTGATTCAATAACTCTGCTTCAGTAGGGATGAGTAATTGGAGGCCCACTCACACTACAAAATTAGTGTGCGATGATTCCACTGTAATTGCCATGGTTGGGCTCTATACAAGTTTGGGATTGATATTCAGGGTGGGTGATTTAGAAATTTCAGCCGGAGAGCTCCAGTGCCTCTTCAGACTACCAGATTCCACAGGATGGAACCATGGCAGTTAAAGTAGAATAATAGCACTATAATTATATAGTGCTAATGGGACCTGGATTTGTGCTGTGGTACTTTTGATCTAAGCCTGTTAATGTAAAAACTGTATATTTACTATGGGTTGTGGATATGGGGGGGGGGGGGGGTCTTACTGTTCAATGTATCCTCTCCCAGAGCAAAGCTTGGACAGTTTTTCTAAATTAAAAAGGACAGACAACTTTTAGCAGGTTGATTAAGCCCTTCATAACTATTATCATTAAACATAAACATAGCTACATCTTAAACATTTCATTCAAAATAGGATTGTTTTTTTCATAGCAACCTACTGAGCAAACACCTGGCAGTACTCTTCAATGTAGCTAGTTGCCTAATGTTAAAGAAACTATGGCACTATCATTGTAAGGGAGGAGGAAGGTATCAGAATGAGCTTCAGTTTCTACTGTCCTTGGCTTCACCTTCCATTGCCACTTCCTGTATTACCAATCCCAATGGGCACCAGCTACCACTGTACAGAAGTAAGCCTGTCTGAATTTAATGGGACCCACTTTAACATAAATGTCTATAGTAGTGCAGCCGTAGGACTTTCCACAGTCAGTGGTACGCAGCCCTACGCTATTGTCATTCTTGTGCCATCTCCATCACGGTATAAATAATCCTACACAAATGAAAGAAAGAAGAAAGAAATGTTATACAAATTAACGAGTGATTTATCCACTTGTCATTATTCATAGCTATAAAATATTATAATGCTATAAATAAGTAAAAACATTTTTGCAGCTGTAGCAAATGTTTGATTTGTAGATGTAAACTTGGCTGGAACCACAAGGAACCTTACAGGAGTGCCAAAAACACAGTGAAGTAATTAGCATACACACACTCACGCACACACCCCTGATGTGGCACACTTACTAAAAACGTAAGCCATGTTTAATATGAACTGCACTGATACTGACCCGCAAAGACAACCATCCCCCTGGTTGGCCTTCGAAAGAGGTAACATTACCCCTCTCCCCTTCCAAAACGTGTGGAAGAGTAAGGATGAAGTGTTACACAACTCAAATGATGTTCCACATTACAGATGTGTAAAACAGCTGGGTGTATGATGTCATTCAAAACACTTTGCCACCTCTGCTACTTGCTGTTATTAAAAACAGACATTAATTTTCTTTACCTAATAACACTGTGTAAACCTGTTGTGTCAAATTCTCAAGTTCACCCTGTTCTTAATTAGCCACGACAACCAACAGCTGCTTCCCATAAACTTCCTCGGGCTGCTTTGAACTTTGTCATGTCACGAGGCAGATGTGTTTGACTTCTGGAAGGCACAGACTTTTTTATTTGCATAATAGAATCTTCTTCAAAAGCAGTCCCTACACAGACTAAGTTCCAAACTCTATCCCTGTGGAGTAGACTCAAGGAATAATGGGAAAAGGGATGGAATGCATTTCAGCTAACATGTTCTCCAGATCAATTCCTCCTCTTACACACAACACACACACACACACACAACTCCAGATGCTTTTCCCATGTAAGTGTCATAACTAGCATCAAATCCATATGCATGTCCATTTTTATGAATTATTTGTTTTGACATGTTCTTTTTCCAAAAACAATACGAAAAAAATTAACACCTTCAGTGCAGCACATAGAAAGTACTTATTTTTAATACTTCAATCATGAAATTAAAGTAGAAAACAAATTACAGAACAAGAGAAAACAACTGAGAGACAATGGAGGGCTGAAACTGTATTTTATTTATTTATTTCGTGTCAAAAGCATTGCATAACAAATACATTTTAAAATGATGGAAAAAAAAGGAAATCACAAGCAACTAAATAGTTTTAGACCAAAAACGGGCAACAACAACCACATTGTCCGTAGCTTTAAGCAATTCCTCCTCCGTGCATGAGGCAGGGCATTATGGGCAAGCATACATATGCGGAGTTGTTTGTTCTGCTCCACAGTTACACAAGGTGGAGGGTTCCTCCAGGTAGTGCCACCTTGCCAAGTTGTCTTTGGATTGGATGAATGAAACTGTATTAAGAAAATATAATATATAAGTTGAAATCATGTATAAGTTAGTTAGGTTTTGGGGGCAAAATTATGAATTTCGACCAGTGACTAAATCAAGGGTCATTCCATGGGAGGGGAAGCATCAGCACCTTCTCTGGTGGCCAGTTACTCCTAGACGCCACTGCTATTTCCTTACCCAGGTATCCAAATTGTCCAGAGAAGGTAGAGGAAGCTGACACTCCCTTTAGATTCTCCCAGGATGTGCTGGATTCTATTAAATCACCCAGAGAAGAGGATAGTTCTTTTTTATATAAGAGTTTGGGTACGCTGCTCACATTAACCTTTGAATAAGTTGACCCAGTTTTTTGGGGGGGAATCTTTTGACTTAAATGTCTACATTATACATCAGTATAGACACAATAGATCAGCCTGAAGATCTACCCTATCCAGCAATCTGTTTTCTAGTATGGCCAACCAGAGGCCAACTTTGAGCCTCCAAGCATGGCAAGAAGGACAAAAGCTGATTTGCATGTTTTTCCCCTTACAAGTGTAATTTAGAAGAATCAGGCCTCTGATCTTGGTGGCAATTTATCAGATGCCTTTTTAATTCCATCAAAATTGCTTCTTAGAACAGCAAATTCTATATTTTAGCTATGTGCAGTGCTAATAAATATTTCCTTTTCTGCCCCGACTCACCCATCATTTGACCTGATTAAATGACCTTAAATTCTAGTTTTTAGGTGAGCGAGGGGAACTGCATTCAATCTTTACATCATGGACAAACATTAAAAATCACTGTCACATTTTGCCCTTGTCTTCTTCTTTCTTTAAAAAAAGATAAAATGCTCTACATATTATAACCTTTCTTTGTGGAGTCATCATTCCATCCCCATGAGCATTTATGGTTACCCTTCTCTATTACATTTTCATTTCCTTTTTGAGATGTGAACAGCACCTATTATAGTTCTTCAACTGAAATTTCACCATAGATTATTGGTCTCTTCCAAGAGAAACTGGAATAAAAGCGAGAGTAGCTAGGTGACGTTTGCCGAAAATGTGAGCTCAATTGCATTAAAAGCTGAAAATAATGTGTGCTTAAAAGGTGTGCTTAAAATCTGAGTTTGGCTGAAAAAATGTACATATTCACATTTCTGGGCCCTGAACTCACCCCATACTCCCTGAACCACTCCTGCCTCAGTCCTTTTGAGACTGATGTTTTCCCCTAAAATTGGACCAAAACACACACAAAAATTATACAATGAATGGTTGTCATTTCCAACACCAGCTTTTCCAAAGGGCATTGTTTTTGTGTTGTCGAAGGCTTTCATGGCCGGGATCACAGGGTTGTTGTATGTCTTTCGGGCTGTGTGGCCATGTTCCAGAAATATTCTCTCCTGACGTTTCGCCCACATCTATAGCAGGCATCCTCAGAGGTTGTGAGGTATCCATACCTCACAACCTCTGAGGATGCCTGCCATAGATGTGGGCGAAACGTCAGGAGAGAATACTTCTGGTACATGGCCACACAGCCCGAAAGACATACAACAACCCGGCATTGTTTTTCTATCCAAAATTAGCCAAAAACTGTGACTAGAATTGACATGTCACTTCCAATGCCTTAGGACATGTCAGTGTGACTTGCATTGGGTGATACTAGAGCAAAACCTGGATTTTATTCTCCATGCAGTTGTATAGACACAACATTTAGGACCAACTTAAAGGTGATGGTCACTTTCATGGTCAGCTGCTTTAATATGCAGTCCATCTCTAAATGAAATATGACATCTGCTGCCTTGGCAGGAAGGACCAAGATCTTTTGCTGACTGAGATGAAGAACAAAAAGGCATGACCTGATAAATAAAGGTGACCAGGCTAATAGCTGGATCTAACTTCAGCATGAATGATGTGAATTCTTCACCAAGTCACTGCAAGGTGACAGACAAGCTTCAGAGGTGTTAGATAGGTTACCCAGAATAGCACAGTAATCTTCTCCAGTAAATCGCCACCATGACTCTCTGTACACACACACACACACACACACACCACTTGTTTCATTCTGCTTAATGATAACGCCAGATCTATTCACTACACTTGGGTAAATCCTCATGTGGTCTACACACTTGCCACAAATCCCTCTCTCTATCATTCAAAGGGTTATAATATTAATAAAAAAAACTTTATTTATATCCCACCCTATCTCCCCGAGGAGACTCAGGGTGGTTTATAACATATATCAGCAAACATTCAATGCTGTAAGAAGCTGAACAAAGACAAAAATAACCACCACCACCCCAAGGTTGACAACTGCTAGGTTTCCCTACTCACTGCAAATTAGGATATAGATATCCTCTAATAATATATTCCAATGTGCTTTAAGAGATCTCCAGAATTCCAGAACTTGGGAAAGTTATTTTTAGACTATAACTCCCAGCATCCCTTAGCTAGCATGACCATGCTGGCTGTGAAGTTCTGTGAGGTATAGTCCCCAAAACCTTTCCAAGCTCAGTCATACGTCATGTAGTGATAACCATCTAATCTTGAATCATCCACGTCAGTTACCTAGTCAACTATGTTCATCACTCCAGCTCTTGCAAGTGCAGTTAAGAGAAACTACTTATGAGCTGACATTTTTTATTATGAAAGAAGTTAAAACACACAGTCAATACAGAGAGAGCTGTCTTAAAGGGAAGATTGTCTGGAGCATTAATCATACCATTTATCAAGCTCGAGCTAAAATGTTGTAACAAGAGGGCAACTTCAATATACAGAGAATGAAGGCCTCTAAAATCAAGAGAGATGCTAATGAAACTGAGTAAAGTTCTATTAGTATCCTCTCTTGATTTTAGAGGCCTTCATTGGAGAGGCTCCAAAGAATAAAGATATTTGTGCCCAGGTAGCTCAAGGTTATTTCCATTACTTTTTTCCTACCCAAAGGCAGCCCATACAGTCTATGTACTTGTGGTAAAAAAAAAAAAGTACATGTCACTCTATATGTCAACAAAATACATGCTTTTTCCCCCTACACTGTGATTTTCTTGTAGGAAAAAAAGTAATATATGGCAAAGCCTTCAAAGGCTTCCCATGTTAGCATTTCTTCTGTTTAGAGAGTGCCATGCATAACAACATACACAAAGTAAAGGGCATGAAATCCTCTCTTAGTGAGACCATGGGTAGGTTTTTCTCTCCTCTTGATTACTCAACAGAAATAACAAAGCATTGAAAATGGCCTTTGAAAACCAAAGCTTGGAAGGCATCACTTAAAAAAAAAGACATCTAAATATTATTGATCAACAACCACATGGAACCTTATGATATTCCTCACAAGATAATTTTGGTAATTGGATTTGACCATATCCTTTAGGAACAAGATGGTTTGGTTCCCACTAGCTGGTGGACATCATGAAAGTCCTTGGTAGTATGCTCCTGGCTGTCAGAGAACAGAACTGGCAACATCACTTCTAGGCATTCCTTCATTAAGAAAACCCTAAGAAATTTATAGGGTCACCATAAAGCAATAGGTGATTTGAAGGCACTTATACCCCCCCCCCCACGCACACACAAGGTTATACTAGAGGTGATTAATAAATGACCCATGAGTTGCATTAGGTCTACAACTACTTCTTGCAGCCCTTGCGCCCTCTTCTAAATACCTTCTATTGTAAACCCCCCTTGCATAAAAACAAAAATAGAGAATTACTATTCTTGAAATTTTCAGGAATTGTGATTCTCCTTTAAAGCAAGGTACACATACTTCCTTCAGTGAACTTTGTTTCAGATGTAAATTTCCAATCAATTCTGATTTTAAAAAGATATTTTAAGATGGGATATAGTTACCAATAGGAGCACAACTAGTCCCTGATTCTGATAAAATTGCTCATCACTGTCCGCAGAGTACAAAATATTTCCAAAAGGTATCCATCCAGTCTCAGCTTAAAAACCTTTGCAGGAGTAGAAAGGACCCATCACAATATGAAGTAAAATAGATGGATTTTTCCTAACAATTAAGAATTCTCACCCTTATCTCACACAGAGAAAGCAAACTGAGTGAAAACAGGCCACAGTTTCATTGGTTACAGGTGCAAATTGGTTTGGCATCAGCATGGTTCCAGATTTAGCCACTGTCTGAACCATCTGCCAGATGATGAACCACCTTTAGAGGAGCCTACTTAGTAGGCAAAATCTTGTAGGATGAATATGGAAGTCATGGAGTGAGGCAAATCTATAAACATAGCCACACATGTGCTCTTTCTGCCTCACTTCCAAGGTCCTATAAAACGGCCTTCTTACCATCCAGATGGCTACACATCTCCATCTCTGAGTCCCACGCTAAACCACTTCCAACGGATGCAATGAAATATCAGAAAATAGTGCTGCGACATCAGAAAAATACAAAGGGCAAGAGAGTAGACCTTAACCTCTGAGCAAAATGCCCAGTTATAGGCAAATTACCTTGCCCACGACTGGGTAAGAAGCAGAAAAACCAGCCAAAGCCCTGGGACTCTGAGAAGAAGAAGCCAGCAACTTTATTCTAGTGTCACAATCTGCAACAGGAACTATTGGTAAATCACAGAGAACAATTTCTAACCCGCTTATTAAGAAATTCTTACTAAGCTCAATGGCACCTACTAGATCTGAGTAGAAATCATTCTGTTACCCTCCAGATATTGTTGACTACAATTCCCAACTTTTCTCATCATGAACCATTAGAATTTGTCCACTGACAATAGCGGGGTGGTGGTGCATGATTCTCAAACCTATCATAGAATACAGCCTGAAAACTACTGTTATAGGGCAAAAGAAGGGGGGCACTTTCTCTTCCTTCAGATCACAAACCAAAGACCTGAGGGAAATGTATGAGATCATCCTCTTTCTTTGGCTCTTAGCCAGATGTTGGAATGAAAAGTTATAACTGTGGAGGATCTATCACGAGTCCCAAGATCAGATTGCTTGTTTTATTTGTCTAAGGGAGCTATCAGTCAGAATGTGTTTGCAATAAACATTTGGCACTTTTTTCAGGGCTTTTTCTTTGTTGTTTTCCCTCCTTTGTAGTCAAAATTTATAACTAGTGGTTATCAAGGTCAGATCTCAGTAAGGAGAAACTCATATCAATTAGATATAATTTACTTAGTTTTGGACTGTGTGGTATGTCTTAATAACAAATTAGCCTGGATATTTTCTTTAAACTTTGCACTGGCTGCTTATGAAAGCAGCCAAGGTGAAAAGGGTTCCTCCGTCTGCCATAGCTGAGCCTCCGAGGAATGGCGGGGCATCACGGGAACAAGCCTGGCTTTGAAAGACCTTGGAGCTCCATCATTCCAAGTCTCAGCCACAAGGGCCCAAGCACAGTTCCTAGAAAAGTCAGGAAGAGAGGCCATAATACAGAGCTGTGGAATGTATGGCCCTTCCAGCTGTAAGCCACAATATAGACAGTTATGAATAATTATTGGACTTGAAGTCTAAGAAGAAAACGTGCACCAATTTTTGCTCTAATCAGCACAGCTCACTGAGAAAGAGAAGTACAATGGAACATAACAGTTCATCCTGTAACAGAGTAATAATTTTTTTTAAAAAAAATCATATCAGTAAATAATGTTTTGCCTCTGTGGCCAGTGAGCTAGCATATTTATTAGAGAAATGTTTATTTTCCTGACTTTGCTTTTCATTACCCTTCATTAATTATAGTGGGCCCTTGGTATCAACTAGGCCAGTGGTTCCCAACCTTGTTGACTCGTGGAGCCCCTTTTTTTATTTATGGCTCTTTTATCCCACTTTTCTCAACCCCAAAGGGGACTCAAGGCGGCTTCACAACATAGGCAATGCTTTTTAAAACCTAGTACAATAAAAACAACCACACCATTAAAACAATTAGTAAAAGCATTTGAATCGATTTCTATGGTGGAGCCCCTTAGGTCTACCCTATGTCTTACACATTAATGGTGTTTAGGTGTATGTTACAGGGGAGAAAGGGGATAGATAAGGGAATGCAAAATAAAGAGATATCTAAACAATTGTGCAATGAAATAGTATTTTAAAAACTTTAAAATGTAACCAGGCCTGTAGCGAGGGGGGGGGGTTAGGGGTTCAACCCCCCCCCCCCCCCCGAAATTTTTCAGGTTATAAAAAAAACCTGGTTTACTCATGAATTATAACTGGTTAACCAAATCTCCATGCTAAATCTATGAGACGCAAAACATTAAGAGTCCCTCCAGGCACTATCTCAAGCAGATATTGACAGGTTTGTAGCGGGGAGGGGTACGTGCTAGGGGTTCAACCCCCCCCCCAATTTTTCTGGCTATGGCCCTGAATGTAACTTATTATCTCAATTTGTTCTCAACTTCATTATTTACTTTCATTCCATTTTAATTTATTTTATTTTCCTGGGGTGGCTGGGGAGTCCCTGGGAAGTGCACATGGAGCCCTTAGGGCTCTGCAGAACATGTTGCGAACCACTGCACTAGTCTTTGGTTTCAGGATTCTGTGTGGATACCAAGCTCTTTGGTTACTCAAGTCCCATTATATACAAAGGCGTTGCAAAATGGTGTCCCTTGTATAAAATGGCAAAAACAAGATTTGCTTTTTGAACTTTAAAAAAATATTTGTCAAGCTGTTGATGGTAGAGTCCATGGATACAGAACTTGCAGGTATGAAGGGTGACCGACTATAGTTAAATTTCACAGTCTTATTTGTTCTGCTCTCATAATATTTGTCCAAAAGGCCAGTGAGAGTGTGTTTAGTGCTCATGCAAACCTAGAGAATGGGAAGGTAATTTGAAGTAACATTTCGCTTGCACCAGGGGTTGGCTGACACGCACAAGGCTGGGAGAAACAACAACAGTCTGTGGAGGTTTAGGAAGTCTCTGCAATTCCAATGAGACCCCCCCCCCCCCAAATCTCCCTGTGAGAGGGATGGACAGTCTTTCAAATTAAGCTTCAGGATGTGCCTGCAGAACATTTTGGCTGGCTTCCCATGCCAATTTCCTAGGATGTTCTTTCCAAAGGGTTTGAATGTAGTGCATGGGCCTTCTAAGGTGTGTTGGACTATAATTGCAACTGTTCTACACTGTGGCATATGCTGGTTACAAGTTTCATTCCAGCAGCATCTGTGGATCCACACATCCCTTGTCCTTGAGGTGTAGTTGAAAATCCTTCAAACTGGTCTACACACTTGGCACGGTGTGCCCTTGTAAAGGCATCTTTTATTTAATCCCAGCTTTTCATGTTCACCTTTTCTAATCTCTTTCCCCCCTCCCTGCTGCCTATAGAAGAATTTCAAATTCTTAGGAACAGCTGTTCAGCAACAATCAGCAGCCATAAACTAATTTGACAGAAAGGTCTCATTAACGTGGTTGAGTTTATGGCCACCCAGAAGTTCTTGGATTTAAGGTGCTTGGCTACAACTTGTACAAGTAATTTTGTTTAAGACAAAGTTGTTTCTACAATGTAAACATACAACTCAGCCCTATCTTTACAAGTTAGCCACAACCAAGCACCTTGATCATTGTAATAATGACCATATGTTGAAACAGCAAGGCCTGTTAACACTCTCATAATTGTAAATTTGTGCATTTCTGCGCAAAGTACTTTAGAAAAATGCCTGTAACACAGCATTATCTTCAGCCAGTAGGGGGAAAAAATAATGAAATCTTGTGTATATTGAGTGCAATAACTACAGAAAATAGCACTGGTAATTTGAAATCCAAAAAAAAAAACTTCAAAATTAAACATTGTCCATCTAAGTGGCTGGGATACCAATACCTTGCTTTCAGAAACAGCTGAAAAATTGGAATGTCAGAAGCAAAGTTAGGCAAGTCGTTTCTGGTGTGAGAAAACTGTCAGTCTTCAAAGATGTTGTCTAGAGGATGCCTGGAAGTGTTACCATCCTGCAGGGAGCTTCTCTTATGTCCCCACACGGGAAGCTAGAGCTGACAGACAGGAGCTCACTTCATCTCGTGGATTCGAACTGCCAACCTTCAGGTAAGCAGTTCACCCAGCACAAGGGTTTAACCATTGTGCCACCATGGCTCCTTGACACCACTTTAATTTTCATGCTTCAATGCTATGGAATCATGGAGTTGTGGTTTTTACCAAGCATTTAGCCTTTTCTGGCAAACTACAGGCCCATCCACAATTACCTTTATCCCAGGAGCTCCCAGTTCAAAATGGAGGTGGCTACATGATGTCAGCTGAAAACATGGGAGAAACCTCTACAAATCCTAAAAACCACGGGATAAAGAAGTGCGGGAATATCCCGTTTCTGGCTGGAAAATGTGGATCTTTGAATCTCTGTGTGTCCCTACATCCTGAATATATGTTGATTTGTTCCCAGGTTATAAATATCTGTTCCTGATTGGTTGTATCCTAAAAACAGTTGACTAGAGGGCAAAAACTTTATATTGGCAAGAGAAACTTCATCCTCCACACATTTAATGAAGTTTGTGACACACAAACAAAGGTTTTGCCATGTAATCAACTTTCCCCATGTTTTTATGATAAAAGCAAAGAGAAACAGACATGTATAGCCCAGGAACATCACCTTGTTGTTCCCAGGCACAAGTACATGATCAAACCTGTCTGGGCAGATGGCCATGCAGCCTCTGAATGAAAATAATAACGACAAGGTCTGTTCCTGGCTTGAAAGTGTCAGTGGCTGTTTAATAGTCTAGTCCTGACTTTAAAAGTAACGACCCTACCCCACAAACTTTATTTGTATGCCAAAAACTTCATTCGACATGTGGAGCATAAAGTTTCTCTTACAGAACAAAGTTTTTGCCCTCTGGTCAACTTTCACCATCTTTTCGGGATAAAAGCAATGAGGAACAGATATGTATGATCCAGGGAAAAAATCATACAAACAATGCATATATTCGCATTTGCACATTTTTATTTTTTTTTAATGCCAAAATTTCTGGCGGACGTCCTGCGGTGGCCATCTTGTGGGCTTTGAAATCATGGAGCAAAGCAGTAAGTCAAACACATGGTCCACAATTCTCCCTACACACACACACACACACACACACACACACACACAGACACTATAGCTAAGATCCTACATGAGTGAAAGCAGCACCAAAGTTTCATGGAACTACACTATGGCTTTCTCTCATCACCCCCAAATGCTTTCACTGTGATATCCCCTCCCCATGGCTATTCTGTGGCTGGTGACAGAAGTGTCTAGCTATGTCAACATACTCAGATGCAAAATTATGACATCATCTGCCAAGATCCACTGCAGTCTCCAGAGATCATTCAATATCTTGTTGTGGAGACATAGCTGCATGCTTCTCCCATTCCCTTTATGATCCACCAGCAACTGAATGGCTGTGGAGTAGAGGACTGTTACAGTGAAACAGTGTACAGGTATGGAGTCATGTTGGCATGGAGTTAGTAAGGTAATACCAACTTCTACAATAACTTGAAAAAGACACACACTTTGTAGTATCTGCAATACAAGGTAGCCATTTTACTTCACCCGATAGTAAGGCCAGTTGTGACCTTTCCATCCCACCCTGGCCTTCCCTACTCTTTTTCCCATGCTTCCTTTCAATCTGCCCTCTCTATCCCCAAAACTGGTGATAATCCAAGCTATTAAACTTCTAAAACCAAACAAAATGCTTATTTTCCCTTTCATTCACACCAGATTGTGACATCTGCTGATTGTCATCATCTGGGTTTTATATATACCTTTTCTTTGGTCTTTGAGATTCCTTTTTTCTATAACATTTCCAGCTTGGGCAGGGGTAAGGGGAGAGTTATATGTTAAAAATAGATGAAAATAATGGGAGGTATCAGGTTCCAAGACGCCTACTCACACTCATAATAAAACATTTTGTAGTTGTTCCCAAGCATGATCCCTGCCTCTGGCCTTTTCTCTGTTGCACTTCATTAGTCCATATGTGGAAATCACACATTCCACTCTTTCTTAGACCATCTAGGGGCTCAGTGTACCCTGTTAATCCACCCCAAACAAACAAGGATTTATAGTTAAGAAACTAAGCAGGTGGCTGTAAGATAGATCGGAAATGCTGAGCAGTCATAGCCATGTAAGTTGTCCAACCCAAGACTTTTAGTTCAAGCAGACACCTTAGCACTTTCCAGTATGATGGGAAACTCTTCCCTTTTCACTTTCTCTGCATTCTGTTTTCTTAAAAAAAACCTTTTGTTCTTTCCCAGCCACTATTGCAACTATTGGCAAATTCTTCAGGAATGAACTGAAATGAAATGCTCCTTATTGGCATTTACCAGCTCAAAAAGATAACACTAAGTTGGGAAGAAAGACCATACTGTACTTGCCTGGCATATAAGTGTTGGAAAATGAGATTTTTTTTCAAAGAAGAAAATTGCTGAGAGCCAAAATCCAACATGAACATGGAGTTATATGCTAAGAGATGCAAATTCCAATTTTAAAGAGTTAAACACTCAAAGTATGGATGAATAAAAGTTTGGGTCTTAAAGGAAAAAATGGCCATGTGTGCCTTCAAGTTATTTCTGATATGGTGCCCCTAAGGGGTTTTCTGGGGCTAAATGAGTGTGACCTGCCAAATGTCACTCAGTGGGTTTTCATGTCCAATTGGATAATCGAACTCTGGTCTCCAAAGTTCTAGTCCAATGCTCAAACCACTACACCACACTAACTTTTGGAAGTGACTGTATATCAGGCATGGGCAAACTTCGGCCCTCAGGGTGTGTTGGACTTACAATCGGTAAACTGGCTTGGATTTTTGGGAGTTGAAGTTCAAAACACCTGGAGGGCCGAGGTTTACACATGCTTGCTGTATATCCTAAACAAGATACAGCCAAACTGAATAAAATAGTTTGCTTAGACACAGAAAATATTGTGAGTTTCAAATGATTTCAGTTGAAGTTAAATGTTCTGCTGATATGATAACACCTAGGACACTGAAATAAAACATCTGTTTTGAACTGGATTATATGAGTCTATACTGCCATATAATCCAGTTTAAGACAGATAATCTGAATTTTATATGGCAGTGTAGAAGAGACCTTAGAGTTAAGAAAGCAAATCCCTTTTAGTTTCTCCTACATTCCAGTGTTTTAGAACTCATAACGGGCTCTTTTAATCCCAAATATGAAGATATTGGCAAATTTTGATCAATTCTTATTTTAAAAATAAATTGAATAACACTCTCCATTTCTATTCTTCACTTGATTGGGTTTGCAGAACAAGGAACCCCACTAGAAGGAAAAGATCATTCCCTTTCTTCTTCTTTTTCATCCTTTGCCCAAATCATTGTAGGTCAACTGGCTGGAGTAGAAACTTCAGATGTGAATGACTCAGGCAGCCAAAGTAAATCCACTTAAGGCATGACCAGCCAGAACCATGATGGTGAACCTTTTAGAGACTGAGTGCCCAAATACGGGGGCAAGGGGGGGGGGAAGCAAGTGGCAAGAGAACAAGGGGGTGAGTGGATAATTGGGGGAGGGCAAGCGGGAAACAGACGACAGCATGCGTGCCAGGAGAGACGGTACCATGTGCCCTTTCTGGCATGCATGCCATAGGTTCACCACCACTGAGCTAGGACATCTGCTTGGTTCTGGAGAGAAAAAGAGCCCTGAGATTTCTCCAGAGTGAAACTAGAATCATTCATTTTCTGATTAGCAGTGTTCCAAATGATAACTCCTGTTCTTGAAACATCTTTTTTGTTTGCAAATTAAACCTCTGTATATTTAAAGTTGAATTTTATTTTAAATAAAGTATTTAGAACGGATGTGAGGTTTGCAGATACATTTAATTTTGTATTCAATTTAACTTGCATTTGAAGTTTATATTTCATTAAACACTTTCTGACACTGATTTGAGGCAGTGGCAGCTGGTGACACCCATATCAAAGGTTAATCCCCTGGCATTTTGGGATAACTTTAAAGGAACTCTCCAATGTGCTACATCTTGTTTAAGGTGGAGATCAATACTGTGGACATCTCCTTATAGGCCTAATTTTTCAAAACAATTCAAATTAAAATAGACTCACTGAATCAATACTCATTGTGAAATTAGAGAGAAGGGGAAATTTATTTCTAAAATATTTCTGACATTGGACGGGGTCTGTATTGTAACTATAATGAGTTAACTATATTTTCGTTACTTTTCGTTAAGCAATTAATTGTGCCAATGGGGAAATTTCAGGGGTGCTTTTCTCTCTCATTGTTAGAACTATTGGCATGGAACTTGTTATGTTTATAGAACCCATTTACCACTGTTAATCCATCACATTTCAGAACGTTTTTGGGAAATGTTCAAAATATTTACAAACATTTGTTTAGAAAAGCTACAAGAGCTATGTTCTTGAATTTTCTATACAATGACACAAGATAACAGGGGATCATTTTCTCAAACTTTCAGAAATATTCAGAAATATTCATACATCTACTGATTTTGGGGATTTTTTTTTAAAGCCACAACAGCTATCTCATTGAATGTCTCTCATATTAACCAATATAACTTCAATTTAGGGATTTCTTCCCAGCCCAACACTGATTTATTTACTTGTTTTGAAGTATCAATCTGTGATGTCTCATGGGCCTTGTAGTCCCGTTCCTAGTACTATTGTGGCAGATGAGGAGGAAAACATGGGATTTCCACCGGTTCAGCCAGAATCGGAGCCCCTGCACCTGGAGGATGTTTGCCCTCAAGAAGTCAGCCAAACAAGCCTTGGGCAGAATTCTCCCCCGTTTTCTCGAAGGGACAATTATAATAGAGATAGAGGATCTAGGGAGGCGAATCGCCGGAGCGCCAGAATCGCAGCCAAACAATTAGCTGATTAGGCCTGCTTCCCTTGGGAAATTCTAAGGAGTCATGCATCTGGACAGAGTTGGGTTTCACTTTTAGTTCTCCAGGGAAAGTGTTCTTCTGGCGGGAAACGAGACCCTATTTAGGTGTTTTGCCGCGAAGGAAACCTTGCGGAGTCAACTCGTCAGCTTGAGGAGTGAGATCGTGTGTGGACTACACAACTCCAGTTCCTTGTTTCCAGGACCAAGTTCCAAGCCTGCCTTGTTTCCCCGGACCTCGCCACGGACCTTGTTCTTGCTTCTTGTTGCCTCGTATCAAGTCTTGTTTGCCAAGAATCTAGTTGTTTTCCAGCCTTGTTGTCAAGCTCCAATTGACTAAAAGACCTTGTCATTTCCCCACACTTTTGCTCGGCAAAGTGTGTGTTTTGGTTATTGGATTATAACTTTGGACCTTAATATCACATATTGGACATTATTTTCCTGGACTATATTTGACCTTTCCTGAAAGGTCTATTTCTGAACTTTATTCTTCACTTGTTTTTATTGACTTTATATATTCCTTTAATAAAGATATTAGATAGAATCCGGCCTCTGCGCATGGTTATTGGTGCTCCGTAGCCTGGGTCCTGACACAATCAGATCTCCTCTTTTCAGATTCAAACATTTATTGGAAATCTGGCTGCTGCTACGGAGAGACAAATCTCTCTTTTATCCTAATTGGAGCTTTCTGGTGGTGAGCAGAATTCCGGAAAATGTAGTTTAGGGCAAGATCTTTGGAATTCCCTGACATAGGGCTCCTTGCCTTCCCAAACTACATTTCCTAGAATTCTGCACTCTCAGTTTCTTTCCCAGCTTTCTCAGCTTGTCTTGCCCTGCTGCTTTCCTCGCCTCATGGCGAGAGGCTATTAATTTAAAGAGAAATAGCGGCCTTTTTGTCTTCACCTTGCACTGAAAATGAAACTGCCTTTGATAGACTTTCGAGCCTTACAGAATTCAAATGAAAAAGTATTAGGTGAGTCTTAATTCTTAAGTTTTTGCATGGATGCCCCCCCCCCCCATGTTTCTTAATATCTGTTCATATACATAAAACCCCCAAATTCAATATGACTTGCTAATTAAAAATGAAATTATGCACAGCCCTAATGTTTACTGAGTTTACTCTAACTTGGACTAACCAACAGGTTACTAGTCTTAATGTGTGAGCTTGGGAATCACTACTTGATCTGAGGTGACAGCAAAAGAGGCCTTCCAATCAGATGGTAAGTCCTCAAACAGCTATCTAACAAAGAATAATAAATACTTTTCCTTAATCATCTAAAGCTCCGCATCCTCATTTGTCCAGCAACAATTAATACTAGACTCCTTAATAATACAGTATTTCCTTAGTCTCTTTCTCTGATCCCATTAATTATAATCCTAAACTCTGTCCTGCTGAACCAACCCAAACCTTACTCTTTGTCTCTCTACAGTTGCATTTACACTGTAGAATTAATGCAGTTTGACATCTTAACTGTCATGGGCTCAGTGTGATGGAATCATGGAAATTGTAGTTCAGGGAAGCACCGGAAATCTTTGGCAGAGAAGGCTATAGTTCTTGTAAAATTACAATTTTCATGATTCCATAGCATTGAGAGCAATGGCAATTAATTTGTATAGAACTGCATTAATTCCACAGCTACACCCTACATGCCAACTCAATCTGCAATTGTCTTGATGGTTTCTAGCTACAGACACCATTCCATTCTGCCCCACGCTGTCTTTCCTCCCCCTCATTTGTATTTTCCAAGAATGTTTACCTGTAAAAGTTATTGTAGTATCAGAAGTGTTCAAAATTCACAAAGCCATTTTTGAGCCTATTAAAACCATTATAAATGTCTCTGGATACATAGGAAGAGTCAGAAAATGTTGTCTCTCACCAATGAGCATTGACTCTCACAGTTCTTCAGACTTTCATAGTAACATTGGGTTATTTATTATGCAGCTTGATCCTATTTAAATGCATACATTTAGCACATGGGTAATGTAGCACTGCCATGTTTCATCATGTCTGTGCTTTTTTAATGCACAGCAATTACATCAGACACTTCATTTTGGAAATAAGGATTACTTCATTTTAAAAGAAAATAGAGCTTTTTAAAATGAAGTAATGTAAACTTTCGCTGACTTGTCTCAAGTAGCTGATGACTGGCCTGAAGAAGATTTTTTGGAGAATTAAACTGGCTCTTCTTGTGGATAGCATCATTGTATGATGCACTCACTAGGTGGCAATAGACTAGATGGAGCTACTTGCTTATATTTAATATTTTGAATTTGTCTCACCACCCACAGCTCTTTGGCTATTGAACAGTTCAAAAATATAATAAATTGGTCAATAAATAAGTTGTACTTTGGGGTGGAGTCACACATTTTGTGTTATTTTTCTTAAGAGAGATAATAAAGTTCTTGCAGACCTCCCTGTGTGTGATGTCCTCAAAGATTTCCATGTGTATTCTGATGCCATTTTTCCATGTGTAATCTTACTTTGATGTTTCCTGACCACTCACAAGGCCTTTGAATGGCATGGTGCTTGGAACATGAGTCAAGAATCTTGTAACAGGAAGGGGGATGGCACCATTTTCTTAAAACCTGATGGAAAAAAGGAGAAAATGCCAAATCTTGCAAAATGGGAAGTAATAACCTGAAATAACCTAGCTTTCACATCGGAAAATGGATACCACTAGATGAAACTCAGTTAACTTTTAAGTCTGAAAAAAGGTCCTCCTCCCTCCAATCTGAGCTTGCCAGGTGACAGAATGTTGTAATATCATCAGGCTTTTTACAAAACACAGGACACAGGAAATCATATTTGAGAGCCATGGCATGTGTGGTATTTTTATAAAGGTCACTTTGTTTTTTAACAGTCTCCTATATTTTTAACAGAATTTTCCAATTCATT
This sequence comes from Anolis carolinensis, assembly GCF_035594765.1. Classification (NCBI taxonomy): domain Eukaryota; kingdom Metazoa; phylum Chordata; class Lepidosauria; order Squamata; family Anolidae; genus Anolis; species Anolis carolinensis. The sequence continues at coordinate 164,886,885 of NC_085841.1, forward strand.
CTACTAGTGATCTATTTTTAAAATGATATATATTCCAACATGAAGGGTTATAAGGTACTTCTTTTAGAACATTAGTGACTGTTAAACATCCAAGTTTTTAATATGATCTAGTTCTTGCCAGACTCTCTGGGAGGGTCAAAATGGGCATCTCTTCTAACAGTTGCTTTGTTCAATGTTCCAGAACATATTCACCTGTTGGAAACTGTTCAAAACGCAGCAGCGAGATTGGTCACAAGAACATCCATGACTGAGCTTATCATCCCTATACTAAACTCACTCCACTGGTTGCCAAGGAGTTTCTAGGCAAAGTACAAAGTGTTGGTTTTGACCTTTAAAGCCCTGCATGGTTTGAGACCAGGTCACCTAGGTACAAGATCACCTTCTCCAGTATAAGACACATGTCCTTCCATCATCATCACAATGATACCAGATGCAACTTGCCAATTGTGAAAATTCTAAAGTAGACTTGGGACATCATAATTGCTTTGTATTCTCATATGAAATTAGGATTTTTATGCCAGTGCTGAAAATGCTAAAATAGACCAAGAACAGCATAGCTCAGTGGTTCTCAATCTGGGGTCCCCAGATGTTTTTGGCCTACAACTCCCAGAAATCCCAGCCAGTTTACTAGCTGTTAGGATTTCTGGGAGTTGAAGGCCAAAAACATCTGGGGACCCCAGGTTGAGAATGACTGGCATAGCTGCTTTGAATTCTCATATGTAATGGCCACACCTGTGAATGACTCTTAAACTTACCTTAAGAACCTGTCAGTCATCTGAAGTAATGGAGGTATCTGTTGCTGCTGCGCCGGGCCCTGCAAGATGAAGCTGCCATCCCTTTCTAACCAGTGACTGATGGTGGAGAGAGGAGAACCAGAGATCATTTGCAGTGATCTGCCATGACGCATCATCACAATAGCACTTCCTGGCGAGAAGGGAGTAGTCACATCATCCTACAGCATCACACTCAATGGCAATTCAGATTTCCATCACTTCAGGTGGCTGACTGGCTTTAAAGGTGGGTTTCAGAGGTCAGAAGGGAAGCTAAAACATAGTTGCAACATTATAGATATATGTTTAATGCAGGATTTCAGCTACCTGTTCCCATCATTTATCCATTGGTTATTTTGAAGAGGCTGGATATGGGGTTTTCACAGGATAGCTGGACAGACATTCTTTTAACTCTGCCCTTGACCAGAGCTGGTCCAACAATGAGGCAAATTAAGCCATCGCTTCGGGCCCCAAACATACAGGGGCACAGTCGAGACGGCTTTCCCTTAATCCCTCCTTATTATCCAACATTTTCGCTTATCCAACACTTTTATTTTTCAGTGATTTTTTTTGGGGGGGGGGCAAAATTCTGTTTGCCTACACTTGAAAAATACCTAGGGCCGCTCTGCCCTTGGGCCACACTCCCCTTTCCCGTGGCCACCAAGTAACAAGTGTATTTTGTTCAGGGAAAAATGGGATTACTAATTTCAAGAGAAAAAAAATGAAACAAAATTTCATCAATACCCTAAATATGATTACGTGTTCCCTGTCTTGATTTACTATCAATTTTAAATGATAGGTCTTTTCTTAAGTACTATTTATACGTTTCCATCTGCCTACATGACATGCACAATCTAATTATCATACTTGGCATGGCTGCATGTAATGTGTTGTACATTAGCATAGCATACAGTATGCTTTCCAAAAGTTAAAACTCAAGGAATTCAGAGGAAAATGAATGGGGTCTGCAATACCCAAATTCCTATTCATCAATCCCAGATAGAGTGGACCTATTGATTCAATTATTGAATGTTGAGTCAACATGTAGATAAATCTCACTCATTTCATGGGTTTACTCCAAGGTCCAAGGTCACCCCAAAAGTTTTGTGGCTGAGTAGAGTAGTAATCTAATGCTTATACTGCTTCATTTGAGTTGATGGGCTTGCCCATTTATAGTTAAAGTAGTAACATGTATGCTGTACAAAAATAAGCCTGAAAGATGCTATTAACTCCCTACTTTATCTCGGAACATTTTTGGGAGAAATGAGAGATGTGAAGGAATGTATACATGATGCTCAGAAGAAAATGCTTTTTTCCTCCTGGAATGAACTATTTGTCAACACTGTAATCCTATACATTACCATTGCGTGATACTTTGTTCTCAATGAATAGTGATAGGAGGGTATTATAATATTAGTGATGCAAATCTATGAAAGACTGTATGGTTTATTGAGTACATGCTTGAATTGTTTGAACTAAATAACAAAAGTAAGTAGTATGTATTAATAGTTGTTAATTTTACTAAGCCAGAAAACACTGTACAATTGTATTAATGTTACCCAATACTTGCAGACCCTACCACCAGACAAAAACTATAAGTAGTTGAAACCGGTTGTGGATCAGGGGTCTACTCTTCTTTGATGAAGAAAAAAGAAAATAACCAAGAAAGTTGATTACCATTCATCATACTGTGAATGCAACAGTTTGATTGGCTTTTGTAACCATTTATCTGAAATTTATATTCATTTATTGTGTATAATACAATGTTTAATGTTATTTAATACATTGTTATTATTCCATTTAGTGGGCACTTGTTAGTACAAAATCAAATAGAACACAATGTATATTCTAGTTTATGCTTTGTTAATTTGATTGGCTGATACAAGAAATATGAAAACAATGGGAAGATCACATCTGAAACTAGAATGAACAGGATTTCAATATTTGATGGTTTGTAGATAAATAGGTAGATCCAAAAGAGCAAAATATTATTGCAGCCATTGAAATTTTTAAAAAGGAATGTGCTAGCCTACATTGCTTTTTCTTCTAAAAACCTATCTTGTTGGCAGTGACCTCTTTAAAAATCTAGTTGGTATGTTAGTCTCCAGAACAGCCTCACTGTCAACAGCAAGTAATGTTGTGAACTGTAGAAACATGCTTGACTTTTTCAGTCTCATGCAAACACATTCTCCTGGGAGCTATTAAATGCATACACATGGCTAATTGTAAATTGTGGTATAATGAGGTGAGCTTTAGAAGCTGCAAAGTTTTCCACTCCCTTCATCTACAGGTGATGTCTGATGCCCTGTGTCGAATAATGAATGTGGTTGCAAGAGATCCCAAGAGCATGGTGTGATTCATTCGGTTGCAGACATTCTGGAAGAGAACCCTCTGAGGCTTGCCAGCAACAGAATGGAAGAAACTATTTGGCCAGGGACTTTTGTTTTTCCTCTTCCCCACTCCCCAACAAAACATTCTAAACATATTTTCCCATTTTCCAAATATGAATTCGGCTTCCACTTCTCTTCATCTCTCCATACCCACCCACCGCTCCCTCCCTCTCTCTGTATTTCTTTCTCTCCTTGAAGCTTTTTGTTAAAATGGAAAATGACCTTTATGTCTGATCTTGTAATTTTAATCGCAAGGCATTGCCCATGCCAGTGGCATGTGCTGCCCAGAACAATAACACACACACACACACACACACACACACACAGGGTGAGAGTGAGTGAGAGAACACATTTGGCAGCCTCAAAAAGAGTAGAATTGCATGTATCAAGGTATGCCTGGGCAGGCAGCCCTACCAATATGACTGGGCACACCATGAAGTGCCACAGTTAAGTGGAAGCAGAATTCAGTTCCTCCTTGCGAATCACAGCACAGAAGCAAAACAACAGGAAGGAGGTACAGCTGGCAATTGCTCCTGGGCAGAACTCGTATGGTAGTCTCAGCTGATATTACTTGAAGCGACACTGAAGGAGGAGAAAAGCCGAATTAAGCTTTAGCAATATAGTAGGATTGTGTTGTAGTTTGATTACTGATTACTATGACTCTGGAGAAAAGCTTCAATTCCCCACTTAGCCACAGAAACCCAATGGGTGACCTGGGGCAAATCACACATTCTCAGCCCCAGAAATGGAGCCGTGGTAGTACAATGGGTTAAACCCTTGTGCCAGCTAAACTGCTGGCCTAAAGGATAGTTTGCTGACCTGAAGGCTGCCGGTTCGAATCCATGAAACAGGATGAGCTCCTGTCTGTCAGCTCTAGCTTGCAGGAACATGAGAGAAGCTCCCAGCAACACATCCAGGCGTCCCCTGGGCAACGTCTCCGTAGATGGCCAATTCTCTCACACCAGAAGTGACTTGAAATAAGTTCTCAAGATAAAGAAGCCCCAGAAAAAAACCCATAATAGGTTCACCTTAGTGTTGTCCTAAGTCAGAAATAACTTGAAGGCCCACTACAACCAATGTATGTGATATTGAAGAAAATGTGTGGCCATCCAGATGTTTTTCAATGCCCAAAAACAGAACAGAAGGCAATATCTTGTCTTATTGTTTGTCCCCAATACATAATATCAGAGTCTGATAAAGATGTTTTGCTGCAGAGAAGCAGCACAAGGTGGTGCCAATCCCAAATTGCGGCCTGGAGGGACCTCCGCTGAAGTCTGGCCTGCTAGAAAAGGCCAGACGGGCGAGCGGGAGTAGCGTGGGAGGCGGAGCCAGCTCTGACGCCGCTCCCCCCCTCCCAGCGTGCCCTGGCCCCGCCTCCCACGCTGCGTGGGAGGCAGGGCCAAGGCACGCTGGGCGGGGGGGGGGCGGCGTCAGAGCTGGCTCCGCCTCCCACTCTACTCCCGCTCGCCCGTCTGGCCTTTTCTAGCAGGCCAGACTGCAGCGGAGGTCCCTACAGGCCGCGATTGCGGCCTGCAGGGACCTCCGCTGAAGTCTGGCCTACTAGAAAAGACCAGACGGGCCAGGGCGCACTGGGCGGGAGGCGGGGCACCGTCAGGGCGGTGCCCCGCCTCCCGCCCAGCCTGACGGCGCCCCCCCGGGCCTGCGCCCGAGGCGGCGGCGTCAGGTGCCTCATTAGTGGGGCCGGCCCTGGCAGCACCATTGCTCCACACACACCCTCCTTTTTTCTATCCCCCCCCAAAAAAGCTGTTTAGCCCCCAAAGCCCTCTCACACCCCCTAGGGCACCCCCTAGAACAGTGGTTCTCAACCTAAGGGTCCCCAGATGTTTTGGCCTTCAACTCCCAGAAATCCTAACAGATGGTAAACTGGCTGGGATTTCTGGGAGTTGTAGGCCAAAACAGCTGGGGACCCACAGGCTGAGAACCACTGCCCTAGGAGCAAAATATAGCCTTAGAGCATGAAGGGGCCATTTCGGCACAAGACATATATTTTAAATAATTCTACCACCACCGTCCTCCTCAAAGGAAATCATTGAATTCTGGGGGCCTCAAAATCTCCCATGGGATTACACGTGGCTCAAGGGTTGCATTAAATGAATAGTATGTACAATATGTCATGGTGTATAGCCCATGAATTCACACAGTATAATTTTTATTCACATTTTAATGCCTAGCATGAAAATAGTGCTTTTCTTATGTTGTCAGATGGAAAGATTGAGTATTAAGTGGTTTGGTTTTGATGTCTATAACAGCAGCAACAACACCTTCTCTTTCTCTTTTGTTTTCATTCTTTCTTTTTCTTTTTTCTTTTTGCTACTCTATTTCTGTTGCCACAAGTGTACTTAAGTTCCTAATAGAAGAAGGGGCAGTTTGGGCCCAGACTTTTGCAGAACTGCATCTCTGTATACAAACTGTCTCGAGCGTTGCTATCTGCTTAGGAGGCCCTGATCTCGGTCCCACCCCTATCTCAAGCACGGCTGGTGGGAACGAGAGAGGGGGCCTTCTCTGTGATTGCTCCCCATCTCTGGAACTCCCTCCCAAAAGAACTAAAAACTGCCCCCTCTCTCTTCGCCTTCAAAAAGTTGCTTAAAAACTATCTATACACTCTGGCGTATTGAGAGGAGGAAGACTAACTCCTTTTGATTTACATTCCCACCGAAATATGTCAAATCTTGTCTAGATATTGTCTGTTGATTTGTTGAAAACCATCTCATCTCCCTATAGGTTTTTATTGTTAGTTTTAGAGGTTTTATCTAGTGATAAATTTATGCTATGTGTATGGGTTATTCAAGTTTTTATTTTAGGCTAATTTTATCTGTTATTAATTTAGACCACTTATATTGCTTGATGTGATTTGTTTTGATGTGATTTGTTGGTTTGTTTTTCTTCGTTGGCATTGAATGTTTGCCATATATGTTAGAAACCGCCCTAAATCTCTTCAGGGAGATATGGCAGTCTACAAATATGTATTATTATTATTTTATTTTATGACACAGCAAACAAGATAGATATGCTGGATTTCGTATCACAAAATCACAAGTCGAACACTTCCCAAGCGTTTAGGACTGTGTGATGTAGTTTTGGATGATGCGCGCAGATCCCATTATTATTATTATTATTATTATTATTATTATTATTATTATTATTATTATTATTATTATTATTATTTTGCTGCTGCTGCTTATTTTCAAGTTGTTTCTGATTTGTGTCAACCCTAAAATGGTTGGGTTTTCTTCATTGGGTTTTCTTAGCTAGGTATTTTTAGAAAATTTGTCCTCATCTTCCATTGAGACTGAAAGTATGACAGGGAGAGGGTGAACCCGACATCTGTTGGCAGTGTCTCATCCAATACTAACCAGAACTTTATTGTGTCAGAAATGAATTGAGAATACAGTTATAATATATAAAAAAAACCACAAACAAAATTAAAAACTTGTTATTATACTATATTTCCTTTGACCAGAAGCTGGCCACTGAGTGCCTGTGGCATCGCTGTAAGAAGGTCCTCCATTGTGCACGTGGCAGGGCTCAGACTGCATTGTGGTAATTGGTCTGTGGTTTGCTTTTCTCCGCACTCACATGATGTGGACTCCACTTTGTAGATCCATTTCTCGAGAATGGTTCTACATCTCGTGATGCCAGGGCACAGTCTGTTCGGCACCTTCTAGGTTGCTCAGTCTTCTGTGTGCCCAGGAGGGAGTTTCTCATTCAGTCTCAGCCACAGATTGAGGTTCCTGGATTTAACCTGTCACTTTTGGACTCTCGCTTGATGAGGCTGACTCTGTTAACTTTTAAGATCAGATGGGTCTGGTGTCTGTAGTGCATAATAGCCTCCTCCCAACTTATGTGTTCTGCACTTTGCTTTCCTATGAGTCCCCCACTGAGTGAGCTTGGCCTTTATGACATCATTTGTTGTCATGGGGAACCCTAGCCTTTATAACATCACTTGTTGTCACTCCCTTCAGGAAGTTTTCCTCAGTACAGGTTGGGGATATCAACAAAATGAAGTCAAGTGGGTCAACAGCCCACTGAAAGATGAAAAGGAGAGGAGGAGAATAGGATTTTACAAATCATTTGTCTATAAACAGTAAGATAATTTTAGTATGCAGAGAAATCAAATGTATGTATTTCTGTTTTCTCAGCTTCATGTTGAGTCACACAATGCAAAAGAGTCATGTAGATCAGGGTACAGTATATGCCCTTGTTTAACTTTCAGCAATTAACAACTAACTTGAATTTAATATTTCTGTGTGCTATTTTCCATATGATGACCTAGGGCAGGGGCAGCGGAATGACCCTCTTCCCCCCTCCCCCCAAATTGGACTGTTTTATCACCATAGATCTGATCCTAACCAGTTGTGATGACCAGGTTAATAGAATGGAAGTGGCAGGATTCTTAGATGGAAGTGACCATGCCACATGTGGTCAAACATGCATTCTGGGCTTTAAGAAGGCTGGTTTCTTAGGGAAATACTGTGTTGTGATCTCAATGAATGCTGAAAGAGAAGAGAGTTCATGATGGATGGGAGTCCTTAGAAATGACAAAGGCAGAATTTCAAAACAGTTCCATTGAGGAGAAAAAATTGGAAATATTCAAAGAAACCAGGATGAATAATTATAGAACTTTCAACTGAACTAAACTTTAAAAGGAATGTGTAGAATTACAGTGGAGCAATAACAGAAGAGGAATGCAAAATAATTATTCAATACATGTAGGGAGAAAGTCAGAAAATCTAAACTGAATTATTATTATTATTATTATTATTATTATTATTATTATTATTATTATTATTATTATTTCTTACCCACCTCTCCTTGTGGTACATTATAGCATAGTGAAAACACATAAACATTGGAAAAATTATATGAATACACATATTAAAATGTCTTCCTATAAAAACACAGATTAAAACATTTCTATAAAACACATATTAAAATACACAGAACAGAGATTAAAACATGTGATTGAGTAAGCTTGCTGAAAGATATAGGTCTTTAGATAGTTTTCAAATTCCAGCAGCTCATTTAACTGTCAGATCCCTTCCGGCAGGTCATTCCACAGTCTTGGGGCATTCCAGAAGGATACCATGATCAATGGTATCAGAAGCTGCTGAGAGGTCTAGAAGCACCAACAGGAACACACTCCCCCTGCTGGTGTTGAGACAGAGATCCTCCACTAAGGCCACCATAGCAATCTGAACTATGTATCCTGCTCTGAATCCAGTTTGAAATGGGTTAAGGAAGTGTGTGGCATCCAAAACAGCCTGGAGTTGGAGGGCAACTGCCCTCTCAATCACCTTGCCCAAAAAAGGAAGGCCGGAGACTGGTCTGTAATTATTAAGGTCTAGGGGATCTAGGAAGGGCTTTTTCAGCAGCAGTCTGTCTAATGCTGCTTTTAAACAGGATGGAAAGTTCCCCTCCCTGAAAGATGCATTGGGAATGAGCTCAGGCTTGCTAGCGAGATTTAAAAAGATAAAGGATAAAAGTTTAGATAATGCTTGTGAAGCGTGTTCAACACATGAATGCCCAATAGGAGTGAAAAGTACAAAGTTTTTAAAAAGATGGAACCAATTTGAATTTGCTATATCTCTGTAACTATGAACCACCTGTGAATGAATTTTTTACCACTTGAAAGAGTTCAGCATAGAGTTTCAAATGATTATTGTTAAATGCCTCTCCTAGAATATGAACAGCCCTGGCCTTAGGACCTTTTCACACGGGCTATTTTTTAGCAGAGATAGCAGGTTTTTAGCAACTTTGCCATGGAGCCTGACAGATCCCATCACACTCCAAAGTACTTCTGGGGTGGCTCCCACATGCCCTGGGTAAGCATTGCCATGATCAGCAGCAATTCTCAGCAATTCCAGCAGTATGTGTAAAGAGGTCCTTGGTCATTTGTAAGTTGGCAACCCGGCAACATAAAACCTGATGAGATATTCTCCATTTGCAGTTATTTTTAAATTTGTTTCTGATTCTAAGCAGTTAGTAAAACCTGACAACTTGATAACTCATTAAATTGTTTGCAACTATTTGTATAATTGTAACTTGTTGTCATCATTAAATATACCACTTTGAGATTGGGTCCATCATTTTGAAACATTCTGTACTATGATTGCCATTACCAGAGCCATTCCTAATATTAGACAGAATAGAATAGAAGAATAGAATAGCCTTACTGTCATGGTGCTATTGCACAATTAAATGCCTTCTCCAGTACACACGTCCCCTGAGCAATGTCCTTGCAGATGGTAAATTCTCTCACACCAAAAGTGACTTGCAGTTTCTCAAGTCACTCCTGACATGAAAAAAAAACACAAAACAATACACCCATCCCTCCACACCCCAACCACCACCACACAGTCCCCAATGCCCCATCAATACAAAACCATGGAGTTCAACATAGCCACAACTCTAGAATAAAAGCTATCTCTCAGTCTGTTTGTCTTTGTCTTTTTCACCCTGTACCATATGCCAGATGGCAATTATTAAAAGAAAATATGGATCCCTAAGAATGCTCTGAGCTTTCTTAAGTGTGAAGGGGCTATAAAGTTCTTCCAAAGAGGAAAGAGGGCAAGCATTTTTTTTCTGTGACCCTTTGGAGCAATGTCCTGCCTTCCCCTGTGCAGTTACCAAACCATGCACAGATGCAGTAGGTTATGACACACACTATAGCACAGTGGTAGAAAGTCACCAGCAGTTTTTCAATGAGGTGTTGGTTCCTTAGAAGTCTCAGTCTCTACTGGATCCTCTTAACCAGCACTGCTGTATGGATGTCCCAGACCAGATTATCCTTAACAATGACACCCAAGAACTTAAAATTGGCCACCTGCTCCACTTGGTCTCCAGAATTAGTTAGAATGGTGTGTGAAGCAGGCAGAAGATGCAACAGCTCCCTGGCTGTTCCCCTGTTATGGAGGACAGAGTGGTGTCTTCCTGGCCCCATACTCTTCACTATATTTTCCATCCTGGTGCCCTCTACTGCAGAAAAGGATTATATCTGCATCCCTAGTGTTGGGTCATCACTACTGTGCCATCATCATGATCTATGCGAGAGGGCATCTTACTCTCGACCTCAAGTGACAAAATTAGTGGGATGGCCACATGCTATTCCCCACTCTGATGTATATTTGGCTGTTTCCTCCCTATTCCAAAATAAACTGTTCTTAGCCAACCAGGATATGTATAATGTCTCTCAATAGGCACCTGTATCATGACAGAATTGCTTTTATAATGGATAGTTCTGTCATTTTGATATTAATTTTAGTTGCTGTATACAGGAAAGCCTTGGCTGCTTCTCCCTAAGGGGGTTGTTGATTCATCTGAAGTGATCACAGTGTGACATTCAGTTCCTTAAACAAATCACTGGGTCTGATGTAACTTTTTTTAAAGTTATGTCCTGAACTCACTCTCTAACCCATACAGGTGCCCTTGGTCATGTTGCAGTTTTTATTTTTGTTGCTGTATTGGATTTGCTTCATCCGTGGTAAGTGCTGTTTACTTGGCTGCAGCCAAGACTTAGAAGTTAACTCCTTCTGATTATGGTGCCAAGAAATGTTTCTCTTCCACAGCCAACAGCAACTTTGAGAAGATTCCTCCCCACTTGAGATCTCAGGGACAAGAAATGGTTAACTCCATCTCTTACTATAGTTCTTATTTTAACTGTGGAAGCGGCTGAAGCTGTTATTAAGGGGAGCAGTATTTATTTATTTATATCATCTATCTTTGATACAGAGACGCAAGGCACCTAGGTATAAGACAATGCTAATAAAAACAATGCAAATACATTTTAAATATAAAATTTAAAAAACAAATAATTTATGATATCAAAACTATTAAACATTAAAAGTATTAAAATGTATTGAAACTTTATGCCCAACTTCCAATTTTAATCGCATTGTCTTTAAGAGCCTCATCTGTTTATAAATGTGTGATAACAGAAATGCCTTTACAGGGGTGTGGCTGTAAATCATTAAGTTTTGAAAGAAGAAAGTCCCATGGTTTAAGCTGTGCCCCATGTTTTCTTCTAGATGCTGAGATTATCATGATATGGGTGGAAGGTGTGTATGTGTGTGTGTTGGGCAACATATGCCAGTAGCTCATAACATTTCAATGTCATTTTAAATAACTTAAAAAGCAACAATTTAATGTGGTCACAAAAGGAGAATCAAGGCACATTTCAAGACCTCCCACAAAAACGCTCAAACTTTCATGTCACTAAAATAATTTAAAAGTTTCCATCCCAACTTAAAATAAGGGCTTTTAGTCATTTCAATATAAATGGGGAGCTCTCGAGTCAATTGCTCTCTGACTACGCATGTGCGAATTCCTCGGAATAATCGTAACTTGGAATAAAATTGGATCTATTTTGGGTTCCGAATGGGGTTCCGATGCGGTTTTGCGCCGCAGAACAAACTTTCAATTTTGAAGTGTTTGAGCCCATTGATTTAATGGGCTTGTAGGCTCGTCGGATAGATGAGAAAGCCTTTTTAAAGCAATGAAACTTTGTTTGCAGGGAGGAGCAACCTAGCCTGGGCTTTGCTCCTTGCCGAATCAGTGCTGATGTTCATGTAAGGGGAAGGGTTTTGGACGTCCTCCTTAAAAGCCCCTCCCACATGCCTGGAGCCTCATTCTGGCCTGGAACAGGGAGGAGGATGGTTGGTTGGTCTTTTGCTGCTGCCTGCCTGGCCTGTTGTTGCATGGGGGGACCTAGGAAGGCAGGCAGTCGTTGAAAAAAGAAGAGAAGGCATTTATTTTGGGGTGGGATGGGAAAGGGGTTGTGTTTTGTTTTAAAAATCTGACGCAGTTTCTTCGAAAATGAAGGAGTGAAAGAAGGAGAAGCATTTATTTTTGGAAACAAAAGTGGGGGTTGGAAAGTTTGGGGTGGGGAAAGGGGTTGTGTTTTGTTTAAAAATCTGATGCCTTTGTCCTGCTCAAAGCACTGCGCCTCCCATAATTCCCAAAACCCCTCTCTGCTGTCCTCCCTTCGTCTGGGGAGCCCAGCAATGTTATATAGCTGAATCCTCCTCTGGATTCAAGCCCTCTCTGCCTGTTATGTTTGTTTTGTTAGTTTGGCCTGAGCCTCCTCAAAGCACTGCACCTCCCATCATTCCCCAAACCCCTCCCTGGTGTGCTATGATTTCTGTTCCTGGTTGATAAATATCATTTCCTAATTGGTTCTGTAACAAAAACATGGCAAAACTTTATTACACTGCCAAAACTTTGTCTTTGCACAAGGGACATCGTGCTATAAATAGTACATTATGGTTTGCTGACTGTCCACCAATTTAACAGAGTTTTAGACACAAAAACAAAGTTTCTTAAGTAGAAAAATGACTTTCAAATTAAAGACAACCCAATGAAACAGGAAATAACACTTTCAAGCCAGGAACAGATTTCTGAATTATTAAAAAATGTTTTTTATAAAAGCTATGAAAATTTGCCAAATATCAGAGGATAAGGGAAACATTCTGAAATTTGGTGAGTTAACAGTGGTAAATGTGTTCTACCACTATAGCAAGTTTCATCTGGATAGCTCAAAAAATGAGGGCAGGAGAATCCCCTAAAGTTCTCCCCCCCCCCGCAGTGCTGTTTTTCGCTATTGCGCATGCACATCCGCCATTGACGAATTAATTATGAATATTTGGAAGTTTCAGAAAGTTTCAAACTTTTTGCCTTCAAAATTCAGAAATGACTTTAGAAATGAAGTGCCAGCGCCTATCCCTGACTCCAAAAGCCTCAATTTCCACACACTTAGACATTTTAAAGATAGGATCCCTCGGGCAACCCCTGGAAGCACTCTTACATTGTTTGATGGGCTCCATAGGCCTCCACCTTTAAAATGACTTTAAAGTGTGTAAAAATGTGGGGAAACCAGCGTATGATGAGGTCTTAAGTCTTCTCCCACTCAGTCCCCACTAGATGTTTTAGATTCTATCACCATTGGCACCAGATAGTATAGTCAGGAGTAATATGAGCTGAAATCCCACAAGTTCTGGAGGTTGAGATATTCTGTTCTAAACTTTAATCTGAGTGTCTGCAAAAAGCCTCTAGTAAACAAATGCATTTACTTTATATGAAGTCTAATAATTTCCCAGAATATTTTTACAATCAACAACTCATTAGTGCTGCCCACGCTGTAATAGCGCTAGGAAGGAAGGATAAAAAAATGGAAAATGGACAGATGGAACGAATATATTTATGAACAAGTACAGTCGGAAATAGTACAACAAGATACCCCATGATTATAAAAATACAAAGAATCCAAGAGAACTGGTTAATATATGTGAAATGGATTGAGGAAGGGAAAGCTAATGGTCAGACAAAGAAGAAATGGACGGACTCCTGGACTGGTTGCACTTAAAAAATGCTTTGTAAAATTGGAGGGAGGGGGGGGGGGGGAAGGGGTAAAAATTTATTGTTTATGGATGTATATAAAGTAAGTTAATTTCTATGTATTGATGGATACCATTGCAATTAATTTTTTAAAAAAACTCATCAATGCTTTGCATTCTTTGAGCCAGGGAGAAGCTGGTGTTATTGGCAAGAACCTCATGATGATAGTCATTCATGGTACCAGTCTCTCAAGGTATGGCTCAGACTGCAGTGATTTATACCCCAGTACAAATTCAATTCAACATTTACATTTTGTCTTTCATGGGATTATGCTATTGTTCAAGTAGTTTCCTACTCAGTGATTTGCATAGGCTTTTGTAGAGAATTACCTAATTTTGAAACTGCCCAATGAACTCAGTTCTTGTATTTTAAAATGTAAAGACTTTTTTCAGTATCGTTTAGTGTATTTTTAATATTTCCCAGAGAACAGCATGGGGAACATCATTTTTATTTTCTACTTTGTATCATCCCTCCACCCTTTGCCACAGTTATCCTTGGTGGAGGTTTTCATTCTGTAGCAGGTAACACGGACACTCAGAAAAATGTGTAGTGCAACAAACATTAACAAGAACAGGAGGGAGGAATTAGAAAATGTTGTTTGCTTCATGTTGCAGAGGCACCTTTTGCAAAGGAAGATCTGTACATATGAAAAACTATGCATTCCATACAAAACAGTACAAATACAAGGCACTAAATACATTACTAATTTATGTAGGCACACTTACCTCAAACCACCCTCACCCTAACATATATGACTTCCCCTCACACTGGTTAAAGACACAAATGAAATATATATTGTACATATTCCTTCCAGCCAATAGTTATTTATAAAAAAAGTCTAACTTTCAAAACACACAATCATTATCTTTCCTCCTTTTTAAATAAAGTTTTAAAGCAGTACCAAAAAAAACCAAAACCTTTCTGAGGACTTCTTTTGGACAACATATCCATTTCCAGTATTTTAACATTTTTTCAATATTCACTCTTCCCTTTAATGTATCTTTGCCTTTTTCCATTTATGTGCATATAGCAATCTTACTGCCATTAGTGATCCATGTATTGGATTACTAATAAAAAAATTTATGACTTTAGCTGTTCCCATTGGGAGCAGTCTCTTCACCCTTTTTAAATAATACTTGAGATTTCTCTGTTCATTTTAAATGGCAGATATTAGTGCAATAGAAGCATTGGAAAACTCCAGGATTTTTATGATTATTTAAAAGAAAAGAAAGGAAAGGAAAGGACTAGTTAGTGTTCAACCCATCACATTACTCTGTCTGGCCCTGGCTCCTTCCCCTGCTTATGGCTCTATTTGAAAGATGATGAAGCTCTGGTCAGTCCTTAAAAAGCACTGGGGAGGGGGAATATAGTTTCCCAGGAAGACCTCACATCTCACCTTTTGCCATTAAGCTAGCCTTTTCTTTGGAGCAGTTAGGTTTCCCAGGAAGGGACAGAAAGTATACTGACTGGCTGGCTTCATGTTGCCTCCCAGCCAGAAAGGCACAACCACACAGACACCAGGAGGAGGAGACTCCTACTAGTTGCCACACAGTTAGTCACCTAAGGGTCACCAACCATGGTGTGGACCAGGAGTGAGTGGCAGGTAGCCAGTGAGTGAGTGAGCAATGATGGGGGAAAGAAGTCTAAAGCAAGACACGTGTGATAGGAAGAGAGGAGGGAGTAAGTGACCACGTTAAGGTAGTTGGACGCAACACTTCCACATACACGTCTGATGAGATCATAAGTGTTAACCAGTCCTTTTACCAGACTAGAGCCAGATCTCCCCATTTTTGTCATCTTGGAGGAGTTTGAACCTTATTCGGAGCTTCTTTGACAAGTCTTTTTTACATTGTTTGAATGGGACATCATTGATTAAGATTGGAATTTTTTGAAAAATGATCATTTCCACTAAGACATTTATCTTAATAGCTGAAATACTTCAAAGCACTAAAAGCAAGTCTAACTTTATAACTTTTCATATCTTCTCATAATTATTTTAAAATAGTATTTTATTTCCATTTGATAGCATAATGACCTAATATTTCACATTATTTTATTACTTGTAGGCCAGAGATTTCTTTCAGTTTCACCTTATCTTTTTTTGCTAAATTAATCATTAATATCTTTGTTTTTATTTGTTTCATTTAACACTTCTCCAAATTCATCCAATGTACTTAATAATGTTTCTGTATTTTCTTCCATTACTGCCATTAGATAATCTGCAAATGCTTTCAGTTTAAACAATCTCTTGTTTATTTATAGACCTTTAATTTTTTTTCTTATAGTTCTCAATAACACTTCAAATAGCCTTGTCTTGTGTCTTTTTGAATATTGCAAACAATGATAATTTTA
The DNA here is from genome assembly GCF_035594765.1 of Anolis carolinensis. Taxonomy (NCBI): domain Eukaryota; kingdom Metazoa; phylum Chordata; class Lepidosauria; order Squamata; family Anolidae; genus Anolis; species Anolis carolinensis. The sequence continues at coordinate 164,902,807 of NC_085841.1, forward strand.
TGTTGACCAAAATATTTGCTGTTTGAGACCTGGAAATTGCTCTTATTCAAATATTTAAGGAACTGCCAAATTTCATTTTTTCCTAGTATTGAAAACAAACAAAAAATCCCTCTCATTTAAATTGTCAAATGCTTTTTTTTAACATCTATGAAAATCAGAAGGGCATTCCTTTTGTTATATTTATCCAAAAAAAAACCTCTCTTATGTCTAGTACAGATATCAAACTGGTGTGTTTGGTCTTCATCTTTAAATTCATGTAAGAACCATTTTACAACTTTATGCTAAGATTGAGGCAAAATGTTATAAACATTTGTTTAATGAGGAATTGGATTTTTAATTGCTAGGATTTCTTAAATCTTGTCCTTTTAAAAGAATTAATGTTATTGTTGCCATTTTCCATGACTTTGGAATCTTCTTAAAATTTAGAATCAAAATAACTAGTTTTTTCATACGCCATGGAGTAAAAGCTGGAGGAGAGGGAATGATAAGTATTTGGATGGGCTCTATGGAAAACAGAATTATGGACTATATAATTTGGAATGTGGAGGGGGGCCTTTTAATCAAGCAGGGTTCTTATATCATTTTTTTATCAGTTAGACAGCTTTTCCCTACCTGCTCTGTTTTCTACTTAGATACAGCCTGTCACTTACTGCTTTGTATTACTACAAAGTAGGAAAAACAGCATGGAGGAAGGGATCTTGGATCTATGCCCTTTGAACTTAATGTGTTTGTATGTGGAAGGCTGTGGTGGGTGTACATATATTTTTACAATATATTATGTGTGAAAATTTGCATATATATTAATTGTAATATCACTTTTTTCCTATGTCTTGTGCTTACCAGGAAGCGGGGCAAAGGTTTGAAGATCACATCAAGGCCCTAGAATTTTTAGTGCAAAACCTTGACAACTGGGAGGAAGAATACATGGAAGCTTTTGACATGCTGCTAAGCTACCATGAAAATAACTTGTGGGAGTGGCTTGAGGAACATATTAAGAATGTCAGTGCATGGGTCAACATGCACTTTGGGGTCCTGCAAGAGTTTGACAACTGGTATATGAAAGCTTCTGACTGCAAGTTGGAAAAAGATATTCTGTTCCATGAAAAATGCTGGGGTGAAAGTATTACTAAGGCTGAAGTGTGGCTGGAATACCCAAATGTCACATTGCACAAGTGGATGGATAAAGCCTCCCTGATGTTCTACAAAGGATGGAAAATGCAGAGCAGTAATGTGGAGACTTCATTAAAAGAATATGCTGAGACACATCTCCAGTGCTTAGAAGACTATGTCAAAACTCTAGAACAGTTGTTGAACAACTACACAGCAGCAACCAGTAAGTGGCTGGATAAGCTTGACACATCTAAAGAAGTGACTTCCCAAGACTTGGCATGGAATCTGCTAAGTCTGGGTCAGTGGGCAAAGACATTAGGAAAATCCCTAGTGGTAGCACTGCAAAGCTAATGCCTCTGTGCCATAAAATGGTTGGAAATGCACAGTATTGATTTAGAAGAGTGGCTGTGGGTTATCATAAATTAACAACAGAAGGTGAAGACATGGCTTCAAAAGGCATTTTCCAGGACTTTGTCATGATTTTTAGATGGCATCTCTTGCCATGATACATCAGAGGTTATAATATCTTAATATGAATAAAATATTACCAAACATTTCATAATATCTTTATACAAATCTATAGTGTAGAGCTAGCAAAACTTTGTACAATTGGCTAATGGATTTTGAAAGGGAAACAGCAGAGCTAGAAAAGATGCAGAAAAGAGCAACCCAATTGATCACGGTGTTGGATCAAATCATGTGTGAGGAAAGGTTACAGTTGGGGAGGAGGGTGGAACTTGTAATGAAGTGAATAGGGAGACACTTTTTCTCTTAATAACATTAGAACCTGTAATTATCTAATGAAGTGCAATGTTAGATTATTCAGAACAAGGGAACAAATGATGTATTTTTAGAGTGTTAAACCAGGCCTTTCTGAAGTCTGGGTAAGATGGTGAAATACAAAAGGAAGTGTGATTCACAAGGCACATCCACTTGAAAAGAAATATTCTAAGTCTGCCTGAAAATATTGTTCCATCCCACTCAGAGTGAGCATGGTATTATGGTTAAAAATGTCATGGCAGGACTTTGAAAATTGAGGTCCTATGGAGTCATAGACGATGTTAAGTCAGCCACTCTTGCTTGACTTGAACAGGGTTGTTTTTGAAGATAAAGAAGAAGAAGAAGAAGAAGAAGAAAAACAATTTATCCAACTTTTAGCCCATTGGAAGAAAACTGAGATCTAGATGGAATTAATGAATTCTCCACTTTGTCAAATGAAACCTCAGTGACTGCCAATTTGGGCGACTTTAAAATGATTATGCAAGAGCATAAATCCATCAATACTAGTCATAATGGCTAGTACATCAGATGCCTTCAGCTACGTAGTCTCTCAGGTAAGGAAAATTGACTTTTAAAAGTTCACAAAGTCCTCAACCCATTAAAAGGACTGCAGCAAAAGTCCCCGTGTCTTCAAGATACAGGCTTCTGCCAAGTGGTTTCAGGAGAAAGAGCCTGGGTCTTTGGTAGGGTCTTCTCATTGGGAGCAGGGGTTGTCCTCAGCCCATTCCAAGTCTCACTCTGGGTTCTCAGTTCTTTCAAAGGACCCTCATAGTCAGGCAGCCCATAAAAGACTCAATCCACCTGATATTCACACCTTTTCTTGAGGCTCTGCTCATCTTCACTCAGGTCTAGAGGAGATACCTGCAGACCATCTCCTGTTCTGTAGATTCTGTCTCCCAGCTCTCTTCTTGAGTTTGCTGGTATTCTTTTATTTGTCTCCATGCAGATGATTTTAATTGAATTCAGCAGCTTCTGAGGCCAGGGAGCTAGGAACAGCTGAGGCATTGTTACTGATGAATTCTTTTGATTGCTATGGCACTGGTAACATTCACAAACTCATTACTAAACAGTGTGTACAAATCCTCCACATTAACTCATCTATAACACTATATATCTTAGTTGGTCTGTTGTGAGTTATGAAAAACCATCAAGCAACTAAAACATTTTGCTGTCTGAGGAAGAGGACAAGATGGCTCCTCCCACGTTGGCACACTCCTGCCTCACCACATGTAGAAAAGCTGACCACAATACCAGATACATCTCCTTTCAGTTCAGGAAACAGAGCAATGTCCTCCATCTTATCAGAAAGCAATAAGGAAGCTCAGGGGAGATCACCCAGCACTCAAAGCCAATTCACATAAGACAAATAAGTCAGTTCAGGAGTGAATAGACTTCGTGGTGTCCACATGAAACAGCCACAACTATTCAAACAACCACCCCATTTTCCCTAGGGCTGGAATAAGGGATAAGGAATGGCACTTGCCTTCCCCCATCAGAGTGATGTAGCAATCTAAGAAAAGATGAGGAAAAGAGGAAGCAATTCCTCCTCCTCCCTTCCCTCACTCATGTTGGTTCATTGTTCCAGTTATTATCATACAGGTGCTGAGTAATGATGACCACTGACTGTTTTATGCCCAGTGGTCAATGCTAAGGCCAAATCAATGCAGGAAAGGTAAAGGTGGCAGTCCAGCAGTGCCAAACTGAATCTAGCACTACTAGATCATGCAAACACAATGCAGCTACTGTGCTGGCTCAGTGCCACACATTGTAAACAGCTGACTCTGCTAACTTTGGCGATACTGATCCAAATACTCTACTCTGCATCAGTATCACTTTTGTGGTATGTATAGTTGGCCCCTAAGATTTCAATCCATTTCATGCCTTTTAAAAGCTTCCATCTGAGGCAGCTTCCTCACTCAGCCTAATTGTAGCACCGTCCAAAGTCTACTTCAATATACTAAATACTGCATCCTGTGCTTGGATTGTCTCTGAATCGCCCATGGTTAATAGCAACCCAACGACCTTCATCAGTTTTGACATACTATGCTTAAGATGAAATTCAGAGTTTCAAGAGTGCAGCCCCGTGTCTTTCTGTGGACATGCGCCAAGGCCTAGGCTTTCTTGAATTAGACTTACATTTACCTTAATGTCCCAGAGTTTTTCAGACACATTATGCTGACTTCTAATTCATACTGAAGAAACACATCGCCGGCAAAGCATACCACAATGCCTTCAAAGCCACGTCTGTTTACATTTGAACTCCAGCCTGCTGGCTCCTTTCCTCTTTTTCTCTTGGGTGGAAAAGGAAGAGCAAGAGGTCATAGAAGGGTAATCTTTTTTTAATGCAGTGCTTTGGATAAAAACCACACTGACACAGCCAGAGTGAGACAGATATTAATGACATTAGAACTTGTTCCTCTAAGATTTTTAACTTTTCCCCTCCTTAAAATCTATTTCTCCATTTTGATGGCTTCCTCAACATGGGATGTATTCCAGTATGTCTGCAGAGAGAGGGAGAAAGAGGGAGAAAAATGTAAAGAGATTTTCACAAGTCTTCACAAATACCAGGGGTAGAAAATGTTTGATCCTCAAAATATAATTGGCATAGTGAGAGCCACATGTTCCCCATGCAGGAGGTATACTAATAGCAATGTCTACTTTGGAAGTCCCAGATATTGAGTTGACAAAATGGTACAGGTTGAGCATCTTTTCTCTGAAATGCTTGGGAGCAGAAATGTTTTGAATTTTGACCTCCCCCCACAAGCCTGTATTTGTATACATATACATAATGACATGCCTTGGTGATGTGACCCAAGTTCAAACACAAAATTCTTTTATATTTTATATACACTTTATACCCATAGCCTGAAAATAATTTTATAAAATATTGTTTAATACATTCGTGCACATTGTACTATCAGAAAGCAAATACATCACTATCTCAGCCCCTTCTTTCCTCTGCTCAAATAAACCCCTAGTCTTCTGTGTTTTTTGCTACTCTGCACCAATATCTAACCATATTGGTATCATAATCCTAACAGGTTATGATCATATTTTCTAATAGTTATGTGGCATTCCACAAAAGGCCATTCTACCCCAATGCTTTTAAACATTTGCCAGTGAGAGAGATCATCTGGAGACATGGGGCAGGGTGCTATCAATATCAGCCAGACTAGTTACAGGAATATTCAGGAGTGAGCATATTACACCCATACTACAATCACTCCACTGGTTGTCAGTCAGTACAGAGTGTTAGTTTTGACCTTTAAAGCCCTACATAGTTTGGGTCCAGATTATCTATAGGATCGTGTTCTCCTGTACAATCCGCCTTGCATACTGAGGTTCTCAGGGGGGGGGGGCATCTGCTCCAACTAACCAGTACCCGACTGGCAATCATCACCTAAAGGACCTTTTCATCAGCTGCCCCAAAACTGTGGAATCACCTGCTGGAAGAGCTTTCACAGCTAAATGAGCTGTTGTAATTTAAGATGCAACCGAAGACTCAGCTCTTTTGGTAAGCCTACCCAGTCAATTTTTTAGCTTGCGAATTTTAACCTGCATTTTATCAGCAATTTTAATCTGCATTTTACCTGTGTATATTTTATATGTATTTGAATATGCCTTGGGATCAGTCATTAATCAGAATGGAGACTAGAGACCTCATCAGAAAGACCAGGCAAAGCATCCCACTTCTCCTGGTATCATGGCAAAAAAGGGAGAAATCTGCCACCCTGCCACCTTTTCGATGTATTTTTTTTTATCAATAAGCCTTTATTAGCATATAGTACCGTGAATGTTTATTTAGATTTTGTGTCACTATATAATTTTGTCTGATTCTGTTTGATTATATTGGTTTAGGTTATTGATGTTAGGTTTAGTTTGATGTTAGGTTTTTAATGCTGCGTTTATATGTGGGGTCTTGTTGGAATTTTATGCCAATATTTATCTGTATGGTTGTGAAACATACTCTGAAGAAGACTTCTACAAATATACAGAAAAAAATGTGTCCTAAAGCAAATAGGGTCTGAACTGTTCTTAGAAGCCAAGATGATTAAACTGAGACTATAATAAATATCATGAGAAGATATCTCACTAGAAAATACAATAATGCTTGGTAAGAGAGAAGGCAGTCGGTAAAGAGAAAGACCGCATTGCAGGTAGAGAGACAGAATCAAGGAAACCGCAGCTGCCCTGAGCCTACAACACCTAACAGAGCTGTTGAAGACAGGGTGACTTGGAGGTTTCTCATTTATACCATCACCTGAAATCAAAGTACATTTGGCAGCAGTTAATTTGTTTGTTGCTAGAAAAGAATTTTTTCAAGACTGTAGTAGGAAAATGTTGTTGTTGTTGTTCCCTACTTTCCTCTCTTAAATGAGATTCAAAGCAGCTTACAACAATGGAAACAATACAGAGTAAAATCTAAAATATATAAGTATTAAAACAGGATTAAGCATAGAATTGTGAAAAGCATATAGTTAAAATCACATAAAACTATTAAGAACTGTTAAAATAATTGCAACATCACAACAGTACTCTCTGGCTTTAAAAATCATTTTCTTCTTTAAAAGCTTGCCCGGGAAGAAAATGGTTAACCCTCATGCCTATTTGGATACCATTCCTTAATTAGTATTTATTTGAATCTTTTTTATTAAAAAAATGACATCTTATATGGGAAGTCAAATTTCTCATCACATTGAGTTTAGCCCTGAGATGTATTTTTGGATATTTCAGTGAAGCAAAATGTGGAAGGATATTGTAAAATATGACTGCATGTGGGACATACTTAAAAGCATGTGTGGAATGCCCAGAATTTTAAAATGTGGAAGCCACATTAGACGCAAGTAATAAAGAATTTATGTATAGTAATTATGACAGAATCTCAAGAATTAGAGATCCACATCTTTACAAACAATGGTCTGGATCTTTATATAATGCTAATCACTCAGATGGTGTAAGCCAGGAGTCTTAAATTTGCCAGATGTTTGAAGTAAGCCAACAACCACCTTAATCCAATGCCATAATGTTGTAGTCTGATTTTATTTCCTGGAATCTTGGCAAAGGAGTTGGGATCATTTATGTGTATGTATAGGTAGTAAGAATATTCACTTTGTTTTTCCTTTCTTATTCATTACTCAACTCTGAAATTTCCAACATGGGCTCCTTAGGAATTTCAGTAATACATTGTAATTTAGGAAGCCAGTGTTAGAGGTTTGAGCGAGTCTCAATGGTATGGTAGTTACCACTTGAAAAGTGCTAAATTTCACAGATTGTATACAAAACTGGACTGGGCAACATTCAGAGTGATCGGATGAAGATTATCTGTCATGAGACTTCCAAGTAGAGAATATCCAGAAAACTGAATCACAGAATGGAAGGAGTTCTTCCATCATAAAGATATTACTAACAAAGAAGGGCATATCCTGACATTGATATTTGCAGCATTTTAATGTTTTAATGGCATGTTTTATATTGTATTTGATGGTCTGGCGTTTGTGTGTTTGTTTGTTTGTCTTGCATGCGAAAGACCTATGGTCTAAGCATTAAATACATAAATTTGAATAAAGAAATTAAGGTAAAAGATAAAGGTTTCCCCTGACGTTAAGTCCAGTCATGTCTGACTTTGGGGGTTGGTGCTCATCTCCATTTCTAAGCCGAAGAGCCGGCGTTGTCCATAGACACCTCCAAGGTCATGTGGCCGGCATGACTGCATGGAGTGCCGTTACCTTCGCGCCAGAGCGGTACCTATTGATCTATTCACATTTGCATGTTTTCGAACTGCTAGGTTGGCAGAAGCTGGAGCAAACAGCGGGTGCTCACTCTGCTCCCGGGATTTGAACCTGCGACCTTTCAGTCTGCAAGTTCAGCAGCTCAGTACTTTAATATACTTCGCCACTGGGGCTCCAACAAGGAAATTACCAAGTAAGAAAGAAAACAAACTTGCATCTTTCAAGACCAACAAACTGAGATCCAATCCAGACAAGATGGAGGCACTCTTTAGTGGGTGGTTTATTTACTACTCTGGATAATAATCAGTCTGTTTTGGAAGGATTTGCACCCACCACTCACCTCCACCAAAAGATCAGCACTAAATCTAGTATTAGGATGCTCTTGACACTAGAAGAATGGGTGGTCTCAATGACTTATTGTGTGCCTACTATACACAATTATAGAAGTTTCATTTCTCTGTAATGGTCCTAGCTCCAACCTGTGGAATCCTGGCAGCTGTAGCTTTGTGAAGAGCTTTAGTCCAGTCACCTATAACACTAAAGGCTCATTTGGTTCTAAGGACCTCACCATGCAGGGTGGTTTCAAAGGCTCTTAAAAGTTCATCCCATAAAAGGGGGGGGGGGGGGGAGGAAGCAGGGGGAATCAGCTTCTTTGTATGACATTTCATTTTAAAAAGATGGAGAATTTACTTACCCCCGTCACATAGGATCGCCTCCTCCCATTTCTAGCTCAACCATCCGCTTAGAGGAGGCATGGTTCTTAAGACCACACTTTGCCTTTCTAGCCCCTTATGCTTGAAAAGACAAGCACCCTTTTTAAGATGCTTCTTTCAATGGGACCCACAATATCTTTAAACCACTAATACACAGAAGGATCATAGAGGGGAACTGTTATATGGGGAAATCCACCACTTCCTATTCCATGGACAGATACACGATTTTAGATGTTTCTATGTGCATGCAATGAAGTGGAGTCGGTTTGTGCCCAGCTTAGAACTCCTCCCATTTCTACACATTGCGGAGACATGCTGGGGAGATGAGCAACCACCAGGAGCAGTCCTGCATAGTTTGATGGGCTCCATGGGAATCCATCTTTGAAGTGTGTAGAAACAGAGGCGGAAAACCATCTGATGAAGTCCTTCATATAGCATAGGCCTGCATACAATTATGTCTCCTGTATCCACAGTTTCAGTTATCTACATCTGACAAAACATGTACTCCCCAGGCATTTTGACCCCATGGTATTATTGGGCTAGAAACTTGCCAGGCAGCAGTACGATCGACTTTTCAATGCCAGCTAAAGGTTTTTTCTATTTCTACTCAGATTTCTGCCAGAGCAATTGCTCCTCCTCACAGCAGACTTTTATCCATACCATTCCCGTAAATCATGCCAACTACATGACTATAACTTTGTCACTTTTCCTCTCTGCCATGTAATTTATTCATTTTTACCTTCTATGTCTGATATAAAGGAGCTGCAGTGGCACAGCAAGTTAAACTACTAAGCTGTAGAACTTGCGAACGGGAAGGTCAGCGGTATGAATCAGCGGACGGGGTGAGCTCCCGTTGTTAGCCCCAGCTTCTACCAATCTAGCAGTTCGAAAATATGCACATGTGAATAGATCAATAGGTACCACTTCGGTGGGAAGGTAATGGCGCTCCATACAACCATGCCAGCCACATGTCATAGGAGGTGTCTATGGACAACGCCAACTCTTCGGCTTAGAAATGGAGACGAGCACTAACCCCCTCTACTAAACTTAATGTCAAGGGGAAAGCTTTACCTTTACCTATGACTGATGTAGAAAACTTTCAAACATTTACACAATGAATTGTATGTCCTTTTATGAAGCCAAATAAAAGTCAATAGACTTTGGAATAGGGTAGCACTGTTCACTCTTTGCTGACAACTTCATGCCACTTCAAACCATGAACATCCCCAAGCAATTTCCCTATACCAGGTTTGAAATACATGTCATTTCATTGTCGTGCCTTGCCTTTCAGGCCCTGAAAATATTGAGGCTCAACTTTGATGGAATCAAAATGCTGACCTAGTTTTATTGTCTTCAAATTCAAGATTAACAAGAGGCATCACAGAGATTAAGCCTTTTGATGTGATGAAGAAGGAGACTCACGTTTGAATTTTTTTCATTGTTGGCATGTTTGTGGTTGTCTCAGAATTAATTGATGTTGTGTAATAGGTCACCTAAATCATGTGGTGCTCCTTATGATGGCTGGCTGAAAAGGCAAAGGTTTAAAAATAGGTGCATAATAAATAACACATATTAAATAGCCTTTTCAGGTCCAGTTCTCTGGGAAGAAGGGCCACTCCCTGTTAATGCAACAAACGTTCTGACCCTTCCAAAGCTTATAATGTAACAATGAAAAGGGCACGAACATTAAAAAAATAAAATATCAAACAGAAGTTTGGAAAAATTATGTGCCAGAAGGAAATGCTTGTAGACAGTTTTGTATAATTCCACTCCGCCTTTTTGGAGCACATGGCTGTGGAAAAACCTTTTGATTGTTAAATAAAATAAAATTGGTTGATCCTCTCCAGGTCCCATTTGGGGTTTTGGATGATTCAGGTCATTCTGATGTAAAGTTCCCACCCTTGTTATTTCCCCTATCTGTGGTATGATTACCATTCTTTCCTTGGAAGAGAGCCTGGGGAAGTTACTTTGTGGAACTACAATTTCCAGACAGTGGCTGGAATATTCTAGGAATATTCCCCTCGATGGATTGTCACCTTGACGTGGTGAGGGGGCTTGCATGTTCCTGAAGGCACAACCACGGGAGTCACACACTCCTAGGAGTGGCCACGGGGGGGGGGGGGGGGGGATCCAGACCAAGAACAATCCGAAGACCCAAAGACCTCAACGGCGGAGCAGGCGGAGGATAACATGGTACATGTTACAACGGCTGTGAAGGCGGAAGAAGGCTGCAACAGACTGAGAAGCCACTCTCGTTGTGTTAATCACACCACTGCTGGGACCTCAATCTGTGAAGACTGTGTGTTGACCGGCAGTGCACCGACCTCCACACATTAAAAAAAATCACGCACAGGCGTCTTCCAAGAAATGGAGGACCATCATCCTCGAACTACGAAGGATCGCGTAAAATTCTAGGAATGAAAGTTGAAATGGGTTAACTTTTCCAAGATGAAGCATTTGTAATGCTTGCAACAGACTGTTACATAGCAGGGGCTTTGGATGATACAGATATCATTGCTTGGCTTCTCCCAGGTGAGAAGAAAATGGTTACCTATCCATTTCCAGCAGCACAAATGATCTTGGTGCGCAAATTTGGCCAGGAATTCATCCAGGATTGAAACATTTAACTTCCTCTGTCCTTTTGAAAAATACCTGCTTTCAGCAAAGGTTCATAGGACCAATAGAATGACTGCCAGCTTTCTCCCATGTTCACAAAACACATCTTAAGGCAGTGATCCTCAACCTGTGGGTCCCCAGATGTTTTGGCCTTCAACACCCAGAAATCCTAACAGCTGGTAAACTGGCTGGGATTTCTGGGAGTTGTAGGCGAAAACACCTGGGGACCCACAGGGTGAGAACCACTGCACTAAGGCATTACAATTGCTGTGGAACAGCTTTTTACTCCTAACATAGAAGTAATCTTGATTAACATGCAAATTGCCATTCCATCTATCCCTTCACTGGATCCTATATCCTTCCTGTCCCAACACAGATGCTGCATAATTGCATCATTGCAGCACATTGGCAAACGCTCCCCCCAGTTTAGTGCCATTGACAATTGCAGCATTAACATTTGAAAATAAAATAAAAACAGGGAATAAAGTAAGCAGTGGAACATCACCCTGCAGAGGGAGAAGAAAGGGGAGCAGAGAAGAACCACATCCATTCATACCACATGGAATATCAGAACTGAAGCAGAACAAAATGGTTGCACCAGAAACAATAGCTGAATATCAGCAATATTGTGGCCCTTGACAGGTTTAACTCATCAATGAAAAAACATGATACAGTAATGATGGAAATGCAATGCAAAAACAGGAGAGTCGTGGTGTCATGTGATAAGGAAAGATCAGACATAGAACTGATCCAGTGCAATTGTGCAACAAACCTATTGTGTGACAAAATTCTTCTATTTCAGAGCTGCAAAGATAAACATTTACCATTCATTGTATAGTAGTTAGAATATCTTACTGCTTACCTATGCATGAATGTAGATTTTTATAGGTGTCGTCTTCAAGAAAATGTTATACGTAGAGTATGTTTATTCTTTGTGCTTCTTTGTTTTAAATTGTTTTGGCCTTGGCAGGTTGAAAATAGAGCATTGGCGCAGGAAATATGCCCCTGTATGTTTTAGCCTTGTTCTGGTGACATATATGATCAGCATATGGTGACTGGATGCAGAGCATTGGCTTTTTTTGACCTCTCTCATGGTGCCCTTTTTTTTTGGCTTCTTTACAAACACTGTGGTTTAGATTCCTTGGATTTCCATCTCCTGGCATTTAATCTAATTGAATTGTCCTGAGTTAATAACCATGAGAAGGCAAGGGGATAAATAAGTGTCCCATTTACTTCACAGCATAGTTTTGCCTTGGCATCAACCCCTCATTCACATTTCTATTTAGGTAATACTGAAAGTTTCCATGTGTTTTTCCCTAGTTGACAAAAGATTTTGGTTTTAAAAAAAAATCAGATTGGCTGAAATAAAAACAAATAAACCGAAACCTTCATTCACTAGGCCAAAATTAGTGAGGAAAACACTTTTTCCTGTTTTCTAGCCATCGCTTATGCCAAAACACATCAGGTATGCCCCAATCCCTCAAAAACAAAAACAGCCAAACTGAGGGAATTTAAGCTGGAGGGAATGTGTTCTTGTCATTAATGCATGGTTTCCTGGTTACGGTAGTACATTAGTTAAAAGCTGGATGTGAAATTTCTTAAGACTTTTTTTAAAAAACAAACTTTTAGGTCACTTTTTTAGTAACACAGTAAAGTAAGCAAACCCACCTCTATTTTAAAAAGTGGAAAAGGGGAGAGGAGACTGCTACACCTGCAGAATTTTACCAGCTCACATTACAAAGGCCTCTCTGAAGTGGTTGGGGAGCTATTTCCATTGCAAAACAGCAAGTGCTCTTGAAAGGAATTCAAAGAGCCAAATTAGACAGATTACATCACAGTGTATTTCCCTGCAGCATAAGGTACTGTTTGAAACACCTGTTTGACATATTTGAAACATTCGCAGAGGGTACACAAGCTGGTTTTGAGAAAGGGGAAACCTCTAACAAAAAGTGAAGCAAGAATGGTCAAGCCACTAACTGGTAGCACACAAATTAAGCTAGAACTGCTTGGCTTTTTTAAACCACTTTCAAAATTCACCCATTTTGGCTACAACTAATAACTGAAGTCAGGCTTCCCCAATCAAGTACCTGTTGGGAAAGTGGGTTTATTAACAAAAGACCCTCCGCATAAATGCATAGCAGAGTAGCTTATTAGTAGCAGTGTGACCCAGCACCAGTAGCCAAAAGTGATAAAAAGAACAAAAACACACAGGCCAATGTTATCTCTTCCTTAGGAGGCTTTTCTTTGTAGCAAAATAATGTGGTTGCACTATTTACAAAAACAAGCTTTTCATAACACAAATAAAGTTTTTTATACTTCCTTCTTTGCTTCAATGATGGGCTTCTTTCTCATGCAGATAAACAGCTTTGCTCTCACAGAGCCTCCTCTCACACTGAACTTACACAGGAGCTTCACACGGTAGCTTTACACACAGCAGCCTTCTCACTGGAGCTTCTCTCACCAAAGCTTCTCATACCAGGCCTTCTCACACTGAAGCCTTCTCATGCACCTCAGGATGACACTAGCTTTGGCCCACTAACTCTAACAGGCATCAGCCTACTCACTCTCCTCAGGGCAACACTAGCTTTGGCCCACTAACTCTATCAGGCTTCGGTCTACTCACCCTTTCAGTGCTTGACTCACATTTTTGTAATTAAAAATACCTTGTGAATTTTCAGTATTTCTGATAGTACTTTCCAGATATCACAGACTACAATTTCCATCATTCTTGTCCATTGGTCATGCTCGCCATAGATGATAGGAGCTGTGGTCTTAAATATATGGAGGGCAGTATATTGGGGAATGCCAGCACTTTGCATTTTAAATAAGAGGTGAGTAAAACATGTGGGCCCACAATTTATATAACAAAAGGATGCAATATTTACAGGCCCCCTTGTATTTGAACTTGTAAATGTATTTGTTGGGCTGTGCAATTGATTAATTCACTTATTACTAAAGTTAATGACATTAAAAAAGATGAAATGCAATGCCTTATGTGATAGAAAGCAACATATTTAGATTAAATTTCAAATAATAAGTAATTAAACATTTTTAAAGTATTTCCTCAGGCAGTTCCATAAATCTTAATCTAGTCTCTACTCTCAGTATAGTTGCTACTAGAGCTGTGCAAAACTTCATTTGTAATTCATTTTTTGGATCTAATTTGCTAGATTTGTACATACAAAGCAATATTAAGAAACAAGAGGGGAGGCCACGCAAAAAACTAAGATTCAAAACACTGATCTATGACTTTCGGATGAGTTATGTAAGTCTCGTAAATAGCTCCAGGTCTCCATCTCGGGCACCACTTCTCCCCCAAAAGGGCTGGGTTTGGTTCCCCAAAGGGCACCAAGGAGGATGGTGAGGCTGGGGTGGAGGGAGAAACCCTGCTTTTTCCTTAAAGATGGCAGCTGGATGGCCGGGCAAGGACATGGCTGGCCTAGAGAGAGAGGCAGAGACCACACTCATATTGAGGCTTTAATGAGGGAAGTGAGCAGAAATTCTGGGAAATGTAGTTTAGAGCAGGGCCTTTTGAAATCTCTGGCACTGCTGAGCTGCAGGCAATGCAGCACCTGCATTTTAAAAATAACTTCTCCAACCTGGAGAGGGAAAACCCAAGCACGTTAACATGGGAAGTGAGCAGAATTCTCTGCCACATGGGTCCTCGCCTTCCCAAACTTCATTTCCCAGAATTCTGCTTACCACCGCCTCCTCCTCCTGCTTACCTCTGCCGCCTCCTCCTCCTGCTCCTCCTCCTCCATGTTCATTCTCGAAAGGGATTTTGAGATAAAAAGGAATTGCTAGAAGTTGAATCAACTCTGTGAGATAGGCAAAGGTGAGAGGCAGTAATTCCAAAGTTGATCTAGTAGGTTTCCTATTGTTGTTGTTGTTGTTGTTGTTATTTCAAATGCTGGATGAGGTTGGGAATAGTTTGATTGTGCTTTTCCTTCCTGGCAGAATAAAGGGGGTTGGACTCTTCCCCCCCCCCCTTACTCAATTACTTAACAAAAAGTAACAAATAATTTGTTATATCATTATAGGTATGATACAGACCCCTAATGATATTTTAGAAACACTTTAGAAATAATTCTCAATGCCCCTCCTAATTTAGTAATGAGTATTGAAACATTTTTTCATTGCTCGCGCAGGCCTAGTTGCTACCCATGAATCTAAGAATATGAGACAGAGTTTTGGACCAAAATGTAAAAGCGGTATTGATGAGATTTCAACTAGGACTGTGGATAAAGAGGTCCTTGTCTGGTGAGCGTCTGCTAAACCACATCAGCCAAGATAGAGAACAAGCACTCTGGGTTGAAGGCAAACTATAGAGATTTATTATAGTTTGGCCAAATGGAATGCAAGTACCAGCCAACACTAAAAATGAACAAGCATAACTCCATAGAAAAATACAAGAAATGTTATACACTTCTGACAGTTATTCAGACTTCCTGTGCCTTCTCCTGATTGGCTGAGAATCCGGGCTAGCTTGTTTCCCTGACCTCACTGACAGGAGGAAGTGATACCCATGGCGGGAAAATGAAGAAATTATGGTTAGTTTAAAGGTTTGGTCCATTGCAGAGACACACACGTGGAGGACACAAACAAAAGGGGGTGATAACATGTGTATGCAGATGATTTCTTGATTGACTTAAATGTCCAGTTCCATAAAAACAAAGGTGCAAAACCCAAAAGACAAAAGGTGACAATCCCAAATAACCAGGGCCTTGGCTGCCTATTCAGAAGACTAATATATTCATAACTGTTTAGCCTTCTCTTCTGTGGGAATGACAAGCGTCCAGCCTTAGTCAAACAGGTAAACATCCTAAGCTCATCTTGGTGACAAAAGGATCATCTGTCTCACATATGTACACAAAGGGATCTGATACCCTGTTTCCCCTAAAATAAGACATCCCCAGAAAATAAGACCTAGTAGAGGTTTTGCTGAATTGCTAAATATAAGGCCTCCCCTGAAAGTAAGACCTAGCAAAGTTTTTGTTTGGAAGCATGCCCAACGAACAGAACACCAGAGCATGCAGGATCGGTAAAGATACATATCATAGAGTGTTGTACATGGAACTAATCAAGAAATTCTTGATAGGATTCACAGTTTGTCTGGTTATGCTGGTTTGTGATGACAACTACTGTACAGTATATAATAAATGTTCATTTTTTGTTGAACAATAAATGTGAATTCTTCTTCATGGAAAAATAAGACATCCCCTGAAAATAAGACCTAGAACATCTTTGGGGGCAAAAATTAACATAAGACACTGTCTTATTTTCAGGGAAACACGGTATTATCTGGCTTGGAAGATCACTTGAGGGACCTTTCTTTAATTGTACAGCTATCTCCATTCTCAGAAGCTTATGCAAACATGGCGCACTGGGGAAGCAGCAGTCTTCAGGATATATTTGATAGAGGTTTACTGTATGCATATAGAAATTGATACAGTGCACAAGCAATACAAGTTACACAAGAAATATCAATTTTATACATTTATTAAAGGGTTTAACTTTGATATAGTTCAGGTTACAGTTGCTGCTTGGTCCTCCAGGGCCTCCAGTAGTTCCAACATTGTGAAACTTGAAGAGTGAAAAATGTTTAAAAATAAAGTAAAAAATCTTGCTTGAAGTCTTCTTATAGATACTTTTGAGGAGGTTGCTTTGGTTTGACAACATTATTGCTTATTGTCATGCACACCTATGTGTCAGTCTCTGCCATCCCCTGCCAACTACCCAGAACACTACAACTTTTTTCAAATGTCACAGAATAATTTCATACACTGCAGAAGCCCTGCCAAGTCCAAGAATGTAGAACATACCAGCTACTTTGTAGTAGAAACACCTTAAAGCCAATAAAATGGAGAGGCCAGACTTTGCTTGAAACTACAGCAAGCAAACTGGGCTGAAGAATAATTACTGGACCCATCTGTGTGACAGTTATTTCAACAAACCCTGGTAAATTAGTGTTTATTTTATAGTACTTTCTGGAAGCCCTAACAAAAATAAGAGCTAAGCATTGCCTGGATATTGTAAGCCATTCTTGGAAATTGTCTTTTTTTTCCTAAATTTATTGGAGGGGTTTGTCATTTTGAAGTGTGGGAGGGAGAGAAGGTGCACAAACTATGTTGTTCTTCTAAGAAACTGAAGACTATGGCTTTCTAGTGATAAACCTTTGTCAGTGCCAGATTATTGTAACAGATTCTGTGGGCCTGTGCTTACATTGTTCCTCATGATGTCTAGGAATCTTATGTGTCTCAGAGAAGATGGTCCTTGAGAACAGAGACTAATCAAAGTTTCTGTACAGCTATAGATGGATGAATAGATGATAGCTGGATGATAGCTATTACCTATCTTCAGTTCATTTCATCTTGATGGCTTAAGTAAAAGTAAAGGTTTCCCCTGACATTAAGTCCAATCGTGTCCAACTCTGGCTGGTGGTGCTCATCTTCATTGCTAAGCCGACGTGCCGGCGTTGTCCGTAGACACCTCCAAGATCATGTGGCCAGCACGACTGCATAGAGTGCCATTACCTTCCCGTCAGAGCAGTAACTATTGATCTACTCACATTTGCATGTTTTCAAACTGCTAGATTAGCAGAAGCTGGAGGTAACAGCAAGAGCTCACCCCACTCCCCGGATTCGAACCACCCACTTTTCAGTCAGCAAGTTCAGCAGCTCAGCGGTTTAACCCACTGCGCCATTGGGGGCTTACATATCATTTTAAAACAAGAAAATACAGAGTCTAGTCCTCAGTCTTATGGTTTGAAATTGTATAGAAAAGGTGAAAGAGCAATGGGGAGTGTAGAAGTGAGAAAATTGGAATATAATTTTAACTATTATGGACCTCAGACTCATGGAGTGGCTGTTGTTCATATAAAATATGTATATATCTTCTAAGGTACAGTGTTCCCTCACTACTTCGCAGTTCACTTTTAGCAGATTCACTGTTTTTCAATAAACTCTAAAAAAAACTATTATAAATCATAAAAAATTACAATTTACAGCCTAAGGAAGGGAGAAAGGAGAAGCCAAATGGAGAGAAAAGGAGCCCAAGCGGCAACGGGAGGAGAAGGAGGCGATTTATCAACACACGATTGGTTGATAAAGACTTAAAATAGTGCATAAGTACTAAAATAATGTATAAATATTAAAATAAATATAGTGTCCCTACTTTGTGGATTTTCACTTATTGCGGGTGGTCCTGGAACCTAACCCCCACGATAAGTGAGGGTACATCTTAATACACTCATTTCTACAGGGGTGAGAAACCTTTGACTCTTCAGATGTTTTCATATATAACTCCTATCAGCTCCCTCATTACCCATGGCCAATGGTAAAAGACTGTGTGAATTACAGTCCAAAATATCTGAAGGGCTGAAGTTTTCCCACCCTTCCTTTAACTGAAGCATTTCCTCCAATGGAACCATCTTCCAAGTAATTTCTACTTATTTTTATGAGTGGTTTCACATAATATGTACATTTGCTCACACACTTCCTAATGTACACACATTTTGACTGAAGAACTGTACCACAAAAATCCAGGAAAGGACAAATTCTGGTCAACAAAGAAATTTTGATTCACTTGTTGGATGAAATGTGAATAACATCATTCTGTCTGAAAATCTGGAATAAATGACTTCCTCTTCAATCTCTTTGTACAGCAGGAGTAGTGGTTTGACTTCAGGACTGCAGAAACGTCTTTGATCTAAAATGCTGTAGTCAACAAACCCAAGCCAGGTGTGATACAGTGCACATGCACTAAGAGTTAAGGAACTATGTTCTTCTGAGAATATGCTCAATCAAGGAATATGTGGTCAGCACCAATATCAAAAACAAAAGAGACTAAGTCTGAAAAAGTGGCTTAATTTAATAGTTTGAGATATGTTTCAGAGATTCTTCTTTTATCCAGAGAACATTGCAACCAAATGCAAAGAACCATTTGGCAGTCATTTATAATCTGTTCTTATTCATAATATCATGCTTTCCTATTGTTTTTACACCAATCCAGCCATGATAAATAGGAAAAATAGAGTTAACTCCTTGCTCATTTGCAGCCTAAAAAGTACATTCAACATCATTACTAAAATTGCATATAGGAAAGCATTATAAAATGAACAAGCAAACGCGGGGCTCCTCCAGATGGGCCAAACATGTTAGTGGTTGCTCTGAACTGCAGTATTTTTTGCAGTAGTTTTGGAATTTGTTTGTTTGTAACAATATCCAAATGTTTGTCTTCTCCTGGATTTGGTTGTGTGTTTTTAATTTCCATCTTATGGCAACCTTATCATAGGGTTTTGTGGCAAGATTTGTTCAGAAGGAGGTTGCCTTTGCCTTCCTTAAAATTGAAAGTGTATAGAGGTGTGCAATTCAACAAAAAAACATGCCCCCCATTAATTTACCAGGAAATTCCTAAAATTGGTTGGGGGTGCCATTTTGGGTCCGGTAAGATTGAGTCCATTGGCACCAATGGGGACTTTAAAAACTTGTTTCTTGGTCATTTTAGGCCTATCGGGATGAAATTTGCCTTGCTTGTAGACCCCATTTATTACTGAAAGCCTGTCAAGTTTCATAATGTTTCACCAATCCACTGATTTTTGGGAAAAAAATAAATTTTTACCATAATATTTTTTTGGAACACAAGGGGAAGTTCTGCTAATTGAAGTAGCAACAAGTGCACGTCACAAAAGAGGAGAATGGATACAGTCAACCTGGCCTCTGATTGGCTGAGAAAGAAATGTAAGAAACAGAGGGAGAAGAAAACCTCAATTCTCATCATGTTCTGGGAGAGAGCGTAGAGGCTCCTTCAATGTTTGCATCGCACAAAGTGCTGCTGGGTAAGCGAGTTCCCGCCAGGGCCCTCTCTGGAGCCTTCTCCATATCTCTCTCTCTCTCTCTCTCTGGCTTTATTTGCCTCAACCATGTGCTCCGCCAAGGGAGGGGGGGGGTCAGGAAGAGGTGGAGGAGGCTGCCAAGAAGAATGAAGAGGAGAAGCTGCAGCCGCCAAGTGCTTCCTGTTGTCTGACTAGCAAGGCCACCTACACACCATGGCCTCGGCCTCAGGTAGAGTACCGCTCAGCCCCATCACCCCATCAGCCAAAAAATCCAGTTGTCATGATCCATTTCGGCTGAGCCTTCAGCTGGGTCCTACTTAGTCCATTTTCAGTGATCCAGCTGCCAGATTGCAGAATTTCCCCGAATCCAGAATTGCCAAACGGAATCGTGCACACCCCTAAAAGTCTGTGACTTGCCCAGCATTATCCAGTAAGTTTCAATGGAAAAGGAGAGTTTCAAACAGTGTTTCCAGAATCATATTCCAGTGTTTAAACTGCAACATCACTCTGGCTCTTGCTACAACCTGTTTGGCTGTAGTGCAAACTGTGTAACATTGGTGCTTTTCAGGGGCAGGCAGTTCTCAGAATCTCAGTGATGTTATTGACTGTAGAAATCACGGAGTTGTAGTCCAATGAAGTAAAATTTCCAAGCTGTAAAACAAATGGCAGTCACAAGGCCAGGCATGCATAGAGATAACTAAAACTAGTTACAAAAAGAAGTGATGCTATCCTTTGTTGGATTACAACTCGTGGTGACTAGTAATTACAGTTGGCCCTCTGTATCCATGGATTCAACCAACCATGGCTCAAAAATATTAGGGAGAAAACCTCTGTACGCCTTTTAGTTGTTTGGAATTTTATAGAAGGGATCGTGTTTCACAACACTGTTGTATATAACCAGACTGAAACATTCACAGATTTTAGCAATCACTGGGGGTGGGGGGATGTCCTGGAACCAAACCACAACAGATAACAGGGGCCAATTACATGTTACAAATACTATGTAACTTGGTTATGACTTAATTATTTCAGAAAGGAATGAATTCCAGACTCTATGATACTTCACTCAGTAGTATCCATGCTGTGTATAACATCTGTGAACTAGATTTTTACAGGATTAAATGATATTGAAGCTTCCCAAAGTCATGACCCCACCTGTTCACTAAAGGTAAGTAAGTCTCCTTCTCCTCTGAACCTTTCATTTACAATTTTGTGCCCAAAGTCCTATTATAGACATAATAATGTTTGTCAAGTAGTTAGTGATGTTTAAATGTCTGGCTGATGCTTGATGACATTTATAATGTCTCCCATGAGCTTCAGAAGGCTTGACTCCTTTGCCAAGTGCTTGACAGCATTCATAACATCCGCCATACATCTCACATAATGTTTAATAATGCCTGCTAAATGCTTCATGATGTTAATGATGTATCTGCCAAGTGCACTGCGTGGGGTGCCAAGTCATTGACCACATCTATAACATCTGACTCGTGGCCTGCGGCATGTAAAAGGACCAATCTGAAGCGTGATGTAATTTCACCCCACAGAGCTTCTCAGTGATAGATGAACTTGGCCCATGAGCTCTGTGTTTTCCAGTGAGGCTGACACCAGATGAAGATCACCCCAACATAATTTATTCACTTTGTCAGTTAATTCTAACAGGTTTAAAATTAATCCCACAAATTAGTGGTTCTTGAAATAAACCCAGTGAGTTATATGGTGAAAGGACAAAGTATGGTATAATGGCTAGATTAGAAGGCTAGATTAGAAATCAGGGATCTAGGCCCCACTGAACCATGAAATTCATTGGGTGACCCTAAACCAGTTACGACCAAACCCAGCCTTATCTACCTCACAGGGTTATTGTGAGGATAAATAGGGGAGAAAAAGAGAGATGTAGACTGCCTTGAGGTCACCAAAGGAAAGCAGAGAAATGTGACAAATTATTATTGTATTGTTTAGAAACAGGATTGAAAGCTGATTTGTCCGCATTACAGCATGTATTTAAGGCATGTTGCTCCTTCATATATTGATGGACTGTAGTCTTATCAGCCTAAACTAACATGGCCAATAGTGAGGGATTATGGGAGTTGTAGTCCAGAGACATCTGGACCGGGCAAGGTCCCCCCTCTATCTTTACAGGAATTTATTTCTGTTGTTCTTCCAGCCCATGGAAATGTTGACTTACTTTGGGTACAATTCTGTCAGATCATAACACATTGCTTAAAACTATCTCCTTGTGTTTGAAGCACATAGGCAACAATGCTGAAGTCACCGAAGCAGGAAACGGTTTAAAAACTGCATCAGGCAGACTTGGAATTGGACAAATGAAATAACTAGCAGTATGCAATCTCTTTTCAAGAGTGCTCTGGCCCCACCACCAATGAGAAGTTAAAATATCTCAAGGAGCAAATCAATGCATACTTCCCGAATTGTCTTCTGAAACATTTGTTGACTAGTCTGTCAACTGCCGTTTGTAATATCTCAGTTTAAAATGTAAATATCTGATTTCTAAAGTTATCAGAATTTCAATTTAATTTTACCTTTTCAGTTTCACTGCCATCTTGTGTCATCTTGACAAGATTAGGCTTGCAGAGATGAAGTAGCCAGCCTCGATTGACATAACTATGCTATTTGTAGGAAAGCAATAGGATTGTGTCACTGCTATTTTCATCCTCCCCCCACTCACATTTTTGCTGCACTTCCTGTGTTTAATTTAATGTGATTTATTCAGAGTTAATTTCAGATGAACAGAACAAATTTCTTCGTAAACAACCGTCATCTCTTGATACCATGAGATCCCCTTCCTATAGAAAAGAAGCTCTAATTGACTGCCTCGCCATTTAACCAGTTATACCTATTTTGGATACTGCAAGATACAGGTCAAAGCCCCTTTTTGAGAATTGTGAAGGAAAGGATCAGCAGTACACTATGGGCAACTGTGAGGCACGGCTGGAATTACACCTCCACAGTCTTCTAGTTAACACAGTTACTGTGCTATGAGGTTTGGAGAGTTTTAGTCAATATGAACGGAGCTTAAGGCTCTTTCTCCATTGTTATACAATCGCTGCTTCTAATAATCTTCCAGAAAGAAGTGTAAAATGACCACAGCTTATAAAATGTCTGCAGGGTCTGTGAGAAATGATTTGCACTGAAATGTCCTGGGTTCCATTCCTAGCATTTTCTGATAGAGATGGCAAGACCTTGTTTGAAACCCTGAAGAAGTGCTACAACATCAGGGATCTCAGCTCAGTCAGAATGGTGACATTCTGAGTTTTCATCCTTGTTTGATGAAAAGAGAATTTAAAGCCAGCATGGCACAAGTTTCTGCACAAATATTTTGAAGACATTTTCTTGTGCTAATTCTACTCTGTGTGGTATCCTGACATTTCTTGCCCTGTGCAGCTGTTTGCAGAACAGCTCCACCACCAGCATGTCTAATGTTAGTGCATAAATCATCTTCTGCAATGTATTCCTCGTGAAATTCTGGGTTCTCTTTGTTGTATAAGCATAAATCTTTCTATCCGTGACCAATGGTCTCTTTACCTATGCATCCATACCCTGTAAAGTTTACAGTTATATTTGCTTATTCTTTCATGTTGCTGTGTGCCATGAAAGGTTTAGTAAGGAAGCTTAAGATGATTTTATACTCCCTCACACAAACTTTGCTTTTTAGTGAAGAAAACTCCTAATTTCACAAAAAAGGTTTATTACATTCAGTGCCATGCAGTGTCTAAAGCATGAAATGATGCAACCCATGAGCTATTCAAAACTATTCAATTGACAAGACAATGTATAATCTGATTATCAGGACCGGTCTTATCATTAGGCTAGAAGCAAATCTACTCTGGCTAGCAAATTTACAGCCAGTTGGAGCAAAAATCCTGTTTCCCTCCAATTTTATGTTATTTTAGCTACAATATTGTGATATGTCTGGCATGGAAGGAAATCCATGGGGTTCACACCATGGTTACTGCACAGGGTGCCACCAGTCCTAGTGGCACCACTGCTCTCTCCTTCCCCAACTCTTTGCAAGCACCCAATCATTGCTATTCCCCAGAACTAGCAGCTTCTCTTTCTAAAGCTTGCTTACCTTTTTTGGCATATGAAACCTGCACATATGGTTTGTATGGAGTTCAGACTGTAGGAATATTTGGTATCTGTAATAAGCAAAGTGTGGCAGGGCTAGTGCAATATGAGCTTTTGGTAGAAAGTGAAACAGAAGCAATTACTGACGCTGCTCTTATAAGTAAAAAATATATTACATATACAGTAGAGTCTCACTTATCCAACATTAACGGGCTGGCAGAACGTTGTATAAGTGAAAATGTTGGGTAATGAGGGATTAAGGAAAAGCCTATTAAACATCGAATTACATTATGATTTTACAAATTAAGCACCAAAACATCATGTTTTACAACAAATCAACAGAAAAAGCAGTTCAGTACACGGTAACGTTATGTACTAATTACTGTATTTACGAATTTAGCACCAAAACATCACAATGTATTTAAAACATTGACTACAAAAACACTGATTACTAAAAGGCATTTAGTAAGGTGTTGGATAATCCAGAATGTTAGATAAGAAAGGTTGGATAAGTGAGACTCTACTGTATTGGCTCAGGAAATCTATCTTGGGATAGGAAAGCACAAAGATAAAAGAAGTTGACCTATATTAGGTTACAAGAGCTTCTAAAGAGAATTTTTTTCATGTGTGGGGGTAAGCTAGCAGCAATTATTGGGGTTGGAGTCTCTTTGATTCTCCCTAGATAAGAGGAACAAAGAGAGGAACTTCTTGAAAATGAAGGAAATTACTTCAATAGGTGAGGAAAAAGGCTTGTGTACATAGAACAAAGAAAGTACAGAGAGGAGTTTACATTATCTGGCTCCCTTGTCTCACCAATCATAGAATCATAGAGTTGTAAGAGACCTCATGGGCCATCCAGTCCAACCCGCTGCCAAGAAGCAGGAAAATCACCCCCAACAGCACCCCCAACAGATAGCCATCCAGCCTCTGCTTAAAAGCCTCCAACGAAGGAGCCTCCACCACACCCCAGGGCAGAGAGTTCCACTGCTGAACAGCTCTCACGATTAAGAAGTTCTTCCTGATGTTCAGGTGGATTCTCCTTTCCCGTAGTTTGAAGCCCTTGTTCCGTGTCCTAGTCTGCAGGGCAGCAGAAAACAAGCTTGCTCCCTCCTCCCTATGACTTCCCCTCACATATTTGTACATGGCTGTCAGATCTCCTCTCAGCCTTCTCTTCTGCAGGCTAAACATACCCAGCTCTTTAAGTCGCTCTTCATAGGGCTTGTTCTCCAGACCCTTGATCATGTTCGTTACCCTCCTCTGGACATATTTCAGCCTGTCAACATCTCCCTTCAATTGGAGTGCCCAGAATTAGACACAGTGTGATTCCAGGCGTGGTCTGACCAAGGCAGAGTAGAGGGGGAGCATGACTTCCCTGGATCTAGACACTAGATTCCTATTGATGCAGGCCAAAATCCCATCGTTGTTTTTTTTTTAGCTGCCGCGTCACATTGTTGCTCATGTTTAACTTGTTGTCCACGAGGACTCCAAGACCTTTTTCAAACATACTGCTGTCGAGCCAGGCATCCCCCATTCTGTATCTTTGCATTTCATTTTTTTCTGCCTAAGTGGAGTATCTTGCATTTGTCCCTGTTGAACTTCATTTTGTTAGTTTTGGCCCATCTCCCTAATCTGTTAAGATGGTTTGAATTCTGGTACTGTTTTTTTGAATATTAGCTATCCCTCCCAATTTGGTGTCGTCTACACACTTGATGATCATGCCTTCTAACTCTTCATCTAAGTCATTAATAAAGATGTTGAACAGAACCAGGCCCAGGATGGAACCCTGCTTATGTTACTCTACTCATGACTTCTTTCCAGGATGAAGAAGACACATTGGTGAGCACCCTTTGGGTTCATTCACTTAACCAATTACAAATCCACCTAACCATAGTTTTGCCTAGCCCACATTTGATTAGTTTGTTTGCTAGAAGGTCATGGGGACCTTGTTGAAGGCCTTACTGAAATCCAGATATGCTACATCCACAGTGTTCCCTGCATCAACACAGCTTGTAACTCTATCGAAAAAAGAGATCAGATTAGTCTGGCATGATCTGTTTTTGATAAATCCATGTTGACTAATAGCAATGACCACATTAAAAAATCACTTTTTAAAAACTTGATGCTTCTTTCCTTCTAACACAGAAAATCATGGATATGCTGCCTGATGAACCATGCTATAGTGGACATCCTGGCTATAAGTAGTCTAGTTGAGTTCAAGAAAGGAAACATTCTGTAAATGATCCAACATAAGGCCCTGGGCAATGGCTACCTTGTGTCTATATGTGTGCGCACATGCCTTCAAGCCACTTATCAACTGATAGCGACCCCATCCATTCCATAGGATTTTCTTGAGCAAGGAATATTAAGAGGTGGTTTGCCATTGCCTTACTCTGTAATATCGCCTACAGCAGGGGTCCCCAAACTTTTTAAGCCGAGGGCCGGTCCACAATCCTTCAGACTGTTGAGGGGCCGGATTATCATTTGAAAAAAAAAATACAAATTCCGATGCACACTGCACATGTCTTATTTGTAGTGCAAAAACAACAACAACAACAACAAAAGAACAATACAATATTTAAAAATAAAAATAATTTTAACCAACATACATTTATCAGGATTTCAATGGGAAGTGTGCTCCTGCTTCTGGCCAATGAGATAGTCAAGTTAATTAGGGTTGTTGTTGTTGTTGTTGTTGTTGTTGTTGTTGTTGTTGTTGTTGTGTGCCTTCAAGTCATTTCAGACTTTGGGCGAGCCTAAGTCTAAAATGTATTTATTTATTATTAAGTATTTTATTTACTACATTTGTATCACACCCTTCTCACCCCAAAGGGGACTCAGAGTGGCTTACAAATTATATGTA
Source organism: Anolis carolinensis (assembly GCF_035594765.1). Classification (NCBI taxonomy): domain Eukaryota; kingdom Metazoa; phylum Chordata; class Lepidosauria; order Squamata; family Anolidae; genus Anolis; species Anolis carolinensis. Next base: position 164,929,534 of record NC_085841.1, read on the forward strand.
CATACAATATATTATATTATTAGCATAGCACAATATTAGCATTATATATTACTATACTGAACTATACCACTATACTGTAATATTATTACAGTAGTAATATTATATGTAATATAGAATACATAATTAATATTATTATATGGTATTATTATTAGTGTTATATTGTATTACATTATAATATTATTATCAATATTATATGTATATACAATATATTATATTATAAAACTGAGGGCGGGGGCCAGGTAAATGACCTCGGAGGGCCGCATCCGGCCCCCGGGCCTTAGTTTGGGGACCCCTGGCCTACAGCTATGCTACTTGAAGTGGTGGTATCTAGACTGGTGCTGGTCTTTAGCATGTTTCCAGAAAAGAAAGAAGCCACAGAAATATTTTGCTGATATGCTAGTTCCCCATATCACCCTAAGAAGCAGTGGCCTACAGCACTTAGTATTATTTGATCCAAGCATTAACCTGACCCAATCTTGCTTTGCTTCAGATAGGATCTCATGCCTTCAAAATATTTTGGCCTATGTGACTATACAAAGCTTAAAAGCCCCTACCCAAGGAAAAAGAAGAGATGATGATGATGATGATGATGAAATATAAGTTTATACTCCTTTTCCACAAAATCAGGAGTCAAAGAGATTTGCAAATTAAAAGGCAATGCAGTCAAAGCATACAAAAGACCAACATTAAAATGGAATCAAAATAACCATAACATCACGCACCCCATATGCCTCTGAAATCAGGATCACTTTTCCATTACCCGTGCATTTTCTTATTTATTATATCCAAATTTTAGAAGATTGTTCCCTCATTCAACACAAAATTGAAATGGCAGAGGTCTGTGTCATATGGAAGTATTTACATAAAAATTGCAAAAAGAAATGGGAGAAGGTCCACATCTCAAGCTGACTCTACATAGGGTGCCATGGAATGCTTAGTATATGGATCCAAACCCGTCAAAGGGTCCACAATTTATGAATTGAACCCGTTCCAAGAGATACCCTGAGGAATGTAGAGGACACAAAGCTATCCTTCAGTTGGTTTTATTTCTTACAATTATTTATGATCATTCTCCATCACTCTGCTACACTTCTTCTCATGTTCATTGGCACAACATTTTACTGTTTCCTTTGTGCCTGTAAAACAATTCAGCAGGAAAAAACTTGTGTGGGATTAACTCTTTTCATAGTGGGAGCTTTTCAAAATATATATTGCTACAGATTATCCAATTAAAGAAATGATTTGCAGCAATTCCACACATTTACTGCCAAACCGTCTCTGTCTGTATTTGACACAGGTGCTTATTTGTATAAGGCTAGAGCGGAGCAATATTTTTCAGAGGGTTGACAGTGTATTGAGAAAGGATTTACTTCTCATAGGATACAGGCATTGCCTTTGTCTTACTGTTGTCACTGGTCAAGTAGGTCTGACGGGGCATACAGCATAAGTGAGAAATGTGCAGCTTGTGCATTGTTATTAAAGATTACAGGTACTCATCCAGAATGTGGTGCTATTGACCCCTTTCACTATACTCCACTTTAACTGCCATGGTTGCATTTTATGTAATCCTAGGATTTGTCACTTGGGAAGACACTTGAAGGTCTACGGCTGAGAATTCTAAGTACCCCTCTTTAAACAGCCAACCCCAGGATTCCATAGGATGTAGCCATGAGAGTTAAACTGAAATCAAGACAGTATAATTACATTGTATGAATGGGTCCATTGTCCTCCACTGAGGGGCATGGCATTTTAAAAACCTTTTCTTATTTTTTTAAATACATGGAGAAGTTACAGAGATTGCAGGAGTATGTTTCTCCAAGATCCTGCAGGAACCCAATGTAAGCTGCAGTCCTTATTTAAGAATTTTAAAGTATTTTAGCTTTATTAGAGCCTTATTATGTGACTTTATGTTTGATTGATTTGGATAGATTACATTCTATTTAGCTATTTGAATATCTTGTTTTGTTGTTATATGTTCTTATATTGTTTTGTTTATTGGTTTTTGTTTGGTTATTTATTACTTATTGTTCATCTTAGGCATTGAATGTTTGCCTTTTTTCTGTTGGAAACCACCTTGAGTCCCGTCGGGGAGATAGAACGGGTTACAAATAAACTTTTATTATTATTTATTATTAAGGAGCATTGGCACCACTTATAACATCTGTTTACCAAATTTCTGTTCACCATCTTTCCTAGAAATCAAGCCAACCTTGTGTTTGCAACCAGAACAAAGTTGAACATGCAGGGCTTTTTTGTATTGAGATCCATGTGGAGTCGATAAAATAATAAAGGTGGCTCACACCCTCTTAGAACATTTAGAACAATATTTATGAATTTGTTTTGTCCACTAGTTTATACTGTGATATGGAGACATGATGGAAGGGGGGGACTTTCATAAATGTCCTCTTGATTTCAGTTCTCTCTAAGGATCTTTCCACATACTCAGTGCATTGCTCAACTAAAATCTATCATGGAGAACAATCACACCATGCTGTTATATCATCATAGCGATACATTAGCCCTGCTTTTCCTCAGCTTTATCACTTGACGTTGTTGCTATCCAGGCATCGTTACATTACTAGGTTGTTGAAAATGTTTTTCCCTCTCTGGATATAATTCTGTAATTTTGCTGCAACAATTCAGTAATCAGTTCATGTGCGGATATGTCATAATGCTTTCTTCCATGGATGAGCCATTAGTGGATATAGTGTGGTTATGGCCATGTTATTCTTCCTTCAAGGGTTCCCAGGTTCTCTGGCAAAGAAGCCCCAGACAACTTCTGGTCCTCAGGAGAAGGGAGGGGGGGAGAAGAATGACTTTTCTTGTATGTTCAAATCACTTTTAACCCAATCTTCTGATTTCTCCTTTTTGTTTGTTTGTTTGTTTGCTGTGATATTGTCATAATGACACATCCTATGCCATGACATCACAATGCTGTTATGGCTAAAAAAAAATTAAATAGGTGAACCAAAGTGAGAGGCAAAATACAGGTGTTGGTAATCACACCATTAGTACAGATGAAAAACTATGCAAATCATGCTTCCAAAGCTCAAATATGGCGAGGGCATGACAGAGAGCATCAACAATCGGTTACACTCATGAGACTGGCTGGAGCAAAATAAAGCAGCATAAAGGAATGGTGTGTTAAGGCCCATAAGTGATGTAATCTTTCTTTGAATGAAAAGTAGGGTCCACTAGGGGTATGCAATTCAGTTAAACCCCATTCTGTTTTTGGTATCCAGATTTTGGTGGGACCACAGATCCATTTTTCGGGAGCCTCCCAAATTCATTCAGGAAAAATCCATTTTTCATGTGAAGGGCATAATAAGTGGCAGTTTCTTAAATGTGTAAAAAGTAAACTGCCTATTTATTGCTATTTGAGTCAAAAAGTAAGCCAAGCCATGAAGAGCTGCAAGTGGCACTGCGAATTTAGATCACTGAGCTATCTCTCTCTATGACACATCATTACTTTCTTCTGTTCTGATTGGCTCAACAGGCAGGGTTCATAGGGAAATATGGCTGCCTGTGCACATGTAGCTGAAAAAAACAGAAAGCAGCCATATGCTCTGTTGTGGCTGGAAAAAATTGTGGCAGAGCTTGTGATGTTATAGCTGGCCAAAAGAGCTGAACCAACCAAACCAGTCAGAGCCAATTTGTAAAAACGAAAACATGCACAACTCTAGTGCCCACCTAGAAATTTGTTTCAGAATTAAACATGGGGTGGGAATACAATGTTGCAGCTAATTTCAAGAATATTCAGAAAGTAGTCTGGGATCACAGTAATCTCATTTGGATTGTTTTAAAGCTCCAAGAACTGCAGTAATACCATAAACATCACAACTTCTCAACATATTTGCCATTATGGAGAAGCGTGTGACCTGAAATACTGTGCCCAGTTCTGAGCACCACAATTCAAGAAGGATATTGACAAGCTGGAACATGTCTAGAGAAGGACAACCAAAACGATCAAAGGTTTGGAAGTCAAGGAGCAGTTTCAGGAGTTGGGTATGTTCAACTTGAAGAAGAGAAAGTTGAGAAGGGACATGATTGCCATGTTTAAACATTTAAGAAGATTTAAGAGGAGATCACACTGAAGCTGGAACAAGCTTGTTTTTCTGCTGCTCTGAAGACTAGGACACAGAGCAATGAATTCAAATTTCAGGAAAAGAGATTCCACCTAAACATTGGGAAGAACTTGAGCTGTTCAGCAGTGAAATATACTGCCTTGGAGTGTGGCGGAGTCTCCTGAGTGTTAGCTGCCTTCAAAACAAGGACAGTCTGAAGGGTCCAGGTAACTCTCCAAGTAAAACTCTCCTTCTGGTGTGCTCCTAACCAGAGAGGCCCATCCAAGAATTCTCGTCAGCCGAACATACTGTGACTTCTTTATTCCATTCTAATAATATGATCCAGGCCTATGGACAGAGTGACATAACTTCTGAGTCAAGAGTATCTGTGGTAGGAAAAATCATAAAGGTGACCCTTTAAGCACTTCACCATTTTTCCTAAAGACTTGGTGTCTGAATCTTATAAACATGGGCATCTGCTGTTGCCAGTTTGGGGGCTGAGGATCATGAAGGGATGACACAATGGCTTAATGACTGAGGTTATTTACATTAAATCTCCAAACACTTTTTCAAGGCCCAAATAGGGGTGATGTAATATAATACCTATTAAACCATTCTCAAGGGTAGAAATACTAATGCTGACCTCCAGGCCAAAAGTTTCATTTTTATCTTTCTTAAACACTCAGAGAAAAAACTCTACTTCTTAATCAGATAGTCCTATGATACCAAAAGGAGTTGAAAACGTTTAATTAAAGAAGAATCCCTTAAAATCCCAGCAGTGGGATCAGGGCTTGATACAGCTAAATCTTTCCAAGCATATGTCAGCCAGCTTGAAAAATGAGCTCCAGAGCAGGATCATTTTAAAAGTTACTACTCAGCACATCATAGAAAATGGTAAGAGAACAGAGAAAGCTATGGATTTTTGAAAATACAAGAAAGCAGCAAATAAACCCGTTTATTTCTTGCAGAGACAGTCATTTGCACAGCACCTTACACTTGGAAAATGAGACTCAAGGAATTTCGAAAAGTGGATCAAGTGTCTTTATGGAGAAGAACATGAATTATTATATGCTTCAAATGGAACACTGATTCAAGTTTATTTTATTTTCCAACATGGCATAAGTATATTTAAAATATATCACTGTCATTCCTGATTTGAAGATGTAACATGTAGCAAGTATCACCAGTTTGGGATTTTCCCACACTATCTCCATACTCTGTTCAGGCTTTAACTCTTAAAGACTTAAACTTTTGAGAATCACTAACATGTGAAGGAATTCTTTTTCCTGTGTGTATCTACCTTAAGATCTACAGATATCATGTTCTAGATTTAATGGTATGTGAAAGACAAATAAGCATATCTCCCAATCAGTCCAAGTCAAAAGGTGAGCAACCAGTTCCACACCACCACCAAGGGTACATTGATTTTAGCAGATAAAGAAAACAGACTCTTCTTTGTTTATGTATAAATATTAAACGTTTTTCAACATCTCATCATGAGGCTCTATTTCATAGGGGAAAAAAGTGGCAAAACCACCTCTATATATTCCTTTCTTCTTGGGCCAGGGCTTCCCAGATTAGCTCTAAGTCCATCTTTAAATCTCTTTTGCTGTCCACCAACATTCCTTTTTCCGTTCTTGAATTAAGAGTAGAGTAACTGTTTCGGGAGATGGTGACTGAGCATTTGGACATGGTGGGCAGTTCAGCAAAGTTGGTGGTGAAGGATAATCACTTCAATGGTGGTGGTGTTTGCTTCTTCCAGAATGCTGACATTTGTCTGCCTGTCTTCCCAAGAGATTCATAGGATTTTTCAGAAGCAACGCTGACTGAATCGTTCTAGGAGTTGAAAGTGAAGTATATAGACTGTCCACATTTTTCAGGCAAATAACAGAATTGCGAGGACAACAGCTTTATAAACAAGCATCTTGACCTCCCTATGACTGTCCCAATCCTCAAACATTCTCTGCTTCATTCAAAAAAAATGTTACACTCACAGAGATCATACAGTGTTGTATTTTGATGTCAATGTTGACTTTTGTGGAGAGGTGGCTTCCAAGATAGCGAAAATGATCAATGTTTTCTAACGTTACTCCATTAAGCTGAATTTCTGGCATTGCAGAGGGATTGCTTGATGACTTGTAAAAGAGCACTTTGATTTGATCAATGTTCAGTAAGAGGCCAAACTTTTCATATGCTTCTGCAAAGGTGTTTAAAGTGGCTTGTAGGTCTTCTGAACAAGTACATATTACATTATCATCAGCATATTGGAACTCTATAACAGATGTTATGACCTTGGTTTTGGCTTTCAGCTGCTGAGATTGAATAGTTTTCCATCTGTCCAATAGGTGATTTCCACATAGGCTGTTGGGAATTGTAGGAGTTGAAGTCCAAAACACATGGAGGGCCCAAGTTTGCCCATGCCTGATCTAAAGGCTGTATTATGGACTCCAGAGTCTCAAATTATGTTCAGCTAATTTGAGACTTGAAGAAACAATGAAGCAACCATGGAGGACAATCTGTCCTGAATCCCCCGCTGGTATAACTAGTAGCATCATTTATGAGCCAGGCTGTGTCATCCAGCCTCACACAATAAGTTGTGATGGACACACTTGCTGGAAAACTATTGGCAAAGCTTTCAACTGAGTTCAACATGTCTGTCATTATGCAAGATGCATCTTTACATAAACAACAAAGTCATGGAATAGTGGAGTGACAGATTGTAAATTCAACACTAATCCTCAACTATGAAAAACACCATCATGGCATCTATTTGAAACCAACTGAACATCTGGAGATCAAGTTGTAAGAGAAGCTGTCAAAGCGGTGTCATTTCACAAGGAACAGCTAGGATGTTTGCCAGAGTTTTTCTTTCCCATTTTCCCCCTTCTGTGTGTGTGCGAGGGGGGGGGGGGGCATTAAGAAGTATTACTGATTTTGGCCTCTTCCAAGGGCAAAAAAGTCACTCCCACCTGTCAGCTCCCATTAACAGGCATGCAACCTTTCTTTTCCCCATCCCTGAGCTATGTGTTGTAGCTGGGTTTCAGGGGAATCCTTGAAATGGTGAGTAATTTGGGAATACTAATCGAAAGCTCACATCTGCCAGCAATTATATTAATTCACCACAGCACAGAGACATTTTTGCTAGCTTGTATAAAATAGTAAATGCAACATGGCATGGGGATTTCAAACATACAGATGAGCCTGCCGCTGCTTCATTTGCACATTGTACCCGGTCAACAATGTTGTGATTTGGTAACACACTGAGTTGGGGGAAAGTTCTTTTTTGGGGCTTCAATTCATAGGATCCTCAAGCTATTTTAACATGGCACATGTTGGCTTGGAGGGGAAGGGAGATGTAGTCCTAAAAAGAAACTTCCACCTGCTCTGTGTTAACCAACGTTCTCAAATTCTGGGTTAATACCATTGCATTAAACAAAGATTCCACAAGACATTCAGAGCTGTTGTGACTCATGGTAGAGGATATATTTGGCATGCAAAATATCCCAGTTTCAAACCTGGCAACAAAAAAGATCCTATATGGCCAAATGGGATTGTTTGAAGAGCTCTTGTGTGAGGCAAGAGGGCAGTACTGGCCTAAGAAGCTAATGGACTACTGATAGATGGCAGCTGCCTCCCTCCCTCCCTCTTAGTATACAAATATACATATGTATTTTATTTAATATAAATCAACCCCAATGCCTAGGCAACAAGCAAACACCAGCAATCAAAATTTATTTCCCATATTGAACCCAGAACTCTATGAGAACCAGAACTAGGATTTTCTATTGCATTCTTAAGCATAAATAAATCTAACACTACATGACAATCTATTACTGAGAACAGGTCTGCAATACAGCTGAGCTCTAAGATGGTTCTAATCTAGCTCAAATATGTGTGTAATACAATGTGGGTGATAATGTTATGGAGTATGCTGATGCTGTGTCCCCATCTGTGTAAGTTCATTGATTCCCTCTTTATTATGGAGATATCTTTTAGGCAGCTAAATCCCATACTTGGTGACATTGGCAGTGTTTTGAAGCATCTACAGGCACGATCATCAAGTTTGCAGACAACACCAAACTGGGAGGGATAGCCAATACTCCAGAAGACAGGAGAAAATCCAAAATGATCTTAACAGATTAGAGAGATGGGCCGAAACTAACAAAATGAAGTTCAACAGGGACAAATGCAAGATACTCCATTTAGGCTTAAAATTGAATGCAAAGATACAGAATGAGAGATGCCTGGCTTAACAGCAGTACGTGTGAAAAAGACCTTGGAGCACTTGTGGACAACAAGTTAAACATGAGCCAACAATGTGATGTGGCAACTAAAAAAGCCAATGGGATTTTGGCCTGCATCAATAGGAATATAGTGTCTAGATCCAGGGAAGTCGTGCTCTCCCTCTATTCTGCCTTGGTCAGACCACACCTGGAATATTGTGTCCAATTCTGGGCACCGTAATTGAAGGGAGATGTTGACAATCTGGAAAGTGTCCAAAGGAGGACAACTAAAATGATTAAGGGTCTGGAGAACAAGCCGTATGAGGAGTGGCTTAAAGAACTGGGCATGTTTAGCCCTGCAGAAGAGAAGGCTGAGAGGAGACATGATGAGGGCCATGTATAAATATGTGAGGGGAAGTCATAGGGAGGAGGGAGCAAGCTTGTTTTCTGCTGCCCCGGAGACTAGGACGCAGAACAATGGCTTCAAACGGCAGGAAAGGAGATTCCACCTGAAAATTAAGGACTTCCTCACTGTGAGAACTGTTCAGCAGTGGAACTCTCTGCCTTGGAGTGGGGTGGAGGTTCCTTCTTTGGAGACTTTTAAGCAGAGGCTGGATGACGATCTGTTGGGGGTGCTTTAAATGTGATTTCCTGCTTCTTGGCAGCGAGTTGGACTGGATGGCCCATGAGGTCTCTTCCAACTCTATGATTCTATCATTCTATGATTCTATGATTCTGGGAGGGAGTGACTGTTATTTTCCGGGAAGGTTTTGCCTCTCCTTTCGGACCTAGTATACAGTGGATATGATGGGTATCTACTGGTGTAGCACTGATAATTTCCCACTCTTCCTGTATACTGCAAAGACAAGAGTGCTCTGCCAGTTATTGAACCATCTTTCCTGTTCTGTGTGAGGAAAAATAAAGTATTTTATCCAAGTGTGGATTACATACCAAATAAATTGGCACAGATTACAGGCCAAACAAGAAATTCAGTACATCCAGATTTGGGGGGGGGGGGGGGGGGATAAACAAGCAAAACTTTTCATTTGCTACACTAAGCCAAATTTTTTACTGGTTTCGGAAATGTAAGACACCCATGATTCTCTTTCTTTTGGTCTAAATCCCTGTCTGCTTGCTAGGAAAACTATGGAAGTGAATGAAACTTTCAAGAATGTGGCAAATCTTACCCCAGCCCTAGTAGTTGCAAGTATCCATAAAAGTTGGAGGTAAGGTTCCATAATTCCTTGGTCAAACTCTCAGTCTCAAGGCCTACACCCTCTTTTCCAGTCTTCAGAGCAAGAAGGAAGAATCTGAGGGAAAGAGCATTGCCTTGAAAAAAAGCACTCAGTTAATTTGGCAGGGACAAAAGAAAGTATAGGTTGAAATCTTGCCCTTCCTAGTAGGGTGAGGCAAAAGAAAAGTGCAGTTGCCGCCTCTCCTAGTTTGTGTGTATTTTGTTCATTAATAACTTTTGTCATCTTAACTACACTCTGATATTGCTTGACTGCATGTGCGGTAGTGTCCTGAGAATAGGTGGAACATATGGAATGCCAGACACAAGGAAAGTTAAATGACACATTGTGAGGGAGAATGAAAGGGCCCTATAGTAGGCACAGTTCAAGAAAAAGAGGTGTCCTTTGAAGGGACACCTGAGCCCTTTGGTTTGCCTTTGCTGGAAGTGCTACTGCATGTCTACTAAAGGTACTAATAGCAATGATCCAATATGGTCAACATTTGCATCCTTATCACACAACACTGTTATAATGTTCTATTTCACTTTAACTACCATGGCAAGGCATAAGAGCTTTCCGGCTGAAAATTCTAAATGCCCTTCTCTAAACTGCAAGTCCCATGTAATGTGGAATATAGTGCTATAGCCGTGTTGTGTGAAAGGGTCCTTGGCCCTCCAACATCTCCAAGCAGGTAAATCACAGTCCACCTGAGCTTTGGAAACAAACTGTAATGGAAAACAAACTACAGAAAGCTTGTAACTACATGACCATGGATCATGCTTGCAGGGAATTCTGCAAATTGCAGTCCAAGCTCTATCATTAGCCGAGAATTGCACACTCACTGCCATCTAAGAGGAGCCTCACAAGGTTGGTCCTTCTGATCACTGGGCCCCTCAAAGAGAAGGGCAAATCAAGAAATTGACATTCCTGAATATCTCAACCAGACTTGACCAAGCAGGGATTTGTCCTTAAATGTGTTTTGCAGAAATACTAGCTGAGCATTAATAATGCAACAGAATTAGAAGCATATGTGGAAGGGAAGAAGTGTGATATAATTGGCATGACAGAGACTTGATTAAAGCAAGACATTGACTGGGAGATTAAATTATGAGAAAGTGTCAAGTACGGAGGAGGGATGAAGGAAAGAGCAGGAGGAGGAGGAAAGCAAGAACGTGGTGTCAGCAGAAGGAACAAAACAAGGAAAGCAGAGTCAGCAAAATCGAGTAATATTCATTTCTGAACAGGGCTGTGCTAGATACTCAAAGCTCTAGTTGAATTGAGAGGAAGGAGATCAGAAGTGTTTTCTCAAAGAAAGCACTTCTTTTTTCATTTGTAATGTAGACATACCTAGATCCCTGCCAAAGAGCACAGCATTATGTAAGCCAAAGGAGTCTACAACATATTAATGCCTGAGGTGGAGCAGAAAATGTTGGCTATTTCCCATTCAGGAAACAGTCTTGATGGCCTAATTTGACCTAATCATTTCAAGGGGACTGAGCCCTCAAGTCTAGTCTGTGGGGGAGTGTGAGTTATCTTGAAATCATAGGCCAAATTGGGCCACCCTTCTGCTTCACTGTTTCATGGTCCATAAGTTTAACCTATATGTAGACACTGAATAATTAGATCAGTATCACCATACAAGGAGGTAACATCCTATAAAATTGGCCCTCCATATCCACAAATTCAACCATCCACAGCTTGACAATTATTTCAAAATAATAAAGCAAACTTTAATTTTGCCATTTTATATAAGGGAAACTATTTCATTATGCCATTGTATATAATGGGACTGGAACATCCACAGATTTTAATATCAATGAGCAGGTTCTGTAGCCCAAGCAGATACCAAGGATCCACTGTATATACTTTTTGGTTTTGAAGCATCAAAACTTTGGTGAGGCCCCAAAACACGCATCCCAGATGTTGGATCCAATAAAAGACTATTCTTTACCTGTTCTGTATATCTCATTTGGTGGGAGACTAGCATGGCTATTAAGACTTTGATCCATTAGAGAAATTTGATTCCTTGGGAATGAATTATGTCTTGTAATGGTAACGGGTGACCTCCTGCCAAAGAACACAGATAGATGATATCAGCAGGAAGGGGACACAAATGTTTGTGGAGTTTGCGGAAATAAAACATTTAGAGAAGCCAAAGCTGTCTCAGCTCAGTTAATCAAAGAAAGTGTTAACATAGCTAGGTTCGGCAGCCAATGATGCAACACCCAGAGATTCCAGAAACTCAAGAAGAAGGGTTTGATCTATGAGAGAAATTATTGTTCCTCAGAATTCATTTAACATCTTCCACCCAGAGCTTTGCTCAGGATACCAACCCTGAGAGTTTGCACTGCCCAGGCCTATTAAAAATACAAATCGGCACCTTCATATATTTTCCTTTTTTTCATGAAATAGCTGTCTTCATTTAATCTATATAGTTATAAATCAGCAGGCCCAGTTGCTAAGTGACAATGATGCATTTACAATGTCCAAGCACTTAAAAGCAAGGAAATGAATAATTACCAATGTCATCATCAATCTTTCACAAGCCACATACTAAGTAACAGACTCATTATTCTTAAAACCAAGCACAGAGAAAAGTGTACTTTTACCATTCCTTCAAGGCTGCCCTTGAAAGGTCATGATCAACCTGTGGTTAGCGTATGATGCAGTGCTGGAGCAGCCTCCCTTGAGTGCTAGGATCAGCAGCATAATCTAACACAGTCAGATACCTGGTGAAACCAAAATGCACTCGTTTTTTGTTTGGTCCTCTACAGATGTTTGCACATTCAAGGAAGCCTTTTTGAAACCAGGCTTTGAATACTTGGGTTTTGATGTATCATTTGATTTATCAATCATTTTGTGTATATGTTTCAATTTGCCACCTCCACCTGTAGATCTTCAGGGAGTCACCCCACTTATTCCCTACTTTATGGCATTGTCTAGAAATACACCATCTTCTGGGGGGGGGGGGGGTCGGGTCATAACTCAGTAACCAGTATATACTTTGCCTGTGGCGTCGGATATGAAGAACCAGTCATCCATTAAGCTAATGAGGAATTGTTCCTCCCATCACTATTAGCCATATTAACAGGAGCTGATAGATACCAAAGTTCAGCAACATCTGCAAGTTCCTGATGGAAGAGATACCAGTATTTGCATTTAGGATACTTACAGAACATTTGGAAGAACCAAAGAGCAGACAGCTTTGAATCTATAGAAGAGAGAAAAAGCTTTGAATCTATAGAAGAGAGAAAAAGCTAAATATAAATAACAACAACAACAATGATAATATCTTCTTTTCCTACAGCATTTGTCTCATTTGATGGCAGGGTCCACTTTATTGGTTTGTTGGTGCCATTTCACCTAGTCATGCACTTGATCAGGGTGTATGCCAGGAGTTTTCAGATCGTTGTGCAACATGTCCAGCCAGTGTTGCTTCAGTCGTCCCTTTGGCCTTTTGCCAGGCATTTCTAAATCAAGAGAAATCTTGTGAATGGACTCGTCTTTACCTCGGAGAGTATTGAGGCGGGAGGTTAAAGAACCCCAGGAAATACCATATATGGGCAGAGATGGCGACGGCTAGCGACCCGGGTGCATAAACTCACAGAAACATGTGATTTCTGGGAAATCATGTGTTTCTGAAGAAATGAAAGCTAAAGATAAACAAACAGCGCATGCGCACGCAGGCGCTCTGAATGATTGTGAACACGGCACAGAAAGAGTGCGGCCGGGCCGCTGGTCAGCGCTGATTGGGTGCAAGTCAAGCAGCGTCACAACTCTAAGCCAATGAATTTGCTTGTGGGCGGGCATAACCCGAACCCTGTAGTGTGTATAAATATTTACTCAGCCCGCCGCTGGGGGTTCTCCCTGGGAAAGCACTTATTTTGTGCGAGGGGGAACCCTAGTGGCCACTTTCCAAATAAAACTGCTTTCTTGGAAATACTCCAGTTGTCCGTCTCCAATCCCTCCACTGCGCTCAACAAGGACCGTAGCACAAAGGTTCCGCTACAGTATGACCATACCATCTGAGGCGTGATTTTCGTAGTTCATCAGCAAATGGAGCAATGCTAAAGCGTTGCCAAATGTCATCATTGTGGATGTGGTCAAGGCATGTGACACCAGCTGTAAGTCGTGGCATTCTCATCTCCATAACACCGAGGCAGCGTTCTACTTCCTTTGTTGCCAGGAAACATTTGGCTCAATATATTGTGGCAGGCCTTATGGCCGTTTGATAGATTTTTGATTTCAGTTGATCAGGCATCTTCTTGTTCCAGAGTACACCTGATGCCAAGCACCATTTCATCCAAGCCACTTTAATCCATGTGATGGTTTCATCAAAGAGGTTGCCATCTGAAGTTATCATCAATCCAAATTACTTGAAAGTGTTGACTTTTGGGAGATCCACCCCACCCAGATAGTACCAGTCTCCTCCTCATTGGTTGTCAGGTATTCCGTCTTTTTGATGTTGAAACTAAGATCGAATTCCACCAACCAATTGCACCATGTTTGCACTTGATGTTCAGGTGCTTCCTTGTCTTCAGAGGCAAGTATTACCTAATCAGTATAGAGCAAAGTCCAAGGTGCTGGTTTCTAAAGATTTCTAGTAATTGCATTCATTACAACAATGAAAAGGAGGGGAGAGCGGTCTGAGCCCTGATGCATGCTGACGGTGATAATATTTCTAGCCTGGAAATCCTTGATAGCTGCTGCTAGTCAAAGTAGGAAATACTGAGCTTCCTCTGCCCATAGACTGCTGGTAGCTCTCATGTCATCGGGGTAGTGAATCCATTCTAATGGCATCATCTGAACCATAAAGGAGCTACCCAAGGTACTGAACCCAATCTCATACAAATAGGTTCAGAACTAAAATCGGTCTCCCAACCAGAAGTGGGGAACTATTGTTCCACCAGATCTTCTGATCTGCAACACATATTAGCCTCAACCTGCATGATTAACAATATAAATTTGTAGGAACTTCAGGCCAAAATATGTGAAGGACAAAATGCTCCTCACTTCTACAGTACACAAACCTCTTGAGAACAACTGATTCAATAAATGCAAGTACAATAGAGTCTCACTTATCCAACGTTCTGGATTATCCAATGCATTTTTGTAGTCAATTATTTCAAAACATCGTGAAATTTTGGTGCTAAATTCATAAATACAGTCATTACTACATAGCATTACTGCGTATTGAACTACTTTTTCTGTCAAATGTGTTGTATAACATGATGTTTTGGTGCTTAATTTGTAAAATCATAACCTAATTTGATGTTTAATAGGCTTTTCCTTAATCCTTCCTTATTATCCAACATATTCACTTATCCAACATTCTACCGGCCCATTTATGTTGGATAAGTGAGACTCTACTGTATAGGAACCTAAAATAGCCAACCAGATAAACTTGAGTTTCCATTTGATGAAGCTAAGTCAAAAATCAAGAGAGCTGACACAGTTTTCCTTAGACATTGAGTTCTTCAGCATAGTGAAGAATGCTGAAGAACTACATGTCTACATGTTTTGGAACATGTAGACAAGACTCTCAAAGGGAACACAACACACACACACACACACACAATTTGTTGTCATATATAGTTTTCATTGTCGTGGCTCATCTTGTCTTTGTCAGTATATGCCATGAAAAATAATCCTATGAAATACTCCATCTACTAGACTTATGATGTCCGAGATTTCCTCCAATGCACTGAAAATATTTGCCCCATTTCAAACAGAAATTTAAAATATTAGAAATATCAACATACCAAGCAGTACACAAATACAGGTTGAGTATCCCTTAACCAAAATACTCTAAAATCCAAAATTGTCCATGTGTGGCTGAGACAATGACACCTTTGCTTTCTGATGGTTCTGTGTTCAATGGCTTGAAACAAAGTTTGTTTCCATTTAAGCATCAGAAAACAAAGGAATAATAGTGAATAATGTTGGATTTTGGAATATTTCAGACTTCAACATTTCAGATAAGGAATAATGCATTGCCACCTCACGGGAAACTATTCCAGTTCATTTGTTCAGAACTGGGATTCCAACTTAATTGAAACAACCATGCTTAAGTCAACTGGACTTAAAAGGAAGCAAATTAAGTGAACAAAGCTAAAATATTTCTCATGTATAATCTTTTCAGGAAAATCAAACAGATCTATTTTTATACTCCTCTTAATTTTCTTTATTAATGAATCACATATGTTTGCTCTTTTCCATTGTTAAAACTGTAAACTTAAATCTATCCTAGGGAACAGCAGGCTTCTCAAAGTGAGTATTTTTAATTATTACTTTAAAATAAGATTGATTCAATGTGACTTGGAGAGGTGCAAATGAAGTGAGAATAACAAGAATAAGATAAGAATAGAACCCCCCCCCCCCCATTTATTTATTCTTGAAAGGAGAAGATAGCAAGAGGTTTGTGCATTTTCAGAAAACAGTCACATTTGCAAAACACTTCCTTTTGATGGGTTACATATATATTTGTGGAAATCATAGTTGTGACTGCTTTGTCATATTAACTTTCTGAAAAGGAGAAGAATTGGGAGAAATGCTGGTATTTTTTAATCAGGAATATTCCCCTTCTGTGCTTGATCCATGTGTGTTCCCATTAAGGAGAAAAAAACCAGATTTGCAAAGGCTTCTTGCATAAAATTAAGAAAAGCTCATGGGGAAGAAACCCATTCATACGAAAGACAGAAATGTGTGTGTGTGCATGCGTGTGTAATCGCATTCAAAGCACCCCCTAAGCAGAGGCTGGATGGCCGTCTGTCGGGGGTGCTTTGAATGCGATTTCCTGCTTCTTAGCGGGGGGTTGGACTGGATGGCCCTTGAGGTCTCTTCCAACTCTACTATTCTATGATTCTATGACTCTATGATTCTATGTGTGGTGATGATGATTTCTTTTCGATTGTGTATCTTCACAATATATTTATAGTCATCCTTTGCCATCAAGGGTTTTTTTAATGTGGTGTATGTTGTTGTTTTCCAAAGCTAAGACAAAGAAATGGCAACTCAGGCCCTTTCTACACTGACATATAAACTTCAGAGTATCTATTTGAACTGGATTATATGGCAGTGTAGGCTCATATAACAAAGTTCAAAGCAGATGATGTGGATTAGCCGCTTTGATAATCTTTATTATATAGCAGTGTAGAATGGGTCTCAGACTGAGAAGTTTCTAATAGCAACTTTCTCTGGTCTAGAGTTCTCCCAGTGTATTATTATTATTATTATTAACTGGATTTCTATACCGCTTTTCTCACCCCTGGGGGGACTCAAAGCGGTTTACAACATAATAAATGGCAAAATTCAATGCCTTACATTTATATAAAAATATATTACATATCTAAATAAAATACATACAACTGTAGATTAAAACTATTAAAACTATAAAAACATCAAACAAAGACATATGCATAAAACATGCTATTACAGCAATTAACATAGATCTTTTCTCTTCTAGGTCTGACAGCCAGGAGCTCACCCTGACTCGCAGCTTCAAACTGCCAACCCTCCGGTCAGCAGATTTCCTAAAGCTAGTGGTTTAACCCACGGTCCCATATCAATATCCATATCCATATGGATAAAACCTGTGATAGAGAGGTTCCCAGTGTATAGGACTATGCCTCCCGTGATCTTCTTGTAGCACAATCATAGTCTTTGTGAATGATGGGAATTATAGTCTAATGTGTTTTGGAAATGAATTGGCTTTGTGGGTGGGAGTTACATTTTGCCACTTCTTTAGAAACATTTTGCTTTTATTCCTTGTTTATTCATGACCATGAGCATCAGTTTATATGCCCCATCAATCTCCAAAGGCCTTCTGCTACTATATGCAAGGCCATGTCAACAAGGCCAAAATGAAAATTGACACTGCTCAGCTGTTAATCCAGGTTGGGAACATGGGGTTTACTTCAGATCTTCTGGGAAACTCTAGAGAAATCCACAGTTTTGGAGGTGTGGATAGCCTGAACACGTTGGGCCCAGCCTCACCCACTGCCCACACTACTATCAGACAAATCACAGCATCCCCACCAGCAAGTAGCTCCCTCCCAGAGGCTCACTGGTGGTGTCACATTTTTGGTGATGTTATTTCTGGCACTGAGTTCTGTAACCACTACCAGAAACGTGATGTCAACAGCAAGCCTCTGGGAGGGAGCTACTTGCTTGCCTTTGGCCTATTTGGATAGACAAAGGGCTCCGGTGACCTTCTGGGCTTCATCGGAACAGCTCCAGAGCTCTTTAGCCCAGGTTAATGTAATAGGTATAGACACATCTGTAGTCTACCCTTCCTTGCCTTACTGTTACTTATACCTCACTGGAATACCTATATGCTGCTTCTTCATTCTCTTCTCTCAATTCTTCTCATCTTGTACTGAAACTTATTGCGCAATCCTAAGCCCCTTTAGTGAAAAGCTAGCCCTGGAGCATTGAATTGAGCTTTCACTCAGATAAGCATCAAGTCTGAGGTCAAGTTATAACATTCACTCATTTGGGAGAAAGTCCCCACTTTGCCCTGTTGGAGGGGTCAATGCCTCTGCCAAATATATACCCCATTGCTTTCCTTTTCTCATCATATACATCTTCCTTTCTCTTGCCCCATCTTCTGATTGTATTTCCTCATTAGTGTTTTTATTACCTTGCTGTGTGAAAAGCAATATCTGCTGGATCCCCTCTTCCATACCACCATGAAAGGTTCAGGAGTCCTCTCCAGTTTTCAGTCTAGTGCCCCTACTTCAGTCTGTTCCTCTTTGCCTCTACACTTCTTAATCCTTTCATGTATCCATTGGGTCTCTCCAGCATATCTTGTCTTTTCGTATGGTCCTGTCCCTGCCTATTTCCTCTCTTGGATGCTGAGCTTTGAAAGTTCACTTGGTTGGACTGTGGTTCCCCTTCCAGCAAGTTAATGCACCTGCCAGAATCCTACAAATCTCTTGGGAAGACAGGTGGATAAATTTCAGTGTGCTGGAAGAAACAAAGACAACTACCACTGAAGCAATGCTTCTATGACATCAACTCCGCTGGACTGGCCACGTTGTCCGAATGTCCGACCACTGTCTTCCAAAGCAGTTACTCTACTCCCAACTCAAGAATGGAAAATGGAATGTTGGTGGACAGGAAAAGAGATTTAAAGATGGGCTTAAAGCCAACCTTAAAAACAAACACCGAGAACTGGGAAGCCCTCGCCCATCAGCTGTGATCAGCAACACTGTAGAATTTGGAGAGGCACGAATGGAGGGTGAAAGGAAGAAACATGCCAAGCAGAAGGCGCATCAAACCAACCCTGACCAGGACAGCCTTCCACTTGGAAACCAATGTCCTAACTGTGGAAGAACATGCGGATCAAGAATAGGGCTCTACAATCACCTACGTACCCACTGCCAAGACACTAGACTTGGAAGGCCATCATACTTGGACAACAAGGGACTGCCTAATTATATCTTAAGACAAAATGTCAGTGTGAAACGTACACTTCAAGCTACATATACCTGCTCACTACTATGTGTTACTTCCTATACTTGAGTATAGATTTTCTACTTGTTCGACTATTCCATGAATTAAAATTGACCCACTTTGACATGAAAAAAATCTGTTAAAGTTACTTCAAAAAAAAACTGTTCTGAAAAGAAAACACTTGTAACAAAAAATGCATTCTGATATAATTCAACAGTGCCATCTAGAGTCTCTGAGGATGGGGAATCCTGCCAAGAAGTCTGAACAGGCCAAATGAGCAAGTGTTTGCAAATAAGCATATCTTCTTCATAATAGCCCATTGTATCCCAAGGCATAGGCTCATTTGAAATGTAGGTCTGCAAAACCACTGTATGATTTATTACCTGCACTATTGTCCATCAGAGATGGAGCTTATCACTGCAGGAGATGAAAAAACGGTCTCCACAAATTCATTTATTTAATATTCTGCTTATGTCAGAACCTTTTACCCATGCTGGCTCCAAAACTCCAACCCCTAGGAATCTGGCCACCCACCCTGCCCTTGTTTCCCCAATTTTTCCTTGTTGGATTGTGTTTCTAGGCCTCAGGGCGACCTCTTAAGTATGAACTTTTGGCTGGGTTCTTCAGATGTGGTATCGTTGGCCTGACTCCAATTTAAGCTTGATATAGATAGCCAGAAACAAGTTTAAAACAAGAATGGGTTTGTTAAACACAATAGAAAAATATAACAACCTCCAATAATTGGTTCTTTGACCTCTCCAAAACAATGGGGAGCTCTCCCTTCATTCTCAAATCCAAAACCCTTTTTCCTTCAGCTCCATTCCCTGTCTTGATTGGCTCAAAATCCTGTCTGTGTCAGCTTCAAACCCTGTCAGTGCCAATTCACTCTGAATTTGCTCATAGGCAACCCTCTGCCTTTTGAGAGATTCTGTTCCCCTCCAGTCACAGTCTCAGTCTCCCTGAGCAATTATTACCTTAAAGTCAAGTCTGTCTTATACCTCTTTAACACTACTTTTGTCCAATATGAGACCTAAAATGGCTAAAAGAGGTTGTGTTTTCTGAACAAGAAAATCCAAAGCGTCTTTCTCTGTCTTTTCTCACTTTTTTCACTCAGTTTAGATCCTAGCTAAACTGAGTGAGATTTAGCAATATAGGTCAGGAACTATTAAAACAGTTGGACAAACTGTGTCATCCAATGAGTTACCATGGCTGAGTGGGGAATCAAACCCTGGTGTCCAGAATCACAGCCCAGTGCTCACACCACTACACCATGCTGGCTCTCAGTGCTAAAAGTACTTAAGAATATATGTAACGTAATGCCCTCTTTTTGTGACCTAATTTCAAACACTATTTCTGACTATTTAAAATGAAAACACATTGCAAACTGTCTTCAAATGTAATCTAATTCATGGTTTTGTTGGGGTGGGAGGGTTGCCAATGTCTTCCTCTTAGGCTGAAGGCATATGACCTCCTCATGAACCCCCAGTAGGTTGCTGTGACTAAGGAAAAATCAAACCCTTGCTTCTCAGAGACTTAGGCCCCATATACACTGCCATATAAAATCCAATTATCTGCTTTGAACTGGGTTATATTAGTCTGCATTGCCATATAATCCCATGAAAAGCAGATAACATGGATTTTATATACCAGTGTAGACTGGGCCTTAGTTGAATTGTTTGTTGGGCATCAAATTGCTGCCGATTGTGAGGCTGCCCTGAGTCCCCTTCAGGGTGAGAAGGGTGTGATACAAGTATGGGAAATAAATAAATAAATAGCCCAATATTCAGATCACTACAACATGCTAGCCGCCCCCCTCCCACACACACACACGCATTTTTTAAAAAATCACAAGTAAAATATCCTTCTCGCTTAATAATATCAATTATTTTTTTAAGTCAATGAATCAAACCTAAGCACAAAAGTATTATTCACACCTCACATAGTCCTTCTGAATCTGGCATTCCTATAGGTACATGCAAAGGAAACTATTGAAGGGCTGGAAAGGACATAAAAAGATGAGGTTGATTTTTTTTTCCTTTTCCAGTAAGCGGCTCCTTGAAGCTCAACTTCTAAAGTAGCACACCTCACTCCAAACCACATTTAGATGCAGAGCCAGTTTAGTCATTTAGAAGAATAGCCTGCATCTTCCCAGACTGCAGGTGCTTAAATGCATTAAAAATACCTAGAAAAACAGCCCAAGAGTGCTGCTTTCTCACCAAATAACATATCCAAGGATTCCATAGTATTGAGCCATGGCAGTTAAAGTAGTGTCAACTTACATTAATTCTACAATGTAGTTGTACCCTAAACCAGTGATTCTCAACATGTGGGTCCCCAGATGTTTTGGCCTTCAACTCCCAGAAACCCTAACAGCTGGTAAACTGGCTGAAATTTATGGGAGTTGTAGGCCAAAACACCTGATGACCCACAGGTTGAGAACCACTGCTAAACCATTCTTCCTGACACGCTTATTGTCTACATGAAGGGGGTTTGTCGTATGAAACAAAATCTTTCTTTCTTTCTTTCTTTCTTTCTTTCTTTCTTTCTTTCTTTCTTTCTTCTTTCTTTCCCTGTCTTTCTCTCTTTTTGAGGGTAAAGAGGACATGGCCAAAGCATATTTCAAAAGTAATATAATAAGAGTAAATTGTGCCAGTTTCTCATGGCTTTTAGGAAATACTTTGTAGAGGCATTTTGGAAGATTTTTTTTTTCAAATTTTGTGCCAATTTCACATACACACATTTAGATTCCTCAAATATTAGACCTATTTTGCGTATATGTGACTTGCTGATTCCAAAAATGGCACCAGTATTCTACATCAGCTCTAGTCTTTGACAGACAGAACATATGCCACCTACCAGTCACTATCTGGTTGCCCACAAGAAATCATGATAACCATATTTAAGAAATCAAAGCTGAAGGAATCTGTTCAATGCAGTTTTCTGAATCAGCACCACAAATAATCCCAGAAACAGGTCTAAAAACCAAAGACACCAAGATTTTTTTTTTGTTAGGCTGTGCTGTCAATCTTCACCACCACCACCCTCCCCATGAAAATGCAAAAGGCATGCAGTGAGTAACATGAGCAAAAACAAATTATTCTAAAATACTATATCCAGTAAAAGGAATTGATTACTTTTTATGGGACTCTGCAAAGTTTTCAAATGTTGCAGACTGTATAATAAATAGCTTCTACTAAATACTGAAAGCGTGAATGAAGGAAAACCCTGCATAGTGTGTAAAATTCAGAGGAGGGAATAGTTACAGGAAATGTATGGGATGAAGGAGACAGTAAGTCATAAGCGAGGAAGGAAAAGGGAGGGAACATGGTGTGTTTGCGTGAAGACAGGAAGGAACACACATGGCCTGCTGCAATTTTCATCTGGCACAGACTGGCACAGCTGCCGGAGCAGCCCAAATGTTGGTTTACACCTGCTGAAGACCTGCAGCCAAGTGATAGAACTTCAGTAATGCCAGGAGGAGACAGAGACCCTTCCCCACCCTAAGCAAACAAGAAGCATAACCTGTTTCCTGAGTTGGCTTGCGTTCAGCCAAGAAGAGAAGGCGCCAAACACCTGAACATTCCACGTGTTAACTGAGCTAATAATATTCCTTTGCCCATCCAAACATAGTGCCAGTCAGAGGCCCTTTAGTAGAGAAACAATGACATCCAGCGGACAGTGCTGTTAATCACAGTGGGGTGTGGGGATATGGAGAAGGTCACTGAATGTTTTCTAACTTTGAAAGAAAAATAGCCCCACCTAATCCTGTTCTCAAATTGGAAGCTTTCCTCCTTTGCCAACAATATTTCATCTTGCTGCCTAGAGTTGCGTTTGAGTGCGGAGATTTATTCATATTCTCCTCAAAGTTTTTCGGTTGGGGAGGGGGGTGTAAAGTGGCTACAAGGAACAGATTTCAAGAGCTCTCCCCAACCTAGTAATTTCCAGTTGCTTTGGACTTTAACCTCTATCATCCCTAGCCAGCACAGCCGATGGTTGAAAGTGAGAGTTCAATCACATTTGAATACTACTATACCAGCCAGCTCTTTGGCTTAGAAATGGAGATGACCAACAACCCCCAGAGTCGGACACATCTAGACTTCATGCCAGAAAAAAACCTTTACCTTTACTTATGCTAGGGGAGGCAGCACTGGGCATACCAATATCAAAATAGCTCACTTCTTTAACATTTAGTTTTTGGATATGCCGTAACAAGTCCTGAGGTTACATGACTAAGTAGATGAAATTAAAAGTCCAACTGGTCTAGCTGTCCTCGGCCTAAGTACCTCTACTTTGTATCAGTTCCTGCCAACTTAGCCAATGGCCAGGAATTGCAGGAACTGACATCCAGATGAAAGGTCTTTTCAATTTTCAAAAAGGCAAAAACATTCAAAATTTTTAAAGCAGAAACAATGGTATTAGTAGCAGATCAGCAGATCAGAAACTTCTTGTGCCAGCAGTAGAGCAAGTGAGTTTCAGCAATACATTAGCAAAGTCAAGCTTAAAAAGTTGTAAAAGACTTTATTCAAAGAACTACATATCTAGATAGGAAAATAAACACAGGATCTAGCTATTTAACTAACTCACAGCAAACATCTTGTCTCTTTCCATGTTCACCGAAAAAAGACAAAATGGAGTGTTCAGTGGCATGCCATGTGCTCAGACAAAGAGGCAACTCCCTGAGTCTAACAAGAAAAGTTATAGGAGGAGAGAATAGAGTGACAGACAGACAGAGTAGCCAATGGGTGAAGGACTTTTTCCTACTGGCTAACTCATCTGCTTATCTAAGTGCTTCATGATGACTACAGACTTTGCAGAATGTGATTGAGGGCCCTTTTACACTGTGCTAAAACCCAGGAGGAACTGGGTTATTTTTAACCAGTTCCTCCTGCGTTTTTGTCCCTACCCCCAACCCAAACCCTGCTCTTTCCCTCGGGGGGAGGAGGGCAGCTAGATGCCCTGGAGGGCTCTTGAACTTATAATAACCTTCTTCATGTTGTTGAAGTGATGTTTACTATACAAAATCCCAGAATACTTGTAAAGTATCTATACAAACATACGATAGTCTATGTACAAAGAAAATGTGTCCAAATGACATATATTGTTACAGTTCCCCGTACAAAGCTCAATTTGGCCATATCCGACAAAATGAAAAGGAGCAACAGCTCTAACACAAAAGTTATTCAAGTCTGGTGTTGGTTCCAATGTATATAGGCTTCAGGGATATGTATGAGCTTTGTACGGGGAACTGTAACAATATATGTCAGTTGAAGTGATGTTTACCTTTTAGACCTCATTGCAGAGAAGAGAATCATTCAATGGGTGTAAAAATATTTTTATTAATGTTTGTATGACACTTTGAAGAAGATAAAGAAGAACGACTCAGGATTATTAGGGTCAACATCCCATGTAGTCTTCTCGATGTTTCTCTGAGCTGCCAAAACAGAGCCCCACGGAGGCCATCACATGACACAAGGACACCTCCAGTGGTTGCCCATGGGACTCTGTTGCGGCAACACAGGAAAACAGAGGGAAGACTGCATTTTCAGTGCTACTCAACTTCCAACGAGAGAAGAAAGATATTAGTAAGAAAACATGGACAAAGAAGACAGAAAGGCACGGGACCTTGATGGCAGGGAATGAAAGAAGACAGTTTCCTCTGCCTCCCCCCCCCCCCCCCCCCCGCCCAATATGATAAGGTGGTACGATTTTAACCCGGATGACTATGAGAAAGTGAAACAATTATGGGGGGGGGGGGAACCCACACTTCAATATAGAGATAAAGACCAATCTATTTGTACATCATCTAATGTATGCCAATTGTTTGCTAGAAAGGTTGTAACTAACACCTTCCAATCTTTGCTCTCGTTTCCTGAAAGATGTCACAACTACAGATTTTGCAAATGGTATTGCAATTTTACAATGAGAAAGGTTCTTCAAATTGGATGGGGTTTAAGCTAATAGTTCTAAATAATACTGCTCTCTTGATTGCTGGTGAATTTGTCAGAGGCAAAACTTTGCCCTGTCCACTAGTTTGTCTGCATGTACTGTAACAGCACAGAATATTTTGAAAGCCTAGAAAGTTTAAGGAGAATTGCTAACTTCCTTGATAATCTTCCTCCTGTTTCTTTAAGAGTAGCCAAGCAAGCTTTCCCTGGCATGGAATTAAAGTGA
Source organism: Anolis carolinensis (assembly GCF_035594765.1). Taxonomy (NCBI): domain Eukaryota; kingdom Metazoa; phylum Chordata; class Lepidosauria; order Squamata; family Anolidae; genus Anolis; species Anolis carolinensis. Next base: position 164,954,680 of record NC_085841.1, read on the forward strand.
CGGGAAAGGTATCACCTGCTTAATTTGAAAATAAAGAACATAAAGAAAAATAAATGCTCTGAAAAACATACTGTGGTTTGCCAACTGGAGTAACTGGCCCTATTCCCATGGCTCTAAGAACAGCTTGCTGCATTATTATTGTTGTTATTGTAGTTACTATTTGCACTACTCAGAGAAGGGGGTGGCTTCTTTTTTTATGAGAGTGAAGGTACAACACTTACATTTACCCATGGATAGTTTGACCCAGTTTTTTAGTGTCACTTTTTTGACTAAAATCTCTAGACCTATACATTTGTATATACAGTGTTTTGGTTTACACTCAGCACTAATAAGTAAATAAGCCCTTCCTTCCCTATTGCCTTACTAGTAAATATGTGCAGCCAAAGTGTTGAACAGACCTCTGAACATGAGGAGGGATGGTTTAAATTGCCTCTGCTCTCAACTGTTTCTTTGGTTTCACAGAATGTTCTCCCCCGCTCCTTTCAAGATTTATTATAAAAGAAGAAAAACTCCTTGGAGTTCCCCTCTTATCTTCTTAGTCCACACGCAGAGATGAATTTGAGTAAGAAAATGCTGGTGAGGGGGACGAGGGTTTAAACTTTCCCTACCCACATACTTGCCAAAAAAGAGAAGGGCTTCCTGTATTTAATGGTAGCAATTAGCTTTAATGTTCTTGGGCCTCTGATGTGAACAAGTAAACCCAGGCCACTATTAAGGGGAGGCCCATAGCGGGGGGGGGGGGGGGGGGGGGCTTGAGGGGCTTCAGCCCCCCCCCCCCACCAATTCTCACGATGGTCCACAAGAAAGCCTTACATTTATTATTTAAACTGTTATGTTTATTCATATCATGATCTGATCACCATGCTCAATATATCCCATATGCATGGGGGTATGGGATAACAATACAAAAGGTTTGCTAGGGTAGATCCTCTCCCACCCAGACTCAGCCCCCCCCCAATCAAAATCCCAGCCCCTCCCCCCCCCGAATCACAATCCTGGCTACGGGCCTGTTAAGAGGCATGTATGTATGTATATATGCGTGGGGAACAATGGGTCCTATCTATAGACAATGATGCACTGAGACTGGTTCTACATCTACATAAACCAATAATGTGAGCCAGAACCAGGTCTGTCCCACATTGCAACCTGAACAAAACATCTGAGCCACTTCATTAGTGGGAGGATGTCCCTAATGCCTGGTCATGCTGAAGCCAGTTCTGCACTGTTGGGCAGGGGCTCAACTGCCATTCCTTCTCCCTCCCTGTTGCTGCCATTAGGGTTATGTAATTTGGCAAAAACCCATGCCATTTTCGTTGTCTGGTTTTCGGCTGCCCCCCATTCCGTTTTGGAGCTTCCCAAATTCAGGAGGGATTTAGGTTTTCATGCTGAAAAGGGTCAGTCTATTGCAGCCAATGTGAAAACTTTAATGCCCTATTTCTCCATCATTTTTATGCCTATCAGCATGAAACTCACCACACTTGTAGGCCACATTTACTTCTGCAAGCCTGTTAACTTTCAGAACGTTTTATAGATCCATTGATTTTTTTTGGACTTTTACCATTACATTAAAAAAAACCACAAGAAGGGGTTCTGGGAATTGAAGTCCCAAGTGTAGACCACAAGAGGGGAGGAGAATGGACACCGTCAGCCAGGCCTCTGATTGGCTGAGAAAGAAAGTGGGAAACACACACAGAAAAAAATCTCAACCCCCATCAGGCCTTGGGAGGGAGCACACGGCTTCTTCAATCCTTGCATAGCACAAAGTGCTGCTGGGAAAGCGAGTTCCCGTTTGCCTCAAGTGGGCACCAGCAGGGGAAAGGGCCTTCAGGAAGGAAAGGAGGAGTCTGCCAGGGAAGCAAGTAAAGGAGGAGGAGCAGCTTTCCTGATTAGCAAGGATGCTCTGCCCACATGCCACTGCGACTGTCTCAGAATGCTACTTAGCATTAGCCCCCATTAGCTGAAAAGATCCAGATGCTGCAATATGTTCTGGCTAAAGTTTCCGCTGCCCCCCACCTGACTCGTTTTCATGGATTCGGCAGCCAAATTCTCTGAACCATTCGGAGCCCGTTTTCAAAAACAGAAATGTGCACAGCCCTAACTGCCATGGTTGTCAGTTCCTCTTCCTCCTTCTATGCAACTGGCAATGGGCACTGACAGGAGAAAGGGGAAGAGTTGTTTTAACCCAGGGTACAGCCACGTTGTGGTTTTCCCTGGGGTAAACTGAATTAGCCCACAAGTGTTCTGTGGCCACCTGCAGACCACAGGGTATGGTCAGTGCAAGTGTGCCCTGAATGGCCAACCAGAAACATCTTGGCTGCATTTGCAGCTGTTTGCCTGTCCAGACAGGTCTAATTCAGAATGCAGAAAGTTGCTGTTAACTTCAAGTTATAGGTGACTCTATGAATGAGAGATTTCCACATCACCCTATTATCAACAGCCCTGGTCTAGTCTTGCAGATTTAGGGCCATGGCTTCCTTGATTGAGTCTATCCATATGGAATGTAGTCTTCCACTTTTCCTCCTGCCTTCTACCTTATCAAGCAATATTGTTCTCAACCAGTGGGTCCCCAGATGTTTTGGCCTTCAACTCCCAGAAATCCTAATAGCTGGTAAACTGGCTGGGATTTCTGGGAGTTGTAGGCCAAACACCTGGGGACCCACAGATTGAGACCCACTGTTGTAGAGTTAGCATCTTAAAAATATTTTCATCATCCCCCTTACTTTTCTTACCTGCTTGAGGGAGATTCCCTAAAGAACATAATGTGTACAGTGACCATTTTTAGAAGAAAGGGAGTGGTGGCTTTTTGTCTGATTGTCTTTACTCACTTCAAACACTCCATTACTTCCCATCTACGCCTCTCCCTTCCCAAGCAAAACACTCCTTGGCTATTGCAGTTTATCCCCCTACATCAACCCCACCCAGACCTCGCACCATCCTGTGGCAAACTCTTGTCTGATTTCCAAGCCAAAGAAGGTTTCCAGAACAAACCTCCAAAACGTCTGAGGTTTCTCCATCTCTGCAAAAGCCACTTTCCAAGAGCACACTCCCAAGCAATTTTGGAGGCAGCCTTATAAACTAACTGTAGGGTAGTCAAGAACATGTCTGGTTATATTTTATAATGAACATCTATGTTTTGGGGAAGTATTAAGCAGCAATTGGCTAACCTCAGACACATTAGCCGCCTTCTGTTTTGATCTACAGATCTCACTTAGTGGCAATTGGGTTAAGGATGGCTTGCATGAAGCGAGACATTTTCCATAGGCAATCAGGGCCAGTCTCATCATGAGGCAGAGGGAGGCAGCCACCTCAGGCAGCAGAAACTGGGAGAGTGGGAAGGAATTTGGGGTGTATTGGAGTGTGGGGAGACCACAGAAATACAGAGCAAGAAAGCATTAGCACTCACTGAACATGTAGCTCAGAGCTTTTTGATATTGCATTAGGCTTAGTTTAAAGCTGCTTGCCCTTGAGTTAAACTAGACACTACATTAAAGTGGCTACATTAAAATGACTAAGCTACCTTTTTGTCTTCAGGTGTGATGGAGAGCATTTTCCTCTGGTAGTGTGAAAGCAAGATCACCCTAGTCTCTTTATATATATTAAAGGAGGGAAATTGTTTTATCTTTCACTTTAGGCAGCAAAATATCTTGGGTCAGCTCTGTTGTCAATACTATAAGGGCAGCTCGCAGTCAGTGCTAACAAGTTCTGTCCAGACTCTTATCAGTCTGGAGGGGACCTGTTAGCAATGAAGTACAGACAGGAGGGGAATATCCTTTGGGGTTTTCTATGGCAGTGATGGGAACATGTGGTCCTATAGATATTTGTTGAATTCCAACTCCATCAGCTCCAGTTAACATGACTGGAGTTCAGTTAGCATAAGTTCAGTCATTACAGGAGTGGTGAGCAAAGAGATTTCAGCAGAAAAGAGAATTTTTCTCTAAGGACCTCATCACATGGACGGTTTTCCCTGTTTAGATTCATTTCAAGGATGAAGTGGCACAGAGCCCATCAGATGATGTTTGCCTACTTCCAGCCGTCATCCGTTGCTCTTCATCCTTGAAATGGAGCTGAAGCATGCTGAAAGGAGGGAGTTCAGAACACAGCTGAAAAATCGTCTTCTGAACCCATGGCAAGCGCCAGAACTGTTGCTAATGTCAAAAAGCACATGTGATGGGATCTGACAGATTCACCTATGTTGAATTGTTTCCGTGACATGGAAGAATGGCAATCCCTCAACACTTTTGCTTTCACTTCATTTTCTCCTTAAGAGTAATCTAGGCTCAAAATTGTGCTCTTGCTAGCTTTTTAACATAACACTGGTCTAATGGAGGGATTAAAAGCCTTGCAAGAGGGGATCGTTGTAAAGAGACTTAAAATTACACTGATATAAAGAAGGGAAGCAATGCTTTGCAAGCAGGGATGGTGACAAAGGGGTTTAAAAGTACACTGGGATAATGAAGAAAAGCAATGCCTTGCAAGAGGGGGTCATGGCAAAGGGGTTTATATACACTGGTATAATGGAGGGAAGGAAGATATGAGAAAGATTTATCATGGCAAAGGAGTTTAAAATTTCCCTGCTCCCCACCCCCAATGGGATGAGGTCCATAGTAATCTTGGCTTTCGGATATTGAAGTTTTCCCTGATTTTTTTAAAGTACTATGGAGAGGGCAGAGAAAAGAAGCCTTGTGCTATGATTCTGAACATGGGCAACAACAGGTGAAAAGCAGAAGCGAAAAACATGTGTGAAGGGAAGACAGAACTTAAAATGGGACAATTGGGGATCTAATGGGATGATTCTCTTTGCTACGTAGACAGTTGCCAAGGTCCATGTGATGAGATCCTAAATCACTTGCTGGTACTTCTTTTTTTTTTATTCACCTTCATTCTACCACCTCCACATCCCACCTCTCTTCTGCTGAAATCTCTTTGCTCTCCACTCCTGTAATGACTGTAAACAGATCCGCCCATCTGGATTGGAGTCTGCAAAAGATTGTGCCAAAGAAAACATAACCTGGTAACCTGCCAGTGGCTTACACAAGGAGAAATTCAACTAACCATGCACAATGACCAAACTTACACACACATACACAGGACTACCTATTGCCATAATGGGTTGTGTGTGCAGCAAAGGCGCCTCTAGCTGTGTTCCTATAGCTGGACACATAGTAATGATGTCATCCTCAGGGATCTTCTTCATCACTGCGAGTCTGTATGACTATGTTGGGGATGGCTGCAGAAGGTCAAAGGGGTTGCAGGGGAGAGGTGATGAGGCATAGTTTTCCCTGGCAGAAATGTATGCTATGTCTCCGTGATCCAGAATCATAGCCATAGTCTTGAAGGTGCCACAAGACATTTGGCTGCAACAGATGGTCATAGTCATCCATCTGTCTGTCTGTCTGTGTCCCCCTTCCCCCAGTCTTTGTAATATTCAGAGATTGACATTTCGATTTACTTAATTTCAGTCTGAAAGAGGTTTGTGTATTTAAAGTCTATGCATTTCATTACAAAAGGGTGTAAATTCTCCTGAGAAATAATCACAGCAAATATGAAGTATGGATAGTAGGGGTCACCACCATGTATCCCAATACACAGAAAAGTGTCCTCATTGGGAAAGGGTTTCAGAAGATAACCTTTACTCAGAAGTACACTGTTTTGGACAGGCTGCTTCTCTACATATATATTTAAAGAGCAAATCTGGATGGTAATACTAGAGAGTGTGTAGCTTCATTAGGGTTCCCAGTTCAGAAGGTCACTATAGAGTTTCCCTGGAGGACCTAAATTTCCCAGAGAGGTGTTCTCTTGAGGAGACAAATACCCAAGAAAAGTCTTGGGTACTTTTATTCACAATTTCTTGCACCCTTAATCCAGCATATGTGGAGGGTTGGGTGTAATTTGTAGGTGCACACTAATACTTTAAAACATTAAATGTGGTATGGAGATTTTACATGGGATTATAAGGAAGGGGGACAAGATCAACTGTGATAAAACTTAGAGGTTTAGTAACAAATTGCTACATTATGCTGGAATTTGTTCTGTTTCCAACCTTGGTCCTATAGTCTAGAACTCTTTTACTCACCTGTCATCATGCTCATATTATCTCTTCGCATTCTTCACACCAGTTTTAATTACTGCGATTATAATTATTGTGTTAAAAAGATTCTGAAGCAATTCTCTCATGTTGCAATGGTTGATGGGAAGCAAACTGAAGTACACTATGCACCAGTACTGATTTACTGAGTAGATTATCAGTTACCTTGCTATGGTAATAGATCTCTCCTGTACATGTCCCAGAATTACAGTGTAACTCCCCTATTCATGGGGGATTCATTCACGAACTTCACATGGATCCATGAAACTGCAGATCATAGTGAACCCTATTGATATGAAGGACTTCTGGCCCAAAAATAACATAGAGTCATGTTGGTGGACCTAAAAATACCTAGAGATGGCATATTTTGTCAGATGAGGGTAAATGAAACCACAGATAGTGATCAGGCTGACATTGGGATCATACTGTATTGCAATTAACAATGCAATTTAACAATAACATTTAAATGTGCACATTTTAGCAAATTTGGTTTGTATTATGTGTTATCCACTCTATTGGACATATTTTGATAGTTTAATGGACCTATGATACTCATACAGTATTTTGAACATTGCCTCCCCATAATCCTTGCAGTAGAGATGGGTATGTTCCAATCCTTTTAGATACTGATAAAATACTGCTGACATCTTGCTCAACCACTGGTAGTAATGGCAAAAACTGGTAGTCAACATATAAGGGGCCCAGCCATGCCTTTCAACTACTCTATATAGCTGGTCATTGTTTTAGTGAGATCAGAGGCTGAGAAAGCATGTCTTACCAAGGTTACTGTACGTTTATCATAGCAGAGATTCAATAGGAAATCAGGTTCTTCAGATGTGTACTTCCTGCTCATAGCAGTGTTGTCTAATACGTATATTTAAGAATCCACATGTCCAGTCTTGACACATGGGTTTCCTTATTTTGTTGCTCTCCCAGTAGTGGGGAACATTTTTAAATGAGAGAACCTATCCTTTTTGTTTCTCAAGACCAAAGGCTTTCTGAACCTGTTAAGCAACACTTAGTCTATGAGCATAAAAAATAACTTTCAGGAAGTCCAGCTGAACAATATCTGGTGTCTAATTTTAACTTCTGAGAGGAACTTTTCTGTTTGGCCTGGCCTGAGCAGACAGGCAATGGCCAATAACTGGCGGTAGTGTTAATATGTCAGGAATTCAAGCTGGCATCCCACATCCTTCTAAAGCTGGTGAGGATTTATGACTTCTTGGCATTTTCTGTCTGCTTCTGAAGATGGCCTATAAGGAAGTGAGAGAATAGAGGACTTCTAGGGTCAAATCTTGGCACTACTGCTCAAGTGCTACATACTCATGAATAAATGTAGTTTCTTGTGTCTGGCCACCTCCTGATTCTCAGGTGAAGCCAAGGTCATGTTGGAATACAGCTAATCTGGGTATGTCAAATTGCTTCATTCTGTTTCAGAGGCAAGGGAAATATTTATCTGGAGTTTTACTGATCTTGGATTGAACTTTTCCATTCCTGACATGGAGAAAAAGAAGCTTGAGTCTATAGTTCTAGCTGGATAGTTTTTCACTTGCCTCTTTCTGGAAGAGCGTGAAGAAGGATTTACACAAACATTTTTCCTAAGTACTTTGAAGAAGTGGCATGTATTGAAGCTTTTTCCAAATCAAAAGGTTTGTCAGAAGGAAAAACATATGCAAGGGATTTTTTTCCCCAATAAAATCAAATAAACTCACAAACGCATGGAAGTCTTTAATGCTACATGGCCATAGTGCTATGATTCCACTGTGGCTGCCATGGTAACATCTTATTGACTCCTGGGACTTAGAGTTCAGCGAGGGACATTAAGAATTCTCTGCATCAGACCTCTTGCCTCATCACACTACAAACTGGAAGCTGAAGTGGGATTATAGTTCTATAATGGAGTAGTGTGACAAGACCCATAGAAACACTGATTACTATAGGACAAAGGGTAATTTTATAATTTAATCTTCAGTTTAGTTGTATGTATGTATGTATGTATGTATTGTCAATGAGTGAACTGATTACATTGAAGTCCAAGAATCCAGGAGGTAGTCCAATAACAGGAACCTTTATGCATATGTGGTGGGAACGTGACAAGGTACAAAGAATTTATAGGAAAATAAAGGGTGAAATTGAAGAAATATCTGGGCTAAAAATAAAGCTGAATTAAAAAACTGTATTTTAACCATGTAAATGGAAGGAAAAAGTTGTAATACAGATTGGGCAAATATAAAATATATGATAGGAGTGGTACAAGCAACAGTTGCATTAGAATGGAAAGAACACAAAAACTGGGAAATAAAAAAAATGTATGAATATCTAGTTGACTATATGCTCCTGGCTAAGGAGCCCTGGGGGCGAAGTGCGTTAAAGCACTGAGCTGGAGACCGAAAGGTCCCAGGTTCAAACCCTGGGAGCAGCGGGAGCGGCCGCTGTTAGCTCCAGCTCCCGCCAACCTAGCAGTTCGAAAACATGCCAATGTGAGTAGATCAATAGGTACCACGGGAAGGTAATGGCGGGAAGGTAATGGCACTCCATGCAGTCATGCCAGCCACATGACCTTGGAGGTGTCTACAGACAACTCCGGCTCTTCGGCTTAGAAATGGAGATGAGCACCAGACCCAGATTCAGACATGACTGGACTTAACGTCAGGGGAAACCTTTACCTTTACCTTATATGCAGGACCGGCCCGAGGAAATTCGAAGGGGTACGCAAATTTTTTTTTGCGCCCCCTCCCCTGCGCCGCAGGAGGCGTGGCCAGGACTGGCCTTGCCGCCCGCGCCCTAACCCCGCCTCCAACGCCAGGCGACCACGCCTCCCGCGGCGCAGGCGGCATGGGAGGCGGGGCCAGGGTGCGCGGCGTGGGAGGCGGGGCCAAATGTGGCCCCGCCTCCTGCGGGGCGCGCCCTGGTGCAGCCAAGCTGCGGCAGGAGTTCTTCCAGGCCGCAGCCTGAAAGGACTCCTGCTGCAGTGGGCGCGCACCGTGGGAGGCGTGGCTGGTCCTGCCTCCCGCAGGGTGCGCCCTGGTGCAGCCAAGCTGCAGCAGGATTTCTTCCAGGCCGCAGCCTGAAAGGACTCCCGCTGCAGCGGGCGCGCGCCATGGGAGGCGTGGCCGGTTCCGCCTCCCGCGGGGTGCGCCCTGGCCTGGCTGCGCCATGGCGCACCCCGCAGGAGGCGGGGCCAGAGCTGGCCACGCCTCCACGTCACATGGCCCCGCCTCCGCCAGGTGTGGCCCCGTCTCCCAGGGGTTCAATAGCACCCCTGGGAAGGTGGCGCCCAACGCGGGGGCGTGGCCAGCGTGCCGTGTTGGGCCGGGCCTGCTTATATGCTCCAGGATTATATCATTGAAATGAAAAATAAATATATAAACAAACAGATATCATATGGGCAACTGGGTCTCAACCTGGAAAGAACTGATAGCCAAAGTGAAGGGGGGGGGGGAAGAAAATACAAGGAATTAAATGAGACCATATCCATGATCCAGCAATTAGAATAAAAGCTAAAATTGAATCACAAATGTTCTCAGAGGGTATAGGGAGAGGGGGGGGAATAAGGAGAAAGGTATAAGTAGGAGACTGAGAAAGGAGTAGAAACTGAGTTATACCAGAAAAGTATGTAATCTTCTGTTACATGTATGTATTGTTTTTTTAAAAATTCTGCTGTAATATAATGGAGACAGTTATACTCTAGTTATACAACCCAATAAAAAGAGATCCAGTACAGAATGCCCACCATGGCTCTTCAAGTGAGTCAGGTTCATATGGGTTCTGATGAAACAAGAATCACATGTCCCAGAAAGGCATACATCGAAATAGCACCAAGAAGAACACCAAATGATACTGGGATGGAAAGCCAGTCAAAGGTGCCTATATGTTGCGCCTAGTAGCAAGGCCGGCCCCACTATAGAGACCACGTGAGACCTCCGCCTCGGGCGCAGGTCCGGGGGGGCGCCGTCAGGCTGGGCGGGAGGCGGGGCACCGCCCTGACGGTGTCCCGCCTCCCGCCCAGTGCGCCCTGGCCTGGCTGGCCTTGCCCGGCCGGCTGCCGGCTGGGTAAGGCCAGCCAGGTCACAAGGCTTGCCCGGCCAGCTGCCACAAGGCCAGGGTGCACTGGGCGCGAGGCGGGGCACCGTCAGGGCGGTGCCCCGCCCTCCCGCCCAGCGTGCTCTGGCCCCGCCTCCCACGCTGCGTGGGAGGCGGGGCCAGGGCGAATAGCGTGGGAGGTGGGGCCAGAGTTGGCCCCGCCTCCCACGCTATTCGCCCTGGCCCGTCTGGCCTTTTCTAGCTGGCCAGACTGCAGCGGAGGTCCCTCCAAACCGCAATCGCGGCCTGGAGGGACCTCCGCTGCAGTCTGGCCAGCTAGAAAAGGCCAGACGGGCGAGCGGGAGTAGCACAGGAGGCGGGGCCAACTCTGGCCCCGCCCCCCGCCCAGCGTGCCCTGGCCCCGCCTCCCACGCAGCATGGGAGGTGGGGCCAGGGCACGCTGGGCGGGGGGTGGGGCCAACTCTGGCCCCGCCTCCCGCACTATTCGCCCTGGCCCCGCCTCCCATGCAGCGTGGGAGGCGGGGCCAGGGCACGCTGGGCGGGGCCAGGGCGTGGGTGGCGGGGCCGGTGGCGGGGGCGCTTTTCAGCACCCCCGCTTAACATTGAAAAATATCTCCGGCCAGCCCTGCTAGTAGCAATTGATTGGACCTGAACCTAAAGCTTTGACATCCTTTAGACTCATTCCCAAACTGACTGACGTTGATCCCATATTAAAGGATTTTGATCTATTTCAGCAGCTCTTCAATATCTGAAAAAAGTGGCTGCAGCCATTTCTATCCTGTTTGACCCAACCAGAGTAGATGCACTAAATCAATGAAGTGTTGACTCAGTTATAGATACAGAGGGTTCACTTGAATTGGAGATAACCAATTGGACTGAGGCCAGTCTCTTTATAGCCTGGATTCTTCAGAATACGAGGCCAGCCAGCAATATCACTTCACACAGAAGCAGAGGGGATGGGTGCGCTGTGGTCTTCCCTAGCAATGACACTCTACAGAAGCAGAAATCTCAAAATGCCTTTTGTAACAATGCCTTCATCCCAATCTGTTAAATCAGCAACATTGTCTTGAAAAAGAGTTGAACTCATATCAGAACATGTTGTTACCCAGCTAATAGATTAAGATAGCTTAATTCAGCAGCTGCCTTATAGCTGTATTGTCACATTAGTGATCTAGCTCAACACAACTCAAGATGATTGATTGGATGGAGAGCTTTCACCAAAGTGAAATGAAGACTGCCAAAGACTGGGGTATTAAAATGACAGTAGCATTGCCTTATAATTTTTTTTGCCAAAGGCATTGGTGGGCAGTTTTGCAATGCTCTTAGAAAATCCCAGCCATACTCATATTTGCTGACAACAGTATGGTAAGATCATAGCCTTAGTTATGGTTATTCTCTTCTATGGCATTAAAGGGTCATCCTTTTTCAATGCGCTGAGAAAACTACCCTCAAAAGACAAAGGATCTCAATTTCAATTGTAGGAATAACTGAGAGAACAGAAGAGCAATTTGCCAAAATCATTATTAGACCAAATAGACCAATGGCCAAGAATGATGAAGCTGTGGTTCAAAGTTGTTATTGTCATCCCCAATTGTGAAGTAGACAAAAGAAAGTATGGACTTCTGTAATATATCAAAGAAACTCTTTCCATGTTGATCTTACAGTATCTTAGCCATCGTTAGCACAGCCCTGGAATATAATTTGCTACTCTAAACTGAGAGACTGTTATGGATCCAGGAAATATTAAATCCAACTTTTGTGGAGAAATTGTGTTTTATCAACCATAAAAAAAGATTTATCATCTAGACTCAAAGCCTAGACAAAAGCACTAAAGCTTTGCTATCTAATGTGGTCAGACATGGACTTGTGTCTGGGCATTACTCACTATGTTTGCATTTCTCCCTTCTCCGTGTAACTCACATGACCCCTCCCTCCTCATTATGGCTTCAGTCTACTTGATAGATCATAATTTATACATTATGGGGTGAGTCTTCCATGCCTTCATTTGTAACCTGAGCTTGAGGAACTAAGTTATTTTTGCCCCTCCCGTCCTGCCTGTCTGGTGCTCACATCAGCTGGAATGGGGCATACATTAAGAATTTGTGGCTGAAGAGCAACAGCCAATAATTTAACAGGGTCATTTAATAATCTGCTTCACTTCCTTTCATTGACACAATATGAATGTGCTAGTATTGGATTCTTCTCTTTGGCATGACTTAGCAAATACAGAAAAGGAGAGCAATGCACCATGTGCAAAAGACACACTGCTCTCTTGCTCCAAGATGCTCAAGCTACAGACAGATAGGAAGTGGCTTTACACCAAATCAGGACAATAGTCCATCTCACTCGGGACTGCATATTCTGGTGGGCAGTGGCTCTTCAGTGTTTCAGGCAGAGCAATTTCACACTGTCTACAACATAACCTTTCAAAACTGGTGTTTAAAGGAGGCTTCTGCATATAAATGTGAGTTCTACAACCGGTCCCAACTTAAGAAGTTCATCTTGGGTTACTTCTCCCTCGTTGGATTTATATTTATGTACAAGCTATACAAACTGGAGTTTATGGACTCAGGTTAAGCTAGAAGTTAATATACCTGTATTTCCTCAAGTCTAATGCACCATCAAATCTAATGCACACCTCAATTTTCAAAATCCTAAAACCCCAAAAAAGTATTTGCTGCTGAATGTAATGTGCAGCAACAAAAAGTGCACTCTTTGTCATTTGGGCAAAAAAGGTGCACATTGCAGTTGCTGCCTACTTAGGATTTCTTCTTCAAAAACAAAAAGTGTTAGAGCACCAAAGCTTCCAGCAATGAAAAAGGAAAGCTTGGACTACATCTATGCTGTAGAATGAATGCACTTTAACAGCCTTAGTTCAATGCCATGGAGTCCTAGGGGCCATAGTTTTGCAAGGCTTCTTCTCTGCCAAAAATTCTGATGCCTCACTAAACTACAAATCCCAGGATCCCATAGCATTGAACCATGGCCATTAAATCAAATATTATGTCCCTCAAAGAGGTGCTTCAAATACAGCTCCTGAAGCAGCTTCACCTTTTGTTTTGGCTCAGCATAAAGATGACCATATGAAGTGAATCTAATGTGCATTCTAATTCTGGAGAAATCATTTATCTGAAAAAGTGAGCATTACATTCGAGTAAATACGGTACATCTTTTGTTGTTACCCTACTATACTTACAAGTCACAAGGCAGCCTCTTGTGATCTTAACAAGATGGATTTGAGAGAGGAGTCTAATGGTAGTCTATGAAAGCTTGTGCTACCAACTTGGTTCTCTTTTGTTTCTAAGGTGCTACAAGATTCCTTTGCATACTGATAGTCCAGACTAACACAGCGATCTTTGAATCATACAAAGTGGTTTTCTCCACAGATCAAAGTATTTTATTTATGTATTTATTCATTTGTTGACATCTATGTACTGCTTGTATTTTTAAAATAATAACCAAGGCAACGAACAACAAAAATTAAGGAATTAAAACTGTAATAAGACTACAGCTGAGATCAGGAGATGTATTTGTGGTATACAGTTAGGTTTCCTGATGCAACCTCCAACCCAGTTTTCCTCTGTTACCACCTTAGCACTACTGAAGACAGCTATGTCTGTGTTTGTGGAGAGTGGTGGTGGGGAGCAGCAGAGAGGCATTTGGCTATTTATATTAATGCCTGTACACAAATTCATGAGACACACAGTCACAGAGATGCGTGTGTATGTGCCTTCAACTCACCTGCCAGCTGATTTTCTTAGGCAAGAAATACTCAGCTCCTTCCTCTGAAATGCAGCCAAAAGCACATGGGATTCATTGACAGTCTCTTACCAAAGTCTAACCAAGGCTAACTCGATTTAGCTTCCAAGATCAGGGAGAATCTGGTGCCTTCAGAGCAGTGGTTCCCAACCTTTGGTCCTCCATTTGTTTTGGACTTCAGCTTCCAGAATTCCTGGCAGTATATGGAATCTCAAACAACTGGAGGACCAAAGATTGGAAACTACTGCTCTAGGGTATTTCGGCCCAGTTCAACAGACGCTCCAACCCTGAGCTGTTTAGGGCTTTACAAGTTAAAACCAACTGGTTTTTCTCAAAAGTTTTTACCAAAGATTAAAACTGAAGTTTATGACAATTTTTGTATAGAAGTATCATGATTATGCCAGAGACAATAATGCACAAAAATGATGTATAATATCTGATATTTCTGGAGTGGAGAGATGTCGTGCAGTATACGCAAGTGTCCTGGTGTCCATCAAGGAGTCCTCCGACATCCATCACTGCCCATTGTGCATCCAACTGTGGAATATCAGTCACTCCATTGGCTACCACTAGCCAATTAGTCCAATGCTCAGCAGCCAGGCTACTAACTGGAGCAAACTACAGCGAGTGGTCAACTTCCCTGTTCAAGGAGCTCCATTGGCTGCCGTTTACTTTCCAGGCCTAATTCAAGGTGCAGGTTATTACCTACAAAGCCCTAAACGGTTCGGGACCCGCCTACCTTTGTGACCGTATTTCCCCCTATGAACTGGCGCAATCTCTTTGATCTTCGGTGGAGGCCCTCCTCTTGCTTCCGCCTCCGTTTCAAGCATGGCTTGTGGGGACGAGGGAGAGGGCCTTCTCCGTGGTAGCCTCTTGTCTCTGGAACTCACTATCCAGGGAGATTAGGCAAGCACCCACCCTCTTAGTCTTTAAGAAAAGCTTAAAAACCTGGCTTTTCCAGCAGGCTTTTGGAGAGTGAATACTTACCCCATATCAGGTTCTCGTTCCAGTGACCATCACTATATTTGATGCACTTTATCTTATCCCATCAGTTAGAAACAATTCCAATGTCTACCTCATCCCAAGTCTCCTATCAATTGCAGCACTTTGGCTTCCTACTTCATTCTATAGTTTACAATATACACTCCTCGCACTTTGGCCCAGCTCATTTTTTATAATCTTTGCTCAGATTTTTAGATTATGTTTAGTTGATATTACTGTTTTTTAATGTTTAATGTGTATTATTGTATTTTATGCAATGTGTTTTTATTTTCTGATTATTGTAACTACCCGGGCTTGGCCTCATGTAAGCCGTCCTGAGTCCCTTCAGGGAGATGGAGGCAGTGTATAAAAATTAAGTTATTATATTATTATTATTACCACTAAGCAAGAGACACTAGTATATTGTGACATCACTGCAGTCCATAAATGAATAAGAATTTTATGGGACCTCTCCATTCAACTTTATTCACAGGTGATGCCATTTTGGTATTGATGTGTGCCTTCAAGTCATGGTGAAGATTTGTCCTGAGGGGATGTGGTATTACCTTCCTCATTGGCTGAGGAAGTGTGACTTGCCCAAGGTCACCCAATGGGTTTCCTTGGGCGAGTCACACTCTTTCAGCCTCTGGACTAAGCAGAGATTCCAATCCTGGTCTGCTAAAGTTATAATCCAACACTCAAACCACTACACCACACTGAATCCCACAAATTCTTTTATTTCAGATGATTTTTTTTCCAGAAATGCAAAAAGCACTGTGGACCATTTTCTCAAGGAGGTGTCTTGATATTTTCATTAGGCATGAGAAAAATTGTGACAGTTCTTTGCATCCTTGTATGGGATAGCATTCCGCACCTGATGCCATCAACAGGTGTTGGACTATAATTCTCATAATTCCAGCTGTTGTAAGCATCACCATCCTTGGTCAAGCTGCTATTAAATAAAGTGATGTCATGGAGTTAATGCTCTTACTGAGACAATACAGATTAGAAATGTTGGACAAGTCTTTGATTTCAAGCCATGTTCTCTTTGAGCAGCCCATGGAAAATCAAAGAGACGTTTTGAATGACACCCTGTGGGTGAAAATTGGTTCAGCCTGAATAACGACAGACATTACTTCCTGCTTAAAAGGATGATGTAAAGCCTTCAAAAGAAAACTTTCTCTCATGAGTGAAATTTATATATGATCTCACAAAGGATTAGTCAGAGGAGTGAAAACAAGGTTTGGCATTTCTGTATCTTTATTCCTAAAGAAGATTCTCCACATTTTTAAAAAATCCTTTGTTTCTTTTGTGTAACAGATATTTATTACTATGGATAAACAAGGAACATACAATGGATAAAAGCGTAATACATATAAGTAAAGGTAAAGGTTTTCCCTTGACATCAAGACTAGTCGTGTCCGACTCTGGGGGTTGGTGCTCATCTCGATTTCTAAGCCAAAGAGCCAGCATTGTCTGTAGACATCTCCAAGGTCATGTGGCCAGCATGACAGCATGCAGTGTCATTACCTTTCTGCTGGAGCATTACCTATTGATCTACTCACATTTGCATGTTTTTGAATTGCTGGTTTGACAGAAGCTGGTGCTAACAGCAGGAGCTCACCCCGGATTCGAACCGCTGCCCTTTTGGTCAGCAAGTTCAGCAGCTCAGAGGTTTAATCTGCTGCACCACTGGGTGCCTGTTTTATTAATAGGAGCTGGTTTTTGCCTCTTGCATATAACATGTGTTAACTAGTTTATATTTATTGTGTTTTTGTTGTTATAATTAATATGTCTATTACTGTTTTATTTTTGTTATGTATCATGATTTGCTGATTGGTTGGTTGAGTATTACTACATATACTGTATTTTTGTTGTAAGCCTCCCCAAGTCCCTTTGGGGAGAGCGGGCAGGATATAAATAGTTTATTTATTTGTTTTATTTATTGTTAAAAGAGAAGAGAATAATAAGAGATAACAACCATCAGATACAGAGGGGATTATTCATTTTTACTTTTTAGTAGTTGTTTAGTTGTGGTTGTTGCAGAGCGTAATATGTAGTTGTATAAATCTTGGTAGTTTTATATACCTAAAATATCTGTGAGTTTTACTTTGTGTTTTTCCTGAATTTTTTTTAAGTTTCTGACTGTCCACCACTGGAAACAGGATACTGGATTAGATGAACACTTAAATTTGGATCCAGCCCTGCTTAAGTTCTTGAGTTTAAAGTTTCTTAGTTTACTAAGTTTAACTGCATATTAACATATCAAAATTTGCAGTCATTTATTATAAACGATTTAAAGTTGCTGAGTATTTGAACAAAAAAAGCCAATGTGGGGAGGGGGGAATGCTGAACATTAGAAAAAGATGCTATGTACACATTTGTTAATTTGTTGGAGCATTTCACTTTTAAGACTGAAAGCCTGGTATGTGTTCTTCAAAATATTTCCATATGCTAAAGGTATGTGAGCGTTTGCCAAGAAACCTGGCTATTAGGAGCAACAGGCCAGTGTGGCTTTTTAAAAAGGGAGGAACGGCTGCAGAGACGAGGTATTCACAGAGGAACGAAACCAACCCTAACTACAGTCACCTCGCGATGACCTACAACTCCTCCGATTACAAAAATGAAAAGGTTATTAGTAAATCTGAGGCCAATTAGGGGTTCTTTTTCCTGGAGACATGATGAAATTTCCTGAAACAAAAAACTTTTTGCAAACTCTATAAAATATTTCTAACTTTGGTGGAAAAATAAATAATCTCCTCTTTTAAAAAAAATCTTCTCATTCCTGAGGTGCAAAGCCAGCCCATTTCTGTTTATGCAGATGGATGGGAAACACCCCAAGGAAGAGCCAAAGGCAAGATTCTTGGCAGGAGAGAAGCAAATGTGAAGTTGTTTTCAGGACTGCCTATTTGTCACTGAAGCAGGAATGATTTGACTGGGGGAGTGAGGAGAGGAGAGAGAAGCACATGGGGTGGGATCCATTTAAATGCCGTGGAAGTATGGGACCCAATTGTGTAGTCTGAATATTATAATGTATTTTTTTATATTTTTGATTGATTAGTCATATTTATTACCCACTGTTCCTCCAGTGAGCAGAAGGCAGTATTACGTGATTTTTGTAGTTCCCATGCTAAAGCACACAGCAACACTGTAAGATAAATCAAGATGAGAGTGTGCAACTAGCCCAATATAACCCATTACGTTTCAGACTTTAACCTGAGTCTTCCAAGTCCCAGTCCAAACACTCAGTACTACCTTTATCCCAAGGAATTATCAATGCTTCATCCTCTTTGTATCCCCTCCTCATCCTCACAACGCTGCAAGCTAGAGCCGGACATAGTTTCTGGTGCCTCTGAAAAGGCAATTACCATCTTGAAAATCATTTATAAAGAAACTAGAATAAGATTGCAATGGTCTTTTAAACAATTAAAAATAATAATATAGAACAAAAACAGGATGGGAGATGGCAACCAAAGTGATGAAACAGGTTGGGGACTTGAGCAAGGGAAAACTAACAGAGAATTATAGCATTTTTTGTATTAGGAGCAACTTGAGAAACTGCAAGTTGCTTCTGGTATGAGAGAATTGGCCGTCTTCAAGGACATTGCCCAGGGGACACCAGGATGTTTGATGTTTTACCATCCTTATGGGAGGCTTCTCTCATGTCCCCGCATGGAGAGCTGGAGCTGACAGAGGGAGCTCACCCACTCTCCCTGGATTCGAACCGCCGACCTGTCAGACAGCAGTCCTGCCGGCACAAGGGTTTAACCCATTACACCACGGCATTATGCACAATGAGAAGAAAGTAAATAGAAAAAAGTCATCATTAGTAGTAATTACCCAACCATATTAAAACCCAGGGCTGTCAAATGAAGTGGAATAGTGGAAGATTCAGGAGAGACCCAAGAAAGGTTTTTTTGTGACCTGATGTCTGGGGAAACAGTCCTGCTCCACAAAATGTAGTTGTGACCACCAACTTGAAGGCTTTGAAAGGGGACTAAGACATCCTGAAGGATGATGTTAACCATGGCTATTGGTTTTCACAGCTGTATATTTTATATGCATACATACACACAGCAGATATTAGGAGCAGTCAGTTTCATAAGCATCTTCTGGTTGTATTTTACCCAGAGCCATCCGATTAGCAAGCACAAGAGTAGGATGCTGACCTATGTCATCCAAGATGCCCAAGTGAGGAAGAAAATAATCGTATCTATGTGATACAAAGTTCTGCTTTCAAATAATCACACTTAGAATTTCCAGAGGACTTCATATGTAGAGCGTGTTTCCAAAAGGGACCAAATCCCCCCCCTTCCAAAATTAAAAATGCGTTATAGGTGGCAGCACATTGTTGGCTAGGGTAGAATATTATGTACCCATCAAAGCTATCAAAATGTATCGACTCACTTCCATACAGGGCTTGGAAAATGGCATTTTATAGAAAACTAGCTTTGCAGGACCATGCGTTGCTGTGGCTTATGGGAATCATTTGTTGGCCAGGTGGAATAGCAGTGAATAGCCTTGCAGCCTCAAAGCCTGGCTGTTTTCTGGAGTAGCTGGAGTAGGACCGTCAATCAAAGAGCCGCTTTGAAACCTGGCTCCTTCCTTAGTAAGGGAATCCTTGTTTGGCCAGCTTGAACTGCACTGAATAGTCTTGCAGCTTAAAAGCCTGGCCGCTTTCTACATAGGGCATCTTTTCTAGGCCTGGTTGTATGGGACGAAGTAGGCTCACGGCTTCAAAGCCTGGGGGTTTTCTATCTAGGGGAAATCTTGGTTGATCAAGTTGAATAGCACTGAATATCCTTGCTGCTTGCAAGCCTGGCCGCTTTCTACCTTGCGGAATCCTTGGTTGGCCAGTTTGAATAGCAATTAATAGTCTCAGTGTGGCAGGTATGAATGCTGCAATTAGCCACCTTGATTAGCATTTAATGGCCTTGCAGCTTCAAAGCCTGGCTGCTTCCTGCCTGGGGGAATCATTTGTTGGGAAGTGTTAGCTGGCCCTGATTGTTCCCTTTCTGGAATTCCCAATTTCCCTGCTTTCAGAGTGTTGCTCTTTATTTACTGTCCTGGTTTTAGAGATTATATTGTTCTGTATTATTATACCACAGTAATTATTTCATATTACAGTAGAGTCTCACTTATCCAACATTCGCTTATCCAGTGTTCTGGATTATCCAACGCAGTCGGCCTTTTAGTAGTCAATGTTTTTGTAGTCAATGTTTTCAATTCATTGTGATGTTTTGGTGCTAAATTCATAAATACAGTAATTACTACATAGCATCACCGCACATTGAACTTTTTTGTCAAATTTGTTGTATACCATGATGTTTTGGTGCTTAATTTGTAAAATCAAACGTAATCATAAAGTTTAATAGACTTTTCCTTAATCCCTTCTTATTATCCAACATATTCGCTTATCCAACGTTCTGCCGGGGTGTTTATGTTGGATAAGTGAGACTCTACTGTATATTTATAATCTTATATTATCTGCTTAGAACTGGATTATATGAGGCTCCTTCTACACAGCTGTATAAAACGCACACTGAAGTGGATTATATGGCAGTGTGGACTCAAGATAATCCAGTTCAAAGCAGATAATATAAGATTATAAATGGGTAATATAGCTGTGTGGTAGGGCTTTGAGTCTACACTGCCATATAATCCAGTTCAAATTAGATAATCTGTATTTTATAGGCAGTGTGGATCAGGCCAGATTGAAGAGGCCCTGGATGCCTTTAAATGGCTGAGTGGGTTGCTAGGAGACAAAGTGGGTGGAGCTTAACCTTCTAACTGGCAGCAATGGGAAAAAAGGTTATTCCTTTCCCTCTAATTAAGACTTTATTTTTCTTGGTTTTTTAAAATGTAAAAACACAGACCAGATGGCTATGTCTTTTGGGGCCAAATTTGGTATGATTTGGTCGTGTAGTTTTGCTGTTTAAGTTAAGGGAAAAATGATCAGAACATTTATATATATATATAGATGAATGTTCATCCTCATCACATTTTTTTAAAATTCCTTCAAAATTTGCTCAGATGGATTTGGTACCTTTTGGAAACAAGCTCTACATATGGGTCATACTGCTGACACAAGTGTTCTTTGATAGGATGCTGTGAACTCTTGTCTGTTGGAGGCAGATGTAGATGTCATAATTAATCATCTCGATTACCATTTGATGCTAATCAAGGTGATTAATTACATCCACACCTGCCTCCAACAGACAATAATTATTTCTCCCACCCTGGACCTTCCACAGATATATAAATCTCCCTTGCCAAGTTTCCAACATACCTCACAACCTCTGAGGATACCTGCCACAGATGTGGGTAAAACATCAGGAGAGAAAACTTCTGGAACATGGCCATACAGCCCGAAAGACTCACAGCAACCCAGTGATTCTGACCATGAAAGCCTTCAACAATACATTGTTCTTTGATAATTTATTAACCCCACGTCAGTGCTCAGCTTCATTTGTGCTACAGTCTCATTTGATTTTCAGTATGAGACCAGCCCTAGAAGGCCTGCTGAACTCATCCCAAACACAAGATTTGGTCGATGGACTTTCTGATTTATCTCCATTTCATCATGTCAGTTTATGGGCAATTAAAAGCTCTTAAGTAAAGACAATGGTAACCCATCCATTTTTGGTTCCTTTGTATACTATAAGGTTAAGGTTAGTGCAGGGACTGGGCAAGTGTGATGTTCCAGATGAATCCCCTGAATCCTCACAATTTACCATGCAGGTAGGGAGGGGAGTTGCAGTGTCACTTCTAGAAGACCACCAGTTCCCTACTCTTGTTGCAGTTTGACTTAAGTGCCTTGCAGATGTATTCACCTCATTTGACTTTTCCACATTTTGTTGTGTTACAATCTGGAACAGAAATAGTCAATTGGCATTACCATGTCACATCCACAAGAAGCTTTGACTTTTGCAAAATATTTGTTGTGCCACAAAAGTTAGAAAAAACTGGAAGGTCGGGGAGGGGATATTACTGCAAGACACTGTGTGCAGTGTTTGATTGTTACTACAGCTCTTACCCAATTCTTTTATTAATTCACCTTTTCAATTTTCCTTCAAATTACTTCTGCCCCACTTCTTCAATTTTCTTTCTTGCTGTAGCGTCTCTTTGGTCTTCCTTTTTTCATATCTCCACCCTCCTTTACCTAGTTTTACCTATTTCAAATGTCATCTGTGGTACTGTCTAGAATTGTCCAGCTGGATTTTTCCCCCCTTTGACCTTAAACATTGAAATTATTTTTGAATCTTCTAAATCTCACCATCTCTTCCATTTGTGGTCTTCAAATTTTTTTACTTTTAATCTAAAAAACAATCGCAATCTCAGTCTCAATGTCTCATTTTGATTCTGGTTTGGACTCAAAGTTGTTCCAAAGTTGGTTCCTGTTCAGGCCAACAAAGATCGCTGCTTTTGTATAGTGTTTAGCAATATTTTGCATTCTAATCTTGTGTAGAGCCACATATGTTTTACAAAGTACTAACCCAAAGCAATTGAAGAGTAACCACACAGGTATGGATATTGTTCCATACAACATATTCAACAATGATGGGTCTTCCCCACAGCCACTGCACAGATCAGTCACATTTAAACATTTTGTACAGAAAATAATTTAGAATGGAACATAAAATTGTGTAGATAATTAGCAATTTTGCAAGTAACTGCCACTTTTTAAACCAATTACTGATACTTGAATATGCATTGATAACTCAATGCATAACTTGAATATGCACTGAATATGTTAAATGGTTTTAACTGAATTTTTAATACTGTTTATATTTAATTCTGTTTTAATGTTTGTATATTTGTATATTTTTAATTGTGTGTACTAATGCTTTTATGTTAAGCCACTTTGAGTCCCCTTCGGGAGAGATAAAGCAGGGTATATAATAATAATAATAATAATAATAATAATAATAATAAATAATAAATAATAATAATAATGATTGTAAAAATGTTTAAATTATAACTCATTATAATGCACAATGTGCTGCTATTGTAATTTTTTAATTTGCTACTTTTATTTTTGGAAAAAAGCAACAACTAGGGAATAATGGAATGCACAGAAGATACTCAGAATCATTTCTCAAACTGAAAAGATAATCGTTCATTGGCATTTTGCCCTATGAGTATCCTAGAGGCCTTCTTCAGGGGGTTACTTAGAATCAAGACATCAGAAATTTATGAGTCACAAACTTATGAACCATTTATAGAAGGCAGAAATATGTTGGTCTTTTCTACCAATAAAGAGCAATATTTTGAGCATATTTGGGGGTAATAATTTAGAACCAAAAAGAGATTGTCATAAAAGTGGAAAAATTCCCATTAAAAAGCTTCTAAAAGTACCCTAATTTGAATCTTTGCTTGTTACACCAATACAAATATCTTTGTTACTACTTATCTTACTTTTGGAATACAATGTCATTAAAATTTAGTTAATTTTAAAATCCAAACTCATTACTTAAAATAAGTGAATTTGGAATGAGGATGCAGTCCGAATCTATAAAGCAAAGAAAAGGGACATTGTTTATGAACCAAATCAGAATAAAATAAGAACAACTCAGAATAAATTAAAAATACAAAGGAAGTTTAGAGGGATTTTTTTTATTAAGCACATTCCACAGTACAAAGCCTTATATCAGGAACAATATCTGTACAATTCAACAGTTGTCCAATAAGCTGTTCATACACAAACTTTTCAAACAGGTAACTGGCAAACATAATTACAAGTTAGAATAAGACTATCCCAGTGCTTCGAAACATTAATCTAGCAGTAACATACAGCTGCTCAGTAATGATTAGCGAAACAAAGTCCAGAGTACAGCCAGTGCTATCATTAATCCCAGGAGCCAAGTTCCTTGGGTGCCAGTCACAAACTCCACAGCTATGTTACACCAAGCACAATCAAAAGTAGTTTAGGCTGCGTCTTCAAAGACCATTATTCCCATGGAAAACATTAATTTCATCTTACACATGCATTTTTTAAAAGAAAGGTCCGTTCTCCATAAATACCATAGTCTTCAGAGCTGCAACAGGAAATCTTCCATATCACAGTCTCCAAAGACATTTGGGGGGGGGGGGGGTAAAACCACTTCCGTAACTCTCATCCATTTTAAAAACTGAGAATATGGGGCTGTGCCCTCTTAACGTATTTGGTAAGATGTAATCATCTATGTGTGCTACGTCCTGCTTTGCCACATTAAAAGGGGGAAGTTTATAAGTGGATATAGTAACACAGAGGAAGGCGATGGTAGAAGAGCCAGAAGCAGTTCCAGGTATGACTTTTTCACATCTGATGTGTGCATTCATTTTGAATTTGACTGACAAGCTGGCAGGTGTGCAAGAGTGACATCCAACCATAGCTGTTCCACTAACAAAGCAATATTCATTCATTGGTCATTTAAACTTGGTTATCAACATTCCTTGACCCCTCAACCACAGGGATGAGAGGAGAGGACAGAAAGAAGAGAGAGAGAGAAAGAGGGGCAGAGGGAGAGAAGTCAAAAGAGGGAGGCAGAGAAAAATCAAATGCAAATACAAAATCATGACTAAGGAATGACAGTATCCATATCCACGCCCACTACAACTCATAGACCAACCAGTATTATATTTATTAGTTTTTTTTTAAAAAAAATTAAATGTTAGAATAAGCCACTAAAGGATGTTGCCAAGCAATAACTTAAAGATACAAAGAAAGCATTTCAAGAGGGTTTGCTTGCATATAGGGAAATGTATGACCAGCTAGCTAGACCAGTCACTGTTTTCAAGAGAGAAGGAATTCCAATGACATGTGTGCCATTAATTGCTAGGTTCCTAAAAATAAATGATAAGGAACATCAATTATCTCCTACAAGGTCACAATGTAGTCATCTCTAATTCCTCATCTGAGCATGGTAATCAAGGATTATTTCGAATGGATTTTAACCAACTTCAATGTATCTGCAACTTTGGCCAGTGGCTTAGATGTTCTTCCAAATATTGCAGTATGGAAGGGGTTGTGGTGCGGGGGCACACAATTTTGACTTTTAAAATTTGTCAAGAGGTTTTAGAAAGTAAGATATTAAGACATTTCATCTCATTTTTCTTTTAAAGGAAACATCCTAAAGAATACCAAAATTCTCCTTTCCACAGAGAAATATTTCTAAATACATCCCAACCCTATACGGTGCCAGTAGTAAGAATGCCTGGATGCTTCGAAACGTCTGCCTTGGCATCTGTATACAGTATCAGGAGACCCTGACTCCCAGCACTTGGAGGTTACAGTGTTTATGTACATTATATCTACATGCTTATACGTTACTGTATGGGAAATAATGAGGCAAGCACACGTGAAGGATCCAACTATACCAAATGGTAGGAGGAGGAGGACGGCTGTAGTACAGAGTACAATTAAAAGAAAAGACAATGCTGTACACCTACTTCAGATCATCTAGCTCAATTTACAATCTTTAAATTAAAGCAAATTACTGGTGCAGACGTAAGTAAACTATCATCCAAAATATTACTGACCCATTCAGAAATAATCCTACCAGTCCAATTCATACTCTGAGCAATCTGAATAGGATCAGTCATCACCAGTCATGAAACAAAAAAGTCTATGGGAAGAGGAGGATGATCATTATGATGACGACCATGACTTTGAAAGCAAAGCCCTGTACATTCTGGGCATGTGTTTGGCACCCACATTTCACTGAGAATGTTTTTCTTCTTCAGAGTCAGATAAAAGTGCAAAGCAAATATAAATTAGGTCAAGTCCTTCCTTGACGTCCCATTTCCTCCAGGAAAAACAAGCCATCGGTTCAGTGTATATGGGCAATCGACTCATGAAGCTTTGGATCTTGCATTGCAGTGAAGGATAAACTGAGTTTCTTCTACCTGGACTCAGTGAATTCCTAGTCAGTTCCTTAGAGACCACTGAGGGAAGGACGACTGGAAAAGGTAGGTTTAGATACAGAATTGTGCCGTTTTGCATCTACACAGCACCTAGAACCACTTCTGACTTTAGCTGTGGCTAATGTCTTCAGGTGTGTAATAGCCAAATGTCCAGTAGTTCAAAGACTGTGGAATCCTGAAAAGAAAGAAAGATGATGAATTAATTCTGACATTTGCCTGTTACTGTCAGAAAATAAGACAAGGGAGGGCACATCTGCAACCAGCAACAGGCTGAGATCTGATGTAAGATGGTGGAACTCACTGCCTCAGAGTGTGGTGGAGGCTCCTCCTTTGGAGGTTTTTAAATAGATGCTGGATGACCATATGTCTAGGGTTCTCTGATTGTGCTTCTCCTGCATGGCAGGAGGTTGGGAAGAATGGCCCTTTTCGTCTCTCCCACCTCCTCACCCCAAGAGATCTGTTTAACACCCTCTTTAGTGATCTCCACTGTGTTTCAATGATATACTAACTGTGGAAAATGTCATTTACATCTACCTGGCTTCCTAGTATTTTTCCTGATGTCCACTCAGATTTTAGCTGACATTGTCAGTTATATTGTGGTTATACTAGGCGTGCATTTAACAACTTGCCTAGTAGTCAGAAGCGGTAAAGGATTTCCATGAAGGCAGTGGAACAGCTATCTTCTTTAGCTCTTTATTTGCTTTGCATGCTGATCAAGGAGGAAGGGAGGCCTATATTCTGCAAAGTGGATCAGTAGAAGGTTTTTGTTTATTATAGCTTTTAAGCATTTAGGTTTCTTTATTTGTTTTTCCTCCTTCCATTACAAGCATGGAAACACAAAAACTAGTTCCTAAGAAGGCTAGTAAAACCAAAATTACAGGTCAGGGACTTTGCTAGATTATTTACAAGGTAGGAATACCGCGTGCACAAACTATCTCCCCAATTACTTCACAAAACACACAAAATAAGAGTTGTGACAATATTTGCAGCTGGGTGTGATGGGGGAACAACTAAAATGTTTTTTTCATCATAAGGTTCCAACAGGCAAACTGCCCCAATGACCCCTTTTACATTTTGAACTCATTATCGAGAAAGATTCAACACCTTTGACGAAACCCTTTAAAGTTTATTCAGCAATATTACACAGTTGCATA
The DNA here is from genome assembly GCF_035594765.1 of Anolis carolinensis. Lineage (NCBI taxonomy): Eukaryota > Metazoa > Chordata > Lepidosauria > Squamata > Anolidae > Anolis > Anolis carolinensis. The sequence goes on from NC_085841.1 coordinate 164,981,608, forward strand.
GGTGGAGCACTTGAGTGAGTTGTCTGAAAACTAATACAACCTCTTGCAATGTTGACCCAAATAATTAAATCTAATTTTATACAGCTTTCTCCCCCAAGAAAGGGGGGTGGCGGCATTCAATTATAGCCATGGGAGTTTCAATGCTAAGAGGTTAAGCATTTTTAGTTTTTTTGCTTAAATGTTTAAGTAAAAAATTACATTAGATTATCATATGGTAACAATTTTGATCTTGTTACAATAAAAAAGGAATTCAACAGAAGGCAATAAAGTTTTTTTAATAGCCAAGAGCAGTAGGGTTGTCAGAAGTTATAGATTTTAAAAGACATATTCATATGGGACTCTGTAAAAAAGAGGGGGCAGGGTTTGGTTAAAAAATTAGAAGATCTAAGTTATTTGATTGTATAAAAGTATCCCTCTTACAACGTTATGAAACAAAGCAATGTTTCTACCCTGTGATTTAGAAAATGTTTTTGAACACACAAATTTTACCATCACTGGCCCATCCTTGCCCAACATAGTCCCTATTTGGATAGTAACTTAACAAGCCACGTCCTACTCTCTCAGTATGCTTTCAAATCACATGTCAACTTATGGTGACCCCATGAATTTCATAGAGTTTGTCTTAGCAAAGATGGTTTTACCACCTTCTTTGCTCTGAAATACAGTCTATAGCACCTGGTTTCCATTGACGGTCTCCCATCCAAGTACTAATGAGGGCTGAACCTGCTTCCAAAGTCAAATGGGATCTGCTACTTTTATGGAATTTAGACTGATTAAGCTCTATTAACTGGGTCAAGATGCCATGGGCTGGAAATTAGGACATATTGAAAAAAAGCAAGTCATTCTAAGCCAATTTCCATTACTAGCAGAAGTTGGCAGATTCAAAATGCAGAAGAAAAACACAAAAGCAATATAATCCCTTACATTTATATATTGCAAAGTATCCTTGTGTGCACAAATATAGTATCAGGAAGACATGTAAACCTGAGCATTCATAATTAGCATCAGTAGGAGCTTACAATGAACCTGCTTGAGAAAGAGCAACATCTCACTGTTGAGAGAGCTACCATAGCACTGGAAAATTACAATACAAATATCTTACTTAAGGAAATATTCACATAAACCAATTAAATAGTTACATTATTAAAATAGTTCACACATACTATTTCGGAAAATCAAATGGAAAGCATTATAGACTATTCTTGTTATTGAAAGCCACCGTAAGATATAGAGGTAGTAGCGGGTATAAAAGATAATAAAGACCTACCTCAGAGAGCAGTGAATTGCAGACTGTTATCTGGAGATGTAAGTGTATGTTCGGGATGGAGAGCGGGTCTCATTTTGTGCGTTGGGAGGCACATTTAAAAAATCCCAAATCAAAATGGTATCATCATGGGAACTACTAATGATCTGGAACTCATCAAACTGGAGTCTAAACACACGTCCCGAGTGCTCCTGAGAATGGCAAGACTTAGTTAGTTAGTGAGGCAGAAGACTCACTAGTTTCACACTTGTACACTCAGATACTCTTATCTACACTAAAGTCACAGCTTTTTTAAAAAATCAAGCTTTATGAAGCAGCTGTTTGTCTTTGGCATACTCGTTTTCCACACAGCAAAGCTTTCCACTAAAAGCAATTGAGAAGTGTGCAAAGCTCCTCTGAGTCCATTCTCCCAATCTCACCACCATCCCAGGCATATTTGATGAGAATATGGGAGACAGTTTGCTTTTTTAAAAAAATATTTTTATTAGGCGAATTTTGAAGCATTACAATAAAAACATGGATACGGGTAGGATTATAATAATTATAATATTAATAATTATATTATAATTGCATTCTTTGTGAATCATTTTCCAAAAGGCCATTGTCTTTTTGCAAGACCACCAGGCGTGGTAGTATGTTCCTTCTTTTGTCTTGCATTTCCAACATCTATCATCTGCGGTTTATACATTAAACTAAGTTTCATAAGAGTAATATACCAACGTTGGAGAATTTTTAGCCAATTCTCCTTTAGATCCATGGCATAGATGAACCTCAACCTTCTTGACCAGATCTCTTCCCATTTTTTCATCTTTATCATTTAATTTTTTATTTCTTCTCTTTCAGTCGCCCATTCGAGCAATTTATTATAGATTTTTGTTATTAGTTTCTTTTCTGTTTGTAGTATAGTAAGTACACTCTTCTTGATGGTTGTCCCTAAGTTGTGGAACTGCATTTCTCAGATCTTGCTGCCTTTTCAATGACAAACATATTTTTATTTAATGAAGCATTTGGTTTTTAGTATATTGTGTCAGATGGCTTTTAATGGAGGTGCTTTTATTTTATTATTTTGAAACATCTTTTTAATATTGTTTTTAACTTTTGTTTTTAACTTGTGTTTTAAAATGAAAGTTTGGTTTAACTGGGCTTTAACTTTTGTTTTTGAAACATTGTACAGCACCTTGAATGCTGAAAGAAAGGTGGGATATTAATTAGCTATAATTAAATCTGTTACTGGGCATGTTGATCTTAATAAGCCCTTTCCACCCTTTGTTTAAAAGCACTGGCAAAAGAAATATGAGCAAAACACAAATAAATAAATTGATGGCCATGTTAAAATGTTTCCAATTAAAGTAATAGCTGCCAACAGAGTTCAATATTTGTAACCTTTATTTTCATATTTCTAGGATAGGAAAATAACAGGCTGCATGTATTAAGCATATATGAAAAGCTTTTCCCTTCCAACTTCCACTTCTACAACGATAAACTTCCAAAGCAGGGCAAGGTGCTAACTGCTTCTCTGCGTTTTCTCTGAAATTCAGGATGGAGAGTATTTGCACACATGAGAAAGAAAGGGAGAGCACAGCAGCATCAGCGAAATGCAATGCAGACTGGGAGCTCAGGTCAAATTGGGACAAGGAGGATAGGCAGTGTTCATGATGATCATTGTTTTAGCTTTCTAAAGTGTGCCAAGCTCCCCCATGAGCCAAGAAAGATTCCTCTGAAAGCACCTCTGGTGCAATGGGGACAGTGCTAGTGAGCTAATACAGCAATACTGAAAAATGTAACCATAAATCAAAGCCATGATTAGAAGGACAAACAGGAGTTTATAAAGTAACTCATTTTGTATTTTATGCTCCAGAATGCATTACGAAGTACAAAATACAGAGTCATTGTTCACACATAGATTCATGTTTCCAGAAACAACTTAGAAGCACCAACCTACTTGGAAACAAAGCAGTTACCTTCCTCAAAGCAAGAAAATGGATAGATTTTAAAACACAGCTTTATTTTTTCACTGCTGAATGTGAATAGTAACTACCAGAAGGGGTCATAAGGATGCAGATTTAATACACCTTAAAGCAGCAACTAAACTCCACTTAGAAATTTAAGAAGGAAACCGATTTTAAGTCCTTATGCCTTTCTGCCTTGAGGCGAGACCAAAGTGTAAGATCTGAATTGGTCCAGATTTGACTTTTGTGAAGAAAACCTCCTTTTTTGTGGAAGTTTTTCACTCCTGGGATTGGGCAGATGTTAAATATGGAAATACAGGCTATTTCTTAGACTCCAGGAGGGACAACAAACAGACTATTACTCAAATTATTGAATTATCAGAATTATTGGGGGGAAAACGAAAGAATCACAAAGACACACGTTCCCCACATAAAGTTATGCACAAAAACTTTTGCTTTTAACTTTTATTGTAGACATTCTTCAAATTCAAATTCCTAATTTATTACAAGATACTCAACAGACATACAAGAATAATGATCTAAAAGAAGTGTTGTGCAACTGTATAAACTCTCAGTGTATACTTACCACCAATGTGCGTAAACATAGTGTACTTGCTGGGGCACGAGGGTCAAGAGCAGCTTGCAAATCCCAAACTTTGATTTTGCTATGAAGTTAAAAGAAAATGTTGATGAGAAAACTGTAAGATGTGTATAATCCCTATAATTAAAAAAAACCCAAAATGAGCAATCAAAAGAGAATATGCTCTAAAACACATACCCATCATAGGCCCCGCTTACAATCCTCTTGTTATCAAATCTAATGCATCTAACCAGCTCTTCATGTCCTTCTAGGACTCTTAAACAGGCTCCACATTCGATATCCCAAAGCCTGGAAGAAATAAAATGGACAGCTTTTTTTTAAAAAAAATCTCATACATCTCCCCTCTTATAAATGTTCCTACTTCCGTTTAAGCATGAATAGACGTTTTTCAGGAAAGTCTGCATTCAACAGAAAGTTGACTGTAGAATCAACCCAGGAACATCCTATGAAGTTCCTTTGGAAGGACACTCATCTTCTCCTCAAGAGATTCAGAACTGCCCTGCATGAATAGTTAGTCTAATTACCTGGCTCAAAATAATTTAATGTATTAAGCAGAATATGCACTAGAAAGATTATTTCCCAGCACTAGCAGGGAAACAGCCATGTAGCCTTGTGAGCAGTTACTGTTGTCCTGATCTCTTTTGTCCTAGTTGATGAAGCACACGTTTTACCACAAGGGCCTTATTTCTCTTTTGACAGTAAAAATGTCAGATGAGTTTGTGCATGAAATGCAATGCACTTCTCCTCTTCTACAAGCTGATTGGTAGAAGACTGCAATCTGGTATGCAAGCACTCATTGTAGCCAAGGCTATCTGGTCCAGGTAATCAAGGATACTGCAAACCCACACTGAAATTCTTGAAAAAGCCACATATATTAAGGTAAAGATAAAGGTTTTCCCCTGACATTAAGTCTAGTTGTGTGCAACTCTGGGATTTGGTGCTCATTCCCATTTTTAAGCCAAAGAGCCAGCATTGTCCATAGACAACTCCAAGGTCATGTGGCCGGCATGACTGCATGGAGAGCCGTTTTATTAGGAGTCTGCAAAAAGACAAAACAAGGGAAAACCTGATCCTGATTTTTCCTATGCTTTTTAAGTTTTTAACAACTGCTGAACCTAGTCATCAATGCTTAACTGGACAAGCAACATGATATCCAGATCTTGTAACTGTAGGATCCACAGTTATTTGGTGATTTTATACATACACCTTAGGTACAGATGATGTTTTGCTTGCTCTTGGAAGCTTGTTTTGCCCTGCTCTTCTCCTCTACAGACCATGTTTTTCATAGCACATGTGGTTATGGCTGCAGATACTGGAAGGGAAGAACGTCTTGTCCTGAGAAAGTGAGTAACCCAACTAACTTCTTATAGGACAAAGGATTTCAACTGCTTAAAGACAGTTACCCACAGAAAAGTGGCAGGACAAATGTCAACAGTAATTTAAAAACAATGTAAGGAAGTGTGTCAAATATGCATTAATGTGGGCAGAATTCTTATTATAAAACAAATGTGGCTATCATACTACTCTAGGGTCACAGGCAACACTCAGCTTATTTTGATAAGCCCTAATTTCAAAAGCTGGTGATGCATTCAAACCTTTAGCAAGATCAATCTGTTCTTCTCCCATAATAAAGGAAGTTATAGGGAAATGGAAGAAAGTAATGTACAAACATGCTGCTTGGAGACCAAGGTGGGAAAAAGAAATGGAACATGGAGGATGAGATCATCAGAACAGAAGGCACAACAGTTCTTTGAGCCGAAACAACACAATGGAGTATACATCCAAACAAGTACATAATCAAAATAAATACAGAAAAATAAGTTATGTAGGACAGTCAAACAAGGGGAGAAACAGTCCGAACAAGAAAACATATCACTTCCCCTTGTAGCAATAGTTTATCTCTAATACGAGCAAACCTGGTTTCTACCTAATAGTATTGTCCGATGATCCGCTGACAACAAGTCTATCTCTGTATTGGAGACAGGCAATCCCTCGCTTGTGCCCATTCAGAGTGCGAACAAATTCACATGTACTTGTGCTCCAGACCTATGGGGAGAAACAGAAGCTTAGCTACAAAATATATTTGGGAAACATGAATGTTTTGAACATTTTGATTATTATTCTAAAGGAAAATTCAGTGCAATTATGAGATGTAAGACAAGTTCTAATGGAAACATTCTTGAAGTCCCATTCTCACTGCATGGAACATTTTCAGTTGTTTTCTCCAAAGTCATCACATAATTTATGGTGATGGGAGAGATCAATTACATACTGGATGCACTGAAGGTGACACAATAAATGGTCTTTTTAAGGTGTTCAGTCCCTCTCTAGTGCAGTCTGCTGCACTCTATGGAAGACTTATTTTGAACATCATGGAGCATGTTGGACAAGGGAGGCTAAAATGTGCAGGTGAAATCCACAGAAGGGAGGGTTTCTGCAAGCTCAAATGAGTGGAAGTTGCTGATGTAAACTGCCACTGTCTGATCTTCAGCTACCATCATTCTCTCTATAGGTCCTCAGTGCCACAGGCTCAACATTTCTATCTCCTCCAAATTCTTCCATTGGGAGACAGAAGGTGGAGAATTTTCTTTATGGAAAAGCTAAACCTAGACTACATCTAGACTGAGAACTCCTGCTATATGAGTGGACTTCTGCTCAAGTGGCATTATTTAAGCATTTTAGATAATTTTAGGTGACAACAATTTCAAAGGATCTACTTGAGACGTTTAAGTGCATGATAAATAGTGTGACAGATTGCAGAAGAGTTCAGGTAACTGCAGTTCAAGAGATGAAAGAAGTAGAAGCTCTTAGTCAACTATTGAAGAGACAACGAAAAGAAAGATTCTTGGACATTATATCCAAAGGAGATTTACATCACCATCTCATACATGCTAAAATACATGTGATTACATTCCAACAATTAACAAAATGTTAGCGATGCATGTCTTATTTCAATATACATAATACCAAAAGTAACTAATGCTTAAATGACATTATAAACGATCCTTTGGAACGTAACACCTACCCCCTACCCTAAATTTATTAATTTTTTAAATAATTAAAAAACAAACAAACAGATAAACTTTAAAAAAATACATGTGTGAAATGCAGTGGTAATTTTGAGAAAATGTTTACTTACTTTAATGGTCCTATCACCAGAAGCAGATACAATATACTTGTCATCAAAATCGACAACATTAACAGCAGCTCGATGACCAACTAACACACGGCGCAAAGTGATGTCAGTTGGGGAGGCCATATCCCAAACTGCAATGGATCTATCCTTTGAGCAGGTCACCATTAAGCCATTGCTGAAACGCAAGTGAAGCACTGCCTCATTGTGATGAATCAAGGTGTTCAGGACTTCACCTGTGTTCACATCCCAAACTCTGAGAGAGACAAAAAACATATGAGAAGAGGATTTTAGATCAAATTCGAAGGCAAAAATACATACTTGGTAGCAGTGGGAAATGTTCTTTCTGTAAAAAAGCTAAACAAGAAAACCTGCTCTCTACCTAAGAGTATTGTCCATAAGTGGCAGAATAAAGGAAAAACTCCATTGGAAAGGCAGGAATAGCAGAGGATGCTTAACATTTTCTCACTGCAGTTACCTTCCTGCAGCTATTCCAACATGTCCAAATCTCACGAATGGATGCCATATTATGGAGGACATGACAAAAGGGGAGAATAAAGTATTTCCTCTAGCTAGCCACTTCTTCACAGCAAATTCATCAATACCAAAGTATTATTTAGGTGCTGAGTGTTTGCAATTAATTATATAATAATGGGCTAACACCGGTAAGTCTAAAAGTGATGAGTAACAGAACTATTGAGGAGTATGTTATCCTAGATTCAAGTGGACAACACTGTTTTTCTTCTCCTTCAGAGTTTTTCGTGCCACATTTTTAACAATTTAAATGTTTACCTCACAGTGGAGTCCGATGATCCAGTTACAATGACTCTTTCATCATACTGCAGACAGAGGACTGAACCAGTATGTCCTGTTAACACTTTCAAACATTCCAAGCCATTTTTATCCCAGATCTGCCAAAGAGAAACCAAAGTTCATTACATGGAATATCACTTTTTTTCCTCCTGCTATAAAGCTAAGGCAATTTGAGCCTACAAATCTATTTGGCCAGAGAAGGGAACACATTGTTCTGTTTATTTCCTCAGGTGGTTTGTCTTTTGAAAACAGAAAGCACTTATAATATGAATACAGCACCTAAGCAGAGATGATGTGAGTGGGGGCAGAGAATTCAAAAGACATAAAGCAAGAGAGTATATGTAAGGGGGGGAAGGGGAAATGGACTGCCCAGACAGTATCGTATATCATTTCGCTATCTGACCAAGGACTCAGTATCTAAAATTTCATATGATGTTTGGTTTCTGCAAAAGCATTAAAAACTAGATCTGGATGAAGTGACAAAACAAACCATTTCCCTTTTCTACCTATTATTGTTTACTGTCCATTAACGGACAAGTCCCAAATTCTCTTTTATTTCATTTCCTAATTTTTAAGTAATATGAAGTGCTTGTAGCAGATCCTTTTGTCTGTAGTGTAATGATATATTATTGACTTTATGTTTTGACATGTTTCAATATCATCTTAGTCAATAATATCTTATAAATGGACATATAGGATATTCATGCTTCAATAGGAAATAAACCTCTGATCAATATCACTTAAAACTGATTGATTACGTTTTTATCTTGTGATGTGGTGTTTTAAATTTGCTGATGTATTAATCTGTAGTGATTACAATGCATTTTATATTGTTTGTATTTTATTGTATTTTGTTGGGCTTGGTCCCCATGTCAGCTGCCCTGAGTCCCTTCGGGGAGAAGTGAGCGGGATACAAAAATAAAGTTATTATTATATTATTATTAAAACTGCGCCCGGTTTTTCCGAACATTTCTTTTTTCTCTTGAGAGAAGAGAGTCTAGCAGGGGTTCAATGGGCTCTGCATTCTAGGCTTCAGGTTATTCTGATGGTTTAGATTTCACCTTCCAGAAATACTAGTCAATATGTGAATAATAAGGAATTCTGAGACCTGAACTCCAAAACAAATGAACGATCCAAATTTTAGAGCCACTGTTCTAGACTATTAGAAAAGCTGAAACCAGGTTTGCAATCCCACCGTCAAAGATAAAACTTCCCACAATGAAAAAAAGAAATGAAGACAAAATCCAGACAAAATCCAGACTCACTGACATCAAGTAAGATCAAGAACAAAGATGTCAAGCAATGTTTTTACCTTAATGGAATTGTCCCTTAGGCCACTAATAATCTTCTCATCATCGTACTGTAAACAGTAGACACCTTTACTATTTTCAGAACGACACTGAATTCTTTGCAAGTTGTGCCTTCCACATCGCCAGTTAGACTCTATAGTCTACAAGAGAAAAAAATTGTTTAAGTTACATTGAAGTTTAAGTTGCAAATACTTTGTAGAATACTTCCTCAGGCTCCAGAGCAACACCTGAGCAGAACAACTCCATCAACTGTCACTCCAGCTGCAGTCAATAAACCAAGCTACAGTAGAGAAAGAAACTGAAAGTAGGGCTATGAGATATTGCTGTCACTGGTTACTCCTTTTCCTGAAGAAGCTTCCTCCTCCTGCTTTTGCTTACTCTTTTACAGGAAAAAAGCAGAGGAGGGAATGAAGCCAGGGAGAAGATAATACAATACAATAAACAGCTACTTTAAAACTTTTATTTAGAGTTCCCCATACTAACCAAGTGAGCATCAATAAAGGAGACCCAAAGATTTTGAGATATTATTATTAATAATAATATCCCACTTTATCTCTCTCAAAGGAGACTTAACATAAAAGCATCAGCATACAATTTAAAATATACAAATATGCGAACAACACTCATTCTTGTGGCACTGCATGTCAGGGCCTGTTAAGCAAATGCAAACCTAGTCAAAACAATTCTAAGGATTCAGAGAGAACCATATGTTCCATTTAGATCAATTCTCAGATTTTTAAAAGCTCTTTTCTAAAGTTACTAGAAGTAAATGTGGGCTCCAAATCAAAGCAACTCAAGCATGTTATTCATTCCTAGGCCAGAGTGCTGTGAACCAGTAAGACTCCTACAGGTGCACCCATTTAATTCTATGAGTAGGTGTGATTTCACAGAGAGTAATGTTGCTACTGTGGGAAAATATTTCATATTTTTGAGAATTTGTAAAATCCCTTTTACTGTCAGTTGCCAGTATACTGGGCAAGTAGCCATTATACACAAAAATATACAGCTGCACAGAATTTGGCAGGAGTGAAAACATATGAGGAGTACAAATAAAAAAGATTGGAGAGAGCTAAATATAGCTGAGTGGGGTGGACACTCTGGAGACCATCAGCAAAAGGACCTACTGAACACAACCCGTTGTAGTGACTTGTTTTGTGTTATGAAAATTCTTCATCATGCAGGCAACATAACAACGCCCAATCACCAAACAACGATTTGGTAACTGGGGCACCTTATCCCTAAGACACTCCTTCCCTTTCATGAGGACACCTCCATCCCACACCCCTTTTTAAATTTCAGCTATCTCTACAGATAGTGCTGTGCCATATCTGCAGTGACAATTCTGCTAGCTATAGCTTGCATACCACTCTCTGACCATGGTCAATTCACTGCCCATGGCCAGTCTGCCTCCAGCTTTAGTTGAGCTACATCGGACTGTGGCACTTGCTGGAAGTTGAGGGCTTTGCCATGCTAGCCGTTCATGCTTTGTTAACTCTGTCCTTTCCTGGATGCTCTCAGTGATGTTGCCCTTGCAAACCACTCAGAAATGTCAGCTGCTGCTAAATCTGAACTCTCATCCTTTGGCTAGGGTTATACATAGGCAGCTTATTCTGTCAATTCTCACCAAGCATACAGAACTGGCTAATGACTACCAGTCTATATGATTCCTCACAAATTGGTTTGTGATAGTAACCAACTTTTTTATATGCCTCTGCTGATAGGCAGCACAATGGTAAAGTTATATTAAAAGAGCAACTTTGTACATTTTGTACAGGTTGCAGAAGTCAATTTTCTTTGGACTATGTGCAGAGTTTATGTATTTCAGTGAGAGGTACTCCAGGCTCTACATTTAACTTTTTTAAAACTTCTAAGCCTTTTCCAAAAGCTAAAGTGAGTTATCAGACTGAGTATATTCCAGCTTTATAAATTGCAATCTATTGGAACAAGGGCTTTCAGGTGGCCAAGCCCACTCCCTTACTTTAGGTTGAAGTCTGCTGGACTGTTATTTATTTATTATTTATTTATTTAATACATTTATATCCCACACTTCTCACCCCAAAGGGGACTCAAAGCGGCTTACAAATTAAATTTACATACAATATTATATTATTAGCATAGCACAATACTGGCAATAAATTATTATATTGCACTATATCAATATATTGTAATATTATTATTAATATTACATGTAATATATAATATATAATTAACATTATTATATTGTATTATTAGTATTATATTGTATTACAAAATAATATTATTAATATTATATGCATATAAAATATATTATAATATATATTATTGTAAATTATATTATATATATGTATATAGGTACGTATGTATATATGTTTGTGTGTACATATACATACACACACACACACACACACACATATATATATAAATAATTAGCATAGCATGTTACTGGTGGAAGGGGCTTTCAGCTGGTGCACAGAGACCATCTGTTAGACCAGGGGTCCCCAAACTAAGGCCCGGGGGCCAGATGCAGCTTTCCAAAGTCATTTACCTGGCCCCCGCCCTCAGTTTTAGACTTAGGCTCGCCCAAAGTCTGAAATGACTTGAAGGCACACAACAACAACAACAACAATCCCATTTTAATTTTTTTTTTGCACTACAAATAAGACATGTGCAGTGTGCATAGGAATTTGTTCATATCTTTTTTCAAATGATAATACGGCCCCTCAACAGTCTGAAGGATTGTGGACCGGCCCGCTACTTAAAAAGTTTGAGGACCCCTGTGTTGGACCATCTGCACTTTGCTCAAGCCCCAGTTCTCGCTGATGTGGAAAGTCTGTATCTGGGGGGAGTCATTTCATGAATGTGAACATTCACACAGTAGCAGGTCTTTCAAATTAGGTGTTTTAATCCACTAATTGTAAAAAGAGAGAAGTATTGTAACCTAAACTCTGTGAGATGCTGGTTTCCTTTAGGAAGAAACCATCGCTACCATTCTATGGAAAAACATTCAATCATATCAACCGTCACTTGCACAATGAAGTGATGTTGACTGCCTTAGTGAGAACTAGACCTCAAAGTACCAGGAACACACTTAAGAGAGAAGTACTATTCTCAAAGACTTTTGAAAGATTCATAGTACTACTCTTTGGGGGAAGGGGGAGACAGAACTATTTGGGCTACATTTGTGGTTCTTGCTCTTCCTTCAAATCTCAGAGTTACTGTCACTTTGATTAAAATGGGAGGATATCTATAGAAACCCTACAATGCCACTATCCTCGCTTGTAGTTCAGTTCTGAACCCATACTTTGACAAGCACTAGTCTGCAGCATCTACAAAAGATATGGTTTTCACATTGGAGGGGACTCAAGGGCAAGCAAAAAAAAAAGGATCAGAGCAGCCAGGCTAAAACTCTATTTATTCAACAGAGTGCTATGCCGATAGTGTTTTCTTTCTAATTCAGTTAAAAAGAAGCATGCTTCTTGAAAATGAAAGAACAAATTGCATATGCTTCAGTGGCCACTCCGATCCAGTTCTATCTGAAAGGCAAGGATTCATTTCTTACGTTTCCTGTTAAACAAAACCAGTAAGGATAGCTCTCTCCACACCTAGGAACAACTATAGTGACACTTTCTTCCTCACCCCTACTAGTTTCCATAACCTTTGAGTAAAAGAGTAACAAAATATAAGCAGAAAGCATCTTTGTGGGTCAGAGGGGGTATAGTGATGGAGTAAGCTTCCATGTGTTACAAAATATGAAAGCAAAAAATAACCTAACAGCTCATGAGGAATAAATTAAATCTGTACTAATTCTAAAGGAATAACTAAGCAGTTGGCCCAGCCACATGGATAATGTGGAAAAGGCCCAGGGATTTGGAGATGTTGCGGGGGGGGGGGGGGGGGGGGAATCAACAGTACACCTGGCAACCTGCCTATTAACACAGTCTGTTAATAAGAGTCAAATTGTACTACAATATTTTGGGATGGTGTCCAAGCACATGATTAACTGAACCAAGTCAGATTTCCACAAAAACAACGTTTGCATACCTAAATAAAATTTCCTGGGACAAACCCAAAACTAGTTTTCCCTTTAAGGGAGTTCCTAAAACAGTTAAATCTGGCAGGTCAGCACAATGGAAGTGACTGGACCACGCCGCATCAGAAGTGACTGGACCACCCTGAATGCAATAAAGCCACTTGTTAAATAGTTGCTTGCCACTGGTTGCCACTGTGGGAAGTAGAGGAACAGAGTACCTATTTCCAACGACTTCCCCTGCATATCTGTCTCTAGAGCATCATGCTATTTTTATTTTCTTTGGAGATATTTTAGGAACCAAGATACTTGTTGAGGAGTGAATTTTATGTAAAGTCTCTGAGCCAAGTAGCCAATTCATATGACCTCAAAGCAAGCACCAGTCCTGATGCATGGATTTTTGAGTTCAAATTTAAACGACAATCAAAAGGGCCAAGTTAGATTTGTTCTTTACTATGAATAATTATCTTTGTCATTGTATTTAAGAATTAGTGTTTGAAATTGTAGGAATGAAATGAAGCATAAATTCATTCAACCTTCCTGAACCTGGTGAACCTCCAGATAGAATGCAATTGGCATAATCCATTACCATACTTATGGGAACTGTACTCTACTTCATATAATTTTAAACTGTAATTTTTAAAACACAAGCTAATGAATCCCATTATTTGGTAAAGACCAGGGTATAAATTAATATTGCACAGGAATACTGTACAAGATCCAAGATATCAAGCCTGCATGCCTGTTTCATTTTATTATGTATCATTAATCTGTAATTAGTGTCAAAATACACATCTTTAAAAAATAGTGATTTCTCTGAGACCTAATTCCAAGGGTTTTTTTTTAAAAAAGAAGGAGGTTCTAAAAATGTCTCTTGACGAAAGGGATGACAGTTCATCAATATTAAGACACATGTACAAATGTATGCACTGAACTGCTAAAGGAATGCCTTCAAAATATTCCTCAACAACTTTTGGCAAAGTCAAGGGAAGGAGAAACCAAGTAAGATTTAAAGTTACTCCTTTCCATTAAGAAATTAAATACTCTTTATGGAAGCCCCCCAAAAATAAAGACACAGCTCTTATACCTCTACTGAAATAAGTGAAGCAACATACATGCACAAAGCAGCTCCACGTGAAAAACGAACACATTAGAAGATTATAGCTAATAATGATTTCTGCTGTGATTCAATATTGTGCTTATACTATATATATATATGTGTGTGTGTGTGTGTGTGTTTTTTTGCTACTTTCCTATTTCTCACATTTATGTTTTACAGCTGAAATTTACAGGCCAAAATCTAGTGATATGTCCCAGCTAGAGCAGACCAAATGAACCAATGGAATGTGCGTAACTGTTGACACACTACCCCACTATTGCCTGAATGGGTTTATTCTTGTTGGGGCTAACAATGGAATACTGCGCAAATCCAAACTGACTTCCTGACTGCTAGTACTTAAAATTTCTTCCTTAAATTATTCTACTGTAACAACGGTCTTACAGAATAGGTAGAGCTCCCATTTATTCAAGTCAAGATTCTTGTAAAATGAGAGCACATTTTTAAAAAAACAAGCAAAGAAAGTTTCATGAAAATGCTACTCCATACTCAATAGAACTTAAAACAAATTTTTACAAAACATACCTCTATATCTTGTATTATCTTTGGGTACAGTGACCTATAAAATGAATTAGGAGGTCCATCTGTGGGTCTGTTTTTAAACAGGTACTGATCCCTATAATTAAAGAGAGGAAAGAGGTGAAATTTTGTTTACAAAAAAAGAAATCCTTCCAAATATTTTAAACAGCAGCAGCAGTAACTCATACACTTGATGACTGAGACCATCAACTGTCACTGGAATGCATCAGGTATGGATAGAGTATACCCAGTCAGCCTCTTTCCCTAAGGCAACCTTGCTCGCTCACAATCTGTAAGGAAAGTCAGAGACTGCAGCTCTGACTATTCCTCTGTGGTGAGTAAATGTGTCTGAAGACAAAACTACAGAAGAAAGGGATGGAAAAATTACACCCACGGGAATGGAAAGGTGTGCTGACCTCCCATTTTTGCTTTTCTTACATAACTGTAGAGCTGTTATGTTCCATCTCTTCCACAGACAAGTGCAAGGGAGAAAAAGAAGTGAAACAGAACCTTGAGCAGGGCCGTGGATCCTGTGATTCTCTAAGTATTGCTGAAATCTATTCCCATGAGCCTTGGCCAATAGGGCCAATGCAAAAGCACAATGGGGACACAACAGATAAACATTAAGAAGGCAGGCATTTCTTCACTCCTAGCCTGGATGACCGATGGCCTACAGATTCCCTCTCATACCGTGCAGCATGTAACTACAACTAGTTAAATAACATTTTTCTTTTTATAGCCTTTTTTATGGAAATGTAAGCTGTCCATTACTGATCAGGCCATTAGTCGCTAGTGCATTTTGGAAATACTTCTGTTCTAAAGAAGAAAGAACATGCACTTTTTGCACATATACCCACCAGCCTCTTCTTTCTGACAGTCCCTTCCAGAGTGGATCAGTTCGTACCATTCTCTCAATAAGCTTTTTCCATAACATTCCTTCAGAAATAACTCGCTGCCATTCTTTACAAACCAGTTCTGCTGCACAGAGTGACCTGGCATCAAGGTAGGAGAGGATGTTTTCTGCTATGTGATCCAAGCCTTGTTCTATTGAAAGAGAGAGAAAGAACACAAAACTTTTTCATAGCAAGCTACTCCCTGCTAAGGCATTGTTTACACTATAATGCTATATTGTCTGGCTAGGTCTTACAAGAACATGCTTTCAGACTGGTCTTATACCATTGTGGGAAATAGCAGTGAAAATTGTATATAAAACTGTCTACAGAGTATTGTGGTTCACTGTGGAGAATTAAATATATCTAAATGAAGAATGAAAAGAAGTACTCAGGCACATGGAAGAAAAGTGCCTAGAGATCCAAATAACACCACCAGAATAAAGTCTGGGTTCAAATTCAGATCCAACAACTTTACATGTACAGCCTGCCACATGCCTAGCGCTGTACTGCTCTGATCAACCCCTTTACCCAGAGCGCAAAACCCACTGAAGATCTTTCAGAACCCACTTTTCATTCCTTACAAGTATTGGTTAACTGACCTCCAAATATATATATTTAAAAATAAGACACCCCCTTCAATAAGGACATCCCCGATCCTGAAGGCAAATACAAATAGGGCAACAAATCTACTAAACATAATCCATATTTTTATTGTACTTTCCTTACACGTTTTACTGCTTGTCAAAATGCATACCATATGATAATAAACTGTTTGAAAAAAATCAGGACAATTAAATTTTAAGCAGTTTTAACACACACACCCCTCCATCTCAGGAATCTAGAAGGTTATGAACAGAAAGCAAGTCTACGATTTTCTTCTATTTCTTCTATTTTCAAAAAAACCAGTTTTCTACTACTCTTAAACTGATTGGAAAAACCCAAAGTGCAAGTTTAAAATAGTAAGTAATCTTGAGGGTAGTTTCCAATTTGTTTCAAGACAAAATCTTGGTACATATCATGCCTTAGAAAGAAGGAAAACCATGGGCCGAATAAGAAGGGTTAGTTCCGACTATTCAATAAACAATTTATCGAATAGGTCCTTCATATAAAAAAATAGACTGGAAACTCTCTTTTATTAGGATTGACAAGTCCAGAATTCAGCATTTTCTTTTCTTTCAGATTATTATGAAAACATCATCTAGTAGTACTCATTATGGAGCTATAAAGCTATATTAAAAGTGTCATCAATCAAGTGGATGTTCCTCTTGCTCAACTTTTTAGGCATGTAAATAAATGTCTAGCCTAAAGTTCACTCTTTATAGTGTGAAATGTGACCCTTTAAAATATATTCATGTGGATATATGTGTTACACATCACTGTGGGCTAAAGTATGTGAAACAAGTATGCACAACAACAGAACAAGACAAAAAAAAAGGAATTTGGTGAACTCTCTTCCTTCCACCTTCTGAGAAAGATAGGGAGGGGTGGTTATTTAGGAAAAGGACTCTCTACCTCTCTGCAAAGAGAGTCAGAGAACATACTTTTTAAAAAACCTTTCCTTCCTGGCTCCTGTTTGTGTAGGAACTGATGCTGGCACTAACACAAATAACTATGGCAGAATGAATACAGTAGCCAAGTACAGTCTTGAACCAGATTATGCTCCCTTTTAAAAACTCCAACAAGCACAAGCTTAGCAACCAATGCTATGCATATTCTATGCTAGTCCAGGAAAACAGCCACACAATTTGGCACTGGGTATAGAAGTCAGTAGCCTGAGAATCTGTTTTCATATTGAGAAAAGCTTCAACGTAACATGGCTTAGGAAGAGCAGATAATGCCACACCTCAAACTGGAGAAGATGTGAAGTTAGATTTCCAGTGTTCAGTGGATGGCTTCTAACTCTAGGCTCAGGTTTTAGTCCTCGCACTTCAAATAAATACTGTACAGTCAAATTATCCAAAACATATGCATTTTGAGTGTGTATAATATGCAAAAACATTTTCTAAACAGGGAGTGTGATGCACAGAATACTTACAACTCTATAAACAGAATATAGGCATCTGAAGAGAAAGTGTCCCAATTCTATCTGCTCTTTTCTGACATTTAAAAAGCCTTCCCTAACTTGGATTTTTCCAAGGTTTGGCCTATAATTCACATAATCTCTGCCAGCTATGTTGGATGGAGATGATTAGAATTGAAGTCCAAAAATCCTGGGGGGGGGGGGGGGGGGTTCAACTTGAGAAAGTTGGATTAGAAAAGTGCTTCTTTAGTTATCTGACATGGAGTCAGTACCATATTTGCCATTACTGGTTACAACTGCATCTTTCGCTTCTTGAAGCCCTCCTGGCACCAGCAACAGATAGCTCAGGATCAAGCATGGTCCACAAAACGAAACTTTGAGTAGCACTGCATTACAATATAAACCGACAGCCTTTTTATTGGGGAAGCTCTTTAGATACTGGGCATAAATCAGGGTTTATTCAGTGAGCAGGAAGAATTGCTGTGTACCATCATGTGAACCCTATAACAGAATTTTCCTGGCAAGATCTCCTTATAAGGTTTGACATTATTTGAGGCCGAGAGAGTATGACTGCCACAGTTGCCATGGCTGAGTAGGGATTTGAACCCTGGTCTCCCATAGTCCAAGACTAAAACCATTACACCATGATAGCTTACAAAACACTGCCCATTTTTAATACACATCTATGCTATATTTTCAGGCCCTATGATCATTTATCAAAGCAATTTTGTAGAAAGAAACAGCAACAGGGAATACATCATTACTGCTACCAGTTTTCCAACCCTTACATCCTGGGCATTTTTCTTTTGGACAATACATAGCTGTACAGCACTTGAAATCAAAGGCTGCTCAACATTAATGGAAGAAAAGAAAGCAAACGTACCAACCACAAAAGCTATTTGTATTTTAGTGTGCCAGTAGCATGTAACCAGTACAAGTTTCCATGGTGACTTTATTAGATGGAAAGACGGAAGTGGCAATAAGCTTTTGAGAAATGACAGAAAAATTTTAGAAATGTTAACAGCCTGTGCATTTCAAAAACACTTTAATTTCCTTCAGACTTCACAAGCATCCTTTCTCTTGTGGTAAAGAAAAATTGGCACTGAACAGATCAAAACAATTCTATAATCCAAAGTTAATGGATGAAACCAAGACTTTACAATGGAAGCTAACAGCAGCTCACTTTCCAATACTAACATTAGCAATACAGACACTTGGTTGCTTATATAGGCTGAGATTGCTACCTATGAGTAATCAGACCCCAAATTAAAAACCCCAAATGCTATAGTTTCTACAGCAATGCTATCTAAACACTAGTTTTTAAAGCTCAATAGGCCGGAAAATAACACCAGAAACCTTTGGGAGAAAAACATTTCCAATGTTTCTCCTAGGGATTCTTCCTAGGATCTCCTGAATTTTGTTTGTTAAAAATTGGATCATAAAATATTTTATTTTAGAATGCTGAATAAAAATTTAAATACAACTCATTCATATATTATTATCTGGGTTATACTTCCTCAAAATGCTTACAAATTAATATAGGAAAGAAATTTTCAAAATGTGGCGGAATATCATATTTTGTCCACCAATGCAATCAGGCACTCCCCTAAACATAATGTATCAAAACACTGAGTGAACGCCTTTGCATGACACAGTTTTTTTTTATTCTTCTTGCCTGCTTCAGAAGTTTTATATAGCAAGACTAGCACTCATTAAAATCATATGGAGGAATGTGCCTCCTTTTTGTTATTGCTGGTTGAGTGTTTTCTGCACCTGCTTGATCCTGAGGAGGAGGAGACTAATGTTCAGAATACAAAACAAATTCTTTTATTGAAGAATATTGAAGTTCTATACCATTTCCAAATTCAACCTTTGGTTACTTTTCACAACTGGCAAGTGTGTAATTGTCTGAATAAACTATGCTTTTAGATGTAATATTCTGAGCTGCATATTTTATGAGTAATCCATTAAGTTACACACTTAACTCTAAAGCTGTCAAAATAATAATTTAACTCATTAATTTCTAATTTTGTTAATGTTTCTCCTAACATAACTGAAGTCTTTAGATCCTACATTTTAATAAATTTTCGGCTATTAGACTCTGTTAAGAGATTGGCCTCCGTCTGCCGTATTTAGTAAAACAGGAAGGCCTTAGCAGGAAGAGAATGACAAAAGCAAATGGAATGTATTACTGTGCTGACTGGTTATGGGTTTTTTTGTTTTTGTTTGTTTTTGGTTTTTTATGTTACTGCTCATATGTTACCGTAGTAGAGTAGCAAGTGTATCACTCAGGGCCCTTCCAGACAGGCTCTATATCCCATGATCTGATCCCAGGTTTTCTGTTTATCCCAGATTATCTGGCAGTGAGGACTCATAGAATCCAGTTTAACACAGAAAACCTGGGATCAGATACTGGGATATAAGACCTATCTAGAAGGGCCCTCTGTCTGTCTCACTCTCACACACATTCACTCATCACACACACACACACACACACACACACACACACACACATACCAGAAGGGACATCTGTAAAACAAGGTCCACAGGGCATCTTGCTCGGTAGATAACTAATGCTCAAGTACCACTACACAGTAGGAGAACATGGCCTCTAGTTGGCTAGGATTGTAGAAACTCAGTAGGGGAGAATGATCCCAAAGGTATTGCCCCCCTACCTTCAAAGGCCACATTTAATGTCTGTGCATTAGCAACCAATGGCAGCTGGCCCTCTGAGGCAGCATTGTCACATTCCTCATTCAGCAGAATGACCTTTGACTTATAAGTTACACCAAAATCCATAATTTTGGCCCCAATACCTACCCTTGATTTATGTATGATGTCAATTTATATATGATGTACAATATCCTAGGCATAGCATAGAAAGGGGAAGATTTTGGCCTGGTTTTTAAGCTACAGCAGCATCACTTCTCTTCCTAATACAGTTCTCCTTTCTCATGTTCCATGAAAAACTATACTTCAATGAAACATCCAAGAATGAGCCCAGCCAGCTGAAAGAGGATTTGAGGCCATTTCAACCCAACACCTGCAGCCCAATTACAAGGCTCCACTTTAGCAACCTTCAGTTAAGCATGTGACACGACGTTTTGCCGACTCTGAAGCATACGCCTTCATCGCTACGTGCTAACCACAGAGTAACTTGACAAGAACAGACTATGCAGACTAAACATTCTACCACCTTTCTTTCTTCTTTAGAGAACTCATATCATAATTATCACTTTTTCCATTAAAACGAAGCCAGAGACCACAAATATTTTCCATTTCATGTGCCTGTAGACAGGTGCAAAATCTAGAATGGATGGTAACAAGTGGGAGCTCTTTCTGCATTCTTTTAAAAGTTTATATGAGACTATCTTTTTCAGAACATTATATTTTTATGTACTGGTAGCCAATTATGGAATTAATTCAGAACAGCTGACAGAGTAAAAACTGCCAAGGCCGTTTGTGTGTCATAATCAAGGCTATGCAAATGTATCAGGATTTTTTTTTTTCATAATGTTAAGATTTTTAAGATTCAACCAGAACATAAATCTTTCTATTCCAATTAGTTCTCACTCACAGTGCTAGTAATATAATACTGCCATGTTTTTTAAGACTGCAAAACTCATAAAACCTGTCACAAAAGATGGAAATAGCTTTTCATATAATGCAAAAACTGGTCTTACATACCGAGTCTCATACATTCTGAAGGAATTATAGACCTTTAATTGGTTAATGAAGATAAACCAAAAAAAACTTTTATATGGGATAGTCTATTCAAAGCCTGGTAAAATAATTCTAAAGTGTCTGAACCTTTTAATTTCCCAGAATTAAAAACAATTTCCAAGTGCTAATAATTATAAATATTTTAATATTACCTAAAGGTAAGACTTAACTGTGAGATCAAAACACACAGACACTGATAACATGTGCTTTCTCACCTTGATGGTTTAAACCAATGGGTCTCAACCTTTGGTCCTTCAGATGTTTTGAATTTCAGCTCCTACAATTCCTAACAGCTGGTGAGCTGGCTGGGATTTCTGGGAGATGAAGTCCAAAACACTTGGGAGATCAAAGTTTGAGACCTGCTGCTTTAAATAATTCCATTAAAAAGATTTGGAGAAGGATATAGCATAAAATGCAACCTATGCCAGCTCAAGAAAGGAGTAAGGGTTGAAGATTACTGAATTGGTGAATCTCAAACATTCAATCCTTACATGCTAAGAACAGTGGTTTGGGAGGTGGGAGGAACATAATACAAATGACTAGTGCATACACAAGAAGTTTCTATTCTGGGACTGGAATAATGGGTTGATGATACAACACAAGCCATGTGACCCAAGTATATGGAAAATTCCAGTGTATGCTTCCCTGGCTGAAACAGCTTCACTGGCTGCCAGTCTATTTCAGGAGACAATTCAAAGTGCTCTTTTTTACCTATAAAGCCTCATGTGGCTTGTCCAGACAATCTGAAAGGCCATATCTGAAAGAATATGTATGTGCTTATACAATTTTATAATCTTCAGGGGAAGACTTTCTCAACATGCCATCATTGTTGTGTGCCTTCAAGGTGTTTACGGTGGAATTTTCTTGGCAGGATTCATTCAGAGAGGGTTTGCCCTTGTCTTACATGGTTGAGTAGTGACTTGTAGTCTGGTCTCCAAAGTCATACCTATTCCTTAATCCCTGACCTTTCCATTTGCCCTGATTGTCTAAGTACTACAAAATTTCCAGGTAGATGGCTGTATTCCACTGAGAAGGCCCTCTCCCTCTTCCCCACCAACCGTGCTTGTGATGGTGGTGGGATCATGAGAAGGGCCGCCCTGGCATATCTTAACGCTCATGCAGGTACATGGAGGAGATGCGGTCGCGAAGATAGGCAGGGCCCGAACCATTTAAGCTTTATAGGTGATTACCTACACTTTGAATTGGGACTGGAAACTTATCGGCAGCCAGTGGAGCTTTTTTAATAGGGGCACCATCTGCTCTCTATAATAATAGAGAAATAGAGATGGAAGAGACCACATGGGCCATCTAGTCCAACCCCTTGCCATGCTGGAAAAGTAGAAAATATTTTCTTTACTTTCAATTTTTCATCACATCTGAAAAATCCCTCATGAATTGCAAATTTGTGTGCGTATACTGAGGGCTAAGCTCTCTAAAACACTCTTTCATCAAGATAACCAAGGAAGGACTGATTCAGGCACTGTGCTACTTTGCTATTTTCCACAAAGTTCATTAAGCTTGTCTTAAATTGTCTTCTTGCTCTGAGTTGGATACTGCTTGGTTGCAGCTTTTTTATACAATCTGAGGATTTGAATCGGATTACATCAAGATTTTGTTCATTATAAACTTTTACTACTTTATAAACTACTACTGTGTGTATGTTGGAATTGTAATTGCATTGTCAAGTATTTTGTTACCTTGTAAACAAGGGGTCTTCAATCTTTTTAAGCAGGTGGCCAGACTATAGTTTGGAAAAAAATTGAACCATTTCCTATGCACACTGCACATATCTTATTTGCAGCCCAAAAAAAACCAAATAAACATGAAAGAATGATACAAAATTTAAAATGAAGAACAATTTTAACCAACATAAACTTAGCAGTATTTCATCAATAGGAATTGTGAGACTGCTTTTGGCTGATGAGATAGTCAAGTTAATTGGGATTGTTGTTGTGTTCAAGTCGTTCAGACTTAGGGCAACCCTAAGTCTAAAGTTTAGAGTGGGGGCCAGGTAATTAACCATGCAGGGCTGCATCTGGCCCATGTGCCTTTGTTTGGGGACCCCTGTTGCAAATGATGACCTTAAAAGCCTGTTAAGAAGCTTTTAAACAGTGGGGATGAAGCAAGAAAAGTGAAGTAGCAATTGAAGCCTTTGAAAAACTTAATAAAAAGCAGTTGAATATTGAGAAGAATCTTCAAGAGTTAGAAGACTTTAGTTTGGGGAAAATTTTACTCCGGTGAAAGCATTGAGGAACCTCATCACTTCCACCAGACAGATGTGTAGAAGGGAGGCAAGGGAAATTGATGGAAATGAGCATGTGTATGATAAAGAAAAAAAGCACAGGAAAGATAGAAGACAAAATAATATAGATTCAGCAATAAATTGCAGAAGATTGACAAAACGATAAAGTAGATCATATCCGACAGTCTGTGCATCATCATATGGACTGACTTTCCCAGCACTGCTCAGTCAGTCCAAATGCATTTTTTCCAAACCATCCCTGTATCACAATCATTCCTGGCTAACCATTTGAGAAAGATACAAATACATATTATCTCCCTCAGAGCACCTTCTGATGATATCACAATGTGTGAACAAAACTTTTCTGTATTATCTCTGTTTAGCACATTTCTGGACGTCTGCAAGAGTACTGATGTTATTGAGGATGACAAGCAGATGTTTAGGGCAGACAAAGCAAAGCAGATAAAATTGCTTTGAATTGCTTTAAATTCAATGAAAGTAGACCAACCATAAAGCACTCTTTTTTGACATGCCGGTGGAGGTGAATTCTGATGAGTTTAACTGCTTGCCAAATAGAACAACTTTGTCCTTCGGATGGTTTTTAGGTTCAAAATCTCCTTGCATACAGTATCAACCTGTCATTTTCTGCCAGTCAATCCCCCACCTTCTATTCTGTACCCAAATCATATCAAAGAGTCACATTTTTGTGAATGGGATTCTAATTTTCGATTATATAGAATCATTTTCTTTCTCCCATAGCCTAAAAAGCAGACATTTTTGCAGCAGTTCTCCAAGTTTAATAGAGTGTCTGTGAATCTTTGGAGACACACCTACTCCTTCATGTATAGTTTCTTATTAGAATTCTCAACTAGCTGAGATGTATTTGCAAAATTCAAACAAATGTCAGTTTGATTCTTGGCTACATTTGTCTGGGGCTAATAACTGAGACGGGAAGTTTGCCCATGCAACATTAACTATAACACTCTGAGCAACTATGAGGAACTACTGGAAAACAAATAATCAATATATTCAAGACACCAGAACAAGAGAACAGTAACTCCATGGATTTGTTTCACAGCATCTATTGAGATGGCCACAAAGGTCTCCATATCTACAGATAATGAATTGACCTTTTAGTATGGTAAATTATCAGAATCATTGTATAATGCATTCGGCATTCATCCTATCACATTATAAATCTGAACAAAAAAGTTACACTAACTTCCATGATTGTGCTTTCAAGTGATTGTTTAGGAGCAGAGCATGGAGTATCTATAACAATGGTGTTGAGTATATACAATCATTGAGTTTTCAAAATAATCTCAAAAAACAAGGCTAATGAGACTAGTTTTAAAACCATAGACTGAGAATGAATTTTAAAATACAAAATTAGCTGAAAGAGCACCTGCACTTCTGAATCAGCTTGTAATAGCATATAGAAAATACAGTAATAAGTAAAATGCTGTACTAGCCAAATCTTGTATGTAGGCTTACAGATGCAAAGAAAATTAAAAGAACAATGTGCACTTCAAATACAATCCCATTTTAAAATCAAACCCAAATCCATTCCACACCACCCCCTCCATATATTTCATAGATTATATAAAAATAGAACAATACTGGCATCCAGTGGCCATTGAAATTATTCAGACAAAACGAGGGAAAGTATACTGAACTATGAAAGATATTGACTCCATTAATAAATAATGATACATGGTCACAGCAAAGTACAAGATCTAGAATGATACTGCTTTTTGATTGCTATGATGGAGCTTACCTGGTAATGCAGTGATGAAATCCCTTTGCAACATGGGCTTTAAGTAAGAATTAATATGTCCATGCTGATAGTGACACATTCGTGAAATAAGGTGTTCTACAAATTCAACCTGATCCGATTCGGACCACTGGTCAAAGTATTTAATGCACAAATCCTTTTCCTTTTCGTAGTTTCCTTCAGATGGTCGTTTCCTTGAGACTATCACAGATGAAGTTCCATTGCTTATCTGTTGTTTTTTTTAAAAAAGAAGACAAAACACAAAATTAAGTACCCTGTTTCCCCTAAAATAAGACATCCCCAGAAAATAACACCTAGTAGAGGTTTTGCTGAATTGCTAAATATAAGGCCTCCCCCAAAAGTAAGACCTAGCAAAGTTTTTGTTTGGAAGCAGGTCCGCTAAACAGAACACCGAAGCATGCAGGATTGGTAAATGTACATACCAGCTGTACATGTAAATAGTGGTAGTAACAAGAAATTCTTGATAGAATTCACAGTTTGTCTGGTTATGCTGGTTTGTTATGACAACTACTGTACAGTATATAATAAATGTTCATTTTTTTGTTCAACGATAAATGTGAATTCTTCTTCATGGAAAAATAAGACATCCCCTGAAAATAAGACCAAGCGCATCTTTGGGAGCAAAAATTAATATAAGGCACTGTCTTATTTTCGGGGAAACACGGTATCAGCATTTCAACTTTGACTATTAAATTATTTGGGAAATATCCAATGAGTTTAGACTGGGTATAACATTTTTCCATATGATAACATTATCCTGAAGCAATGGGTAAGAGAGGTTTCTTTGCTGACATTAATTTCACATTACAGTAGAGTCTCGCTTATCCAACGTAAACGGGCTGGCAGAACGTTGGATAAGCAAATATGTTGGATAAAAAGGAGAGATTAAGGAAAAGCCTATTAAACATCAAATTAGGTTATGATTTTACAAATTAAGCACCAAAACATCATGTTATACAACAAATTTGACAGTTCAATACGCAGTAATGCTATGTAGTAATTACTGTATTTACGAATTTAGCACCAAAATATCACGATGTATTGAAAACATTGACTACAAAAATGCGTTGGATAATCCAGAACGTTGGATAAGTGAAACTCTACTGTACTTGGTATAATCTTTCAGCATTTTATTTCTGTTTAGATGCTTTTAGTATTTAAATTGTTGTCACTTGACTTAATGTATTTCCCTCATCATACAGCACAAGAGAACTACTTAGGCTTATTTCCAAAGCTATTTGCCTTCCAGTACTGGAAGTTATGTTTGAGGCATGTTACTAATCTTTGATGAGAATTTCCATCATTGCACTCAGAGCACCATCTAGTGCCTGTTGAGAACTATAAGCACAGCGGCAAAAAGGACTAAAAGACACTTTGAATGGAAAGAGAACCTGAAAATGTGACTGACAGGGAATCCACAGTCCTCTCTATATAAAGACCTTGATAGTGCAATTGTTAAAAATCCAATTAATTATTTAAGATTTGCTTACGAGGATAATGAAACAAGATTTACTAATTTTGTCCATTTTGGAACTTTTAGAAATGTAGGACTTTACAGTTGCTTTCTGATTCGGTGATACAATAAAAAAACAATGTTATAGCAAATTCTGATGCAGCAGATATGCAATGAATATTACTCTAGGATAAATAACAATTTTACCCTTCTGCACTTATAACTAAGTGATAAAATGTGCCTGTCCGCTTTCCTCGTACCAATTAGTTACATTTATTAGCTGAAGAAATACAGAAATCTAGTTACTGCTTTATCTTTGGATCTTACAAAGTTACTGTGACATACTAAAATGTAACAGCTATAAAGCTATATGATGGATGTGACATACTAAAATGTAACTGCTATAGGTTTATATATTCATGCATAACATGAACACTATTCAGCTTCAACTGTTAACTGAGAAATAGCAAGTGGCATTTCAGTTTCTGTCGGTGACATGATAGCCATTGTTTAAATATTTGAAAGGATGCCACATTGAGGATGGGGCAAGACTGTTCTCTGCTGCTCTAGAAACTAAGACATGGAGCAATGAATGCGAATTACAAAAAACAAAAAACAAACAAAAGATTCCACCAAAACATTAGGAAGAACTTCCTAATGGTAAGAGCTGTTCAGCAGGGGAATATACCACCTCAGAATGTAGTAAGAGTCTCCTTCTTGGGAGGTTTTCAAGCAGAGGCTAGATGGCAATCTGTTGAGAGTACTTTGATTTTGTGTTCCTGCATGGCAATAAGTTGGACAGCATAGCCTTTGGGATCTCTTCCAACTCTATGACTTCAAACAAGATGGATTGCAGCTGACCAAAGTGTTACTTGAGAGCAAGAAGCAACAACTATGTGGATACCACAAGTACCAGTATTACATGCAAGATGAAAGAGGGTTCTTCCTTCTTGAATATCATTTTATCCATCTATATTTCCATAATCTCCCAGCGACTGACTACCAAGAACTCAAAAAGGCTGAATTGTGTCTATGGAAAGTTCAATTGTCAAATGATACACTGTTCAATAAAAGAGCATCCTAAATTTTGTAAGGAAGTTGACTGGAAGCTCTTATTTCTGCCAAACTTCCAAACACATCACTAGATTGTCACCTTGTCGTGGTGTGGGGGCTTGTGTGTTCCAAGGAACCTGCGGGCACAACCACTGGAGTCATGCACTCCCAGGAGGGGCCACAGAGGAGGATCCAGACCAAGCACAATCCGAAGACCCTAAGACCTCAACGGCGGAGCAGAATGAGGATAACATGGTACATGTTACAATGGCTGCGAAGGCGGAAGAAGGCTGCAACAGACTTAGAAGCCACGGTTGTTGTGTTAATCACACCACTGCTGGGACCTCACTCTGTGAAGACTGTGTGTTGACCAGCCGTACATTGACCTCCACACATTAAAAAAAAATCACGCACAGGCGTTTTCCAAGAAAAATAAAAACAAACCAACAGAAGTCCCATGGTGATCAACGAGTGGCAACGGGAGCAGGACTGTGAAATCTGGAAGCCCCTAGTCACAGACTGGCACATGGGCGGTGGATATGGACTCAGTCGCTCTATCTCAAGGTCCGAGGCAGTTGAGTAGTCCGGCAGCTGTATCCATGACTGAGCAGCCCTTTTTAGGATCCGCTCTGCTCACCCCACAGGGGAAGGGGCTAGAAAAGGTGCCCTAAACATAGTCTGCCTCTCTTATCCCTGACTGGACTGTCGCGTCCAGAGAGGTCACCACTCTGCAGCCAAAAAAGAAAAATGAACTTTGGAACATGGACCGTACAGACACTGTTGGATAACACCGACAGCAAACGCCCCGAACGCAGGACTGCTATCATTGCAATGGAGCTAGGACGCTTTAACATCGACATAGCAGCCCTTCAGGAGACCTGGAGAGCAGGAGAGGGTCAGCTGAAGGAAGAAAAAGAAGGCTACACCTTCTTCTGGAAGGGACTGCCTGAAGGAGAGCGAAGAATACATGGAGTTGGCTTTGCTATCAGAAATGACCTGGTGAAGCACCTGACTGAAGCACCCACTGGCATTAACGAACGACTCTCAACCCTGCGAATTAACCTTGCCAAAAACCAACAGGCAACTATCATATGTGCCTATGCACCTACACTAGATGCTGATGAAGACATCAAGGAAAAATTTTATTGTCAGCTGGACACCATCCTATTGGAGATACCTATGGAGGACAAAATCATCATCCTGGGGGATTTTAATGCAAGAGTCGGACAGGACTCCGACCTGTGGCCAGGGATCATAGGAAAAGACAGGTTCGGAAACAGCAACTCGAATGGCATCTTGCTTCTCACCAAATGCGGAGAGCACAACCTTGTCATCACCAACATGCTCTTCCACTAGAAAAACAAGCTCAAGACATCAGGGAAGCACCCCCAGTCAAAGCATTGGCACCTCTTGGACTATGTAATTACACGTGCCAGAGACTGCCGTAATGTGTTTCTCACAAGAGCCATGACAGGTGCCGATGACTGCTGGACAGACCACTGGTTAATCCGATCCACGATGGCTATCAAGATCATCCCCAAACGCAAACTCCAAGGAAGAAAAATAAGACGTAAAATGAACACCCAAGCCCTTCAGGAGCCCTCCAAACGAGCCCTTCTCCAAACAACACTCAAGGATCATCTACCCACAGAACATTCCAAAAATGTTGAGGAACATTGGAACAAACTGAAGTCCTCCATCATCACAGCCTGCGAAGAAACCATTGGATACCAAACTAAGAAACATCAAGACTGGTTTGACGATAATGACAAAGAGATCCAATAGCTAATTGATAACAAAAGGAAAGCCTACCAAACATGGCAGAGAGACACCAATTGTGCTGCTAAGAAAAACATCTATGCCAGTGCAAAAGCTGAGGTCCAAAGAAGGACTAGAGAACTCAAGAACATCTGGTGGACAAAGAAGGCTGAAGAAATCCAACACTTTGCAAATACCCATGATGCTCAGGGATTTTTCAAAGCCACAAAGATCATTTACGGACCAAGAAACCATGGCATACAGCCTCTACACTTATCAGATGGAACCAAACTTCTGAAGGACAAAACATCAATTGCACTACGTTGGAAAGAGCACTACCAGAACCTGCTGAATCACAGCTCCAATGTGGCCGAAAAGGCCCTCTCACAAATCCCGCAACAACAAACCAGGGATGCAGCACTGCCTAGTTTGGAAGAAGTCAGCAATGCCATTAGCCAACAAAAAAACCACAAAGCCAGCGGACCTGATGGGATCCCTGCTGAAATCTTCAAAGAGGGTGGACCTGAGCTGATACAACAATTCCACCAGCTCTTTGAAAAGGTTTGGGTGACCGAGAAAATCCCAGCAGACTTCAAGGATGCCACCATCATCACCCTTTTCAAGAAAGGGGATAGAACAGACTGCAGAAACTATTGCGGAATCTCCTTTCTAACCTCTGCTGGGAAAATTCTTGCAAGAATCCTTGCCATCCACCTTCTTCCTGTCTCAGAAGATCCAACAGTGGTTCCTAGTGATCCAAGGATGTAGGAGAGTGCCCTTTGCCATACATGATAGGCTAAAGGATACCCTTGATCAGATGGAAAATATGGGAGTTATAACAAAAGTTGTAGGACCCACAGATTGGGTGAGCAGTCTTGTTATCACTGAAAAAAAGAATGGGTCTCTGCGTATATGTCTTGATCCGCGAGATCTAAATAAGGCAGTGCGGAGATAACATTATACCATCCCAACAGTTGAGGAAGTTTTAAGTCACCTAGCTGGAAAGAAAATCTTCACAATAATAGATGAGAAAGATGGCTATTGGCAGGTAAAACTAGATAAAGCATCATCCAGATTATGTACATTCAATACGCCGTGGGGAAGGTATTGTTTTAATCGTTTACCATTTGGGCTTAAATCCTCAAGTGAGGTTTTTCAACAGAAAAATCAAGAAACATTTGGGCATATAAAAGGTGTATATATGATTGCTGATGATATGATTATAGCAGCTGAGACAAGTAAACAACATGATGAGATTTTACATCAGGTAATGGAAACAGCACGTGTCAAAAACATCAAGTTTAACAAAGAAAAGATCCAGTTCAGGGTAAACTCTGTTAGATATATGGGCCATATTGTGACTGCAGAGGGAGTCAGGCCAGACACTGAGAAAGTAAAGGCAATTCAAGAAAGGAAACCTCCCAATGACAGGCAGGGAGTGCTTAGATTTCTAGGGTCAGTACAGTATTTGGCAAAATACATCCCAAAAGAGGCAGAGTTGACAGCGCCATTGAGAAGTCTGTTAAAGAAAAATATGAGTTTTCAATGGATGCCAGAACATCAGAAAGCTTTTGAGGCGATCAAGCAAAAGTTGTGTGATGCACCTGTACTGCAGTATTTTGATGTGACAAAACCAGTTGTTATCCAAGCAGATGCTTCAAAAGATGGCTTAGGAGCATGTCTCCTACAGGATAATAAGCCAGTGTCTTATGCTTCAAGGGCACTCAGTTCTGCAGAGAAAAATTATGCTCAAATAGAGAAAGAATTGCTTGCTGTTGTATATGCAGTACAAAAGTTCCATCAGTATGTGTTTGGTAAAATGGTTCTAGTTCAAACGGATCACAAGCCCTTAGAATCAATTTATAAAAAACCAATAGGCAGTGCCCCGGCTCGTCTGCAAAGAATGTTGTTGCAGCTTCAGAAGTATCAACTTAACTTTGTATATACTCCAGGTAAACGTATGTATCTGGCTGATACCTTGTCAAGAGCTACTGTTGATCCCCCTGGAAGTCAGGAAAATCCAATAGGAGATGAGAAAGTGATATACGAAGTGAATACATTAGCCATGCACCCAGATAAAATGGGTTTAATACAAGAAGCAACATGATTCAAACATACCTAAACCAAGGATGGCCAAAGTACATGAGAAAGGTGGCTCCAATAGCAAAATCTTTTTGGCCGGTTAAAGATCACCTAAGGTATAGGGATGGGGTTCTTTTCATGGGAGAAAGAATAATCATTCCGGCAAGCCAAAGACAAAATGTTCTTGCACAGCTGCATGAGTCCCATCAAGAGATTCAAAGAACCAAAGAAAGAGCAAGACAGTTGATGTACTGGCCTGGTATGTCCAAAGATATTGAGTCAGCTGTTGGCAGTTGTTTTGTGTGTGCTTGTTTTGCCCCAAATAATCAAAAGGAACCACTTAAACCCCATGAGATCCCAGAAGGGCCATGGCAGAAGGTGGGAGTGGATATATTTGAACAGGACAATCGCTCTTTTCTGTTGGTAATTGACTATTTCTCAAAATACCCAGTAGTAGTAAGTTTACCTGATAAAACTGCAAGAACAGTAATTGTCAAGATGAAATCTGTGTTTGCAAGACATGGAACTCCATTAATTGTGGTGAGTGATAATATGCCATTTGCGAGTCAAGAATTCAAAGTATTTGCGAAAGAATGGGGATTTGAACAATGCTTTAGTAGTCCGGGGTATCCACAATCTAATGGTATGGTAGAACGAGCCATCCAGTCTATAAAACAACTTACACATAAAGTAGGAAAGGCAAGGGGTGATCTGTATGCAGCATTGTTGGAGTACCGGAATACACCTGTGACAGGACTATCATATTCACCTGCACAAATATTGATGGGCAGAATGCTGAGAAGTAAACTTCCCATAACAACTGACTTATTATGTCCTAGGATTCCTATTAACGTGCGTCAAGATCTACAAAGAGCTCAGGAAAGACAGAAACATTTTTATGATCGAACAGCAAGACCCCTCAAACCACTAAGAGAGGGAGATTTGGTATGGATGCAATCCAATAATTGCAAAGAAAGATGGCTTCCTGCCGTTGTAATAGAAAAATGTAAACAGCCTCGGTCATATCTAATAAAGAATCAGGACGGTCGCGTATATCGGCGTAATAGGCGTCAATTAAAACAACGGAACCAAACACCCGAAACTACAATTCAAGGAAATACAACATATAATGGTTCTAAAGGGATGTTTGTGAACAAAAGTGACGCACATGTAATAGCAGATAGAAAGCCAACGTATGTGACATCGCATGGCAGGCCTGTGTTTGAACCTGTAAGGTACACTCCTTAGAAGGATGGTGCTGAAGACCATCCTCAACGGTGGGCTAAGTACTAGTGACCTCTGGCCCCATAGAAGACATATTTTCTTACCAGTCTAGTGATGTAATGAAGCTGCCAAGTTTTAATGAGCGACTTTTGTAATTTTGATGTATGATTTTTTTTAACACTTTTATAAAATGTATTTCGTTTTGTCTTGTCAGATGTGTAGTTATTATGTATGAGGGGGAGATGTGGTATACTGTGCCTTTAAGCCACACTCTCTGGTTGTTACAGCTGTAATGTAAGAACTACTGATTGCTGGGATATATAGCTTTTGTGCATCCAAAGCCTCAGTAGCCTTCCTAATGTTTGGAATAAACTCTTTCCTACAAGACTCTGCTGGCTGTTGAGCTTCCTTCATACGAAGAATATTACACACCCTCCCAGAATCCCAGAATGGCTTCCGCCCCTCCAGAGGAACAGTGGACATGATCTTCACTGCACGACAGCTCCAAGAAAAATGCAGGGAACAAAACCAACCTCTGTACATGGCATTCATTGACCTTGCAAAGGCATTTGACACAGTGAATCGCAGTGCTCTCTGGACCATCCTCCAAAAAATCGGGGGCCCTGACAAATTTGTGAACATCCTGCGGCTCCTCCATGATGACATGATGGCAACAGTCTTGGACAGCAACGGCTCCCAAAGTGACCCATTTAAGGTGGAATCAGGTGTCAAGCAAGGATGTGTTACTGCCCCTACCTTATTTTCCATCTTCATTGCTATGATACTTCACCTTGTTGATGGGAAGCTTCCCACCGAAGTGGAAATCAATCGGACAGATGGCAAGCTACTTAACCTCAGCAGACTGAAAGCCAAAACCAAGCTCACCACAACATCTGTTATAGAACTCCAATATGCTGATGACAACGTAGTCTGTGCACACTCAGAAGAAGACCTACAAGCCACACTAAACACCTTCTCAGAAGCATACGAGAAGCTCGGCCTCTCATTGAACATCAGGAAAACCAAAGTGCTCTTCCAATGGCAGGAATACAGCTTAATAGTGTAACATTAGAAAACGTTGACCATTTCCGCTACCTTGGCAGCCACCTCTCCACAAAAGTCAACACCGACACTGAAATACAACACCGCCTGAGCTGTCTCTTGGGAAGACAGGCGGACAAATGTCAGCGTGCTTGAGGAAGCAAAGACCACAAGCATTGAAGCGATGCTCCTACGCCATCAACTCCGCTGGACTGGCCATGTTGTCTGAATGCCCGATCACCATCTCCCAAAGCAATTACTCTACTCCCAACTCAAGAACGGGAAACGTAATGCTGGTGGGGAGGAAAAGAGATTTAAAGATGGGCTTAAAGCTAACCTTAAAAACTGTGGCAAAGACACTGAGAATTGGGAAGCCCTGGCCCTTGAGCGCTCTAATTGGAGGTCAGCTGTAACCAGCAGTACTGCGGAGTTCGAAGAGGCACGAATGGAGGGCTTAAGGGAGAAACGTGCCAAGAGGAAGGCCCGTCAAGCCAACCCTGACCGGGACCGCCTTCCACCTGGAAACCGATGTCCTCACTGCGGTAGAACATGCAGATCAAGAATAGGTCTCTTCAGCCACCTAAGAACCCTCCCTCAAGACCCCACAACCGGAAGACCATCATCCTCGAACTATGAGGGATCGCCTAACATAACATAACAGTATCCAAATCCATAAAATCTGAGTAAATGCCAACACCAATCTTTAATAGTGTTTTTTAAAGGGGAGAATAAAGGACATACTAAAACAAATGCATTTCAAAATCCCCTTACTGGGAATTTTGGGAAGATAACTGAACCTACCTGCCATAGTGTGCTCTTCTTTGGAGACTCATCTTCATTCTGATCCTCCATTACTGAAGTGTTCTAGAAAAAGAGTAGAAATGTAAGCTTTATTTGCCTCTGCATGCATTTCAACATTCACTTCAATTAAGAAAACAAAAATGCAATCTTCATGCAATAAGAGACATGTAATAGCCGAGTTATTTGCTGATACCTTGTAGATTCATCACAAATTGATATTATTAAACCAGTGATTCCCAAAGTGGGCACTACCGCCCCCCGGTGGGTGCTGGAGCAATCTGGGGGGCGGTGATGGCTCCTATTAGGACACGGGGGCAGGGCCAGAGGATGGGCAGGGCCTCTTCCCAAGTGCCGGAGACAGGGAATCTATACCTCCCCTGAGAATCTATACCTCCCCTGAGGTGCTTGTTGGGACACAGAGGGCGGAGCTAGGGAAGGGGGCGGGGCCTCCTTCCAAGAGCCTGAGACAGGGCTGAGCCTCTATACCTCTCCTGAGAGGCCTTTTAGGACTAAAGGGTGGGGGTAGGGTGGGGCCTCTTCCCAAGAGCACGAGACAGGGCTGAGCCTTTGTATACCTCCCCTGAGGTGCTTGTTAGAACACGGGGGCGGGATATAGAGGTTCAACCCCGTCAGGCACTTGGGAAGAGGCCCTGCCCCCTCCTCTAGCCCCGGCCCCTGTGTGCTGGCAGGCGCCGCAGGACAGGGATAGAAGCTCAACCCTGCCTCAGAGTTCATAGCTCCCCCCATCCCAGTCCTGGCCGCCGATTTGTGGCCCCGCCCACCTCCCCTCGCAGCCCTGCATCTTGGACTAGGAAACTCAGCCCCGCCCTCTTGAGCAGGAGCCATGCCCACCTCTCTGAGCCATGCCCCCCTTTCCAGGGGGCACTGAGTCATCTTTTTTCTGGAAAGGGGGCAGCAGGCCAAATGAGTTAGGGAACCACTGATTTAAACCAAAATCAATAGAATTTTTTCTGGCTATTCATCAACTAGTATTTTACTATAGTCTGCTTTAGACTGTATTTCATTCAGCTGGATACTCAAAATTGTATGCAAAGACAGATATTTTAACAAATTTAAAAAAGTAATTAGTTCTAACTTAAATTCACCAGTTTAAGATCTACATTGATTTCAAGTTAAACTTTATAAAACTGACTATATTAATACTTCAACTCGTTAATGATGATAAATACCAAAACAAAAACTAGCTGCTTGTTCAACAGAGCAAGAAATTCATTTAACAAATCAGGAGATATTGTCACAAAGCTCCTCTTTGCTCCTCTTTCTCCGACACTACATTGCTGCAAGGTTCCCACTCCCCAGAAAAAGAACCATATATCATAAGAGCAATGTTCAACAAGGTAGCAGTATCAATGAAGGGTCAAATTACTGTACATATGTTAAGTCATGAATGCAGCAGAGCAGATAAACTTCAAAAAATTGGGACTGTGAAATAGAAGGAATTCTGGGTGTCAGTCTTCACTGCAGTATATGCTGAGATATCAAAAGTAGATGGAAGATAGGCAGAATCAAAAGCTACTACTGCTGGATTGATGTGTTTTCATGAGAAACTTGTTGTTTGATTTGTTTCTCACCAAAAACCTGTAAGTAACAGGAAAAGGGCTGCTAAAGAGCACCATCTTCCACCCAATTTCTCCCCATTCTTTCCATCTCCATCTCATCTATAACAACTAGCTAAAAAGTAGTGGTGGAGGATCGGTTACCATCCATAGCTGATAAACATAAGGGTGATTCTTAATCTTTGGTATCTTGTCCTAAATAGTGTCTGTCCTAAAAAGCCAATTCCTTCATTCAAACCAGTTTAACACCTATTCATTTGACTACAGAGAACCTTGAGTTCTTGTGTCACCCAACAAACAACAATACATTCACCCTGGTATCTAATATCCTCTGTTCAGAAGATGAAAACCGCCAATCTCTCCTATTATCCCCCAAAACAGGGATAGGGAAAATGTAGCCCACGGGTTGTATGCATCGCCCTGGGCTAGTTTTATGGCCCACATCCCACATCCCACACCCAGGGATATCCAAAAATGATATTGAGGGGTGTTTGAAACCCATTGAGCCACTCCCCACTTGGGATCCTTTTCCTTCTCACAAAATATTTTATCTCAAAATATCTTCTGAAAACAAAACATGACTCCCCTTGTCCTATAAAAAAAGATTATTACTAATTTTTACAGGAGCAGGTTTGGCAGTCCAAGGTTTCTTGGAGGGCTTATACACCACACCCATCTTTGACAGTTGCTCACCCCTGCAAAAGAAAGACCCATATGTCTTCACGGTGGCTTATACCATTCACATCTTAGTTTATCATGCCTGTTCTTCATTCTTCAAATATTCTTCATTATTTTATCCTCATCAGCAAGTGAATTATCATCATCCTCATTTTCCTTGTTAAAAGGCAGAGCCAGTTTGTTTTAAATCATGATTTAAATTGTTTCTATAAACAACACAAGTTTAATTATTTAACTTTTTGCCTTCCATACTTGCCCATCCCTGCCCTAGAACATCACACCAGCCTTCAATCTGACTTATATACGTAAGATCTTCACGGCAGTTCTTCATTCTTCACATATGAATTATTTTCTCCTCTTCAGCATATAAATGATCTTAATTCCTCATTCTCCATGTTAATGGCTGAGTCAACATTATTTAATCAACACGATTTCCTGCTTCTTGGCAGGGGGTTGGACTGGATGTCCCGTGAGATCTCTTCCAACTCTACTATTCTATGTCCATGCCAAGACCATCCTGTCAAGAGCAGCTCAGGACTTCATGACCTCCATGGCAACCATGGGACTATTCCAACGAGTATCTGATCCCACCCACAGAGCTGGGCACACGCTAGACTTGGTTTTCTGCCAGGGATGGGAGGAAGCTGGCGGTGTGGAGGAACTGACCATCGCTCCGTTGCCATGGACCAACCATCACCTGATCAGATTTAGACATACCGCACCTCCCAACCTCTGCAAGGGTGAAGGACCTATTAAATAGTCTTCCCCAGGAGGTTTAGGGGACCGGATGGATTCCTGAAGGTTCTTGGAGATTTTCCCGTCTCCTCAGTAATTGATCCTGTTGATGCTCTGGTCTCTCTATGGAATAGCGAGATGACTAGGGCAATAGACACGATTGCTCCGGAACGTCCCCTCTTGAGTAGTTGTGTTAAACCAGCTCCTTTGTTCAATGAGGAGCTGGCAGCAATGAAGCAAAAGAAGAACTTCCTAACTGTGAGAGCTGTTCGGCAGTGGAACTCTGTGCTCCGGACTGTGGTGGAGGCTCCTTCTTTGGAGGCTTTTAAGCAGAGGCTGGATGGCCATCTGTTGGGGGTGCTTTGAATGCAATTTCCTGCTTCTTGACAGGGGGTTGGACTGGATGGCCCACGAGGTCTCTTCCAACTTTATTATTCTATGATTCTATGAGAGTGTATGTGGCATTTCGAGTGTAGCGAGTTAGACCGAACACGGCAATGTACCTATCTGACATATGCTTTGGCAACAGAAGCCACAAATAAATCTTTCTTTGCGGCCAATATTGCGTCCGCAATAACCGTCCAGCAGAGATATTTTGAGTGGTCAAAGAGTTGTTAAATCCCGCCTCACAAGACAGGATCCCTGACGACTCAGCAGTTCGCTGTAAAGCATTTGTTTGGTTGTTTGCGGACAAAGTCACTCTGATCCGTTTCAACTTTGACACCATGTTAACAGTAGTCTCTGAGGCTGTAACACGAACACCTTCTTGCCCAGCTTTAATGGATTCATTTCAATTGGTGCAGCTCAAGGATGTGGACAAGATTCTTGGAGAGGCGAGGCAACCACATGCATCCTAGACCTCTGCCCATCCTGGCTGGTAAAGGTGGCCAGAGGGGGTTTGGCAGAGTGGGTGAAAGTGGTAGTTAATGCCTCCTTTTGGGAAGGCAGGATTCCAGCCAGCTTAAAAGAAGCCGTTATAAAACCGTGGTTGAAGAAACCACCACCGGACCCCACTCAATTTGTCAACTATTGGCCAGTTTCTAATCTTTCCTATTGGGCAAAGTCATTGAATGTGTGGTTGCCTCGCAACTCCAAGGAATCTTGGTAGACACTGATTTTCTAGATCTGGCACAGTCTGGCTTTAGGCTGGGACATGGAACCAAAACAGCCTTGGTCACCTTAGTAGATGATCAACACTGGGAACTGGACAAGGGGAGTGTGTCCCTGTTGGTTCTGCTGGACCTCTGAGTGGCCTCCGATACTGTTGACCACAGTATTCTTCTGGGATGTCTCACAGGAATGGGGTTCAGATTTACTGTTCTGCAGTAGCTCCAGTCCTTTCCGGAGGGTCAGTCCCAGGTGTTGCTGGGGGATACCTGCTCAGCCCCACACCCATTGTCTTGTGAAGTCCCACAGGATTCAGTACTGTCCCCCATGTTGTTTAACATTTACATGAAGCTGTTGGGAGATATAATCAGGAGTTTTGGAGTACGGTTTCTTCTATATGCAGATGATGTCACTCCTTTCCACCTATCACTAAGGAAGCTGAGCAGGTCCTGAACCGGTGCTTGGCAGCTGTGTTGGACAGGATGAGGGTGAACAAATTGAAATTGAATCCAGACATGACAGAGGTGCTCCTGGTCATTCATAAGTCCAAACAGGGCATAAGGTTACAGCTTGTTCTGGATGGGGTTATACTTTCCTTGAAGGCGCAGGTTCGCAGCTTGGGAGTGATCCTAGAGTCATTGTTGAGCTTGGAACCCCAGGTCTCAGCGGTGGCTAGGAAAGCTTTAGCACAATTAAAACTTGTGTGACAGTTGCGCCCATACCTTGGGAAGCCTAACTTGGCTACAGTGGTCCACACTCTTGTTAAATCCTGAATTGACCACTGCAATGCACTCTACATAGGGTTGCCTTTGAAGACTATTTGGAAGCTTTAACTAGTCCAACGGGCGACAGCCAGATTGCTCACTGGGGTGGTGTACAGGGATCACACCACTGCTCTGTTACATCAGCTCCACTGGCTGCCAGTCTGCTACTGAGCACAATTCAAAATGATGGCTTTGGCCTATAAAGCTCTAAACAGTTCTGGCCCAGCTTACTTGTCCGAACATATCTCCCTCTATGATCCACCTCGGGGGTTAAGATCAATGGGGGAAGCCCTGCTCTCGATCCCACCACCTTTGCAAGCAAAATTAGTGGGGACGAGAGACAGGGCCTTCTCAGTGGCGGCCCCTCGTCTGTGGAACGCCCTCCCTAGTGAAATCAAATTGGCCCCTTCCCTTCTGTCCTTTCGGAAAAAACTCAAAATATGGCTGTGGGACCAGGCAGCAAATGCAGCAATAATAATAAGAATGATTTCTGTGTCTGATAATGGTCAGACCCTGGACTATGACCTAGACTTGTATAATTTTTAAATGATGTTTCATAATTGATGTTTTTTATAATAATTTTTATTGTTTGCCAAACTTGTGAATAACATTTACCAAAGACATAGACACAAACCATGACAAAAATAACATTTACAGGGGCTGTGACTGGGGGTGGGATGGGGGAGGATAAAAAAAAGGAGAAGGAAAAGGGAGTGAGGGGACGAGTAGGGTGGAGATGAGGCGGGGGATAACGAGTAATATAAAAGATATAGAAAAAAAATTTAATTATTTGTTTTAATTTGTTTCTATAATTGTTTGTTTTGGCATCTAATGATTGCCGGTTGTGAAGCCACCCTCGGGGATGAGAAGAATGGGATACAAATGTATGAAATAAATAAATAGTTTAGGGTCCATTTCAGGAAAGGGCAGTTCAAGAAGGCAAAGAACTCAATGAAAAACCTCAATGGGGCGGGGTCACAATTCCTTTACTGTTGTAGAAGTACTATGCTGGAGCAGCAGGAAATGTTCTAAGTTTAGAGTTGAACTACTGCATGAATAAAGTCATTTCCTTACAGGAATTAGAGCTATCAGTTAAGAAACCATCCCTCTGTCCTGGATGTTCCCATTATATAGAAAATATATTGGTGGGACGAAAGGAAACATTACCCATTCCCTAACATCAAGAGCTGCTTCTTAAACGCACATAATTGTTGTTTTGGGCTATTCTGAAGGGCAAAAAACTGTAATTTCAATTATCTAATCCTTTAAAACACTGTTTCTTAAGGTCTCTTATGTAGGGAGACCAGCAATCATTTTTTCCCAATGTGACAAAGAGGAGGGACCCTATTTGAGCCCATTGGCAGTAACTGTTTCTTTTTTCCCCTGAAACTCACCAGGATCTCAGTGACTGGGACTGGATCATAAATCTCCAGTTTGAACAACAGTGCTCTAAAATACTAAGTCTCATTCAATGCAAACATTTTGACTAATAGAAATTTGTGCCATGAGCCAAAGAATGGCAGCAACTGTGATTCCACTGAGGCATTTTTAACAAAATCAAACTGAGAACCAAACCGCCCCAGCCCCCCCTCCCCAATCTAGTAACATATACCAGTGAACATCCTAAAATATAGGTACTAAATACAACAATGATCAATAAATTTCGCTTAGAAAGTAGCTGTGAAGTTGACTACTTTATGCCACAATTGACAAAATTCTGCTACTAACAGAAGAAAAGTTTTGTCTGAGGTGAACAAACACATAGGTGTCTAATGAGGAAGCTCTATTGCAATCAGAACCCGCCCGAGGTAATTTCAACTGTTAAGCAAAAAATAATTTTGTGCCCCCCCCCATGCTGCGGGAGGTGGGGCGTGGCCTCCCCGCCGCGTGCCCTGGCCCCTGCCTCTCGTGCAGCGTGGGAGGCGTGGCGTGGCCACGCGATGCGGGAGGCGGGGCCCCGCCCAGACGTGGCCCCACCTTCCACGCCGTGCGCCCTGGCCCAGCCAGCCAGGCCGCAGCGGGAAAGTCCTTCCAGGCCATGGCGAAGGCCCGCCAGCCTGGCTGGGCCTTCGCCGCGGCCTGGAAGGATACAATTCAGTTAATTCAAACTCATTAATGAAGCTGTTTGAGGTAAAGGTTTGTGCTCTAAGATGTTCATCAATATTCTGGATTGCTTTATTCATTTTTTATTGAATTCTCAAAAATATATAACTTAAATATCCCCAATTAAAAATAAAAAGTAAAAAATACAGACACTAAAAAAACCCAACCAAAACAATATTAAAATAATCCCCTTGTATTCCTTTCTCGTGACTTTTCCCCCACCCCTGTGTCTTCTTCTTCTTAAAAAAACCCAACAGCCACTGTGATTCCACTGAGACATAAAAATATTTTTAAAAACATAAACATTGTAAACACAATTGAGTTCTCTCCCCTCCACTCAAGCCAAGGCAGCTATCAGAATAGTATAATGCACTTCTATACATTCTGCTAAATACAACAAATATATTTTAGATTAATACCTACCCACAAGTAATGTTATTTGGTAATCTGTTTTTATTTGCAACCATTATTTCCTAAATTGATAACATTTTATGGGATTGAAAAAGGTTCAGTCACCATGAAAGTAGTTGTTTTGGAATTTTCAGTAGTTCTCGTTGAATACAGAATCAGTTGTGTCTGGTTTTGTAATCCATCAGAACTACTGAAAATTCCAAGCACCCTTCTTCCAGAAGAAAATGTGATTGCTCTTGGGATGGAAACTGTTTAGATGTAAGAATCTTAACACAGTGTGGCAAATAAATACCATTGTACCATCTAAGTATTCTGTTTTAAGAAAAAAAGATACATCCGTTTCAAGATATAGATGTACATGAAGCTTCTTAGTACACTTGACAGAGTGAATAAATTTTGGATTATTTGTGAACACTTATGGATGGATACTAGGGGATGTGGAAAGTTCTATGTCACAAACAAATTAACAGCACTGGCAGCTAATATCCCTTCCCATCCTGCACAAAAACCTACCAAACAATGCCCCTCAAGCCTCACAAAACAGTCATTTACAATAATGTATTTCAGCCAAATGGAATGTTATGCATCAATTCATCAGTAAAACTCTTTAGACAGGTCAAAACATAGTTTAGGCATAACAATACCTAAAACTGGGAAGCATCCAGCAGCCAGTAAGTGGAATTCAACTTATAAATTGGAACTCTCCCCACTGCCCACCCCAATCTATTATGAAGCATCCTCCAATTCTCCATGGCAGATTGAAGGACAGAGGGAAAAATCATACTGCCAGCAGAGAGGCACGGTTTAATATCACTTTTTCCAATTAAGTATAAAGGCTTACACATAAATACACAGTAAGTTAGATTTTTCTGTTAAATTTCTTAGTTTGGTTAAGAACCATGGATTTATGTGTCCAGTCATCCAGGAACTATAAATCCCCATACGTCTGCAAATTTGCAAGGTGAAAGAGAAATTGAAGGGAACTGAGAGAAGAGAATTCCCAACTCTTCTTTGTTTAGAGTATGTAAATTGCAGTAGGGTTTTCTCTCTAAGGGGCATCTATAATCCCTTCAACTCCCCCCCCCCCCAAAAAAAAAAAAAACTCACACACAACAGTGAAGTGATTAAGGCAGGGCTATTATGGTTGAAAACATCCAGCATTCTCTGTTAAGTAAAAACAGGAGGCTTCAAAACTCTAAGCTGTGCTACTATAAACAAACCCTTATTAGCAAAATGCCATGCAAACAACAATTCTCTTGTAGTGCTATAGCTAAGTTTTAGTAATGAATGATTGATGTGCAAATAAGAAAAAAAAGTATTTACAGAAACAGAGGAACTATGGTTTTAATCCTGAGTTCTCACTAGAAAAGCAAATGCGACTTTCTATGAATTGGATTGGGGGGGGGGTGGAAATAGGAGGATGAAGATGGGGGGAGGGCTTCACTTAAAGCTTGTTCCATTGCTTCCAGCAAGTTAGAGGATTTAGAAGAATGACTCTTGGGAAAATGTACATAGTGAAGGGAAATTGGTATATCCCACATAAAAAACTTCATAGGAAAATTTTTATACTTGGAGTATGATATAGGGAAACAACCGTTAATAAAATATTTGTTTTTAAAAAATATATCTGGAAAATATTCCTACAAATAATTTCAAATGGTAGTCATGGGCCCGGTAACAGGTTCGACCATTTACTTCATGTTTTCGTACTTTTTTTTTCATTCAGATAGCACAAAACGGTACACACATACGCACACACATGTGTGTGTGCATGATAGCACAGGGAAGGGTTAACACCCCTGTGGTGTTTGTA
Source organism: Anolis carolinensis (assembly GCF_035594765.1). Lineage (NCBI taxonomy): Eukaryota > Metazoa > Chordata > Lepidosauria > Squamata > Anolidae > Anolis > Anolis carolinensis. The sequence goes on from NC_085841.1 coordinate 165,025,593, forward strand.
TTGCTGTCTGTGTCTATGTTCAGAAGATTTCACCTCACTTACTGTTCCTATGATAATTGGATTTTGAAAAAATTGGCTTGTTGTGGGAACGACTGGTGATAAAGCTTCAGTGGAGACACTTTTTCCCCATGATAACTCTTTCAAGAGTGAATTTCTCTTCCAAGATTTCTTTCACCACCTGTTGTCTCAGCTGCGTTCTTAACTAGCAGTAGTCTGTAAGTCAGAAGTTTGTAACTCGGGGACTGCCTATACACTGTTCTACTGCTAGCTCTTAATACTCTTCTGTGCTCGTATTTATCAGTTCCTAGGGTAATTATCCTCTAGAAATGTGAGCTGCCCTTGTTTCTTCAGAATTATACTGTTTACACACTGAGTTGGACCCAGACAAATGTGTGCATAGCGGGTTCAGAGAAGACGAAGGCTCAATCTTCAATTTCACTTAGCTATAGGGTAATACTTCCTCAACTTTAGATCTTTCTATGATTTTCAGGAACTATGACCCTGGGGAGGAAAAGAAAAGGCATTTTGAGGAGTTCTAGCTATAGGGTATGTTCAATATACAGTATGAGATCTAAATGTCAGCATTAAAATAAAGGTCCATGCAAAAGTAAAAAAGAGCAAACAAATTGAAAAATGCAACACAAGGCATCCTAAGTGCAAAGGAAATAACACTCTCACTGACAAGCAATTACAAATGAAAATATTACCACTCATGCCTTGAGATATTGAAGAAATGCTGGCATTTTCAACAGGCATGTCAACCATGTTCATCTAAGTGCAAAAGTGAACAAATGCCAATATGAGAGTCACTTACAACTTGCTTATCGGCCTACCCTCCTCTCCTCCATCAATCATTGCTTTACCTTACAGTACAAGCCCCCCTACCCTGGAGAATATGTTCCAAGACATTAGGCTTGTGCATTTCAGCTGCAGCTCGATCCATTTCTGTTTGCCAGATACTGGAAGACCCCCCATATCCGTTTTTGTATGCTGCCAGATAGCTGTTTTTGTTCCACAGCCAAAAAAGGTGGCTATATTCAGCCCATTGGCGGCAATGGGTAGACTTTCCAGGCTTTCCTTCTAGTCATTTTTAAGGCTAGCGGGAGAAAAATCATCACACTTGGAGGATACCACTGTTAGTCCACCAAGTTTCAAAGCGTTTGAGTCATCTCCTGATTATTATTTCTAGAAATAAAATCTCCTTTTAAAAACTCCCCAAAAGATATCCCCCCGCTGGCCCTGCCCTCTAACTTCTCCAGGAGCGGCAGCAGGGAGGGCGCCATTCCTTCCTGCCAAGTGTCAAAGATGCATTTCCACACCACATAGCCCAAGTTCACTATTATGCTTTATTTATGACTAAAAAAAAACCAGCAAGCAACTTCTTCCAAACCTTTTGCATTTCTTGTTCTCACAATACATACTGGAAAAGGCTGCCAGCAGCAACAGCAAGCAAGCAAGCATTGTCCCCTTATTAGAAAAACAATGATCTACTGTGGAAAAACCTTTTTCAAAATGTATGGTGGAAAATTCAGCCATGATTGGGAGGAAAAAAACGTTTTTGGAGCATATTACTTTAAGTTTTAGAGGTTCAGAGCAGGTCATCATCAACCTCACTTATTCAGAAAGTTTCTCCACAGAGTTTAGTCCAACTAAGTAGTGTTGCTCTATGTACTGCTGCTGGCAAGTCAGCCAATAGTATGCTGTTATTATTGTTATTATATTTATTACTTGGAATGCAGTTTGCAGAGGTTCTGGTGGCTACTGGCTGAGTTTCTCCACAGAGTGAAAGCCAACCAAGTAGTGTTGTAGTTGTAACTTCTTTGTAGTCAGCCAATACGTCTTTATTATTATTATTACTTGAAATGCAGCAGGCAGAGCACCCACAGAGGGAAATATGAAGAGAAAGAAGTATTTTGCAAAAGAATGGAATTATAGGACGTAGGTAGGTACTAGATAGGTAGGTAGATACCGTGTTTCCCCAAAAATAAGACAGTGTCTTATATTAATTTTTGCTCCCAAAGATGTGCTAGGTCTTATTTTCAGGGGATGTCTTATTTTTTCCATGAGGAAGAATTCACATTTATTGTTGAACAAAAAAAATGAACATTGATTATATACTGTACAGTAGTTGTCATCACAAACCAGCATAACCAAACTGTGAATCCTATCAATAATTTCTTGTTACTACCATTATTCCCATGTACAACAATCTATGGTACATATGTTTACTGATCCTGCAGGCTGTAATGTTCTGTTTGGTGGGCATGTTTCCAAACAAAAACTTTGCTAGGTCTTACTTTCGGGGGAGGCCTTATATTTAGCAATTCAGCAAAACCTCTACTAGGTCTTATTTTTTGGGGATGTCTTATTTTAGGGGAAACAGGGTAGGTAGGTAGGTAGATAGCTTACTTGGCTTTCGCTTCCATTAAATTGCCTCTAAGTTCAAACATTTCAATAGAATTGATTAGAAACATTAAGCTGTCAACAAAGAATCAGAAGTTTTTCTGTGTTTCCACATAAAGTACTTCTATTTAATTCCTACTCACAATTACTGCACATCGCAGCCTTCCAAACACCACAAACCAATGCAAGTATCTTCTGCTTTCAAAAGCCAACATTGAATACTAGCAAAAAATGTTAATGTGCTTAATATTTACAAAGTGCAATTTTAATACAATGCTAGAAAACAATTGCCCTTGATTATCTACTACTACAGATGTCATGCTAGACCACTTTTGGCAGCACCAACTCAAATCAAGGTGGGGAGTGGGGGGTGTCTTCTAACTTTGTCACAACTCTGCATTGGAGTTAGGTACACTTCCTGTCAGATATGCACTAAATTGCTGCCACCTTCTGAAAAGACAAGGAATTCTGTTCTGCTGAATATTTCTCAAGGTAAATTTTACAGCAATACAAAATGATTCACATTAGTCATGTGCACAAAATTCGTTTTTCCCGTTTCATCTGTTTATTTCATTCCTTCGGAGGCACAGAACGGAAAGGCCCCTCCCAGTACGAAAATAAACCCAACATGAAAGCAGGCAGGAGCGGGTACCGGCTCCAAGCCTGCCTTTGAGAATCAAAGTTATAGAGAAGGGATTGCACCCAGGGACACCTACCTTGCGCCACTGCTAAGGTCTAGCAGCAGACCCACAGTGGGATCCTTGGCACGGGGCTGGTCGCTGGCAGCTTGCCCTCCATCATGTTTGTTGGGAGCCTTGCTCCGGAACCGTGCAAGCACAAAGGCAGGTGTGGGCAGTTTGGGCTTACATGCATTGCAAGTGTGATGTATAGGCCCAAACCGCACGCCCCCCAGGGCCTGCAGCCAAGCTCCGAGTAAAGTTTCTTACTTGGTGCTAGGCTGCAGGCCCTGGCTGACCCTACCACAAAATTATCTGGAGGATTCCCAGAGAGATGTTTTGTAGGTGTGGGGATGTAAAATTATGGGCATCATACTGTGTGTGCTTTCAAGTCTCCTGTTCACTTTTGATAACCATTCAGAGGCTGTTTTGCCTCTGCCTTCCTATGAAATATAACCTACATCACCTGCTATTTCTTGGCAGTCTCCCAAGTACTAACTAAGGACTAACCTGCTTCTCTTCCAAAAACAGATGGGATCTGGTGGCTTTGCAGTATTAGCTTTTTTTAGTTCATTTGCCAATCTATTTGATAAACAACTATTTCTTTAAATGTATATTCAAAATGTTGTCGAAGGCTTTCATGGCCGGGATCACAGGGTTGTTGTATGTCTTTTGGGCTGTGTGGCCATGTTCCAGAAGTATTCTCTCCTGACGTTTCGCCCACATCTATGGCAGGCATCCTCAGAGGTTGTGAGCAAACAACCTCACAACCTCTGAGGATGCCTGCCATAGATGTAGGCGAAATGTCAGGAGAGAATACTTCTGGAACATGGCCACACAGCCCGAAAGACATACAACAACCCTGTATATTCAATAGTTAACAAACCAATAACATAAAATTAATACAATAATCCCATTTCAAATAAATATAACTTTATTTTTAAATTTTAAAAGTAGTTATTTTATTTATGCAGTGTTCATTCACCAGTAACAGGTTCTAAACATGCATGTTACATGTTAGCACACTTACAACCAATAACATTTCATGCAACAAAATGAAAATTTGGAGGGGGGGGGGGGAGAATGGGTCAGGAGTAAGGTGTAGAGGAAGATTAATCTCTGGACTACAAGACAAAACCTAACCATCTAGTATAAAGCCACCAAGCCAAAAAGCAAAATGGTAATCCTATTATATTTTGCAAGAAATCCAATTAACAAATAAAACTCATACATTTATAGAGAAGCCTCTTCTGTATTAGAACGTAAATATACCAGATTAAAAAGACATTAATATCCTGATTTAGAGAGTAGAAATTTCAAGAACTTTGGGATCTCTTTAAAAAATAGTCTCATTTTTCCTTAAATAAAAAAAATCCAGGGTGTCATGGTTTTTTTTAAAAAAAGTTCAGATTCCTTGCTTTAAAAAGAGGTGGTATAGCTGTTGGCCAATCTTAATTATGTGATTACTAAACGGAAAACAGGCATACAAATTCCTTACCTTGCATAGTTCCTTCACATTACACGATTATATAAGTCCACTTTAACCCCCACAGCTGCATCCTACAGAATACAGCTTGCATATCCCTTATCCAAAACATGTTTGGGATCAGAAGAGTTCTGTATTTTGGAATTTTGGAAAACTTGTATTTGCATATACAAAATACCTTGCGCCTGGCCTGCACATGAGTCATTTCTTTACCCTTTGTGAGTGTGCTTGTATCTCTCTCCAAATCTTTCCTCTCATTTGCTATTTGTGTTTTGTAAGAGCTGTGTGGTTGGAGAGAGACTGAGAATCTGTAAAGTGGCAGGAAACCGAAACTTTATCCCACCAGCCATGCACTTTCAACTTCAAGGTGGCACTTTCGGCACTTTTCTTTGTCAGTCAGATCCTCAGTCTCTATCCTTTTGCTGCCAACTCCCTGCTTTTGCCTTCAAGGTGATGATGGAACTCAATCTCATTTATCTCTCTAATCCTCAGTCCATCTTGTGTAGCATGAAAGAGACCTCATTCTCACTCAATAGTGACTTCTCAGTTGTAAGCCTTTCCTAGAAGGAAAGGTCTCATGGCAATTGTATTCTTGAAAGCAACAAGACCACCCCACCAACATCACCAGCACTAAAGCAGGCGGAACAATTATGACCATTTCATCAGATTCAATTAAAATATTTTATAAATTTCACCATTCAACAAGCCTCTAAAGCAGGGGTCCCCAAACTAAGGCCCATGGGCTGGATGCGGCCCTCCAAGGTCATTTACCTGGCCCTCACCCTAAGTTTTAAGACTTAGGCTCGCCCAAAGTCTGAAATGACTTGAAGGAACACAACAACAACAATCCTAATTAACTTGACTATCTCATTGGCCAGAATCAAGCCAACACTTTCCATTGAAATCCTGATAGGTTTATGTTGGTTAAAATTGTTCTTATTTTTAAATATTGTATTGTTCTTTCATTTTTGTTGTTGTTGTTGTTGTTGTTGTTTTGCACTACAAATAAGACATGTGCAGTGTGCATAGGAATTTGTTCGGGGTTTTTTTTCAAATGATAATTCAGCTCCTCAACAGAGGGCCGATTGTGGATCGGTCCTCTGCTTAAAACGTTTGAGGACTCCTGCTCTAAGGCACAAGACAAGTGCATATAGACAGCCCTACTGTTAATGCATCAAATTTCTAAAGCAAATAAGAGGGAGAGATGGAATCTAAAGCTTTCTTACAGAACATAGATTTAGTATTTGAGAAAGGTGAGAAAAAGACCTGAAGCCTCTTAAATTCAGAGAATATGCCATCTTTTCAACTACTGTTTCACTAGACAGTTTATTATATCTAAATCACAACATCTCTTTGAAAGATTCAGTTAATCTTTTTCTTCCATTTTATCTTCATGCTGAAAGGTTTCCATGGGAATTCCATCTCATCTTTCCCAAGTCTAAATCCAGTACTATCTCTATCGGGACTTGGAAAAGTTACTTTTTTGGACATGCTGAATGGGGTATTCTGGGAATTATACTTAAAAGTAACTTTTCCAAGGGCTTATTTACTCAACTTGAAGCATCCCCCAAGCTGATACAATGAAGATTACAACTGTAAACATTCCTGAGGTTTATTGGCATTGGTGTCCCACAAATCCGGAAAACACTATATTATAGAGAGGGCTTTAAGAGACCTAATGTATTTTTCTCCAGTATCATCAATCAAGATTCAATGTTTGCTAAATTCAATGAAGATTAAATATCATGCTTGAATTATTTTCTGGTACCACAGCATCTGCAAAGGAATGTCTTCTGCTTTCCGGTAAAAGCAAGCATCTGGTTAGAAAATATCTCTGGAGGTTATATACGTAATAAAAACAAAACAGAAATAAGCCAAACATAAATGCAGGAGAGCTCATACAATCCAAATGGGACAATGAAGTAAGAATTGAAAGAGAAGTGACCTAGTTTTGGTGCACAATTACTACACAAATGTAGGTCAGTGGGGCACCAAGCAAACTGTAAGGTAGAATAGCAGGTTTTCACTCCTCACCTCTCAGTTCCACTCACACTTACATTTCAAAGCTCACATTAACTCTCTACATTGAACATAATTCCCAAAATGGTTGACTTAACAATTTTAAAGGACTTGTTTAACACTAAAGTGGCTAAGCAATACACAAAACTAGGAATACTCAAGAATTGCTGCCCACATGGCGTGCAGTCTAAATTTGAAATGCCACAGAAGAGCAGATACACTTCAATGACAAAAAGAAGGAAAAGGAAATAAAAACTTTGGTAGTCTGAAAAGTTTTAAGCCAAGATTGTTATGTAACTTTCAAGTAAGTTTCTTGACTTATTTGAAAGCAGAAGTCTTCTACAGATGCTAGGGTACCCTAAAGTGACTATTACAGGATTTTCTGGAGCTGAGACTTTGCAAAACTTGTTCAAGACCACTCAGTGGGTTTCCATGGTCTCCAGAATCATAGTCCATTGATCAAATCACAAACATGAGGTTCTCTACTGTTGAAATCACTTTGCATGTCAATGTGTGTATCTCCAGTTGGGAATTTTGCCATCTATCTAGGTTTACAAGATAACTTTCCCACTTTAAATATTATAGCTCAACCAGCTAGTACAGGACATATCATACGTATTTAGGCCCAAACCTTGGAATTAGCCAGCCTTCCACATTTGCTGGGGTTAGGGATGCAGGCTCCCACAAAAGTGAAAAAAACCATAAATTAAGAAAAACACTTTTTTTTTTTTACTTGAGAGACCAGCCCCCTAGAAAATGCGAGTTTTCCAATGCACTTCTACTAACCTTTTGCCAGAGTTTGAACATTCTAGAAATGTTTAGATCTTCCAATGCTACCCTATGGGGGAAGGTGACCACAGTCACACTGGAGGACCTAGAGAAACTGTATTAATCCAATCCATGAATATTAATCAACAAGAGCAAAATTTGCAAATGTGAAGGGAAGACTATATGTGCAGATAGTAAGTCTACAGTAACCCTTTCATCCCATTCCATTGTTATTTTCCTCCTTGAAATCCCTCTGCTGAATGAAGCTGACAAAGTTAGGGGGCAAACCTAGGAAAATTTAACATTAATAGAGATGCTAAAACATTCACATTAACTTGACAATTATTGTTAATACTTACAATTCCTATGATTTCTTTTTTAAAAATAAGTGAATGCATTCATGGTAAATAACACATTGCAAATATGTTACTCTTAAATGCTAAGAAAAAGCAGTACTGGTTACGAAAAATAGCCAGACATGGCCACTGCTGCCACTAAATTAATTGACAACAATAATGTAAATAAGAAATTGTAAGTCAACCTGCTAGCATCATCCTTTAATGAGTAAAATAATGACATACAATATTGTTGTAACTTTTAAAAACAATTTAGAGGTGACAAAGTTATTTTAACAAATCATTGCCAAGCTCTGGTTGGAGAAAACTGTGTGATTTCTTGGTTTCTTCATTATCTTCTCACTGCCTACGCTAGAAAGTATTACTGTGCTGTCAGTCTGGTCTGTACACATTCCTTTGAAATAAGAGAAAAAAACCCCTCTTCACCGCAGATGTAAAATCCACAAAATGGCGATACCTTTATTGGGCTACCTCCAAAGCATAAAATATGTCATGCAAGCTTTGAAAACTTAGCTAACTTCTCCATCAGGCAAAGATGCCAGTGAAGCTTTGAAAGCTTTCATCAAGATTTTTATGCTTTAAGAGTTGGATTTTTCTTGTATTTTGCTGCTCGGCCAACATGGCTACCCCTAAATATCTCTATCGAAGGCAGAAAAAGTGCAAAGAGTAACTGTCCTGACACTAATGAAATTGATCATGATTTACTCAGCCTGACAACTACATTACATAATCCAATTAAACATCTGAAAGAGACAGTAATGCGAAGTTTATGGGTTTTTGCAAAAAATATATGACAGAACATGAGAAATTGTATGACAACATTGTGGCGTTGAATGACACATGCACTTCCAAGAGAACACCTCTATTCATTGCAACACACACATATACCATAGATCCTTATGTGAAATAACATCAAACCTTCATCATTATCAGTATCACAAAAACAGACCAGACATGTGATGTGAGCTATGTCTTTTCAAAGATGATCTTCAATTAAGGGTTCAGAGGCTGGGGTATAATGTAGACTAGTAAGATATTGAATGTAGTGATTAACATGTACAACTCCAAACTCCTCTCGACTCTTCTCCTTGAAAAACAAGGTGAGCTTCCTCTTCTGAAAGGCTCCAGGAAAAAGCTGGAAGACTCCAAGGGTGATGATTCACCTTTCAAATAGGTCACAGAGCACCCCTGCACAGTTTCACATAATACAAAATACCACTCATTCAAAGCAGAAGAATACATCTGACCACTTCTAATGTTTTTTTTAAAGGAAATTGTATTTTGCAGCCCATGTGCCCCCAAAAGGATCTCAGAGCCAGAATGCTGTCCCCCAGACATGTCAGAGCTGTCTGCTCCTGGATTACTGGGCTGATGGCAGGATCAGTGACAGAACTGGAGACAGGATTAGGAGATGCTCAGGGTTTTAAATTAGATTTATAACAGCTTTATGACCCAAATACCTTGAGGAATGCCTCCTCCCATACCAACCTGCCCAAACTCACTGGTTGAGGCCCTCTGTAAATGTCTTTAATAAGAAATAAGTATTTTAAAGGCAGGAAAGACAAGCCCCTTTCTACAGCTGTCTTTCAGAAGGAGAACTCAGAATTTTAGTTTCATTTGCTTAGGTTGCCTAGATTTTAGTTGGTCTATGTGCTTCATCCATAGAGATACTAAGGTGCTTGTTTACAAAGCCATTTTCCTCCCAACCCTGCTCTACGTCTGCGAAACGTGGACAGTCTACAGACGTCACACTCAACTCCTAGAACGTTTCCATCAGCATTGCCTCAGAAAAATCCTGAAAATCTCTTGGGAAGACAGGCGGACAAATGTCAGCGTGCTTGAGGAAGCAAAGACCACCAGCATTGAAGCGATGCTCCTACGCCATCAACTCCGCTGGACTGGCCACGTTGTCCAAATGCCTGATCACCATCTCCCAAAGCAGCTACTCTACTCCAAACTCAAGAACGGGAAACGTAATGTTGGTGGGCAGGAAAAGAGATTTAAAGACGGGCTTAAAGCCAACCTTAAAAACTGTGGCATAGACACTGAGAACTGGGAAGCCCTGGCCCTTGAGCGCTCTAATTGGAGGTCAGCTGTGACTAGCAGTGCTGCAGAGTTCAAAGAGGCACGAATGGAGGGCTTAAGGGAGAAACGTGCCAAGAGGAAGGCCCATCAAGCCAACCCTAACCAGGACTGCCTTCCGTCTGGAAACCAATGTCCTCACTGTGGTAGAACATACAGATCAAGAATAGTTCTCTTCAGCCACCTATGGACACCCCCCCCCCCCAGACAACAGAAATGGAAGACAATCATCCTCGAACTACAAGGGCTCGCCTAAGTAAGTGCTTCATCCCACCCACTATTGTATATACTCCTGGATAAGTTGACAAATTAATTTTATAAAATCAACCCAAAAACCTGGGTCAATTTATCCATATTCAATGTGAGTATTACCTTAACTCTTAGCTTAAAAGGAACAATCCCCTGCTCTTGACTGGCAAAAGCTCACACCTTAGTCCATCCTAGGAGAATCTAAACAGGATCACCGACCTCTCTGCCGTGCACTGCTTCTGGTATTTTTGAATGCCTGGACAAGGAAATTGCAGTGGTCAACAGGAGCAGCTGCCCCACTATGGAAGACTAGGTACTTTTGCCTCTCTTGGCCCCTTGACAAATTTTGACTCCCAAAGCAGCCCTCAATTTATACATTAGATCAACATATACATGAGTATATACAGACATTTTACTGAGATTCATCACATAGGGAGTTTTATTTTATCTTTATCTGCCACCTTAGAACCCACATCTGTGGTGGCAAGATGTCCTACATTTTTAAAATATACAAATACTTTCATAAGAATTTTAGGCAACAATCCACTTAGCATGGATGGTGATAGTTTTTGACAACTTAGCCATCAACACCACCACCAACCCCAATGACTGGGTACCCATGTACCCTCCAAACACCATGTTACATTGTCCTTACGGGTTTTAGATGGGGACTCAGCCTAATCCAGCTCATAGAGTTGCTATGTGTAGCAAATAGGAAGGAGGAGATCGATGCTTTAAATTCATGGAAGGAAAACCCAAATAATATTGATACAGACAGATACATATACATCATAGCAACACTAGCAACTCTACAATCACTATTCACCACTGCAAATCACAAATCAGAGACTGTTCCTACATTTAGCTATGTAGATATTCATGATTGCCACCAATCGGATGCACACAATGTAAAGTTGAAATAAATGAATGGTTCCACTAGCCCTTGACTATATACTCCAAGACAGAAACCACACTCCAGAACTGCCAACAAAGGCCTTTCTTAACACAGGTTCCTTGCTGAAAGCAGTTATTACGTTCTGCAGAAAGCAGAGATTAAGCTCTGGCCATCTGCTGACTGTCAGCGTGAGGAAAAATGGCACTACAGCCAAGCCACATGGGTAAAAGCTTATGAAATGAGTACAACCAAAGCTCTGTGCTAAACATGTTTGTAGTTTTCCCAGTCCATGAAAGTCAGTGGACTGTTTCCTTAATGTTGCACTTATTTTTAAAGATGTACTTGAAGCAGAGCAAACCATTACACCAGCAGAGTTCACCTCCTTTCTTTCAGCATTAAACTAAGATGATGGAAGAAAATAAGGCACGAGCAGGTGCATTTATGCTGTGTCACAGGAATATAGCACATTGTTATTGTACCAGGCAATAGACATCAAAGAAATGCAAGAGAAAATGGGAAGGGAGAGCAGGACGTGTAAGATTGTGTGTGTGTGTGAGGGGGGGAGGGGGGAGAGAGAATATCTTTGTTTCCTGATTCATTTGTCAGTAAGTTGTCCCTTTTCATGTTATTACTAAATCTTTTCAATGGTTGTTCATCCCAATATATACTATAACATCCAAACAGTGAAACACTTTTACTGTTCAATCTGCTTTCAATTAGCAATTCTTGTCAATGACCTTCAGTGTTTGCAAGAAACATTCCCAACCTTCACCTCTACCACAATGGAATTATCATAGTCTTAAAAGCAATACTTCAGTCACATAAGCTTTTCTTGCTCATAAAACATATACTGTATTTCCCTACTTTCTAAAATAGCTCCTCCTACCTATGTTACACTATTCGAGACTGCAGCAATAGTGCACATAATAATCTAAACATGGATTCATCTAACCACAGGCGTATCAGTGAAGTTACAGTGGTGGAATTTTTATCCTTTCAATAAATTGTTAATACAGGTATAGAGTATGACCTCTGCACCTCTGGGAACTGTATCCACAGGTTCTGTTATTCGTGTCCCATAAAATATGCCCTCTTCAGGCATTCTTTAGGTCCTCCAGTTTGACTCGATGGTATTATTGGGTCAGAAGTCCTTCATGTCAATAGGGCTTGCCTTTATTTGTTATTTAGTTTATCCACATGAAGACTAAGGAATGTATCACCCCACTTGTACAAGGCATACTGTACACTTTTCATGCCTGTCATCTATTGTATGATTGCCAATAAAACTACGTTTACTCACAGGTTTTACAGACAAAGATCCTTCCTAAAATACAGCCAAAAATACTGATCAAACGTACAGCTTAACTGCAAAGCTAATTAGAATGAGGAGAAAATCCTTGACAGAGAATGAGCCTGAAAATGGAAGGCAGTTTTTCATGAATACAATCTCACATTTATTCTTTCTGAAATCTCACATTTTACAGTATGTTTTATGAAGATAGTAATGACATGTTTAATAAATCCAGGTACCACTGATTAATCTATCTCTGCATATTTCAAGGAAATACTCATGCATTTATATGTTTGGAATAAATCCAAACAAAACTGGATTTATTCAAATGACAAGACACTTATGAAATAACCATTTGGGTTCTAATACGCACTTCCTTTCCCAACTGCCTTGTATTCAATAATAACAACTGTTAACATCTGATAAGCTTCAAAACCTGATTAGGAAAAACAAAAGTGCACAAAGAAGCCACATACATTTGGGGGAGGGGGGCGTGAAAGATTTGTCCACTGAGACGAATGAAAAGCAGTTGTTACATCAGAGTAGAAGGAACACTAAAAGTTATCAGAAAATATGGTATGTTCTCCCTCCAGATATCTAATAACATTCTGTGTGATGCAACAAAATACCATTTATTTATTTGATTTATATCCTGTCTTTCTCCCAAAGGTAGGGTTCAGTATAGTCCACAAAATATTTTTAAATATATAAATAAATACAAAAGGTATTATATTAAAACACAAGTGAATTAAAACAGTTTAAAGGTCAACTAACTTAAAAATAGAGCATCAAAAGTCACTTTTTCCAAAAATCAATCACCAAAAGTCCACCTAAATAAAAAGGTTTAGGGGTTTTGTTTTGTTTTTTGCCTGCCCTGAATCCTGGGCCACTTGAATCTACATTTATTTTAAAATTTATATAAACACTAGCTTGGGGACCCGGCAATGCCCGGGTTATTGGAAAAAGGCATTATTTGTCTTTGAATGTTATGTATTCTGTTTAGAGTAGGTGAACTACAATTTCCAGAATCATGGGTCAATCTTCCCCAAACCCTCCCAGTATTCAAAGCTGGCTATTTTGGGTCTGTATGCCAAGTATGGTCCAGATCCATCATTGGCTGGGTTCAGTGGTCTTTGGATATAGGTGAAGTACAACTCCCAGAATGAAGGCCCATTCCCACAAACCCCTGCAGTATGCTCAGTTGGTCATGAGGTTTCTGTGTGCGAAGTCTAGTCCCAGTCCATTGTCGATGGGGGTCACTGTTTTTATGGATGCAGATGAAGTATAAGTCCCTTTCCCCCAAACTTGTCCAATATGTTGTATTGGTTATGGGGACCCTGTGTGCCAAGTTTGGTCCTGGTCCATGATCGGTGGGGTTCAATTGTAGGTGAACTATAAATCCCAGTATCTACTACTCCCAAATCTCCAGGATAATTCCCCTCCAAACCCCCCAGTATTCAAATCTGGGCATATCAGGTATGGATGGCAAATGTGGTCCAGACCCATCATTGTTTGGGTTTATAGCGTTCTGGATGTAAGTGAACTATAACTCCTATAAATTCCCCAGTAGGAGTCACAATGGTGTGACTTGATACAGGCTAAACTACAACTTCAATCTCCCAAAGTCTTGCAGTAAGTTTAGTTGCAGCTCAATTCTGTTGTTTGTTTTGCAGACAGATTGGAAAGGAAAGGGGAGTAGGTGGGGTCATGCAAATTCCACAGCAATGGAGAACCTTGGGATGCCTGCCTGTGGTGGAAGAAATAGCAAAATGTAGGATGAAATTGTCCCCAAATGAAAGCATTCCTTGGGTGGTGGTTTGTAGTGTTTGGGGAGGACATTGGCAGGGGTTGGGCTACATGTTCATGGTGCTCGCTGTAATCTCAATGTCAGTGCAAAGTAGTGACTTGCTAGCTTTTGAGCAGTGGGAAGTGTAGCTTGTTTGTGGAGGCTGGAGGCTGTCTGTGTGAACGGACATCGTGCCACATACACACATACGGGTTTTCACTTTTATTATGGATTTAGATTTAGCTAGATTAGATTAGATTTAGATTAGATAAGGCATTCGTATGAAAGTCAACACAAGGAACTGTGAAATAATTGCATTTTTTCAAGAATTCCTGAGTTATAACATGTATCCCATATGTTGTTCTATATACAACTTAAGTATAATACCAATGTAAACAGTGTACAAAAGATGGACTTTTCAGTAGTACATAATTCAATCAACTGGACACACACACACACTATAGTAAATAAGAATCAACCACTCTTTGATATTGTGACTACTTGTTTCTAGCATTTCTAGAAAGCTTACTGCAAAAAAGAGATTAAACTGAAACATAAACCTCATAGAAGGAAACACATTGTATTTGCAGATAATATGAATGACTGCAATGAAGGGTCAGAAGCCAGATATCATGATGTATAGATTTCCGTCGACATGCAGGGAAGGCAAATAACATGCAGTCTTTCAAGCATGGACCCAAAGAAATGATTCTGCAAGGTCATAGTGGCAATGTCCAGAACAGCACAGGAAAAAGAGAAAAGCGCAATTGTTGGCTGTTGTTTCAGTAAAGAGATATGTCATTGATTTAAATACAAATACGTTAATGAGAAAGAAAATGATCACTGCTACTCTTAACCCTTATTCTGTGACATTATGACAATATCTTAGGTTGGCAACTTATTGGATCTTTTAATTCAGTAAACTGAATGATACAGAGGAGAATAAAATAGGTTTACCATTCTACTTATACAACATCACCAATGACCATGTAAAATCAAGCACTGAATATCATTCGCTGTCAAATCACATTCCACAGTTCTCTGAAAACATCACTGATTTAAGTTTCAATGAAAAACATCTGAAAAAGAATGTCAGTGATATGGGGTGAGAGCTGAGTTGCAGTGCTGTGTCAAAACACTATTTAGGAGCATACATTTTTATAGTTGGGTTTCCAAACTGCATTGCATATGAGTTAAAACAGTGGTTGGTCCTTCTCACATTCCTGAAAGTGTGTGAGATCAACACAAAGGTTTATCTATAAATACTTTAAAATGTCCAAATGCCCTAAAGAACTATTGCTGTGCTAGCATTGTGCAATATGCCCTTAGTTTCATTTGTAAAATTAATTCCAAGTTTTGAATCCAGCCAGAAACAAGTGTGAGACAACGTATTTTAAATAGCTACATAATTTTAACCGCTCAAAGATTTACCAATGTAATGTAACAGAAAACTTTAGTAATATGCTGCAGAAATATTACAGCCTATCAGCAGGCATTTTCCAAACTACAATTGTACTGCAAAATATTGATATCCAAGAATACGCCTGGTTCATCTATTTTGTCAAATAATTTCATTCAGAATTAGGAACTATAGTTGCTGCCACATGCTGCTTATATAAAGTAAAAGTTGTAATTGTTAGAAAAAAACTGATCTAATTTTATTGGTAAATATTTTGAGTCTTCTGTATATAAGAAACAGATATGTTTATCTCAATGGAATTGGTCAACACTATGCTAATACTGCTGTCACAATTTAACAC
This sequence comes from Anolis carolinensis, assembly GCF_035594765.1. NCBI lineage: Eukaryota > Metazoa > Chordata > Lepidosauria > Squamata > Anolidae > Anolis > Anolis carolinensis. Next base: position 165,041,365 of record NC_085841.1, read on the forward strand.
TGGCAAGAAAGTACAATTTATCTCTTTTCACTAAATACTACAGAAACCCCCTCTAAGTATGTGGGGAGAGCACTGAGCAGTCAGAATCCTGAGAACAGAATTAAATTGATTTACAAAATCCTTATTTTGCTTACGTATTGTTGAAAACGTATCTGTCTCATAAAGTCAGTGAATGAACTCAAAAACAAGCAATATGCAACCCTCATTTACAACTCAAATTTGTCAATAATAATGATGATAATAATAATAATAGACAAGCAAAATGCTTTCCACTTTCGCACTGGAATGACTGGAATCATACAGAGTCCTCTTAAGGAGGGCTCCCATGTGAACTGATGGAGGAGCATACAGAAAACATTCATGAGACTAAACAATTTAAATAGAATCCAGAGAGATTTTAACAGTGACCACAGCATACGCATAACACATTTACAACAAGAAAGAAGAAAGGCACCTGGAGACATCTGACACTGGGCATGCTCTGCAGGCATCTCAGTGCGCACATGCTCTCTACCAGGTTGGAGCAGCCTAGCCACAAAGACCTTGGCACAGAACACTGCAGGGTGACAAAAAGGAAGGAAGAGAAGAAGCAGTTAGAGGCCACACGTTACTAGACGCAGGTATCTTATTAGTAAGTTACAGTGGACAAGTAATTAAACCAATGGTAAGCAACCAACATCATCACATATCATCCTTAACTGCTTAACTAAATCATCAATTAGGAGATAAATCCACAAAACACTAACAATTGCATATGACCTACACATTCTGAACTGTACTTTGGATTGGATGGAGATAATGTTGCAGTCAACTCCTTCAATTTGTGGTGACTAGTTTTTCTCAGTGGAATCAAGTGCAACTACCTTAATCTGTATCCACTGAAGACTGCTGCAAACCACAATGAAATAGCAATTGCTGAGTTGTAGTTCTCCATGATTGGTGCACCAAATTGTTTAGAAATTTTTCACTGGTCTTAACGCCTCAACATTTTTGAATTTACTGGAAAAATAAATGGGAACTGTAGCATAGGAAGGGAAGCGCATAATGCCTTTCATTTACTTTTTAATGGCTGGTATTACTATGCCTTAGCAAACGACCACAAAAGTTAAAAAGCAAATCTGGTACTCAAAGATGAGTTAGGGACTTCATTCCTTTTCTATTCCCAAGTTTCTCACTGCTATTTTAAAAGCTGTACTAAAAATAATTTGCTATGGTATTATGTTAAACTCAGCATGAAAACAGCTACTTTATTTGCAACTGTTTTCTAATTCCATTTCTTGTAGACATTTATTAGGCATGCAAATAGAGGTGTTCGTGATTTCCCTTTCATATAGATAATCTAATCTTATGGACAGGATGGTATTTTTAAAATAACACTTTTGAATTGCAGATGCCAAGAACTTTCTGTTCATTTGAGGATGTATTCTTGCCCATTTCTAAAAAAAAATTTTACCAAATGATTTGTGCTAATGGGCCCTGAAAAATTAGCAACTGACATTACATAGATTCCCTACAAATTCTGAAATACACAAAATATTTTAACAAGAGGTTGTCTGTCCAAAAAAAAAGAAGTCCTGCCAAGTCAATTTTCTGAAATTATAGCATTACTTGCCATTTTTAAAACAGGTAAATCCAAGATCATGCTCGGTGGGTTAAATTCAATCTTACACCATGGAAATTTGTCTTCTTTTTAATCTCTTTCTCATAAAGCCAAAAGCATGACCCCATCATCATCTGCTGGAGGATATTCCAACTCTCTGGGGCAGAATTAGGGGAGCCACAGGAAGGAAGAAAAATCTGTCCTGCCTACATTTCCAGTTCTGTTAGTGGATGACCAGCATTGGATTAAAATGTGAAACCCTAATGCTAAAGTTTTAAAAATGGAATATGGAGCTCCTAATTAAACTGATTATGAAATGTGATGGGTAGAAGATAAGTTTGAGTAGAGCTTGACTGCACTCTGATCTAAAGTATCCTATATTTAACTGTTACTTCATTTCTATAATAAAGTAATATGCAAATATTAAAGCCATAAGATATTTTATATTTGGCTCAAAGGGTGACACATACACCCTGAAAGATGTATGTTTGCTTCCTTGACTCCTGGAGGCAGCAGAGGTGGTTGCAGCCTGAATAACATAGGTGAAAAGTGGAATGGAATACAAATAACTAGTTAAACTGGTCCGAATCAGCAGTCAAGCATTAGGTGCTTGATCTAATTTTTAAAAATCCTCTTTACTTCCTGTTGAGCAATATCCACCTTAAGAGACTCCCTTAGAAAGTTTTAGAAGTTTCATAATGAAGAGGCAGGCAAGGAAGGGTGGTAGTGCAAAGAAAATATTTCCAATTAAAAAATAGTTCAGTTAGGAAACCTTAAAAAATGGCTCTGCCCAATCCACTGCCACATTGGACAGAAGTGTGACATCTGACCCAATAACCTAACTAGGTATAATCAACGTGTGTGCGAGAGAGGGGGGTGAGAAAGGACTGACATGTAGAGGAAAGCTAGCACATCAAATAAATGAACAAAAATATCTATAAAATACTGAATTATTCCAGCTTGGATTTCAATGTAAAACCATACAGATAAATTGCATTGACATCAGGTTGACCCTCTAGGGCTCAGATGTTTAGTGACAGTAATACTGTTTATGCTCATGTATTCGTCAAACAAATTTAGTAAACAAAATGATCCCAAAAACCTGAATTGGTTCATTCACCAGTCAATGAAAGTACTGTACCTTACCTCTTATCAAAAATTCAAAAACGAACCAACAGCCTTCTGTGAAGGACAAGAACTTAGGGCATTTCCAGACAGGCCATATATCCTGAGATCTGATTCCAGGTTTTCTGTTTATCCCAGATTATCTGGCAGTGTGGGCTCATATAATCCAATTTATAGCAGAAAACCTGGGATCAAATCCTGGGATATAGGCCCTGTTTGGAAGGTCCCTCATACCAGGAGAAACTGAAAGAAGCATTCACTCTCTCTTCCATGGCTTCACTTCTGGCCCTTTTGGAAGCCTGGACAAGAAAATGGCAGCTCTCTGGCACGTCCCCTCAAAGGAACACTGAGAGAACAGAGAAGGTCACTGCTTCTTTTCAGCTCTCCCAGGATGGATTAAGCTCTTGCCTTCAGCCCTTCTACACAGAGAAGGACATTGTTTTGTTCTTAAAAATATTGTACTTTAACTTTTATCAAAAAGGAACTACCTCATTCCCTGAGTAGAGTGATGAAAGGCCTTTTGAAAAATCTGGGCAAGAAAGTGGTGGCAATGGGAGCCAGGGATGGCTAGTTCCTTATGTAATACTGGTACTTTCCCCTCTCTGCAGGATGGCATTTGACTTACTGATGTATCAACATCCTTTTTTTTGCCCCTAACCTGACTTATACATAAGCCAACTTATACATGAATATAAGCAGCCAGTTATATCACCTTGAATATCCAGGCTCCAAACTGACAAGAGGGCAATTTTAGGAACAAAGCCTAGTTTTAAAGCTCCTGTTCAACTATGGGCTTATCCTCAAAACAAAAAGTCAAGACACATCTTTCCAGTAAAGAAAAATTGTATAGCTTGGCATTTCCTAGCCTCTGACCTCTAAGATGCAGCATGATCATAATGGGAATTAGCAGGTTTAGAAAGGCTGATGTAAATAAAGCAGAGGGATTGGAAGAATGCTATATTGGTGAAACTCCTCCCCTTCCTCCAATTCCTTGTTTTTAATATCAATTTTGAAGGCTCAAAAGGTATTCTAAATGGACAGGACCATTCATCTTTCACCTCCTCCCTTTAACAGAGATCAGGTGATCATTTGTTGGGCATGCTTTAACTGCGGATGTCCTGCATTGGTAGAGAGAAACTCTATAGCTGTATTGTCAGAATTGTATGAATTAATCCCAATCACAGTAATTTATTAGCTACATTGCTTGCACAGATGTCGAGGAAAGGAAAGTTAAATCAGTACTTCCAAAATAAGGCAAAAAGGAGCCCAAGCCATTCTTACCATCATTACTAGCCAACCCGACCTAGGCAAAAACATAATTACAACTGAAATATGGGAGCGAGCTAGTACACACAAATGTATTTAAGATCCTATTGGTATAAACCTCACAATTTTGTAAAATATAGGGAAGTGTTTCAGTGTGAAGCTTTTGTAACGAATAACTAAAAAGGCTGCAATCTAAGCCAAATATTCTGTGTGTGTGTGTGTGTGTGTGTCTGTGGAAGGATAAGCAAGCTACCTCAGCAACAGAAAAAAAGTTTGATACTAGATGTACTACAATAGACTTTAGAACTGCAATAGATTTAGACAACTGCAGCAAGAAAAAGACTCACCAGTCCTTTCCTAAATTGTACTTATGAAATGAAGAAAGCATGGAGGAACCAGGACTGGGTTTTGATGTGGAAGTACTATTACTGCAAATCAGTCTGATGCTGATACTAGTCCTCTTGGGGAGATAGAGTGGTATATAAATAAAAATTTATTTTATTTATTTTATTCATTCAACTGACCACTTTTCAATCCAGGCTCTAGTTGATGCATTTTAAGTAGAGATAAATAAATCCCACCAAAATCTGTTTACTCCTGAGCTAGCTTGCCTTTGACTGAACAGCCGGAATAAACAACAACAAAGAAGGTGGGCTCAAATTATGAGCAAACCAAGATTTTTTATCTCTAAAACTTTAAATATTACAGTGTCATGCCATAATTAAGGAATATGTGGCCTGTCTAAGAAGTGAGATGAAATGCAGTTACAAGACTGTCTTTTGTGTTGGAGTTAATTTCTTCAGTAAACTGGACCTGCACTAACCCAGTTAAGACTTTTCAGCCAAAACCAAATTTCCTAAAATGAACAACAAGCAAGGTAATTAAGAAGTTGTTTTGTGCATAGTTTTGCTTTCTAATCATCAAGTAAAAAGCCAAAGTTACCTTTCAAAAACCCAGACAATTCTATGCCAACTTGGACTTTAGGCTGCTCCTTCTTGAATCTCTGAAGAACAGTTTTTGAACTAAAAACCAGTTTACTTTGATGCAATGTGCTAGTCTACTTGTAAGAAGTCATGCAACAGTCTGGATTCTCTTGGGTTTTACTTTGAACTCAGTAAGCTCTCTGACCATCATTGCTGCCCCAGAAGTCATATACTAACTTGGCTCCTCTACCCAGTGCTGTTGACTCCTGTTGATCTCAATTCTAACACCAGGGATGTTGTGATCAAAATTAAACTCTTTTAAAACAGTTCTCTCTTTTAAAGAGATTCAAATTTAATGATTTCAGTTACTACTGAGGAATATTTTATTTACCTATCATCTTTAACAGTATCTGAATAGAATTCAAGGGTATGTATAAATTTCAATAGAAGATATTCAAGGGTGCATATATAAGTTTCATTCGAAGGTATATGTCAAAGAGTTATTTCAGATTAATTTCCAGTACAGTACATTCAAAATGGCATCCTTTACATTTTTATCTAGATTCCTTCTTTACTAATTTTTCTATGAAGATGGTGAAATCTGATTTTGCATTAAAAAAACTGATTTCTTCCAATCCTGACTTAAAATTAGATTTTCTGCATCTAAGCAGCAGTTCTCTCAAGCGACTGGCCATCTCAGGATATCTAACATTTCATTTTGTGAACCAGGCTTACGTATCAGCATTAAAGAAGAGCAGATGAACTGTACACTTTCAAGACTGCTGCCACCTAATAATGTCTTCTACTGAAGATTTTTGCAGATATTATTATACTAAATTGGTAAAGGTTTCCCATGACGTTAAGTTCAGTCGTGCCCAACTCTGGGGGTTGGTGCTCATCTCCATTTCTAAGCCGAAGAGCTGGCGTTGTCCGTAGACACCTCCAAGGTCATGTGGCCGGCATGACTGCATGGAGCGCCGTTACCTTCCCACCGGAGCAGTACCTATTGATCTCCTCATATTTGCATGTTTTCGAACTGTTAGGTTGGCAGAAGCTGGAGCTAACAGCAGGCGCTCTCTCCGCTCCCCGAATTCGAATCTGGGACCTTTTGGTCTGCAAGTTCAGCAGCTCAGCGATTTAACACACTGCGACACCCGGGCTCCATACTAAATTAGGAGCTTGCATATCCCAAAAATCTAGATGGCAAGGTCAGTTTCAGAAATGTAAAAAGTAGCTTCATGAAACTAAGTAACAACCTGCTTAAATGTTAACTCTTATGAACTATTAAAAAGGTTTCCTCTTGATAAGGAAATATTGTACTTGACTCAAATTAATGCAGTCAATTAATGCAGGATCTTCTGCCTTCAGCATTTATTTCTCCCTCACAAATGACTGAAGACTGATCTTAATCTCTTCTGGGAGAGAAGAGAAGAAAATGATGGCAGCATCTAACAAAGTCACGAGTATTAAGATTATTAGTAAAGCTCGAAGGAAACACATTTAATTGCAATCTCTCAATCAAAACTCTCAATTAGCAAGTAGTTGTAGGGTGATGCAATACTCAGATGCTGTTTGTCAAACTGTTATTTGAGACAAGAACGTGCTCAAAAGGATAAGCAAAAAAACATAAGCAGAGTGCAAAAATTCTAAATAAGCACATCAAATTTTGTGTGTGTAAACTACAAAGATTTTCTACACACACAGTGCCAGTGAAATGATTAGTTTAACTGATAAAGTAACGGCAGTTTCCTACTCTCCTGCTCAACATCTCTAACGAAAAACAAAATATATGGATTATGTCTGTGACATTTTGAATCTCATCATTACAGACATTTTATATGAACATAGCATGCAAAGTAGAAAGGAAAATAATTTCCCTTAAAAAGTTTCACACTCTTAAACCAAATACTTGGAATGAGTTATTTGTCCTACCTCTACCCCATTATGGTTTGTCCAGCTGCTCAGGACAAAGTGCAGAATAAAACTGCAGGACAGAGAAAGTGTAGCTGAAACACTGGTCTAGAAGTCAAATCATTTACAGGTGTGACTAAATTCCTACCAAATGTACATATCAAATTATTTCTCAAAGGGATGTCCACAATAACTGAGGCAGTAGATACACTTGCAAACCCTTTTAAGGGTGACAAATAGATAATCATGCTTCTTCCTAATTTAACAAGACAGCATCTGTTACTCTAAGGAAAACGCAATGGGCTGCAACACATGGCACTGGCTAACTAGTCCATTACCACCACCATCCTTACCACTGCATCTGACAAAAGACCTGAAAGAGACAGAGGCACTAGCTGGGAGGCCTGCTGATGTTCAGAGGTGGGGGTTCCCTGATGTTTTACTTCTTCCTTTCTTTAAAACAGTGGTTCTCAACCTGTGGGTCCCCAGATGTTTTAGCCTTCAACTCCCAGAAATCCTAACAGCTGGTAAATTGGCTGGGATTTCTGGGAGTTGTAGACCAAAACACCTGGGGACCCACAGGTTGAGAACAACTGCTTTAAGACAGTCCTTAACATGCTAGATGCTTTCATAAATTCTATACATTATCTTGGAATATTGATAATGAACAGTGTCATGCGTTTATAGGTGTACACATTATACATTGTGTATTAATAAATGATCATGATATCCTCACATAGTTTTGGAAAGCCCTCTTAGTCTGAAGACATGGTTTACTAAACCACCATATGGCATATTACTGTTGGGGGGGGGGGGAGTCTTAGCGCTCCTTAGCTTCATAGAGTATGATCCAACATTCTTGAGATTCAGACCCAGGTGCCCCTTTGATCTTTGGTAAACCTCTTTCAGTTGCAAGACTGCTGATATACGGAAAAGAAGGAGCCTCCTTTGCATGAAACCCTATAACAAACATTTCTACAAAAGATGAGTACTACATTATACAGGAAGATGCAATGCATCATTGGGGAGAGAACATCTAATTTCCTTTAAGACTTTTCCACATTGTGTTTGCATTGAAGGTCCAGTCATTAGACATGCTCAACAGCAGAGAAAAGCATGGGCCAGATGTTGCCTCTTAAGATTTTATCTGTTCTGATAACTGTAATACATATTATTTATGTTCCATGCAAATAATTAATAAATCCCCTGTGATTTATAAAGGAAAGTAAGAAAAAAGGACATTCTCACCATAATGCATCTCACCATAATACATGCATACATCAGCAGGCAATCCTACATGCCTGAGCTCACTACTCCACACAAGATGTAGGTGTACATTTTGATTATGAAACAATGCCAACCTTATTATGAGCTCAGCGGGAAATGGGGCAGACTATTTGCCAATTCATCATTTCTATTTCTTAAGTGTTACTGACAGGAATTCATTTGTTGTGTGTGAGAAAATACAACATGGGAACTCTCCAGCTCCATAACTAGAAGACAAGATACAATGTATATGACAGGTGGGAGGGAAATACCATATATACAATACAATAGACCCACCCCAATCCATGAAGGTTACATTCCAAGACCCTCTGCAAAAACCTGAAAACATGGATAATAGTGAACCTATATTGGACTGGATGTTTCCAAGAGTATTGCACTGTAGGACCTAAAGTGGCCCACAAGATTTTCTGGATGGATGTTTTTTTTTTGTTTGGGTTTTTTTTTTTTTGAGTAAGTGAAACATGGATATTGGATGGAGGAGGCATAACTGCACCCATATTTAAAGTATGTTTTCATCTGTTGAAATGTCACAAAAGTACAAAAAGCACTACAATGCTAAAGCACGCTGTTCTGAAGTCATACAGGATAGTTTTGTTCTTCAAAGCTTAGCTGCCTTTTCCTTTCAGGAAATACATGAATGTTTAATAGTCAAATGGTAGAAAACACCTGCAGGTAAAATGTGACATTGAAGGACCCCAGTTTTCCCATTTTCTTTTGGTTTATAGCCCATCCACAAACAATGATGAACAGTTTCTAGGGCAATTTAATATTCATTTTCAACTCTAGTATATAGAAACATAGCTCCATAGCTCATCCTATACAATTAATGTCAGTTTAGCCAGTTTTTTGAGGCTATTTATTGAAGCACAAGGGTTTCAAAAGCTTTCCCTGTTCCTACACTGATCAGCAGATCCAGAAGTTCTTAGCTTCTGATGCTTTTTTGTTTTTTTGCTTAACAGTATTTTTGGTTGCATTTCTGAGCCAACAAATATATGAGCCTACATTACTATTCTAGAATTTCACAATGCCACTACAAAAAGTATCACAAGCAATTCCATATTGAAGTGTGGTTTTTCACTAACACCCCATTGCATATCGAGGAATGATGCAACAGAGCTTTTCTTCCCCTTCCGTGTGTGTGTGTGTGTGTGTGTGTGTGTAGAGCAGCATGTGTGACTCCCACATTACCATCTAGAACCTCTTCCTTGAACCTGGAAACATCAAACCCCTGCTTTGAGAACAGAGGACAAGGGTCCAAATGAGTCAAGAGAGGAATTTGTAGGACTCCCATGCTCCTAATGTCTTGCTGTATATTAATGAGCTGAGGGACAAACTCTGTTCAGCTTAGCAGGAATCCTGCAGAGAACTTAGAAAAACAATTATTTTTGACAGCATGGGCAACAATCTCACACTGTTGAATATTTCTGGGAGTGTTGTTCAAAACAGTAACTTAGCAATTTGTTCCAATTATAAAACAAGGACAACTAATTCTAAAAGCAGGACATGTGAATGGGGAGAGTGGAACTCTTCTTGCACTAACTTCTTGCTTCCCCCATACTCTACTTCCCTCACAAGTCTTTTCCCCGGTTGAACAAACTTTTAGTATCAGAACTTAGTTAAACAGAAAATCAACCCAGACTACTGAAAGTTACGGTATAGCTGTGTTTAGCCTGCCCTAAAGTGGTCAATATTGCCAGCTGCCCCTTGGCAGGCATCTTTGCCCTGTATACATGAATCAGGTAGATCATAGCTTGAATAAAATGGGTTTTCCACTATCACGTCTGTTTTACCCCAAAATCAGATTCAGTACATTTTCATAAATGTTTCTCCTGATGTCATTACACTACAAGGAAGAGAAGAGATATAGTAGAGCAAGAAACAGTCATCTATTCCCAGAACACAATAAATTGACAAGTTAGAATGTGTCCAAAGAGAAGGGTGATCAAAATGATCAAGAGTCTGGAAGCCAAGCCCTATGAAGATTGGCTTAAGTTCAGCTTGGAAAAGATAAAGTTGAGAAGAGGGCATGATATCCATGTATATTATATTATTGAGTAGGGGGCAAGCTTGTTTTCTGCTGCTCTAGAAACTGGGACACAAAGCTATGGATTCAAATTGCAGTAAAAGAGATTCCACCTAAACATTAAGAAGAACTTCCTGGCAGTAAAGAGTTGTTTGACCATGGAATATGCTGCTTCAGAATGCAATGAAGTCTCCTTCTTCGGAGGTTTTTAAGCAGAGGTTGGGTGGCCTTCTTTTGGGAGTACTTTGATGATATTTTCCTACATAGCAAGGGCTTGGACTGGATGGCCCTTATGGTTTCTTTCAACTTTATAATTCTTCAACGTAAATGTTGTTTCAATATTCAACAATTACTTCAATATAGTCAACTAAATTAACTGATTCAATGCATTTATGTAAGTGTTGATTCAATCAGGTCATGGTAACCAATTTCAGAACAATTACTGAAAATGTAAAACTATTCAGCTTGTGGAAATGAGGACAGATCCGTTGCTGAGGTCAGTCTTTGCAGCAAGTTTGGTGAGAAATTGTGCAGGAAAATTATATTGCAGCTAAAGTATATTTTCAAGAGACAAGGATATATTCATGAGTTTGTTTGTTTTGTAAAAGGAAGACTAGCCTATCGGATACTTGATATTTATGCAATTGAAGATTTGAACAGGTCTGTTCCAGATAATCTAAAATATAAACTGACTATGACATGCAAACAGCTACACTATGCAATTATGCAGAAACTAACTCCAAGGTATTACTTTCTTCCTTTTTTCCAATCCTGAGAAATAGCATTTAGAATATAGTACATTACACATTATGCCGCTATAACAATGACAAAAATTCTGGGAAATAAGCTACTATTACCTTCATTCTAGATGGGAGGAAGAGGTACCGGGGGGGGGGGGGGGGGCTGACTAAGACAAATGAATAAGTTTATAATGTGTGGCAATATTCAAAACAGGAACACAATTTGATATATTATGAAATCATCAAATACCAGCCCTCAGAAGGAGCAAAGAAATCAGTTGCAAATGCTGTCTCAGCAATGTATTCATTTTTTGGAAAATGGCATCACTATTTCTGTGCTGAAATATCTTTTTTTTAAAAAAATACAAGTTCTACAAGAGTGAATGGGTCTCACTAAGAAGAAATGCAAAATATAATTTCAATAAATAAATAAATACATTTAACAATAAATTGATGCTACTGTTTGCTAAGTCTAAAACTTTTATGAGTTGTGCTGTCTCCTGTATGTACTGATTCGTAATATTTATAAAAATATAAGTAGTCTTATTTCCCCACATCCTAAAGATATTTTTGTAAATTAACAGAAAATGTGCAAAGTTACTGGAAAGGCTCCAGAAGTGAGCAAAACTTCAGATAATTCTGCAGATGGTAAGAGGAGAAACATTTGTGTTTGTTTTTCTCCCTAAAGTCTATGTCCAAACATGCTCTGTAGAGCTTGGCAATTGGGAGCCTTCAGTTACTTTTAAACCCCTCCACTGCTGAAATGCCAAATCTACAACTTGGTAAACTCATTCCTAGATCCTGGACCTGCAGACCAAGAATTTGGGATCTTCTGGGCCTCCAGATGTCATTGGCTGCAAGGCTCAAAAGCCCAATCCAGTAGTGCCACTGCTGCAAAGGAAGAATTTATCTGTATCTAAGCAGTGTTTTTGTATCACGTCAGAAGCAAATTGAGAAAATACTGCAAGTCATTTCTGGTGTGAGAGAATCGGCCATCTACAGAGACATTGCCCAGGGAACGTCCGGATTTGTTACCATCCTGTGGGAGGCTTCCCACATGTCCCCGCATGGTAACCTGGGGCTAACAGATGGGTGCTCACACCATCTCGCAGATTCAAACCACCAATCTTCAGATCTTCAGGTCAGAAGAACAGCCGGCATAAGAGTTTAATCCACTCCACCACCACAGTTACAAGTCTGTAATCTAAGCAGATTACAGACACTCAGTCAAACCTTCCTTAACTATTTAACAAACATTAAAAAACTTACTCAAAGGTAGGAATTTCCTTACTTCCTGCAAATGCTGATGTGATTGAATCCACATCAAATCCCAACTCTGGGTGGGATAACCATCCACAATACTAAAACTATGCACTTGGTCAAAGCCACATTGAGCAAAAAGTCATGACATTTGTTGTTCTGGCTTTCTGACATTGTAACTTCTAAATAAATGACCATTTTAATTTTTCACAGCAGACACAAAGAATCCCGGGACACTTTATTTAGTAACAAATTTACTGTGGCATGAACTTGATGAAAGGAACTACAGTTCTTAATACACTCATGCAAGAACAAACGTCTCAGCCTGTAAGGTGCCGTAGGACTCTCATTGTTTTTGCCATTATAATGTCACTTTCGATTGAGAGGTGAATGTAAAAGTCACTGTGCAGAATTTATTATTTATAGACTCTGCCTCAGGGCTAGTTGAGCAGCCACCCTTAAAAGTACTTGATTCCTGACATGTTCAGGAATGCAGCAAATAAGTAACAACCCTAAAGAAACATGGGGGAAGGCAACAGAAAGATAAATTTTTAAGGCTGCGAACAAGTTCAAGGCCAGGAGTGAATTTTTCACTGATCACATGCTGAAAATTTCTTGTCATCAAAGTAGCCAGTTAGAATAGAACTACCAAGCAGCCTGGTAACTTTCAGGAGGCACTTAAACAAAATTTTGTTACTGTCTTAATTACACGTTAAGAACTTATGAAAACATGGCCAGCAAACAACAACTTCTAGGCAAACTCTTCATTCACAGTATAGAAGTAGGAAATCAGAAACTGGCACTTCTGCCCAGTGATATATTCAGCTGCTATTGTAATGTTTTACTCTAAGCCCCAACATTTAAAACATCTCTAGCTCCATGCTTGTCATAGTGTGTGCAGGGAAGTTGCTCTTAATTCCCAAGAATCAAAATTTGGAGGCAACTCCTTTTTGAAAGATTTTTTAAATTAAAGCAAGATCTATCATTTCATTTAGAATTTGACCTTTTCTTCTGCAGAGCAGCAATATGTGGCTTTAAGACATTTGCAACTGAAGTGTTGCAAAATACTTCTAAAATTCCTGCTTGCCATCATCAGTTGTTAAGGCCTAAGCCCAACTGATAGTCCCAATTAGAATACACCCGCTAAACAAACTGTTTAGTGGTGTGTGTCTCCCTTCAAATCACCTGTCAGCTTATGCCAACTTCATGAATTCCATACAGTATGCTTAGGCAAAGAATAATGGGACATGGTTTTGCCAGTGCAAATGTAAATCTCACTGATGAAGTGGATGTACGATAATTGTGACTACCAACAGGATTCAAGTACAAAATTGCAAACTCCACAATTTCAGGATCTGCCAGGTTGACAAGGCTTGCTTGCACTATAAACATATCAGTGTTCTGAAGTGTCACGCGAAGACTAGTTTACAATCAATAATGTTATAAAGAAATCGGGAGAAGGAAATGTTTTGAACCATAAAAATTATATTCTTGTTATTATTGTGGAGTTGATCCACAACTGCTTCTTGTAAAACATATTGAGCACAAACAGTGTAAGAAACTATGTAATAATTTCTAAATTGGTACCTGCCACAATCAGATATATAGAAAAACGAGGATTTTAAAGGGTTAATTAACTTCACATAAAAATGAATGACTGCTGAAAAAATATTTTAAAATAGCAAACTTAAACAATAATTAGAGATTTTGATTTTTAATAAAGCTGGTGTATATTTTACAAATAATCAATTTCAATAAATTTTGTTTAAAAATAAGTATTTTATTCCCTTCTCTATCCTTTGCTAGCACAAAGAATAGTGGCATCACAACTAGAAAACAAAGGCTTATAAACTAGCAGCCCATTTCCAACACTTAGGTTGTGATCTTAAACATAGTTACATTCTAGAAAGTAAGCCCCACTAAAAATAGTGGGACTTTTTCTTGTGGCTAATGCATGTACGGCATTCAAAGGTGTTCTCATTCTCCAAGGTTCAAACACTGAATCACCTGAGGTCATTTCACTGTTCTTAATGAACCTGTTTTATGCTAGCTATGGAACTGGCAAAACCACCTCTGAGTATTCCTTGTCTAATAAAGTGCTATGAAAGATTCATTGGCTTGTTATAGGTTAAGAGGCACATCCACAAGTGTTACTTGTTAAAGCTGAGAACTCACACTGTTGGGCTATGAAAAGTGGATAACCATTCCCTGCATCCATGGAAGTTTAACACTGTGGTAAAACCTAGCTAAGAGGGAGAGACACAGACAGAAAGACAGACTTGCAGATACTTTCATTTTTCATTTAAGAAGAGATATCATTACTCAGAATCGATAAGTGAGTCCCCAACCCATTTCATCAGGAGATAATTCATAAACCCTATCAATGAGCAGGGATGTAAATATTAAATACAGTAAATGGTTATATATCTGTTATGGTATATGCCTATAATAATTTAAGGTTCAATATTTTGTAAATTTCATGTACCAAAAAGTTCTCTATTCACCAAACTACACATATGTAACACTATTTAGTACGTGGAATTTCTTACCTGAAACTCTGTTTCTGTGCTTCAGATCCACCAATCCAGAATGAATGGGAATTCGAATGGGGTTTCCTTTTCACACTTGTCTGTCAAAAGAGAGCAGCCAATCATCTTCAGCTTGGTGTATCTACTTCTTTTCTTGAACGAAATCCCAATATGCACTCCTAATGCTGTTAGAAAGACAAGGAAACCTGTACATCTGGCAGATTTCCAGTAGGCATTAAATCAGATGGTTCACCGGATTGGTGGATCTAAGACAAGAAACTAAATTAAAGAGAAGAAATTGTGGTTCTTCATAGGTGAGTCAATCAACCCCAAGCACAGCAATTTGCCATCCACATACATTGAAACAAACCGCTTGATCTCAAACATCAGTTCAGATCTAGGAAAGTCACCAAAGATCATTTCAAGATACAAGCATTGCTGCAAAGTACAAGGTATAAATAAATAAACAACTGCAACCCACAGACATTCAAAGAGTTAAGCACATCCAAATCAAAACCTACTTCTGAAACTCTTGAGTTTTGAAAGATGTTTGATAATATATTGTGGTATGCGGAGCAATATTTTTCACAATGCTTCAGCCAAAACTTCCCTTGAGCTCAGAGAGCTAGTTGCTTTGTTCTTTGGGTCACATCCTATGTATATTTCTATTTTTCTGACCACAGGGTAAATTATCACTGTCATGAGCTCATTTTAGCCCATGACGTTTACAGCTGGATTCAGATATAATGCGGAAACCATCACTTGACGTTAGAGCTGAATGCCAAGGTAAACATTACCAGCATAATCTTTGTCAAAATATAAGATCACAATGAAGCAAGCATCTGTTTGCTCAAATGACTAATGGTGCATCCAAAAGAAAATATGCCATCACTAACACTCTGCATTTATAAGAAACTAACAAAATAAAGGAAACAAAACTACTGTTCCCAGATCCTAGAAATAGTCATCAAGAAATTTAGTTAGTAGATAGTGTACAAATGAATGAATAAATGAAACTATGTTTCTAAGGTGAAATTTTTATCTGTATCTAGAATCGAACCAGTTAACTCAACCTCTTGACAAAACCTTCAATGCTTTATTTCATTTGTTTTGTATTGTTACTATAAACTAGCACCTTTGTCCTATAAAGAAAAGAACACATTATTATCTAATAACACTGATATACTAGTATCCTAAATATTTATAATGTTAAAAAAAACTCAATATAATTAATGACTTAATATGTTCATATAGATTTTTCTACAATCAGATACAGATCTACTTCAGGAAACAAAATCATATGCATCTGAGTATCATTTATTTTAGAAGATTTGGTAGCAAAGGCAGATAGAAAGAACAAGGAACACAAAAAAAAAAAAAATTCAATGAGTTTCCGTAACAACATGTACTTGTGGAATGAATCAGGTCAAGTAAGCTTTGCATAACATTTTGAATCATCTGATCATATGAAAGACATCCAGAGATCCCCCCCCCCCCCAAAAAAAAAAAAACTCACCACTCTCCACTTTTTAATGATTTTCGTTTTGGTCTACACATCTATTCTTTACAAAACATAACGGGGATATATGTTAAAGGAGGATAATCTGCTCCCCCCCCCCCCCGATTTTCTCTTCACGCATGCTCAATAAGGGATTCTAGAGGCAATTGCTGTTTACCTCCTATGTTGCAGGCAGGGGCATACAACTTTGACAGGATCAGTTGGAGAACTATCACATTCTTTCCTAGCTCAAGCTTCGACTTGCTACTTGGCTACTGAAACACACAAAGTGATTTTTTCAGCCTAAAAGAATAGCAATGTCAACCTCTCCCAAGCTAATTTTGCCAAGAAAACCCCAGTATAGGGTCACCACTAAGTCAAAAATGACTTGAAGGCATACAACATTAGTAACCACATAATAGTGACACTAGAACAGATGTTTTTTCTGACATGGTGAAGGTTCCTCAAGAAATGATTTACAGCTTAAGCACAACCAGACTGCTGGTCCATACCTCCATCCCAGCTAGTTCCTTCAATGTTGGAACAGAAGCTTTCCACATATAACTAACCAACATACAGGTCATTTTAAGTAAATATTAAAAGTTCAAGACAGTGGATGAACACTGGATTATTTCAAGAACCATTTCTTTAAGTGGTACATCTATATTATGTATTTCTTAATTCAATAAATATGTTTTATCTTTGTCTCCTTTCTGCCCACTATTCCTGCACATTTCAATACATCATATTACAGAAAAGGGCCTTTAGAGATACCATGTGCATGTAAAAGACAAGAGCTTCATAACAGGAACACAAAATGAACTCTAATACTTTTCCTTTCTTTGGTAGTGGTGTGCACTATTACTACGTGTGCATCTAGGCTAACACATAAGTCACTTCAGACCGATTGTGGAATCAAAATCTACAACCCTTTTTGGTATTTAATATATACTGCACAAATGCCTTATGACACAGTTAACAGCAAAAGGAACAGAACGTGCATACAAGTAACTTGTGGGTTCTTCATAAATTCCATCAAAGAAAAAAACGACCAAAGGCCCATCAAATTTGGTTTGTGATCAGAGGCTTCTAAGTGGCCCACAAGAAAGGCCTAATCTTCTCTTGATGCCCTATGAACATTTCATTTTGCTACACATGTCTAACAGCTTTTACGAAACCTCTTTTGCTCCAGGACTTTGTCTGGTCTCCTTTCCCAGCCACTGAGCTTGAGTCTTTTATCACATCTTGAAACAGAGAACGGCATTAACTAATTAGACATAGCAGGAAGGAATTCCATTTTTCCTCTCTTGAATCCACTATCAGTAACTGACTGTACCCAATTCTAATCCCCAAATGCTGCTGGATTTCAGGACAACCAATAACTAAAGATTAAGGGAGTTGATCCAATAACATCTGGAGTCTCAAGGAGGAAGTAAAAACATATCTCTATCCATATTTTCCACAGAAAGCATTAGTTTATACAGCACCATCATAATTCCCCTTACTCAGTCTTTGCAGGTAATGTTGTGAAATTTGATTCTTTTTTTAATCTTTACTTTTCAGTCACTCTGCTCATTTGGACACAATACTGAAGCGTGCTTTATGTGAGATACACGCACACACAGATATATTAAAGCCACTGTGAGTTTTTAGCCTTCCCACACTCTGCCCCTTCTTGAGCAAATGGGACACTCAGAAGCTTGCCATGACTGCTACACCCAAACAAATTGTGATTAAGCTTTAGTTTCTTGAAATAAGCCAACTTCACTTTATAAAGCTGGTTCATGAAGAAACCACAAGTTCCCACCTCAGAATAATTACTACTTGTACTATTACTGAAAAAGCAACCTGTAAAAAAAAGGGGGTGGGGTTATATAGTCCTTTCAAGTCTGGCAGGATGTTAGGGACCTCGACTATTAACATGCTGAATTATAGTTTAACTTTCCTTCTGAATACAAGCACCAAGGGATCACCAAGTCTTTTCCTAACAAAAAGAGCAGAATGTTAGAAAGAAAAAGAAAGAATGTGCAAAGAATCAGGTAGCAGCAGAAAGCTTCTCACCTTCTCCTACTACAGACTAGGGGGTTTTTTTTGTCTGTGTCAGGAGCAACTTGACAAACTGCAAGTCGCTTCTGCTGTAAGAAAATTGACCATCTGCAAGGACGTTGCCCGGGGGGGACGCCCGAATGTTTTGATGTTTTTACCATCCTTGTGGAATGTTCCTCTCACGTCTCCGCATGGAGCTGGAGTTGATAGAGTGAGCTCATCTGAGCTCTCCCCAGGTTGGATTCAAATCAGTAACCTTCATGTCAGCAACCCAACCTTCACGTCAGCAGTCCTGCTGGCACAAGGGTTTAATCCACTGAGCCACCAAGGGCTCCAACAGGCTAGTTATTGAAATGGTAACCCTTCTTTGTAAAGGACATATCAACCCAATTTAAAAAATGGAAAAATGCATTTGTGTTGACTGAAACTTTAATTCTGCAATGAATTCTGCCTTCCTGCTGTGACTGTTCTCAAATCTAATGGTAAATTGCTGGGCCATACAGAATTGATATTGGGCAGTCAGGCTTGAAGGGCCAGGAATTGATTCATGTAGCCCTGTATGCCACCTACCATTTTTACATACTTCTACATATGCAGAAATAACAACACTGAATTTGATTGGTTGAGTAATGAAATAGCTAGTCTTTAAGGAGTCACTGAAAATTTGCTTTCCTTTGTTTTATAGCAAATGTTAGCCAGACTAAAAATTAAAACAGAATCCGAATCCTATCTTCCAAAAAATCAACAATATAAATGTAGTTTGCTTTGAAACAGAAAAAAACTGTGAAAAGTCATAGAATGTATCACAGATTTTAAAAGGTGGCATTTCATATTTTATTACCTTACATAAAATTGTTTTATAAGTTCATCCAATTCATATCAGGCAATATCTGGCCTGATAAAGACATACAACAATGTTGCATTGCTTAAGTAAGACTGACATTTACAGTCTAATTGTAAAAGAAATACAGTAAAACCCGGCTGGTCCGAGCCTCCATGCAATACGAGGGGGTGAACGGGGAGGGACACCAAGATGAAGGAGCCGAGGTGTGGGCAGGCGGATGAACAGGGAGGGCCTTTGTGGCCCTCCCCTTTCACCCGCTCGCTGGCTGGCCCAAATGCCCGCCGAAGGGAGAAGTTTCCTCTCCGTTCGGCAGGCGCTTGAACCCAGGGAAGCACGAAGCGTGCCGCTTCCCGCTTCTCTGGGACCAAGTGCCCGCCAAAGGGAGAGGAAACCTCTGTTCGGCGGGCGCTTGGACCCAGGGAAGCACGCTTCAAGCTTCTTTAAAGGCCCAAACGCCCGCCAAAGGGAGGAAACTTTTCCCTTCGGCAGGCGCCTGGGCCTGGTAATCTGAGTGATCTGGGTAAACTGAGATGAGGTCCGCTCGTTTAACTTGGATTACAGAGGTTCTACTGTATACCCATAATTACCTAGCCAATCACAATTTGTGAGTCCCTATTATATGTCTTGCTCAATGCTAACATTAATCTGAAAAATAGAAGAATGTGCCAACTAGCTGGCCCAGATAATTATGGTGTCATTTTTCTTTAAAAAAATACACTAGGGAATTCCCTACTGCCCTTTCATTGCCTGGGCACCAGCATAGTAAATTTATAAATAACATTTGTTGCAAAGGAAACCATGGCATATCAATTTTACATATCAATTTTATGTTATGCATAAATATCTGGCCGGTGAATTCAGAAATTCACTTGAACATTATAATTCTCAATATTTGTAAGTATTATATACCATGAACACTATTTATACAACAAAGATTTTAAAAATGAGAAATTGAGATATCTTTTTGAAACTAGGATGTTTAAAGAGCTGTGTTCATGAATGATACAAAGTACTTCCTTTGTATAGCTATCCAGAAAAAGAAATTTAAGATTTGGTGGCATCACAATGAAACCCCCAATACTAGCCATTTTCAGGAAGGAAACTTCAGAGTCAAGGATTCTGCAGTGATACACAGTAATAGAGAATCTATAATCTGTAGGGTTACGCACAGCCATGTTGCTTAATGATACTGATAAACCTGTTCCTTTCTGAGGGTATTTCGTCATTTTAAATATATAAATAAATAATTGTATTTATAGGTTTTAATTGTTTTATAAATGGTGATGTTAATATTTGTGATTTGTATGTATAATGCGGCACTGAATTTTTGCCACAACCTGTAAGGCGCTCTGAGTCCCCTTCAGGGTGAGAAGAGTGGAGTATGATATAGTAAATAAAACAAAAATAAATATCAAGAAGCTGACTGGCACTGTGTCTAAACACAGAATGTTTCTTCATGAAAAAAATGTATGGAGTAACAAAGTCCCCTTCTACACTGCCATATAATCCAGATTATTAAGGAAGATATTCCACATTATCTGATTTGAACTGGATTATACGAGTCTACACTTCCATATAATCCAGCTCAAAGCAAGATAACTGGGATTTTATATGGCAGTGTAGAAGGAGCCTAAGAGACATTGTAAGGGATAAATAATCCAATTATGGAGGATGACTATAATCCTAACAGCTTTCAATACTTCACAGTTATATTGTGAAGAACAAAGGCAACATACCCATATGATTTGCATTCACTAGACACACAAAATTCCATGGGTGCTCAGGTCCCACTATGCACAATGTTTTAGTAAAATGATATACCTAATATAAAATGGCACAATAAAGGTTTGTTTTTGGTTAATATTTGCAAGCTGTGAGTAGTTGAATCTGTAAATAAGGAGACCCGACTGTACTAACAAATGGGGATGAGTAGAACACAATTATTTATACCCCGCCTTTCTCACCCTGTAAGGGACTCAATGCGGATTACATATATAACAATTTGATGCCATGCAAACAACATTTACATATTGTAAAATAAACATATACATTAAACCAATAATTAAAAGCATATCAAACCTTAAAACACTTGTTTAAAATCATGTTATCCAAAATCATAAATGCACATGTTCCTTGTTTCTAAATCCTTATTTACATCGACGAACACAAATACATGCGATCCCATGAGGAAGAAAGCCTTTATTTTAAAGGTCTTGGGAGAGATATTTGTCTCATGCTTTGTACTTTTGGGTGATAGGGGAACTGAAAACAACAGTATATAGAATACTGGATTAAATTCAACTTTGGTATGATGGTATAATTCTTATGTTTGAAACAGCAAATATTCTAGAACTTTGTTTCAATATTTATTTATTCATTCAAAATATTTGTACTCCTCCCCATAATTTAAGTTCTCTCTGTTTTACCATACAATTATTTCACAAAATAGTGAGTATTCTGATAAAATCAGGAATGATTATTATAAAATACAACAGATACCATATCTATAGAATTCCAATGTCTAGTACAAAAAAGTGAATGAAGGAATCAGTTTATAACTATGAAGGGAAAAAGACATCAACTTTTAAATTCTCAAATTCTATAGTTTGTATAGTTACTACTATCAAAGTAATTATGATAGTTATAATTTCTCACAATTATGTTCATTTTCTATATAGAATTGGCCTATCTATTTCATAGCTTCTAGAAGAGTCACAATTAGATACATTTTTGACACACGTCAATATTTATCACAAGAAAATAAAATTCATACTAAGACACACAATTATGTGATTCCAGAAAAATTTAAATCTTGACATCATCCAACAAAACACAGTAAATCCTTTGACTGATTTATATTTCACAAAATCAGTTGGTTTCCTACCTGCTTTTGAATTTCCAAATAATGATAAGTTGTATCTACTTATGCAAAAGAAAGCCATGAAAGAGGGCTGGTGTTTCCTTCAGCAAAGGTATTTTACTGAATGGCTAACATGGCTAACCTGAATATGCTTCCTGGATTTGAACATAATGAATGTTGCTAAAACAGAGGAACTTTAAAAAGAAGCTAATGGAGTAAGACTTGAGGTTTCTACTTCCAACAAAGATAAAGCCTTTTCATTTCAATCACAACTGGCGTGCTTTTCTCCAGTCTACAGCATCAAAAAGTTCTTGATGGGGGTGGAAAAGACTTCTTGAGAAATTCAAAGTTATCTGTGTATGAAAGGGACAGTTAGTGTTGAACAGAACAGATACAGCATTAATCTCAACTGAAGTTTTTTGGTGCTGCTAATGGATGAAAACTTTTGACTGTTTTTACTATCAATTGTCCCCAGTTTCCATATGTCCAAGAAGGGGACTGGTTTCTGCCTGCATTTACTATATTTTCCGGCGTATAAGACGACTGGGTTATAAGACGACCCCAACTTTTCCAGTTAAAATATAGAGTTTGGGATATACTCGCTGTATAAGACTACCTGTCTTCCAACACGCACCAAATAAAAATTTTAAAAGCATCACATTGTATTTCAATATGGTAATTCAATTCAAATGCTTATGGCATGCAGGTACTTAGCAGGAAACTGTCTCCCTGCCTGCCCAGCCCTCCCTGTCTCTAAGACTATCAGAGCAGTAGCACAAACACGCCTCTTTCACCCGTCTGGCCCGCCCTTGTTTTCTATTACCGTATTTCCTTCTCTGCCTCTCAGATCTCACACATGCATGGTTGTGCTGCTTCACTGCAGTCCTCAGGAGCAAGATCTGAGAGGCAGAGGAGGTATGGTAACATTATACAAGGGCATGCCAGATGGGTCAAAGAGGCATGTTTTTCCATACCCTGGGCGTTCTGGATGCCTGCAGCTTGCTCCGCCCTTCACTTACACCTTCCCAGTGAGGCGCCCCCTCACCTCGTCATCGGGATCACGTTAAGTCACTTCTTTCCACGATTCCTGGTGAGTGGATTTTCTTTTATTGTTTTTATTTTATTTTATTTTTACAGTGCCACCCTTTCTGCTTTCATACAGTCGCCGCATAAGGAGGGGATGTGGCCGCAGCCATTTTTTAGCTCCCCCCCATCATATGTGGCGCCCGCAGATCCTCCAGTCTGTCTCGGAAGTTTTAGCACCCATCCTATAAGACGACACCTGGCATATAAGACGACACCCGACTTTTGAGAAGATTTTCCTGGATTAAAAAGTAGTCTTATATGCAGGAAAATACAATACATATTTCCAGATCATAACTGACAACACAAAACCAAATCAAACAATATGTATTTCTGCGATTCTAACACTTGACAGCTTTCTTCTCCTGTAAGATTTTGAACCTATTTGCCTGGTGGAGATGCCAATGAACCTTCAAAAGCTTGCATGATCTTTTTCTGCATTTTAGTTGGCCTAATAAAGTGTTGCCTTTCTTTGGATTTTGTTGTATATTGTTCAATGTAGTTTACCAATTTAAGAAACACATGATCTGATGGATTAGCTGCAAATTATTTTTAATTTAGCAATTTTAATTTCCTCCTCTTCCTGTTCTCATTGACATGTGCTAATCCTTGATATACAATGTACTCAAGGAACATGTCCCACAGATTATTTATCTTTGAAATTCAGCCACTCTTCCAGTATTGGGTTATGTGTATTACAAACCGCAAAATTATTTCCTCACAGAAGCTATACAGCAAGATACAAAGTAAGAATGGTAGCAGGTACAGGCATGAAGCCATTGCATTATGACTCTTCTTGTGGTTATAGTACATCTTTGAACATTTCAAACTGTTTTTCTGGTACAACAACTCTATGCTCTTTTAGGACATGTGATGAGAACAACCTGATACACAACCATAATAGCACTGTTTTATACATCCCATAAAAGTCCCATTCTTCTCTACTGTGTTGTGCAGATACCAATGGACTATGCTTTTAAAGCACCCAGAAAAATAAAGGAGAAGTTATCTTCCTTGCATTTTGCCAAAACTCTGGCCTGTCAAAATGAAAACTTGGTTTCCAAGTCCTGGGATTAAAATGGAAACACGATCTACTATGTTCAGTTGGTATCTCTTAGTTGTTTAAATATGTATTATTTCCCATTATAAGATTGCTGCTGCATTCCTCTAGCACACAAAGCTGCAAATGGAAGAATAAAGGAGAGAAGTACAGTAGAGTCTCACTTATACAACATAAACGGGCCGGCAGAAAGTTGGATAAGCGGATATGTTGGATAATACGGAGGGATTAAGGAAACGCCTATTAAACATCAAATTAGGTTATGATTTTACAAATTAAGAACCAAAACATCATGTTTAACAACAAATTTGACAGAAAAACTAGTTCAATACGCAGCAATGCTACTTAGTAATTACTGTATTTACGAATTTAGTACCAAAACATCACAGTGTATTGAAAACATTGACTACTCAAAGGCAGACTGCGCTGGATAATCCAGAACATTGGATAAGCGAATGTTTGATAAGTGAGATTCTACTATAACAAAAAACAAGAATATGAGGAACATAGAGAAGATATAAACTGTTGCAAACCATGACTAACAAAGAACTCCAATTTGTAACCACAACTAAACACAATGTAATGAAGTGCAAATCCAAACTTAGAAGCAAAAATGTGGACAGAATGAACTATTGTAAAATTTTGCTTAGGTAATACAGAATTAAGACTATCTTTATGAAGATAAAAATTGCACATTTTCTAAATTATGCGAATAAAGTCATTCATTTCACCTAGTCAGTTCTCTATTGAGCTCTGAAGCATGATCCTCTTGCTGCCACAATATCAGTACGTTATAGCAACCATTCATTTGAATAGAAGGAAATGAATACAGCCTCTCCACTAACTGATCATCATCAATCACAGAGTCAGTTTTTAGTTGTAAAGTATTCCTTTAAATACACACACACAAGCATACAGATACAATATTTATGTACACTTGTTTTTTTCCATTTTAACTCTCTTCTGCATATGTTATACTATTATAATATAAAGTTAATATCTGACACCTATGCAAAAAAATGAGGCATCCACCCCATGAGCCCCTTCTAACAGAAAAAAAACACAATACACTCATCTATGTTAAGGGCCCTACAGTCTGCTCCCACTAATGTCCTCTTATTATCAACAAAATGGAAAGGTTCCAGTCAGTAGATAGGATTTACCTGAATAAGAACTATGAAAGTAATGGGTAAAAAGCAACCCAGGGACTACATGCACCTCTAAAGCTGTTTGGCAGCCCTTGAAATCTCTGAGCACCAAATATCTCCCTTTCCTAGCATAATACATACATGAATAAAAAGTGAGTTGACTCCACAAGGCTTCATAAGCAGAAATAAGCGGCAGGATCTCACTGCTCTATTTATTATTACTTTCCATTAACTTGGAAGGAATGACAACTAAATGCAAGCTTTTGCTGTGTTTCACCTCCTTTTTTGTAGAGGTTCTGTGGCTATATTTACTTTGATTTCCAAGAACGTATGTCTAAATATATATATTTTTACTATGAATGTAAAATTTATTTATATTTAAATTCAATTCATGACTCAAGATATGTTCCTTTGGAAAATCATTGTGTTAAACTCTAAAGAGCTTCTAAACAAATGCACTATAAAACACTAGCACACAGTATCTAATCTTTCTTGATACTTGGGTTCAAAATCAATAAATTTATATTGTCACCTTTTTCTAATCACTAGATTGCAAACACATAAAAACAAAGCTTACATTTACTTCTGTTTTTAACATCTTGACATCAATGCTTAAAATTAGCAACAGCAAAAGTACGCTGGTTGAAACTGCTTGCCTGATTCATCATACCTGTCTGTTCTTATTTTACAGCAAACATTTCCATATAGCACCATAAAGTCTGACACGTAAATAATATTAATATACTCAGCATTACAAAACACCGCACATTTGTAGATATATGCTGACACAACATATTTAAGTGCTTTCATATTTTTTTCATATTGATCATTCTACTATTAAAAGCAAATGCTCCAGTTAATTGAGAAACTGACTGAAAAGGAGAGGGGGGAGAATGCCTTGATACTAATCTTATGTCTCCCAGTGTCATATTTCATACTACAATCAGAATCCAAGAGAAATACCAAGTAGCACTTTGGACAACCCTAATGTTAATATTTGTCTTGAATTTGAGTTCTAATATGAAATATTCAGCTTACATTAACAGCAATCTTACTAAAATAAAACGACTGATAGAAATCACAAGAGGTTTCTCCAAAGAGAATGCATTTTTGCATTATTCTAGAAAATATTTATACAGAATAACTGAATACCAGGTGCTGTGTGTTGTATCTTGGGAAAAGGAACTGGCAAAATCGATTCTAAGTATTGCTTGCCAAACATTTGAAGGGGTGATCCAAGTCAACAGACAATTTGAAAGCACAGGCATACACAACTGAATTACACTAAAGGGTTCAAGAGGCATATATAAAATGTTAGACCTTTTCTGAAATTCAGTTCACTTTTAACTTGCAATACCATTTATGAGGGCTTATCTATACCATTTTATCTATTTGTTTCTCAAAGTGCCATGCCTTTGCAGACACGATATAGAAAAACGACTATCAAGGCTTTTAGAGTAAGACATTCCTACAAGCTGCCCCTGTCATATCATGTTTAATAATATAACTAGTTTGGAGCTGTCTTGTGCCTACACAGATTCATATGAGAGTAGGATTCTTTCTTGTCCTCCTCTGGAGTTGTTTTACGAGTGCACAAATCTTGAAAGATTGAAAACATCAAGTCAAAATCTTTCTCAACTAGCAAGAAGACATCTGGATCAACCTAACCATACCTATTGCTATGGACAATAGTCAATATTCTACCCCTTCCTCTCATGACTTTCTGGAAGATATTGACAGAGCCTTCCACTGGACCGTCTCCATGGCTGGGCTAAAGAGACTAATTAACAGAGGAGTAGGAAACAGAAGAGTAGGAAACAGAGACTAATTAACAGAGGAGTAGGAAACAGGTGATTAGGACTATGACTTCTACAATTTGTTTCCATTGGTCAGGCTACCTGATTCTTCTGTGAGCCGGCATTCAAAATATCTGGATGGCAAACAGCACAATGGGCCCTTGTCTTCCCTCACATCCAGCTTGGATCTCAAAATCAGTGGAGGTTTAAGTCCCATTATGTAGTAAATGTGTGTCCTTGATATAAAATGGATTTTTAAAGGGGGGAGATTTCAATTCATGGATGGTTGAATCCATGGATATAAAGGGAAATTAACAGAAGCTAACCAGGGTCTCAGAATAAAATGATTTCTAGTTTTATTATTAGTGACCCTTTAACTGAAAGAGTTACTGAGAATATGTAGGAGACACATGAGTTCTGCTCCTGGGGAAAGTCTTTTGTATCCGTATGGTAGTGACAAGTGGGACATGATGTTGGGAAAGGGGGTGGATTTCTTAACATTTTATCTGAAAAAATTTTGGAAATATTTTGGAAATATTTTGGAAATATTTTCTGCCCTAATTATAACAATGTGACTTTCAATCTGTAAAGGGTGCTGCTGCTATTGCACTTCCAACTTTTCCAACCATTTCCTTTTTTTCTACAAAGAGAAATGAAAATAAAAAACAGTTTTTTCAGTGGCTTCCAAACATTAGGAAATCTTACATCTGTATTAGTGAATAGTGTAGTGGAAACGTGTAACAACTTTATCTATGGCGATTACAGTGACCAGCTGTACTGGATGACCAATAGCAATACTACCATCAGTATCTTATTATTGTCTTTTTGGATAATAAGAATCATCACTTTATAGCCAAAAAGCAATATTTATCATCAAGCAGTCAGGAAATCATTCTCTATAAAATTGTATATCTATATAATTTAAAGAAGCATTCACTGAACATACAATACTAATTTTACATGCTTTCTATGGCACAAAGTGCTTCAGTTGGAATTGGTATTCAGACACTCAAATAGTAAAGGTAACCCCAAAATAATAAATATTTATGCTTCAAATTATTCACATTAAAAGTGTGCTTGTATATAAGAAAGCATAAATGATTGACAACAGAAGATTCAGACATTGTCCACACTTGATACTTCAAGTGCCTATAACCCCTCCATTAAGAAAAATGGGAAGTAAAGTCGCTCGCATTTTCCCCACAAAGAGTTGGCAGACCCAGGTACTTTTTTTTTCTTGCAATCCACATGTTAAACATTGAAAGCCAAAATAATCTCCAGATAATCCCAATGAGCAAAAGAAACATAGTCTGATCTAAATGGCATATTACACTCTTTTGTATACAAATTACAGACGGGAATAGATGCATTTAATAGTTCTTCTGCTGCATTATTCTGTTCATCAACATTTAAAGACTGCAATTCCAGTTTCTCAATGCTGGTCAGATAATGTACAGGTAAGACAAATATAAAATTGACATTTCAGTTCAGACTTTCTCCATCAGACACAGGACTTTTACATCACATTCTGCAGTAAATATGCTAAATACATCCCATTTAAAACTCTTATGTATCTACAGAACTATATAAAACAGCTCTCATACTGAACCATAGACTTGGAAGACACTACAAGGGCCATCCAATCCAACCCATTACAGCTATTAGTGTATTTGAAAACACACCTTTGTAACAAAAAAGAAAGAAAGAAAGATCTTAGCTTGCTACATTTCTATATATTCAAGTAGTAAAATGGCTACAGCACACAGCCATATAATGCTATCAAGGCAGATGATCCACAATATCTGCTTTGAAATGGGTTGAGTCCACACTGCCATATAATCCAGTTTAATGTGAATTTTATACAGCTGTGGAAAGGGCCGCAGACTATATTTTAAATGAGAGGTGATGCTATCAACAGAAAACTGAAGTACTTTTTAAACCAATTGAGGGCCCTTCAACACTGCCACATAATCCAGAATATCAAGGCAGATAATTCACATTATCTGTTTTGAACTGGATTATCTTAGCCTACACTGCCAGATAATCCAATTCAAAGCAGATAATCTGGATTTTATACACCTGTGTAGAAGAGGCCCAAGTCTCAGTATCTCAGCATTTAGAGGACCCCCTGTTTCACTCCAGTCTGGAAGAAAGGCAAAGTGCAAATCCAATAAAATAAATAATACTTTCAGAATTAATTTCAGGATTTAGAGGGTTCCGATTTTATCCCAGTCTAGGAGAAAAGCAAGATGCAAATCCAATAAAATAAATAATATTATTTTAAATAATAATCTCAGTATTTAGAGCATTCCCTATCAGATCCCAGGGCCCTTCCACACAGCTATATAACCCAGAATACCAAGTCTGACAATCCACAATATCTGCTTTGAACTGGATTATCTGAGTCCAAACTGCCATATAACCCAGTTCAATGTAGATTTTATACAGTGTGTGGAGGGTGCCACAGTCCAGATGAAAGGCGGTGTATCAATCCAATAAAACAAATAATATATTTTCAGAGTTACTCAATGCTTTCTGGGCATGTGGGCGTCTTGCGACGTTCAGCCAAAAAGAAGGCGGCTAGTTCTCCGGAACAATGGTCCCTTGCGGTTAGCAAATCGGCGAGAGGAAACGCCGGGTTTGGGAAAGGCTGCCTGGGGCAAGGAGGCCTCTCATGCAACATAAGAAAATGCACACATTGCATACTGGGAGGCTCCTTTGTGAGAGAGAAATCAGGTACATATGCTCTCAAGAGAATTCAACCCATCATGAGGAGGAGAGAGGAACCCAAACACTTGGCTAAGACAGTTTTAAGGATCTTTTCGGACAGGCCCTATATCCTAGGATCTGCTTCCAGGTATTCTGTTTATCCCCATTATCTGGAAGTGGGGACTCACAGAATCCAGTTTAATGGAGAAAACCTGGGATCAGATCC
The DNA here is from genome assembly GCF_035594765.1 of Anolis carolinensis. Taxonomy (NCBI): domain Eukaryota; kingdom Metazoa; phylum Chordata; class Lepidosauria; order Squamata; family Anolidae; genus Anolis; species Anolis carolinensis. The sequence continues at coordinate 165,071,298 of NC_085841.1, forward strand.
TGGGATATACTGCCTGTCTGGGGACCCTTCCACACAGCCATATAACCCAGAATATCAATGCAGATAATCCACAATATCTCCTTTGAACTGGGCTATCTGAGGTCCCTTCCACACATCTTAATAAAATCCCACATTTTCTGCTTTGAACTGGAACATATGGCTGTGTGGATTAAGACAACCCAGTTCAAAGCAGATATTGTGGGATTTCTGGCCTTGATATTCTGGGTTATGTAAATGTGTGGAAGGGCTCAGAATCCATACTTCCATATATTCCAGTTTGAAGCAGATAACGTGGGGTTTTATTTAGCTGTGTGGAAGGGGCCTGGAAGAGCCCTAGGTTTCCTCATTCTAGACCAAGCTGGGAAGACCACAAAAGTCCAGAGATGGAAAGGAGCTCAAAGAAGCCTGCCCCCTTCTTTGAGGACACTGAGGCCTTCTGTGCAGAGCATCCTTTATCAGTCAAGTCCAGGTGAATGTCACCTTCAGGCCTTGGGGGGTGTGTGGGGGGGAGGGGGAGCTGGTGAGATGAAGGGAGGGGGACACACAGGCCTTTCTCTTTGTCTGAGGGCCCTTCCACACAGACATATAATGCAGAATATTAAGACAGAAAACCCCACAATATCTGCTTTGTACCTTAATTGTTTTTAAGGTATCTGTTGTAATGTTTTACTCATGTTTCAGTTTACTATGTCTTATTGGATTGTTTTTTATTATTTTCATCTCAATGCTTAATTTTTTGTTGTAAGTTTACTGTTTTTACTGTGCACTATCTTGTACTATTTTGATGTGTTTGTACTCATTTGAAGCACTGAATATTTGCCTTTTTGTTTTATGACTGTAAACTGACCTGAGTCCCTTCGGGGAGAGCGGGCAGTCTAGAAATAAAGTGTTATCATTATTATTACTTTGAACTGGGTTATCTGAGTCCACACTGTCATATATTACAGTTCAAAGCAGAAAATGTGGGATTTTATTCAGCTATGTGGAGCCTCAGATAACCCAGTTCAAAGCCGTTATTGTGGATTGTTTGCCTTGATATTCCGGGTATATGGCTCTCTGGAAGTTCACACTGCCATATATCCCAGGTCAAAGCTGATAATGTGGGATTTTATTCAGCTGTTTGGAAGGGCCCTCAGATAACCCAGGAGCCTTCCACACAACCATCTAGCCCTGAGTATCAAGGCAAAAAATCCCACAATATCTGCATTGAACTGGAATATCTGAGTCCACACTGCCATATATCACAGTTCAAAGCAGATAATGTGGGATTTTATTCAGCAGAGTGGAAGGGGCCACAGTTCAAAGCAGATATTGAGGGATTTTCTGTCTTGATATTTTGAGGGCCTTTCCACACAGCCATCTAATCTAGAGTAGGCCACAATATCTGCTTTGAACTGGGTTATCTGCGTCCACACTCGGATAATGTGGGATTTTCTACCTTGATATTCTAGATTAGATGGCTGTGTGGAAAGGCCCTAAATTCACACAGCCATATAATCCCGTTCGTGGATTTTATACAGCTGTGTGGAAGGGGCCTTTGTCTGAGAAAGAGGCAGAAACTCTTCCTCCTCCTCCTTCACAAGCCAGTCTGGGGGAGAAACAGGAGCCTGTTTCGAGGCGGCCCCTTTAAGAATTGAAAGGGAGTGGATGTCTTTCGGCCAAAATGGAGGCGGAGGGGGGGCGCTCTCCCTTCAGACCACGACCCCTCCCCCTCCTTCATAATGGCGGGGGCTACGGAGAGCAACGAGGCCCAAAACTGCGGCCTGCCGCACCGGTTTGCCTTCCTTTCAATCCTTCCGAGGCCGCCTCCCCTCACCCACCCACTCTACTCCCTCCCTCCCTTCCTCTTCCCTCACTCACCATCAGCTCAATGGTCTTGTCCTCAATCACCGACTCCGGCTCCATGGCGTCGGCGGCGTCGGTGGGAGCGGCTCCTCCGCGGCGGGCCGGTGGGGAGGGAAGGACCCCCGTAGTGACCCCGGGCTTCTTTCACTCCAAAGAAGAGGGCGAGGAAAGAAGAGGCCCACCGACAGAACCTCTCTCACTGACTGACTGACTGACCCGCCGCCGCCGCCGCCTCCTCCTTCGCCTCGGCCGCGCGCCCGGAAGCGGAAGTGAGGTAGCAACCCGGGCGTGGTGGCGGTTGCAGCAGCAGTGTCGTCGCCGCTGTCGTCGCCTCTTTTCCCTCAGCGCCGCATCGGAACGGCAGCCTTTCCCCGCCCCCTCTGCCCCAAAGAGCTCCCTCAAGGCGGGCTCTGCGCGTTTCCCGGCAACGACGGCGAGAGGACTGCATTTCCCAGCATGCCAAGGACTGCTTATTTGCCTCCCCCCGCCCGCTCCCTCCGCGCCTTTTGCGGTGGAACTTGCTGGAAGGAGGAAGCAGCCGATGCTGCAAAGCGGCCTTCTCCGCCTTCTTGCCTCTGAGGAGGAAGCCTGTTGGCCCGGTGAGGGAAGAGGCGCGGGAGCCGGCGCTTTCGGCACAGGAACGCAATAGAGACACACAACATTGGAGATGTATGGCTGGATTATATGGCAGTGTGGATTCAGGGCGCTTTCACATAGCGCTATATCCCAGAAAATCATGGCAGAAAATCCCACAAAATCTGCTTTGAACTGGAATATATGGCAGTGTGGGCTCAGATAACCCAATTCAAAGACGATATTGCGGGATTTTCTGCCTTGATATTCTTGCCCCTTCCACGCATCTGAATGAAATCCTACATCTGCTTTGCACTGGAATATATGTCTGTGGACTTGGATAACCCAGGCCCGCTATATCCCAGGATCTGGTCCCAGGTTTTCTGTTTATCCCAGATTATCTGGCAGATTATCCTGGGATCAGATCCTGGGATATAGGGTCCTTCCACAGAGTCTCAGAACCCAGATGATCAAGGTAGAAATGCCCACAATAATGGCTTTGAACATGACCCCTTCCACACAGCTGAATAAAATCCCACATTGCTGTGAACTGGGTTAATATGCCAATGTGGACTCTGATAACCCAGTTCAAGGCCAGTATTTTGAATGACCTAGAATCATAGAGTTGGAAGAGACCTCAGAGGCCATCCAGTCCAACCTCCTACCAAGAAGCAGGAAAATCTTATTCAGTGCACCCCAGATAGATGGCCATCCAGCCTCTGCTTAAAAGCCTCCAAAGAAGGCACCTCCACCACACTCTGGGGCAGAGAGTTCCACTGCCAAACAGCTCTCACACTTTGGAAGTTCCTCCTGATGTTCAGGTGGAATCTCCTTTCCTGTAGTTTGAAGCTATTGTTCCACGTCCTAGTCTCCAGGGCAGCAGAAAACAAGCTTGCTCCCTTCTCCCTATGGCGTCCCCTCACATATTTATACATATAGTAGTGTCTCACTTATCCAAGACCCGCTTACCCAAGGTTCTGGATTATCCAATGCATTTTTGTAGTCAATGTTTTCAAAACATCGTGATATTTTGGTGCTAAATTCGTAAATACAATAATTACTACATAGCATTACTGTGTATTGAACTACTTTTTCTGTCAGAATTGTTGTATAACATCATGTTTTGGTACTTAATTTGTAAAATCATAACCTAATTTGATGTTTAATAGGCTTTTCCTTAATCCCTCATTATTTATTATTTATTTATTTACAGCATTTATATTCCGCCCTTCTCACCCCGAAGGGGACTCAGGGCGGATCACATTACACATATTAGGCAAACATTCAATGCCTTTTAACATAGGACAAAGACAAACAACAACATAGCTCCGAGCGGGCCTCGAACTTATGACCTCCTGGTCAGTGATTCATAGCAGTTAATTGCACTGGCTTGCTCTCCCGCCTGCGCCACAGCCCCAGAATATCCAAGATATTTGCTTATCCCAAGTTTCTGCCCGCCCGTTTAGCTTAGATGAGACTCTACTGTACATGGCTATCATGTCTCCTTTCAGCCTTCTGTTTTGCAGACAAAACATGCCCATCTCTTTAAGCCGCTACTCATAAGGCTTGTTCTCCAGACCATTGATCATTTTAGTTGCCCTCTGGACACTTTCCAACTTGTCAACATCTCCCTCAAATTGTGTTGCCCAGAACTGAACACAGTGTGATTCTAGGTATGATCTAACCAAGGCAGAATAGAGATAGCATGACTTCCCCTGATCTAGACACTATACTCCTATTTATGCAGGCCAAAATCCCATTGGCTACATCCACGGCATTGACTTCATCTACCCAGCTCGTAACTATTGAAAAAAGATATCAGATTAGTCTGCCATGATTTGTTTTTAATAAATCCGTGTTGACTATTAGCGATGATCGCATTTGTTTCTAAGTGTTTGCAGACCACTTCCTTAACAATCTTTTCCAGTATCTTGCTTGGTATCAGCATGAGGCTGACCAGACAGTAACTGTTTGGGTTGTCCTTTTTTTCCTTCTTGAAGATAGGGACCACATTTGCTTTCTCCCAATCTGCTGGGACCTGCCTTGATATTCTGGGTTTTATGGATGTGGGGAAGGTCCCTCAGGTAACCCAGGGCACTTCCAAACAGGCATTTATCCCAGGAAAATTTGCGTGTCTGTCCACACACACCCCAGAAAGTCCATGCTTTCTGGGGTGGGTGTCCAGAACTTTCTCCCTGAACTTTCTGAGAGAAAACCCAGACACTTGTTACTTCCCTCCCCAAAAGCCACCCCAAACCCCTTTAAAAAGTTTAAAAAAAAACTTACTGTACCTCCATTACAGTGTTCCTGCAGTTCTCTTGGCACGTAATAATGACGCACCAGGAGAGTGGGGGGGGGGGGGGGGGGGATTTTCCTCCTTTTCCATTGCTACATGCCAGGAGAGCTGTAGGAACACTAATGGAGGCACAGTAAGTTTTGTTTTGTTTTTTACTTTTTAAAGGGCTTTGGGGGGCTTTCGGGAGGGGGTAAGTGTCCTCATGGTTTTCATGGATAATTTAGCCCAGAAATTTGCGGGACTGCTTTCTACAGGACAGACAGCGGAAGTAGTGGGTTTATCCCCCGATAAGGTGCGGAATAAATCCACTATCAAATTAATTGCCTACAAACCAGGGTTTTCCTGGTTTGTGGCAAATTCGTGTTTTCAAAAAATGTTGTCCAAACAGTGCTCTTTTTGTTGCAGGATGTCCTGCATTAAAGGGGTTGTCTGGATGGGCCCTTGATATTCACCTTGATATTCTGGGTTATATAGCTGTGTGGAAGGGTCCTGAGAGAGCATGACAAGCCCAGGCACCTTCCACACAGCTAAATAAAATCCCACATAATTGGTTTTGAACTGGGATATATGGCAGTATGGACTCCGGACCCTTCCAGACAGGCCCAATACCCCAGGATCTGATCTCAGGTTTTCTGCTTTTAACTGGATTATATAACTGGATTATATAATAAACAGAAAACATGGGATCAGTTTCTGGGATATAGGCCCTGGATTATCCGAGTCCACAGACATATATTCCAGTGCAAAGCAGATAATGTGGGATTTCATTCAGCCATGCTCACTTGGCCTGCTCAGACAACTAGGCTAGAGGTCTGCATCTTTTAATTAAAAATGGCCGAGGGCCTTTCCACACAGAGCATCAAGACAGAAAATCCCACAATATCTGCTTTGAACTGGATAATCTGAGTACATACTGCCATATATCCCAGTTCAAAGCAGGTATTGTGGGATTTTCTGCCTTGATCCTCTGAGTTTTATTTATTTATTTATTTATTTATTAGGGAAACTTCTATATCTATATGACGCACAAGGTTATTGGACGAATGGACTTAAGAAATATTATGTTTTAAATTTTGTATACTGTTTTATTTGATTATGTTTAAGTGTTTAAATGTTTTTTTTAATTTTATTACTGTGGTTTATATTATTGGCATTGAATTTTGCCACTTTTGTAAGCCGCCTTGAGTCCCCTTGGGTGAGAAAGGCGGGATAGAAATGTTGTAAATAAATAAATTTCTCCAATGGACTCAAGGCAGTTTACAATCGTGTGGAAACATACAATATAAAATAGACAGTTACAATTATCCAAATAGGTTAATAAGAAACTTTATCTCCCTCTCCTTCTCCCCAAAGGGATTCGGTTACACATAGTCCTTTCTTGTAGGATGTTAAAATTATCATTAAAGTAAGTCAAAACACTCTAAAGCTTCCCGGATGGAGAGAAAATATAATTATAAAGTGCTGTAAATCCTGGTCTTAAAAAGGAATTCCAAACACGAAAGTCTTCAGATTTTTCCTAAAGGACATGAGGGTGAGGGCTGTTCTAATAACCTCTGGCAGTGCATTCCAGAGTTTGGTGCCGTACCCGAGAAAGTGCCATCTCTGAGCAGTTTTAAGTGAAGACTTTCCCTAATCTGGGTGGAGATTAGCGTCTCGCTACTCGACCTTAAGGGTCTGCCCGGTCTAGATGGTAGGATATGGTGTCTCAAGTAGCCTGGACCAAAACTGTGTAGGGCCTTATAGGTTAAAACCAACACCTTAAATTGGAGCCTGTGGAGCTATTTCAACAAGGGAGGGGTGTGCTCCCTGGAGTCGATTAGCAATCTGGCTGCCATGCGCTGAATCAATCGCAGTTTCTGGACACATTTCAAGGGCAATCCCACGTAGAGCGTATTGCAGTAGTCCAACCGGAATGTAACCAGTGTGTGTATTACTGTGGCCCAGTTGGATTTCTCTAGAAATGGGCGCAGCTGGCATTTCTGTCATATGGCTGTGTGGAAGGGCCTTAATCTCAGTAATCTTTCTTTCATCGTCAACATCCAGCAATGGACAGGAATCAGGGTTGTTCTCAACTGTAGCACCAATGTTATATGACGTAAAGGTTGTGTTGCCGAAGGCTTTCATGGCTGGGATCACAGGGTTGTTGTATGTTTTCCGGGCTGTATGGCCATGTTCCAGATGTATTCTCTCCTGACGTTTCGCCCACATCTATGGCAGGCATCCTCATACCTCACAATCTCTGACGATGCCTGCCATAGATGTGTGCGAAACATCAGGAGAGAATACTTCTGGAACATGGCCATACAGCCCGGAAAACATACAACAACCCTATGACCTAAAGGTTGCCAAGGATTTGTGCAATGCCTCTAACTGAACTGTGACATGTTGCATTGGAGTCCTCCAAGGAATGTTGATGCTGATGCAAGCAATGGTCATTAACAGTTCACCTATTCTGGTGAATTAATACAGTCTGCGCCCACTTTAACTACCCCGGGGTCCTAAAAGCTGCAACTTGGCCCTCTTTGGCAGAGAAGGCTAAAGGCCTTGTAAAACTGCAACTGCCCAAGATAATAAACATCTCAAAGAAATGAAAAACCCAATCAGTAGAACCACAATACAGATTTGGCAAAAAAATAAAAAAATACTCAGTTCTGGAATATCACCACTGATTAGAGTTACAGATCTAGAAAAATTCCCAGAGAATCTTAAGACACAACTCACAAAGGACATGGAAAGAGCTGGATTATTGTGATATTCCACTATTAAGTATTGTTTTAATGTTTGTATTGTGTGTATTTTATAAACACTGTTAGCCGCCTTGGCCCCTTGAGTGGGGAAAGGCAGGATAAAAAGTGCCTAAATAAAATAAAATCTCTAGAAAATAAGATATAACAAAAATATTTAAAAGGAGTAGAATATCTTGGTGTAATGTACTATAATTGGATTCATGGAATAAGAATTAAATCAAACAATGCAGGAAATGCAGACAATTAAAAAAATCCAAAGAATTTATCATACATTTAAAGCACAATGAAATAACAAAAGGATTAATAGGTAAAATTTGTAAAATAATGATATAAAGTGATCCAATATAATTCAGAATAAAAAATAAATAGGAAAGGGACTTAGGAATCAATATTACACAGAAGGAATGGTTAAAATTTGGAAACAAAGAATTATGAAAAATGTATCCATTAGAATTAAAGAAAATTGTTATAAAACAATATGGAGATGATACATGACTCCAATAATGTTAAGTTATAATAGAAATAACCTACAAAATGTTTGGAGGTGCAATAAGGAAACTGGGACTTTTACGGTGGGAGTGTGAAAGTATTTGTTGAAATTAATGAGATACTCTCGACTAATCTACAAAAAAAATCCAAATATAGCACTTCTATTAAATTTTGGAGACACAGGCATGAAATGGCAAAAGAAATAATAGTAATTTTTGTTATTGCTTTAATATTAGTTATAGCCAAAAATGGAAAGTTATAATTACAAAAATGATGATTGGTACAAGAGGTGTGGTACATTGGAATAAACAATAAACTGACTTGTGAAATAAAATATAAAAAGGGATTAATGAACAGAAATGATTTTGAGGTAATATGAGGCAAATTCTTAGAATATATATTTGTCAAAGAAAAAGAAACAAATCCAACATACACTAGCATTTTGGAGATGAGGTCAATATAAGAATCATTAATATTAAGGATGAATATATGTCCCATATATTCATCCTCTACATGCACCCATCCTATGGGCCTCCACCTCTGCAGGGGTGGAGGACCTACTAAAATGGTCCACCCCAGGAGGCTTATGGATCCTGATGGATTCCTGACGGCTCTTGGGGAGTTTCCCGCCACTTTGGCTGGCGATTCTGCCGATGCCTTGGTTTCTCTCTGGAATAGGGAGTTAACCAGGGCAATTGACACGATCGCTCCAGAACGCCCCCTCTCGAGTAGCGGAGCTCAACCATCTCCTTGGTTCACTGAGGGGTTGGCAGCGATGAAGCGAAAGAAGAGAAATCTAGAGCGCGTGTGGCGCTCGAAGTGGAACGAATCAGACTGAACACGGCTGCACCTCTTTCTGAAGGCGTATGCCACGGCAATAGATGCTGCAAAGAACGCCTTCTTTGCAGCTAATATTGCGTCCGCAAAGAACCGTCCGGCGGAGCTGTTTCAAGCTGTCAGAGGTTTGTTAAATCCCACCACTCAAGATGGGATCCCTGACAGCTCGGCAGCTTGCTGTGAAGCATTTGCTCGGTTCTTCGCAGATAAAGTCGCTCTGATCCGCTCTGGCTTCGACGCCATATTAACGGCAGTCTCCGGGGATGTAACACGAGCACCTTCTTGTCCTATTTTGATGGATTCTTTTCAATTAATTGAGCTCGAGGATGCGGACAAGGTGCTTGGAGAGGCGAGGGCCACTACCTGCATCCTAGACCCCTGCCCATCCTGGCTGGTGAGAGAAGCCAGAGGGGGATTGGCCGAGTGGGTGAAGGTGGTGGTGAATGCCTCCCTTAGAGACGGCATTGTTCCAGCGAGCTTCAAATTGGCTGTGATAAAACCGCTGTTGAAAAAGCCATCACTGGACCCCAACTCAATTGGATAACTATCAGCCGATTTCCAATCTCCCCTTTTTGGGCAAGGTCATGGATCGGGTGGTGGCAGCGCAACTCCGGGCATTCTTGGTAGATGCTGATATTCTAGATCTGGCACAGTCTGGCTTCAGGCCGGGGCATGGCACCGAGACAGCCTTGGTCGCCTTAGTCAATGATCTTCGCCGGGAACTGGACAAGGGGAGTGTGTCCTTGCTGGTTCTGCTGGACCTCTCAGCGGCCTTCGATACCGTTGACCACGGTATCCTTCTGGGACAACTTGCTGGGTTGGGCATTGGAGGCACTGTTCTGCAGTGGCTCCGGTCCTTCCTGGAGGGATGATCCCAGATGGTGTCACTGGGGGACACCTGCTCGGCTCCACAGCCATTGTTCTGTGGGGTCCCGCAGGGATCGATATTGTCCCCCATGTTGTTTAACATCTACATGAAGCCGCTGGGAGAGATCATCCGGAGTTTCGGGGTCCAGTGTCATTTGTACGCAGATGATGTCCAGCTCTGTCACTCCTTCCCACCTGTCACTAAGGAGGCTGTCCAGGTCCTGAACCGGTGTCTGGCCGCTGTGTCAGACTGGATGGGGGCCAATAAACTGAAACTGAATCCAGACAAGACGGAGGTCCTCCTGGTCAGTCGAAGGGCCGAACTGGGAATAGGGTTACAGCCTGTGTTGGACGGGGTCGCACTCCCCCTAAAGACGCAGGTTCGCAGTCTGGGGGTGATCCTGGACTCATCGCTGAGCCTGGAGCCTCAGGTTTCAGCGGTGGCCGGGTGAGCCTTCGCACAACTCCGCCTCGTGCGCCAGCTGCGCCCGTTCCTTGGGAGGTCTGACTTGGCCACGGTGGTCCACGCTCTGGTCACATCCCGGCTGGATTACTGCAATGCACTCTACGTGGGGCTGCCTTTGAAGACGGCCCGGAAGCTCCAGCTGGTGCAGCGGGCGGCAGCCAGGTTAATAACGGGAGCGGCCTACAGGGAGCGTACAACCCCCCTGCTAAGCCAGCTCCACTGGCTGCCAATATGCTACCGAGCCCAATTCAAAGTGCTGGTTTTGACCTACAAAGCCCTAAACGGTTCTGGTCCTGCCTATCTATCCAAACGTATCTCCTCCTATGAGCCCGTTAGAACCTTAAGATCTTCCGGGGAGGCCCTGCTCTCGATCCCACCTGCCTCGCAGGCGCGGCTGGTGGGGATGAGGGACGGGCCTTCTCGGTGGTGGCTCCCCGGCTGTGGAACTCCCTCCCCAGCGATATCCGGCAAACCCCTTCCCTCCTGGTATTTAGAAGAAAACTAAAAACTTGGCTCTGCGCCCAGGCATTCAGCGAATAAGCTTACTGGCTGATGTAATCGGGTCGCAAATCTGTAATTGTAGCAGTAGTGAATGACTGAGGATGGTGCAATATCGCTGCCTTGCAGCGTTTTAATTTTTATATACTTTTTATCACGTTTTTATCATGTTTTTATCATGTTTTAATTGTTTTGTTTTATAGTATATTTGTTTCTGGCCCTCGTGGCAGAATGTAAGCCGCTCTGAGTCCCCTCGGGGAGAAGGGCAGGGTATAAATGCATGTAATAAATAAATAAATAAATAAAACAGGTAGAAATTACATGTAGAAAAATATATGTTTAATTGTTTAACTGATTTATTGTATGTTTAGTGTTAGTGTTAGTTGTGTGTAATTTATATAATTTATTTATTATTCAAAAACTGCAACAGCACTGAGCCATGGCTGTCAAAGCTGCATCAAACTGCAGACTGTCTACAGCAGGGGTCCTCAAACTTTTAAAGCAGAGGGCCGGTCCACAATCCTTGAGGGGCCGAATTATCATTTGGGAAAAAAACCCGAACAAATTCCTATGCACACTGCACATATCTTATTTGTAGTGCAAAACAACAACAACAATGAAAGAACAATACAATATTTAAAAATGAAAATAATTTTAACCAACATAAACTTATCAGGATTTCAATAGGAAGTGTGGGCCTGCTTCTGGCCAATGAGATAGTCAGGTTAATTAGGATTGTTGTTGTTGTTGTTGTTGTGTGTCTTCAAGTCATTTCAGATTTGGGCAAGCCTAAGTCCAAAATTATTTATTTATTCATTATTTATTTACTACATTTATATCCCTCCCTTCTCACCCCGAAGGGAACTCAGAGCAGCTGTATGTACATACAATATATTATATTATTAGCATAGCACAATATTAGCATTATACTATATTGAACTATACTATACTGTAATATTATATGTAATATATAACATATAATTAATATTATTATATATTATTGTTAGTATTGTATTGTATAAAATGATAATATTATCAATATTATATGTATATACAATATATTATATTATTAAAACGGATATAAAAATATTATATTATAAATGAGGGTGGGGGGCCAGGTAAATGACCTTGGAGGGCCGCATCCGGCCCCCGGGCCTTAGTTTGGGGACCCCTGGTCTACAGTGTAGACCCGGCCACGGGCCTTGCTGGCCACACTTGCTCAAGGGAGCTACTCTTCCAGCCCTCGTTTAAAGTGACTGGCAGCAGGCTTCCAGGCAGAAAAAGGCCCGTGGTTTGAACCACAGACCCTTCCTATGTGCTGCAAATGAAGGAGCAAGGGCTTCCTTACACCTTGTGGCACAGTTCTGTTTTTTTTTTCCTTTCTCTTTGGGCCCTTCCACACAGCCTGATATCCCAGAATATCAAGGCAGAAAATTCCACAGTATCTGCTTTGAACTGAATTATCTGAGTCTACACTCAGATAATTGGGATTTTCTGCCTTGATATTCTGAGATATAGGGCTCTGTGGAAGGGCCCTCTGATAGGCATGATAAAGCTGATACAAGTTGAGTCCAGAATTTCAAATTGAGTTTTTTTTCCAAAGGCACCAAGAGGCAAAATAAGAGAAATTCACTCCTGAAAGAGTTATCATGGGTAAAAGGTATCTCCACTGACACTTTGTCGCCAATCTTTGTTTCCACAACAAGCCAAATTTTTCAAAATCCAATCATCACAGTGACAGAAAGTGAGGTGAAATCTTCTGAACAGGGACACAGGTAGCAAAACAAATGCCACTGTGGTGTTCACCCTTCCCTCTGCTATCCAAAGCTTTAAAAACATATATATTTCACTGGAGTTACACTTTTAAGAGTACCTATTCCAACAAATTCAACTTAAGATAAACCTACAGAACCTATCTTGTTCGTAACTTGAGGACTGCCTATATATTATTTGCAGATCAAAGACTATAAAAATGTATGGTACAGGGTTTGGGAAATTGAATTTTGTAGCCAAAGAGTGCACATCCTCAGCATATTTTTCTCCAATGTCTGTAAAATTTGTTCAGATGGATTTGGTATCATTTGGAAACAAACACCACAATTGTCCACATGGCTGAGACTGAGAAACCTTTGTTTTTTGATGGTTCCGTGTACACCAATTGTTTTATACACAAAATGATTTAAACTGTTGTGTATACAATTGCCTTCAGGCTATGTACATAAGGTCTATATGGACTTTATATTTAGCCTTGGGTTCCACTTCCCAAAATATTTCATCCTGTGTATGTAAGTATGCCAAAATAGGATCCAAAGCATTTCAAATAAGAGATATTCAACCTGTCTCAGAATATGGACTTTGGAATGTGTCTGTTATCTGCATAGCTATACTTGCATTTAACAGAAAGCTTACTTGACAGAATACTTTCCAGATAAGATAGATCAGGTTTCGGCCTCCCTTTTTCCTCAGGTTTTTCATGCAAAAATACTTCCAATTTCAAAATGAGGGACAGATCAAATAATATCCTTTATCCACCCGTTCCAGAAATGTTGTCCTGCTAGATGGCACTCCACTGCCCCCACCAGGCTCTTCCAGACCTATATTTTATGGTCTGAACCTCAAAAAAAAAATCACCAGCTGCAGTCTTTTCAACCAGAAGTTCTATGAAAGGAAGAGAATCCTTTCACAAACGTCAAATAAAAATACATAATGTTCCTTTAATATATTTTGCTCAAAGAACAATTTCCTACAATAGTAATGACCTTGTCAACCATTTAATTGATACAATTGGTTTTTTTTCTTTTCATGTACATTTTCTTTTCAAGGAGCTAATGCAGTGTAATAGGGCAAAAATGATTACAACCTTAAGCACACTTATGAGAAGCAAGACATTCCCATTAACTCTGCTGAAACACCAATTCCATTTAATGGTTATGTTGCCATTTTATCAAGCTACTTCAAGGTCCTGATAAAAAATGTAACTTTAATATGTGCTTGTGTGTAACTTTTCATTTAAAGCAGTGCTGCTTGAGGCGGTGGTCCCTGGACCAGTCCCAATCCCTGAGCCTTTAGCTGTTTGTCTGTGTTGAGTTATTAGGGAAGAAAGAAACAATTGTACCCATGGACATGAGGAGAGTGCCAGTCCCTAAGACACTAGGAAAAACTAAGTACCCTTTTGTCATGTCTTTTAATTTCTTTGTTTCTTTATTAGCTTCTGCATTTTACAATCCACAAAGTACCAAAAAGCACTGGTTTAAAGGATATGATAAGGGAAATGTCTGTTTTACATGATATTTTATTCAAAAATGCTTTCCCCCCCTGAAATTATTTTAGAGGGGAGTATTATTGAGGAGGGGCTGGTAGTACCAACTTCTCTAGGCCTCACGATTGGCATAAGAGGTTTTTTTAAAGTTTTAAATAAATATTGCTAAGGAATCAGTTACACTGGGGGGGGGGGGGTTCTAAAGAGACATAACGGATGGTTCTGTAATCTGAACAGAATGTCCCTAGATGCTGCCTTTTCTGTGAGCTCACTAGGTAGCCTAAGGCAAGCTGTTCTTCCAACTTTGATCTATAAATACTTAAATCAAACACTTTATAAAGTGTAGTCTACATTTAAATACTCTTACCAAGCCTAGTTTGTTAAAATGGTAGAGAGGGAAATTGCAAGGAACACGTTGCTAAAAGACAACGTGAAAGAGATGTGAAAGAAATGGAGGAATTTTTTTCTTTTAGAAATCTGTCCACTTTCCAGAGATGTTGAAAAAAATATATATTGGTGGTCATATTTAAGCCAAATGTGTCCTTTGTCAAATTTTGCTTAAGTTTCTAAGGCTATGTTGAGCTGTGCTATGAAATTTGTTAAACTCACTAAGCAGTTCCAAAATCAATGTGTTGACCTCTACTTGCTGAGAAATATATTTTGGCAATACAGTGTTCCCCTACTTATCATGGTGGTTCCGTTCCAGGACCTCTCACAATAAGTGAAAATCTGCGAAGTAGGGACACTATATTTAATATTTAAACATCATTTTAATTGTTATGTGGCTTTTCTCCCCCTTGCAAGCCCCGGGGAGTTAGTGAACCCTTTCCTACCAGTGCCAGCTGGGCCCTTGCTCCGGGACCACCATGTTGCTCTGGCTGCCTCTGCTCCTGCAGCCAGAGAAGAAGGAACACTGCTCCAGCTGGATGAGTGAGCAAGGGAGGGTGGATGAGAGAGTGAAGGCCAGCGGCGACAGCAAGAGCCTGTTAGAGGTGCCCAGGGCTCCGGCTTCTGTTGCTGCTCCAGCTGGGCCACGCTGGGAAACATGGAGGACTTGAAAGAGGGGGCGGGACTGGTGGAGGACTTATAAGCAACCACCTGAGGGTCACAACCTTATTTCTCTTTCCGGTAAAGGATGGGAAAATGACAGCAGCAGCCCTCAACTTATCCACAGTCATATCAAATTCCATAATTTTGGTCCCCAAATCTACCTTTGACTAATACATGTGATTTACTTCTACATGAGCATATATGATGGGTTAGCAAGGGCTTCTGACTCCCATTTGTTTTAAAATCAGAAAGGACAAAAATGCTTCTCTCCACCCCAAAATCAGGTTAACAAAAAGGACCATTTTGAGAAGAAACCAGTGGTAATTCTAATGTACTCTCACCAAATTCATCTGCTAGTCCACTTCGGTATTGTTTTCATGCCAATTAGTAGTGGCTTTTCAGAAGGGATCTTTATTTATTTTTGGTTCAGCAACTGAATTTCCCCTCCTCTTCTCACTCTCAAATTTGATTTTGTTGGATGTGTGAGAATGGGGTTTTGTTCTGCAGTTGTATTTATTGTGTGGCAACCTTAGAAGAAATATCAGATCATTGTACAGTGAAAAATACAATTAGAGAAAGTTGGGAATCACACCAGTCCCTGTTTGGCGAGTTCTAGCTAGTTAGAATAATATGTAATGTAAATATAATAACATAATAATGTTGTTACATGTTCATAGCAAGCATGAACTGTTAACACTTTGGGAGGTCTGCTCAACAGAAGTAGAAATCATACATGGATGGAGTTCAGTTTGTTTTTTCTTTGAAGGCAAGATTGTGTGACTGAATACAAATCAATTCTGTCTCCAGTTGTTTAGAAAGGAGAGGGGCAATTTATTCAGGCAGTTTGATTGTAAACTGTTTTAAAAACAAGTGAGGGAGAGAATGCACAAGGATAAATGGTTCTGTAGAAACAGAATACCTAAAATGTCACCTCTGCTCTGTATACTTAAATTTCAACTGAGCTGGTTTATAATTTTGATTTAAAATTAATAAGTTTTCAAGATTCCATGTTTAGGAGTTAAAACCTTGTTATTACATGCTATTACATATGATTAGATATTATTTCACCCTGTGTTTGTATACTAGTGGATATTAAGGTTACTCTTTGTTACATTAATTCTCTCATGTTATTTGCATTTTTCTGACAGACAAACTAACTCGACTGTAATTTGCCAATTTCAAAAATAAAACTGATCTCTGTGTTATAAAATTGTATCATGTTGTGGAGAAATTCTCTATGTTATCTAGTTGGAAATTAAAGAGTTCTATAAATGCAGGGGTCTAATATATCATGAGAGCTACAGCAGTCATGAGTTGTATATCCTGTTCAAACCAGGAGGAAAGAAGGTGCTATTTGGAGGGAGGGATGCAGGTTAGAATTTAATTAACAGCCTTTCTATGATTTTTGCCAAGTGGAAAAATTTCTTCCTGGATATTACAATGCGTCCTTTGCCCAGATCAATGGCCCATAAAACTCAAAGCCCTTCCTTTGTGTAAGCCGTCTGATCTCAACCTGCCACCCAGAGTGTTCCTGTTTACCTCTTTGTTAGAGAGGTAATCCTGTTACCTATGAAGTTCTTCAGGAAATTACTTCCAGAGTGGTAGCCATCTTAGCCAGTTACAGCAGACACAACAAAGCTTCTTGGGGCATCTTAAAAGACTAACAAATTGGCACAGGCTTTCATGGGCCAGAGACCCCTTCAGATGCATGAGAGACAAAACCCTAATACGGCAATAAATGTGTTCAAAGTGCAACAATACCTTTGGCCACACAAGAAATTAGGCTACATCTTTTACTACTACTGGCGAGAGACTCAAGTTACCCTGAGAACAGAGGTTGGCGAGTAGTTTAAAATTAGGCAATTAGTTTAAGATAACATTAGCAACTCTCCCTTTGATCTGCCTACCTTTCTTGTTTCTCCCACCTTTGCCCTTTAATCTTACTTTTTTAAAAAGCCTTTTGACTAGAAAACAACTCAAGCTGCAATTCTGTACCCAGGCATCAGAGAGTAACTGTCATTAAATTCAGTGGGACTTACTTCTAAGTGGACATAAATAGGATTTATTGTCCGTGATAAGTCATAGTTTTGTTCTAATAACCTTTTTAATATCTTTAATTCTGGACCAAGAATTCTGTTTTCTTTAGAAAATACTTGCATTCATTTGCAGGTTCTAAATGCACACCCTATTTTATTTTTACCCCTTATCTACTCTGCATTTTCTTATAGTTTTTTTTGGGACTTAAAATACTTTTGGCCTGGCCATTAGTTTGGGAAACACAGTTGAAGACACATATCTCTAAGAACCAAGAGAGCACAGATTTCTTTCAAAATATTGATGGATCATTTCAGTTTTGGGATTTTTCTCAAGTAAAAGTGGAAGATGGGAAGTTTCAGTAAAAGATTTCAGCTATATAAGAATAGCTTTGTAATTGCATGCCTGATGGCATCGGTTTTCTTAGCAAGATTTGTTTGGAAGAGGTTTGCCTTTGTCTCCCTCTGAGGCTGAGAGATTGTGACTTGCCCAAGGTCACTCAGTAGGTTTTGATAGCTGAGTGGGATGATTCAGATCTTACTCTCCAGAGTCGTAGTCCAATGCTCAAACCACTACACCATGCTGTCTTGCCTCGATTTCCTTAAAACTTAAGATAGTTGCTTTGTCTTTTTAACTTGCCTGTCATTTTTCATCTATTTTAAGAAGTTGTTTTAGTCTGTTTTTAAATGTTTTTGCCTGAGTATTTTTAAAATGTTTTTTCCTTATCTTGGATTACAATTGGGCTGAGGCCATAGGCAGATGTTTTAAATGAACAACAGAAAGGGCAGGAGCACAATTGTGAGCAGGGGCAACTAGATCAAAAGATTAAATACCTAGGGATAAGAGTGTGTTTAGATTCTATTTATTCTATACTCTCATCACATTGTCTATGGAGAGACTCAGTCAAGCCATTGACAGTGGAACTCTCTCCCCGGGGCCGTGGTGGAGGCTCCTTCCTTGGAGGCTTTTAAGCAGAGGCTGGATGGCCATCTGTCGGGGGTGCTTTGAATGCGATTTCCTGCTTATTAGCAGGGGGTTGGACTAGATGGCCCATGTGGTCTCTTCCAACTCTACTATTCTATGATTCTATGATTCTATGATTGTTCTGGGTAGCCTGCACTTGCCCATTGCAACTGGCTGAGGCTCTTATCATAATCACACAGCCTCATTCAAAGAGTTTAACACAGTCCCCTTTGTTTCTCCACCACTATCTGTTTTCCATTCCACAGATTATCCACCCCCACCCCCCAAAAAAAGACAGTAGCCTGAATCCAATTGCGAGTTTCCATTTAGACCAATACATCAATCACTGAATTGGAAATTAACACTTAAGTAAATTCCATAGATTAATTTGGTCTACTCTATCTGGGATTAACAAATGGATTTAGGTCAGTGCCTTTTAATTGTGGTGCTCTTGTATTTTTCCCCCTAAGGGAAGATAGCACTTAAATAGCCACCTTAACAAGCTTCTCAAAGAGTATCTCCTTTTAAAATATCTGCTTGAAGTGATTGGCTTGACCTTGAAGGAGCTGGGGGTGGTGACAGCTGACAGGGAGCTCTGACATGGGCTGGCCCATGAGGTTGCGAATAAACAACAACAAAACCATCTGAACCAGTGATTCACTACCACATCTTGTGGTAGTGAATCCCACAGGTAAACTGCCTCCCATGTGAAGAAATATCCATTTTCAAAAAAATATCACTGCCTCTGGAAGTGTTTGTGGGCCTCTCAACATCCTCCTGTGTGATTCTATGGCATGCTTCCAGCCTAA
The DNA here is from genome assembly GCF_035594765.1 of Anolis carolinensis. Classification (NCBI taxonomy): domain Eukaryota; kingdom Metazoa; phylum Chordata; class Lepidosauria; order Squamata; family Anolidae; genus Anolis; species Anolis carolinensis. Next base: position 165,090,031 of record NC_085841.1, read on the forward strand.
GTATAGTCAAATATAGGACTCACTGTTATCTACTATTTCAAGCATCCACAGGGGAGTGTGTGTGCTGGAATGTATCCCCTCTGGATGTGGGGATCATACTACAGTAGAGTATCACTTATCCAACATAAACGGGCCGGCAAAATGTTGGATAAGCGAAAATGTTGGATAATAAGGAGGGATTAAGGAAAAGCTTTTTAAATGTCAAATTATGATTTTACAAATTAAACACCAAAACATCATGTTTTACAACAAGTCGACAGAAAAAGCAGTTCAATACACAGTAACGTTATGTAGTAATTTACTATATTTACAAATTTAGCACCAAAACATCGCAATCTATTGAAAACATTGACTACAAAAACATTGGCTACTAACAAATTGACTACAAATAAAGCTAGAATTGTATAAAATGAACGTACAATAACAACATTGTCAGAAATTAAATCCGTAAAAAGTTCAGTTCTTGCTGTCTAGAAAAACAGCTGTGGCCGGGGCGGGAGGCAGACTGCGTTGGATAGTCCAGAACATTGGATAAGCAAATGTTGGATAACTGAGACTCTACTATATTTTGTATTCTCTCTTTTCTCTCCTATCCATCAGATTAGGCACTATCCCTTTATGTACATAGGAGTAATAATCGTGTCAACTGTCCCTACTGAAAATTCATTCACCACTTTGCAGACAATATGCCTGGGGTATTTTAGTTCTCCGAAAAGCAAGGGCAATAAGTTAAAAGCAAACCAATGTGAAAATGAGCCTCTTAAAATGGCAAGACTAGAAGGATTTCTCTATCATTCCCTGCTTTCTTGTGGCTTCTCAAACACAATTGCACGGCTGGATGATGCTAAATAGAAACAGCAGCGATGAATGCTACTTTACAAAAAACAACCAAGAAAAGGAAGGAAGCCCATTTGTTACTACAGAAGGATCATTTGACCGTGTTTAAATATAAAATTGTAACTTAGTAAACCATTATAAAACATGAGTTCCTATAATAAATTAGAAATAGGATGCCAAACATTAGCCAAAAAGAATAGTTCTTGAGAAAGATCCATTGTTGACTACAACTCCATAATCCCAGCACTGGATGTGTTTTGGGGCCTTTCTAGGTTTTCTAGTGTGATTTTAAGGTATGTATCAGGTCAAGAGGCAACTTGAAGGCACACACAGTGGGCTCTTGGTATCGACTAGGGGTTGCTTTATCAAAATGTACATCCAAATCTGTGAACGTTCAAGTTCCATTATATAAAATAGCATAGAAAATGGGGTCCCTTACATAAAATGGCAAAATCACACTTGCCTATGTCCACTCAGTCTGGTAGGGGTCATGAAGGCACTGCTTTTTAAACTGGCCCCACCCTCAAATGTGGTCCCTTTAGTTCAGTGTTGGGGTCACAAAAAGTTTGGCAACTAATTTATTTCTGAATGTCACCTTGTGTCTGCTTTAGACATTTACATGAATCTGTTGTGCAGTGTTTACAGTGGACTCTGGAAGATGTTTCAGCAGTACTTCTTAAAAAGGGGAATCAGCTTGTTTAGCCAGCCTTGTAAATAAATGCTGATTTGTTATGAGTAAATGTTTGATTTGTATACATATTTTATATACCTATGTACCCAGGGTCACATAAACATTTCTCATGCCAAAAGGAGACCCAAGTAGGAAAGTTTAAGAAGCCCGACACTAGGATACTGCCTTGACTTCTTCATTCTTACCAGCTTCATCCACTAGGACCACTGGCGGAGGTGGCGCTCCTGATACTGTCTGCTTCCCTATGTTCACACCTTCAACTGTGCCAGTTGAGTTCACAAAGAAGAACCACTAATTAAGGGAGGGCTTAGAACTCTAATTAACTCCCTTTTCAAAATAAGAAATTTTCTAGACTGAGCTCTAGGTTCAGTGTAGGTGGATGCCTCTAGAAAAAAGAGGAAGCAATCCAAGGAACAAAGACTCACCTAGAAAAGCTGGTACCCAAGTTGCCAGGGAGCCAGTGGTTTCCATCAGCTTTAATGGCTGCCAAGTGCACAGTTAGCAGAGTACTTTTTTTCTCAAACAGCCATCAACTTCCATCATTGCCAGCTGCTGCTCCTAGATTGCTAGTCATGGCCCTTGATCCATTCCATCACTGCAATGCAGGCTGATAGATTCTACGGGCTCTTCTCCAGACCCTGGCAAAGGGAGAGCAGTTGTTAGCGTTTTTTGCTCATTAAAGGTAAGAATGGGAACCAACAGCAAGGCATACTGTTGGTGCTACTAAATGGTCAAAGTAATTTAGGATGGAATGGAGATGAGGCTGCCAAAGTGGACTGGGGTGCCACAGGAATGATGGGGGATTCCTGGCAGATACTGCTGTGTGCACTGCAGCACTCCATTGTAGCTACCATGCACCTGGCAATAAAGGCAAACAGAAACCTTTCCAACAATTTTTTCGTCAATGCAACTGTCACCTGGGATGGCGACATCAATGATCCAAACCTTTTTCTTTTCCACAACTGTGATGTCTGGTGTGTTGTGTTCCAGAACTTTGTCAGTCTGGATTCGGAAGTCCCATAGTATCTTTGCGTGCTCATTTTCCAATACTTTTGCAGGTTTGTGATCCCACCAGTTCTTTGCTGCTGGAAGGTGGTACTTGAGGCATAAGTTCCAATGAATCATTTGGGCCACATAGTTGTGCTTCTGTTTGTAGTCTGTCTGTGCAATTTTCTTACAGCAGCTGAGGATATGATCAATGGTTTCGTCAGTTTCCTTGCACAGTCTGCATTTTGGGTCAACAGCTGATTTTTCAATCTTGGCCTTTTGCATTTGTTCTGATGGCTTGCTCCTGGGCTGCAAGGATCAGGCCTTCTGTCTCCTTCTTCAGGGTCCCATTCGTGAGCCAGAGCCAGGTCTTCTCTTTATCAGCTTTTCCTTCAATTTTGTCAAGGAACTTTTCATGCAATGTTTTGTTGTGCCAGCTGTCAGCTCTAGTTTGTAGTGTGGCTTTTTTGTACTGGTTTTTTGTCTGCTGTGCTTTGAGGAGTTTCTGATTTTTGACTTCAATCAAAGCAGGTTCTTCACTTTGCTTTACATATTCTGCCAGGGCATGTTCTTCTTCTTTGACTGCTTGTTTGACTTGTAAGAGTCCTCTGCCCCCTGATCTTCTAGGCAGATATAGCTGGTCAACATCACTGCGAGGGTGCAGTGAATGATGAATGGTCATTATTATTATTATTGTTGTTGTTGTTGTTGTTGTTGTTGTCAGGTATAATGGTTTGTCCTAATTTCTGATTGTTTATTAGTTCTTCTTTAATAAGTGGCTACCGTAGACTTTCAGACAAACCACTCTCTCCCTAGCCAGCCTGCCTTAGGGTAAAGTGTATCATTGGAGGGAGCCACCATGAGTTACGAGCAATGGAGGCTGGCGCTTTTGTGTTTGTAGAGTAGTGAATTTGCTCTGGACTTTAGCCCAGACAGTAAATAAGTGATCCAAAGGACTGAATTTAATTAGGGGATAGGGATCAGTACAGAGGGTTGCTGCTTTAACATTCAATCTCAAATTGACATCGGCCTCATGACCCCATCTTATATGAAATCCACTGATAACCACTTGCTCTTTGAAGAAAGTGTTTTATGTAAATAAATAAATCTATAACAATCAAATAATATAAGTATCCTCTTTTGGGACTCCTACTGCCACACACAAGTGGTCAGTAGAAATATATTGGGATGCTCCCACAAGGGAAATCAGATCCAGGCGGAGGTATTTCCTACAGCTGATATATTGAAATGAATGGGGCTTTAGCTAATCACAAGTGGAAAAATCAGGGCATGTGTAATTGTTTAGTCAATGAGAGAACTCTACCTTTTGGATTACTAGGGACTTAAGGCACCAGACCAACATATTCAATAGTATCTTCTTTTCCAACAGGTTCAATGAGATTATCCAGCCTCCCTTACCATATTCTGAGGAACAATTCCTGCATTGGCATCCCATCTGGGAAACAGGCAAGGCTTTTTAGAGATCACATACAGACCCCAACCCACCATGCCTTCATTGCCAAAACATCTACCTCTTACAAGGTCTCTTTCTTCAGAAAGGTCTTAGGACCACTGAGCAAGAGGTTTTCCATCATAAGGCTGCCATTATGACATCACAATACTTACATTTCTTGTTACGTCTTTGGAGGAAGAAAGAAAAGAGAGCCAGGAAGCCACCTTTTCTCTAAATGCCTCTTCCTCTAGCTCAGAACTGGGGAAAGATTAAATCTTTAGGATATTGCTTGATTACAATTCTTATTGGCTATGCTGATGTATAATAGAGTTTTGTCCATGATCACGAAGAACCACGTTTCCCAGCCATGCCTAGAAAGATTCAAGAGGGGGTGGATACGAGGCTTAGGAAATACAGAGAAATTTGGGCCTCAGTTCGAGCTGAGGCCCAAATTTCAAGATCTTCAAAACCAAGAGGGCTTCTCCATGGCTGCTCTGAGACTCTTCCTAGGGAGGCTGAACTGGATCCCACATTGCTGTCCTTTCGTGGTCTATTGAAAAGCTTTCTTTTCCAGCAAGTGTTTGTGAACTGCTTCTGTCATATAATTGGATCTTTGATCCAGATTGTTCATCCATGTATTCAACCACCTATGACTCAAAAAATATTCCCTTCCTCCAAATCCCAACCTTAAATTTGCCATTTTATACAAGGGACACTATTTTACTATGTTGTTGTATATAATGGGATTCTGATATCCAGGATTTTAGTATGCACTAGCTGTGCCCGGCCACACGTTGCTGTAGCTTATGGGAATCCTTTTTTGGCCAGATGGAATAGCAGTGAATAGCCTTGCAGCCTCAAAGCCTGGCCGTTTTCTTCTTATGGGAATCCATGTTTAGTGTCAAGGCCCAGGCTGCAGAGCACCAATAACCACGCACAGAGACCAGAATCTATCTAATATCTTTATTAAAGGAATATATAAAGTCAATAAAAACAAGTGAAGAATATAGTTCAGAAGTAGACCTTTCAGGAAAGGTCAAATATAGTCCAGGAAATCAATGTCCAATATGAGAAATTAGAGTCCAAAGTTATAATCCAATAACCGAAACACACACTTGCCGAGCAAGTGTGGGGAAATGACAGGGTCCTTTAGTCCAATGGAGCTTGACAACAAGGCTGGAAAACAAACTAGATTCTTGGCAAACAAGACTTGATACGAGGCAACAAGAAGCAAAAAGCAAGAACAAGGTCCGTGGCGAGGTCCTGGAAACAAGGAACTGGAATAGCGTAGTCCACACACGATCTCACTCCTGAAGCTGACGAATTGACTCTGCAAGGATCTCCTTGCGGGTAAACACCTATATAGGATCTTGTTTTCCCGCCAAGGAACACTTTCCCTGGGGAACAAGAAGTGAAACCCAGACTGTGTCCAGATGCATGACTCCTTAAGATTTCCCAAGGGAAACAGGCTTAATCAGCTAATTGTCTGGCAGCGATTCTGGCGCTTCGGCGATTCGCCTCCCTAGCGCCTCTATCTCTATTATAATTATCCTTACGAGAGAACGGGGGAGAATTCTGCCCAAGGCTTGTTTGGCTGACTTCTTGAGGGCAAACATCCTGCAGGTGCAGGGGCTCCAATTCTGGCTGAATCGGTGGGAAACCCAAGTTCTCCTCTTCGTCTGCCACAATAGTACTAGGAACGGGACTACATGGCCCATGAGACATCACATTTAGTGAGCTGGAATACAATGGATTAGACTTGCTGCTTAGAAGGCTGGGTACTTGCGTTCTAGGGGGATGGTTTTTTGGGCTGCTAGAATTGCAATGAATAGCCTCACTGCTTCAAAGCCTGTCTGCTTGCTACCTAGGGGATCTTTGGTTGGTCAAGCTTCAATAGTACAGAGTAGTATCGCTGCTTCAAAGCCTGGCCATATTCTACCAAGGTTAATCCTTTGTTGGTCTGGTTAAATTGCACCTAATAGCCTTGCAGCTTCAATGCCTGGCTGTTTTATACTTAGGGGAATTCTTGTTTGGCAAGCTGGAGTAGCACTGAATAGTCTTGCAGCTTTAAAGCCTGTCCACTTTCTACCTTGTGGAGTCTTTGGTTGGCCAGGTTGAATAGCAATGAATCGTCTCGGTGCAGCAAGTATGAATGCTACACTTAGTCACCTTGATTAGCATTTAATGGCCTTGCAGCTTCAAAGCCTGGCTGCTTCCTCCCTGTATTATTATACCACAGTAATTATTATATATGATATTTATAATCTTATATCATCTGCTTAGAACTGGATTATATGAGGCTGCTTCTACACAGCTGTATAAAATCCATACTGAATTTGATTATATGGCAGTGTGGACTCAAGATAATCCAGTTCAAAGCAGATACTGTGGATTATGTGCCTTGGCATTCTGGGTTTTATAGCTGTGTGGAAGGGCCTTGAGTCTACACTGTGATATAATCCAGTTCAAATCAGATAATCTGTATTTTATAAGCAGTGTGGAAGAGGCCTAAGTGAACCCTGACTGTTCCCTGGGCGCCACTTTGGCTGAGGGGGTTGCTATGAAATGAAGGGGGTGGGGCCTAAAGGGGGTGGAGCTTACCCTTCTGACTGGCAGCCTGGGGGAAAACTGTATGTGTGAGGAGGGAGGGAAGCCTCTCCCAAGAACAGCAGCCCTGGCAGCTGGCTCTCTCTCTACCTGCTCTTCTCCACCTGCCAGGCTCCCGTCAGTTGTAAATACAATTGCCTCCCTCAGGGCAAGTGCAGAGAGTGAAGGGAAAAGAGGGGAGCATACCATTCCGGCCAAAAAGGAAGGGGGGGGGGGAAAGTGAAAAATAGATATAGGACAATTGGGGTTTTTTTGGCGGGGGGGGGGGGGTGAGTGAAGGACATACTTTGGATGTGTTAGTGTATTGTGGCCAACCTTGGGGTCATTTGGTCCAGTGGTTTTGTTAACTCAGTCCTAATTATGTACATTACATTTTTATATATATAGATGGGGCGGGGGGCGCACCCAAACCCAAGCAGATACTGGGGCTCCACCATAAGTATTTTCTGCTTTACTACTGTTGTTTTCGTGTTTTAAAAAAATCAATGTTTTGTATAATTTTAATTCTAAAGTTTCATTATGTTACATCTTAGATTTTTTATCTATTTATGATTTTAGTTTTGTTTATTTTTAATCTGTAAATTAACTTGAGTTCTAGTCTTGGGGAAAAGATAGTAATCTGGTGACTGTCTGCCAGGCAGTCCTTTTCTCAATTTTTCTTGAAAATAGTCTCCTTGCCGACTGTGAACACAATTACCTCTTACTGTAATGGTAGAATCAGCCTCTAAAATTCTAACCAGATTCAGTCTGTAATCAAATCATCACTTTCTGGATAGAAGAACAGCTATTGGGCTGGGGTGCATCTTCCCAAGATGAGGACAATGGAAAATGAGCTTTCAAGGGTTGAAAAATGCAGACACAAATAACCACCAGCCTTTGATCTTAGGTCCCTTCCCACATATTTCTTCTAAAAGGCCAGCCCCGTTCCACTTCTTTTCAGGGTTCCGTTAATTTAATAAACATTGTTCCGTAGCCTTATTGGGATGGGCTATGATGGGCGATTACATTGTACCCCAATGGAAGAATTAAAGAACTCATACTCCATCCCCATTTAGCATTTTGTTTTCATCTCCCAACACCTTTAAAGAAACATGGGGAACAATTTTGACAGGTTCTTGCCACACACTTCCATTTCTGTCCAGGTTGGTTTTATTTTAATTGATTTGTAAGGCTGTTAGGGATAGGTATGTGTTCACAAATTATCTAAGATGTTGAGGTAGAATATTGTCCCAATTAATGACACAAATGCCTACCTATGGCTTACCCAAATCATGAATGGAATCAAAAGATATCTCAGCAGATACTGAAATTCCTTCTGTAAAGGCAGGAGAAAAGGGGATGACTGGTAGTACAAGATCCTGTCTTCACATGCCCTGAAGTCAGCAGAGCAGAACATGAGTAATTCAGTAACCATGCTGCCAATCCCACCTTGGGTCTTTGAACAGATATTCTCAATTCTGACTCACCTCTTTCACACAGGTATTTTGACTCATGCACCTGAGGCTCCCACATCAAGGGGTCACTTGTTCAGCCTCTTATCTCCAGGGTCATCTTCCAGTCACGTTTTGTATCCCAAGGCATATGCCATGACCCATTATTATGTCTTCTGTACTTTACTACCAACGGCACGGTGCCTCCTACCTCAAGAATCCAGAGAGGGCCAGAAAAGAATCCCAAAATGAGACTGAACTATCTGCATCTCTAATTGCAGATCCTCAATTATGTGGAAAAGGAAGCTCAAGAGTTACATGAAAAGTTTTTTCCAATTTGGGAGCCCAAATTATGCATGCAGTAAATGTGTGTGGTACAGAATTTGGTATTTAGGAAATCACTGATGGGGGTAATTGTTTACAGTCAAATGATCTAAGTTGATTTTCATGGCTGTGAACAAATGCTGCCACTATTCTCTATCAAATTACTATCAAGCAGAGCATCTGAAAATTGTTTGTCAACATGACCTAGAAAACACAACAGTAATGATTAGAGAAACTAATGGGAAACATTGCAGTAAAGGCTATGGGTCCTATTCTTGAGATAGATTTCATGAAAAAGTTGTTAGCAGTGGCAGCAACTTGAAAAACTGGCAAAACTGACTGTGGTATATGCCTTTATGGTACAGGGCACATTTTGTCTGATTGATGATTTAAAATTGTGATATATGTCATTGGGAGGATTGAGCAACTGAAGTACCTCTTTGGGAAACATGAAATTTTAATCAGTTTTATGGTGTTAAAATTTCATACCAAGCCACATACCAATACTTGAACACAGTACTGGCAAATATTAACAGGGTGGAAAGCCACCATGGTATGGTAGCTTGACTGTTTGGCTGGATTTGGGGTCATGAAAACTTAGTGAGTGTAGGCCATCCATCCTGTCTCAGTCTGACTCCCTTGATGCAGAGAGGAGAGCAATGTATACTAAATTGAACTCCTTCAATGAAAGTCAGACTTAAGTAAATAAATAAATAGGATTAGGTGCCAGACCCAGAACGTTCCTTTAGTCCAGTCATTTCCTGAGCAGCAGTAACAATGGTGAATCATTTCCACAAATAAAATCAGGAATCCAGCATATATTCTTAAATATGGTTTAATACTCTTCTCCATTTTCTGTACATCACAACACCAAGATATCACTGCTTGGGAGCTCTCTGAAGAGGCTAAGTAGTATGCAAAAAGGCTAGGATTCTCACCCTTTTAATGTGTTTGTGTAAGTGTAATACATATCAGTATATATTGATACACACATCAATATATAATGCAATATATATCACCAGAGATAACACATTGATTGATTAAAGAGATACAAAAATTTGGCATCATTTCCAAACTTAAATAGTAAAAATAAACTACAAAAAAAAGAGGAGCCGCATACCCTAAATGTGAAACAAGCAGTATATTCAAAAATGTAAATTTACACCCAATTTTCTTCTGCTCTTGTCATGTCATAGCAGACCCATTTACAGTGGCAAAATCAAAGTGTACTGCTTTGGAGAGCACATGGATGCTTGTGATCAGGCGTTCTATAAATCAGGTTGCATCCCAAGACAGACAACGGGCTTCTATAAGGAATTTCACCCAATGTGAACATTGTGGACAATCACACACACTGTCTGTTTGCGGAGTTATAAAAAGATACAAATTCTATTGCTCACATCGACAGAAAGTCATTTTGGACCGCTTTAAAGTATACACTGCAATGAGGAAGGCTTAATTAAGACAAACTCCCTTCAATTCAAGTGAGACAGGATAACCGGAACGATATGCAAATCTTGCAAGTTGGGGAGCTTCTGACCAATACAATGAAGAGGAGAGGAAAAGGTGAACAGAGCTAGGCACTAAAATATCAGAGTATCCTTTAGGAAAGAAATCAGCCAGTCCCAGGGGAATGCAGGAAAGGGAGCTCTCTGCCTTGCACAACAATGCCACAGTGTTGAATGTGAACCTTTGGCACCAAGCTTCTAAAAAACCTTGCTAATGCCTACCGTAGCTTCACATCTGTCAGTGCCAAGGTTTCCATCAGTTGGATTTTGCTCTCTACTTTCATTTAAAGCAGTTTGCAAAACTGTTGATGTTGATCCACCAAGGCAGCGTATACAGTCCCCAAGCAAAACTAAAACAAAAACCCCAAACCCTAGTAAATAATAGAACCAAGCATAAGTAGTATTAGCTTGCTTGTGGAAACTGTTTATTGACTGACAAGAGGGAAGAGTGAAGGCCACACAACTAATTATCCCAATCAAGCTTGCGGAGACCCTGGCATTTGGATTGCCATTAATGATACATACTTCCTGATTGATACAAGCAGTGCTTTTGCAGTCTAAGAATGAAATGGTGGACTTCCCAGACTGACTGAATTTGCAAGTCACACCTTTCAAGCTGGCATGCCATAAAGTTCGAGTCCTTTTATTTCCACCATTGTAGACTGAGAACAATGGGAACAATATCTCCCTAAGGTTCTTCTTCTGCAGTCTAAGCCAAGAACGCCATGTAAATGGGTCATGTCACTGCAAAATGCAGCAATAAATTGCCTCCAATCAAAATAAAGAAACAAACCAATATAATTCCATTAATTCTTCCAAATGAAAGTTGACAGCAGTTAATGTAGCATGAAGGTTAAAAAAATCATTTTCATAAAATACAAGAGCAACTAATTTTACCATTGAGTAAAAGTAAAAATTGGGATTTTCTTTTTAAATTAGTCCAAAATGGCATTATAGAAACTCAGTAGATTGCTGCTGTACTGACACTATGACAAATCAGTAGGGTTTGCTTCTTTTTTTTTCTTTTCTCTTTTTTTTTAAACCTGGTGTTCTGGATAAAGTTCTGGAAATAACTCCAATTCTAAGGCAGGGATCTGTTTTGTTTTCCATCGTGAGTTTTCTCCTTGGGTTGGATGCTGGAGGGGTGAGGCACGTTTTGCCAGACCCAGGTCGACTACCTAGTAGTCATCAAGGTCAAAAAATTCATCGTCTCCTCCTTGGTATTCCATTCCCTGGAAATCTACTCGGTACCGCAAGATACCTTTGGAAATAAAGATTGAAAAGGAAGACATTACAAACACTTGCCATTAATAGGAAACTCGCTTATGCCTGAAACCACTTCCTTGTTGCCCCAATGTGCATACATTTCCTCTCCACAGATATTTCAACAAACATCTAAATTCTTCAAAAAGCCGAGGTATTTAACTGACGAGGCCAAGGAAAGAAGTGCTAGGGAGTTAGCCCAGCCTGCACAGACAAGCAATGGTCACATTCAAATGTGATGAGAGAAGCAATTCTGGGTTGTATTTTAAAGATGATCAAGCAAGTTCATGTGTAGAAGGAAGCCGTATAAAGCAATTAGTATATGTCTATCCCTACTAACAATAATAGAGTCCCTCTTTTCTAGACTAGTTGCCAGCCAGTGTCTTATGAAGCTACTAAACTAAGACTTCCATTAATCAGACAGACAATCGTATCTTAAATGTTCATGGTGATCCTTCCCACTTTTGGATGACTTCCTGTGCATAATGAAATGCCTATATCTGCTTTATCCCACCCCATTCATTGCTTTCTATACCTGTTCCTCTATAAAGAAGTTGATAATGCATGGCAGGGGTACAGGAAAATATTTCTACCCCAGAACCCACTGGGGGCTACCAAGGAAGTCATAAGTAAATATCCAAAGGTGGCCGAGTTTTTGCATTGATAACAGTATATGAATTAACTACAGACATGATTTTTTTAATTCATGATAAATGGATATCTAAGATGTGGAATTTAGGAAAGAGGTGACTGAAAAATATTTCAGGAAATGAAATCACTAAATATAGGAATCAAATTATAGGACGAACTATTGTGAATGTTCTTCTCTATATTACACAAGAAGAGTAATGAGTTCCAGTAAAATGCTTCTCTTGCTAATATTACACAATGTAAGGTGCACCATTTTATAAAACTATACCATAGTTCCTTCCATGTGAATGAAATCACCATTGTGTTACCAGGTCTACTACATTAAAAACTACAGTGTTCCCTCACTACTTCGCGGTTCACTTTTCACGGTTTTTCAATAAACTCTAAAAGAATATTATAAATCATGAAAATTATAATTTACAGCCTAAGGAAGGGAGGAAGGAGAAGCCGAAGGGAGAGAAAAGGAGCCCAAGCGGCAACAGGATGAGGAGGAGGCAATTCATCAACACACGATTGGTTGATAAAGACTTAAAATAATGTATAAGTACTAAAATAATGTATAAATATTAAAATAGAGTCCGTACTTCGCGGATTTTCACTTATTGTGGGTGGTCCTGGAACGTAACCCCCGCGATAAGTGAGGAAACACTGTACTTTAAAGACAACAGTACAATGTACCATGTTTTGCAGCTATAAAAATCCATGTAAGTAAGCTTTTTTGCAGGGGGAGAGAGAAGCTAAAATGATGGTGATCATGCTCTGTGTTCAGTTTCTATTACCACATGCTTCCTGTCCTTTTGGACCAAGTTTTCCCCTACCACCATGCCAGTTATGAATACATTGTCACTTCCCCTTTCCATTTACCTCCAATTCCTCCAAATCCTTTCACAAACTGGGATCCTTCCTGTGACTTGTCTGTCACAATTTCCAACGTGGCTCCAAACTTCTTGTAGTTGTTAGCAAACCATTCAAGCAGAGGCATGCTTTCTATAAGTTCATGTTCCTGTCCGGTCTAAAGAAGATGAATTTGGAGGGGGGGGGGATAAGGAATTGTATATTCAGTATTAAAATCATAATTTAATATCCTAGATTTCATTTTGATACTAGACACAGAAATGTTTTGAAGATACAAAAAGCCAAGCAATCAACAAGCAACTGATATAATTAAGCTCTACACTTAATAGTAAAGGTTTAAGCTGGGACCATGGGCCTCATCACACTTAAGCATTTTTCCACTTCAATCCACTTTAAATGCTGTGACTGCCTCCTGCAGAATTTTGGCATGGCCATTTGATTATCAATGAATGCGAGTTCCAGTTGGTTCTTCCTCCTCCAATTCTGACTGTTTAGGGAGGGGCCCAGGGCAGAGGCCCAGAGCCTCTCTGGATGAGCAGTTTAAAGGCTCCTCCCTAATCTATAAACCCCAGAATTATGCTGTGACTGCCTTCTGCAGAATTCTAGTTTTTTTAGTTTAGGGAGGGGTCTTAAGCTGCTCATCCAGAGAAGCCACGGGCCTCCTTAAACTACAAGCCCCAGAATTCTGCAGGAGGCAGCCATAGCATTTAAAGTGGATTGAAGTGGGAAAATTATCAAGTGTGATGAGGCCCCATAGCAAATATACCATCCAATGTGCTTGTCAGTGTGTTTCAGAATTCAGTGAGGCATATGTAGTCCTTCTGCTGTCGCCTTTCTCTTTATCTTGTCTGTTAATATTACTAAGGGAAATCTAAATCTGTATCCAACTACTGTCAAGAGTATATCCAGGTGTTTTTTTATTATATTTTAAAGTTAACTGCACTTTTATTTCAGTTTTATTACTCCTACCTGGTTTAAGTACCATCTTGGTGAAAGATTACAGTGGTACTCACAAAGTACCTCTGGACGTCCAAGGGAAACATCTAGCAGTGCAGGTTGTGCTCCTTTTGCTGCCCAGGAGAGGCAAGGCCATGTGATTACCAATGAATGCGAGTTCCAGCTGGTTCCTCCTCCAATTCTGACTGTAGCCAAACTTGGATCACAGGCTGAAGGGTGACCCAACAGCAAGTACCCAGGGGAGGGAGAGGTAATAGGGGAACACCTCTGAGAAGTTAGCTAAGAATTTAAATGCCCATTGGTGATATGCCTAGTTTTGTTTCTGACTTTTACTGACTCATGAAGCCTGTATAATAATGGCTTATAGATGGCTGTAGAAGTGGCTTTACATATCCCAGCGATTGGACTTTAAGTAGAAAATAACATTTGCTAACCCAGTGTTATTTTCCTTTGAAGTCTACAGACCTGAGTGTAAGTATCACAGAACCAAGTAATGCAAGTTAACATGAACTTAAATGTTATCTATCCTAAAAAGAGAGAATCTGAATTTCTAAACTTTTTTTCTTTGTGGTATACATTTTGAATGCCTTGTGAACATCTTGTTTGCAACATAACTTCTCAGAGGGATCAGAGAGACTGGGATAAAGGAAAAAGGACAACTTTCTCGAACTGATGGAGAAAGTAGTTGGGAGTGAACCCTAAGACATATGTGCCTGTTTCCCTGGGCAATATACAGAGATGGTTTCAGACCAACAAGGCTTTGGATTTTTTTACACTCTCCCTGTGACAAAAACATTAAACTAAAAGAAAAGACTCCAAAGAGATTCAAAAAGTGGTCTAGTTAGGGCTTTAAGCATCTGATGGAAACTCTAAGAAAATAACCAAGGAATTGTTAAGGTGACAATGGGGTGAGGCCACTTGCTTCGCTTGAGCCAAAACAAGTGAGAGTCTCCTGTCTCCTTACAATGTTAGATTTAAGGCTTATATTTGTATTTGACTGGAAGGAGGAGAGCCTATTGGATAGGCCATGTCTTCTGGGAATAACATATTTTGTTCCCTCCGCAAAGAAAGTTTTCCAGGTGGTCTCAAAGAATGTCTTGAACTAGTGTGGCCAATTTGTATTCTCTAAAGATGTTTTTGTGCCCCCCCCCCCCCAAAAAAAATAGTTAATAGTTTCTGTGGAGGCCACCACAACCTTCCATATAATCTTAAAAAATTACTAAAGCAATCCTATTTCTCTGAAGTCTCCATTGGTGTGACCCAGGTTTCTTCCAAGAAAGAATAAGGAATCTAAGAAACAAACACTCTCATTTGCTCCAAGGAAGAAAGAAACAAGAAAATAAAAAAGCAATCTTCCTCATTAATCTATCCATGGAGGCTTTTTTCACTGAGACACACTCAGATGACTCTCCATCTTCTTCTGCCGCTTTTAACGAAGGGTTAGAAGGCATGATCATCAAGTTTGCAGATGACACCAAACTGGGAGGGATAGCCAACACTCCAGAAGACAGGAGCAGAATTCAAAACGATCTTCGCAGACTTGAGAGATGGGCCGAAACTAACAAAATGAAGTTCAACAGGGACAAATGCAAGATACTTCACTTTGGCAGAAAAAATGGAATTCAAAGATACAGAATGGGGGACGCCTGGCTCAACAGCAGTGTGTGCGAAAAAGATCTTGGAGTCCTCGTGGACAACAAGTTAAACATGAGCCTACAATGTGATGCGGCGGCGAAAAAAGCCAATGGGATTCTGGCCTGCATAAATAGGGGTATATCATCTAGATCCAGAGAAGTCATGCTACCCCTCTATTCTGCCTTGGTTAGGCCACACCTGGAATACTGTGTCCAATTCTGGGCACCGCAATTGAAGGGAGATGTTGACAAGCTGGAAAGCGTCCAGAGGAGGGCAACTAAAATGATCAAGGGTCTGGAGAATAAGCCCTATGAGGAGCGGCTTAAAGAACTAGGCATGTTTAGCCTGCAGAAGAGAAGGCTCAGAAGAGACATGATAGCAATGTACAAATACGTGAAGGGAAGTCATAGGGAGGAGGGAGCAAGCTTGTTTTCTGCTGCCCTGCAGACTAGGACGCAGAACAATGGCTTCAAACTACAGGAAAGGAGATTCCACCTGAACATCAGGAAGAACTTCCTCACAGTGAGGGCTGTTCGGCAGTGGAACTCTCTGCCCTGGACTGTTGTGGAGGCTCCTTCTTTGGAGGCTTTTAAGCAGAGGCTGGATGGCCATCTGTCGGGGGTGCTTTGAATGCGATTTCCTGCTTCTTGGCAGGGAGTTGGACTAGATGGCCCATGAGGTCTCTTCCAACTCTACTATTATATGATTCTATGATTACGTGCCTTCAAGTTAACTCTGACTCTGTGACCCTATCACAGAGTTTCCTTGACAAGATTTATTTTGAAGAAATTTGTTATTGCCTCCCTCTAAGACTGAAAGAGTAACACATGCCAACAGTCACTGTGGGTTTCCAGGGCTGAGAGGGGATTCAAAACCTGGTCTCCTTGAGTCCCAATGCAACACTCAATCATTACATGATTCTGGTTTTCCTCTAGGTCAGTGTAAATGCTGGTGTCATCTTGGCCAGAAGGAACAAGAGGCAGAACATTTTTTAAAAGTTCTTATGGTTCTAAGAAAGGCCTATCAGTACTTATCAGAGGAATTTCTATTTTAAAGTTAGAGCTGCTTAAGCAAAGAGGGATGAGAAAGTTTTAGAGAGCCCTCTCATGGGCACCATAAAATTAGCAGGAACAACCCCTGGGGTAGTGGGGTGGTTATTCGTTCTGATCTGGCTAGCCTTTTGGAGTACAAAAATAATGCTTTCAACTGTTCGACAATTTAAGAAACCATCACAAAACTGATCTCTGGCAGAAATACTTCTTTGTTAAGAGACGCAACATCTGTGCTTGGAGGAGGTATTCTGGGTATGATCACACTGTTGCAAGGTCAAAGTTTCAACCTCCACAATTCTTGCCAGTACACAATTCCAAAATGTGGAAAGTGGCTGCTGCCAAGGGCCACAATAACCCATCCAAAGGGCAGAGGCTAGTTCTTCCTTCTCCACAACAAAATATCCTCTGATGCCTGCCAATTTCTTGGACTAAACCATAGGATATGCCAAACTGCTGGAGTCACTGGTGAAGAAGCTACACTTCAAAGACCATTCATTAATGCATATTGCAAGCAACAATTCAGTATTAGAAGTGGGTACACATCTGTGGCTGTGGGCAATGAGGTCCTAGGGCATGAAGTAGAAACCATGATAACTGCTAAGGCTATATTTTCTTTCTTTTTCATATCTTTTTCATCCCTTTGCTTATCACCATGCATGGAAGACAGACTAAATCCAGCAGAAAAAGAGCTCAAATAAAGACTGAAAGAGGTGAGATGCTGAGAGATCCAGAGCTCCTGGGCAAAGCAAAGCAGAAACATGGAGAAGACCAAGGAAAGGTATCTTATTCATAAATAATCAACATAATTTTTCTTCTCCTGAGTGATGAGAGGAGCACAACAACACTGCTGGTTGCCTCTCCCAGAACCTCGCAAAGAAAGATGGGATATAAATTTAATAAACAAAAACAACTCCCATGATTCCCGAACACTAGCCATATTAAAAGGTGAGAAAGCTCATTTTGATATACTGTGTTGCTTTTTTATTTTATAGTCCAAGATTAGAGTATTCATCATAAAAACTTCATTTTTCCTATGATCCCTCAGACTGCTAATCTTTTTCTAACACACTGCCAATGTTCTGGAAGGATTCTCTGAGGGTTTTTGGACAATTAGCCAGCCTTTTAGGGCTGTCAGGAGATGTCATCTTGAAAACAAAGCAGCAGGACCTTGACCAGGGCAAAGATTGGAGAAGAAAGCAGCACTAGAAGTGTTTCTGCCTACAACAATGCTTCAAATTAACTCATCCCAAGGACATTGCTCTTTTTCTTTGTGCTATGGCCTACTGAAGAAGGAATGAGAAACAGAAGCTTTCCTCCTGAACTGCACTGTTGCCAGCCAAAAGAATCATGTGATCACATAAGCATATGAAATGCAGAAAGAATGTGGATACATATCTCATGTAAAAATGCCTCTGTGATCTCCTGTTTCTGAGCAACATCTGCTGCCATATCAGAGAGACTACAGCTTTCACCATGGCAGCATTACACAATACCTTTGATATTATATGCTCTACAAATTGAATCTTTTTGCTCTTCAAATTAATGTTCTGTGTTACCTAACAGGACCAAAAATGAATACTGTAGCAAATCACTCAATAGTTAGATACCTCCCAAACAACATTTTGGATCGCTAAATATTTTTGCTCATGAATTGCATATTTATGAAGAGATTTTTTAACCCAAACTTAATTAGTTTCGTAGAGCTTTAAGGATTTCTAACCAGCAGATTTCCAATGTATTTGTAATATTTGTGTCCTGCATTAAGTAACATTCTTGGGTTGGATCTATACAGCCATATAATCCAGATTATCAAAGTAGATGATCCACATTATCTGCTTTGACTTGGATTATATGAGTCTACACTGCTATATAATCCAGTTCAAAGCAGATAATTTGGATTTTATATGGCAGTATAGATCCAGCCTTAATTATTCAATCCTTTTCTCAGAGTCAATTTGAGAAGATAAGTAGATAGTGACTTTCTCCAGATCACTGAGGTTATTTCATGGCTAATGAATGAAAGTGTATATAATACCTCTTTATCTGTGAAGTGGGATTTATCTTTTTCTTGTTCTGGTGTCAAATAGAGAATCTTCTCCTCTATAGGAAGTGGAGGGAAAATAGACAAAGCATGAGAGGTACAACAGCACAATTTTCCAAATGCAATCAGATTATCTTGTGAAAAGCCAAACATTGCCAGCACAGAAGACTAGAAATGGTTGCATTATATAATCTAATTATATTCTTTAATGTAGAGTTCTGAACAAGTGGATCACTCAATTTGACACCAACTAATTTTCTCATTCTCTTCTAGGTTGTTCATGGAAGAGCTACTGCAAAATGGTGGCAATTACACTCTTTCTAGATAAATGGATCAATCTGAGGTTTAACTGAGTCTTGAAGAGTACTTTTTAAAATGGCACTTGAACTGGCTGTTGCTCGCAAGAAAATGATCTCTTCTAGATACCAATGTCAACAATGATACCGTGTTTTCCCGAAAATAAGACATCCCCAGAAAGTAAGACTTAGGGGGAGGGAGCCACCGCCACCGAGGAAGGTGCACTGAGGATGTTAGGAACTGTGGGAGTTGAAGTCCAAAACACCTGGAGGGGCCAAGTCGGTCCATGCCTGTTTTAGCTGCTAGGCCTCCCTCCGGTCGTGCCAATTTTTACTTCAGAGCAGAGCCTTGGCCTCAGCAACGGAAAGAAACCACCTGCGGAGGCGATGGCATGCCCGCTCGCTCGCTTCAGGAAGCAGGCATTGCTGCCAGCAGCACCGGTCTAGGCCCCGCCAGGGACGCACGCACCTCAGGACCATAGAGCGCCCGGGTGGCCCAGGCTAGAGTGCGTAAGCCCGCCTGCGAACCGGCACCATTTTAATCATAGAGCCCTCCCGCCCCTTACCTTTGTTTTCACTCACTCTAGCTCCAGCCTTCGGGGCTGGGGCCTAGGCCAGTGCTGCTGGCAGCAGTGAACTAGATGTTTAACATTTGCATGAATGCAGCACTATAACATGTGAGAAGTCTGAGTTCACACTTTACATGTGTTTGTTATTGAGTGCCCTTTAAGTCATTCCTGACATGATAGGATTTTGTAGGCAAAATCTGTTCAGAAATTTTTTGTTTTTGATGTTATTTGAGGCTGAGAGACTGTGACTTGCCCAAGGCCGCTCAGTGGGTTTCCATGGTTCAGTGGGAATTCAAAAAATGATCTCAGGAGTCATAGTACAATGCTGAAACCAATACATCACACTGGCTCCATTCATTAAATTTGGATGAATGCACAAGTCTCATTCATGATTAAGCTTTAATCATAAATGATACAGGTTTATTCATTCAATGTTTGTTATTTTGTTATTCATTCACAGTAAAAATGTATCGAAAAGGTATACAGGATTTTATGTCTACACCAATTCTTTAGATATTCATGGAAAAACGAGTACCAAAACATTGCATTTGTGACCTCATTGATTGAACATCTAAGACCTAAACCAGTTGCAGAATGATTTATATCCATGCAAACCAAGATGATACTTCAATTTTGAATATCTGTGCCAGGGTAAACAACATACCTTCTGTGCCTTGGCAATGGAGAACATATCTCATTATATCCAGGTTCTCATAAACTATCAGGATCTCTACAGCTCCCATTTCTAAGGCCTTTAAAGTGTCTTCAACACCAAAACAGTACTTTCCCGTGTCCTGACTGATTTCATCAAAGTATCGGCCTACATTCAGTGGAAATCAGAGAGAAACAAACAAACATGTGTTTCAACAGAAATGCTAACTTAACTTAGCCAAGGTGATACTGTTGTTACATGATAGCAAAGCTGACCTAGATCCAACATTGCACCATCACTTTAACATCAGTGTGACAATACTTTCTTCATTTCCCTTCACTGTGGCAGCCCTTGGAATGTGAGGTTTCCCAACCTCTAACATGAGGAGTTTTGAATGTATAGAGGACTGCAGCAAGGAGATTTTGCCCTTTTTTTGATCTGGCCAATGAAAGTTGCTCCATTAGCAAATACCAAACACTCCCCATGGATTTCGGTCACTCTTGGTTAGATTGAAGAAAATTGAGATGAATCACCCTGGGAACTGACTCCCTTGCCCTGGCAGTTTCAGTTATCATATCACACAGTCAGTCAGAGACAATACTCTTGACCAGTGACCAGATTATCTAACTAAATTCCTGATGTGCTTGCTCACTGGGAACAAATCAGGCTCTCTTTTACTGGAATCTGATTCAGGCTACCATGAACATGCATTTTATAAGCAATATGAAGCATATGGATTGTGATTTACACCAGAAATTTGAGTGACCAAATCTAAAATGCAGCCAAAGGACACTAAGAAACAATATCCTGTATGCCTGTAAAATGGGCATTTTTCCAAGTTTCATCACTTCCAAGAATCTGCCCCAAAATTACTCAGCTCATTTGGATAAAGACCCAAATGACTAAGTTATACAACTGTAATTTCTTTCCTGTTAAACTCATATGGTAACCAGACAAAACAGTGATGACTGTAATTATGCTCAAAACATTCTACAGAACCAACACACGATTAGCAAATCATCCATGGAAATTCACCAACATTTCTAGGTTAAGCAGGCAATAAAAGTAATATTAGCACAAACTCATGTAGCACCAAGTGGGTGATTGTCTAGCAGACTATGCATATATCTAGGCATAGCCAGCCTTCCACACCCACTGGGGTTAGAAGTGCAGCATCCTCATAAAAGTGAAAAAAACGTAAATAAAAAACCTGCTTTAATATGACAAAAGACCTCTTTAAGAATCCCCAGATCCTCCAGCATGACTCTGTGATCAACTTCAAGTGCATGCTGACCCCAGTGTTTCACTGGAGAGACCCAGAGATTCCTAGAGAGAACATTTGAATCAAATGTGCCAATAATAATATCCACTAATGTGGAGGGCTGACTTAATTTCAAAAAACTGCATAAACAGAAAAGTGGTACCCCACCAACACCATTAATAATAATAAGACCTAATAAATATCCTAAGACATGCCTACTTGTATTTCAGATAAGGAGTATGAAATGATACAAATCCATCTTATGGGTAATGTTTTATTTTGTGATATGTGAAAGGATACTTCCTGCACCTTAGAAACTATACTTGTACAAAATATGGATGGTGTATTTATCATGCACAAAGAAAGCAAAAATTGGCTATTTTATTCATACCTATTAGTTTCTTTTCTTGAATGAATTTCACATTAGATAGGACCTCAGTGGACAATTCAATTGCTTGGTTGAATCCATTTTCACCACCATAGGAGATGTCAACTAGCTTTAGTACTTTGGATTGCAACCGCTATAAATAAAAACATGTCTAGTTAGAAGAGCTCTTATATAATCAAAGATGCATCCCACTATTGACTAGATAAGGTGGACATGAAGTCATGATACAATTAATGACAAACATATATATAGAACCTTTTGATAAAGGGCAATGTAAAAAAATGCTTTAAACGAGTGAACAAAATAAACTGTTTCTGGATGACCAAGACACTTGGCATTTCAATTTTTAAAATGTGAAATCCCACCTTCAAATAAATGGGTGTCATATATAATGTTATATAATGAATTTCAAACTCTTTTACTATTCAAACACAAAATATATAAATTTTTTTCGTGTCAGGAGCGACTTGAGAAACTGCAAGTCGCTTCTGGTGTGAGAGAATTGGCCGTCTGCAAGAACATTGCCCAGGGAATACCCGGATATTTTTGGTGTTTTTACCATCCTTGTGGGAGGTTTCTCTCATGTCCCCGCATGGAGCTGGAGCTGATAGAGGAAGCTCATCTGTGCTCTCCCCGGGTTGGATTCAAACCTGGCAGCCTTCAGGTCAGCAACCCAACCTTCAAGTCACAAGGTTTTAACCTACTACGCCACCGAGGGCTCAGCAATATATAAGTAATATTTGGTGAAAGACCAGAACCTAAGTGGATATCATCCAAGTGATGGCCAGGTGTGAGACTTCAATATGAGCACAACTCCTTCAACTTCTGAAATGTGCTTTACATTGGGCTGCCTCTGTACCAAGTTTGGAAACTCCAATTAGTTCAAAATATGGCAGCCAGACTAGTCACAAGAACACTCAGGAATGAATGTATTACACTCATATTAAAGTCACTTCACTGGCTGCTAATTAGTTTCCAGGCAAAGTACAAAGTGTTGGTTTTCGCCTTTACAACCCTACATGGTTTGGGTCCAGGTTACCTAATGAATCACCTGCTCCCATAAGTTGTCCTGGGGGACATCTACTCCAACCAGCCAGAACGCTACTGGCAACTGTCATCCAAAGGACCTTTACATCAGCCATCTCAAGATTATGGAATGACCTGCTGGAAGAGCTCCAACAGCTAAAGGGGCTGTCAGAATTTAAGACACAACGGAAAACCTATTTCTTCTGGCAAGCCTACCCAGCCAGTTTTAATAATGAGTTTTAAATTCATATTTTATGTCTACTGTATTTTAATCTTTGTTCTGTGTATTTTAATATGCGTATTTCACTAAAATATATTTTAATACCCATGTTTACTCAAGTCTAGTGCGCCATCAAATCTAATATGCACCTGAGTTTTCAAAACCCTGAAACCAAAAAAGTGTTCGCTCCCAAATATATTATACAGAAGCAAAAATTGCACTCTTTGTAAGTTGACTTAAAAAGGTGCAACATACAGTGGTTGCCTAATTATAATTCCTTCTTTAAAAACAAGTGTTAGTACTCCACAGCTTACAGTGATGGAAAAGAAAATCTTGGGATGATGTAGAATGAATCCTCTTTAATTGCCTAGTTTCAATGCTATGGAATCCTGGGAGTTGTAGTTTGATAAGGCTTTGAGCCTTTTCTGTAAAAAAAATTGACATGCCTTACTAAACTACAAATCTCAGGATCATATAGCATTGAGCCCTGGCATTTAATTACAGATGACATCCCTCAAAAAGGAGCTCCAGGTGCTAGTGAAGCAGCTTTCTCTTTTGCTTTGGCTCAACACTAAGATTATGTATTATGCAAATAAATTGCACACCCCGATTTTGTCAAGGTAATTTATCCCAAAAAGGTGAGTATTAAATTCAAGTAAATACGGTATATGCTTTCAATGATTGTATATTACGGTGATGTATTTTAACTACAGTAGAGTCTCACTTATCCAACGTTCTGGATTATCCAACACATTTCTGCAGTCAATGTTTTCAATATATCATGATATTTTGGTGCTAAATTCATGAATACAGTAATTACTACATAGCATTAATGTGTAATGAACTACCTTTTCTGTCAAATTTGTTGTATAACATGATGTTTTGGTGCTTAATTTGTAAAATCATAACCTATTTTGATGTTTAATAGGCTTTTTCTTAATCTCTCCTTATTATCCAGCATATTCACTTATCTAACATTCTGCCAGCCCGTTTATGTTGGATAAGTGAGACTCTACTGTATGTTGTGTCCTGCCGTGAGCCATAAGGAGAGGCGGGTAATAAATAAAAACGTGTCACTTACCTGATCAAACATGTCTGATTGGCTTAGTTCAGTTTTGAAGTCAGCTGATCCAGCTAACACAAGACCAGCCACGTTCACTTTGTCACCAGAAACAAATAGCTGTACAGCTGTTTCTGCTACTTTTCTTACATAGTTGTGCCGCTTCTCCATTCTCAAACGAGCAAAACGCAAGGCAGATTGACCTCCTCTTCCTTAGAAAGACAATGAAATGCAACAAAAATGGGTTTCCATCCTTAACTATCCCATTTCCATCTTACACTCCCAATTCACGTATTTAGATTCACATGCATCATTCAAGGCAGAATCTAATTTCTGATTCAGATGCAATTATTACTATGGCTGCAAGAAGCCATCACAAACAAGGCTCATTATGTAAAACTAAGCATATTTAGTGATCATCTTACCACTTTCCAAAAACATCAAATGATCAAGGTCTCAGATTCTACTCAAGAATATTGCTTTACTGATGCAAGTTGCAGGAATGTTTAAAACCAAACTATCTAATCCAGAGAAAGAATAAACACTAAAGCAGAATTACAAATCACATCTCACAGCATTTTTCTTTTCTGAAACAACATGTTAAACTTGTTGTCCACGAGGACTCCAAGGTCTTTTTCGCACACACTGCTGTCAAGCCAGGTGTCCCCCATTCTGTATCTTTGATTTCCATTTTTTCTGCAAGATACTTCACTTCGGCAGAAAAAATGGAAATCAAAGATACAGAAAGGGGGACACCTGGCTTGACAGCAGTGTGTGCGAAAAAGACCTTGCAGTCCTTGTGGACAACAAGTTAAACATGAGCCAACAATGTGATGCAGCAGCTAAAAAAGCCAACGGGATTCTGGCCTGCATCAATAGGGGTATAGCGTCTAGATTCAGGGAAGTCATGCTACCCCTCTATTCTGCCTTGGTCAGACCACACCTGGAATACTGTGTCCAATTTTGGGCACCGCAGTTGAAGGGAGATGTTGACAAGCTGGAAGGCGTCCAGAGGAGGGCGACTAAAATGATTAAGGGTCTGGAGAACAAGCCCTGTGAGGAGCGGCTTAAAGAGCTGGGCATGTTTAGCCTGCAGAAGAGAAGGCTGAGAGGAGACATGATAGCCATGTACAAATATGTGAGGGGAAGTCAAAGGGATGAGGGAGCAAGCTTGTTTTCTGCTGCCCTGCAGACTAGGACACAGAACAATGGCTTCAAACTACAGGAAAGGAGATTCCACCTGAACATCAGGAAGAACTTCCTCACTGTGAGAGCTGTTCGGCAGTGGAACTCTCTCCCCCGGGCTGTGGTGGAGGCTCCTTTTTTGGAGGCTTTTAAGCAGAGGCTGGATGGCCATCTGTCGGGGGTGCTTTGAATGCGATTTCCTGCTTCTTAGCGGGGGGTTGGACTGGATGGCCCATGAGGTCTCTTCCAACTCTACTATTCTATGATTTTATGACACACTGATTTGATACTGTACCATGTTTCTTTGGGAGATCCACTGTGAACTTGTGCAGCACTTCTCTGGTGTTTCCTTGAAGAGTTCCAAAGAGTGCACCACTACCATCTATTACAATAAAGCCAAACTTGCTGTCATCTGACAGTAATGCTGTAAGGGCCTAAAAATCAAAACAGCAGAGAAATTGATACAATGAATCCAGCTGGAAGAATAAATTCATCTATTTTAGACTCAGCATTGAGAATCTCACTCCACATTCATAAAAAATAGATTCATTTATGGCATTTTAAAAATAAATGTCACTATAATCTTTTTAAGTGTGGATATTTCTGTTAACAGGCAAAAGTCCCTTTAAGCTTAATAGAAAAGAGTGCTGCCAAACTACTTCAG
Organism: Anolis carolinensis; assembly: GCF_035594765.1. Classification (NCBI taxonomy): domain Eukaryota; kingdom Metazoa; phylum Chordata; class Lepidosauria; order Squamata; family Anolidae; genus Anolis; species Anolis carolinensis. Next base: position 165,115,643 of record NC_085841.1, read on the forward strand.
ATTATAAGGTTGGATAAGATAGGTAAGAGGAAATCATTAGAAGCCAGCTTGTTCAGCACTCTATTGGACACCTCAATCAACTGTTCTGTGAACATGGAAAAAAAGTTGTACCAAAAGAGAGAAAACTCTAATAACTAATAGAACGTTTCTTAGCAATAACAGATAATGTCAGAGACTTGCATTTTGTGTCTTATAAAATTAAGTGCTTACCTAAAGTAAATGCTAATCACTATGTAGGTGGGGCAAGATGGTGAACCATTTAAGCTTAAAAGCCTGCAGTGCATTACTCAAACTGCAATTGTCTGGCCAGGGCCCCAATATCAAGTTAGAAGCAGTGTTGTGATGTGCAAGGAAGTATGAAGCACCCTATGTAAAACTTCTGCAGCACGCTATGTAAAACATATCAAATCTACTGAAGCATGCTATGTAAAACATATCAAATCTACAAATTAAGTCAGAAATATGTCTCTTTAAAAAGTGCAAAAGCTGTTGTTGTTTCTATCAATATAGAAAAAGCAAGTTTCTCTGTATCCAAATTGAGGTGAATAAAAATTCTCGATATACTTGAATTAATTCATTATCTAATTGAGTAACATTCACTGAAAATTACATGCATGAAAAGAGTGGGAAGAGGCTTTCAGAACTGTGACATCTTCCCCAAAGAGCTGGTAATTTAAGACTTATTTGAAAGATGGAAGAGATTCCTCATCAGCCCAGCCTGGATCACTGGCACTGTGTACCAGCCAGGCCTACAGTCAGGCCATGAAAGGATTCTATTGGCCTCCTAAAGTAGAATCAGTAGTCTGATATCCACTAATCCTCTAGGAAAATTATTCATTGTGATCAAAATTATTCTTCAACTTTCACAGATAAGAGTATTTTAATCCAAAACTAGATTTGAATTGGGGGAGCGGATATAACAAATCATCCCAACCTGACTCTAAAAGGTATGTTTTTATGATACTTGGGACAGTCTGCTGAAAATTATTTGAATGATTTTGATAGAATGGTTGTATCAGCACCTGTACTCTTTCAGATGTTTGGTCTTTAAGGCAGCTAACAATTTTGCAAGAACACAAATCTCTCACACATCTCAACTTGATGTCTCTCTGTGTATGTGTGAACTGCCAATGGCTGATGTATGTGTAAACTGTCAATGGCAATGTCTTCAGTACGAAATGCACAACTCTAGGACCCACTCTAATAGGCTGAATCTTGGTCTAAATCTGTAACGAGCTCAGTTCCCAGAATGTCACTCTTCTAAATGAAGAGTGAACACACTCCAATGTTAGAAGGCCACTTGGTTCCTTTAATTCCATGGTGGTCTGCAGCAGCACACCAGGAAGTGATGTTGAAGGTAACCAGGACCCACTTCCAGTGACCTTCTGTCAGGAGTTTTCAGAACCTGTTGGTGTCCCCTAAAAGCTTGTCTGGGCCAAAAAGGCCCCACTGCCATTTTTTCACAGCTAGAAAAAAGGGGCGTTTTATATATTTGGAAAACAAATTAAGTTTTAAAATGCACACAGGAATCCCCCTAAGTCAATCCGTGTAAAGGAACAACAGTATTGTAAAGTGAACAGAAATGCAAATATTACTTACCTCTGTATGGAATTTATTATCACACAAATACAATGATGTATTTATTGGTTTGAAAGGTTCAAAATCAATGTTCACTTTCTTCTCTTTTCCTTCCTCTGTCACAATTGTTCCACAGTAAACAACCAGACCATTTGGAGGTACTGTGAGCAAACAAATCAAAACACAAAATTCAATCCTTGGGTGAATCCAAAGCATGCAGGAAAATATCAAGTACAGCCTATATAACCTTTTACCTTTATTATAAAGTTTTAGCCTTTGCTGTACAGATGTAATGGCGCCAAGGACTGAAAGGCGATTCACTCGAGATTTAATGTTTGATGCCGTACCAAACTCATCCGCTAACATTTTTGCCACTCGTGAAATCTGGTCTTTGGGGGGAATGATCAATGATATCATGCTGGTGCCATTGCTAAGTGAAAAACAAAACAAAAACAAAAAACAGATTTAGGAAAACGTATTAACGCAACCTATGAGTTATATGGATACATTTTTTTCCAAAACTAGTTATACAAATAAGGAATCCCTTCCATTTACCTTCTGCAGATTAGCAACATTCCTTGAGAGTAAGAGTTTCCAAGCATGCCTCTTGTCACTATCAACCACAGACCCACTAAGAGACAGTTTACACACCAAGTAGTTATAGCAGTATTGATGCAGCCCTTCAACCAACACAACTTGATCAATGCACTTGTTTTTCTAGAATTATTTATGGTAATATTATCTTTAACTTTCATCACTAATTAAAAATATGTAGGAGCAGCACTTTTTATTTGAGACAACACAATCTTTGAGCTCTAGTTGTTCCTGAAACTCAAACTGATTGCTATAACTCTAAAGATCTGTTATCAAAACAAGGATTCACTCTTCCTAAAACAGTCTTCAAAGCCACTGCAGCTTTTCCCTCTGTTACTTACCTCATTGAAGTATATCTACCCTTCAATGTCCTAGTATGTTTGACGTAAAAGTCAGAGTGGACATCTCAAATAATCCTTAGGAGAACATATGTCAATAAATGCTGTTTTATTTTTTTAAAGAGAGATTTCATAATCTTTTAACCTTCTGAATATCATACTTTGGATTCTGATTCTTTACAAGCTTGCGCCCCTGCTCCCGAAGTTGGAGCTGCTGCGTGAACATTTCCACAGTAGCCCAGTCCTCAGGAGGTGAGGTGGGGCATGCCATGTGTTTCTGTTTCACTGAGTACCTCACCCTTCATTTGCCCGAGTAAAACAGAAATAGAAACTCTTAGTACACAAGAATAGAAGGGGCTGGTCTCACAGGCCACTTCACTTATCTGGCTCAATTTCTTCTTCCTGTGTGCCATGACCATCTGTTTCATTCAGACAAAGAAAAGGAGGTATCAGATGGAACAAAAACATATGCAAACAGGAAGAAGTGGACAAACCAGATCTGCAGGGTAAGTGATGCTGCAGGTGGATCCTGAACCAGTTCCTCCTCTTCCTATCTGCACATGTTTTTGTACCCCCCAGTATCTCTCTTCCTTTGTCCATGCGAAACAGACACTTGTGACACACAAGAGGAGAAAAATGAATTGGCATCTGAAGGATACTCAAAAGTGGCATGTAGAACCAACTCCTCCCAAAGCAGGGCACTCCATTCTCCCTGGAGATATTCACAAGTTTTCCACTTTTCAGTGGTGAAATGTTCCCATAACTTGAGCAAAAGTGCAGGGATAACTATATTGCAAGGTTTTTATTTACTTCACGTGAAAGGATAGCAAGATCTCCAGGGAATTTTCACTGTCAAACTAAAAATCAGAAACACAGAGATCAAAAACATCTAACGCTCGAACACTTTGTAAATGGGAAACTTATACTTCTCTGCCTTGAAATTCAAGACAGGGCATCTGCTCATAACAGCAACTCATGTTCCATCTTATATAAAACCCAAGCATCTAGTAGGATAGGAAGCTAGAATATGAGAAAATAATGATGAAACAACACATGTGAAAAAAAAATATTTGCAATAGCAGCCAGGAATCCAAATCTGAAAACATTTCCATGTATACCAGTAATCTTGGTGGTTGCCGTTTTAAAATTAGAGCAGAATCCAATGCTATGGGAATAGACTCTCCCTTCTGCAACAAACCTTGCACTACTGCTACCCCTTCCAACCTGTTCGAGAGAATATTTTGTCCTGATCAGGCCTCATCTGGTGTTATTGTCTTCAGTTCTAGCAATCTCATTTTAAGAAGGATATAGACAATTTGGAGCAAGTTCAAAAGAGGAAACAAGGATAAGAAGCATGAAGAACATAATATATGGGGAAAGGTCAAAAGAGCTGGGCTTGTTCAGGATGGTGAAAGGCAGATTAATGGTGACAGGACAGCACTCTTTAAATACTTATAGGGCTGTCACAAAGAGGAGGAAGCAGGCTCATTTTCTGTTGCCCCAGAGGAGACCACGTCTAATGGTTTGATGTTACAGGACAGTAGATTTTGATTGAACATTACAAGGAATTTCCTGAGAGTAAGAGTGGTTGAATAATGGAATCAATTGCCTAGAGAGGTAGGTGGGAGGGTCTTTGTCTGAATGTGTTCAAAAAGAGACACGACCACTAAGGATGCCTTGGCTAGAGATCCTTCATCAAGCTGGAGTAGGAGCTGTTGGTCCATGAGGCCCCTTCCCAACACTAGGACTCTATGAATTGCCTCTTCACTTTTCTAGCAAAGCCTTCTGTTTTGGGAATTACTAGGTTTCTGTGCATTAACAAAATCAGCCCCCATCCCACTCACCTGTCTGGATAAATTAATCAGTTTACTAAGCCAGAACAGCATAAGGGTTAGTAATCCCGATGTAGAGAAGATAAAACTTCTAGAAACAGCTAAAACTGTATGTTTGCAAAACACACTACTTAATGCATAAATTCCTAGTAGTTTTCCCCTGTGGCAGGGGTCCCCAAAATAAAGACCTGTGGGCCGAACGCAGCCCTCCAAGGTAATTTATTCACCACCCACATAAACTTTAGACTTAGAGTCATTTTAAATCTGAAATGACTTGAAGGTACAAAACAACAACAATCCCAATTAACTTGACTAACTCATCAGCCAAAAACAGGCCCACAGTTCCCATTAAAATACTGATAAGATTATGTTGGTTAAAATTGTTCTTAATATTAAATAATGCATTGTTTTTCATTATTATTTTTTGCACTACAAATAAGATATATGCAGTGTGCATAAGGATTCGTTCATACTTTTTTCAAACTATAATTCAGCCCCGCAACAATCTGAGGGACCATGAACTGGCCTTCTGCTTACAAAATCTGAGGATCCCTGCTGTCTGTGGCAAAGAATGAACTATAGAGATGGGCAACCAAAGTGCGCCTTTCTCTTATGAATTTGGCCTCCCACTCTCACCAATACAGAAAAAATGACATGCATGCTTCTCCAAGAGCCTTGATTTTCATTTGCTACATGAAATCTGTAGAATTTGTATTAAAGAGACACTGTTGTATAAAATTGTATCATCAAAACCCATTCTGCATCTTTCACTCCTACAGTTTTTGGGAGCAACAAGTTGTACCCCCGACAACACTGTGATATTTGAAATTCCCTTGCAGACATTACATTTTCAAGTGCACAGGAGACCAAACATCAGCTACTGGTATTTTTCCTGTCCTACTTATAATCCTCTCTAATGGAAACTATTATGGAAGGCCAGCATTTTGAAAACATGTCTTAATGGAAATTCACTAGAGATTTTCCTCATAATTCTGTGACTCCCACAGTAGCTTAAAGACTCTTAAAATCTTCTGTTGTATTAATCTTTCTAATATTATTCACCATTACTCCAATTAGCCAGTCTGCTGTAGCATGTAACAATGGATTTTAGGAAACAGCATCAGCACCTCCTGCTGATGGGAAAACCACTGTAGTGTTTTCAACCTCAAAGGAAAAACCATTAAACAGCACTACTGTTGTTCCACAATTGGTCCTAACATATGAAGAAGGGGCAATACCTGTGGTCACAATGGCACCATCTGTTTCATTCTTACAATAAGGAGTGGCCAAGTGCTTCTACAACATGGGCCTTTGGACCCACATTTGCAGCCACTGAAGCTCATTTCCAGTCCTGCAAAAACCACAACATCCCTGGTATTTTTTTTAAATTTCATGCACAGGTTGCAGTAATTTCCCATGAAAACTGCACTGAACGTTGAAAATGCATAAAATGTACAAAAACATCCCACTTCGACTACTGCTGTTTTTGTATGAAACTCTCTCAAAATGAAACAGCTGAAAAACAGCCCTGTACAACTGTTAATTATTATTCTACAGTATTTCTTCCCAGAGCTTCAAGGCTGGGAAAGGTGGCAGAAAAATATTTTGAACGCAACAAAACTGGGAGTAATGCACCATAACTATAGTATTTTTATTTATCGTGTCAAAAGTGAACCAAGCGTACAGTTGTAATATATTTAACAACACAAAGTTTAAAAAAACTTGGCAATATATTAAATGTCCTTTGTCCAGTAGCCAGGCACTTGGATTGCCTCTGGTGTTGTTTTAAGAAGGTCCTCCATTGTGCATGTAAACAGGGCTCAGATTTAACATATGTATATCACTTAAAATATTTAAAATAATGACAATAATACAGAAAGAAAACCTTGCATTTCCCATTTTATATAAGTGGCACCATTTTACTATGCACATAAATAAGATTTGAGCAGCCACAGATTTTAGCATCCATGGGGAACCCTGGCACAAAACCTCACCGAAAATCGAGGACTTCAAATTGCCCGTTTCAGCACATTTAAACAAGGGAGGAAGCATATACAAATTAAAGAGAGCTGTATAGTGGTATACAAAGATATAATTTTTAATTCAAAAGATGTATAGAATACATTGTATAGGTAAAGTAAAGGTAAAGATTTTCCCTGATGTTAAGTCCAGTCGTGACTGACTCTGGGTGTTGGTGCTCATCTCCATTTCTAAGCTGAACAGCTGGCGTTGTCCGTAGACACCTCCAAGGTCATGTGGCCAGCATGACTGCATGGAGCGCCGTTACCTTCCCGCTGGAGCGGTACCTATTGATCTACTCACATTTGCATGTTTTCGAATTGCTAGGTTGGCAGAAGCTGGAGCTACCCCCGGATTTGAACCTGCAATCTTTCGGTCTGCAAGTTCAGCAGCTCAGCACTTTAACACACTGCGCCACGGGGGGGGGGGGGGGGTGCTCCATATACATTGTATAGGGTGGGCCAAAAGTCACCAAGGTATCTGATGTTTTAATAACTATTTTAACCTTTAAAATATATTTTACATATAATGTAAAGTAACGTAATTTTATTTCCTTTATGTATTGTATCTGATGCTTTGGTATCATACACTAAAACATAACAAATAAAGGCATTATTAAATACTGAAATCCCTTTGTGTCTTTTGGACTCTCTTATATACAGCTATGATAATCTTGATCAGTATAAACAGAAAGGGATATTATAGAATCTTTAAGACAAACTGAAAACACTTGGCAGCGTAAGTTTTTGTACAATGAATCTACTTCACCAGATGCACAATCTATGAAAGCTTATGCAACAAACTTATTTCTCTGTTAGCCTCAAAGGTGTTACAATATCCCTTAGAGCAGTATATACGTATGTGCAAGATTTACTGTGGCTAATCAGATCATATTGCTAGAGGTTTCAATGACTTTCTGAACTGCCAATACTCAAAAGTCCCCTCAGGGAGATAGGGCGGAATACAAATAGATTATTATTATTATTATTATTTAAAAACTGGATTTAGAGAGGTGCTTAGCTTCCCAGAAATTTCAAATCCATTCATATAGTTCAATGGAAGCCACATTTTCATTTAGATAATGCCTCAATAACTGCACCAAGTTAAAAGCTAGTTCCACCCCACTAGCTGCTCAAGAATGCAATACAAATAGCAAGATAATGTACTGTTTTTCAACAATTTTATGAAAATACTAATTCCATCTTGTATACTGATGCTACTCAACATGGTGCCCATAGATAGATTGGTGACATCACCTGTTGGACCCTGAATTTTCCAGAAAAGAAAGAAAGAGGTTCAAATATGGTGCTGGTCCCTGCCACAATGGGGAATCAAAAGTTGATGTTCCCCCACATCAGACATTTGAGAAGCACTATTGGACATCACAGTATTGCCACCTGCTGGTTCAATAAGCAAAGACTACTAACAGGACAAATGGTGACCTAACATACTGATAGCATGTGCCGTCTTAATCAAGATTCAGATTAATTCCCCTAAGCTATAGTTTCACTGCACTAGAACGTGATCTCTGAATGCTGTCAATTATTCAAAAGATTTTAAATCCACAGTTACCCTGTTTCCCCTAAAATAAGACATCCCCAGAAAATAAGACCTAGTAGAGGTTTTGCTGAATTGCTAAATATAAGGCCTCCCCTGAAAGTAAGACCTAGCAAAGTTTTTGTTTAGAAGCATGCCTGCTGAACAGAACACCAGAGCATGCAGGATCTGTAAATGTACATACCATAGAGTGTTGTACATGGAAATAATGGTAGTAACAAGAAATTCTTGATAGGATACACAGTTTGTCTGGTTATGTTGGTTTGTGATAACTACTGTACAGTATATAATAAATGTTCATTTTTTTGTTCAACAATAAAAGTGAATTCTTCTTCATGGAAAACTAAGACATCCCCTGAAAATAAGACCTATTGCATCTTTGGGAGCAAAAATTAATATAAGACACTGTCTTATTTTCGGGGAAACACGGTAGTAATCACGTGCTACTTGTGGATAACTAGAACTTAGAATATCATGACATCTAAAATTGTTGAAGAAATGTGCAACTACAACATTGGCTAATGGAAAAAATTCAGGAGACAACCCCATACACATGTTTTGTCCTAGATCAAAAATCTATACATTTTAAGGCACGTGGGGTGCAAACCTGCAAATTCCTATGAATGACAGTGGTATCTTGACTTTAATTCGTTCTGTGACCAAGCTCCTAACTGAAATTGTTCTTATCTCAAAGCACATTTTCCTACTGAAATGCTATTAATCCGTTCTGGGACCCCGAAAACCTCACCCATTTTTGTTACACATTTTTAAATTAAGAAAATGTACTTTATAAATAAAAAAGAATATACAAAATTTACTTTTAAGAAAACAAAAACCGTCACTCTTCCAAACCAGACAGACATCAACTGATGTGATGGGAAGTTGTCTGTGCCTCTTTTCCCACTGATCAGTGCCTTACTCCTTGCAGATTATCTGCTTCTTCCATCACCTTAGTTCTCTTTCTCATCCTGATCTTGGACACTAAGCCAGGTCAGCCTTGGTTTGGATTTAGATGGGAGACCGAACAAGGGTCCTAGGTGCAGGAGGCAGTATTTCAGAGGAAGGAACTAACAAACACCAGACCAGTGAAATCCGCTTGAAAGAAAGACTTGAAAACACAGCCAGAAGGGTAGGCCAGGTATAGACAAATTTTGGCCCTCCAGGTGTTTTGGACTTCAACTCCTGCAATTCCTAACAGCCGTTAGACTGTTAAGAATTATGGGGATTGAAGTCCAAAACACTTGGAGGGCCGAAGTTTGTCTATGCCATACATGGCCTAGGCCCAGCATTCACTGCATGGTGCCTCTTTCCATTCTGCCTGGGTCACGAATGTTCATTCTTTGGGGAGAAGCCCCCACTCAGCCGCCATGTTGTTTTGAGGATAGAGGGTGCAGCAGTACTGCTCTGGGCCTCCCACAGCATCCATCCTGGCACTGATGGCTCTGGTGGCAAAAGCCCCCTTTCCACGGAAAAGCCCTGGTTAAGATGGCAGGCTGCATGCTCTTGCACTAGCTTGTATCTTGGAGCTAGCAGATCATAACCCGGAACAAAAAACAAGCCGAGCAATGGCTCATATCTTTAAAAACTCACAAATTGGGTGGCTCATATGTTGAGGTTTCACTGTACTTAGATTCTGTTTCTTCAGAATTCTTTGTAGTCTATCTGCTGAAGCATAGTGGTAGAAGTGTAAAGTGGGACAAGCCTACAATATGGGGCCTTAATATTGGTAAAGGACAAAATTATTAAATCAGTCACATATCACTTCACAAATGGGGGAATTAGCCAACACCACCTAAGTAACTTAATGATGCATAAAGGAATGAAACCAGATCAACTGAACCAGGTGGAACTTGGTAGATCAATCCAGGCTCAATGGACGCAACTTTAGTTCAGACTCACAAATGGATTTAGGCCAGCATTTCACTAAGATATAAACATCCAGGTGTTTTTACACAAAAAGCAACATTTTCCCTATTGCATTTGACTGTTCTCTCAGTTCACATACACTGGTTTATGGATTATCATTAGACTGTCAGAATGAGTGCCAATTACCACCCAAACAGGAAGCCTATATAAACAGCAGATGCAGCAACATTCCCATCCGCTCTGGTTACAAGGCCATTATAGCAGTTACCCAGCTGCGGAAAACAAACTGTAAGGTACGTTGCTAATATGTCCAGATCAGCAACAGCTAGTGTCTGTATTCCTCATGGCGATTTTGTTCTCTAAAAACTGGATAGTTTACAGAGTTCAAGAATTTCATGCAAACATCACTGCAAATAGGTAATGGAATAAAGTTAGCATTGGCAAGATGGAAGAGCTCTTTCAAATGCTTGATTTCCTTTTTCGTCAATGTTATCTTTTACCTTTTGTACTTCCCCACTAGATTGTATGGCTCTGTGAGCTGCAACGGTCTTAATTTTTTTTTATTCAAGGATAGAAGGTTTTAAAGTTCCTTGTTATGAGGGCCCTTCTGACTGTTTGGCAGCAAACACTTCACAACAATAGCCCACATGCTCAAATGTAGTATTTCTTGCAAACAAATAGCACACACGAATAGCACATACCTCATAACCTCTGAGGATGCCTGCCATAGATGTGGGCAAAACGTCAGGAGAGAATACTTCTAGAACATGGCCATAAAGCCAGGAAAACATACAATAACCCTCAAATAGCACACACATTTACGTATAAAATCCAAAATGCCACATTGAAAGATTGAACTTTCATCTTATGACTTGAAGCAATTATCCCACTGAAGAAAAAATGCAATTTACATGGAGAGAATGATTAAAATATGAATGACTGCAGAGTTGGATAGCTGTGGTCTAATTACAATAAATATGCATCTGTGTAAGTATCAAAGTAAACAAAGCTTTGCTTTACTTCATGTATAAACTGTTGTGTTCCCTTAGATTAGCATGTGTATCATAATGTGATGAAACTAAATCATTAGTACTTTCTGTCACATTTTAATTTATACATTTGAATGTATATTCAATGATCACTCATTCACTATGCTACAAGCAGAAAGTTAAGAGAAATAAAATGCATCGTATTATTACAATAGGTTCCAACAGAATTAAAAACATGATGGAAGTAAAATGAAATTCAGGTACTTGCACCCACTCTCAGTTTCATTTCAAATTTAAAAAATCTTAGAATTTTGGCTTTACCAATGTACTTGTTTTCAGATATGCCTATCTGTTCAGAAAAGCACAAAGGCAGGAGATATTCCATTGGTATCAAAGTTAGTACTGATATACTGACAGCACACATATTCCTTAGTTTTACCATCATTTGTTTTTTGAATAAAGGGATACATACATGTTGACCAAACATTTGTATGACACTATCAATTTTGGCATTAAGCATTTTAAATCAGAATTAGTTATCGATCTCAAAGGTTACTGGTCTGGTTTCATAGCCCTATTTTGGCTATGAAGTGTGGAATGCTTAAGATTCCACACCCATGGTGAAAATCCCATACTAGATCCAAGTGGCATTTATCTCCTCAGTGCCAAAGGATACGTGGGAATAAGAAAAATACAAAACTCTACACCCTGCTCTACACTTATTGCTATGCTTATACCTCAAGTAATATCCATAAGCAGCAAAGAATTCAATGCAGATAAGGGAGAGAAAGCATGCATCCTCCAGTTTGTTCTCCAGACACTGTTGACTGCAAAGAAAGGACAATTTCCATCTCTACACAGAAGGAAAAAACAGCAGGGATGTGCTGGAGGTGTTGGAGTGATGTACTCCTTTTCACTAAAATATTATTAGCACGGTAGCATTGTGCACAAGTCATGCTAGGATGGAAGAGGGAGTCATTTCCTCTGATTCTCATCATGGACATGCAGTAGCAGAGACATGGAAGGTCAGTACCTTTCACAGGCTTATTTACAAGGCCACTGCAATCAACTCTGGCTGCATTTTGCTTATGAAAGGTTTATAATCAACTGGATAGCCACAGAAACCCCCGGTGGTGCAATGGGCTAAACTCTTATGCCGACAGGACTGCTGACTGACAGGTTGGCAGTTCGAATCTGGGGAGAGCAGGTGACCTTCCCCCAACAACTCTATGCGGGGGCATGAGAGTAGCCTCATGGTAAAACATCAAATGTCTGGGCGTCCCCTAAGCAACATCCTTGCAGACAGCCAATTCTCACACCAGAAGCAACTTGCAGTTTCTCAAGTCGTTTCTGACACACACACAAAAACTGGATAGCCATGCTGAAGGAGATAGGTCTTTTATTTAATTTTTTGAAATTCAGTTAATGTGTTCATGTGTCAAATTTTTTTCATTCCAGTCCAGGGTCAACAAATAAAAAGGTCCTCTGGCTGACAGTTGCTACTCATGATATTCAGTCAAGCTGAACACTGAGTAGCAGCAAAAGGAGGCATAAGCTTAGAGAAAATCCTGGGGATACAGGATATACATACTGAGTCAGTTTACAGGCATTCTCTCATGTTCCAACGCTGTGTAACTTGTATGTCCATGATGAGGAACCAACACCAAGATTCCCTCTTCCATCCTAACATGGATTCTTCCCACAGTGGTGGTAAAATCACATGCTCTATCTATTATGCTAATAATCCCTTACCATTTGGATCACAGTACAGTGACCATGCTTTCTCAACATTGGTAAGGCTCCAGGTATTTTCCCATGACTGATTTCAAGGATTCCCTAAAGCTTGTCTTGAGAAGCTATTACTTCATTTACTGGCAGGGAGAAGAGATGAGATAAATGATACATATGAAACTGGATTCTGAATTAACCAAGTATGCTTGCTAGTCAATTAATCCAATGAGAGACGGACATACAGAGACAGTTTGGACTGAAATTGTAAACAGCAGATGATCATAGAATTTCATATCTTCATAAGAGATCATTCAGGAAGCACCAGATATAGTGAGGATCCCTTATACAAAATACTTGGGATTGGAGGTTTTGGATATCCCCTCCCAGATTTTAGTATACATGTAGTTACATATATCTACATAATTTTATTTATTTAGGGACTTTCTATGCCGCCTTTCTCCAATGGACTCAAGGCGGCTTACAACATCATTAAAACATACAATATAATATAAAACCATTGATAAAATAACTCAAATTGGTTACATAAATACCTCCTTGTAAGACATGAAAATAACCATTAAATTAAATTAAAATAGTCTAAACTCCCATATGGTGATAAAATACTTATAAAGTACTATAAAATTCTAGGCTTCTCTTACAATTCAATATAAAGCTATTCCAAACATAATGACTATTGCTTAATCAATCACTATCATATACATAAACATGCAGGCCATAAACTATTTTTCCAACTACAATCTCACAGTCTCTTTACAGAATAATTTACTGGGATAACTAACATTTATTTATAAGACAAGGCATCTGTAATTAGCCTTGGATTAGTTTTCTTAAAGTTTGATTCAATTCACAGTGGATAATTGTTTGTTCCTTTTTATTACTGTTTATTATATTGTTTACTCTGTGCTGTATAGTCTAAGTAAATAAATAGGACCCAGTTAAATATGCTCTGTGATCAATTCTGATCCACACTATGGCCACAGCATTGTGGAGCAGCTAAAATTTCTGTCATATTTCAGCGCAAAAATAGTACATCAAAGGTAAGTCCATTATTAAGAAGAGAAACTACTCAATCCTTTACAGCTCAAGCCTTGTATGGATCAAGTTTACATCTATTTATTTCTAACCATGGTTATTATAAATTTACCCCCTGTACTCACTAGCATAGGTACAAAATAAGTGCCATTTATCTGATGATACAAAATTTATATATTGATGATATAAGCCGCCAAAACCGAAATTATCTTTCCAGTTTTAGATTAATAATGAGCATAGAGAGCAATACAAAACTGTGCCTTTTCCCATAGGGCCCCTCTGTAGCAGCAGCATCCAGACAATAAGAATTTAACTGCCGTAGTTAGGCAGTTGCTAACTAGAGATAATAATGAAGATGTGCTTCATTAACTTGCAAACATTTTGAAATAGCAAGTATGATAAGTCATTTCAGAAGTAGGAAAATGTGTTGAAAAGGGTCAGAAACCAAAAGGGATTATATGACACTTCTAAAAAAAATGCATGAACTATGGTTTGAACAACTTTCTATACTTCAATGTTAACTACAATGAAGAAACCAGCTAATAAAATGTCCATTTTGTACAACACTCTCAATGACAAGTGTAATCTAATATTATAATAAACTGGATCCAATATATGAACTATCTAATATATCTGTGAAATAAGAGAGAATCAGCATAAGAAACTGAGAGGATCGGTCTCCCAGGGACAAAACACACTCTTTGTGGGCATATAGCCCAAGGTCCAACCACAGCACCTCCAGTCAGTCATGAGAAATTTACAGGTTTATCTAAATGGCAATTGGAGCTAGGAACAGGAAATTGTTCCTTGTAATGTTATTTACAAGGCACATCTAGGCTTACTGGCATTAAAAGCCAGCTATTATCTAGCTTGTCTGCGTTAACTCTACAAAGACTTACACTAGTTCAAAGGTCAGATATAAAAATGGAAGCTGTAACATAACAAAGCTGGAATTTTACATCTATTCAAACAGGGAAAAAATAATTTGGCACTATATAAAATAATTATCACATACATTTAACTATATTAAAACTGACCAGTGGAACTCTCTGCCCTGAACTGTTGTGGAGGCTCCTTCCTTGGAGGCTTTTAAGCAGAGGCTGGATGGCCATCTGTCAGGGGTGCTTTGAATGCGATTTCCTGCTTCTTGGCAGGGGGTTGGACTAGATGGCCCATGAGGTCTCTTCCAAGTCTACTATTCTATGATTCTATGACCAAATATGAAACTGCCTAGCTAGAAAGAAATCAACAATGAAATCTTAATCACATGTATATTATTTTCAATAATATCAGTGATCTGTATGTCTCTTATCCAAGAGAGCAGAAATCAAGTATAGTGCCATATCACTACAGCTACTTTGAGAGAAAATGTTGTGGCTTCTCTAGCAGTTACAGCAAATAAAAAAGCTATCACACGCAGACAATCAAAGATTATGATCTAAGCAAAAGAAGATATTTTAACCATACAATGGTTGGAATTCTATTTATATATTACTTTAGCAGCTGCACTTTACCCAGTGTTGTAGAGTGGTGGCAAGGGAAGACATTCAAAATGTGTCTACTTCAAGCAGCCTGCTGCTCTAACACCTTATTTTCTTCATGCCTGGGATGCGCAAGGAATTACACTGGCACGGAACACCAATTCAATTCCAACGATAAGAACTAATGAGTTAAAACCAATCTGAGCTGAGTTGTTTTGGTACATGGGAAAATAAATGTACAGCCACCCTGTTATGAAGAAATGCTTCTTTTTGTTATACTATTGACTTTCCATTGTTATTGAATTAAAACATTATGCTTGTACTCAAGAGGAAATGGGAAGAAAACTGATTACAACCCCCCCCCCCCCCAAAAAAAAAGAAGTTAGTCTGGGGTGAACTTAGTCTGGTAAGTTTTTGAGAGGTCAGCTAAGTAAACATCAGAAGTGAATAAAAATAGTACTTTCTCATGCTGATTCTTTTAACATTATTATAAGAATCTGGAGGTGAACTATTAAGAGGAGACTTTGTTGGGGACTTAAATCTATTAAATAATTTAAGGTATTTAGGGGGCTAGGGTTAGAAACAAAACAAATTTGCTAACTTGCTCAAATTCCAGATTATAGTTACAGCTGTAAGAAGGAAAACAGATTATCTGGTGTTCCAGGAACAATCAGCCCTGCTGTGTATGGCAAATAAGAAGTAAAACCTATAGCTTACTGAACACAAAACAAGATGCAGAACTAATTGTAATCTGTCTCTCATTCAATTAAATTTTCTAAAATTCTACCCTTCACATTTAGAAAATGTACTTCTCTAAATGTGAAGGGTAGACCTGTAGAAAAATTCAAATGTCTTCCCTTGCCACCACATTTTTCAAAAGGCTACGTTTATTTTTTAAAGTATGTGTATTTCAGTGGGGGAAGAATTTGAATACCTGTTCATAAAGTAAAAAAGACCTACTGTAGAAACTGAACTGGAAACCACCTTTAAAAGAGCTGATCATATCTTCTCCAGATTATAACTGAGTTAAATATTCTCATAAGATGGGCTATGGGTCAATGCAGAGAAACAGTTGTTACTAGAAGATGAGAAATAATGCTAGTTTTTTGGCCTACCTATGGGATAACATACTGATTAACAGGTTTCTCTTCATTTTTAAAGCAGCACACAGTTCCATAACCCAAAACTGAGACTGGCAACTTCTGGTCTATAGAGAGTACCTAGTTTATGGAAGGCTGCCAGAGGATTTGAGATTCAAAGTGACTCTATAATGGGGTTTTCTTGGCAGTTTGCATGGCTGAGTGAAGATCCAAACTTTGGTCTCCCAAAGTACTAGCCCAACATGCAAACACTACATTCCGCTGACTTTCACCAACTCTTAGAAACCAAAGCTTAACCTGCAGAACAATGTCCAATACAGTTTTACATCACTTTGGCTCCAAAATGGTTAACGTTTGCGTGCAACACACATAGTGCTGGTCAGCTACAGAATTGTTCTCTCTTTCATCTAGAAAGGAAAGTTACCTTAGTTACTAATTGGGGTCCTAAAACTGAGATTGAGTAACACAGAGGTTCTAAAGCCTGAGGCATTGATACAAGATAGGAAATTTCCAGATAATACTTTTCATTTCTAGAACTGCTATGTTTTACAGACCATAATGAGTGGTCACTAGCAGCATTGTGTATCTTCCTATTTACAGTTTATTTTCCCCCATGGCTCTCTCCATGAAACATTATATCAAATATGTCTATCTTTTTCACATAGAATCATATTTTTTTTGTAATTTAATAAGGGAAGGGGAGGAGAAGGCGACAACTATCAAAACTCAAAGTACACAAAGGTTCCAAGTGATTTAGGGCAGTACCTCAATTTTCAGTTCAAACATTTCCAGAGAACTTGTATTTCTGTAGATATAAATATAAACATCCTGCTTTCAGGTAGGGAAATTATCTTAGAAATGGGTAATTTCCACATTAAGAGATAGCCACTTCTGCCAATCTTCTCATGCAACCTCCCACACAGTTCAAAGGCCTCAAAGTCTCACTGACTGATTCCCAGTGAATTAAGAGGAAAACAGAGGAAAAAGTAATCAACAAGGATCTCAGCTATTCTCCATTTATCCAGTGGAGGAATCCCAGGAACACTACCAGACAAAACCAGAATTTCAAAGCTATTTCTATAGAAATTGATAAAATCATTTTTCTAGAGAAAAGCTTAGAACGTGAGTATCTCTATAATTTTTAAATGGGAAGCAATATTGGTCTATTGCTGTCAAAAAAATCCCTAATCTTAAAACACCTTAAAGATTAAAATGTAATACAAACTAATGAAGTATTGCAGGCACTTTACAGTTACTAATAATAGGTAGCATCTTATGGCAAGACATGGACCAACAGAAATCCAGCTTTGCCCTCCTGTGCACCACCCCTTCAGATGATACTGTGATTCAGAATTCATCAGAAATTATATAGGCTTCAGGGGAGAAAAGCTGCCACTAGAAGCAAGAACTGTCAAATTAGGAGGCAAAAATGAAAAAGTACTTCTAATCACAACAGGAACTGTGGGCATATGACACAAACACTAATTACATCAAAATAAGTTTTCCAGAACTTCAAATTATGAACTCAAGAATTCTCTTCAACTGTTTTCCCTGGTCATAAAAAAACAAATAATTTTATATGTGATAGAGAGAAGACAGCCACACATTTTCCTATCCTGTCAAGAGGGCTTCTCTCCCGTTTATTCATAGAATGCCCATTTCTAATTTCTAGTCTTACTTTTCAGAGCACAGACTAATTTCGAAGAAAACCTGCAACGCCACTCTGCTTAGCTAACAACATAAGCTGACAAAAGTTGAAACATCAATATGGTACGATAATTATCCAGTTCTGCACACACAGTTTAATGGTGCTGAGTATTGCTTTATGCTGCCTGCGGTGAATGTCTTCATAAAGAAGATTAACAGGAACCTCTACTCATAATGTTGTAAATTGTATCCTATTTAGTCAGAACCTTCATGTTTAGAAATGTATGCCAGCACCATTTTTCTTTTAAAGCAATCTGTACCCCAAAGGAAGTGTATGACACTTGAAATTTGTAAGGTAAGAAGGGGGAAAAACTTTCCTCACAAAAAAACCTACACCTACAATATACTATGTACATATGTTACACTAACATGCTTTAACTAGAAATATGTAAACTGCAAATCAAACAAGTCAAACACAAACAATAACTATGTCTTTTCAAGATCACAGTGAGTCTCCATTTTACTGCAGGTTCAAATATTGCATTACTTCCTCATACACTTCTTTCAAGGGCTACTGAATTGGAAAAGTTCATAATTATATAATCCTGCATACTACTGGGAATACATTTTAAAAAACATGCAACAAGTGTCTGACTGTGAGATTTCTAATACTAGTCACCAAGCAGTTGCTCTTTTTAGACTTCTCAAATATTTAAGCAAATTCCTCCAAACTCAGAAATACATTTTAATATAGCTCTCCCATTATGTAATTTTTTTTGCCTTCATTCCCTACTCTTACTCTTCATTTCCTACTCTTAGGTCGTCTCTAACCCTTGAATTTGTCAATAAAATCTAGATCTATAGTAACAATTTGCAAGGCCACACCCAAGGGGGATGGAATTCACTGATCAAACTTATCCATGGTATATTTTGGAAGCTCTTGCTGCCTGAGATAGCACACTGCTCCGACAGTTTGTCTATTGAAAGACATAATCTTTAGTTACTATTTCCTGATCTACCAACATTACACTTGGCTTGTATTCAGAACAAACACACACCTTTACTACCCAAATCTATTTGACTGTGAGACTGTTAGCACCACTCCACAGAATGGGAATTTTGAAGCCTCAGAAATCTAAAACACTGCACTACAACCACCAGCAATCACAATCAGACCTCTCATGTTGTTTGTGTTTTTCAATATTATGAAAGTTTACTAACCACTCACTGAGTGAAATTCATTCAGCATTGCATACATTTTTTTCCGTGTCAGGAGCGACTTGAGAAACTGCAAGTAGCTTCTGGTATGAGAGAATTGGTCATTTGCAAGGACGTTGCCCAGGGGCACACGGATGTTTTGATGTTTTTACCATGTCCCCGCATGAAAAAAGCACATCAGATTTCAGAAAGCCCTTTTAAGTAGTTGCTACCAGAATATAAGATACAAAGCAATGCACATGGCACTATGGATTCCAACTTCTTCCTAAGTAATAAAAATACCTATTTTGATTCTCAGTAAGCTGCACTGATCTGAAGTTTTTACACAATTTACAGTTCCCCTTCTTCTATGTAGCAAATAGATATTTTTAGCTGCAGCACAGCTAAAACCAAGAATGTTTCTCCTGGATTTGGACTTCAATGGGCTGTTTGCCAGTATGGAGAACGTACCATATATGCTTGAGTATAAGCCTAGTTTTTCAGTCCTTTTTTAGGGCTGAAAATGCCCCTCTCGGCTTATAGTCAAGTGAAGGTCTTGGCCAGCTTATATTTGGGCCGGCTTATACTCAATTACATAAGTAATCAGAGTTGGACAGTCTTAACTTATTAGACTTATTATCTTAGATTATGGTCTTATGTAAATATTTTAAAAAATTTAACTTACTGGTGCCTCAATTAATGTAATTTTATTAGTATCTATTTTTATTTTTGAAATTTACCAGTAGCTGCTGCACATCCCACCCTCGTCTTATACTCGAGTCAATAAGTTTTCCCAGTTTTTCTGTGGTAAAATTAGGTGCCTCGGCTTGTATTCGGGTCGGCTTAAACTAGAGTATATAAGGTAATGTAATGCTGCCCATAAACCACCTAATCTTTTTATAAGGCATACACACGAGTACACGAAAAGACCTGTATTAAACATTAAACAATAGTCACTGCCAACAAAATAGTATTTAACTATTGATTTGAAGTCACAGAAAAGTTGTAATAAAGTCCAATTAATCACAAATGATAGTTTTGAAAATGCACTACATAAGCTATCAAAATAAAAACTTTTTTGCTGACATAGCTTAATTACAAAAATGTAGACCCTTTGGTCCACCATATATTTCACACTCTAACTTAAAGAGGCCGCAGGCAGTTCAAATTATTCAATTTGCCAGAAGTTCTCAATCCTAAGTTTCTATTGAAAATGTGTTGGCAAAGTGATTTCTCATATTTTGGAGACATTTTTTCACCACCACCCATGCCCAAAATGAGCCAACAATGGTGCAAACTTCAATTGTTTAGTTTCTATATATTAAAAAAATACAAAATAAAGCCTGAAAATGAAAGCAGAAATGCTGTGACATCTCCTTCAGTCAAATCAGGCATTCTAGTGCAGGCATGAAAAAGAAATGGTTCTAACCTCCTCCACAATTGCCAGCCATGAAGTAAAATACACCAGTTTTTGTGTCTGAAGTCTAATAGGCTGGCCAGTCACATATCAAACACTAACTTCATTAAAACTTCAATGAAATGAATTCTTCATGGGATTTTGACAAACTTAGGCTATCATATTAAATATATTTAGCTAATTACACAGAAGCCTAGGCAAACAAATTTTGTATCCAATCTGATTTAATTGCATCACGTAAGGTGTAAGAGGCAAAGTTTCCACATGAATCTAGGACACAAGCTTGCCAGCAACCTCATTATAGCTCTTCAGCAACCAAAGTGTTTATGGATAGGTAGTCTCCTTTACCAGGGTCCACAAGGTCTGGTTAGCCTTTGAGCAATTATTTATGATCCCTACTGAATTCATGCAAATACATCCATTCCTCTGGTACATACACAAAGGATTAAGAGGAGAAGCATCACTTTCACTTTATGTCAAGGATCTGAAAAGGTAATCAAAAGGTAATCACCGTTGCTGCTTCAAAGTATTGCCAAAACCCAGGAAAGACAGATTCTCCCACCTCTATGAAATCTGCGCATGGAAAGCAAAGAGATTCTTACTGTCTCCTTCCATCAACAGGAAGCATTGCTCCCTATTTTCAATGCATGTAGAAAGGGGGCAAGTCAGGGGAAGTAGGAGATGGAAAAACAGATGTAGATGGCTTTTACAGAAATTGAGCTTGGCAAATACCCTCCCCTCCCACCACACACACACAAGCCCCTTGTCCCAACTGTCATTCAAGGGACTACTAATTAAAATCACACCTGACTTGATAAAAGATAAAATAGTTCTGAAGACACAAAACATAATGAAAATAGGGAAAATAATGAGATGGGATGCACCTTTGTAGTCAGGTTGTGGCCAATTTGATTGCTATATAAACAAAGGAGCTACTTCCTCTCCAATCTTAGCCTTTTCCACAGCTGAGACTGGCAAACAAGTCCCAACATGCCATTTAAAGAAGAGACACCACAGAGCAGAGAAGCACCTCCGATCCATGCTCTCCTACTGAGATTGGAAAGCATTTTTGGTGAGACTATGCTTTGCTGAGGCTATGAACCAGTTGCTTCAAAAAGAGGAATACAGACAAGGGGACTCAATCTGCGGATAATTATTATTATTATATGTATTAATATCCTGCTTTCCTCTCTTAAACAAGTTCAGAGCAAATGGTGATGAATACATTATTATTAATCATCATTATTATTATTTTCCACGTTACTCCTTTAAATTAGACTTAAAGTGGAAGGGGAAATAAACCCACCCCCAATATACAGGCATTTTTCTGTGTTGACAATAAATGCTGAAATATTCCACCAAACTTTACCCCAATCTCTACCTATGGACTACTGGTAGCCCAGCTTCATGAGAAAGCAAAACAAACAACAAAAAGAGAATTGGTGAAGACTTGTGTTATGAGGGAAAGGGCACGTGTACACATAATACCGTCTAATGCTGTTTCAAACCGGTATTGAAGAAAGGGTTTTTGATGTGCAGATGAATAGATTATAGAGGGAATCCTGAAATCAGTTTGAGGCCCGGATGTCAAATACACAAATCACGGATGCACATTAAGGCCTTTGTGGGAATTTGTTGTTTGACAGCCACAACTAGAAGCTAGTTCCAAGCTGCATTAAATTGTCAGTGTAGATGGGGCCAGAGGAGGAGGTAGAAGACACTCAGGACATGGTTGCCATTCCCAGGGATGTCTCAGCCTCCTCCAGGTGGAGTGGACATATGCCTTGCTACATTAGAGAAGGGGTGAGAAAATACTATGGGAGGAGAGTAAAGCCCCTTCCAGACAGGCCCTATACCTCAGGATCTGATCCCAGGTTTTCTGTTTGTCCCAGACTTTCTGGCAGTGGGGACTCATATAATCCAGTTTAAAGCAGACAACCTGGGATCAGATCCTGGAGTATAAGGTCTATCTGGAAGGGCCTAAGATAAAACCTTTGGCTCACCGCATCCCCTTGTACGAGCCTGCCCAGGCCCTGACATCTTCAGGAAAGGCCCTTTTCTCAGTCCCACCTTCATCTCAAGCTTGGTTGGTGGGAATGAGAAAGCGGGCCTTCTTGGCAGCTGCCCCTTAACAGGAAACTCCCTGTCCAGGGAAGCCAAAATGGCCCCTTCCCAGCCGTCTTTCCGGTGGCAGGCTAAAACCTTTTTATTGAGAGAGTTGTTTAAAGCTGAAGGTGTTTAAGTCAGGGGGTGCTGTGGTTTTACATACCTTTATGGTTTTAACTTGAATTGTTTTAAATATTAATAATGCTTAGTACTGTTTTGATATTTGAAATTCAGTAGGGATTTGAAGACCTGGATGTTTACACAAGCCTTTGAGAATGCCTAGCCCCAATGATCTGCAATTAATGACACAGCACTGCACTTTTATCCCATGCCCTTGTTTTTTAGCTACAATTTGCACTATCCCTTCCCCTTGTTCTTGTTTAGTTTGGCCATGTTTTACGACAGTTGTCACCATGTTCTGAATTTTAATTGTTTTTTATGCTATTGGTTTTCCTTTTTGTATTGTACTGTGTTCAGTTTATGTGTTGTTTTAGGCACTTTGTGTCATATGTAAGCCATCCCGAGTCCCTTCGGGGAGATGGAAGCAGGGTACAAAAATAATATTATATTTGTATATTTATATTTCAAGTTGTATTGTAATTCTTTTACTGTGTGCTGCTTTGGTCTCCATATGGAGAGAAGGCAGGATATAAACAAACATCATAATAATGATTAAAGCCTTGAGGTCCATCCCAAAGAAAACTATGTTAGATTCCGTCAGGTTTCGGCTGAAAGTATGCACAGGTTCACCACAGTACATCATGCCCTCGGGGTGAAGAATAAAATGCCATTGGAAAAAGGAGAGGGAGTGGGGGGTACGTCCTTCCCTGGTGTGAAAAATAAAGAGAGAAGAAGGGCTTGAGATTCCCCACACCACCTAGGTTGGGTTCCTTCAGGTTTCGGGTGAACGTGTAATCAGGAAGCCCTTCGTAGCTCAAGGTTCATGAAGCAGTTGGGCAAACAGAAAAGGCTGCCACCCCATACTCCTACAGACTATAGCCCCTTCCTCACAGCTGAATAAAATCCCACGTGATCTGCTCTGAAGTGGACTATATGGCAGTGTGAACTCAGATAACCCAGTTCTAAGAAGATACTGTGGGATTTTCTGCCTTGATATTCTAGGTTAGAGGGCTGTGTGGAAGGGCACTCAGTCCACACTGCTAAGTATTCCAGTTCAAAGCAGATGTTGTGGGATTTTCCATCTTAATATTCTGGGTTATATGGCTGTGTGGAAGGGCCCTCAATCCTCACTGCCATATATTCCAGTGCAAAGCAGATATTGTGGGATTTTCTGCCTTGATATTCTGGATTATATGGCTGTGTGGAAGGGTCCTCAAACCTCACTGCCATATATTCCAGTGCAAAGCAGATATTGTAGGACTTTCTGCCTCAATATTCTGGGTTATATGGCTGTCTGGAAGGGCTATCATGTAACCCATTTCAAAGCAGATATTGTGGGATTTTCTGGGTTATAGGGCTGTGTTGAAGGGCCAGCAGGTAATCCAGTTCAAAGCAATTATTGTGGGATTTTCCGTCTTGATATTCTGGATTATAGGGCTATGTGGAAGGGCCCTCTATCCCTCTGGAACTGAGAGCAAAGACAGAGAGGCCATGGGAGGGAAAGGAGGGACCCAGCCTCTCCCCACACCCCAAGGTTGTCTCCCCCCTTTCCCCTTTCCTCACCCTCGCGCCGCCTCCAGGCTCTTGATGAGCTTCTTGATCTTCCAGATCTCCACGTTCCTGTCGGCAGCGCTGGGATCGTCCGCCATCTTCTCCTCCTCCTCCTCCTCCTCCCTCCGCCGCCGCCGCCTCCTCCTCCACCGCCCCTCCTGCGGCTGGAGTCGGCCACCGCCGAGGCCCACGAAGCAGAAAGGAATCCAAGAAACGGGGGGAAAAGAAACACACGGGGGGGGGGGGGAGTGAGCGCTTCGGCCTTGTCTCTCTCTCTCTCTCTGGCTTGGAGCGTGGCTGCCACCCTCTCTAACCTCCTCCTTCCTCTCTCCTCTCCTCTTCCCGCCTGCGCCTCCGCTGAGGGGCTCCCTCCCTCGCGCTCCCGCTCGCGCCGAGGGACGGAGGGACACGCGCGTGCGCGCGCTCACTCACTCACTCACCTCAGGCCCCTCTGCCCTCCCCGCGCGCCTTCCTCCTCGCTGGCTCGCGCTCGCCTTCCTCCTTCTCTTCCTCCTCCTCTGGACGGCAGCAGCGAAGGGCTCCCCCGCGTCGGCGCTTGTGACGTCGCTAACCGGCTTCTTCCTTCCTTTCCTTTCCCCTCCGCCTCTCCTCCTGCTCTTCCCCCCTCCCTCTCGCCTCTCCTCCGCGCTGCATGTGTTGCAATCGCCTCACATGGGGCGCCTGACATCATTTCCGGTCCCCTGCCCCAACGAGGAGGGAGGGAGAGGAGGGGGGAAGCTTTCCGACACTTCTCCTTCTGCCATTGGTTGGCAAGCCGTCGGGGCTTTCTCGCCATTGGCTGCCGGCGTGCTGGGAAGGGTAGTTTTCCTTCATCACCCAAGGCGGATGTTGAGCTCTCGCGTTGTTTTGCCTCAGCTGCGTGATCGCTGCCGTGGATGTGTTTTTTAAAGGGGCCGCGCCCGCCTTTCGAGGACGATGCGTGTGAGAGAAGGAGGGAGGAGCCAGTTGCTCCTGTGGCAGGAAGGGCCTTTTCGGGGACCAAAGTTCAATGAGGTGTCAGAGGGCCCTTCCACACAGCCAGCTAACCCAGGCCCCTTCCACACAGCTGGGTTATATTACAGTGTGGACTCATAATCCATTTCAAAGCACATGTTGTAGATATTCTGGGTTACATGGCTGTGTGGAAGGGCCCTCACTACTTCAGAGATGTGGAAGCTCCTTCCTTGGAAGCGTTTAAACAGGCTGTATGGCCATGTGCAAGGGATGCTTTGATTGTGCTTTTCTTGTATGGCAAGGGGTTGGATTGGATGGCCCGTGTGGTCTCTTTCGACTGTGATTCTCTGAAAGCCGCCTCTTTCCTTTTTGGTGGGATCTGTTCCCCAGTTTTTGCTGTGGTCGTGTTTTCATTTCTGTGGAAGGACAACTGTATCTGTGTCTTTATTAATCCTTCCACACAGCTGGATAAAATGCACATTGAACTGGACTTTTGGCAGTGTGGACTCAGATAATCCAGTTCATATCAGATACTGTGGATTATCTGCCTTGATATTCTGTGGGCCCTTCCACACAGCCATAAAACCCAGGATACCAAGGCAGGTCATCCACAATATCTGCGTTGAGCTGGGTTATCTAAGGGCCCTTCCACACTGCTCATTATCCCAGGATCTGATCCCAGATTTTCTGCTTTAAACTGGAATATATGAGTCCCCACTGCCAGATAACCTGGGATAAAAATCTCAGATCAGATCCCGGGATAAATTTGCAGTGTGGAAGGGCCCAGAGTCCACACTGCCATATTATCCAACTCAATGTAGATATTATACAGCTGTGTGGAAAGGGCAAAGGTTACATGACACTGGAAATTTGCGCTTCCCGACATTTCAGTGGCCAAGGCCAATCCAGTGATGCCATTACTAGTTAAAAGTGTTGACCATGTTTGTTCAAGGCCAGTCTATAGATTTAATTTACCATAGGTAAAGGTAAAGGTTTCCTCTTGACATTAAGTCTGGTCGAATGCAACTCTGGGGATTGGTGCTCATCTCCATTTCTAATCTGAAGAGCCGGCCTTGTCCGTAGATGCCTCCTGGCCAGCATGATTGTATGGAGTGCTGTTACCTTCCCACTAGAACTGCACCTATTTATCCACTCAACTTTGGAACTGCTAGCTTGCCAGAAATTGGGGCTAACAACAGGAGCTCATCCTGTCTGCAGATTCGAACTGCCAATCTTCTGGTCAACAAGTTCTGCAGCTTAGCGTTTTAACCTGCTGCGCCACCATAGTTGAATTTAAACCAGGACTGGGTGAAATGTGGCCCTCCACAAACAGGACTACAACTCCGATAAGTGGTGAAGAAGCATGTCTGTTTAAATACAAATGTATCAGGGGACGTTCATGTTGCTTTGCTGGATCAGGCCTCAAAGCCTGCGTCTGGCCAAAGATTCAGTTTTCCCAACAGTGGGCCTGCCAATTGTTTCCCACTGCTCTATAAAGAATAGAAAATGATCTTCTGTCAGAACAAGGGGTTGGGAGGGATAGCTAATAGGAGTGTGCAATTTTTCATTTGCCATCGTAAGGCAGATCAAATTAGTTAAATTCATACTTACAATGCAATATCCAGCACATGTGTGTGGCCCACGCCAAAAACCTTAGAATCAATACTTACCCAATATTTTTTAGTTTGAATTTTGTAAACTTCAGAAGCCTCCCAAACTCCGTTTCATTTTCAGGGCAAACAAACAAAGCCAAGCCAAAAAGGCTGCCTTTCCTCTTTAAATTAATGGCCTCTCGCCATTAGGAGAGAAAAGCAGCAGGGAGAGAGCAGAGTGCACTGGAAAAGAGGCTGAGAAAGTACAGAATTCTGGGAAATGTAGTTTGGGAAGTTGAGGAGCCCTATGTCAGAGAATTCAAAAGACCCTGCCCTAAACTACATTTCCCAAAATTCTGCTCAGTATCAGAAAATCCCAGTCAGGATAGGGGAGAGCTATTTTCCCTTGGTAGCAGCAGCCAGCCATAGTTTCAAGATATAGTTGTATCTTCAAAGAAGAGGACTGCCTTCTAGTAAGTAAATATCTGTGCAGGGTTGAGAAGAAATCCCTAAATGGAAGTTCTGTTAATATGAGAGATATTCAATGAGATAGCTGTTGTGGCTTTTTTTAAAAAAGTTTTTCTTAAAACTTAAAAAAATTATTTATGCAATGCTTTGATATGAAATAAAAATAAAATCCTGTGTGTCATTGTATAGAAAATTCAAGGAGACTGCTTTTGTAGTTTTTTTTAATGTTGTTTATAAAAACTTTGAAAATTCCCCAAAAATCCATGGATAAGTGAATTGTTCTGAAACTTGATGGGCTAAAAGTTTCACCCCAATAGCTGTAAAAATGAGGGAGAAAGGAGCCTCTGGTTTCCCCATTTGTGCAATTACTATAACCCAAAATTAACAAAATTTCATTACTCTCATTATAGTACCAAAATTTTCACTAATGACACTTTAGAAATGAAATGCCGGTGCCCCCTAATTTTATAATGAGTTTAAAACATTTTTTTCATCTATCACACAGTCCTAATAGCTAATACCACACAGGACACAATCAGTATCCAAAATGACCTGGATGGCCTTTTGCCGGGATGTGCTTTGATTATGTGTTCCTGCATGACAGAATGCGGTTGGACCGGATGGCCCTTGTGGTCTCCTCCAACTCTAGGATTCGTTGATATGTAGGTCATCCAGCAGGATTCTATGGAAGTTGACTGTTGGTGTAAGAACTGCCTATTCAGGTCAAATTGATGTAGATGGTATCAAAATGTTTCTAGAAAGCATGGAAAAAGTCATCTCCTATGCATCTCCTGCAGCAGCCAGTCTTCCAAAACAAACTGCCTCTAAGACAAGTGTTTATGTATTTATAGTAGTTTCTCAGTTACCTGTCACCCATGGAGATTGGTAGATGCTGAGTAAATGTAGTTTCTGCTTACTTCATAGTTACTACTGAAAATATGTCTGTAATACTATACCTCATACTATACCATATCATAAACTCTGTATTGACTTGATATTAATATTGAAATACAGTAATTCAAAACAAATAAAGACAAACTTAATATAACACAGATCTACTGTATAAAAACAGCTTTTGTTAATTCGAGTATTATTTCTTTGGCTTTCTTGCCAGTTACTTAAATTCCATTTAACCACAGGTTTACCGTATCACAGTGGAACTTCGACATGAGAGTGTCCCAACTTAAGAGCATTTTGAGTTAAAGCTTGGCCTAGATTTTGCTTTGTCGTAGGGGCAGTGTTTTGAGTTAAAAGCTAGCATTAGAGGGAGTGCTACTGCGAGAGGGCTTCAAGGGCAGCCTCCATGCCACGTGCTCTTATCAGCTTTGGGAAATTTGTCTGCTTTGCTCTTGTCCGCTTTGAGGAACTTGGGGGTTAGTTGATTTTGTGTTGTTTTTATTCTTGGTATGTTTGGCTTCATGAAGAGAGAGGAAGAGGAAGCAAGAGACGGAATCTGGAATTCATACGGCATGAAGAAAATGATGCTTCTGTCTTATCACTTCGCACTTCCTTGCCACAACTGCGTGCTTCTACTATTTTAAAGTTTATCTGTCTTTTGTATTGTTCCATGCGAATGTGCATTTTTTGTACATTTTGTTATTCATGAAGCACATTTTCTTATTTGAAAATATATAACAAAAGTGGGAGGAGTTCGGGGGGGTGGTGGAATGGATTAATAGCATTCCAATGTGTTTCACTGGAAAATTCACATTGAGTTAGGAGCGATGTGAGTTAAGAGCTCGGTCACAGAACAATTTAGACTCTTAAGTCAATGTATCACTGTATAACCATTTTCAAGCCATTTTAGGTCCCTTCTACACTGCCATATAATCCAGATTTTCAAAGTAGATATTCCACATTATCTGCTTTGAACTGGATGTGTCTACACTGCCATATACTCAAGTTCAAAGCAGATAATTTGGATTTTATATGGTAGTGTAGAAGGGGCTCAAATTCATCTTTTAATGCTGAAAAAGACCTAAAGGTATATTGAAATCACACACATCCAGCACATCTTGGTAGCTTTAATATAGGATGAGGAAGAAAACAAGTCACCTGTAGGAAATGTTGCCATAGAGCAGGCTTACACAACATGTGGCCAGAGGGCCGAATGCAGCCCCTACCAGGATTTACCATGGTCCGCAGATGTTCTGAACCTAAGCCTTAGAGAGGGAGGTCACGTGCAGCACTACAGCGGAGTAGCCATCGGAACCCACCATTTACTCTTCCAAGTGTATTACCTCTACACGTTTCTTTGCTCTATGCACCAAAATTACCAAATTAACCTGTGGAAGTCAGGATGCTGGAAGTGCTGGTCTTATTTGGGAGGTTGTGGGATGACATTTTAAGGCTCATAAGATCTTTTAATCGGAAAGGTTGGAATCTTGAGCTCCAAGTTATGTTAAAATTTAACATTAGATTGGTCGTATTAGGGAGAGAAGTAGATGGAAAGAAGTTGAGCCTCAGTTCTTGTCTCTGCCACTCTTTCCCTTTACATCAGTTGCCTCTTTCTTATTTGGGGACAAATCCTCCAACTCAGCACCATTGGTTTGAGAGGAAAAAAACTTGGCTTTTCCCTTTTCCTTGCCTCTGTTGCTTCCTTCCTCTTCAGTGGGACACCGCCATTCATTTCTCTCCCTTGTGAGGGTCAAATGTAGCTTCACTAGGAAGTTGGGGAGTCTTCAAAACAAAGTTTTTTTAAATTGTGTCAATAGTGACTTGAGAACATACTTCAAGTCACTTCTGGTGTGAGAGAATTGGCCGTGTACAAAGTAATTGTCCAGGGGACATCTGGATGTGTTACCATCCTGCTGGGGGGCTTCTCTTATGTCCCTGCAAGCTAGAGCTGATAGACGGGAGCTCATCCCATCTCGCAGGTTTGAACCGGCAACCTTCAGGTCAGCAAGCCAACCTTCAGGTCAGCAGTTCAGCTGGCACAAGGGTTCAACCCATTGCGCCTCTGCAGAAAGTAAAGTTTTTCCCTCACAAATGAGCAGTGTATGGTTGGCAGGTTTTGCCTCCCTAGGAGGAGATGACGGTGACAACCCAGAGGCAAAGAGAAAGAAAGAATTCCGAGGCAAAAGCTTTTACCTCCGAAAAGGACTGCAACTCGCTGCGGGGAGGCAGGGATATCGAGACCAATTTAGTTTTGCTGCTTGTTCTGAGGAAAAAGCATCCTTTTACAAATCTTGAGTGGAGCACTCAAAACCCATCTGCGTCCAGGAGAAGTTTGGCCTTTTTAATTTCAGCCCCTTGCTACTGCTAAGATGTGCAGGCCTGCCTAGAGTCTCCTTTTGGTTTTTGCCTGTTGGACAAAGCTAAGCATTCAGCTTTGAATCGAGTTAGGCAATCTAGAGTTGTAATAAAAGATGGTACAAAGAGCTAGTGATAGATCTGAGAATCCATGGGACAGTGTCTTTCTTCTAGTGTTGGGCATGCATTGTAATGACCACTACTACATCAGTTTAGAAAACAGGCCAGAAGCCAGATTGAAACCAGTCCAGGTGAAACATGCTCTCCAGGAATGTCTTGAGTCTGAGTCAGCAGCAGCACCTGTTTCCATTCTGTTTGGTTTCCAAGTTTCATAGTTACTGATAAATGTGTACGTCATTAATTTAGATAAGCTTTAGTAAGAAAACAAGAACATCCCTGTGAGTCACAGAGAAGGTCTGTGTAGCCCAGCATTTTGTTCTCACTGGGAGTAGTCTCATTCTCCCAAGAAATGTATGAGTGGATCAGGAAAATTGCATACATACCCGTATTATTTTAAATCCCGTTAGCTAATATTCAGAGGTACACATGAAGGTTCAAGCTCTCCCATGGGTGCTAATTAAGTCCTTTTCAAGAATTTATTCAACTGCTCCAGCTATGGCATTGAACCATATTTCACATCAGTGCAAATGCCATCTATAGTTTAGTCACGCAATATTAGTTTTAAATTTTTCAAAGGACACTTCCAGACATCCAGATATCTTTGCTCAAGATATCCAATACTCTTTAAGTTAGTGCTTTCATGGAAGACAATCTTTCAGCATCCCTTCATGTTTATGCTTTGAGTACTGAAGAAGAGTCTATATCAGGCATGGGCAAACTTTGGCCCTCCAGGTGTTTTGGACTTCAACTCCATTTAAGCGGCTGAGGGGGAAAAGGGAAGAGCCTGGGGCTGTTAGGAATTGTGGGAGTCCAAAATATCTGAAGGGCCAAAGTTTGCCCGTGCCTGCTCTATATTGATATATCAAAGTATGGTTGGTAACACAAAGGCTTAATGGATCTGAACCAAACTTGGTCCACACACCTTTCAACTTCAACTAATTCAGTGGTTTGATTTCTTTTTTTTAAATCCCTTTCAGGCCTGTTTTTGAGGGAAAGGGACGAATTGGCTGCAGCTAGGTGAAGTGGCCCTCTGTCATGTGACTGGCAAAGAAAGGAAGCAAAGCAGATTGGCTGTTAAGTGACAGGAGTATGACGGGAAGGGAGGAAGGAAAGAAAGAGAAAGGGAGAAAGAAAAAGGATAAGAAGGACAAGTGAAAAGGTATTGGGAAGGGGAGGCACAAAGAAGGGAAGAGAAAGGAGAGGAGGACAAAAGGGATGAAGAAAGAACAAATAAAAAGATGGAAAGAGAAAGAAAAACGGGAAGGTGTACGAGAGAGAGCAACAAGAAAAGAGAGGGCGATGTATGAAAGAAATGGAGGAAGGTAAGAAAGAGCCACAAATAGAACCTGCTCACTGTTGCAATTGAGACATTGTAAGGTAGGCCTTCTCAAAGCTGGAGAAGGGAGAAAGCAGGCAGGCAGAGGCCACTCCAGCATTTGGGAATGCCAGGTATATGTGCTATGAGCCAATAAAAAACAGGGAGCATTCTTTTCTGTGTTTAAGTAAACTGTAGAAAGCCAGTGTGGTGTAGTGATTAGAGCAATGGACGATGACTCTGGAGAGCAGATTTGAAGGCGTTTTGCCATGGAAATCTACTGGGTGATGTTGAGCAAGCCACATTTTCTATGGCCCCTATCTACACAGCTGAATAAAATCCCACATTATCCGCTTTGAACTGATAACCCAGTTCAAAGCAGATATTGTGAGATTTTCTGCCCTGATAGACTGGTTTATATGGTTGTGTGGAAGGGCCCTAAGCCTCAGGAAAAGGCAAACTCCTTAACAAATCTTGCCAAGAAAACGTCATGTTAGGTTCACATCAGGCCACCAAATGTTGGGGAATGACTTGTAGGCACAAAAATATAAACTGCATCTTTTAACCCTTTTCCCTCACCTTTTGATGTCTGGACAGCAAATCCCAGTCTGCTGATCTCTCAGAACATTCTAAGCTTCACATTCAATGAGCAAATAATGATGGCAATTCCTAGAAGGCATCACCTTTTTCTATAGAAGTCTCCATTTGCATAGGAAGGATGTGGGAATGTTTTGTTTCTTAATTAAAATCTGGGATCAGCCATATGCTTCAGTATATGCAGGTTATTGGGGAGTACTGGTATCGATGGGCGTACAGTGTGCCTCGCTAAACCATACATCTTTTGTTTTTATCACTAGTGCAGTAACATGATGGAACAGACCAGTGGTTCTCAACCTGTGCATCCCCAGAAACCCCAGCCAGTTTACCAGCTGTTAGGATTTCTAGGAGTTGAAGGTCAAAACATCTGGGGATCCACAGGTTGAGAACCACTGGAATAGACAGACTCATGGAAAAACAGTTAGAAATAGGATGTCTTTGCTATACTTGCTAGCCATCAAAATCTCGATGAAAGGTAAATTCTGTCCTTTTTATGACATTTTAAATTTTACAAGGGAATGCTGACAAACCTTACCTATAAATCAGCATGAATTATAATTTAATAGAGAACCATTAACCCTTTTCATTAACTGCCATCAAATCAACTTCAATCTGTGGCAACCCCATGAATACAAGACCTCCAGATTACCCTGTCCACAACAGCCCTACTCTTAGAGACATGGCTTCCTGGACTGAGTCTATCCACTTGTAATATAATCTTTTTCCTAGAGCTTTCTACATTCCCAAGCATGATTGTGTTCTTCTAGTGAGTCCAACCTTCTCATTATATAGCCAAAGAACAATTATATCAGTTTAGTCATCTTGGCTTCTAAAAGTCAAAATCGGATTTGTTCTTCGGCCCATTTATGTGTATTTTTAATCCATGGAATCTGTAGAACTATCTCCCAGCATATTTCAAATGAACTGATTTTCTTCCTATCAAGCTTTCTTTCCTATTCAGTTTTCAGAACCATGCATAGTTGACCTACCATGTTTTTAACTTTACAAAGTAGGTTAAGCTTAACTATAAACCAGTAAATATATGTGCAGCTAAGTACCAGACCGTATACCTACCTGGATTGAGTTCCATCAACTGCAGCAAACCTGCACAGCCACAACTTTGTGAGATAAGAACACTACTAATCATAGAATAATAGAGTAGAAATAGATCACATGGACTATCTAGTCGAACCCCTGCCATACAGGAAAAGCACAAAGCACCCCGACAGATAGCCATTCAGCCATCTGTCGGGGGTGCTTTGATTGTAGACACCTACTTCTTTGTCAAGCAGAAATCTACATCTTTATCAAGCAACTTCCTCCTTGAAGGGAAAATATCTGCAGATATTCTTCATTCTTTTGTTCCTTTCCCCTTTTGAGATGAGCCACACTACCTCCATTTTAAATGGAAGAGAATAGGGAATATATTCTTTACCACAAGTGTGGGCAAGTGAAACCACAACACACAAACCATATACACAACCATCTTAGGGTTTTAACACCATTTTCTGATTTGTAAAATTTTATTCCTTTATGAGAAATCAGATAGTTAAGTAATAGTAGGAGTGATGAATTAATTAAAGATGAATTCTGGATTACTTTAATGTCTTAATTTACTGTAAGCAGGCCCAACGATTTCTTTCCTGTTTTTCCCTGTAAATGTATGGCTGTAGCAGACATGTCTAATGAAGTAGAACCCAAATTCACTTAATAAACCACTTTGTGATAGATATAGCAGAAAAATTTCACATGCTTTTAGAGAAGTAATCTGTTGGATGTAATTTGTCTTTCTCAGGAGCACCGTGTAGAGGAGGAGAAAAGGTGTTTGAGCTCTCCTACAGTAACAGGACCCACTCCCAAAACCCTGTTATGTATGACACCTCGCTAAGTAGCAAGATTACAGTTAAGGAAAGAAAGGCAAGTTGTACATTTGTTTTTAAAAAATTTCAGACTAGATCAAATAAGAACAATTTTATTAATAAGGAAGCAGTATTTCTGCAAGGAGAGAAGAGATGCTGGGCAGAGCAAAAAGTCTAAACTAGCAGTGCTTTGGAGTAGCCTTACTTATAGGTACAGCTACAATAAAACAATCCACTTCCTTTTAGACAAGGATACTAAATTAAGGTGCAGATTTGCATATTATCTACCAAAGTAGACCAAGCCCTGAATCCATGCCCCATTACAGTCCCTTCATGCTGAAGCAGAAATCTGTTCCCAAAAGGAAGATCTGTCACTAAGGGTGGAACATATAATGGAGGGGATCGAGAATCTTCACCCCACCATGAATCTGTAACATAGTTCTTAAACCTTCAGACATGACTGCTGCTCTTACTCAGAAGTAAGAACTCCACAAATCCTCAGGACACACTTGAAAATGTCACTGACCTCGGGAAGTTGTTTTGCATTAATTGATTTTTATAGAGTGATGATAATTACACAAGTAGACACCTTCACTAAATGTATACATTCAGGAAATTATGTATAGAATACTGCAAAAACACAGTAAGACATGTCTGCCCACAGGTGCTCAGGAAGTACCCTTACTTCCCAAGCTTTGGAACATTGTCCTCTTCCTACTCCAATGTCTGCAAGATTGCAAGCTATTGCTTTTCTTCCTTCTGATCGCCAGAGCTCCCGGAACTTCCAGAGCTCTCCCGCTCTGATGCCATCTGAAGGGAGTGAGATAAAGAAAGTACAGTGTTAAGCACAGCAATGCTGAGGCTCATGACATTCCCTCTAGCAAGCTGTTTTGAGATCAGGATAATTTTCATTTTCCTGTTTCAAGGTGTTTGAACAATGAAAAAGACTTCGTTATTTGCAAAATTTATAGAAACTGGGCTAAGTTTTCAGAGACTTTAAAATAGATATCAAAAGTCAAGGGAGCTATGCTGGCCAGAAGAAAAATTCATAAGTACACATCAGTGCAATAGCTTCATGAAACTCATCAGAAGGGCACAAAAACATTTGCAAACTCCTGAGACCTCATAAATACTGCAAGTTTTTGTGAAGACAGGGAGACAGGAATCCTAGCTTGATGTTAAATTCAGAATATATCTACTTGATGCTCTGAGATAACATGAGGGAAGGTGGGATTCACAAATATACAAATAATACTATGGCAGGTGGCAATTTAAAATAAACTTTACCTAAACCTGGTGTTCTTGAGCTACTGGGATTAGCATCATTACATTCTCTCTCTCCACTGTTGTGGATTTGTGTCTATCTGATTTTCTCTTGAATGGAAGATAGTTCCCTCTCCCAGACCACCCTATAAGGACACACACACCCCATGGCTCTTTCCAAACAGTATTTCCAGCATCTAACAGGTGTTAGTCCGAATCTGAAAGAAACGACACTCAGCCTGTTCTCTGTTCTATCTACCTCAGCTGTGTATCGGCTTCTCTTTCAAGCTGGGGGGGGGGGGGGGGGCGGGGAGGCTTCCAGACACTCAAAGCAGACTGAACTGTAGGCTAAAGAAACCCGACCCAAGCATTGTTTTCATCCTGGAATCTGCCAGGCTGGGGCAACAGCAAATCTGCAAATGTTCAAATTAATGGATGTGAGAACAAGGAATGTGAAGAGGTGACTGACGTTTGTCAGAAAATAAAAGTTACTTCAGATTGCTGTGAGATTTCCGGGTTGTATGGCCATGTTCCAGAAGCATTCTCTCTTGACGTTTCGCCCACATCTATGGCAGGCATCCTCAGAGGTCACTTCCTCTCATTGTGAGGAGATATTTTTGATTATTGTAAGCTGGGTATACCAAAACAATATGTATAGGCAATGCTTTAGTTATCAGAACCTACCTTTAGTAGCAAAATATGCTTTTTCCCTTTTGGTTTTTTTAAAAAATCAGTTGTAAAATCAAAGCTTGAAGTGTACCCCCATCAAGGTGACACAATGCCACTCACTATATACAAATATCGTTTCAGCTCCGGATTCTCATGCGGAGACATGAGAGATGCCTCCCACAGGATGGAAAAACATCTGGGCATTCCGTGTGCAACATCCTTGCAGACGGCCAATTCTCACACACCAGAAGCGACTTGCAGTTTCTCAAATCACTCCCAACATAAAAAAACCTTATATATAAATGTTCTTTCTCTTCCTCTATCACTATATGCATCGGAATCAGATTAATTGGGACTGAAAAATGTCCTCCCCCCCCCCCCCCCCAATACGAAGCACCTCCAAATATAAATAGTAAGTCTCCAGTCTTTGCTGCAAAGTTGTTTTAAAAGCAGCACCTATTTTGAGCCTGATTGTTCAATTTAGTCCACAAGAACACTTAAGTTATCTGAGGAAAAGTCAACAGTTGGCACGAGCCCAACAATGCCACTGGGTCATACCATACAAAAGCCAAAGTGGCTGCTGGGATACAAAGAGCTGTCTCAATTACACTATTCAATTCAGTGGAAGAGCCTGGCACCCTCTACCCCAGTCACAGAACTGAAGATGTATACACTTGAGTTGTGGCCTTCTGTATGCCATAAATGATGCAAACATTTAACCACACATTGAATATCTAAATAATACCCCAGAAATTTTAAACTGGTGACTGGAATGAAATGTTCACTTTTCTGCCATTTCTAAGGTCAGCTATACCCTGTTATCACAGTGAAAAGATTTGGCAGTGCCCAGTAGTAGATCTCTGACATTTTGAACATAGCAGCTATGTTTGGCATACTTTACCCTTTTGATAATTTTGTGTTAAGACCATAAGCTCACTCCTAGGTTCAAAACCACCTCCCTTCCTTCCCTGTCCACCCAATTCTCCAAGATGTTGCTATTTTACCTTCTTGTAGGCCATTTCAAAAAGTTTCAGGGATGCTTGCTGTAAAGTGGTTGCTGCCTGCCTGATGTTCTCGCCTGTTTCACTATCTTTACGAGCCAACAGCTCTCTCATTTTCGCAATTTCTTCTTTCAGTTTGTTGCACTAAAAAGCAGAGTCAGAAAACACACCAGTAACTATTTCAGTTCTCTATCAAAGGCAGCAAATAGCAACATTAATCAAGCTAACCAGGAAGTTTACCTATCAACTCCCATGGGGTCAATACAAACTTTTGGAAGTTACAACGATGACATTAAAAATATTTTGTTGGAAACTTGGGAAAACTGCTCTCCATCAACCCCGTACAACCATAGCAAAACACATTTCCAGTAGTGTGGGGCTCTGAGTGTAGTTTCTCTTGCTGATGACTGAAGTCTACAGCTCTGCTGTACTGCAAAGAAACTCCTAAACAGCCTTGCCTTGCTGCTTTTGGGAATGGTAGCACAAAGAAGAATGTGGCTGTGCACCATCCCCTGTATCATCTACCAGTATCCCTATTCCCCTACCTGCAGCACCAATTCCTAATCTTGGAATTCAGAATTGACCCCACAGAAGAGACTATGTGTACTACAAACAGTAGTCTATCTTGCTTGATTTGTATTTGGTTGAACTGTAATTTACCAAGTTTATACATTGAAAGGCAGGGGCTCTGAATTCAAGTGTTGACAGAACAGCACTGAAAATTCTTAAGTTCCCTTCCCCACAGACAACATTTGAATAATATGCAAGATAGCTTCTTTTCCTGCCTTTTCCAGCACTCTTTTTACATATAAGGAATATTATCTACATACTTTTATATTTATATAATCAGGTATTTAGCATATTTTCCGGGGTTGCTATAAAGATCATGACTTGTTTAAAAGCCTCTCATGACAGCCTGCTCACTATATTTAAGTTCTGAAAATTAAAGCAAGCAAACACATGAACTTCACATATGTCCAAGATGAATCACATCCATACACATTAATTACAAATGAAGACAAAGAACCACCCCATTAACAAAAAGATTCAGATAGTACCAACCTCATCAGCTGGCAACTGATCTTTAAACTCTTCCATCTTGGATTCTGTATCATGAATAATTCCTTCTGCCATGTTCACAGCTTCAACACGTTCCTAAAAACACAACTCTGGTAAGGTAGTGTGCAAAATACTTACATCTCTTTTGTCAATGGGGTCACAAGGAAGTAGAAATTACCTGCATATATATCAGATATTATATATAGTTTTCCATAAGCATCTTCTGTCAAATCTCAGCAGGCTTGTATGAACAGTAATGTGGTTGAAAAAAAAACAACACTCTGACTCCATGAACTTAGAAATGTGAACTTTACATGACTCCTACTCAGGGAGCCAGGATGAGTGCAACAAAAAAGTGACCGTATCTAGTTAATGGTGGGAGGTACGTGCCCAACAGATGGTAATGTTTACCTTGTATAAGATTTATTTATTACCCTATTAACATTACCTTCTTTCGCCTGTCTTCTTCTGCATATTTTTCAGCATTCTTCACCATATTCTCAATATCATCTTTGCTAAGACCACCAGAAGACTGTATCACAACTACATAAATGTGAAAGAATACATTGTTTACACAGAATTATCTCTAGCCATCCCAAAGTACCAAGATTAAACAGGAGGAGCACACTTTATTTGGTAAAAGATTTACCTACTGGCCAAGCTAATCCCTTCTTCCAATGTTTACACTTTCTCACCCTGGCACCCTTCAACTACCTTGGACTATAGATCCTATCACAACTGCAGCTAGAATGGCTGGCTGAAAATTGTAGTCCAATATGTCTGAAAGAACACCATAGTGGCAAAACTTGACCTGGGTTAGCAACTAACATTCATTAGTAGCAGTCTGTGCTCTCATTTAAATGGAGCTACTAGGCATTCATCTGTGTCTACACATTGTGAGCACAGCTAATGAGAGGCCCACCTCTCTATCCTGGTTCCACATGTATAGTTTAAGACAATACAAATGGAAACAAAGACACAGCCCCATGACCTCCACCATTAGCATTTCTAGTTCTTTATTGGAAAAGAGTGGAAATGACTGCCTATCATTTAAGAATCACTTCCTTCTTGCATAACCCAGCCCTTTTTAACATCTTTGATGTTCAGTCATCATTAGGGACAAATTCCATACTCCCAAACCCCTCAGAGGCCAGGTTTCTAGCAGTGCATGCTCAGTCATCAATCTTCCACATAACATTTCAGAATGAGGCGTTGATATAATTGCATCACAGCACACACTAACCTGGTACTGGCCCGTATCCAAAGTTCAGACAACTATTTCATCAAAAAGAAATCTCAGACTGGAAATGTGGTTTGAACTGATCACTAAATTTTAGTTCAGGAAAAGAAGCTTCCTTCTAAGGGAGGGCTGGGCAACTGCAGTGGGAAGGTGGGAGCATCTTCCCCATTGCTATTTGCAAGCTGCACAGCCATTTCCAATGAAACTAGAAGTAAAGTGATGACATTTCCAGTCATTAACTGAAATACGGCAGATTCTTCTAGTTTTTAGGAGCCGGGAGCAGTGGAGGGTAGAAGAAGTTAAGTTGCCACATTTTTGTGGTAATTTACTTCTGTTCAGTTTTTACCATATTTACACCACATAAATAAAAATATAGGTAAAAATAAATAATAAAACTGGGATCTACAAAATGGGCCATATGTGATACACTGGGTTTTTCCCCCACCTCTGTTCTAGATTTACTCTTGGCTCAAGCTTTTAAGGGTAAGTGTGTTTATGGATGATTACCAGTAACACTAGATTGGCACGCCAATATTGGTAATCTATTCTCCCGTTTAGAGAAGCAAACATCTATGCACTCACTCTGTTGCTCTCGTCCTGTGCCTTTATCTTTTGCAGACACGTGAACAATTCCATTGGCATCAATGTCAAAAGTCACCTCAATCTGGGGGACTCCCCTTGGAGCTGGTGGAATGCCAACCTGAAAATGCAAAGTGTTCTGATGATAACTCTGAAGAAGACCCAATTATTAATCTGAAGCCATGAACATTCGGGGCTTGAATGTGTACTCAACTTATTTATTAATGCAGATTGCTACTTTACTCATCCCCTTCTTCTGAGAATTTCAAGAAAACTCCTAACATAGTCAAGTAAGCTCATTAAGGCCAATTGGACAACCTTGGGGAGGTGGCAAAATATCATGCCTTAATCCAAACCATAACAAAAGCAAATGAAAACACATTTGTGTTTTCTGCTAAACTTAGGAAGGGTTGAACTACAGGGTACCCCTCCAATTTTCCATGCTAAAAGGATTAGGCATTCACTGGGACACTTCTAATTGAATTTTGATGAACTCCTACCAATACGAATAAGGCAGTGTTGAACTAGTTGGAACAATGCTTTGAACTAGAATAAAACATCTCCTGTGCTATAACAACACACTCCTATTTGAGTGAGGTGCAGATGGCACTTGGGCAGATTCTACAATTTATATTAGGAAAAGCAACACCGAGATAACACCTGCTAGAGCCATTTTAAAATCTGCATTCTGTAAGAAAGCAAACACAATAGTAGTTCAAATATCATTGAGAGCAAACTAAACAAATGGGAACCTGTATTTAGATTTTGATTCTTACTACAGGAACCACTTATGGTGCTTTGGAGAGCTATCTTGCCAACCTAATATGTAGAGTGAATTAGCCTTCCACAATATTTTAGTTATTACTGTAAAAAAATGCCTCCACATCAGACATTAACATACCAAAGTAAATTGACCAAGCAGTTTGTTGTCTGTAGCCATTTCTCTCTCACCCTGATGGACTTTGATTTCCACCTGAGTCTGTCCATCTGCAGCTGTAGAAAATACCTATGAAAGAGAAACACATTTGATTCTAGCAGTGATATGTGACAATGTTGTATAACTAAACAGTTGGAGGCAAAGACAAAAGACTTAAGACAGTCAAGCCAAAAGGAACCTAGTAATTTCTTTTTTAGTGGTATAATGCTACCTCAATGTCTCCATTCTGTTAGCTGGTGGGGAGTAACACAGAGACTAACAATGAATCCAATTCCAGAAAAAGCATTGTTTAATTTGCTGACATATAATAAGGCAGTGTCCCTAATGGCACATCAACCTTGCCTCCATCCCATACATCTCTTATGTGAGATTCTTCTGTATGCTACCAGCCACAATCTAATGACTATGCCATGAACAGGAGTCAAAATCT
This sequence comes from Anolis carolinensis, assembly GCF_035594765.1. Classification (NCBI taxonomy): domain Eukaryota; kingdom Metazoa; phylum Chordata; class Lepidosauria; order Squamata; family Anolidae; genus Anolis; species Anolis carolinensis. The sequence continues at coordinate 165,157,154 of NC_085841.1, forward strand.
ACTATCCTCGCAGAGTAACACAATAGCCGTATTGAATGACATATATAAAAAGTTACAAAAATTCACAATATTTACAAATTACTGTAAGTGTTCTGGGCAAAACCCTGCCACTTGTGTCTTAGATAAAAAGAACAGAGGAAAAAGAAGTCCAAGAAATACAGTGAAAGTGTATAGAAAAGCACAAAAGGAACTATCAGATTAAGCAATATCCAAAACACTGTCCCTCTCACCTGACTCTTCTTGGTTGGAATAGTTGTGTTTCTGTTAATGAGCTTAGTAAACACACCACCAAGTGTTTCAATTCCCAGAGAAAGAGGAGTCACATCCAGCAAGAGCACATCAGTAACATCACCAGCTAAGACACCTCCTTGGATGGCAGCACCAATAGCAACAGCCTCATCGGGATTGACTGCTTTGCTAGGAGCACGACCAAACATGTCCTGTACAGTCTGCTGCACCTGAATGAACACACAGAACATGAACACAATATTCAATACTGCTTCTCCAGTTTGTCCTACAATACAAATTGCCAGTGTTTTCTCACAATGGCAATATACAATTGTCATCATACTCCTGTACATTACTAATAAGGAGCAAAAGCTTTGAGATTCAATATGCAAGACAACCACTATATCTTACAGGAGACAAACACAACTATCAAATATATTCACAGATAGAAAACATTATGGAATTTTTACTCTTTTGACTCTTAGTGACCCTTATATAATCGCATTTTGAAAAATGCTGGAGGCCTGAACCTTGCATGACAAATATATGCAACAGCAGTTTGATGAAAGTATTTATCTACAAGCAAAAGGTGTAACAATAAAGAGAAATGTGGGAAAACTTTAAAAGAGACAGATGATAGCTTGAAAACACGGATCTCTTATCATGACATCAATACTTTTCTTCATTCTGCATTACACCAGTGAAAGATCCTGACCTTAGACTGAAGCTGCTAGCCAGTGCTTCAGTGCTAAAGGAGAGTATATTTCCCAATCCTGCAAAAGGTCTTAATAGCACCCCTTTGCTTAACACAGAAGTGCTTGTGAACAACTGAAATTTCTTCAAACAGCCCTTCAATCTTAAAATGCAGACCGTATATCAAAACTAGTTAGATGTAAGGTGTAAAAAAAGCACGCAGAAAGAAACCTGATTCTTAACTGCATCAAAAGTTAATAGGGTTTTTTTTACCAAACCTCTTTACTTATTAACACATTGCGTTAATAGTCAGAAGGTCCAAAGGGCACCCAACTGACTTCAAGAGTATGGGATCCAAGTATCTCAAGTCACAGGGAATCCAGCATACCTTTGGCATCCTGGTCATACCGCCCACCAAGATAACTTCTCCAATGTCACTTTTGCTGACTTCAGCATCTTGCATGGCTTTTTGGCAAGGTGCAACTGTCCTTTTGATGAGATCACCCACAATCCCTTCAAATTGAGAACGAGATAGCTTCATATTCAAATGCTTTGGTCCTGAGGCATCCATTGTAAGATACGGTAAGTTGATGTCCGTCTGCAAGATAAGGAGAAGTAAACATTAGAAATGAAGCATTTTACACTATATTGTAATATATGCAAATAAAGGCTTATTGGAATGGAGAAATGAAGCAGAAAGCAATTATCAACCAACTTTCTTTGAAGAGCCCCAAGTCTTCCAAGACATCTACTGTGTAGCTCTTATGTATTCATATAAATGACGAAACTTCAAACTATAAGGCATTTATTACAGTTGTTAAAATTCAATAGATACCTCAGTGAATTGTTCTTCGGGGTATTTTTGAAAAAGGGGAGCTAAAACTATCTTTCTCTAGCAATCTCAACGACCCACCAATGATTATCTTTGCAATCAAACTCAGAATCAAGAGTGCTCATGTTTTTTTTACTCAATAACAGAACATGTTACATAACAACTCCAGGGTCACTGTGCCACTTTACAGATGCAACAGAGAGAATTTAAACTATTAATGCTCTTGCCATAGCACCAATCACAAATATAGGGTCATTGGACACATCGGTTTGCCTTTAAAATTCCACGATGGGATTGTGCAACAGCTTTAAATTACTCCCACAAACTGATGAAACCAAAGAGCCAATATTGAAAATTACTGATATGAAGACATGACTATATTTGTAGTTGCTCACCTGGACTGAAGAAGAGAGTTCACATTTTGCTTTTTCTGAGGCTTCTCTCACTCTCTGTAAAGCCATGTTATCTTTAGTTAAATCAACACCTGTCTAAAAGACAACAAAAGTCATGTTCCTCTATTAGTGAAACAAATCCATAACTTGTACAGTCAATGTTCAAAATCAGATGTTTTTTCCCTGATCCTCCCCAGCTCCAAATACTAAAAGATATGCAACAGTATCAATACTCAATAGAATTTGCAGCAAATGTATTCTATAACATACAAAATTTTCTGAGCTGGAGGCAAATTTCTCAATTGTAGCCCTTTATTGGATCTTTGAAAAGTAAGAATGCGAACTTTTTTCAAACGTAATTCAGTTATAGTCCAGTAAGTGAAGGTGAGTTATCTATATTCTTCCAGGTCAGCTCTAGCTTGCGGGGACATGACAGAAGCCTCCCGATAAGCAAGGTCTCTGTAGCTGGCCAATTCTCTCACACCATAACCAACTTGCAGTAGGTTCTCAAGTCGCTTCTGACACGACAAAAAAAACCCTATATTCTACTAATAACCCACAATTGCTGCAAAATTTAAAAAGGGTATATGAAATAGCTTCTAAGCAAATCAAGTAGGACTGCTTAAAGTTAACATACACATAACAAACAATCCACTCATTACATACACCATGGGCCCTCATAATTTACATTTATAGTATCATCAAGGTTAGTTATATGTATTATTTGTATTCTGCCTTTCGTCTAGAGTGGGACCCAAAATCCTCTACAATTCTGAATATAGACTTTCACCAAACTTTCTCTGACAAAGCTGAGGAAAGTGGGAGACTTTTCCTATACACTAATACTGAATACTTTCCAAATATCTTTTTGGCTCTCTTGGACCTTATCTTTCAAAATCACCAGCTAGAATGAGACACCTGTAAGGAACTGTGGAAACTATAGCCCTAAATATGTGGAGTGTAAAGACCTTCCACATAACAACCACTGCAGCCTTTTGTTCACAGGTAACAATGGAAAGTATGACAGCTATCACTTCGCATAAAAGAGATCTACATCTTTGTAGCTGCACACACCAAGATGCTATAGGTAAAAGATGTACTTTATCATATATCTAGGGAGGAGAGATTATTTTGATCTACTGTAAAAACATCAAAGGCCCTTGCAGCAGTTAAAAAAAAACCCTTTAAAACTTTGTCATAAAATGTTTTTGGGATCATTTCATGCATCTGCAGAAATAGTCTACAAAAGCTTAGGCTGAATAAAACGTTTTAGTTGAAGACTCAGTTATCCTTAGCCAATTCATCATATATGCAAGTAAGGTATGCCAGCCTCCATTCACAGTTCCTAGGAAGCAACTACAGAACACACATCTGTTATAATTAAATAGTTCTTATATAAATACAAGTCTACAGATAAAAATAGACAAATATGATGTATTCATTTTTCAGAGATTGCCATCTCTGTACTACTTTCAAAAAACAGAAATGTACCGTATTTTGGAGAAAACTGAATTTCTGCATGGTCTCAACAAGACCAATGGGACCAGAGGAAGAAAATATCTTGAAAATCAGTAGGGGATGTGCTATTCAATGCGAATGTAATTCTGCAGATATATTTTAAAGGCCTCACACTATGAAGATAGCTTTTTGAAAATTAGATTTTGGAATATGATTTACTTACCTCTCTTTTGAATTCTTTTACAATATATTGTAGCAACGCCTGATCGAAATCTTCACCACCTAAGAAAGTATCACCATTGGTAGATTTGACCTCAAAGACTCCCTTCTGAATTTCCAAGATAGAAATATCAAAAGTGCCACCGCCCAAGTCATAGACTGCAATACTAGATGAAAGAAAAAGCATACATCAGCATTTAATGTGCCCATGCAGCATGGGGAACTGTGTTTGATCAAAGGCTACTATATTCAAGGAGCTAGGTGTTAATTGCCCTTTTCTACCATTTCTAATCTATTATTATTATTATTATTATTATTATTATTATTAGCTTCATTTATATACTGCTTTTCTCACCCCGGGGGGGGGGGGGGAGGGAGGGACTCAAAGCGGTTTACAACATAATAAATGGCAAAATTTAATGCCTCATATATATAGAAAAATATGTTTAAATCAAAAACATAACTGTAGATTAAATCATTAAAAAGGATGCCTCTTTCCTCAAGTCCCTGGGTGATGGTACCTTCATTCCCTTGATGGTCCTATAATCTAATCAAATATATTCATTTTTCAGTATCAGTCTGATGAAATATTTATTTTTTGCTATGTCAAACAAGACTTTCTCTGAAAGGTTATTTGCTAATCAATGAATCATTTCAGGAAGTGGTCCTATTTTCCTAATATAATATCACACAACAATACTCAGAAGCTGGCAGCCAAAGGAGCCAATCTACTGGATGACAAAACAGCTGAGCTCATGTTTCTTGAAGATATGAAGTAGGATTGTCGAAATCATATGTGATAGTCATATGCTTACACTTTGTCTTCAGCCTTGTCCAATCCATAGGCCAGAGCTGCAGCCGTGGGCTCATTTATCACTCTCAGAACATTCAGTCCAGCAATCTGTCCAGCATCCTTAGTAGCCTTGGAAAAAGAGGGAAGCATGTTAATTATTGTTTGTGCATGTAGATCCAGATCTGATGCTACGTTTTGTAGTTGTGTGCCCTCAAGTCATTTCTGGCTTATGGTGATCCCAAAGAGAAGCTATCACAGATTTGTTCAGAAGGGGTTTCTCACTGCATTCCTCATATTGTGCTACAAACTTGTTTTCAGGAATAACTTTCACATAGTAAAGCCTTTGAGGACATAGCAAGACATTTTTATAGAGAAAGAACTTTATTCTGGAATCATTGCAGAACAAAAGACAATGGAAACCCTGATTTCAACAATCTTACCTGCCTTTGAGAGTCATTGAAATAAGCAGGGACTGTGATGACAGCATTTTTTGCTGGATGTCCCAAGTAGTTTTCTAGAAAACAAGCAGAACATGTGTAAAAAAAACCTTGACTCTCAGATAAGACAGCTGATTGCATCACAGCTACTAAAATGTAAGTCACTGTATTTCAAACAATGCAGATCTTGACAGCGCATTTGCCTCTGAATTATCTGAATACTATTACTTGCTTAAACGTTTTAATCATGTTATAGCTATGGCTTCATAAAGGAATGTACCAACCACAGCAAAAACAAAATACAAAGATATAGTAGACATAGGAACAATAGTCACTATCAGAATATAGAATATAGTAGGCCATCAACATTTATAGTGAGTGAAAAGCACGGGACGCCAACGAATCTGGAAACACTGAATAAAAAACTGCTATTTTATTATTTTGTTTACTTTTTATTTATTGAATTAATATTCCATCTTTCTTTCAAAGTAAGAATATCAAGGTGGCTATTATTTTTGAGAACATTTCTCTAGGAATCTCCAGGCCTTCCAGGACAATTTTATATTCAAGAATGTAACGGTTTCTAGAGAACATCAGCATCAAACCCATGGAAGTTAAACTGACAAACGTGGCAGATGACTGTACTTTCAAAAGTGGCTCTGAAATACAAAATAATAATCAGCCCAGTTAAAGGCATGACTGAAATAAAGGTTCTCAAACTTCAATTGAACTCCTGTTCAGAAGGGGCAATGCAACTGGAGCTTTTATCAGAAGACGCAGGTAACCATATGCCCGTATGGAAATGTATTTTGTAAATGATCTTGGTCCTATGTATTCAATGTAATTGTTACATATTTATATACAAACTAATTATGAATCAATTAACTAATTGTCAAAGTCTTTCATGGCCGGAATCGCTAGGTGGGTGTGAAGATTCTGGGCAATATGGCAGTTTTCTAGCCGACGTCTCACCTGCATCTGTGGCTGGCATCTTTAGAAGATATGATGGTAAAAGTATCGGATCCTCTGAAGATGCCAGCCACCAATGCCGACTACACATCAGGAGAAAATGCTGGTAGAACACGGCCACACAGCCCAAAAATCACACAACATCCCAATCCATTGATATATTTTTGTATACAATTTTTTTGTATTCGTGGAGAAAATGATCAATATTTTGTACTTCCTTTAGGAGTTGAGAGTGCAATACAGTGTTCCCTCACTACTTCACTTTTCGCGGATTCGCTGTTTTACGGTTTTTCAATAAACTCTAAAAGACTATTATAAATCATAAAAAATACAATTTACAGCCTAAGGAAGGGAGGAAGGAGAAGCCAAAGGGAGAGAAAAGGAGCCCAAGCGGCAATGGGAGGAGAAGGAGGCGATTTATCAACACACGATTGGTTGATAAAGACTTAAAATAGTATTTAACTACTCAAATAATGTATAAATATTAAAATAAACATAGTGTCCCTACTTCGCAGATTTTCACGTATTGTGGGTGGTCCTGGAACCTAACACCCGCGATAAGTGAGGAAAAACTGTATACAAAATGTTATTTATTCCTGCAACATTTGCCTTGTGGGCAACTTAGGCTATGAGAATGTGACTGGATATAGCTACTTGCGCATTCTTCTGTACAAACCTGCAGTTTCTTTCATCTTCATTAATATGAAGGCACCAATCTGGCTTGGGGAATACAGTTTCCCATGAGCCTCCAACCAGGCATCACCATTACTGGCACGGACAATTTTAAAAGGAACATTTTTGCTGAAAGTGGAAATATTTTGAGAAAGTCAGGATCCACGGCAGCAAATTCAACACATAAGTACTCCAATGGTGAGGCTGATGAAACTGAAATCAATGCTGGCAGATGAGACAATGTAACATTACAACATCTTATACTGCATATAAGCCTCAATTATAACATAGTATAGTAATAATTTCCATAGCAGCACTATTTCACCAAATTTTCTCTATATTCCCCTTTCCAACATTTGAACCTTTTAATTCTGAAATTGTTGGCTTAGCTAAGCAACCCGGCTTCACTAAAACCTCTGTTTTGATGACAATACATAAGACTGATTGCATTCTCTCCACTTTCCAGAAAGGAGAAAGTGAGCAGCATTGTAGTCTTTCCAAATATGAAAATTGCACATGCCACCATCTCACAAGAATCCCACTCACTCCAAATACTCAACTGTGAGGTTTTTTTTTTAAAAGCCACCATGACTTTCTGCATCCTTCTCTCCTATGCAATACTTACAAGCAAAACCTTCACTTTTATCAGGACACCATCTTCACAGTTTTCAATTCAATTTTAAATGGGCCTAATCTAGCCCATAGAAGCTCCCAAACCAGTGCAGACCATGAAGTATTCCAGAATCAACAGTGGAGGGATTTCTCTTCCTGTTTATATACCATCAAAGACCAAAAAAAGGATGGGGAATTCCAATGCCGCTTTATTGCCCACATTTACTTTTCCTGACTGGGAATAGTACACTGTGGATGAAACCAGCCCCTGTGAAGTGGTCCTAAAACTGTAGCCATGTAGGACTTCGCCCACACTACTATGTCTCCAAGATGGAGAAGACATGACATGAGCAAAGCCATGAGTGGCCCTGTCCCTTGATATCATCCAGCCCACAGGTGTCCTCCCTTCCTGACCATTATTCCTCACATTTTTGGCCATCGTTGAGCTGTACAACTGAGAGCCTAGAGACACCTGTAGATAATACAGCTCTACAAACACAAAGCATTATTGTTCCCATAAGAATTTTCAGATTTTTAAAAAATACTTACATATCTTTCTGCACTTCTGAATCATCATATCGTCGCCCAATTAGCCTTTTGGTAGCATAAAGGGTATTGTGTGGATTAGTTACGGCCTGCCGTTTAGCTGGCATGCCAACCAATCGCTCACCGTCATTTGAAAATGCTACCACAGAAGGGGTGGTTCTGGCACCTTCTGCGTTTTCCAGCACCTGCATAAGAGAAAATAATTAAATAAATTGCTTATCTGCCTTTTGGCTAAGATCAAGTGTAGTGTGTAATTAAGTCTTACCAATAGTTGGGAGGCTAAAGTAACCAACAATTCAAAAATACCAACAATTATTTCTTACTCACTTTCGCTTGCTTTCCTTCCATGACTGCCACACAGGAGTTGGTTGTGCCAAGATCAATACCAATGACAGCACCTTTGATTGCTTCTGAGCTGAAAGATGGAGGATTCATAGGTTGACATCCAGATTTAGATCACTAAGCAATATTTTTAAAAAAATAAAAACTTGCTTCTAATACTTTAAATTAGATTGATGCACAGAAACAAACAACAGCATGGAGATCAGCATATTTTATTCCAAGCCAGTGAATTGCTATCAGGTTGACTTCAATTTATGACAACCCTACGAATGATAGACCTCCACGTCTATCAACAGCCCTTCTCAGGTCTAGCAAACTCAGGTCTAGCAAATTCCTTGATTGAATCTATCTACCTGGTCAGAAGAAACAGAATGGAGTACTATATGACTGGCTGGCACACTGCAGCACTTTGTTGCCAGATCTACATTTACCCTAAATGCACCCACCCACAAAGAGGGGAGCATCATCACCTTTGTGTACTGCTTATAAAGACAATTGTTAGTAGAAAACAGAAGAAAACATGTTATTGATGCCATACTTTCACCTATTCAGTATCCTGAGTAGATTGCTGTTTCTACTCTTTAACTATAAAAGGAATATTCAACATTTCTGAAACTGTTTGAAATGCTTACAATTAGTAAATATTCATAAAGACAGCAATCCACATTCCGCATGAACTTTAAAGAGTCAATTATCACACAGCAAAAACACTTCTCTTTTTAAATCCTTAACCATAAGTATGGCATCATGTTCCTGTGCTTTTCTATAACCATCTTTATCCAACACTTTGAAACAAAATAATTCACCATTCTCACTCTAACCACACAATTCTTCACCTTTAATATTTGCAGCCTTTGCTTCTCCATGCTCTGCCCCCCTTTCTCCATTCCTGTCCTAAAAGAATGGAGGAGTCCTCTATGTCCTTGCTCTCCCCCTTTCTCCATTCTTGTTTTTTTTCCATCCCTTCCCTATTTGTGACCTTTGTTCACCTAGCTATCATGTGAAGGCTCCTGCTCCTGCAAAAAAAACAAAACACTATGATCTTTCGCCTTTGCTGTTCCTTAGGCACATAATACATGCCAGATATTCATGCTTAACAAAAAAAAAGGTTCTCAATCCTCATTATGAAGGCTTTTGCACAATCATGTTCTCTTAGCCTTATAATCAATATTCTTTTGTATCTCAATTTCCTCCTTTTTCTTTTTTTCATATATTCCTAAAAGAGAAAAGGTTATGTCAGAACTCTCGTAAAGCACATGGGATTCTTGGACACTGGAAATGCATATGGTTATTTGTCTGTATCACAAAAATAAGCCAATTTATGTGCAGGATTCTCAATACATGTTATTTCAACACCTCAGGATCAGTAAATGTTGATTTGTTCAAGAACATTACTTACGCATATTTCCTGCTCGCTACAGCTCTGAGGATATCTTGACTTAACCCATCCCAGATAACCTATAAAAGAAAAAAAAAGCTTTAAAATGTGTTTTTTATCTCCAAGTCCATTTTTACTATTTTCACATTGTATGTATGTATGTGGGTGACAATCCGTTTTTGTGGCCGGGGCTCCGACTTCCACAGATCACTGTGATCCCCCACAAATGATGGACCTGGACCAAACTTAGCACACAGACCCCCTCATGATCCACTTTATGTCCGGGTGAGGTTTGGAGAGGATGGGCAATGGATGAAGGAATTTGCAGTACCTTCACACAGAGAGACTAGTGCAAACCCCATCAGCCATGGATCTGTAACAAATCTGGCACACAGACCTCCCCCCCCCCAATGGCCCACTTTATACTCTGGTGAGGTTTGGGGGAGCATGGACAGTGGATGATCGGATCTGCAATACCTTCACCCACATCCATAAACTACTGCAAACCCCATCGACCATGAATCAGTTGCAATTTGAAATAGGTCCATTTGTAACATGTGAAAACAAATACTGCCTTTTTCTAATAACCCGGGCATCACCGAGTATCCATGCTAGTAAATGCATAAATCCCATTAAGAAAGCTCAAGCAGCAGAGGTCCTCCAATCAATGACTCAACTGCCGATATGCCTGCCCTGTTTGGCACAAGTCTGTCCACAGGAAGGAGGTGAACATAGCACTGAATGAAACATGCAGAATAATCACAGAATGTCTTAAACGTACACTTGATGATTGACTCTGGAAGATAGCTGGCATTATCCCCCATGATATGCAACAGCAAATTGCACCCAATTGGGAGAAATAAGGTTAAACACTGAAAGCTACCCACTGTATGGCTATGAGCCTCCTCCCAGTAGACTCAAATCAAGGAAAAGCTTCATGAGAACCACCACTCCTCTTAATGTACCTCCAGCAACACCAAGAGTATCCCTCTGGGTAGCTATACCAGGAAATCCCAATTAGATGGCCCCCCACGAGGGTCATCCTCCAGGAGCAAACCAAGAATGGGCCACTCAGAAGTCCCTGAACAGACTCTGAAGCAGAGTGCACAGATGAAAAGACAACCTGTCAAAATGGCACTACCTAGAACAGTATTTCTCAACCTGTGGGTCCGCAGGTGTTTTGACTTACAACTTTCAGAAATCCCAGCCAGTTTACCTGCTGTTAGGATTTCTGGAAGTTGAAGGCCAAAACATCTGGGGATCCACAGGTTGAGAACCACTGACCTAGAAGAATCCTCCACCTTGTGCGATTGTGGAGCAGAACAAACAACTCCGCATCTGTATCCTGCCTCATGCATTCAAGAATACTTGAAAGCTACAGACCAATACGGTTTTGGTCAAACACTATCTAGCCGCTTGTGTTCCCTCTATTTTTATCAGCTTTACATTTGTTTATACAATGCTTTCGAAACGAAATAATAATAATAATAATAATAATAATAATAATAATGACTCCATGACTAAGCCAATTGCGATATGTGCTTTAAAGTCCGCTGAGGACTGATAGTGGCGATCTTATGAATTTCCTAGGGCTTTCTTGGCCAAGGAATGTTAAGAGGTGGCTTTGTCGGTTCCTTCGACTGAAATATATAGCCTACAGCAGGCCTGGGAAAACTTCGGCCCTCCGGGTGTTCTGGACTTCAACCGGCTGTTAGGAATTGTGGGGGCTGGGAGTCCAAAACACAGCTGGAGGGCCGAAGCTTGCCCAGGCCTGATTGAGAGGCCTCTTCTGAGCGGGGTTCCCCTCCTGCCGTTGTCCTTGGCTCCCCTCTGCCAGGGTCTTTCCCCGCTTTCCCTCTACCCTCGTCGCCCCAGCAGCGCTCCTCACCTGGGCAGGCCCGCAGGGAGCCGTCCCTCCGCGGCGCAGGACCAAAAAGCGAGCGGCGCTCAACATGGTGGAGGCAAAAATGAGGCCGCAGAAGACAAGCAGGAAGAGAAGAGAGGCGCGCGCGACGGCTCGTGGGTACTTTCTGGAAGTCTCCAGCCCACGTGGGTGGAGGCGTGCGTCCCGGGGGCGGGGCCTCGCCTTGATATAGCTGCCTTAATGTTGCCCAAACTGAATGATGGGGATTTCAAACGCTCTAGAATAAGTCACCCCGGGGGATCGTTTATGAGGGATTTTAAAATCTCAGAAAAAAATACAAATATTTCCCCATGCTGATTTTGGACCACAAATATCCAAAACATTTTTTTTTAAGGAAACAGGCGCTCTCTAGATGGCTTTATAGGTCCTCGTACGTCGGGAACGGCACGCTCCCAAGGTTAAAGAGTGAAGGTTGACGGACGGACGGCGTCCTCGGCGAGGCGGGGCATGATTTCGCGCATGCGTGTTGAGCGAATTGAGGTTCTCCTGGAATGTGCTCCGCAAGCGCAGTATGAGAGCACGCTTGGCAAGCGGCAGTGATGTCAGACATTCCTGGGCGGGCGCGCGCTTTACGAGTGGCTTATGAAATCAGGTTGCAATATGGTGCGGAGGGAGAGGCGTTTCGTTTTTAGAACGCTAGTGCGTCACAAACGTGTAGAGACAAAGTCACGTTTTAAAAGAATAGACCAATATGAAGCCAAATATATAAGAATAAAAGTAGGCTGCTATGAGTTTTCCAGGCTATCTGGAATTGTTCCAGAAGCATTCTCTCCTGACATTTCGCCCACAACTATGGCAGGCATCCTCAGAGGTTGAGGGGCCTGTTGGAAACTAGGCAAATGGGGTTTATATATCTGTGGAAGGTCCAGGTTGAGAGAAAGAACTCTTTGTCTGCTTGAGGCAAATTTCAATTGGCCACCTTGATTAGCATTGTATAGCCTTGCAGCTTCCTGCCTGGGGAATTCTTTGTTGGGAGGTGTTAACTGGCCCTGATTGTTTCTTGACTAGAATTCCCCTGTTCTGAGAGTTGCTCCTTATTTACTGTCCTGATTTTAGAGTTTTTAAAATACTGGAAGCCAGATTTTGTTCATTTTCATGGTTTCCTCCTTTTTGTTGAAATTGTCCACATGCTTGTGGATTTCAATGGCTTCTCTGTGTAGTCTGACGTGGTTGTTAGAGTGGTCCAGCATTTCTGTGTTCTCAAATAATATGCTGTGTCCATGTTGGTTCATCAAGTGCTCTGGTAGTGAAAGGACCATAAACCAGAAAGTAGCAAACTATTGCCTATGTATCTTTCCAATGCTAATTAAGGTGATTAACTGCAACATTCACGCTGGCTTCCAACTGACAAAGAACTCTTCTCACACCCTGGACTTTCCACAGATAAATATTAACCTTCCTTGCCTAGTTTTTCCATGCCTCACAACCTCTGAGGATGCCTGCCATAGATGTGGGTGAAACATCAAGAGAGAATACTTCTGGAACATGGCCATACAGCCCGGAATACATACAACAACCTTGTGATCCCGGCCATGAAAGCCTTTGACAACATATTGCCTATGTAGTTTTGCCCCTGCATATACCCCTCCCTTCCTGTGGGATGGTGCCTTCCTTCAGGAAGTTTGAAAGGAGAGAAGAAAGCTCAGAGTAAACAAGTTAGGTCATTAGTATCACTTATGCCAGGATTTGTCTGCAGTGCCTTTCATGTTCCTTGATTTGTGTTTGGGCAATGCTGTGTTTGGTGGTCCCTTTGTAGACTTGTCCACAGCTGCATGGGATATAGCAGTAAGCAGCCAGACCTTGAAACTGAAAGGCGATTCAGTGCTAATGTTGCATGACAAAACCAGCTCTGGGTCCTTGGGATGTCTAGTTTACCTGGGCCAGGTCCCCACCCGCCGAAGTCTCCTTTTCTCTCTCTTTTTTTCTTCCTCCTTCCCCCTCCTTTCTTCCTCCTCCCTCCTCTTTTCCTTCCTCTTTTCCTTCCTTTCTTTCCTCCCGCCCCTTTTTCTTCCTTCCTTTTCCTTTCCTCCTTTTCTTCCACTCTGCCTGCCTTCCCCTTTTTTCTCTGGAAGGCCTTGCTTGTTAAAGGTACTTTGGAAAACTATGTCTCTCATATATGTAATTTGCCCCAAACACTCCATGTTTTTCCTATGTGTTCCTATTTTGCCTATATGTTGTGTTAACCTAATGTTTTATGCTCCTAATATTCCCATTCCTTCCCTTTGAGGGAAAACCTTGTTCCTGAACCCAAGGATGTCTTGCATCCCACACAATTGTATAGCCTGGGGGAAAGAAACTAAGCTGGGAACTTCCTCAAGTTCCCAGTTTCACCTATATGGTTGGACTTTATCTGGACATTGCAACACAATACTTCTATTCAGGTGGGGGAATTCACCTCTCCCCACCCTTGAGGAAGAACCAATTTCACCACCTGCGCCTTTGATGAATGGAACCGCTCGCATCGGAAGGAATCAGCATTTCTACAGCCAAAACCCATCCTCTTGTCATTTTTGCATGATCGTATTAATATATGATGTGATATATGAGATATGATCCTCTCTCCTCTGCCGGATACCATGCAGCTGTGGACAAGTATACATAGGGACCACCAAACGCAGTGCCCAAACAAGAGTCAAAGAACATGAAAGGCACTGCAGACTAATTCAACCAGAGAAATCAGCCATAGCAGAGCATTTGATGAACCAGCCTGGACACAGAATACTATTTGAGAACACAAAAATGCTGGACCATTCTAACAACTATCATGTCAGACTACACAGAGAAGCCATTGAAATCCACAAGCATGTGGACAACTTCAACAGAAAGGAAGAAACCATGAAAATGAACAAAATCTGGCTACCAGTATTACAAAACTCCAAAATCAAAACAGTAGATGGGAACCAACACAATAAGGACTTGACTGAACAAAGGATGCCCCCAGGCAAGAGACAAAACATTTCCAATGCCAATTAGGGTGATTAACTGAAACATTAATGCTGGCTCCCAGTGACAAAGAACTCTTGCCACACCTTGGACTATACACAGATATATATTCTTTCCTTACTTAATTTATCCATACCTCGCAACCTCTGAGAATGCCTGCCATAGATGTGGGCGAAACGTCAGGAGAGAATACTTCTGGAACATGGCCACACAGCCCGAAAGACATACAACAACCCTGTGATCCCGGCCATGAAAGCCTTCGACAACATATGATGTTTTGTTTCTCTGGGGTCTGGAATCGCCAGCCCAGCCCTATTAATGGGCCATGCCATGTTCATCTCATAAGACAATAGCATTCTTGGGTAGGGCCAGAGATGCCCTCAATCACTTTGTTGTTTTTCCTGTTCAGTAAGAGGAACCCCATTAATCGACACTTAATCATCCCTTGTTCCCAGCCCATGCTGGCCAGTGAGCCAAGCCCCTCTCTGTGACTGGTCAGAATTAGAGGCATGGCTGCAGCCTGCCAGCTTGTGTATAAAAGGGGCTATAAAACTGTATTCTGTATGCTATCTACTTTGTGAATGAATCACTAGCTAGCATCTTATCTGCAGATAATAAAATCTTCCTTGGCTGAAAATCACCTTTAATCCTTGCTTGCTGGCTAATTTCAATTGGGCCTAATCTGTATGCTCACCAAAGCAGGGACTCACTTAAAATGGGCAGCTCAGGCTGATCACTTGCCTGTGTTTCTGCCAACAGGCATCTCCCTGGTCTCACGGCCAGGGGTTGCCTCCTAAAATGGGGCCAACACTAATCAAGGTGCTCAATTGCAACATTCACATTTTCCTCAAACAGACAATAGTTCTTTCTCCCTCTCTGTATATTCCACAGATATATAAACCCTACTTGCCTAGATTCCAGCAGACCTTACAATCTCTGAGGATGCCTGCCACAGGTGTGGGTGAAACGTCAAGAGAGAATGCTTCCAGAACATAGTCATACAGCTCGGAAAACTCACAGCAACCCAGTGATTCAACAACACATAGAATATAAGTGTATTTTAAAATCTTCTGAACTGCTTCTATGCTAGAATTAAGGCAGTTTGACACCCTGGCTCAATGCCATAGGGTCCTGGGAGGTGTAGTCTTGCTTGTACTTCAACAAACTACAAATCCCACAATTCCATAGCATTGAACCATGGCAGATACAGTTAGCTCAAGAGTGAATTAGAAAGTGAGTTATTTATCGTGTCAGAAGCTAATTAAGGATACAGTTATAATGTACAGTATTTAAAAACAAAGTTAAAAACTTGGCATTATGCTAAATGTCCTTTGACCAGTAGCTGCCCACTTGGAGTGCCTCTGGTGATGCTATAAGAAGGTCCTCCATTGCGCATGTGGCAGGGCTCAGGCTGCATTGTAATAGGTGGTCTGTGCTTTGCTCTTCTCCATACTTGCATATTGTGGACTCCACTTTGTAGCCCCATTTCTTAAGGTTAGCTCTGCATCTCGTGGTGCCAGAGCGCAGTCTGTTCAGCACCTCTGCCATAGGGCTTCTCCCCTTCCCAAACTACATTTCCCAGAATTCTGTGCTTTCTCAGTCTCTTTCCCTGTGAACACTGCTTTCTCCCTGCTGCTTCCCTCTCCTAATGGCGATAGGCCATTAAATTAAAGAGGAAAGGTAATCTTTTTGGCTTTGCTTTGCTTCCTTGCACTGTACATAACACTGGGAGGATTCTGAGATTTACAAAATTCAAATGAATAAGTATTGGGTAAGTTTTGATTCTTAACATTTTGGTGCAGGCCATACCCAAGTGTCAAATAACGTCAAATAAAAATTCCACAACAATTTTTAACCAATACCACCACCACTTTGCTACAGCAACGCGTGGCTGGGCACAGCTAGTAATAGTATAAATTCTTTGTTCTAGTGTTGGCCATTGTTCCATCTGCATAGATAGTAGGCACCTCAAACACATGATTTTCTGCATTTTTAAACCTCTTGGATAAATGTTAAAGCGCTGAGCTGCTGAACTTGCAGACCAAAAGGTCCCTGGTTCAAATCCCGGGAGCGGCTTGAGCGCCCCGCTGTTAACTCCAGCTCCTGCCAACCTAGCAGCTCGAAAACATGCGAATGTGAGTAGATCAATAGGTACCACTCTGGCGGGAAGGTAATGGTGTTCCATGCAGTCATGCCGGCCACATGACCTTGGAGGTGTCTACGACAACACCGGCTCTTCGGTTTAGAAATGGAGATGAGCACCAACCCCCAGAGTCAGACATGACTGGACCTAACGTCAGGGGAAACCTTTACCTTCACCTTAATACAATATAATAATAATAATAATAATAATAATAATAATAATAATAATAATTTTATTCTTATATCCCGCCCCATCTCCCCGGAGGGACTTGGGGCGGCTTACATGGGGCCATGCCCAGACACGACAGCACAAGTCAGATAAAACATTAAACCGAGCAGTAAAACTTCAACATGATTAAAAACAGTCATAAAAGTCAATATACACAATAATATTAAAATCCCGATTTGGGTCAAAAGATCCAGGCCAAGGTGCAAAGCAATATCAAGTTATCAGGGAGGGATAATTATACAGCAGGTGTAATACTTAAAGTGCTGAATGAATCCTAAAAACAATCCAGAGGGTCTACTGCTTAATAGGTAAATAACATGATCCCACAAGGATCAGTCAACGAAGGCCTTCTGGAATAACCAAGTTTTCAGGCTCTTCCTGAAAGAAAGTAGGGTAGGGGCCTGCCTAATCTCCCTGGGGAGCGAGTTCCACAGCCGGGGGGCCACGGCAGAGAAGGCCCTCTCCCTCGTTCCCACCAACCGCAACAAGAAAAGCTTTCTTCCACTTTGCCTGCCTTTGAGCTTACAAAACTGATTACCCTAGGCCTGGGGATTATAATGGTTGCTGGGCTGATAGGATTTGGAAGTTCTAGCCACAAAATACCTCTAAACTCTGAACCCTGCCTTCTGGAATACAGTAGGCCCTTCTTATCTGCTGGCGTTTGGTTCCAGGACCTCCATGGAAATCATGTGTGTATGTTGAAGTCACATTATATACAATGGCGTTGTAAAATAATACCCCTGATATAAAATGGTGAAGAACTCAAATGAGATGCCAGAGAGAGCCTGAGGATTCGTCAAATGGGGACAGGCTACAGCAGGGTATGCCTATACATCATCATAGTGTTTGGTGCATGAAAAAAACAGTTTCATCTATTATCCATTGAGAATTCTTTTTTTGGTTGCAGACAGTGCCTCTGTATTCCTCTTTGGAATTGTCCTTGACTAGCCCAGAGTTCTTCTGGTTCCTGATCAATTATTCTTAAAAGTCCAAATCTTTACATTCTATCATGGATGTTCTTCAGGTTGTATTTTGGCATGATCATTGATTTAATGTCTTTCTTTAGCTTTGCTCTCTTTTTTGATATCAGTGGTTCACGGTCTTTTCCACAATCTGGTTCTGGTCTTGTTTTTGCAGAGAAAATGGAGTTTCTCCATTTTCTGCTTCCAATTATGTAGGCTCTTTGATTCCTATATTGGCCATCATGATGTCCTTGTATAATACTTTCCCCCTTTATTGCTTGCAAAATTCAGTCGGTCATGTTCCTGATTCATTTTCTGATCCTAGGTCAAATGTTCCCATAATCCTTGATTCTGCTCTGTTTCTGCTCTTGTATTCCAATTGCTTACAATTAATAAGAAGTCCTGTTTTAGTGTGTGATCAATTTCCTCCTGGACTCCAGCATATAATGTTTTAATTTCTTCTTCGTCTCCCTCTGTAATTGGAGCATAAACTTGGATTATGGCTATACTAATGGGATTCCCCAGAAGTTTTATTAATATTTTTCAGACTTCGCATTATATTTTTGACTGCTTTTGCAACTTCTGCTCTCACTATTAATACCAGCCCATTTTCATTTCCTGAGTAATATACTGTGTAATTATTTGACTCAAAATGTCCCATTCCTATCCACTCCAGCTGGCTCATCCTGAATATTACTTTGCTTATGTGTTCCATTTCTTGTCTCATTTTCCTTGATTCATATTTCCCATATTCCATGTTCCTGTAATAAGGGTTGTTCAGCTTCAGACTTTGCTTTCGCATCTGAGCACATCAACAGCTGAACGTCCTTTCAGTTGGATTCCAGTTACATCATTAGCCACAGTGCTTATTCATAGTTGACCTCTTCTGTATCCAAGGAGCTTTTTGAGTGTCATCCAACCCAGGAGTTCCATCTTCTGCCATTATCTCTTGTTTCATTTGGTTGTCTCATGATAGAATTTTCATGGTAAAAGACATTCAAAGGGGGTTTACTGTGTCTTTCTCTCTGAAGTACTAGCAAGTGTTAGCTGTTGTGCCATCACCATTGTCTCTGAAAGATCTTACCCTAATGTCAACTCCCACTATTCCTCAGACAGCAGTTTGGCACATTTGTTCTGGCTGAATAAAATCCTGTCTGACATATGAGAACCTACTAGCAGCACTGCTATCAGCTTCACTTGGAACACCTAGTCCCACCATCATGTAAAGGTAATCCCATTTGTGGGCAATCTGTCAGAGTATTAGCAGCGCAGCAGTAGTATAGTATCTCTGCCTATAATTCTGGAGTCTGTTCTTACTGAAAATTCAGCCAAAGTGGAAAGTGGCACTATCCTAAATGACAGCACTGTTTCATAAACAACTGTTTGCTGCCTGCCATGAAGAAAATGTACTAACAAGTGGCTTGAACCAGTTGTGAAAGAATTGCATTGAATCATTTGATCTTTCTTTTGGAACATTGTAGTTGCTGAGTGTTTCAGGGTCATGAGCCAGGCGGAATTTGAAGGCCAGCAAGTGGCCATGGCCTTATCAAAAAAGGAAGAATTTAGCAGACACAAGCCATTTTCCTGTAAGCTCAAGGACACGTGTAATGTACCACAAGGTTGCTTGGAAGATTCTCCAGAGGCTGCAGAAGTGTGAAACAGGTTTCTGGGTGTGGAAAGAAATCACCTTCTTTAGGAGATGGATAGATTAAGGGAAAAGTTGTATATAAATGAAGTAAATAATAAATAAATATTGGTTCAAGCTGTTTAGTTTCAGTGGCTGTTGGTGATTGGCTTCTAGTTGAAGGGATAGCACTTATACTTCATGCAACAGTGAGCAGAGTTTGGAAATATTACTTTTCTATTTCCCAAAATTAACATTTGCAGATTCTAGTGTGGTGGTTCCCAACCTTTGGGCCTCTGGGTGTTTTGGACTTCAGCTCCCACAGTTCCTAACATTTGGTTAGCTGGCTGGGATTTCCGGGAGTAGAAGTCCAAAACACCCAGAGGCCCCAAGGTTGGCAGGGAATATAAAGCCCTGCTGATGTTGGACTGCAGCTTCCTATTTAAAGGGAAATAAATACCTCAGAGCTACTTTTGGGTTGAGGGTCAGTCCTGCAAGAAGGGGAAATTGAAATGTGGGGAGAACAGAAGGAGTGTTGGCAGGCTATCACTTCTGGCTCCTGGCAACTGCCAACTGAGGTCATTGGCTCTTCTGCTGAAGAGTGGCAAGTCCAGCTAAAGAACGAAGGCCTGTTATTTGAACAAGACAAATTGATACACAAAGATATACTTTGCATAGTTGCAAATATTTCACCTTTAAAATGAAACCAACCCATCCCAATTATGTTATAAGGTTATGTAGCTATTCATTTTACTCCGGGCAAAACTTACCTTTTTGTTACCAGTGTATGGTCTATTCTTTCACATACTTTTGCAGTTGTTTCGCTTCTCTCAGAGTAATAGTGATAAGCAGGCTTGTGCTTGAAATCTGTTTCCTCCGTTTAATTTGTTACCTTCGGTACTTTGAGAGCATGTAACAGGAAGCCCCCTCCCTGTATGAAAATCAGCTCGACACAAAAGCAAGCGGGAGCTGATCTCGTCTCCTCACCTGCCCTTCATGAGCAGCCTCCTTGCTTTGAAAAGAATGTGTGTGGCGTGCAGACCCAGAAAGCACCTGCCTGCAGCCGAGTGCCTCCTCTAGAGTAAAAAAAAAAAAGAACTTGCCTGTTGCCCCCTTGCCTTGGAGAATGTGTATGTGGCGTGCAGACCCAGAAAGCGTGTGGGCCTGCCTGCAGCTGAGCGCCTCTCCTCTAGAGTAGAGACATAGGTAAGAAGTCATAAAATGCCTGCCTGCCTGCCTGCAGCTGTGTACCTCCCCTATAGTGTAGAAACAGCTTAAATGCCTATGATGGTAAGGGGAGCCTGGGGAATCCCCCCCCCCACATAATGGACTGATAGAAAACTGATTTTTCAGCGCCCCAGAGTGAAAATACATATCTGCTCTCCCAATTTCGGGAGCCCCCCCCAAAAAAAACGGATCCTCCCCCCACCAAAGCCAGGACATGAAACGGGTCAAGGTTTACCCCAATTCCACAACCCTAGTGATAAGGATGTAAATAACATTATGTGATGATCCTGTGTGGGCACCATTGTACTCCCCTTGGCATTTATGTAGGCAGGCATTCCTGGGTGTTGAGAGCTAAAAAAGAAAGGGAAGGCCATTTCTCCTTCACAGCTCCAGATCTGCTTTTTCCATCCTGAAGAAGATCAACTCCTCTGTGTGGAAAGCTAATGAAACTGTGCACATATATTCCCATGTGTAGAGACTAAATCCCCTAAAGTCACTTGATCCCATCTTGAAAACCTAACTGATTCAGCACTGATTAGTATTTGGTAGGGAGACCAACATGAATTTCACAGAGTTTTCATAGGCAAGGAATACTCACGGGTGGTTTTGCCAGTTCTTTCCTCTGAACTATATTCTAAAAGCACCAAGTATTCATTGGTGGTCTCGCATCAGGATTGACCCTACTTATCTTCCAAGATGAGATGGAGATGCCTTTAGAACATTTAGGCCACATGTGTCAAATTCAGGGCCTGTGGGCCGAATCCAGCCAGCCATGTCATTTTATGTGGCCCTACAGATTCTGGACTACAACTCCTGTATTCCTCATTAGACATCAGGATTAGAACTGATGGGAGTTGTGATACAATCACATCTGGAAGGCTGCAGTTCTGTTTAGTCAGGATAGTGGGGTTTGGATTTAAGTACAAGGCTGGTGGTTATGCTGTCTGATGTTAAAATGTCCTTTAACCCCTAACCTTAGAGTCACAAGTGCTGTTGGGTTGCAATTCCCATCATTCCCAGTCCACATAACATATAATCTAAAGCAATGGGAGTAGTTGGTCAGTAACAGCTGGGGATCCAAACTTGGTAAAAACTAAAGAGCACCAACCACTGTCAAAATGTATAGTTAGCCCTTTGTCTCCATTGATTCTTCATTTATGGATTCAATGGCCCTTTGAAAGCAATCATAAGGCTGACATGGCCCTCAGTGGAAATGAGTTTGACACTCCTGATTTAGGCTGTGCTAGCAAAAAGAAAATAAACGCTAGCCATTTTACTAGATGGAAATAGATGCCATAAGCACCAATGACCTGGAGGGGACAGCACTCTACAGGCTAGCCATTCAGGCACTTGACACTGAATGGGAGTTTGGTTGATTCCCCGCAGTCAACCAAAAGCAAACCTTATTGCACAGAACTCTACTGGGGTATGGTCCTGGAAACCTGCCCCAGCACTGCTTGGTGAAATAAGCTCCCAACCTTCAGGTACATGGTGTTCTGGGAGACACATTCAGATCTGGTCCATGATTATTGGTTTCTCTCCACTTGACTTACCTGACTACCCCGGTGCTCTTCCTTGTTTAACTTCCCAGGGAGTGCCCGCTAAGACATACTCCCTTATACACACTGTGACATACGCTAAGATACACACACAGGTCTGGGCACCAGGAAGCAAAGTGGCTCAGCCAAATCAAGCAGTGGTATCCTGCATCAGTGATCATTGCTACTGTTCAACAGTTGCTGCATGGCTACACGGTTGGTCCTGCATGTGCTTGTCTCTTCCACACAACAGTGCAGACAGGCCCCATAAATGACAGCAGAAGAAGTCAGCCAGAAAATGTGGCTGAAAATGTCACCAAAGGAATGAGGAAAGGCAAGATGGTGCTAATGAGACGAGAACATCACAAATATGGGAGGAATCCAAAGCAATTCACTTTTGTGGTACAGTGGGGGAAAAAACATGTCCCCTTCAAGCAACTGAGATTGTAACAAAATTAAATTGTCACCCTTTTCACATGAACAAAGCATGTGAGTGTATGGGATTTACTAGTGATTATTTTGAATGCTATGAATAGAGAAAGTGAATATGCAATCAAGAAAAGATTCCTTCACCCCATTTGGATCACTGTACAATTAGACACACCAATGCCATTTAGGGCATGGAAGATCCAGTCCTGAGATTTATGGTCCCATGGTAAGATTTTGACACAAAGCAAAATGCTCTTGTACCAGAAAGGGGCAGCAATGAGCCACTCAGCATTTTCTTTCTTTCTGACTGCTCTGGTGAATAACAAGCAAAGCAAAGAAAGACAGCTCAATTCAAATTGCTGACAAATGGCATGCAAGTATTGGCAGACTGTAATTAAAGCAAAAGCATGCTCGGGGGAAAGCTATCCCAAAGCTTTGTTTAGAACAACTCCCCTTTGTTGCCATTCCATTTGCAGACTCAATGCACGAAAGAATGGATGTCAAATCTTTCAGAAAACGAGGCTTTAATTCTTGGCTCAGTCACACTAACAGCAAAGATTGCTATCAACAGAGCAGCAGGAGCACAAAGTATGTGTGGGGGATTCATTTCTGTAGTAAGAAAAAAGGCAAGGCAAGGTGGTTAGTGTTTTTCTCTCTCTCCTTTGTGCAAATAGCTGTGCTTAAGCAGGTCTGATCCATAGAGACCATGCTGCCCTCATAATTTTGGTTAATGCCTTTGTGCTTGCTTTCTGAATAGCATCGGTTTTATGGCTGCAGCTTGGATGGAAATAATGTCTGAGCCAAATTGGACTTCTTTAGGTCAGTTGTAAGTATTCCTCTGAAAATAACAGAACCAAAGCTGGACCCCAACCAAAGATTCATGTGGGTTTCAGGTTTCCAAGTGGTGATGTAAGCTGACAAAAATGTGAAAATCTTCAGTTCAGCTAACAGTACAACAGTTTTCTGTAATTTACAAAGACTTGATTGTTCTGTCACTGCAACTTGCAAAGTCTTTCCAGGTGGGCTGCATATAAAATCATAGAATTAAAAGATGTTGGCCATTTAGTTCAACCCCCTGCCATTCAGGAAAAGCAGAATCAATGCACCCCTGACAGAAGGTCATCCAATCTCTGTTTAAAAGCCTCCAAAAAAGGAGCCTCCACCACACTCCAAAGCAGAGAGTTTGATTGTTTAACAGCTCACATAGGAAGTTCTTCCTAATGTTCTGGTGGAATCTCCTTTTCTGTCATTTGAACCCATTGCTCCAAGTCCTGGTCTCCAGGGCAGCAGAAAACAAGCCTGCTCCCTTATGACGTCTTTTCATATATGTATACATGGGTATCATGTCTCCTCTCAACCTTCTCTTCTGCAGGCTAAACATATCCAGCTCTTCAAGTCACTCATAGGGCATGGTCTTCAGACCTTCGATCATTTATTCTCTTTCCTCTGGACGCCTTCCAGCTTGTCAATATCCTTCTTGCATTGCTGTGCTGAGAAGTGAACACACTGTTCCAGGTCAGGTCTGGCTAAAACAGAACAGAAGGGCACCATGACTTCCCATGATCTAGACACTATATTCCTTTTGATGCTGCCCAAAATCCTGGTTTTTTTTAGCTGCTGCACCATATTGTTGGCTCATGTTCAACTTGTTGTCTACTAAGACTCTAAGATTTCTTTCACACGTACTGTTGTCGAGCCAGGTGTCACCCATCATGTATTTGTGTTTTTTGGGGTTTTTTTTTTGCCTAAATGTAGTATCCTATTTCTCTCCTTGTTAAAATTCATTTTGTTAGTTTTGGTCCAGCTCTCTAATCTGTTAAGGTTGTTTTGAATTCTGATCCTATCTTTTGGAGTATTAGCTATCCCTCCCAATTTGGTGTCATCTGCAAACCTGATAAGTATGCCCTCTAAACCTTCATCCAAGGCCCCTTCTACACTGCCATATAAAATCCAGATTATCTACTTTGAACTGGATTATATGGCAGTGTAGATTCATATACTGTAATTTATTTCAAAGCAGATAATGTGGATGATTTGCTTTGATAATCTAGATTAAAAGTCAGCGTAGAAGGGGCCCTCAAGATGTTGAACAGTACTGGGCCAGGACAGACCCCGCGGCACTGCACTAGTCACTTCTTTCCAAGATGAAGAGGAACCATTGGTGAGCTCCTTTTGGGTTTGATTGCTTAACCAATTACAAATCCACCTATCAGTAATATTATCTCATTTTTTACAAGTTTGTTTGCCAGAAAATCATGGGAGACCTTGCCTAAGGTCTCACAGAAATCAAGATATGTTACATCCACAGCATTTCCTGCATCTACCAAGCTTGTAACTCTGTCAAAAATAGAAATAAGATTAGTCTGGCATGAATTAATTAATGTTGACTTTTAGTGATCACAGCATTCTTTTCTAAGTGATTAAAGACTGCCTACTTAATGATCTGCTCCAGAATCTTTTCTTGTATTGATATCAGGCTGATTGAACATTGGTAATTGTTTAGATCCGCTTTTTTCCGTTCTTGAAGAACATTTGCCCTCCTCCAGTCTACTGGGGCTTCTCCTCCAAGAATTCACAAAGATTATTGCCAGTGGTTCTGAATGACTTCTGTTAGTTCCTGTCCCAGGAGACTTGAATTCATTTAGACTAGCCAGATGTTCCTTGACTACTTACGTGTTATGGGTTACATTTCCCCTATTTCGTTTTCCTGAAAATAAAACAGGGTCTTGTATTCATTCCCCCCCCCCCCCAATATATGTATTAGGGCTTATTTTCAGGAGATGTCTTATTTTTTCTATGAACAACAATCTACATTTATTCTTGAAGAAAAAATGTCAACATTTATTCAAATATAGTCATGTCATTCTGCTTTTTTACATGCATAGCTGCTTGGACACTATTTAAATTGTCTTTTTATGAAATGTAACTGGGGCGTATTTTTAAAGTAGGGCTTATATTTTGAGCATCTTCAAAAATCCTGGAAAATCATGCTAGGTCATATTTTTGGGGAATTGGGATATTATCCCATCCTCCCCATATTACTCATAACACAATGACATCACCAGGGGCCATCTCTAGGTTTCTGATGTTGGTCCAGAAATGTCAGGATATACAATGATCCTGAACTAGTGACCTAAGTCCTTATCCACAAGGTGCAAGGGGGGGGGCATTCATTATCGTCTTCTTTGTGTCGTGTTCCTTCTGTAAAGGAACCAGCTAATTTATCCCCCCCCCTCCCCACCATACTGGATCACCTCCTCCAGTTTCACAAAAGGAAAAGAAGATGGAGAAATACAGCACTTCTCATCCCACATTGCATTACCTGCTTTTCACAGTTTCTACACACAGGAGACCACTGGAGTCTATTCCTGCCCAGTTTTAAAGCCTCCCATTTCTATACAAACATGGATTAACATATTGAACCCACTTTAATGCTCTTGCATCATCTGATTGCCTCTGTGGGACTCCATTTTTAGGTATATAGAAATGAAGGAGACAACGTCTGATGAAGTCCTTAATCAAAGTGCCTGTCAAAGGACATGCCATTATTAGTCAACTAGGCTTGAATATGAACATTCTTTCCAGCACAGTGTCTACTCAAGAGTCCCTTCCATGTGTCTGGTGTAGCTTATTTCCATGTAAATATATATAGGATAGAGCAGGGGTACGCAAACTAATGCCTGTAGGCCAGATGCAACCCTCCAAGGTCATTTACTCAGCCCCCACCCTAAACTTTAGACTGAGGGTTGCTCTAAATCTGAAATGACTTGAAGTCTTAGTTAAAATTGTTCTTAATTTTACTTATTGTATTGTTTTTTCATATTTTTTTGCACTACAAATGAGATAGGTGCCGTGTGCATAAGAATTCATTTTTTCCAAATTATTGTTCAGCCTCCCAACAGTTTGAGGGACCATGAACCGGCCCTCTGCTTTAAAAGTTTGAGGACCCCTGGGATAGAGTGTGTGCAGCTGAAATTACTTCTACACTGGCTTTATTATATATTGATCTTTTTTTGTGCTTGCTCATTTAGGACAATTCCAGAGGGAGATCAACTATTATATGGGGTTACTAGTCCAGCTTTGCCTAATCATTTCCAGTAAAGAGGGCTCCACATATACAGTAGAGTCTCACTTATCCAACATAAACGGGCCGACAGAATGTTGGATAAGCGAATATGTTGGATAATAAAGAGGGATTAAGGAAAAGCCTATTAAACATCAAATTAGGTTATGATTTTACAAATTAAGCACCAAAACATCATGTTATACAACAAATTTGACAGAAAAAGTAGTTCAATACATAGTAATGTTATGTTTTAATTACTGTATTTACGAATTTAGCACCAAAATATCACGATATATTGAAAACATTGACTACAAAATGCATTGGATAATCCAGAACGTTGGATAAGCGAGTGTTGGATAAGTGAGACCCTACTGTATACACACACTAGCATTGTCTTAGAGAAGTCTCAGGTTCCAATTCGGGGTACATGAACACGGTAAAAAAGGTTCTATGTAGAGGTGCACCTACATCAGGCATGGAGAAACTTGGGCCCTCCAGGTGTTTTGAACTTCAACTGGCAGAATTCCTAACAGTCAGGAGTTGAAGTCCAAAACACCTGGAGGATCCTATGCCTGATCTACATTGTAGAATTAATGCAGTATGACATTAATTAGCTGCCATGTCTTAATGCTATGGAACCCTGGCAAGGCACCAGCAAATAAGCTAAAAACTGTGTAAAACTACAGTTCCCAGAATTATATAACATTGAGCCATGGTAGTAAAGGGGTGTCAAACTACAGTAATTCTACAGTATAGATGTATCCTAGCTTGCCTTCCTTCGGGACCTCTATTTGAGTTGGAACTAAAAGCTAGATTTATGCTATGCCTGTACACTGAACTGGGAAACCTGAGAAATAATTTCGAATGATAAGAAGTCAGGAAAAATTGATCCATTCTTTATCCTTCTTTGAGGGGAGGAGGGAGCTGACAGGAATGAAAAGCACACCTCATTTTTTCTTCATAATGATCTTTCTTGCATGGAATAAAATCTGTGTGCCAATGCTCTTCTCTACGAAACAGTCCATTGCCTCTTTGGGATTAAACAGTACTTCACATCTCATGAACAAAAATAGTTGTCTCAGAGATAGGGCTTTTTCAACTCACAATTAATATTCATTCTTTTCAAATATTATTCAGATTTGGAGCATGTCAATGAATTAAAATAGATGGGTATAAATTTCGCTGTTCTAAATATAGGTTCAGTCGTGCCGTTAAAGTCTACTTTGCCACTACCTTGCCTAGAAAAAAGCTCTGACATAGTTGGACAGGGAACTGTGGAAAGGTGGGCTATGTATTGTGAGCGGGGACAACTATACACCTTTGAATCAGTGGAAACCTGAGCTGTGCCACTTTAACTGCCATGGCTCAGTGCTATAGACTCATGGGAGTCAAGTAGTTTTAGCCTTCTCTGCCAAGGAATGCAGCTAACTCATCAAACGATAAATCCCAAGATTCCATAGCATTGAGCCATGACTCTTAAAGTGGTGTCAAAATGCATTTCTTCTATGGTGTAGAGATACACCATTGGTAAGTCAATCTGGTACTGTTCCATTATCTGGGCAGAGGCCCTAGGGGGTGGTAGACAGAGAAGGAAAGTTCATTTTACTGGGGCGGGGGGGGGGAGTTGAAGGAAGAAAACAATTTCCTCCATTTTCACTTGTTATGCCCCCTCCCATATCCAAAACAACATTGTAGAAACAGTGTGTGTGTGTGTGTGTGTGTGGGGGGGGGGGTGTTAATAACAGGAAAGCAGGAGAAAATGGTTTTCCTCCTTCAACCCACCCTCCACCCACATAAAATGGGCTATCCTTCTCTCTCTACTGCCCCCTTGTGGCTTTCGCCCAGATAATGGAACAGTGCTGTCAAGCTTCATGAAATTTGAGTTGATTCAATGGGGTTACTTCAATTTAGCATAGCAAATGAAATTAAGCTTGCATGGGTTGTTTGTAATCCTCAACCCCCCTCCCTTTCCAGCCTATATTTTAAATCTATATTAAAAGCTGTTCCATTTCAGTTTGCATATTGTGATCCACATTGTTTGAGCTAAAATGTGAGCTGGAAGCCAGCATAAAAGGGACCCGCTCCCACTCTACAAACTACCAGTCACAATGTGCGTTTCTAATGAATTGCACTTTGCTGACCATTGCCTGGAGACATTTTGTTTGATATATTGAGCCTGCTGTGAATGACATATTGAATCTAGAGAGTAAACAATTTCTGAAAACAATTATAGCATTTTACAGAGAGAATAGCTCTGCGTGACAAATGCATGTTTCATGCAAACAGGAAATTAGATTTAGATAAAGTCAAGAGGCTTTTAAAAAAAATCTACAACCAAAACATACAGTAGCCTTATTTTTAGAAAGCCTGGAGGCAAGAAGGAAGCAGATAAAGACATTACAATTTTCGACAGGCTTCTCATTCAAGCATAGTTAAAAAATTATCTATGGTTAAGAATAATACAAACCTATCTATAGTCATTACTGCTAATCTTATCCCTCTACTTCCCTTAGGTTGGAGCAGAGCCATATTTTGGAACAGGGAAACATCTTGCTGAAGAGGATTCTTTCAAAAACCAAGGCTTAGGAGGGAACTGCTCATTTATGCCTTTGCCACAATCACATCTTCTTTTCTTCCTTTCCGTAGTATACCCCCAACTATCCCATTTTTTTAGGGGCAGTCTCAATGAATTCTATTTCATTCTACTTGTTTCAATTCTATTCCACTTTTTCAGCTGCTCTATTCCATTCAATTTCCTTCTTTGCCCCCAGCTTCCTTCAATGGCTGCAAACTGAGTGGCACTGGCAGGGACAGAAAGCTGACCTTCCCAATAGTTCAAGTTTACTTTGTTACAGTCAATGTCCAGCTCATAAGAAGAGGGACACAATCTCACACAAACACATTAAGTCTAAGGATCGGGAACTTTAAAACTTTTTAAAACTTTGCAACTCTTTAAAACTTTAAAACGTTAAACTTAAGTACATTGTCAGGACATCAAGACAATTAAGCCAAGAATCTAGGCCAAAGCCATATGCAGGGTTATATCAAAGACCAACACAATTAGTGGAATTAAAAGAAAGGGAGTCTGAAGGGAGGGAATTGGGGTGCTCCTGTGGCACAGGGAAGGGAAGTCCAATCAAACAGAGGAGGAAGCAACATCCATACTATAATTAAAAGACTATACAGTAGAGTTCCGGTTATCTGACTTCCGGTTATCCAACCTTCTGTATTATCCGACGTGCCAGGCCCTTTGGAGATGCCCCATGCGCGTTACTAGGCAGCAACGCGCAAGGGG
Organism: Anolis carolinensis; assembly: GCF_035594765.1. Lineage (NCBI taxonomy): Eukaryota > Metazoa > Chordata > Lepidosauria > Squamata > Anolidae > Anolis > Anolis carolinensis. The sequence goes on from NC_085841.1 coordinate 165,187,104, forward strand.
CACTTCCCTAAGACAACACACATGGGGGGTTTCCCTAAACCGGCACAGGGGGTCTTCCAGTAACGACCTTCCAATACGGCAGTTGGAAGGGCCGGGCAACGTGCCAGAGTGAAGGTCCTCCGATGGTTGGAAACCTCTAGCGCTGTTAGCTATTTCATAGGGGAGGCACAAAACTTACTGACTTCACTGATAGTAAAGGATGGGGCATTGGCTAAGTCTAATTGGTGCTCAATGACAGTTATTTGTTGCTTAATCAGAGATTTGGCTTGGTTGTAGCCCATACTGATTAGCATTCCTGGAGAGAAGCCCAAGGATGAAATTTTGGCTGCTATTGCCTGTTTCCATCTGGACTGAAAGTCACCCGACGTAGTAAGAGGTACCTAGTAGAATTTGGCAAAAGCAAGCTGTAACAGACTCGTCTGATACATGGGTTCTTCCTTCCTTTTTATACTTTGACCACATGTCCTAGATTTGACTTGTGAGAGTAGATCAGCGTGATGTCGAGTTGTGAACACTGGACTATAACTCCAGAGACTGTGGTTCAAAGCTCCACTTAACTGTGGAAGCCCAAGTGACCTTGAGAGAGTCATACACTTTCAGCTTCAAAAAATAGCAAAGGTAATTCTCCTCTGAACAAATCTTGCAAGACAACTCCATGTTAAGTTCATTTTAAGATTGTCATAAGTCAGAAAGACTCAACAACAATGCACCAGTAGCTGTTTCAGGGAAAGGGTAGACAAATGTCAAGGGAAACTGTTTTGGTCCACAACTCTCAGACTGGAGATTATGAAGGTTGTAATTTAAAATCTCGAAGATTTTGATGTTCAACACCACATAGTGCTGGAGTGCAGAGACAGCCTTCCCTATTCGAAAGAGAGAGAGGGGGGGGGGGAGGGGGAGAGAAAAGAAAAGGGATTAACCCAAAGGATGAAAACTTTTGGCCTTCTAGATATTTTGACCTACCCTTACCACAATCTTTTATAATTGGCCGCACTCAGTAAAGCTAGATAAATGTTTCCTCAAATCATCTGGAAGACTAAAGGGTCCCCCAATGCCTGCAAAGAGATTCACTGTAAATCTCACCAATAGTGATACTAATTGGAACACAGCAGTATTTTCTGCTCTGATACACAGCAGTCCTCCAAATTCTTGAAGTGTCTGATTTCTGACTGAACTTAGGACCTTCTGGGCAGAAAGCTTGCACTCTACCAGCAATTTGTCATATGGTTTATCTCCAATTCATCAGACAAATTCAAATTCTTGATTTAGGTTTAGAGACAGAAAGAAAAACAAAATAAGTTATCCTTGGAATCTTATTGCTTGTCCCAACCAGAGCAGCAGTGTTGAATGCATATAACAAAATTGTTGATTCACCATTCAGGAGTTGATTCAATGTGCTGCGTTACATCTAGCTGTTGAGAGTGGTTTTCTCCAATCGGCTATCTTTCGTCCCTTTGGGAAGAGAAGGTGGGTTATTAATAATTGTGTTGTTGTTGTTGTTGTTGTTGTTGTTGTTGTTGTTGTTATTTATCTTTCAGTTATCTTGGGTTTCAGCTCCCTTAGCTTTCTGAGGAATTATGGGAGTTGGAGGATGAGCTATGGGGAGGAACAGGTGTAGGGCAGATATAGAGACATATGGGGAAAATTGTATAATGGTCTTTGATATTGCAAATCCAGCAACCTGTTGATAGGAAATCACTCTTAAAAGTACATAAGCATTTATCCTCTTAAGTTTTCCATGTCAATGATGCTGTCAGTCCAGATATTTCAAAAGGACTGTCTTAGATGCCCTTCGATGAATTTTCTTGAATTATATTGGCTGCTAAGTTAGGTACTTCCTGTCATACTTTTGTGCAGATTCTTGGCTTTCCAAATGCATTGGACTCCCAACTGATCTTTTTATCCAAGTGGTTGTCTACAGTTCATGTGATCTGTAGCTCTTGTTTCCAGGAGGACTTTCACACTACATAAAAATAATGCAAATATCCCTTTTTAACTTTCATGGCAATATGCTCTGGAATCCTGGGTTTTGCAGTCAAGGCATAGGCTTTTAGACTCCTCAGTTCAAGAATTCCTCTAGGGCAGATGTAGAATCATAGAATCATAAAATCATAGAATCATAGAATTGGAAGAGACCTCATGGGCCATCTAGTCCATCGGCTGTGTTCCTGGCCTGCTCGTACCTCCTTATATGGCCATTTCCTCCTACCCCTTCATTCCTGCCTTACAACCCCCTGCCAAGAAGGAAGAAATCACATTCAAAGCACTCTTGACAGATGGCCATCCAGTCTCTGCTTAAAAGCCTCCAAAGAAGGAGCCTCCACCACAGTCCGGGGCAGAGAGTTCCACTGCCGAACAGCCCTCACAGTGAGGAAATTCTTCCTGATGTTCAGGTGGAATCTCCTTTCCTGTAATTTAAAGCCATTGTCCCTAAACCAAATCCTGCAGGTTGGATGTGACTCTCCACAATCATTTACCCAGAGTCTTCCTAAGTCTGAAACTTCTTGAAGGCAAACAACAACAACAACTATTAGAATAACAACTAATTAGCTATCTCATCAGCCAAAGGCAGGCCCACACTTCCCATTCAAATACCGGTAAGTCTATGTTGGCTAAAATTGTCCTTCATTAAAAAAATTCTATTGTTTTTTCGTGTTGTTTTGCCATTCAAATAAGATTGTGCAGCGGAATCTTAGGAATTCGTTCAGTCTGCCCCCCGCCCAACAGTTCAGGGACTGTGAACCAGCCTTCTGCTTAAGAAATGTGAGGACCCCTGCTTTAGGACTTCAGACCAAACTACCCTGGACCATGCTCTGACTTACAAGAAGCACTGCTTGACTATCAAGCAAAAAGTGGGTGCTAGATCACAACCAGACACAGTAAAGACATCTGCCCTTGCGCTTGGCTACTCTGCTGCTGAATAGGCATGCCAGTGTGCAATATATCTCACCACGTTAAAACAGTGGATATGGCTCTTAATGAGACATGACGCATTATCACAGGATGTCTATGCCACACACCACTGAACAAATTATACTGTTTAGCCGGTATTGCACCACCTGATATCCATCAGGAAGTAGCAGCCAATAATGAAAGGACCAAGGCAGTGACATCTCCAGCCCATCTTCCGTTCGGATATCAGCCAGCATGCCAACGCCTTAAATCAAGAAATAGATTTCTAAAAGCCACAGAGATACAGGAACACCTCAGCAAGCGAGAGTCCAAAAGTGGCAGGCTAATACCCAGAACTTTAACCCATGGCTGATAACAGAAGAGATTCTTCCCTGGGCACACAGAAGACTTGGCGCTGAACAGACTGCACTATGGCACCATGAGATGAAGAGCCCATTCAGAAATGGGGCTACAGGGTAAAGTCCATGACATGAGAGTGTGGAGAAGAGCAAACCACAGACCACTTGCTACAGTGCAGTCTGAGTTCTGCATCATGTACAATGGAGACCTTCTTATAGCAACACCAGAGGCTCTTTGTGGCCAGCTTCTGGTCAAAGGACATTTAGTATAATGCCAAGTTTTAAACTTTGTGTTTTTTAATACATTATAAATGTACCCTCAATTCGCTTCTGACATGATAAATAAAATGCCAATCTACAAATCCTAGGATTCTATAGAATGCAGCAATGGGCATGAAAGTGGATCTGCAACACTATACAGTACCACCCTGTATCTAAGGGGGATATAGTCTCAAAGTTTCCATAGAAATAGGAAAATTTGCGCAATAGTGAACCCTACTGAAATGAATGACTTCTGCTAGAAGTTATCATGGAGCCATACTGGAGGACCTAGAGCAGTGGTTCTCAACCTGTGGGTCCCCAGATGTTTTGGCCTACAACTCCCAGAAATCCCAGCCAGTTTACCAGCTGTTAGGATTGCTGGGAGTTGAAGGCCAAAACATCTGGGGACCCACAGGTTGAGAACCACTAACCTAGAAGATGTTGCACCCCTAGGCTGCGTAGACACCTCAAAACCATACTGGAGCCCCAGAATATAACCAAGCAAGCTGTTTATTGAAGATTATATGCAAGCAATAGTGAATCAAACTCCAAAATCAATAAAATGGGTTTGATTCCACAAGAAAAAAGTACTTAAAGATCTTGAAGCAAGAGTCTATAAAAGTCACTCAAAGAACATAGTCCAAACTGAATATCAAAGTACGTCCCAAGGAAGGTAACACAAATAGTCCGAACAGGATTTCAAGGATTACTCCAAGGCATGAGTCAAGCTGGGAACACAGTAAGCAAAACTGGAATACAGGAACAAAACCCCAAGTTTAGTTCATGGTACAGAGACAATGCTAGAACACAAAGCAAGGGTCTTGACTGAAACAGAAATCCAAACTGCAAAATTATTGGAACATTCAACTGGATACACAGGAACAAGAACGAGGCTGAAACTCGAATCAAGATACAAAGCTGCAGGAATTCACAGGAACATGAAGCAGAGCTCTTTCTCTCCTGGTTAAGCAAAGCTACCACTCTGACTCTGTCAGAGAAAGCAGCCCTTCTTAAGGAGAATTCAAGGTCCCTTCGCATGAGAAAGTGGTTCATTATTTCATTTCAAAAGCAAACGTCTACTCCTTCTAACATACTCTTTTCTCTGCTGAGTTATTGCTTTCCTCCTGTCAAGCTCATTAGCCCTATCCGCCTTATCTCTTCTAGGATCCAAACTAGAATGTCCATCTGGCACCAGAAGATCCTACCTTTTAATATATATATATATATATATATATATATATATATATATATATATATATATGTTTTTATTGTAAATACCAGAGGAACAACAACAAAATCCATCAACATACACATCCAATCGCATATTCTCGGTAACATTACACTTGCTAATTCCACTTTTATCTCCCATTTATATCAAGTAGTTTTTCACCTCTCCCCCCTCCCCCTCCCTCTGGGAACAGTACTTTCTTTCATTCAGATATTATTTTAATTGATCAATCGTAAGTAGAGAATGATTCAATTCTTTATATTTTCTTTGTCCTTTGATTTTATCTACCAATCTTCCCCATTTCAGATCCCAATTCTTTTTGATTCGGCCTGATATATATTTAGTTCTCCTTTCAAGGATATAATCCTGAAGCATAAAATCAGCTAGGTATTCATACCATTTTTTAACTTCCCACTTTGTTTGCTCTTTCCAACTCAAGGCAACTGTTGCTTGAGCGGCAACTATCATGTATTTTATAATTTCCCCCCAGTCCTTAGTAATTTTGTTCTTATCTAATTTCTGGATGAAGAATTCTTTATTTTTCAAAATCAATTTATGTCCTGTTAAATCTTCAATTTCCTTCTTTACCTTGTTATACAATTTTTGTACTTTATCATATTCCCACCACATATGAATGTATGAGCCAGTTTTCCCACATCCGTGCCAATACAATTTAGTAGTTGTTTTAGTTATATAAGCTAATTGGATTGGGGTTCTATACCATTTAGTCAGTATTTTCCTTTGGGTTTCTCTTATCCTTATATGCTTGATTTTTTTAATTGAATTGATCCAGTATTCGATGTCAGAGTTGTTAATGTTCATGTCCTCTTTCCATATCTCAGCCAATGTTTGTTTCAATTTATATTGTTTTTCAATTAATTTCTTATAAATAAAACCCATCAGGCCTTTTTCCTTTCAGAAGATCCTACCTTGACTGTTTTGAGGAATGCGGTTCAAACTGCCTACTTGCAACCCTTCTGTCTCTGGTCCCAGAATCCACTGGGACAAACTCTGGCTGCATCTCAGGCCCAAAGCCAGAGTCCTCTGGCAAGGCAGGTGCAGGGACAAACTCTGGCTGCACCTCTGGCAAGGCTGAACAGGCCCAACCTCAGGCTCACCTGACAGCTCAGATGGAGGCTGGGCTACAACAGAAGATTCCTAGAAAGGTATTTTAGGTCCTCTGGAAAGCTATGATAATTTCTGGTTGAAACACAACATAGAATCATATGAAGAACCTAGTATATTTTTAGAGAGGGCGTATTTTGTTGAATGCAGATAGGTGAAACTGCAGGGAGTAGTCACCAGGTACAAAGTGTGTACTGTAACTATATTGTGAAAGGATGGTTGTCTTCTTTAGAGAACTTAGTCCTCCCAAAGACAGAACAAAAAAGGGAACTATTTTAAGAGGATGTTAGCGTAAGGACCTCCAGGTTTTTTAGACTGAAACTCTGAAAATTGTGTCTTTTTGTTCATAAAAAATATGAGCTTTTCAACTAATAAAAGCCACTTTCCAGATTCTTTGAGGTGTGCTTCTCCTGTAGACAGTATTACCTGTTGAGAGCTGTATCCCATATTCATGCAGGTGGCATCAATGATCTTGATCTCACTAGATCTTTCCTGGCGCTGCTGAAAGTTAGGGGACATGGTAACACATTTGGGATTGAAGAAACATGCTACTGGGTGGAAGCTTCAAATAGTGTCAGTACACAAGTCCTGTGACATGGCTGTCATTTTTATGTGTCTGGAGATGTCTGTACTCAATATATGTCATAGACAGAACGCCACCAAATAGAGTACAACACAGTTTATTGAGGTTACAGAACTAAAAAATGCCCGTAGGAAACAAAGGACTAGGCAAACACTTGTCTTCAGTGTGAAAAGTAACAGAAACAGCTTCGTTTGAATTAAAACGGTTCGAAAGAATAAACCGGATTAAACAGGAGTTTAATCCGGATTAAATCAAAAGTGCTTACTTCAGCCTGGCAATTTAAACAAACAAAAGTTGGTAAACAGAGGTCAAAATGAACACAAAAAACTGGCAGCAGATTCCTCTTTGCTACTCAAAAGCTACAGATGAGTAACTCAGGCTGTTTACTCCTCCGTGCAACGAGCGAAATCCAGGTCCAGGCACATCAATCAGGGTAATGGCGGTCAGCAGGGTCCCAATCCGGTCCAAGGTCGAAAGCCAAGCGCAGACGTCTAAAGTTCCACAAGTTCCACCGATAGCCACAGAAGGGATAGTCCAAGGTCGTAGTCAGTCAGTCAGTCCAGCGTCAATCCAGAGTAGGTAATTAATATCCGTCAAAAAGACGACGGAGGTCCAAGCTATCAAGATTAAACACAAGTTGCACAGAAAAACCCCTCACAGTTCCTCCCGCCGTCTATGCCCAGTGTCCTTGGTAACTTACGTATCCAGCAACGAATCACACCCATCTTCAGGAAGTTCCCCAACAAGAGCCCAAGCGTTCGTCCAGATTACCTTGCCCAACGCAATTAGCCATTGATCCTAAACCCCATTTTATCCCAGTTCATAACTCCTCATCGCTGTCAGCTGCTATCCTAATTCCAGGTGCCTCATCATCATCATCCTCATCAGAGCTAAAACACCTTTGACTACGCCCCACAGCATCCCCAGCTGTGGATCCCGCTCCATCCCTCCAGCCCATCCATGGGTCTGATCCTGCAACCCGCCAATCGTCTCCCATACTATCATTGCCGGTGACACCCAAATCCTCCCTTACACGAGTCCACTCCATGTCATCCTCCTCTGAGCTAACCATCTCTTCCTCCATTCGCTCGGTAAAACCCTCAAATGAGTCTTCATCTGTTGGTTCTGCAAATAAGTCCCGGAGCCGTTTCCTTTCGCGCTCCTCAAAAGAGTCTGACTCTCGAGGAGTCTTCCGACCCCGTCTCCTAGTATCGGAGCCAGAAGGCTCAACCATAACACTATAAGTGTGCATAAGAAGTTGAGATATGTTTAAACTCTCACACACACTCATATATATACACACATATACAAATAAATCATCAATATGCAGGTGGTGGTGCATGCAAGCTTCTAAAAAAAGCCGATGTAGTTGCTAGGTTCATGAGTGTCATAAATCATTCACGCTAAGGTAGACTGCAATTGCTTAGGCTTTGAAGGCAGATCAATTTCAAGGTGGTTGCTTAACACATAAACATGATCCTTGCTGATTGTTTATACAAATACACATTTGCATTAAGAGTCCCCTTCCACTCCTCTGCCCCCATTTTGTTGCCTTTTAAGCAGTTCATCTGTCCTGGAGAAGAATCTATAACAAACGTCTCCCCTCACCTCCCTTCCTGTCCTCTAATTCCATCAGAAAACACATTATTAGACACATAAAACCTGTAAATTTGTAATAAAACCTACCGTGTAATGCTCTGTTAATGTGATGTGGGTACCTCAATAAATCTTCCAACAGGTGATTATAAAAAGTGAAGGACATTTTTCCACATACTGTCATTTATGCCATTAACATTAATTAAAGGTTTCATATCTCCAAGATGATTTTGTTTCTTGCCCAAATTCTTCTTGTTTTGAAAAGGAGCAGCAAGCATCAGAGGGTATGAGTGCTTTGGTGCCACACATTTTCTTGACCTTGGCATCCAAATGCTTGCAAGATCACTTAGATGCCCCAGATTATAGTTTCAGTTGGACTCTAAATCTATCTGATCGGCCCACTAGGCAGAATCTCTGAAGAGTGTCAATGGGAGAGGCTTGGGATGGTCCTAGACATTTTCCAAACTGAGAAAAAGGACAGAATGGTGCTCCCTCTCCCATTCCACACTGCAAAACTGACTGGACTGCCCATTGATACTGGCAATGGAGAGTATCTTCCACCACACCTGAGAGAAATAGGATTTGCCATGTTGAGATTTCATCTAGGACCACAAATAGAGAGGTCCATGCCCGGTGAGCTTCCATTAAACTAGATCAGCCAGGACAGAGAACAAGCACTCTGTGCTGGGCAAAGATACAGAGGTTTATTCAGTTTGGTCAAAAGGGATACAAGTGCCAGCAGATTCTCAAAATGTTCAAGCATAATGCCATAGAAAACTGCAAGGCATTTTATGCAGTTTTGGCAGTTATTCAGGCTTCCCGCGTCTCCCCGGTTGGCTGAGAAACTGTGTTCACATCTCTCATAGAATTACAGATTTAGAACAGACCACTAGGGGGCAGCCAGTCCAACTCCCTGTCATGCAGGAATACAAAATCAAAGCACTCCTGATAGACGGCCATCAAGCCTCAGTTTTAAAATTCCACCACACTCTGAGGCAACATATTTCACTTCAAATAGCTCTTACCATCAGGAAGTTCTTCCTTATGTCTAGGTGGAATGTCTTTTCCTTCCATTTGAATCCATTGCTCCGTGTCATGGGACCAATTCCCAGGGCTGAATTTGCAAGCCCTGGAATTGGAGCCATAACATCAACACTCCTGAATGTCTCATGAAAACACCTGGCAGCAGAGCATGGGAACTCGGGGGTGAAAATCATAACAATTATAATGAGTAGTTTGTGTGGGAATAGTAGAAATGTGATACAGGGGGTGGGGTTTGGTGATGATATTTACGTGTGATGTTACGTTGCAACCAAGGTGATAAAATTGCTTGTATGTAAACATTATGTCATTCTCGACTTTTTCCAAGTCGTGTGTTCTTCAATAAAGATTGGTTCTGATAGCAGCTGTCTTTGATCTGCGTTCATGCTGGTCGTTTGAAGTGAGCGCGACATTTAAGTCAAGAATCCCATTCTCACCCTCCTGCGGAGTCGCAGTGAAGTGAAAATGAGTGGAGGGGGCGATCAAAGCCCGAAAGGAGCAGAGGGGCCCTTGCCAGAGGCTCGGCCGCTGGGAGAGGAAACGCTACAAGCCATCGCTTCCTCTACCGGATACCCCAGACCGAACGGAATTACCCAGAGGATCCCCAGAGGAGGAAGAGGTGTCTCAGCAGCTGCAGAGACCAGTTGGGGGTCTGGAGGGAGCATGCCGGAGACCGTGGCCCTACGGTTGTCTATCTTGGAGACCAACCTGTCCAGGCTGTCGGAAACCGTGGGAAGATTGGTGCCGCTGTTGGAGGAGAATCTCCAGAGGGAGCCCACTCGATACAGTGCCGAAAGAGAGCCGAGTAAGGACGAGGCTTGGAGCCAGAGGGGCCAGCACGCATCGACGCAGAGCCCAACGGCAACAGGCGGCGGTGGAGATGAGGAGTATTGGCAGGAGCTGGAGTTCCGAGAAAGGATGGCGCGCGAGGAGGATCGCCAGCGAGCCTTGGAGACTCTGAGACCGCCAACTCCAACAGTACTCCCAACCCCCCGAATGGGTGTCGGGGTTGAAAGACCGCTGGGACCAGGGATCGGGTCCAGCGGGTTGGTGCAGGAAGGCGAGGAGGAGCCGGAGATCCATGGAGACGGGGAGGATGCACCGTACGGCGAAGGAGTGCGAAGTGCGGGGGCTACAGCAGGACCTGCGTTCAGATGGGTGGAAGGGCCGACAGCAGCAGCGGAATTCCGAGGGCCGCGGGGAACGACCGCCGGGCTGGGACGCGGAGTGATCAAAGGGCCAGCTCAGGGGAACCTGATGCAACCCCTCCCCAGACCACCCATGCAAAGGCAGCGGGCTGCAGAATGGATGCCTAGGAGAGAGGAGCTCAAACTGGAATACGGAGGGGAATCATCCGAACTGAACTTTTTCCTCATTGGCATCAGAGGATACATGGAGGACAATGCACACACATTCCCCTCCGAAGGAAGCATGGTTCGGGCCATTGGTAATACTCTAAAGAGGGGAGCGGCCAGCTGGTATGTACAATTACATGCCAGACGCGACCCGTGCTTGAGGTCAGTGCCCCAATTCCTCGCCGCACTGGAAAACCGATTTAGAGACCCGCTGGAGCAATTGAGGGCTCGAGACCAACTAAAAGGAATAAAGCAGAGGGACAAGACGGTACCCGAGTACGCAGAAGAATTCCTCCATCTCGCGGAAAGGGTACCAGAGTGGTCCGAAGTGACCAAAGTGGAGATATTCAAAGAGGGACTGCGCCCCGAGGTATTTAGTTGGGCGGCGCACAGAGATGACCCAGAGACACTACAGGGTTGGATTCAACTGGCAGGGTGCGTCGAATCCACCCTGTCCCAAGTAAAGTGCTTCCGGAGCGGCGGCGGCGGCGGCCAGCAGAGACCGGTGGCGAGGGGTCGGGGAGAAACGAGGAAGCAGGAGAGACCCGGAGGGAGGCCGGGGATCCCCTTCAAAGGAGACGACAACAGACCTAAGCCGGGATGCTTTGTATGTGGGAAGACGGGCCATCGGGCGGCAGAATGTTGGGCCCGAAAGGGAGAACCGCCCAAAGCCTCAAAGCCCACGCCAGCAGCCGGGAGACGAGCGGAGGAGGAGGTGCGAGCCCCAGAACCTCCGGAGAGGCTGGTGAGTCAAGACAAACGCATGCTGATAGTGCCGATCTGCTTGTCGGGGTTAGAGAATCGGGCCACCTGTAGAGCATTCGTGGATTGTGGTTGCTCTAGGAACATTATAACTCCGGAATTAGCAGGGGCGCTAAAATGCCAGCAAACGCTGCTTGACGCCCCAATTGCATTTTTGCAGCTAGATGGATCAGTTGCTGCTGGGGAAGTATCCACGAAAGAAATACAGGAGATCCCATGTAAAATAGGCAAATGGGAAGGAAGAATATCCTTTGTGATAGCCCCTATTGCCACAGACAATATCATACTAGGGATTCCATGGCTAGAACAGGCAAACCCCGAAGTGGATTGGAGGGGAAAGAGCCTGGCATTTAAAGAGCAACAAACGCAATGGGAGATAAGCAAAATAGCAGAAGAAGAGAGCGAGGGAGATGAAGCGGGGGAAATAGACCAAGAACTATTGCCCCCTGAATACAGGGACTTTGTGGATGTGTTCAATCAGAAAGAGGCAAGTAAATTACCTCCCAAAAGGAATATAGAAGTAGAAATCGAAATAACCCCAGGAGCAAACTTACCAAAACCAAAAGTGTATCCCATGTCTGTTCAGGAGAAGGAGGAATTGAGGAAATACATTGATAAGAATCTGGTGCGAGGCTTCATTAAGCCGTCCAGCTCCCCTTTGGGAGCCCCAGTGTTATTTAGGAGAAAGAAAGACAACTCTTTAAGACTGTGCATTGACTATCGAAATTTAAATGCAATTACTAAGGATAATAAATACCCTATGCCCTTAGTAAAGGATCTGATTACCGTGTTAAAGAAAGGGAGCATGTTTACCAAACTTGATTTAATTGAAGCTTATCATAAATTAAGAATCAAACCCGAGGATACTTGGAAAACTGCATTTTCCTGCGCATTCGGACATTTTGAATATCAAATTTTGCCGTTTGGTTTAAAAAACGGCGGCGCTTGCTTTATGCAGCTTATAAATGAAATCTTACATCCACTATTATATCGAGGAGTATTCATATTTTTGGATGATATCCTTATCGTAAGCGAGGACAGAGAGCAACACATTGAACTAGTCCGGGAAGTTTTGCAAAAACTGAGGGAAGCAAAACTGTATGCGAAACTCTCCAAATGTGAATTTAACAAAATGCAAATTGACTTCTTGGGATATCGAATATCTCCGGAGGGGTTAGCTATGGACCCATCCAAAGTGTCGGACGTAAGAGAATGGGGAGTGCCTCAAACCAGGAGACAATTGCAATCGTTCCTAGGATTTGCAAATTTCTATAGATCATTCATAAAAGGCTTTGCACAAATAACCGCACCCCTCACAGAACTTTTGAAAACAAAGGGGAAAGTGGAGACGGCGAAAGTGAAAGCCCCTGGCGCCAAGTTGAGCTGGACGCCAGAATGCCAAAAGGCTTTTGAAACCCTAAAAGAACGCTTTACAGAAGAACCTGTTCTAAAGCACCCCGACATTCAAAGCCCTTTCATAATACATTGTGATGCTTCGGATTGTGCATACGGAGCAGTACTATTGCAAAAAGATCAAAATGGGAACCTAAAACCTTGCGGATATTTGTCTCGGAAGTTCAGTGAAACTGAGAAATGTTGGCCCATATGGGAAAAGGAAGCATTAGCTATATTAAAGGCCTTGGAATGCTGGCGACACTTCCTCGAAGGAAGTGGAATCCCATTTGAAATTTGGTCTGATCATAAGAACCTCCAGTACTTAAAATCTCCTCGAAAATTATCCCCCAAACAAATTAGATGGGCACAATACTTTAGCAGGTTCGATTTCCAATTAAAGTTTTTCCAAGGGAAACAGAATGTTTTGGCAGATGCTCTTTCACGCATGCCTCAGCACGAGGACATAACCACAGCAAAAGAGGGAACGTTATTTTCCGAAAGCCAATGGGGTTTAGCTGTCAGTACAAGAGCGCAGGCTCAAAGGGAGAGCACTGCTACTGTCAAATTTGACGAAGAAGATAGTTGGGAAAAAGAACTGAGGCAGTCATATGAAGGAGATCAGTGGATCTTATCCAACGCGGAAAAAGGGGAGCAGAAGGGGGGATTTTGGTTTGTGAAAAAGAAACTGTACATCCCAGCGATATTGAGGATTAAGATTTTGCATCGTTTTCATAATAACCAGAGCGCTGGTCATATGGGGATTACAAAAACGACGAAGGCGATAGCAAAACACTGTTGGTGGCCAGGGATGAGAAAGGACATAAAAAATTATGTTATCCAATGTGATGATTGTGCCAGAAATAAATCGAGAGGAGGGAAGCCAATGGGACTATTACAAACGGTAGCAGAACCTACCAGGCCTTGGGAATGTGTAGCCATGGACTTTGTGGGAGAACTGCCTGTTAGCAGGGGACATCGCTACATATGGACAGTATTAGACCTGTTTTCTAAACAGGCCCACTTTATAGCACTGACTAAACTACCATCGGCAGAGAAACTGGCTGAATTATACATAAACCACATTTACAAACTTCATGGATGTCCCAGTAGAGTGGTCAGTGATAGGGGTGTTCAATTCACAGCAAAATTCTGGGAAAAATTCTTGGAAATGCTAGGAGCAGAAAGGAGCCTAAGTTCTGCTTTTCACCCCATGACAAACGGGGCGGTAGAACGTACTCAACAGACGCTTGGGCAGTTCCTTCGCATGTACTCTAATATGAGACAAAATGATTGGTCTAAGTGGCTAGCTTTCACTGAACTAGCTTTTAATTCTACCATACATTCCGCAACAAATAAAACCCCCTTTGAAGTAGTTTACAGGTATGAGATTCAGCCTCTGCCCCAATTGCCAAGGTGGGCAGAGAATGAAGAAACAGGGGCAGGGAAATGGAAAACCCAAATGCTAGAATGTTGGAGTCAGGTGACTGCATCCTTAAAAGAAGCACACAAAAAGTATAAAACATTCGCAGACAGGAAAAGGGTGGAAGGCGATAAATTGGAGAAAGGGGACTTAGTGTGGTTAAGCACACAAAACATCAAATTGGGGCTACCTTCAAGAAAACTGGGCCCCAAATTTATTGGACCTTTCAGGATACAGGATGTGATAAACGAAGTGACTTTCCAATTGTCCTTGCCAAGGAGTTTGGGGAAAATACATCCAGTATTCCATCGCAGTTTATTAAAAAAGTATATGGGTACTTTGGACAAAATGGATACCTAGTGTTCTTGTTTGATTTATTTCAGAGTCGTGATGGAGGAAGTACAGAAGAGGAGGACGGAGAAAAGGGGGGCGCCATGTCATGGGACCAATTCCCAGGGCTGAATTTGCAAGCCCTGGAATTGGAGCCATAACATCAACACTCCTGAATGTCTCATGAAAACACCTGGCAGCAGAGCATGGGAACTCGGGGGTGAAAATCATAACAATTATAATGAGTAGTTTGTGTGGGAATTGTAGAAATGTGATACAGGGGGTGGGGTTTGGTGATGATATTTACGTGTGATGTTACGTTGCAACCAAGGTGATAAAATTGCTTGTATGTAAACATTATGTCATTCTCGACTTTTTCCAAGTCGTGTGTTCTTCAATAAAGATTGGTTCTGATAGCAGCTGTCTTTGATCTGCGTTCATGCTGGTCGTTTGAAGTGAGCGCGACAGCTCCGTGTCCTAGTCTCTGGAACATTAGAAAACAACTTTGCCCCCCCCCCCCCCCCGGATCTTCAACAGAGAAGAATGATGGAAGGACTCAAGAAAAAACAGCTAAGGAACTGATTAGCAAGTAGCTGATAATTTAATTCAAAGGAATTCAACTCAAATGGGTTGGCAAACAATTCCTAAAGATTAGAAGTAACTATGATATATTCAGCAATTTGGATAGGTTGTTTTTGTCCATCTACACTGTGCAATTAGTGCAGTTTGACACCACCATGATTCATTGTTATGGAATTATGGGAACTGTAGTTTTACAAGGTCTTTAGCTTTTTCTGCCAAAGAGTGCTGGTGAATCACCAAACTACAACTCCCATGTTGTCATAGCATTGAGCCATGGAAGTTAAAAGGGTGTGAAATTGCATTCCGTCTTTGATTAGCTGCACCTTTGATACATCAGTATTCATGAAATGGTAGTTGATTCAATTGAATTACTTCAATTTATGTAGAATCAGAGAATCGTAGAGATGGAAGAGACCACAAGAACCATCCAACCTGATTCTGCTATGCAGTAACACATAAAGCCCCCCCCCCAACAGATGGCCATCCAGCCTCTGCTTAAAATCCTACAGAGAAGGAGAATGCATCTCACTCCCAAGCAGCAATTTCACTGTTGAACAGCTATTACCACCAGAAAATTCTTTCTAATGTTTAGGTGGAATCTTTTCCCCACAATTTGAATCCAATGCTCCATTTTGTGATGGTTTCCAGAGCAGCAGGGAACAAGTTTCCCCCTCTTCAATATGTCATCCTTCAAATATTTAAACATGTCTATCATGTCCCCTCCCAGACTTCATTTTTTCCAAACTAAACATACCTAGCTCCCTTAGTCATTCCTTAAAGGGACTGAATTCCACACCTTTGATCACTTTGGTCACCCTTCTCTTGACAAGTTCTAGTTTGTCAGTATCCTTGAATTGTGTTGCATGGAACTGGACACAGGGTTATCCCAGGTGAGGTCAGATGTATTTTATCCATCCAAAATCTGTTGGAGTTACAGCAAGAAATAACTCTATATGTCTACTCAGAAGTATTTTGTCCATAGATGCCAGGTGGATGAGTATAAAGCTATGGGCTTAATCATGCATGAGACCTTTTAGAAAACATGACTAGAGTTGAATCAGGGCGGCAGTATTGATGTGAAGAAGCTGTTTTTGGTGTTATTATTATTAAAATGAAAAAAAATCAGGCTTCTAAGAAAGATATTCCAAGGGCACACTGGAAAAATATGTACATGGCAACAACCTCTGAATGCATAGTTAGCTAGCTGTATTAGTGCCAGCAGCTTCATTTAGAAAACAGAACCAAAGCTCACACCCAATCAAAGCAGCTTGAATGTCAAATATTGAATATTAAATCCTTGCAAGAAGCTGCTAGAAAATTATAATGACTCATGAGTATTTCTGAATGTGCAAACACAAGAAAATTGCACGTAGTAAACAGAAAAATATGAAAGTAATTGAAAAGATGGTTCTGCCTAAAACTATGCATCCATATTTAACAAACTCACAGTGTCTGTCATCACGAATACTGGGGAGATGTGTGTGTGTGTGTGGGGGGGGTTGAGGGTGGTGCTGAATAACTGAAGCAAATGGTGGTGGCAAAAGGTTAATTCTAGACTGGGGTGGACAACATTCAGTTCAGCATCTACTGCTGATGAATTTGTTTCTATGATACAGAAGGATGCCAGAGCAATCTCCAGCCCCATAGATCCCCATGAGACTGCAGAACAAAGCACGTTTTCTCTTCCTAAGGCAATAGGAATGGAGAGGAAGGAAGGACAATAATGTGATGTTGGTAGGGATGGTGGTCACCCCAATTCTAAGCAGTGGAATGCCATGGAAGCTTCAAACTACGTCTGGGGAGTCCACTGTGAGTGGCACAAACACAGCCTTCAGGAACAGGGCAGGAAAAGGTAGCCTGTGGTATGCTGCCTTGTAGATGCACATGGAAGAAAGTAAGAGCTTCAGGGCAAGAAAGAGTGAGGTAAAAGAACAGCAGGAGAAATGAAAGTAGCAGTAATCCTATCTGGCAGTCATTTGCATTTGAGAGACTTTTCTGCCCCAACCCTTCTGCCCAGTGTGAGTGACTGAAGCTTGAACTACAGGAGAAGAAAAACTGCATTTTCCCTGCTTGTTGCACTTCAGTCTTGCTGATGTTACCTAGGTTTAGCCTTTTGTTTGCCACTTGGCTATGCTGTGGTTATCTATATGTTAACCCCCTTTGTTGCTTAAGGGCCACAAGTGCCAAGATGAATGCACCTATAAGACAAGGATAAAATTAAACCAGACCAGAGACCTAAACACAAAATCCGCAAGAGCAGAAGCAGAGCCGAGGCAGTCTGGGTCAAAGCAGGTGAGACAGTTTGAAAGTAATTGAAATCCAGGGAACAAGTTGAAGTTGAGGAAGCAGTGGAGCAAGAGCCATCAAATAATGACATAGGGAGATTTTATAGTGGTTATTTATAACAAGGGAAAGCCTTGGCTGTGCTAATTTATAATTGAATGTACAACAGCACAACTGACCCAATTAATTCAGCCTTGTAGATTGGGAGCTCTTGTGTCAGTGGGGCTATAAATCCATTCCAAGTTTTAACCTAAATAGGTCCATCACTTTGGAAATATCCTTTAAAGGTGCCCCAGACCTGGAGTTGATACATTTTTATCTATTGTGTGCTGTTGGGAGTATTTGGCTGCAATTTCACCCAGCTCCTCTGTCCATTTATTTATTTATTATTTATTTCTTATCAAAAGCATTGTGCTAATTAGTCTAAAACTGAGAAAAATAGAAGGAGCACAAGCAGATTAATATCTGGGTTGCTGTGAGTCTTTCGGGCTGTATGGCCATGTTCCAGAAGCTTTCTCTCCTGATGTTTCACTGAAATCTGTGGCAGGCATCTTCTTTTGACCAAACACGGGCAACAACAACCGCATTGTCTGGAGCCTCAAACAATTCTTCTTCTGTACAAGAGGGAGGACATTGCGGACAAGCATACAGATGCGTTGTCTGTTCTGCTTCACAGTCGCACAAGGTGGAGGATTCTTTTAGGTAGTGCCATTTTGCCAGGTTGTCTTTTGATCTGCCCACTCCACTTCTGAGTCGTTTTACCATAAAAAAAGACAAAGAAAATTGGCAAAGTAGGTAAAGAGAGTGGTCAAAAGGGTTGTTGTATGTTTTCCAGGCTGTATGGCCATGTTCCAGAAGTATTCTCTCCTGACATTTTGCCCACATCTATGGCAGGCATCCTCAGAGGTTGTGAGGTACCTCTGAGGATGCCTGCTATAGATATGGGCAAAACGTCAGAAGAGAATACTTCTGGAACATGGCCATAGAGCCCGGAAAACATATAACAACCCTGTGATCCTGGCCATGAAAGCCTTCGACGACACAGAGTGGTCATTGTCTAACTATAACAAGACAAAGGACTGGCATAAAATCCCTGTAAAAAAGCACTTATATTTTTTGTACTTGATCATTTTTGGTTCAGCTTCAATATCCCATTTCTGTGCAAGGTGCTGTAGTTTGTCCAGATCTCCCAGCTCCAAGGGTTTCTGCAGATATGGGGCAGATATGGCTCTGATCACTATGGTGGATGATCTTGCCCAGAAATTGGACAGGGGGAATGTGTTCCTATTGGTTCTGCTTGACCACTTTGTGTCTTTCAATAGAATCAGCCATAGTATTCTTCTGAATCACTGGATCCCCTGGGAGAAAGAAATAGATAGATGGATACCAGTTCAACAATATATGCTTTAGATTGGAAAAATGGCACTGGGCAAAAGATTTTTCACAATTCACCATAGAATCATATCAAAAATGGTAGGGACTACCCTGTTTCCCCGAAAATAAGACTGGGTCTTATATTAATTTTTGCTCCCAAAGATGCACTAGGTCTTATTTTCAGGGGATGTCTTATTTTTCCATGAAGAAGAGCTCACATTTATTGTTGAACAACAAAATGAACATTTATTATATACTGTAAAGTAGTTGTCATCACAAACCAGCATAACCAGACAAACTATGAATCCTATCAAGAATTTCTTGTTACTACCATTATTTACATGTACAACAATCTATGGTACCTCTTGCAATTTAGGTTTCACAAGGTTTCCACGCTGATTTCTCTCTATTCTAGTTTCAATGTAGTCATGAATGATGAATAATATAATATACTATAATAATAATATGATAATATAATAATAATATAATGATATACAATATATTAATGAGATAATATAATAATAGGATATAATAATAACAGAATATGATAATAATATGGTATTAATAGGATAATATAATAATGTGATATAATAACAGAATAGCATAATAATATAATAATAATAGGATAATATAATAGAATAATAGAATGGAATAGAATGATATAAAATATATTAATAGGATAATATAAAATGGAATATAATAATAATAACAGAATATGCTAATAATAATAAAATAATAATATGATAATATAATAGAATAATAGTATAGAATATAATTATATAAAATATATTAATAGGGTAATATAAAATGGAATTTAATAATAACAGAATAATAACATAATAATATGAAAATATAATAGAATAATAATATAATAATAATATAATGATATAATAATAATAATAGAAAAATATAATATAATGATTTAAAATATATTAATAGGATAATATAATAATGGGATATAATAATAGTAACAGAATATGATGATAATAATATGGTAATAGAATAATAGTATAAAATAATCAGTTTCATGGCATAGGATAGGAATAAGGATGAGAGGAGAATCCCAATGCGTCCTGTACCTTTAAGGAGGAGAAACCTTGGGGAGGAGTGGAAAGCCCTCTTCCTTCCCTCCCACCCTCCCTTGCCCTGGCTCCAGGAGCCAATCAGAAGCCTCTGGGAAGAAGGGAGCATGACCAGCATGGCCAGGACGGAGAAGAAACGGCAGCGCAGCAGCAGCCACGGAAGGTTCTTCAAGCCGTGGCTGGGGGAGGCAAGGCAAGGCAAGGCAGGGAGGGAGGCACAGAAAGCAAGCACTTTCTCTCCCTCCCTCCCTCCCTCCGGTGTGTGTATGAGTGCTGCTTTAGCCCTGCAGCCATTCTTCCCAATGGAACTCTGCTGCAGCCTTAGTTGCTAGGTCTTACTTTCAGGGGAGGCCTTATATTTGGCAATCCCCCCCAAACCCCTGCTAGGTCTTATTCTTTGGGGAGGTCTTATTTTCGGGGAAACACGGTAGAAGTGTTTTGGAATTTGAATTTTTATACCTTTGCATGCATATACATACACATAATGAGATATCTTGAAGACAGGACCAAAGCCTATATAGGCAGTTCCCGAGTTACAAACATCTGACTTACAAATGACTCACAGTTAAGAATGGGGGTGAGACAACAGGAAGCGAAAGAAATCTACCCCCCAAAAGGGAAATTCACTTCTGAAAGAGTGATCATGTGAAAAAGATGTCTCCACTGAAGTTTGATCAACAATCCTTGTTTTCACAACAAGCCATTTTTTTTCAAAATCCAATTATCACAGGGATAGAAAGTGAGGTGAAGTCTTCTGAATAGGGGCACAGACAGCAAAACAAACCCCACAAGGGTGTTAACCTTTCCCTACTCTATCCAAAGCATGCATATATATATATATATATATATATATATATATATATATATATATATATACGCTTTGGATAGAGTATATATATACATACATACACACACACACACACACACACACACAGCTGAAGTTACACTGAAAAAAGTACCTATTCTGACATACAAACGAATTCAACTTAAGAACAAACCTACAGAACCTATCTAGTTCATAACTTTGGGATTTCTTGTACAAGAAACTCATTTATGTTTTATATACATCTTATATATATATAGCATAAAAGCATTGCATAAAACTTTTATACACAATATTTTAAATAATTTTGAATAATCAGAAAACAAAGTTGTCACTATCTCAGATGGCCATGGATTTTGGATTTCTCATTAAGGGATGTTCAATCTGTATATTTTTTATTAATTCAAAAACCTTTTGTTATTATTATTCACCTCCGATCATTCTTTATTATTGAATAACCCTTCTTCCCTCACCAATGGTCACACTGGCCAGACCTGAAGGGGAATCAAACCCATCAAATCTTATTTTCTAGGACATGAGTTCTCATCCCTAAAATAAAATTTTAGAAATCATCAGCAAAAACAGCATAGGTTTCATTGAACTCAGTAGGATTTCCTTGCTGTATTAAATATCCTGGAACTAGGATGTAATGTTACTGTAAGAGAAGTTGACAATTATGAGGGAAGACATGAAAGTATTAGTGAACCTGTTTCTCCTGCCATTCATTTGCCCAAGAGAAACTCCTTTGCGGGAAAAACAAGACTCTTCTCCTAGTTTAATTTTGTATCACCAAGAATTCATTTTGTTCTCCCTTTTGTATGAGTTTATATTTGCCCATCTGTAACACTTTGATAAGGCTTTTAACAATCCTTCTGTTCTGGTCCTTTTCTCTCCTCTCTCATTTATTACTTTATAAGAAGATTGGTTTCCACAAATGAACAATTTTTAAAGACATCTAAGTTTGTAACATCTGAAACTTTCAAACTACTCCAAGCCGGGAAATAAAATTGACATCTGAAGTCACAGAAGTAATTTTAATGTGGCATTTAAGGCTGAAAGCTGCCGTTTCACAGGCAGCAAAGGAATGCTTAAACATTTGGAAGTTAAGGGGCTCACTGGGTTTTGAGGAACTGAAATAAAACATTTGGAGAGGCTGTAGATAAAAGATTTGTCTGTCAGTTAAAGACATTTCCAAATCTAGATACCAACTAGAGAACTGAGTAGTTAGGGTCACTTTATAGTGTCCAGCGTTTTAGGCCTTAAGGGACAGACGCCTGGGTACTGCATGGAGACCCCCCATTTTCCCTCTTGTTTGTCAGTCATTTCCTTGTCTTGGAAAAGGACACACTGTGTGCCCATAACCTTTCCTACAGCCCAGTTTAACCTTTTGCCCTCAGGCATGATGGGTGACACTGTCCAGTGCTACTATTAAAATAAGATTCCACTGTCAGTCCATTTGGCTTATGTGCATGTAACAGAGATCACCATTTGTTCTTTGTCCCAGGCAGCAAAATGCATGCAGAAGCCTTCTGCTATCCCAACACAGGGACCCAGCAGAACTTGTATTGGAACTTTTCCAAAGTGGTTAAATGAATCTGCCTCTTTGTATGTGTTTCCCAAGCACTTCGGAGCACACCATAGAAGCTATTTAAATAGCATTTGTTTTGCATGATTTTTTTTTCTTGATAAATATTAATATATTTTGGTTGCTTTCCCACTCTTGGGTCTTCAGAGTGATTCAAAATGTTACATATGGAAGCTATTCCAATTTGAATTCAACAGTATTTATTTCTAAGAACTTCATCCCACAGATTCAGGGCTTTGTTTTCACAGGAGTCCCAAGGAGGCCTCACATGACGTAAGGGCATTTCTGGTGGGGCTCTGTAGGACATGGGATGGCTGGCCACCCCAGAAGATGGGGAAAGATGGGAGGGTAAAGAGTAAGATGATTCCCTTTGCTTCCCCCCCCCCCCCCCGGTTGGTGGGATGAAGTCCTAAATGCATGTTCATAGAAGTGCACATGTGTCCTTATGAGATTAGCCACTGAAATGAGGGACAGCTGGGGTGAATCCATCTTCCCACATGCCACACTCTCGCAGTTTTTTCCCATAACATGGGGGGGGGAGTGGCTCGGGAAGCCTCCCATATTGAGAGGGAAGTGTCAAACGATTCTTCCACTCCAGCTGGAGTATGGATCTCCACAGGACGTTCCTCTACATTGTGCGATGGGTGGCATGCCCATCCATCCTCCTGCTGGAGTGGAAGCGTCTCACAAGCTAAATGTGATGAGTTGGTTGGTGTGGTTTACTGAAGTCTGTTTTGTTTTGTATTAACACAGATATCTTAGTGATACAAAAACCACAGTTTGTCCCATGGTTTATGGTTTATGAACTCTACTTTGTTTAAAGCATGCATGGGCAAACTTCAGCCCTCCAGGTGTTTTGGACTTCAACTCCCAGAAATCACAGCCCACTTACCGGCTGTTAGGAATTGTGGGAGTTGAAAATACCTGGAGGGCCAAAGTTTGCCCATGCCTGATTTAAACCATGACTTGTTGTAACATTCAAATTCACGCCTGTTACTTAGAAACAGGAGCTGGAAGGAGGAAAAAAAATAAATATGGGTAAAATAAGTCATTGTTTGTCAACTGTACGATTTGTGATTTCGGCAACAAATCGTAGTTGAAAGAAACCATGCCTTATCAGAACGTGAATGCGATCAATATGTTGGAGTGTATAAAATGTTGAATAAAATATAAAAGATTCAACAGAAAACCTGATCAGTTAAGACCAAAAAGTTTGCGTAAATCGAGAGTTCTGATAGCACAAAGGAAAAACTTTCATCATGAAGGCCAATCCTGAGGGGGGAAAAAAGACACAAACGCTTCTACTGCACACCAAACAGAAAGCCAGAAGGTAGCTGCTGATAAATCATGGGAACTGATTACATTTATAAGGTAAAGCACAATTTTGATAAACTGACAGGAAACATTCCCCCCATGTTTTATGGGAGATTTAAGTAGAGCCATCTCTGACAGGAATAAGCAATGAGTACCCTTTTACATTTTTTTTAATATTATGGAAATCAGCTCTAAGAGTCACAGTGAGGTTGCATTAGCATTGTTTTCAACTATGGAGCGCAGCTGGTTTCTCTCTTTCTCAGTCCACCACACTCTTAAATGGATGGAAGAATCCCTTAATGTTGATCCCACAGACACTGAAAAATGAGGTTTACAGTTTACCCTTTACAGATCATTTAAATGTTCAAATGCCATAGCTGTGAAATATGGATGAGGAACTTGAGATATTGAGAGATTTGAAAACTGTCCCCAAAATAGTTGTTTTGAAATTGCCGTTATCTTTAAAAAATATATTAAAATTACTCTTCATCTTAAACCACAAAGGACTTTGACAGTTTACTGCAGCTTCTCCTAATAATATGTGATGTTTTTATTGTACTTTTATATAAACGTACATTTTTATTTGAAATGATGCCAAGTGACAAGCACCAGTCATGGCTGAATGGAGAATAAATCACACCTCTCCTTTTTTCCTGCAGTTTTCTCAGCCTAATTTTTGTGGCAGAGAGTGATTGTATTCCTTTGTCCCATGATGAAAGAATTATATGTAGGAATTAATCCTCTTTGACTAAAAGCTTGGAACTAATATTAATAGAAACACTGTATTTTGGTACACAGGCCTTTATTCTTCCATTTCTCCCCACTCCCTCTCTGATACACACAGACATCTCTCTGATGGTATGTATCTTGGGATTTCCAAAGTCCAAATAGCCATCATTAGCCTCCAAGCCAATGTTCTACTGAAGGCAGGCAAATATTCCCAAAACTGTTATTTGGAGAACAATGTGATATTTGCAGCTTCAAGATCAGGGCTGGATCAAGGTTTTTTTCTAGACCTTTCACAAATAAACAAGGGCACTGTTTCATTGCCTGGGTGAAGCCCACAGAGGGGCACTAGGGAGGAGGATAGTCCATTTTATAGAGGGGGAGTAGGAGGAGGAAAACCATTTCCCCCCGTTTTCGCTGGTTATTTCACCTCCCCCTTTCTCATGGCATAAAGGGCGCTTTTTTCCACAGCGGGAACATAGGTGGGGGAAATAACAGGAAAAAAGGAGGAAATGGTTTTCCTCCTTCAACCCATCCTCCACCCCCATAAAATGGACGATCCTTCTCTCTCTAGCGCCCCCTTGTGGCCTCCGCTCAGATTGTAGAATAGTATCCAAACAAGAAAAGAAACAGCTTCCAGCTACTTGCCTTGCAATGCTGTCAGACAGGTGCCTACAGGGAGCTCACTTCTTTCCCAAGTAGATGATTTGGGAGAATCAGCACTGCTGGGTTTTCCACTTTCTTGCTATATTTGACTCAGATAGGGAGAATGAAAAGTCTAGTTAAGAAAGCTGGCAGTGATAACAACAGACGTTCAACCACATTAGCAGGGTGATGCATTCCATACCTCTGGATTATGCAAATACAAAATAGATGTGGCTAGTTATGACTAATAGTCAGGGCCTCTTTGTAAAGTTAATCACTGTTAGACTGCATGCAGCATGTAAGCTGCCCCAACTCCTTTCAGGGAGATGGGGCGGGTATAAATAAAGTTTATTAGTATTTTTAATGAGATCTTCATTTAAGGAGCAAACAGGCCAGTGACTTGGAGAAAGAAGTTAAACTTTATTGTAGGAACTCTATTCTAAGATAAGATAGTAATCCAGGATGCTGATTTAACCTTATGATATCTTGGAAGGTCAAGAGAGAAATAATACGAAGAAGAAAATGTGGAGAAACTTCATTAATAGTACCAGTTTACATCACGGAGAGGTCAGGATAGGTATACAGTACATAGGATGGATCTACACTGCCAAATAATGCAGTTTAGTCTGTATTATATAATTGTAGATCCATATAATGCAGTTTGAAATGCATTATATGGATCTAAACTGACCCCTTTATAAGACTGGTTTAATGTGTTCTTAGATATGTTTAAATTTTATCCTACATTAAATCCTGAAATCTGCTGAGAAGTAGCAGCCAGCAATTAAAGGACCAAGGAAGTGACATCTCAGGCCCATCCACTATTCAGATATCAGCCAGCACGCCAATGCCTTAAACCAAGAAATTGTTTTCTAAGATCTACAGAGATACTGAGATACATCTCAGCAAGCGAGAGTCCAAAAGTGGCAGGCTAAAACCCGGAACCTCAAGCCATGGCTGAGACTGGATAAGAAACTCCCTCCTGGGCACACAGAAAACTGGGTGACTTGGAAGGCGTTGAACAGACTGCATTATGGCACCACGAGATGCAGAGCCAATCTTAAGAAATGGGGCTACAAAATGGAGTCCATGACATGTGAGTGTGGAGAAGAGCAAACTACAGACCACCTGTTACAATGCAGCCTGAGTCCTGTCACATGCACAATGGAGGACCTTCTTATAGCAATACCAGAGGCACTCCAAGGGGTCAGCTACTGGTCAAAGGAAATTTGGAATAATGCCAAGTTTTTAACCTTGTCTGGGTTTTCAAATACATTACAACTGTACCCTCAGTTCGCTTCTGACACAATCAGTAAATAAATCCTACATTAAGGGTTTGGGGGTTATTTAGTTTCAGTGGATCCAGGTCCTCTCTCTTCTCACTCTACATCCTCAGATATTTCCCTCTTGCCAAGATGAATGCTTAGATCTTTAGACCAGGCTTGGAGATCTACTCTTCACCATATCCTTTGGGACTACCAGATTGCAGTCTAAGAATGAATGCCAAGATTCCCTTCCTTCGCTCTCTCTATGAGAAATAATTAAATGTTCATCTACTTTTTCTTTCTACTTCACACAGTCACCATACATTTTCTCCACGTGGTAATACATACATTGAAGAAAAGTTCACACTTCCAAGTAATCTTAAAGATGGTTGCATTTGGAGAAAATGTGGCATATTTCCACAAGCGACCATGGCTCTTATATGGAATGTGATGATAATGCAAATGTCAAAGACGTTATTTGAGAAATTGATGAAAATGTGATAGAGATAACAGCTCACTCTCAGAGCTGGTATCACTTTGTGCAACTGCACTTAAATTGTCTTTTGTACTCTAGTGCATTAAAATAATGGTTCTCAACCTGTGGTTTCCCAGGTATTTTGGCCTACAAAACACCTGGGAAATCCCAGCCAGTTTATTAGCTGTTAGGATTTCTGGAAGCTGAAGACCAAAACATCTGGGGACCCACAGGAAGAGAACCACTGCATTAAAAGAACAACTATAGCAGTTGCAACATCACGTAAAAGGAGCAATAGCAGTAGCTCAGTATTTTTGTAATAATGTATATATTTACTTACTTATTTTTTTTTAATTATGACCTGCTTTCTCCACCTGCAGAAATACATGACAAGATGATGAGGGCAACTACTACTTTTTCCTCTTCCTTCTTCTCTTCTACTACTTTTTCTCCTTCTGGAGAAAACAGCAGCTTAGCTATTCAGGTTGCCCCAAGAGGAAGGCTGCTCCCCATCTGTTATCTACCGAAGTGATATTGTGCTGTTGTCACTGGCAGGAATATTTCACAATGACTAAAATGATATCATGGCACACATTTTCAAGGATTGTGCAGAAAGGCTCTAAGAGATAACAGGAGCGAAAGCAGTTTAACTTTAAAAGAGACTGACAGTTTGCAGAATATATCTTCCACTGAAAGTCAACATATTCCCATGGGCTGTTTTTAAAGTGCTTTTGCCTTAGTATAAGGCTGCATGGAAAATGCATGCCAATGCAGCACTAGAAATTAATTCCCAGACTTCCATCTCTGAACCAAATGTGGTGGTTTGTTCTCTGTTTCCTTGAGCAGGCTGTGGTTCTCTCACCCCGCCATAATGAGAAACAAAACATAGAAGACATATTTGTAATATAGAGTTACATCAGCACAATTATAGGCATTCTCCAGGGATGCAAAGAGACAACAAAATATGAACAGAGAATGAATAGCAAATGATGGAAAGGGAGGACCAGATGGTCTTCCTAAAATATCTCAGAGGCCAGGAACTATAGGTGGCGGAGAAAATGGGAATTGGGTATGATTGGCATCATTTTAAGAACATTTAAAGATAATGCATATTGCAGATACCTTCTATCTTTTCAAATGGGAAAAAATGTCAATGAGATTAGGTGAAAGCCAAAGTAATATAGATGGTAGAGGGTTGGAGAGGGTTCCAGGATTTGCTCCTCCTTGAGCCAGGGATCTTCATGGATGACTGCAGGCTTGTTCTTTTCTTGCAACCTGGCTTTCCTCCTAGTAGCATTGACAGAAGAACTATGCCACCTTCCCTGAGGTTCACTGAAGAAAAGGTAGGCTATAAGATGAACAAAGAAAAAAAGCATTGTGTGGTGTGACAGTTTAATGTCTTTTTCATTGTGCCTTAAAGTACCGAATAGCAGTATACCAACAGTGAAGCACAATGTTGCCTACTGTGACAGGAACAGTGCAGAATGCAGAAAGAGTTCAAAAAAAAACCTCAGAACAACACTCTTCTCATTTCCAGCCCTGACTTCAGTAGGCTTTCTGAGTGATGAACAACGAAGCTTTTACACCCAGGTCTTGACCAAGACTTTTTTTATGATGGACAGAAGAGCAAATTGAACCCATCAAAATCAAGGTGTGTTGTAGTATCTAAGGTGACCCAAATCATTTGGTCATAGCACATTATAAAATCCCACAACAACTGCTTCCTGGAAGTAAACATACACTCAGAAAAAAATAAATAGCTAACAATGTGCTGTACTCTCACGCCACTGAAAATTGATTACCTATGGTGAGTGTTTCACTCTGTCTGAATATAGGCCTGGCATTTTATGAACTATTTATTGGTTTATGATATTTCTATATTGCCTACCAGGACAGAAAGACTCTCGGGTGATGAAAAAATGAAAGTAATTAAAACAGGTCAGTTAAAATATTTTCAAAACGCATTAAAACCCCTTTACATTTTTATAAACACATTCTGAAACAGATATAACAGAGTTTCTGTGAGTTTTCTGGGCTGCATGGCCATGTTCCAGAAGCATTCTCTCATCCACATCTATGGCAGTTTTATGCTAGACCTCCAGGGATCCACCCATACTACAGAACTATAGCGCTATGATTTCTATTTCACAGTCGTGTTCAGTCTTACGGATTCTTGGGATTTGCAATCTAGGGAAGAACAATTATAACCAGCTAGACAGCTCTTGTAGTGCCGTATCAAACCACAAATACCAACATTCCACAAAATGGAAGCATGGAATAATGTTATAAATCTGTGATGTGAATAGGTTCCAGGAGACTAGAGTTTGAAACTGCACTGAGCCATTGTGTTTGGGCATGTGACACTCTCTCCAGATTAGAGGAAAGTGATGGCAAACCTTCTCTGAAGAAATCTTGCCAAGAAAACCTTATGGGAAGGTTGCCATAAGTTAGAATTGACATAAAATCACATAGCAATGGCAGCAGAAACAACAATATTGACATGATGGTATTAATGCTGGCATTGCTATAGTTTATTTAATCTTTATCCCACTATTATTTCATGACTACCAGAGAACTCAAGTGAATGTACATTCAGCTATTTCTCAGCACTAAGCAAAACCTGACAAAATTACTTTCTAAAACTGTTGTAATGCACCTTCTGAGTATACCCTGGACTGCATCCACTTTATCTTCTGTTCCAAACCTTAAGAAAATGACTATAATTTTGATCATCTAGAGAATACTGATTGGATATGTAACATATGCAAAAGCTAAACAGATTCTCATGCACACATGACATTCTTTCCTAACAGCCAATGCTGAAAACTAGGAAGCAAACATCTTTCTCTAGAGACAAAAGTGTCATGTAACAGCCACAGCTATATGAGAGGAGTAACATAATGACTTTGTAATATGAAGTTCACTCTTAGGATGGATCTACATTGCCATATGATCCAAATTCTGAATCCAGATTATCTGATTTGAACTGGATCATATGAGTCAAAAGCAGATAATATGGATCTAGAAACTGAATTATATGGGGGCCTTAGGCAGCATAACCAATAGTGTGAAATATGATGGGAAATGCAGTGCATGGACCATAAGTCATCCAACTACTGTTCTAAAATAATGAGAGAGGCAGCAAGACTGAGGTACTCTATGTAGTCATACTTCAAACCATGAGATTTGGGCATATTTTGGGAAAGATTACTATAGATCACTTCCTATCTTCTAGCTTATTCCTTTTCAAATTCACAAAATCAACATTTCGTGGTCCTGCTATTTTAGTTTAATGCTTAAATAACTGCTGTTGATCATACTGTAGCCTTTATTAGCAGCTACCCTAACAAATGAAGGCTGGTGAGCTCCTGAAATGATGCATACATCAATGCGCGTGTGTTCTGGAAAGATAGATAATATATTTGCATTATCTTGCTAAATTGCAAAGGGAACTATGAAAGGCATTGATTTTGCTCCCTCTCGCGCTTGTACCACTCTCTCTTCAGTGAGATATTCTTGAGATATTTTTTTCTTTTTCTGAAATACAATATGCAAGGATTGTCAAATGATATACATGATCTGAAGAAGTGACTCAAAAGAGGAATCTGATTCATAAAGAAAGATCACAGAAGAACCATGGAGGTGAGGCAGAGGGCCCCGTTTTACTTTGGAAGCAAAGTAAATGCAGGTGGGAGAAGCTTTTAAGGAGAGCAGGCAGTTGCTCTAGGGTCACTTGGCATCCATTCATGGCTTTGTGTTTGCAAAATTGTACCTCTGTGAGCAGAATAAAGGGAGCCCTGGTGTGGCAGCGTGATGGCAGCCTTACAAGTCGAAGAACAGCCTTCAAGGATAAATGCGCTACCCTTGAAGACAAAGTGAAACAGCTGGAGCTGGTCACATAAGAACATGGCAGCCCCATCTGTTTCCAACAAATTCTTCGACAGAAATGGAAAATGAATTAATGTAAACATTTCTGGAAGAGTTGAGCTGTTTTGCACAACAAGCATCATTACTACGTACTAAAGAGCTAGCTGAAAGCACAGGGAAAGGAATAATTTTCTGGGAAATTATGGATATTTTTTCAAGACTACCTTTTAGCAATTCCTGTTGTATGACAGTTCATAATTACAGTTTAAAGTAAGTAACAAGAAAAATATTGATGTGTGACAGTAATTTGTTGCAATGCTTTAAAACAATCTGAAATATGTTCAGTTTGAAGGGGAAGTGGGGGTGGCAGTTGTAAGACCTCCCTTGTTCTCATTCCCACCAGCCATCCTCTCCCATGTCATTTCTAGGCATACTCCTTTTGCCTCTATGTTTGGTATCTGAGTGAAAGAGCTACAGCTGTGGATAGATGTAATGGAAATCTCAGGGCAATCACTGGTTCAAACCCTTCTGCTGCATGCTGCATCTTCTCATTATGCCTCTTCATACTCACCATCCTTCCCCCCTAGGTTAACCAGTAGCAGTAGTGGGCACAAACAATGCCATTGCATGTAATGAGTAAGTTTAATGTTAGACTGCTCACAATACCCCACTTGTACTTGTCATTTTGGCCTTGGAAGCTTCTCTTAAAGTGAAGCCACAGTAGAACAATCAGGATGAAATAGCCAGATGACATCACAAGAGGCATATCAGAAAATCAGCACCTCTAATTATGGAATTGGGTCCATGCTATTTCCAGGCTGCAGATGGATGCTCACATGACTGATCATCTCCACATACCCACATATTTCATGGCAAATCCTGACTGGAAACTTTCTCCTTGACATGCTCATTTTCTTTCTGAAGAGAAGTATTTTGAGATGGAGTCTCATGTGCTCTCTGAAGTTTGACAGCATAAGTGAAATAATAGAGTTTAGTGGAATGTTGACCAAAGACAGGCAGGGGGTGCATGCCTTTGTCAAGTCCTTATTCCAGGAACCCCCACCCATTCTCAACATTAAATGAAGTTCATGCTCGTTCTGTTAAAAAAATCCATTTGTTTGGTTTAAAAAGAGATCGCTGTATGGATTGTTTGCACTTAAGCATCCATTGACTAAAGCATGTCTGCATGCATTTTATATGTATGGTTATAAGGTCATTATATGCATTTATCAGATGTATTTTTCAAAAGCCCTGGCAGTATCTGAACATAAAAGGGCATTTGGTTCACCTCCATTCTGAAAAATCTGCCTTCACCTCAACAGACATTCCAACAGAATCAATTTCTAGGGATGGAAACTTAGGGCCCTTCCACACAGCCATATAACCCAGAATATCAAGGCAGAAAATCCCACATTATCTGCTTTGAACTGGAATATATGACAGTGTGGATTCAGATAACCCAGTTCAAAACAGATATTGTGGGATTTTCTGCCTTGATATTCTGGGATATAGGGCCCTTCCACATTGCCACATAACCCAGAATATCTGCTTTGAACTGGAATATATGGCACTGTGGACTCAGATAACCCTGTTCAAAGCAGATATTGTGGGATTTTCTGCCTTGATAGTCTAGGATATAGGGCTATGTGGAAGGGCCCTTAGTTGAAATCAGGCCTGTAGCGAGGGGGGGGGGCGTTTAGGGGTTCAACCCCCCCCCCCCGAAATTTTTCAAGTTATAAAAAAAATCTCGTTTACTCATGAATTTTAACTGGTTAACCAAATCCCCATGCTAAGTCTATGAGATGCAAAACATTAAGAGTCCCTCCAGGCACTATCTCAAGCAGATATTGACAGGTTTGTAGAGAGGAGGGGTATGTGCTAGGGGTTCAACCCCCCCCCCCGAAATTTTCAAAACCCCTCCCGAAATTTTTTTCTGGCTATGGCCCTGGTTGAAATGCATATGAAAATGAGTTAATGCACAAACCACAACTCATTCTGTGCAAGCGAACATGATATGAGGTAGTTTCCTGCTCAGTAAAATAATATATTCTTATATTACAAGACACTGTTGCTGTCCTGTTTCTGTTATTTAGTGCATGGAATCAATTTATGTTTCCAGCCCTGACCAAAAGACCTGCTGCTTATGAGCGCCAACATTGCTGTACTTAACCGTCAAAACAAGAGGAACATTGGATGGTTTTTGCCATTAATGAAGGCAGTTTTCAATGCCAGGTTTGTCAGGTATGATTTTATTTGCTTTCCCCCTGATTGACCAGCCTCTCTCCTCCCCTGCACCATAACCTGGCGTGCACAGGCATAATTTCAGCAACATCAAATGGAATGAGCCCAGTGTACCTCATAAAGACCAACGTTTTCCACAATGTATACAGTCACCAATGTGCTTTATTTCTCCATTTTAGTTTATAGCCTGAGCTCTGGATAATGCAAAGAAGATCAATAAACGCGTACGCGTTGGCCATGTCATTTTTTAATGATGTAAATAAATTCTACTCCTATTCCCCTTGTCTCTGGTCGCTTTGCTCTGTGATATAAATTTTGGGACAAGGCAAGCCTGTGCTTATTTATTGGAAGCAAGGCATCTACAGATTTTTGCATTTGTGGTCAGACCAGCAGAGGGAGCAGTAGGAATACTGAGTCTCTCATCCTCTCCCATTTCTCTCTCCCTCTCACCTGGTAAGAGTTCTGTGGACACAGATGGCTAGCACTCATGCAAAAAATCTTAGAGATGTACAGAAGGTTTACCTAGATTTCTCTCTCTCTCTCTCTCTCTCTCTCTCTGTCATTGCAGCCACCACTTGCAGTGCCAATTCCCATAATCAGCCTTATTCTTGCTGCAGAATTATCTCTACATTCCAGGGGAAAAAATATATTTTACATCTGTCAACTTATTTAGTTCCTTTCCTATCTGCTTGCTGCAGAACACGGTAGGAAGCACACACAAATCCATCTAGACATTCAGCAGACTCAAGTGGTCAGGACTGTATCAAACCATTTCAGGTGGGTGATTACATAGTTGAACGCAATCTCAGTTTAACAGCTTCATACATAACTCTGTGCACATCCTAAACCAGCATGCTAAAAGAGTGGACGCTCAGCATTTGCAAGCCTGTAGTTATTAATTTTGCCTACTTGCAAATACTTGTAGAGGGAAGGCAAATTATTTTCCCCATCCATTATCATTGAAAGATCCTTAAATATGAAGACTCTTACAAGCACAATGTATACTTAGACATCCCCTCCATGTGTTCAGTGTGCAGATGATAGCTTGCAGGCAGCCTTTATTCTTTCTGGGAGGGAAAAATGACTATTGCAATCTGAATTTTTTTTAATGCTTAATTAGTAGTTAGTATGTTTTTGATTGATATTCCTCAACCACACAGGAGACTTGGTCATCAAATCATTCTATTTGGAGGACTTTTCTCCCTGTTCTGGAATCAATAGACTAGGGTTGGATTTAGCCTCATTCTTTCACAGCTATGGTTAAGGTTGCAGTTCTATGCGCACGTATCTGGAAGCAAGTCTCATGGAGTTCAGTAGAAAATACTCCTGAACAAATATGTATATTATTCTGCTTCATACACACCTCTCTCAAAACCTGTCAGAATCAGTTTTGCAGTATTAGCAAGGACTGAGTGGAACCATATGTCTGTGATTGCCTATATTTTGTGAATCTCATATATTATTTGTCCCCCAAATTTGTCAATAAAAAGATATGAATATCAAACATACATTAAATGTGTCATTCTTGCTACTGTCATTCCAATTTCTTCCATATCCCCTCTTTGCTATCTACTTTAATCATCCATGTGTGACATACCACCTGCTCATGATTTTGTAGTTAATTTCTTTTAATAAGGAAGTACATATTAAAATGATTTGGCCAAACATTTCTCACATGACTCCATATGTAAAAACCAGCTGGACTGCTGGTTAAATCTTGTATTAGAAGTGTGCCTTCTAAAAACATGTGCAATATTGAAAGTATTATTCAAAGTATGGAATAAACTGAATTTTGAAATGGAAGAATGTCCAAAGTTTGGGGTAAACCAAATACATTTTTAATCAATTTTTAAGGATTTTAACTTTTTACTTTTTAATACCATTAATATGTTTGTTGTTGCTTATTTGTTCAGTTACTTCTGACTCTTCGTGATTTCATGGACCAGACCACGCAAGAGCTTCCTGTTGGCCGTCACCACCCCCAGTTCCTTCAAGGTCAAGCCAGTCATTTCAAGGATACCATCCATCCATCTTGCCCTTTGTCGGCCCCTCTTCCTTTTTCCTTCAATTTTCCCCAGCATCATTCTCCAGGCTTTTCTGTCTTTTCATTGTGTGGCCAAAGTACTTCTTTTTTGTCTCTAATATCCTTCCCTCCAGTGAGCAGCCGGGCTTTGTTTCTGGTTTGATCTTCTTGCGGTCCAAGGCACTCTCAGGATTTCCCTGAAACACCACAGTTCAAAAGTAATGTGTTTAATACTATTTTAACGTTTGTATTATTTTCGATTTAAATTTGTATTTCATCTGGTTTTACTGTAAGCTGCTTTGAGTCTCTTTTGTAGAGAGAGAAAGCAGGGTATAAATAAACATAATAATAATAATAATAATAATAATAATAATAATAATAATAATAATAATTTTATTTATATCCCGCTACCATCTCCCAGAAGGGACTCAGGGCGGCTTACAGAAACACTGATAGTGCAAATAAACAAAATGCACTAAAATACATATACAGGTACATATATAATAATAACATAAATTTAGATAAGCAATTTAACATAAAAACATCATTAAAACCCATATTAGTGTAAAAGTTCATTAAAAGACCTCCATAGCTGTGGATATAAAATAGACTGTGATCACTATCAGTCACATAAAGTGTTGGAGTGAGATAAATCACTAAGCCCTCAAGTTCTGGAACATTTTGAGTTCTAATCATGTTCAATGACTTGTTTAAAAAGACATGTTTTCAGGTTTGTCTGAAAACATTGGAGAGTAGAGCGTTCCAAAGACGGGTGGCCACCACCGAGAAAGCCCTCTCTCTCGTCCCCACCAATCGCACTTGTGATGGCAGTGGGACCAAGAGGAGGGCCTCCCCGGCAGATCTTAGAGCTCGCACCAGTTCATAAGGGAAGATGTGGTTACGAAGATAGGCTGGACTCAAATCGTGTAGAGCTTTGTAAGTGATAACCTCCACTTTGAATTAGAGTCAGAAACTTATCGGTAGCCAATGGAGCTGCTTCAATAGGGGCAGTTAGTAATCTGCTGCATCCAGCCTCTGCTTAAAAGCCCCCAAAGAGCTCGACTGTTGAACAGCTTTTACAGTCTGGAAATTCTTTCTAATGTTCAGGTGGAACCTCCTTCCTATAAGTTAAACCCATTGCTCCAAGTCCGAGTCTCCAGGGCAGCAGAAAATAAGCCTGCTCCTTCTTCCTTATGACAGCCTGTCAAATATTTAATCATGGCAATCATTTGTAGAATTCTTATATTCAACCATTACAACCAATTTTATTAGTCTCAAAGAGATAGTTTAACCTTGTGGGTGTATGGGTCTCATTAACCTCATGGGAGTTTCCTTGACCTCTGTAAAAATATATATATGGAGAAATAATAATAAGATCAAATTGTAAATATTAGAACACTGAGATCTTGTATCCTTACACTTCATGTAGCAATCTTTAATGGAAAATAATATATCCTTGTATGACAGCTTCCTGAAAATTACCAGCTTTTCTACATTTGAAGCAAACATGAAAAATTCTCTCTTCCTTTCCAGAAACAAACAGCAGGTGTGAGATAAAAGAGGAAAATGGAGAGATGCCAGATGTAAATAATCTTGCCATTTTTCTAGACTCTCACTGTGCCTCCCATCACAGGGATTTTCAAAGTAGTAAATCACTTATAACTTCTCATTCATCTCAGTTAGATGTGAGTGGAATTTTCTCCTCGTTTCAATGTTCAAATTTTTCCACCGTGCTTATTGAGATCTTGGCCTGCCTAATCGCTATTGAATTTTCTTTTCTCTGTTAAACAAGTGCCTCCTCCTAAGATGAGGAATATGCCTCTTCTCCATTAAACAGGATAATCAACCAAAGAGTTAATTGCTCTCTAAGAGATTTATAAAACCCAACCCGCTTACCATTAGCTTTGGGAGATTTGCCATTCTTAAGCTGTTTAATAACATCCCTACCTCTTTATCTGTGATTGGAGCACAAATCCTTGCTGTGTCTTCTCCAGTCAATTAAAGGAAGTTAGCTGCATCTAATTAAGACTTCAGTTTTGCTTTATGCCAATTCGATCCAATGTAAAGGCTCACCCTAAAAACTGGTATGTTTGTCACAATTTTTTTCAAGATTCTGTGAGTACAGAACCCGACAAGGCTAGGCTTTATTTGAAGGCAAAAGGAAGCAGTTGTTTTCAAGACATAAGATGCTGTAGAACATACTTGCATTCCCCACATCCAGTCCTACATCCTCTGGAGCAGGGCCCCCCAAACTAAGGCCAAATGCAGCCCTCCTTTACTCGCCCCCACCCAAAACTTAGGCTCACCCTATGTCTGAAACGACTTGAAGGCATACAACAACAATCCTAATTACTTCATCAGTCAAAAGCAGGCCATACTTCCCATTGAAGTACTAATAAGTTTATGTTGATTGAAATTGTTCTTTATTTTAAACATTGTATTGTTCTTTCTTTTTCTTTTTTGCAAGTACAGATAAGATATGTATAGGAATACAGTCATGTTTTTTTCAAACTATAGTCCGGCCCACCAATAGTCTGAGGGACTGTAAACTGGCCCTCTATTTAAAAAAAGTTTGAGGACCCCTTTTTGGAGTAATTCACTGCCTTCAGGTATATTAAAAGATTATGCCTGTTGCCAGTCTGGATGCAAGATTCAACTATTAATCAATTTGGTTTGTACATTTGGACCCCTAGTTGGGCATTTGAGAATAAGCCAGCTCTTTTTTTTGCAGCAAAATATCTTGGGCCAACCATGTGCATGACCTTTCTTTCTGACAATTTGGTCAAGGATAGGAAACATGTTGCTATTGAATTTCAGTTCCCATCAACCCCTGGCCAATGATTAGACATGATGGAAGTATTAGGTGATAAACATCTAGAGGGACAATAATTCTCCATCCCTGCATTAGGCGTTCAGTCTTCTAGCTAACACATGGCCTACTCAAAACGGGGCCTGAAATACTCCAAAAAATATTTGTATCCAGATAATTTTCTTCCAGTTACTCAATTTTTAAGAGCACCAGAGTTGGTCCTACCAGTTGGCAGAGTTAGGCATTGGAGGGTGTCAGGGACAACCTCCTGTCCATTTCTCCTGCCTCTTAGTTGTTTGTTGGGAGGAGGGGGGATTTCACAGACCACTTTGAGAATGGAATGAAAGCTATGGATGCCTCCCCAGAGAAATACACACAACTACATCCACACAATTTTTTTCATACTGATGATTTTTTGGAAATTGATTTATTTCACATAGACCACCCTGAAGAGCCTAAAATGGCATCTCAAAATTCAAGAGGACAGGAATAATTCCAAGTAATAAGCAAGAAACGGGAGGGTAAACAATTAAATCTGCTGCATGGACCTCTAGTTAAGAACCTCTGCTCTAACTACCCGGTTACTCACAGGTACAGTGGAAGATATTGTCCCATCACTAGTGCCAAAATAAAATTCAGCCACTAGTCTAATTTTCTTCAACATGGCATGGCATGGCAGGTGGGAACTATCTTTATGTCAAGCAACCAAAATATCGTGGGGCATTTCTGCGCATCCTTAGCTGAATATTCACATGCTAGGCACACATTAAAGCCAGAGTCCTTGCCCTGGATCTTCCTGTGGAGATGAATTGCTTGCCAACCCACTTATCTTTGAGTTTTGGGGTGAGGAGGGGTTGGGTGCATTTCATTGCTCTCTGGAAAACTGATTCAAGCCAAGGTCTTCAGGGGTGCTTCCTGAGTGAGGGCTCCCAGCACTACCAGTCAAAAGGCATTGTGAAGCCACTCTGTCTTTCCTTCCTTAATGGATTTTCCTGGGTAAGGAAAATGACAGAAGAACAGCTCAAAAGCACAGGAGGTTTACAAATAGAAGGCAGTGCTAATGACTTCTGCACTCCCTTCTGTAAATGAGGCAAGGCAATTGTACAGTAAAAGCCTTGTCTGGAAGAAACCTAGGAGGCCCTATTTACTTCCAAGAGACCCTGCTTGTATAATTGCAAATAAAACAAACATTACTAAGCCACTGAAAATCTCTGAAGCACTCTTATTGAAAGGAAACTGAAATTGACAATGCAACTCCTGGAGCGTCTCACTGGTTAGGAAACTGGGGAAAGGCGTAATGAAATTCTTGAAAATTCTATTACATCACAGCAGCACAGCCAATTGGCAGAGATAGCTCTGAAATGACAGTCAGTTATTTAGTATATTGGCAGAGTAAACAGAAAAGAAAGAAAAAGGATGCCCATCCATTCTTCTCTCTCTGCCAGGCCAAACTTTAATCAAACTCAGTCTTCAGGCCTTCTTCATCAAGGCTTGTTGCAGAACCCTCCTCATACCAGTTTGGTATCACCCAGATGTTTTATCTCATCATCCTGGAAAATTAGTTTTACTGGCTGGAGTTAACGGGATTCTTTTGGATAAATCCAAAAGAAGGCTGTTGTAAACAAACCATTGATGGTCGAATCAGTGATGGCACAGTGTGGAACCTCCCTGAAGATGAGCAGGCTTGCTATGGTGACTGAATGGCATAAGCCACTATAAGCCACCTCTATAAGCCACCCTCTATCAAAGGGTTGCACTGTCTGGATGTCAGATTTTTGAAGTCTGTGGATGGAGTGATTTGTTTCTGAGAAGGATGCCATTACCTTTGCCTCCTGTTATTTGCGT
Source organism: Anolis carolinensis (assembly GCF_035594765.1). NCBI lineage: Eukaryota > Metazoa > Chordata > Lepidosauria > Squamata > Anolidae > Anolis > Anolis carolinensis. Next base: position 165,226,390 of record NC_085841.1, read on the forward strand.
CAAGTGTCTCCTATAATGATTGTCCAGGGGGTGGGGTGACAGATGTATTGTCATGAATTGCCCCCCTGAGCCCAGCCCTAGTAAAGCCACTGTCTATTCCATGGAGTACTTCAAACCACAGATGATCTCTTTAGATAGTATGGTGAAGAGTCTGATGGTACTCCTTGGTTTGACCCAATGGTGTGATGTTTCTCCAGTTGCTAATCTCTAATCTTGGATGTCTTGCTCCCACCCCGATAGCTATTTTGAAAGGACCAACCCATTTGAACGACTCTATCCAACCCAGAAAACATTGCCAGAATGTTTGCTAGCTGTGGGTTGTAGTCCCAAAAACAAACTTTTCTAAGTCCTGACTGCACTATATGAGTCTGATTAGATTTTAAGACTTTCGTGGAAGGTCATCCTGTTATTACACTACTACAGACATGTTTAATGGAGACAAGGTCTTCTCAGTGATGGCTCCAAGTCCTGGAATTCTCTTACTAGAAAGGCTAGGTTGGGTCCATCCATCATCACTTGCATTTGGTCCCTCTCTGCTGCCCTTCGTCCATTTTCTTATTCAGATAGGTATGTTGTCGATGGGACTTAAGACTGTTTAGGTGCTGTTGTTTCTTTTTTACTTGTGAGTTTTTCAATCATCTTTGTGTCGTTTATGTTTACAACTCTTAGCAGCCTTGAGGGCTATTTTTGGCCAAAACAACTTTCCCTCCAAAACTGGCTTTATATTTAATGCAAGAATACATAAATAAATCCCAGTCACTTAAATCTAGACACAGATATGCTGATAATTGCATATGCATATAAAAATAATGATGTCAGTTCTTTGGCATGTGTATGACTATACACACATATGCAGTCCATGCATCTCTATGTAATATATGCCGATATGTCATATGACTTTGACAATGTGGATCACTGAAGCTTAAGAAATCTGGTAAAACCTAATGCTTCTCCCTCCCCTATCTCCACCTGCAGTAATTTGTCCTGTTTGCATCATGATAGAACTTTGCATTAAAATACATGGCATTAAATTTTCTCTCTAATATTTATGTCTGTAATAAGACTGGGTTACAGATGCTGGAGGAATTATAGCTTTCTATCTTTCTTTCTTCAGTAGCCTGTGGCAAGAGCAATGCCCTATGATGTGTGTCTGGCTGGAGGGGTTGCTACTGTTAATCTTTCTTGTTTTTTGTACCTGTTTGAGGATATGACAGTGACCAATCCAGCCTTATGTTCCAGCATCTCATGTGGCCTGGAAGCTCCTGCTTGGTAGCTTGATAACTAGAATAATATCATAAAAGCAAGATATTTTCAAAAAGTAATAGGTTTTATTCATATTCACTTTAAGGAGGCAATTATTTCTTACTTTAAAAAATTTATCAGCAGTTATTAAGTCCTAGAATCTGAGGCTGTAAGGAGATTCAAACCAAAGGGTACAACATTGGATTTGCTTCTAGTTGTGGGTGTCCCTATCATTAAGCGAAATGATATAGGTTCCCCTGGTAACAGTGCTTTAGAGAAGATGTTTATACTATGAAACTTACTCTACAACTGCTAAGCTAGCCTGTTGTCTTTGTGTGAGCTTGAGGATTTTGTAGTAGCTGGTGGTTTTGAAGTCTTAGCCCCAAATTTAAAAGGGCTAGCCAAGTGCTGAACAATTTCAGCACCATGTATAGCACCTACAACAGAGGGCAAACTCACAAATGTGAAGGATTGATTCAACTCGATTGTCTTATTAAGTGATGTTGAGGTATAGGTCAATCTCCAGTTTGATCCACTTTTTATCAGACTAAAACCTCAAGCAAGATAAAGCCTTATAATCATAATTCAGATTTCCTGAGAACCACAGGCTCTTTGACGGTTAAAACAAACATGCATGTATACTCTATTTCCCATGTGTAAAATGTAGCTATTATTTTATAACATTCACATTAATATTGTATTTATTATCTACAATTTAGTCCTATTACATTTTCTTTTTTGGGTGTTAATGTTATGTTCCACTGCAGGTTGCTCCAAAGTATATTTTGCAAAGCGTTCTTCTGAAATGCCTTTCAGGGACTGAATGATATTCTAGAATTATCATTCAGTTTACAGCAGTTTCTAACCTTTTCAGCAAAATCTAACTGGAACTCATAACACTCATACCATGGGGACAATTTTGCAGTTCCACAAATTGCAACAATCTGATGTGAAACTCAGACCCAACACCTCTTGGCTTCTTGGCGCAATGGGTTAAACCCTTGTGCTGGCCAGACTGCTGACCTAAGGGTTGGGTTGCTGACGTAAAGGTTGCCAGTTTGAATCCAACCTGGGGAGAGTGCAGATGAGCTCCCTCTGTCAGCTACAGCTCCCCATGTGGGGACATGAGAGAAACCTCCCACAAGGATGTCAAAACATCAAAACATCCTGGTGTCCCCTCGGCAATGTCCTTGCAGATGGGCAATTTTCTCACACCAGAAGCAACTTGCAGTTTCTCAAGTCACTTCTGACATTAAAAAAAAATTTTTAGTGCACATTTTTAATGAACACATAAGATACACAATCATTTTGTATCAACTCACAGTAAGCCAAGTCAAGCCTGATTTCAGATGTTGGTAACATAATCCAGTCCAAACAGTAAGCAAGAAGCTTTCTCTGCTTAGCTGGAAATATACAGCATCTAGGTACACATGCAATTCCTTGAAATGTATGAAGAAAATATAATGTATGAATGTACTTCAATTTTTATTCAGAGTCTCTCTCTTAAAACACAAACAAATGGAAGCCTGCTCTATGTGCAATTAGGATCCCCCCCCCCCCAAAAAAAAACTGTTGGCCCTCCATATCCATGGATTCGGTAACCATGGATCCCATCATCCACAACTTAAAAATAGTTTTTAAAATTCCAAAAAGCAATCCCTGGTTTTGCCATTTGTATAAGTAACACTATTTTATTAACTCATTATACATAATGGGAATTGAGCATCCCTGGATTTTGATATCCACAGGCTGGTCTTGAAACAAAACCCCAGCAGACACAAAGAGTCCACAATCCTCTTAAAGGGGACTATGATGTGATTTTGTCCTTGCCTTGATATATTTTGGGGCAATCTGGTTGTGACATTATGCAGTCTGAACAGTCATGAAACAATCTGGATATTTAGGAAATTTTGTCCATTCATTTTGATTGTAATCCTTTTTCTGTTTTGTTTGTTCAGATGTTTATTTGTAAAAGAGAAAAAAAGGTCTTTGTTCTTCATTTTGGGGTTTCTCAAAGTCACAATATGTATACTTGCTTTCACTTAATTTCCTTGGCAATCTCCTTATTAAGATGTTCCCCGTAATGACACTGCATTGATTCAGCACTACAGAGTTGTCTGAATTCAACATCTTTCCAGCAATACCAATTTGGTCTCTGTTGGTCGGTGTCCTACCCAGCGACTTTGTGCAGCTCTGGAGATCTTCTAAACTGCTCCCTGTGGTTACTCTGGGTGCTCCAGCTCGATAGCATCAGCTCCCCTCAAGCCATAACAATGGAGAACATTTTGGTCGAAACATTCAATTTATTGCAGAAAAAAACTACCAATTTTGTAAAGCATTTTTCTCTGCTATAAATCTCAGCAAGCTAATAGCTGCTTTTGACAGGCTGAAGAAGGAAGTTGCTAGCAAACCTTCTCAAAGGTTGCCTAGTGACATGGTCATTGGAAGGCTAAACAAAAGAACATATTCTTGTTCGCACACGTTCGCCGTCATTGTGATGAAACACAATTTCCTCAAAAATAAATTGCTTATTCAAGTAGGGTGCTGTGGGAGCCTAAATGGAACTTACAGGGCTTAATTATTAATCTCCTTTCTACTTTGTTTAATTTGCTAAATATACCTAATTGTACAAGGGCAACTTGCAACACTTGGAAGACAAAGGGAACATTTCCATTTGATAGGCCACATCTTATTGGCCTCCTCAAAAATAAAGGCATACTGAGAGGAAAAAAAGAACTTTCCATTGTGATACTCAATGGCAAAAAGAACAACTGTGGGTCTTAGAATTCAAAGCCATAGCCATGTTGGTCTGGAATATCAGTAAGCAAAGGGATCTTACAGCACCTTAGAGACTGAGAGAATGGAGTTGGTAGTATAAACTGTTGTAGATTGAGTCTACTTCCACAGATGCAACTCAGCTAGCCTCTAAGGTGCTACAAGATCCCTTTGCATGTGAGTCTAAGAGTCTCTTTTCAAATGAAACTGTTCAGTTCTTAATGTCATCTCTTTGTTAGATCACAGCAATGCTCTAAAATGCTCTCACATCTCTGGCTGTTACTGAAATAGATAACATGGGGATAATAGAATGCACCATTTACTGTCATTCAGCACAAGTGACTTAGAATCTAATTTGTCACAGTGATTTCCATTGCAGTGGGGGAGTGAATTTGTTCTGGATTGTAGTCTGAATGTTAAATGCACTGTCCTAGGTGCTGAAATCTATTTCCTCAGTTGTTTCAACACCTTGGATAGCTTTGAAACTCGGAGCAGATTGCTTACCCCACTGCCCAGGGAACTGTCAGTCACCAAGTCTGATATTTAGGATCAGCCAAGGACTGGGGATATACCATCTTACTATTCATATTTCTACCTTCTCTAAAATGATCTGTTCTGCTTGGCATTTACTTTTTTTTTTTTTTACAATTGGGCATCAGAGCTCAAAACATCATCTTGAAATGCAGGCAACAGCAGGTATAAATCCACAAGGCAAAGCCTTAAACAAATAGGCCACAGCTGCGCATGCAGGTGGGAGATCTATATCCACTTCCTTTCAAGAAGCAATAAATTTTGTTTTGCATTGACTTGTGAAGATTCTTCATAAGTGCTCACTATAAAAAAATGACAAGCAACGCAAATTCCTGCCTGCTTTTCCACAAAGAAGTCCTGGTTTGTTCAGTGGAGCTTACTCCAAAGTAAATGTGCACACTGCAGACTTAGCAGATTCTCTGACATCTCGCTTGAAACCTTGAACCTAGTAAAGTTAATGAAAGTTTTGCTTTTACTTTTTGCTTCACTTAACTTAGGTATTAATCAATGGTAACCTTGAGATTGGAGGTGGTGTTTGTCCTGCCATGCTATCTGGTAATACGCTGTTCCAGGACTCCTTTGTTCTTTTCTTGAGAGTGAGCCAGACAATGGCATACATTTCTTCATTAGTTGCTGTGCAGCTGCAAACCACACTTCAACTTTTAACATACCAAACTAATTAAATTCAGATTTCAAGAAATATTCCATTAAAGGCTCTTTGGTGAATGCTCTCAAGTGTTCTTTCTTCTAGGTGAGTTAAACCCACATCACATTCAGCCACAATGTATTAACATGTGTTGCAGCCTAACACATTAGGGTTGTATGGAAATAATTTTATATTTAGTTTGTCAGTTTAGTACATAGTCTATCTGCCCAATTTCTGCGTAATATTCACATTTATTTTTTCTACACAACCTCCCCATGTCTGTAACGTTCCTGAATATATGGATTTCATATTTTGCTTTCTTTTGTTTGTTCATTGGTTCATTATTTGCAATTTTGATAGTCCAAGGCTCACATATGGACTAGTTATATATTGCAATCCTAAGTTTTACATGATGTAGTGATTTGAGTGTTAGACTAGGATTTTGGGAGACCAGGCTTTGTATCCCGCCCCAGGCATGGAAAGTCTTGGGTGACTTTGGGTAAGTCACACTCTCAGTATCAAAGAAGGCAGTTGCAAACTTAGAGTCTTGCTAAGAAAGCTCTAAAGCAGGCTTGCACAACTTGTCAGATGTAAGGGATCAAAATTAAAATAAGTGAAATCTCTTTGAGCCACAGATAGGTTTATTAGTGCGTCACTCAGCTCTTGTCTCTGCTGCCCTTCCTTTCGTTTTGCTTCTGGGTTGGTTCTGTCGTTTCTTCCTCCTGAGGGAAAAACAGCCAACCCTGCATCATTCATTTCCCTGCTTGTGGGGGAGAAATTTAGCTTTGCCATAAAGACCCTGCAACAACTTCATGGTGAAGCTAAATTTCTCCCTCATAAGCAAGGGAAATGAATGACATGGAGTTTGCATCTTTGTTGCCAGAGGAGAAGGACACAACAGAGGCAACCCAGAGGCAAAGAAAAAGGAAGAGTGGTGGAAGCAAGGACTGAGGCTCTTCTTTACCACTTCACCCTCCCTCTAAAATGGCCAATCTAATGTTAAATGCTAACATAACACCCACCCCTCCCCTTAAAAAGGGTCCAATTCCCTTGAAGGCATCTAAGAACAACAACCGCCAAATATAATTACAAAGAAAACTATCATCAGCTCTGTACTGAAAAGTCCACAAAAAATGAAAGATAGACAGGATGTAATGTGTCTTTATGAACTGATCTCCAAATTGTAAAAGCAATGGCTACTTCCATGTGATCAATTGAAGATGGTGCTAGTCGACAGTTCCTCACATCACCTGCTATTGGCCATACTGACTGTAGCTCATGGAAGATCTGGAAGGCCACAATTACACCTCTGTGTATAAGAAGCTGGCCAAGCTACTTAATGTATTGTTGAAGGCTTTCATGGCCAGGATCACTGGGTTGCTGTGAGTGTTTCGGCCTGTATGTTCATTTCCCCGAAGTATTAAGCAACTCTAAAATCAGAACAGTAAATAAAGAACAACACTCTGAAAACAGAAAAATTCCAGACATGAAACAATCAGAGACAGCTAACACCTCTGAACAAAGGATTCCTCCAGACAGGAGAAGCCAGACCTTGAGACCACAGGGCCATTAAGTGCTAATCAAGGTGATTACAACATCCAGACCTGCCTCATAAAACCATAGAGTTGGAAGAGACCTCATGGGCCATCCAGTACAACCCCCTGCCAAGAAGCAGGAAATCACATTCAAAGCACCCCCAACAGATGGCCATCCAGCATCTGCTTAAAAGCCTTTAAAGAAGGAGCCTCCACCACACTCTGGAGCAGAGAGTTCTACTGCTGAACAGCTCTCACAATGAGGAAGTTCTTCCTAATGTTCAGGTGGAATCTTCTTTCCTGTAGTTTAAAGCCATTGTTCCGTGTCCTAGTCTGCAGGGCAGCAGCAAACAAGCTTCCTCTCTCCTCCCTATGACTTCCCCTCACATATTTGTACATGGCTATCATGTCTCCTCTCAACCTTCTCTTCTGCAGGCTAAGCATACCCAGCTCTTTCAACCGCTCCTCATAGGGCTTGTTCTCCAGACCCTTGATCATTTTAATCACCCTCCTCTGGACGCTTTCCAGCGTGTCAACATCTCCCTTCAATTGCGGTGCCCAGAATTAGACACAGTGTGATTCCAGGTGTGGTCTGACCAAGGTGGAATAGAGGGGTAGCATGACTTCAGGTATGCAAATAAGACACAACTCCTGTCCTCCTTCAGTCTTTTTTATCTCCACCCATTCCTCCCCATCTTCCATTTTGCATTGGGATAAATGTTTTAATGCATATGCCGCTATTTACACTTGAGTGGCTGCCTATAGAGTTGTGGTAGACTGTTTTTGCTGTGACTTTTAAATCAAGATGCATTAGTTATTTGATTTTTTTCTTTGCTATAATGTTGACAGGCTTAAAAGAGACATCCATTTTTCATCCTCATAGGAGCAAACAACAAGGTAAATATTGCTTTTAATCGCAAATGAGATGGGACACGCAGCATCCAAGGTTTGATGCTTCAACTACTTTTATGTTTATATGTGCATGTGCGTGTGTGTATTGGACTTAGGCTTTGTCTGTTGGTCTCTTGCAGCTGTAACTCACAAACACATGCCCCGCAGCCCCATACCAGTCTTTGAAAGATGCAGGAACCGCATCTGGGCTTGAGATGCACCCAGCAGATATCTAAGAATAGAGCCATCAGAAGGAATCAATTAGGCAACAGAGCAAAACTATGACAGTAAACGGGGTTGGGACAAAGCATTTTGCCACCTGAGACAAAGGATGTGTTTGTGACTCATTTCTTTAGAACTGGGCTGCATTGGCAGCTCATTTGTAGTCTTCCATTGGACCTGAGGGCAACATGATAGTTGAGGGAGTACAGAACAGGCTACCATGCTCTAGTTCCTCACCCCATTTCTATGCCCCCTAACATTTGCCATCCAAGGCATTTACTTCCCTCTGACTAATGTTAGGGCGATAATGGTAAGGTGACTAGTTGATGGATAATTGAACTTGTTTCAAACCATTGGCTTTGGTTTGCTGTGAGTTTTTCGACTTGTGTGGCCATGTTCTAGAAGCATTCTCTTCTGATGTTTCATCCACATCTATGGCAGGCATCCTCAGAGGTTGTGAGGTATATTAGAAAACTAAACAAGTGAGGTTTATACAGTACAGTCTCACTTATCCAACCTTCACTTATCCACTGTTCTGTATTATCCAACGCAGTCTGCCTCTCGCCCATATCCACAGCTGTTTCTCTAGGCAGCAATGCACAGCGGGCCAACACACCCAACAATAACACAAGTGCAGCCACGCTCCCAAACAAGTAGCAGACTTTTTGTAAAACATGATGTTTTGGTGCTTAATTTGTAAAATCGTAACGTAATTTGACGTTTAATGGGCTGTTCCTTAATCCCTCCTTATTATCCAACATTTTTGCTTATCCAATGTTCTGCCAGCCCGTTTATGTTGGATAAGCAAGACTCTACTGTATATCTGTGGAAGGTTCAGGGTGGGAGAAAGAACTCTTATTTCTTGGAGGCAAGTGTGAATGGTATAATTAATCACCTTGATTAGCATTTAATGACCTTGCAGTTCCAAGGCCTGGCTGATTCTTGCCTGGGGAAATCCTTTGTTGGGAGGTATTATCTGGCCCTGATTGTTTCATGCCTGGTGGCTGAAACATCAGGAGAGAATGCTTCTGGAACATGGCCATTCAGCCCAGAAAACTCACAGCAACCCAGTGATTTCAGCCATGAAGTATTCAAAAACACATTGGCTTTGCTTTGGAAGTAGCAGTCTCCTTCCTCTAGTGCCTGAGTCTGTTTTGCCCACAGACACACACTCTTTAGCAACTAGGAATTAATTGCCCAGTTCTTCCGTAGAGCAACTTTCTTCAGGAGCAGTGGCTAAAATGCCACTTTATAAATTGCTCTTCCCTCTTCCCTGACCTGATTGTTTCCAATGTTTTCCATTTTTTACTTTTTAAGATGATTTTATTCATGGTCGCATTAGTGTTGCTTTCTGCTCAAAGCACCATTGTTTATCATTTCATTTTCCCCAGTGGCTTCCTTGCTTTATGTATTTGCCACAAGATTTTTGACGCCCATTTACCTCTGACAATTCTTTCTGTTGGAGGCAGCTTATTATTCCATTTGTGTTTTTGTTTCCTGTGTTTGTTTCAATCTGCTTTTCTGATGTCTGGTTGGGCTTTATTTTTCTTGGCAACAAACCTGGGGGGATTTTTGTTCACATAAGTTTTGAATGAATCTATGCTGGAATTTGCATTGACATCCCTGGATCTTTCCCTCTTTCATCTTGCCTGAGTTTGTGTGTTTTTAAAAAGTTCAGTGACATATCCATTGTTTATTCCTCTTTGCTTGGCAAAACTTTGTATTTGCAATGAGTTACTGAGAAACTTTCATCAGAACCATGTGCTTATCTCCTCAGAAGTAAGTCCCACTACATACCATCCAACATTTCACAGATGAAAACAAAGACACAAGTGGCCAAGCAACATCAGAGTGTAGTCAAAAGGATGTGTTCAGACATGAAAAGAGTAAAGTCATTAAAGAGGAAGAACTCACAAGCTATGACAACCTACAGCAGTTTGCTTTTGCCTGAGTCTACTGGAGACGGCTAATTTCTACTCCTTCCTATCCTCTCTCCCACCCCAGGTTAGTTAATTGAGTGTAAACTACTTTCGCATTTTGAATTCAGTTTTCAGCAGTTGAGGTATGCTGTAGTCAAAAGGGGTAAAGTGACAAGAGGTGAGAGAAACTGAAACATTTTAAAAGCAGTTGAAGAAGTCAGACAACAGAGGATTAATTAGTACTGTTGTGATCACAGTGATCCAGGTTTAAACCATTTCTTTCTATTGGATAAATTGATACATAGCCAGCCCTCCACATATGTGAAGTTGGGGGCACAAGCTCACTGTGAAAGTGAAAAGACATAGAAAAGGAATTGCTATTACTTGAGATAACACCTCTCTAGCTCATCACATTGATGACCATCCTTTTAGCATAGAGAATCACCCCTCTTATATTGTCAGCAGACCATTTCAAGTTCTGCCTCCCTATGACACTCACATGTGGAAACTTAAGAGCTGGCATACCTTCATCTTACATTCATCACACTGTCAGTGTTACTTTAAAAAAAAACATGCGGGAAACAACAACATCAGAAAGCCAAGAGATCCCTAGCCCTGCCCAAAGCCCTTTACATTAAAGGAGACTAACATCAGTTTAAAACCATTTCTTTCCATGGGATAAAATTGTTCTGCACTAAACCCCATATGATAGAATGAACAGTGATCCAGGTTAAAACCATTTCTTTCCATGGGATTATATTGCTCTGCACTAAACCCCATATGATACAAGAGACAGCTGATTAGGCAATGAAACAATCCCATCCCATCTGTTTTTCAGTTGAAACCATGGGAGTAAAGTGTGATAGGAGGTAGGAGCTCTGAACACAATTGCTGGCCCATGTTCAGAGTTCCCTCTTTTCAGGACATTTCTGCCTCTTTCCAACCTGGAACATGTGATGAGCTCTGTGCCTCTCCCTGCTTGAAAAGAGGCTGAAGTATCCTACGAAGGGGAAATTTCTCAATGTGATAAGGTCGATTGCCAGAGTTCCCTCCTTTCAAGACGCTTCGGCCTCTTTTCAATCACGGAGGGCTATGCATGACAGCCAGAAGTAGTTTAACTCATGAGATGAGATCAGTGCCTCTCCATGCTTGACAAGAGGCTTAAGTGTCCTATGAGAATAAATCCTTGAATAATCACAAAAGTCAAAACCAAAAATGTGGAGGAATGACTACATACACACACACACTTTCTTTCCTTCAAGAGTCACTTCTTGAAAAACAGTAAAATATGTAGCCAGGGCTGGTCCTAGGTAATTTTCAAGTGTAAGCAAACAGAATTTTGGCACCCCCCCCCCCCCAAAAAAAATCAATCACTTAAAAATAAAAGTGTTGGATAAATGAAAATGTTGGATAATAAGGAAGGATTAAGGAAAAGTCTATTAAACATCGAATTACATTATGATTTTACAAATTAAGCACCAAAACATCATGTTTTACATCAAATCAACAGAAAAAGCAGTTCAATACATGGTAATGTTATGTAGGAATTACTATATTTGCGAATTTAGCACCAAACATTGAACTGGGATATAGGGCAGTGTGGACTCAGATAACCCAGTTCAAAGCAGATATTGTGGATTATTCTGCCTTGATATTCTGGGTTATATGGCTATGTGGAAGAGCCCTGAGGGTCCTTCCACACAGACATATAACCCAGAATATCAAGGCAGATAGTCCACAAGTATGTTTCAGTCTACTTGGATTACATGAAGTGTGTTTAAGAACCGGTCCAAGAGACCAGAAGAGCCTTGACTCCCTATATGACCATCATCCCACTTTCTTTGCTAGTTAACTTGAACCCAGTATGCTTTATTATGCCAATTATTCCTTAGATCAGGCATGAGGCAAACTTCGGCCCTCCGGGTGTTTTGGACTCCAACTCTCACAATTCCTAACAGCCTACCAGCTGTTAGGAATTGTGGGAGTTGCAGTCCAAACACCCAGAGGGCTGAAGTTTGCCCCATCCCTGCCATAGATAATTGAGCAAGTAGTTTTCATGGTTGCCCCTCACTGTTAGGAATTGTGGGAGTTGAAGTCCAAAACAACCGGAGGGCAGAAGTTTGCCTATGCCTGCTGTAAAGTAAACAAATGCAACTTGGCAGCACTTTTAACTGCTATGACTCAATGCAACAAAATCCTGGGAGTTTCAGAAAGTCTTTGGACCGGTGACTCCCTCCCTCAAGCCCAGGTATCTGAAGCAGCCAATCAGGTGGCCGCACCTCTGCCCTCCCCAGGAGTGCTTGGAGAGCTCCTTCAACCCCCTCCTGAACCCCCCGCCCGGCCTGAGTCCCGGCTTACAGCGCTGAGGAGTTGGGCGAGGACTTGGGGCTGCTGCAGGAAGTGCCACAGATCAAAGGGGCTGTCCGCCTTAGCTGCTCCATAGGCACACCCGTCGCCCTGGCCCCCGCTTTCCACGCCGCCACCCTCCATTCTTCGCCAGCGCTGGGAGCAAGCTGCGGCCGCCATGCCCGAACTTGAGTGGCCTCCTCCTCAGGCCACTCCCCCAGGGAGGAGACTTCAACTCCCAACAGCCTCACTGCTTTGGCTGATGCTCGGGGTTGGTGGGAACTGGAGCCGAAAACACCTGGGTCACCACTGAAGCTTGGGAAGTACTTGAAGGAAGTGACTCTGCGACTCTGCTTTAAAGTGAAGGCACCTCAGCACCACTTTTAACTGCCATGGTGGCCCAGCCGCCGCGGAGGCCAGGCCGCGGCTGCAGAGGCAGGAAGGCCACACCTGGGCAGATGTGCCTCAACGGTGCCCCCTAGGCATCCCCTAGAGGATGGTGCCTTCAGAAACCACATACTTCGCCTAATGGTTGAACTGCCCCTGCATGTAGCCTAAAATCCCATGAAGACTTACTGGGAGTAAGCCCCAATGAATGCTGAAGGTCTTACTACTCAACCAGCAAATGACTGTGTGTGAAGCAGCAGTTCCTTGAAATATGACATTGCATTGAGCTCATGAGGTTTATTTCTGGATGTAAGCAGGACTGAATTTTTTTTTAAAAAAAACAGTAGATTGTTCATGTTGCAGTTATTTCCCAGAGCTTGGAGGAAGAAATGTGGGTTTCCTCTTGCAACAGGGCCTTTGTTCCAAATTTTGGAAGGTAAGATTTACCAGGCATTTACTTCCTTGTGCCTAGCTCCCTGGCTTCAGGAATGAATGACAGCCAACTTTTGGATGCAATTAAAGCATGGAGGAAGAAAATCAAGAGGCCAATAAAGACAACAGATGGCTTCAAAGGAGAGAGACTTGAAGAAATAAAGATGATACAAGTGATGTAGAAGGAGCAAACTTCTCCGTTGGACCTGAGTTGGAAGGAAATAGATGGTGGGGATTTCTGCCCAGGACTCATAAAACAACTTGCCGAATGCCTTTCCTGTCTGCCAGAGTTAGCGGGATACCCAGGAGAGCCTGGGGCAGTGAGAGACTTTTTCAATCCCTGATAAAAAAAGGAAGCCTGGCAAGCTCTCAAGCAAAGGGAAGTCTAGGAGTAAATAATACTAAATGCTATTTCTTGTTGCTTCAGTTTTCTGCTTTTGTTTTATTTGGGGAGGGGGGGTGCCTTCAGGAATTCTCCCAGCCTAGACCCTTCTTTAGCCCTTCACCTGCTTTCTCTTCCTAAGATCCCTACCTGAAACCACTTACCTTCATATTGGAGAGGTTTACCCAGAAGCTATTTTCACATTTCTTTGTCCAAATGTCTCCCAGAGGAGTCTGTAATCTTAAAGCAAAGGCTATTCTTCCTATTGAGTACAAAGGCATGCATGCTGGGAGGTGTACTGTATGTCTTCCCATGGAGGCTATGACCTCCACAAAACAGCAGTGACTCCCATTATCTGAGAAGAGAGGTGATTTTGACAGATTTTTCATTCACCCCATCCCCACAACCCTCCTTCTTTTCTCCTGAAAATCCCTTAACTCTCTGATGAAGATTATTGGAACAATGGAGCTGCAAGGCAATTTGGCAAAAAACAACCTGTACCTGGAAACCACCAAGAGCGCTCATAATGTGTGATCCAACTACATGAGGGACCTTTTTATTTCATTTTGGAAGGAGATGAGGCCAGCTGAAACTGCCTTGGAGGTTGATGTGTGAATTAGTTCCAAAGATAAACAGAGTGCCAACTAAAAGCTCGAGATGGCAATGAAAAGAAGCCATTCCATAAACTGTCTATAGGGTGAAAAACATTTTACTTCCCCTTCTTAAAAAAGATGCCTAGATTAGATCCACGGAGTCTGCTACTGAATACAGAAACATGCAAACCATGTTGGTTCAATAGATCTATGCTCATTAGTTTCAACCATTAGGATTTGTGTTAGAAAATGTACTCGTACAATCTTAAACAGGAAAAAGCCGGAGGATAATTAGCCCTCAGAAAACAGAAACCATCCTTGGCAAACATATATACTTGGCAGATCGTCCTACCTCACAAGACTAGATGTGCCATTGCACATCCTCATTGTCATAGCCACCCTCAGCAAAGTACTTCTTAAGAATTTGGGGGAGGGCCTCTAAAGGAAAATAAAACAAGGGATGCTTTCTAAAAGAAATATTCACTTAATCAATTAATTAATTAATGATATTTTTATCCCACCTTTCTCTACCCCAAAGGGATCTCAAGGCAGCTTTACATATAGGCAGCTATTCGATGTCTTAAAAGCAATACAAAATTAAAATGGACATTTAAAACAGAATAATAAAATACAATTAAAACAATTACAGACATTTAAAAATAATACATTAACTTTTGCATCCTGGTAATCAATTGCACATATTTTATATGACAATAGCAAACTCATACTCCAAATGTAGAACCATCTTGCATCCAAAACATCCTGCACACAAAGGAGGCAGAAAGGCTTGGAAGTGTACAGAAGGGAAAAAAACTTAGGAGAAAAAAAAATCCTGTAAACTCATGTCTGTATAGGAAATGACATAGGCCATGAAGTGACCAAAGAGAATTGTCCATGCTTAATAGTTGTAAAATGTTTGCTGACTATTGGAAATTCAGAAGATCCAGGAGAACCTTTCACATTTCACAGTTATAACACTATAATTTCACATTTCATAAATATAGTGCTAATGCCATGCTTCCAACCTATGGAATCCTATTTTGTTTTGATTTTTTAGTTTTCAGAAGCTTTTTGATTGAGTATTCTTGATACTTCACCAAACTCCAAACCCCAGGATTTCATAGGCTGTTGCCATGGCAGTTTAAATGGAGTGCTATAATATTGTATAATGTAATGTGAAAGGGCTCTTGGAAGGAGAAAGCCTACAGGCATTCAAAAATGGGAGCAGAGTTGCGTGTGCTGCCCTCTTCTTTTCCACAGTCTTCTCGGTTCCCCTTATTGGATACCAATAAAATCCTTCTTTTTATGGTGAAATCTTGATTTCTCTGATTCAGGTGGAGGATTGGGTTGGCATGCCCATCTAATGAAATTATACCCTCAGTGAAGGCCATTTCTTTTAGCACAGTGAGCTTCAGGTGGCAACTCCTTTCCAATTTCTGGATGATTGAAAGTGAAGGTGACTCTGGCTTTTTGTGTGTGGAGGGTAACATTTTTTGGATACACATTTCAAGAATGAGTTCGCTTCTATTACAAAGACCACTTCTCCTTCGTTTGTTAAAATCCCAGTGTTATTGATTTATTATTTATACATTTATTGGCCTATTTACCTATGTCGCACTTCATGGCCCTTGCATGGACACATTTTGAAGGACACAACAAGATAACAGAAGAAGAAAAAGAAGCATTCCTTCTGTTCTGAGTGGTTACTGTGTTGTATGATTTCATCTCCACTAAAATTGTGGGTTTGGGGCCCAGAGTGTCAAGCTTTCAGAAGGCCAGATGTGACAGAAACAGGTTGAAGGCAAAATCTGAGCCTTTATTCTCAGTGGTCAGAGAGGATGTCCGTGGAAACAGTACTCCAAAGAACTGATAAACCTTGTGAATGCATAGGTTTATTTATAATACATTTGACAGAAAAGCAAAGCTGTACAGAACAATTAGAAATGGCTGCACTGGTTCCTCATTGGTCCTGGAAGTTGCTGGCTAGGATCCAAAGCCTCACTGGAGGAGGCACGAGTCCACTTCTGCCTCTCAGTCAATCAGGGGCAAGGTGAGAAATGTAATAAACTGTGATTCATGGATTTTAAGTACTGTGCTTGTTGGTGAATCTTTCTCAGAAACTGGGTGCATCAGCATGCAACATGGTTTGATGGGTGGTTAATGGGTCCTGATGGTGCAATGCAAGACAAACAAAGGAGGTGCTAGCCAATGAACAAAAGATGTTTAAGTCACAGTTACATACAATGGAGAATTCACAGAGCAGGTCTGGATTGGTGCTATACATGAGGAAACATTCACAGGATAAGGTTTTAGATAAACAACCTTATCAGAAAGTCCAGGCAAAGCGTCCCGCTTTGTCTGACTTTCATGAGGAAAAAGGAAGCAATGGGTGAATCTGTTGCCTTGCGCACTGCTCCCTCTCTGTGACACTTTCCCCATCACATGGAGGGTGAGCCAGCACAACATGGGAAGCCTCCGTTTTAGGGTGAAAGTGTCTGACCGAGCCTATACTGGAAGTCACACAACATCCTCCAGGTGGGGCTTCCATCTTCCAGACAGAGTGAAAGCATCCTAGGATGCTGATTTCACTCCATCTGATGAGGTCAAAAATCAGATAAAGGTGGCAAACCTTTCTGTCTCTTCATGAGAAAACCCATTATATGTCCTGGGATTTTTCCAGGGTATTGGGAAAGGATGATAATTACGAAGCCATTCCCCAAGGTCCTAAGATGTGAGAAACATTCTGAAACATTCCAAGGGAAATTTATGAAAGTTACTAGAAGGCAAGGAAAACTCCAATGTATGCTGGCTGTATATCTCAATTGAGTCACAGATAATAATTCATAATTTTGGGATTTAATTCTAGATAACAACTGAGGACAACCTGCATTAGCTTGACACTGGTACATACCATTTCTTTGTGAAAAACATCCCTGATGTGCATGACCAGGCTCAGTCAAATGCTGTCACCATTACAAGGTGGATGTGAGGGAGCATGGTCTAGGTTTCCCCACTGGGATGGCCAGTGTGTTAAACTTGCACATTAAAATCCTGCCTTTGCCTGCCAGGAAAGGAGGCATTCCTTTAAAAGAACACAGATTTTTATCTCATCCCTAGCTAGATTGATTTACTTATTACAGGCACCAGTTCTTTCAGATTGGCTATAAAGAACGAGGGCACTTGAGAGGACTCATGCAGGGTATGGCAACAAGGGGAACGTTTTCTACACCAAAAGCAAATTAATTGATCAGCGTGTGTCGATATGTCTACCGTGCACATTGTGTGCCAGGGAAGAGACGAAGGCTGTGCATGCATATACACAGCAGTGGTCTTGACATGTTTCTGAGTCACCTAGCAGAATGGAGATGGCAGAGGGGATCTCAGGGTTTGATCAGAGAACAAATAGCACATAGCAGACATTGGCACATGGATTTGAGGATTAGTACAGAACAACTAGATGGTTTTGAAATGATATCCAGTATCAGGCTGGGAAGGGTTGGTCAACTCCATGTGTCTGATGGAAAAATTGAGAAGAGGGTGAAAAGGGAAGCAATTCCACCATCATTCCTTCACACAAGCCAGGTCACTTGGCTTTGCCTCTCTTCCCACATCTGTCACTCAGCTGCCATTCCATCAGGTTAAGGAACTTAATGCCAATATGTGCTTGCCTTTTCTTGCTCTCTACTAAGCTCTTTTTTGCTTTTGTGTTGCTGTCCTTTTGGATGAGGGGTTGGCTGTGTACCGCCTGCAGCCTGTCTGCCTGTTTTTCTGGCTCTGTGTCCTGCCTAACCTGTATATCCCTTTACTGAACATACATATACACACATACACAGAATAAATCATTCACTTAAAAAAAAACCCCCACCCTGAACATCTGTAAGCATCCAGGAAATCTGATTCTCTGCTAAATTGAAAAGTACACATGTTTACAAGTCTTACTTAGTGCACTTTTGCCCAGTTCATTTGTATGATTCTATTGCTGTATTTTAACTTGTGTTTTATTAATGGTTGTTCATTTTATTTATGTCTTTTAAATTTTCATTTGCGCATTGTTCGGTACCTGATGTTATTGTACTTTTGTTCTGTACTTGTAAGCCGCCCCGAGTCCCCACGGGGAGATGGAGGCGGGGTATAAAATAAAATTATTATTATTATTATTATTATTATTATTATTATTATTATTATTATTATTATTATAATATTACACTGTGGGCCTATGAAAAAGATATGAACCTCTTGACTGGATGAAGCTACCTATTCTCATTTTTGACTATACAACTAGTGGAAAGTTATTTTGCCTTTAGAAAAATGATATGTAAGCTGTAGAACTCTGTATAAATGCCATTAAAACACACACATACACAAAGTTGAATCTGTAAGAGACAAACAAATCCTTTCTGGATGAGGAAATACAATTTTCTCAGTACCCCTCGGTCTGGATTAGCATCTAGAACAGCCTTTCTCTTCCTGGTGCTCTTTAAATGCATCTACAATCTCAGCAAGACCATGTCTGGAATGACCACCTCACCTTATCTAATCATAGGGTTGGCCTTCAACTAGCTGTAGGTTGTGCCTTTGCTGCCATTTATATTTTTTCTTGAGCTACTACTAGGTTGCTGCTTCCTCCCTATATATTTAGAATAGGGAGGAAGCAGCAACCTAGTAGTAGCTCAAGAAAAAATATAAACGGCAGCAAAGGCACAACCTATAGCTAGTTGAAGGCCAACCCTATGAAATGAGTATATTGGATTGTAGCTCCCAGCATTCCTCCCCAACATTGCATATGTTGGTTAGGGCTCCTTGGACTTGCAATATAAGTTTGGAAGACCACTGAAAAATTTCACTCGGGATCTAGCTGGTTATCACACTAAATCAAACCTGCTTTATCTGTACTTTTAGAAGTTGCTAAACACTCATGCTGTGTATTATGATCTCATCCAAATAGAACTTTAGTAGTGTAATTTCTACTGTTTCCTTTTCTGTACTATGCAGTCCTCAGCATTGATAATACTGTTCACACTGCCCTGTTTGTCCCACCTTTTGTATCATGAATGGTTTTCTTTCATTTTCCTCCTCCCAAAATTTCCAAAAAATGAAGTTGCAATCATGCAGTCACAACATATCACCATGGTGGCTATTACACTACTACTTTTAAAAAATAAAATAGCAATTATTATAAGTATATATATATATATATTTAAAAGAAGTAACACTGTGGCATGTGGTACTGCAGGCAAGCAAAATACAGACTCCTGGAAAAGTCCCCTGCACAAATATGGATTTGAATAGTGACTTCGAAAGCTTAACAAATCAGGACTGTCCCATTATTACACTATATCAGGAAACCACTTATATGGGACTTTATCATAGGAGGCTGATATAATTACAGCAGGAGAAAAGTGCCTTTGGATGAACCTTACCACATGCCATCGTATCTCTCCAATAGTTACATTGCACTTTAATTGTAATTAGATTGCTTCTTTTCATTGATGGGAAAACCACACTAATAAATCCAATATTACTGTTTTTCCTTCGCTCTTTCTTGTACAGGAATGTTCTTCTTCTGCAGTCCTGGTATCACAAAGCGGATATTCCAATCTCAAGATTTCATGGGATGGGACCACAGCTGTTATAGTGGAATCATAGCACTATTGCCATATGATGTGTGAAAAGGCCCACGTTTCTCTTTCTCACAACTATGGAGGGGCAGTGGTGGTATAGAAAATGTCGTACCTTCATGCTTTAGAAATGACCACTTTTTGGTGCGACCAAAGGGCTGAAATTCTCAAAATGCCTTAATTTAATTGTACAATATAGTAAAAACTACTTGAAGGAAGCAAAGGTCTCTTTTATATTCTGTCAGCTTTGAGCAAATTTGGAGAATTTCTTGTCATTTCATTTTGATAATTCAAAGCTGTGAACCTACTGTTGTTTCTGGCTTGCCTGGAAGTGTTTAACAGCAGGAAGTGTGGGATAGAAGACAGTACCATGATTTAGCGGGGTTTTAGAGGAAATGAAAAATTTTCTACAGATCGTAGAGTGTTTATTTGCTTCTTCCCCCTGGCTTCTGATTGAAATGCTTATATTGTATTTTCTGCTGTGGCTACATCCTTGAACTGTGGTGCATTGTATTGTAACTGGCTTATAGTAAAACTGTTTCAAATGCTTGAAAAGACAGTTTTTACAACTTGTTGATATTGAATCTCAGTGTTTTATATGACAAGCTGTCTTGGAAAAGCTTGAAGCAGAGTCACAAATTGTGCCTCTCATCTCTATCTCATGTCACCCCAACTCAAGGAACATATACTGTATATATTTCTGCACATCGACTTCATATATTAGTCAAGGTCAGGTTTTGGTGGAAAAATTATGGATTTTGATGTGACTGGATAAGCTGAGAGGCTTTTTTTTGGGGGGGGGGGGAAGGGGAAACCCTGGCACACCTTAGGGGGCCAACCATCTTGGGTTGTCACTGCTATTTTTAGCCCAGGTGTTTAAAGAGGCTAGAAGTGGAATTAGAGTGGAGACAGTAGAGGATTGGTGCATCTCCCCCAGGACAAATTACTCCTTTGCCTTCCAAAACTCTACACAAAGAAGGGGATGATTCCCTTTTAATATAAGAATTAATGTAAGGTACTTACATTGACCTATGCATAATTTTTTTAGCTACAATGTCTAGACTTATACATGAGTGTATATGGTAGTACTCCCAGCCAGCCAAGTTAATTTGCTACCTAGGGCAGCAAATCCCAAAGCAGTATCTCCCCATCTCTGTTGATAAAATTATGAGAACCACACAATTAAGAGCTAACAATTACCTGCTTTTTTGTGACACCATCACACAGTCCTAAACGCTTTGGAAGTGTTTGACTTGTGATTTTGTGATACGAAATCCAGCATATCTATCTTGTTTGCGGTGTCATAAAATAACAACAACAACAACAACAACAACAACAACAACAACAACAACAACTTTATTCTTGTATTCCACCACCATCTCCCCAAAGGGACTTGGGGCAGCTTGCAGATGGCACAAAGTATCTAAAAACCATATAAAGGTGAGCACAATATTAAACAGAACAAAATAAAACACGTGCCACATATAAAACATCAATTCAGGCTCAATCAAGCTGCGATCCTCTAACTGTGGTATATGATATATGTTCTATATCTCAAAAACTAGCGTTGAATGGGGAAAAACAATGCCATTTTTTGAATCAGCAGGTCAAATATACCCAGAAACACAGTTAACATTTGAGGCAACAAAATATGTGTTGTCCAGTGTTAATCAGGAAGAACATCACAAATTAGGACACACTGCAGCCACTTGCTTTATGCTGAGTCTTCTGGGAAGAGCAAGCCTGTATCCCACTATGTTTGCTAACAACTACATGTGAATTCAGTTAATAGCAGCTGAAATAGGATGAGGATAAAAGTAGCAAAAGGAAGACAAACTAGGACATTTTAAAAGCAGCTGAAAATGTGAGACAATAATAGATTAATTGGAAATGTTTCTGCTAAACTTGGATTGTTGGAGGATATATGACAGTCCCAAAGTGCTACTTAAGGCAGTTCCCTAATTTTATTTAATAATAGGACCAGGCCTGAGCTGTAGGAAAGTTGCAATCTTGAAAGCCACCAAAGAAATATATCTAATAATTTAGAAAACCTCAACAATCTCTTTCCCCGGGCCCGTCCTGTGCAGCATCCCATAGAAAGTAAGCAATTGGTTCAAAGGAAAGCCAGCTTGGGTTGTCTGCTTGCAAGCAGCTACAGATGGATTCCTGTCTAATGACGTGTGTCACTTTGCGCTGGCCCCCTTTGCAATAGGAGAATCTTTTGGCAGGAGCAATGGCACTCTCTCTGCTCTGTTGGCTGTTCCCCTGTCATAGCCTAGGTGCTTGTAATTGTTGGCTCCTAGGCTCTGTTCAACTTGGCGTTATACCCTAGTGGGCATCACGCCACCCAAACAGATGGGTACAAATGTAAACAGATTCAAGATAAAGCCATATGCGTTGGTTTTGTTCCTGCTTGGGATGAATAGGATGCCATCAGCCCAGGAGGCCTGGTGTAGCAGCAGTGCAGGCAACGCTTCAGCACATTTAGCAGAGAGTCAGTTGTACAAACTACTGAGGACTGACATTCCTTGGAAAATGAAAAAGATAAAAATAAAAATATCATTGGGGGGGGCATCTCCTTTGTGAGAAAAAAGATGGAACAGATTTTTTTTCTTCTTAACTGAAGTAAAAAAATTGTAGGGGATTGTGTGTTTCACTCTATTCTTTCTCCAAGACTTGAGGAATTCCTCAAAGTTTCATCTTTCTTGGTCTTCTGCCATGTCACCAAGCATACTTCTTTCTTGCCTCTTTTGCCTCCCACATAACCAGTAACAATTGCATGTGAGCACAGTTCATTTCACACCATGCAATTACATCATGGTGGCATCTTCTAGCACCAGAGGAGCTCCCTGGCTGGGGATACCTAATGTCCTTTTCTAAATTGCAAATACCAGGATACCAGAAAATGTAGCCATGGTAAATTTAAGTAGAATCACAGTGCTATAGTTGCGCTGTATGAAAAGGCCCTAAGCCAGGACTCAGAAAGAGGACTAGCTTGTGATTAAAGGAATTGTTTGGGGATACTCCTACAAAGGTTTCTTGCTCATCCCTTCAAGCCTGGCCAGCAGATGGGGCTATCAGTTATATATGAAATAATTACTGTATATACCGGTGGTTCCTGACCTTTGGTCCTCCGGGTGTTTTGGACTTCAACTCCCAGAAATCTCAACCATCTTACAGGTGTTAGGGATTGTGGGAGCTGAAGTCCAAAACACCTGGAGGTATATATTCATGTAGAAGTCCCTGGACTACCTTAAAAATCCCCTCTCTCAGGCTGCAATCTTCTTTTTGCATTGGGGGTTTGCTTTCTTAAATCTGTTTCTACTTTCTACTCTAGAGGAGAGGTAGGCTTCTCTTTTTGTTTGCTGGGATTACTATTATTATTATTATTATTATTATTATTATTATTATTAATTATTTTTAGAAGTATTTTCTGAAGGAGAGGAAGGGAAGGAGAAAAAGAAGGTTAAAGGCTGAAAGCCCCCAAACGCAGATGCGCATACCCCACCCACCGTTCCTTAGGTCCCCAACTCCCAGTTAGTCCCACTAAATAAAAAGAATTAGAGAACTAAAGGAAAATAAAAAAAGATTTAACTGTGATGCCAAATAGGGGAGGAGGAGCCAAGATCAGTTTGTGTTGGGCGGGTTTTGGTAATGGGATGGCCTTTACCATTACAAGCTCCTGAAGTACCAAAGGTATTGAAGGAAATGGAGGAAACGGAGAAAACCAAATCCATGCACAACCCTATCCAATACTGTAGTTTTCTAAGTGTCCTTGCAATAAAGCAAGGGTCCTCAAACTTTTTAAGTGGATGGCTGATTCACAGTCCCTCAGACTGTTGGGGAGCCGGACTATGATGAAATAGTCCAAAATTAGGATTGTTGTTGTGTGCCTTCAAGTCATTTCAGACGTAGGTCAACCCTAAGTCTAAAGTTTAGGACAGAGGCCGGGTCAATGGCCTTGGAGGGCCGCATCTGGCCCATGGGCCTTAGTTTGGGGACCCCTGATCTAGACGATCTCATAAGACCATAGGTAAGCAAAGAGACCCCCAAAGACCATCTAGATGATCTCATCAGGCCATCAGAAGACCATAGATAAGGAAAGGGACCCTCAAAGACCATCTAGATGGTTTCATAAGATCATAGGTAAGGAAAGGGGCCCCCAAAGGCCATCTAGACAATCTCATAAAACAATAGGTAAGGAAAGGGACCCTCAAAGGCCATCTAGATGGTCTCATAGGACCCTAGGTAAGGAAAGTGAGCTCCAAAAGTCATCTAGATGGTCTCATAAGGCGTAGCTAAGCAAAGAGAACTTCAAAGACCATTATACGATCTCATAAGGCCGTAGGTAAGCAAAGAGACCTCCAAAGACTAGGCCCATGATCTCATAAGACCATAGGTAAGCAAAGAGACCTCCAAAGACCAGATAGACTTAGGTCAACCCTAAGTATAAAGTTTAGGACAGGGGCCAGGTAAGTGACCTGAGCCTTAGTTTGGGGACCCTTGCAATAAAGGATCATGAGAGAAGCACTTCCTTTTTGTTATTGGAAGGATATATTACTGACCCCCTGCCCCATTATTGTAAAGCTACTATTTTGATGTAAATGTCTCATTCTGATTTGTGGTATTGGGTAATTAGATGGCAATGTGTGGTTTAGATGTGGTTTGGTTTTCCTTTTCAAGGATTTCCCAGCACAGCAACATCAGCTTCCTTTCAATTGTGGAGCAATGGGAATATGAACTAGACTAAAGAAGTTCTCAAGAGAAGAGCTCAGATCTTTTCCTTCCTATGTTATTTGTGACTGTGGGTTTATTTTTTAACAAGGAGGAATAGTGCAATAGTATACCAAGAGGGGACACAATTGTGACTAAATATTCTGAATATGGAACAGTTACCTAGTGTTACTCATCTGTAACTGTTCTATATTGATGATAGCTACTTAGAGGCTTATCGCATGAAGCAGGTAAAGTGGATGTGCAGCGGATAATAACTCTCAGTTGTGGCTTACCGCATGATGTTGTCTCTTTCCAGTTGTCCTATGGGAGATTATTTGAAAAGTTCTTTTTTCTAAATGAATAAATCCATTAAGGACTTGATTTCCTTAGACTTTTAATCTAATTTTGTGTGGTCAGGGTGGTCTAGTGGATGTGCTATGCATGGGGAAATATAGCGATACAAATGGTAACAGTGGCTTTCAAACAGCAGCATTGAGCTCTAAAGGCTGGCCGTTTCCTCTAGGCTCAGAGGAAGCTCTGGTCACTGGGGGGTTGGGCAGATGGGTGTTATAAGCCAGGGTATACTGCAAGCTGTGTGTCCTAGGCAATGTTTGCTTTTTTGGGGATCAGATTAAAGTTCTGGGGGAGAGCAGAATGCCTCACCCTATAATATCATGATGTCCTCTATTTTAGGGGTGGGAATTTGTATGTATGCATATGTGCTAAACAATGAAAAGAAGTGGGGATTATGTCTTCTGAGAGATAGTGAATGGGCAGTCTAAAATCCCGTGTGCAATACAGTTTTAATGTACACAGATGCTGCAATCTTACATTGGTTCTTAAAATGCAGTATAAAAGAAGGCAATCCCCACTTCAGTATCTCTTTTCCAGACAATGCTCTTAGTTACAATTGGGACACTACTGCCATTTTCATAACTCCTTCCAAGCTACTTTACTAAGGATCATATGCATGGGAGAAGGATATCAATTTTTCTAGTGATTCGAATGCTGGTGAATAATTTTTCATCAGGTTTTCAAGGGCCAGGCAAGGTTACTTCGTTCAGTGGTTCTCAACCTGTGGGTCCCCAGATGTTTTGGCCTTCAACTCCCCGAAATCTTAACAGCTGGTAAACTAGCTGGATTTTCTGGGAGCTGTAGGCCAAAACACCTGGGGATCCACAGGTTGAGAACCACTGATTTAGTTGAATATACAGCTGATTCAGAAAACTGGCCAAAGATTTAAGCGTACATAATTTAGCTGTTAAAATCTAGCCATGATTGTGCCTCTTTTTGAGACACCAGTTCTCATTGGGAATGAAGAAAACATAGGAGTATTCTGTATATTCTAAGCTGTGACCCATTTCCGCTACCTCCTTGACCATCATAAAACAACCAGTGATTGGCTAATACCCAAGACAGAAACAGACATATTAACATCACTCTCTGCAGTATCATTTCTTTATTCATGCATCAGAAATATTTTATAGCCTAGGGGTAGCCAGCTGTACATATAAATGGGGAAAATAGCTTAGCTTTGGACACTGTGGCTGGTTGTACAAACAGCCACAAGAGCTAGAAATTTCAAGATCCTAGTCACATAACACTTCTGCTCCTCTGTTCCTTCATGGAAACCAGACTGGGGCCTTGTGCCAGACTCTCTCTGAACTGTCCTGTCCCACCATCACTTCCATTACCTGCTGCACTTTCCTCCAGAGCATGTTCAATTTATCATTAGCTAGTATGATATTGTCCTTCGGCAATGAACAATAGCTAGGATGATTTAAAAAAAAAAAACACCATTTCTAACATACAAATCTAGGCATTCTTCCCAGAACATCTGAAAGCTTTTGGCTGAGGGGTTGATGCACTTGGAAAGTTTGCAGCCATTTTACATCAGTAGACAGGATTTACTTTCCATTCCTTTATGTCTGCTGCACCTATACTCATTTTGGAGCAATTCATTGAAGGTTGCTGAAACTGGTTCTATCTGTTCAATTCGGCATGTGAGAATTCTCATAAAACTATAGAGTTCCATTTCCCAGCTCCTCTACTCTGTCTAAAGAGACTGTCGATAAGACAATTCTGTTCACAGTCCAATGTCATGGCAGATAGATTTCTAACCTCCACAGTGCAATTTCGTCCACCTTTGTGGATATTTTTATGATTAAACCAATCCAGAGGGCTCTTGGAGCTTGTTATAAATCAAGAGCTAATTTCTTGAAAATGAGAAGAGCCTAGAGCTGGACCAAGATATTTTACTGCTTGAAGCAACAGATAAAACTGTCCTCCACTTACTCCCCCAACACAAGGCAGTACACAATTTTTCTGCCTTTTTGAGGATATAATTTTTTGGGATATGCGTGCATGCATGATTTTGTTTTTTGCTTGTTTTGAGGAATCTTTTTATGTCAAGTGGAATGCCTCTATCCTATGGTTAATCTCTTTACCCTCCCACAATGGGTTTTCTCAGCCATAGGTGCCTTAGGAACCAGACCTGGAAATTAAGCCCATGTTCACTTTACAATTACAAAGCAAAGATTGCTGAATGCAAGATATGTAGGTGGGGAAATCCATATGCAATGACTACCAGACATCTATCATTATCCCACAAGGCACTTCAAAAACAAAGCCTACTAAACATATAATCTGGTTTGATCCTTTATGGTGGAGGGGAGCATAGTGCAGTACATATATCTATTTTTGTGCCCTGTAGATCCTCAGAGTTTCCCCAGGTGACCCTCTAACAGTGAGAATAATCTTTGTAACAGAAAAACATTTTAAAAAAATATTTAAACAGCACTGTGCCTCCCATCAAAACATCTGAAACTGAAAAACAAATTGGAATTTCACTTCTGGCAACTTGACTGGGCTGCTACAGAAGTAGTGCATCCTGAAGTAAAACACTGTCACTGGACCATCTGAAATTACCCATCTCTGGTTTATGATATCACAACAGGGTGAAAAGTATTTACTTAGTCAGATATAAATAACATATATAAGTCAATCCCTTTTATTAACTTTAGGCCCATCACAGCCCTAATATGTAAACACTAGTACTGGATTCCTGACAATTCAGAGAGTAAAGTTAAACAGAGACCTGGTGACAAATAAATGGTGCTTCGGAGCCCCTTCAACAATCACTTTGAATAGTCACTGCAGATGTGTTAACAACTTCAAAGACAAACTTGCTAATGGAAATATGGTTACACTAGGCCTATATTATTTTACTGGAGCTGTGTGCTTGCTATTTATATACATAAAATACTTATGAACAATCTTTTGGGGCAGTACCCAAAGTGGCATACTGCAAAATTGAACACATAAAACATGGTAGAAGAAGAATCATTTGGTGGGAAAAGATTATAGCTTAATTCAGGCATGGGCAAACTTTTTTGCCTTGGGGCCGCATTGTGGGCCTGGCTAGCAGGACTGGGCCAGGAGGGAGGGTGGCCGGGCACACACTGGGTGGGCCAGGCCTGGGAGATGGCGGGGCTGGGAGGGGGCGCAGCGGGGTCTAGGTCATCCATAGGTTGTCCTTCTGGCATAAGGACAGGGATACTTGCCCCATCCTTATGCCAGAAGGAAAAGGAGACATGTGGCGACTGCCCCAATCCTCCTCCCCAGATCTTCAGGCTGTTCTCTTGGCATTATACCAGGGGGAGGGCAAGACACGATGTCTGAGAGTGCTCCGGAGGTTTCTCAGCTGCTGCCTTCCTTCTTCCCCTATTCTTATGCCAAGAGGACAGGGAAAATGAGGAAGGCGTGAGGTAAGCACCCAAGGACCGCATCTGGCCCCCGGGCCTTAGCTCACCCATGCCTGGCTTAGTTGCTAATAATCTGTTACACATAAGAAGATGCTAGATAAAATCTGTGGCAGCTCCAGCTGAGGCTAAGGATCTCATCAGATGCAAGCCCCCCCCCCCCCAAAAAACAAACAAACTTCTACATACTTTTAAAACACTTCACAGATGGAGTATCATGGAGCCCATCATACAACGCAAAACTACTGCCTGCTGTCTGTGTTACTTCATCTGTAAATTGTTTTAAATTATGGAAAAATAGTGGGATGGGACGGGGACTAGAACCTGGTAAAAATCATCTTCTGAGCTCTTGATTTGCATAGAAACATTAGAAGGTGCTTATTTACATGTGGGATCTGTCAGATTCACCCATATCACATCGTTTCAGTGACTTTGATGAATGGGCATTCTTGTGGGCAGTCTCCAACTGAGCATTGATTCTCTACTCCTCTCCCAAGACCCTGTTGCATGATCTTTTCACGGTAATTTTTCAAAAATTAATTTGATCACCAGGAATTGCACAATTTTGAGATATCACTACTTTGCTGTTGCTATATCTTCTTCTTTCTTGAAACCTTGGTTTTCCAAATTGTGCTACAGCTAGCTTGTTAATAGCTTTTAAAAAACCTTTTTATTACAAATTATAGGAAGTACTAGTGCCTGTGTTCTAGAAAGCCCTGGAACAACTTATAATAACATAATTCTGCCTTAAATCTATCATCTTCCCAGCAACTCAAGATTTCAGTCTTCAGTGATTTTGAAGTTTCTCCTTTTTTTTTTTTTTAAAAAAAAGGGGGAAATGCAGAATGAATGGGGACTGCACTTGCTTGTATGATAGCTCAAAACACAGATGATTTCAGTAGAAAGGGCCAAAAATAAAAGTGCATGATGGGATCTGAAATATTATTCAATGTCATTTCAAACTCAACAGGACAATACACTATGGTAAGAAGACAATCCTTTCTCCCACTTTCCACAACGCATGGGATGAGGTTCCAAGAAAGAATCTTATTCAAAATCTTGGAGAGCCACTGATCCAGTCAGGGTTAGTCATAATAGGTGTGATAGTTCAATGGGCCGACTCAGGAGAAGCCAGGCTCTTAAGTTTCCAATGACAAGAACCAAACACTGTTATAGGTACAGCAGCCTCAAGTATACAGGCTGAGGCTTTAGAGTCCATTTGGAGAACTTTAAAATTTGGTTTTGGCACATATTGATATGGACAGAAAATATTTGTTCCTTTTTTCCGGAAAACATTGAAACTCTGCTTTAGTCCATGCCCGTATCCTACATGTCCTCTAATTTTCCCCTTCTTTTCTTTCTCTTTCTCCCCTTTGTAACCATACTACAAACACTCCAATAACATTTTAAAAAGATTCTGAACTTTGTTAGAAATCTAACCAGCAACACAATGGGGTCAACTTTATTTGGCGATGGGTTGCATTTCTTCAAAGAAGTAATGGAGGAAAGGGGTGCCTAGTCTCAGTTTTATATAGTTCCTTGCTCCATTGTATTTAAACTACCCTTTCCCTACATTTTGAATCGCATGGAATAACAGCTGAGTAGGGGACCTAAATAGAAGATCTCTGGAAGTGGAAAGCGTTAAGCATCCCTTCTACTATTCATCTATTGCAATTCCACTTACACATCTTAAAGATGCTTTTCTTAAAAAAACCAAATTATGTTAGATCAGCATTATCGGTGTTGATGCATAACCTGTAGTAACCTCCCAATTCTTCAGCTTTGTTCTGAGTGAGATACTAAAGGCATTTCACCCCATGAGCTTTTCTAATGTGAATGTAAAACCTGGAATGGAAACAATGCTTCTTCACCTTAGAAATCCTTTCAAAAAATTTAAAAAGCAATTACAGTAGGCTTGTGGATTACATGAGTAGGCCATTCCAGAACCCTTTGTGTAATGTGTTTGTTTTTTTACCCAGTCTTGAACCCAATTTTTCTTACCTGAAATGAACAATGTTTTGTGTTTCCAGTTGAAGCAACTCACAGAATTGCTCTGGATAACTTAAAAATGTCTACAGAAGTGTTCTCTCTAGGCCTCTAGTGCAATTGTATGGCCTCGTAGAAGTTTACCACAGAATACACTAGGCATTTTCTAGGTCCTCACGTATGAATGAAACCACTCTCAATGAGTTCATGTAATAAGCAGGCCTGATATACTTATCAGCTACTTATTCTTAACAAAATAATAAAAAGTGGAAGCTGTTCAAGATTAATAAAAGTTGTGGAGACAAACTATGTGCCACATTGAGCTCACTAAAGGAAAAATGGAATATACATGCAAAAAACAAACAGACAAATGCAGCTGAACTAATGAAAACATAAATTACTATCATGTGTGAAGATGCCCTAATGTTTCTAGTAAATTGGCAGAAACAACCAGAGAAAATATATTTTGTGGATCCATAATTCTTTGTCTTTTTGACTCTTGGGAAGCAAATATGACATTTAATATTTAACCTGAGACAGCATCTTATTTTTAACAAATGTTGCTGTGATTCAAAAGTCTTGGAATGGATTATCCCCTTTATTCTTCATATTTGTATCCATGGAACTGATAAAGGCTTAGGAGAGGAGATTTAATAAAATGATGTTGGAAGAAATGATTAAAGACACACATGGATAAAAGTAGATGCAATGTTAAATATAAAACTGCAGGCATTTTTCTCCTTTTTAAAGAAGAGCCAAAGAGCTTGGATCCAGGAAATCATGACTGTAGTCCCTTCTGAGCCATCATAGTCAATAGGTGACCTTAGCCAGTCACTATCTTTTAGCTTGACATCCCCATGGGATCGCTGTGAGGGTAAATTGGGAAAGAGGACAGCCAAGTATGAGCTCACTAGACAAACAAAATGCTAAAACATTAATGATTAAATTAAAGAGTGCAGTCTCTAGCCCTTGGGCCTAATTCTCTCCATTCAAGTCTTAGCCCTTCTCAGAGGGAATGGAGCCATTGCTATCTCTGATAATGGATAAGAGGCAACAGTGATGATTCCTATGTTCTTACAAGGCAATCCTCATCATTATCTGATCACACATAGTAGTAACTCTAGACCCTTTCATGCTACATGATGATAACATAAGTTTTTGTTAACTGGGATTTGTAGTTTACCACAGGCACCAGATGAGTTCTCCAGATGAGAATTTTAAAGGACTTTCCCTCAACTGGAAGAGGCCATGGTGACACAGCGGGTTAAACCACTAAGCTGCAGAACTTGCTGACTGGAAGGTCAATGGTTCAAATCTGCAGGACAGGGTGATCTCCTGCTGTTAGCCCCAGCTTCTGCCAACATAGCTGTTTGAAAGCATGCAAATGTGAGTAGATCAATAGATACCACTTTGGCAGGAAGGTAATAGTACTCCATGCAGCCAGCCACATGACCTTGGAGGTGTCTACGGACAATGCCAGCTCTTCAGCTTAGAAATGAAAATGAGTGCCACCCCCCCCCCCCCAGAGTTGGACTCGACTAGACTTAATGTTGAGGGGAAACATTTACCTCCCTCAACTGGCAATCTCAAGATCCCATAGGATG
The DNA here is from genome assembly GCF_035594765.1 of Anolis carolinensis. Taxonomy (NCBI): domain Eukaryota; kingdom Metazoa; phylum Chordata; class Lepidosauria; order Squamata; family Anolidae; genus Anolis; species Anolis carolinensis. Next base: position 165,257,976 of record NC_085841.1, read on the forward strand.
CTACCATGGCAATTAAAGTGCAATCATAGTGCAATAGTAGTGTAGTGCTGGGTTCTCAACCTGTGGGTTCCCAGGTGTTTTGGCCTACAACCCCCAAGAATCCCAGTCAGTTTACCAGCTGTTAGGATTTCTGGGAGTTGAAGACCAAAACATCTGGGGACCCACAGGTTGAGAACCACTTCTTCTCATAATGCTCTTGCACTTGTAGGAGCTGTTTGAGCTCTACTCTAGGACCTTGTTAACACCTAGCAATGTTGCCTGAGGACAAATTTCTCACCCTCTTCCTTGTCTGAATGGGGATACAGGAGAAACATTGACCCCACTGCTGCCCAGAATGGCTCCTCTAACACTATCTGTTTTCATCGTGCAGAAGGAAAAGATGAGGAGTGGGCAGCTATTTGCATGCCTCTTAGCTGAAGTTCATAGAGAACCAGCTGAAAATATCTTGCCTTTATATCCCTTAGGCTCCCTATTTGCTTCCCTGCGTAGGGATCAACATGGGGAGCCTAATTTTAAGTCATCTCACACTTTGTTCAGAGAGTCAAGGATATCAAGTTGAACTACTGGATCTATTCTGAACTTACTCTTGGAAGGGTATCGTTCAGGACTTTGGAGAGCTCCTGTACAAGACTAAATCCCAGAGCAGGTTCATTGCTCTCCTGATATAAAAGGCACCAATCGTCAGAAATGTCAGAGGACTTGGTCATGTCTTGATATCAGGGCATAACCATGTCCCTCTGATGTCAGATGTGGTCTATTGAAAGTTTGGGAGAGGATGCATCCTCCAGCTTTTGGCTTCCCTTCTTCTGTAAAAAAGGTTAATAATAGTTAATAGTATTTCTCCTCTTCCTTGCTACCTCCCTGCATGTCTTTACCTTGGCTGCGCACAATATTTGTTATGGTTTAGTGAAAGTTTGGCTCTTCTTCTGTTTCAAGTGTTAGTACACACACACACATTTATATCTACTTCTGCATATTTAGATATGTACTCCTACACTGTTGCTAGTGCATGCTTAAAACTACTAAGTGCAAATACAACATATGCTGCAGAGCAAATTCCCAAGGGGCTGCTGTGTTCTTCATCTACTGGGTGGGATTTCTCTCTCCCGGCTGTAGGTGTTCAATTAACATAGTAAAGCAAGGAAAACTATATGGTCACAAAGGACAACTGTTGAAAATGGTTGTCAGTCTTCTTTGGATTTCACCAGAATTTTAGATAGAAATGCCATAGGCTTCACCTGTAGCCCCTCTTCTGCTAGCATGTTGACATTTCTTTCCTCCGCTTTGAGGCCATAACTGCCAACTTAGGATAATTGCTCATTAGTGTAAAGTGGTCTCTTATGTACCCTAACAAAAGAGGACAGATTTGCATGTGTGTGTGTGTGTGTGTGTGTGTGTGTGTGTGTGTGTATGGTACTTCAAAAATAAATAAATTGGGTGACCTGCCTGCTCTCTCAGTTGGCTGTGAAGGTTCTTAAACTGTTTATGGGCACTCCAAGGTCCCTATTTGCTCTCTCTTCTTCTATTTCAGTTTAAAATCAAAATTCAGGTGAACAACCCTCCAAATAAAGTTGTAAAATTTGTTTTTCCAGATATTTTGGGATTTTGAACCCCTTATTTTACTATGGCTTCTGAGGAATTGAGTCCAAATATCAGGAGAACAAAAAGCTGAGAGCAATTGAAACAGAGGATGTCTTCAAACAGAAGCATATCCACTGTAAGCTAGAGCAGAGGGTCATACTATATTTCTACAAGCAATTATGTCAGTAAGGAAAAGGTAGGTAAAGGTTTTGCTCTGACATTAAGTCTAGCCATGGTCAACTTTGTGGGTTGGTGCTCATCTCCATTTCTAAGCCAAAGAGCCGACGTTGTCTCCAAGGTCATGTGGCTGGCTGCATGAAGTACTGTTACCTTCCTGCCAGAGCGATACCTATTGATCTACTCTCATTTGCATGTTTTCAAACTGCTAGGTTGGCATAAGCTAGGGCTAACAGGGGAACTCACCCTGCTCCCAGGATTCGAACTGCAGACCTTTTCGTCAGCAAGTTCAGTAGCTCAGCAGTTTAACCGGCTGCATCATCAGGGGCTCATTAACTCTGATAAAATTCAGTAAAGAAGCCCAGAAAGGTCTCAGATGCATCTTTATGAAATAATCATGTTTAGCAGACAATCCCCCTGAAAAGAGCTTACACCTTTGTAGCAACTCCACATTGTCTGTGAGCAGCGAGCCATATGTGATGTGAAATGTGTAGTGGTCATGTATTTAGTTCTAGTTCACAGTAAGAAACCTGTTCCACAGGTTTTCCAGATTCTATCTGATGCCTTTGCATTCTCCACCACAGGAGGGGAAAACTGAAGAAGCAGAGCAAACATGGTGAATAGAAGATTGCTAATCAACTTCAGACAGGTGCAACTTTGCTGCAGTCAATGATATGCAAGACCTGGAAGCAACTGTGAGATTTTCTACAGAGAATGATGAAGCTCTTATTGTATTGTCAAAGGCTTTCACAGCTGGAATCACTGGGGAACCTCTGAAGATGTCAGCCACAGATACAGGTGAAACGTCACGAGAAAATGTTGCTAGAAGAGCCTGGAAATCATATAACACCCAAAGCTGTAATTCTTAAACAATTTCATTTCATTCACATTCATCATGGCTTTCTACTATGAATCTGTGTGTCTTCATTGGCTTTGCATGCAAATGGCAGTCGGTGTACCTAATCTACAGGTAGTTCCAATTCTTCCACTCATTACATCACTCAGTTTTGGAACTGGGGTGGCCATGGACACAAACACCAAAGTATTTTGGCACCAGTAAATAGACTGTAGTGCTGCAAACCTAAAGTTTCCGTTTCTTTTTTCTTCTCCCTTTGCCCCAACCTCTAAGCAAAAAATGTTTTGTGCAACCTTTTCTGTTATAGATGATTGAATTGCTTAATCATTAATACAAGGGCAGCTGCATCAAGAAAGCAAAACAGTTAGGTTCCCCCCAAAGGTTAAAGCTTATTGAAAGGGAACAAATATTAGATGCAGCAAAATCATTTGGTAGAAACAGTGATAGATATGGCTGTATCAAGAGTAGAGTGAGGTACTGTACTCACTTCAGGCAGAAGATGCTGAGTGACATGAAGGAGTAGTGAACTATACAAGTTGCTACTACATTTTTACTAGGGGTGGGGAGCTTGAGAGCTTTTTCCCCTCCTGTGTCAAAAGAATTTGGCTGGCTTTGGATGCAACAGCAACTTGGGAACTAAAGCTACTGCAAAGTTCAGAAACTAGACTGCCGACTGGAACAAACAAAAGCTATATACCACCAATTTTAAATAACATATTGCTGTTGTTGTTTACCTTCAAGTAGCCTGTGAACTTGTTGTGAAGCCATGAATTTCACATAGTGTTCTTAGGCAAGGAATACCCAGAAGTGGTTTTGGCACTTTCTTTCTTGGAATATAAATCCTTCAGAGCAGTGGGTGGGAGTGAGGGATTTGCCCTTTTTCCCACAGTGAATGAGTAAGCTACTCATCATGTCCTGCTAGCAAATGGTTTCTCAAGTATTCCTTCTGAGCAAGGCTGGGCTCCAGCTGACACCAAAGCTAATAAAATAAAAAATAAAATAAAATATGAGTCACAAGAGAGTTAGGAATCCTTCCAACCTGAGTTTTTCCTTAGCTAAATCAATTGCTGCAAAATACCTTCCCCATGTTTTCAGCATCCCACACAATAACCGTCCCATCACACTGTGCTGAGCTATAGTTCCAGTTTATTATTATTTATTATGAATTGTTCTTATATATCTCCCACGTTTCTCCAAGGAGCTCAGGGAATGTCTGCCTCCTAATGTATACCCCCACAAAAGCCTTGCTTAGTGGGTCAGGCCAAGAGATAGTCTTTAGAGCTTGGTCATTCAGTAAAGTTTGTGGCTGAGCTAAGATTTCAAACTTGATCTCCAAAGTCTAAGTCCAATAGTAAAGATAAAGGTTTTCCCCTGATGTTAAGTCTAGTCATGTCCGACTCTGGGGGTTGGTGCTCATCTCCATTTCTAAGCTGAAAATCCAGCGTTGTCCGTAGACACCTCCAAGGACATGCACCTGGCATGACTACATCGAGTGCCGTTACCTTCCCACCAGATCAGTACCTATTGATCTACTCACATTTGCATGTTTTCAAACTGCTAGGTTGGCAGAAGCTGGAGCTAATAGCAGGAGCTCACCCCGTTCCTCTGATTTGAACTACCAGCCTTTCAGTCAGGAAGTCCTGCAGCTCAGCGGTTTAACCTGCTGCACCATTGGGGGCTCCTTAGTTTAATACTCTTGTCATTACATCACGTTGATTCACAACAGAATCCAGAAATATTAAGCCTCATAATAATCATGATTTTTTAAAAATTGTTTCTATTAAAATTGAAATTTTTGGCAGCATGCAGTATAACAAGTCTTGCATTTTTGTCTTTCTGCCATCTTGCAATTATCGTATGTTGTCGTTTGGTCCAAATTTTTTGGGGGAGACTGCAGATGTTGCAGAAAAGATGTTCTGTCTGGTCAAAATATTCAGCAGACATCCCAGTTTAGTTTCAGTGCCCAATATATAGGAACAGTGGCAGTTCATAAAAACAAGTGCATCACATTGATTTGTGAAAGGAAGCCCTCCCTTACATGGTCCACAAGTTGCACCATTTGTGTAACCAGGAAGTCGTGGGAGGTCACAGCTATACCAGGTTCAAGGCCATTGCTCAAATATTGAACTATGTTCTACTTTTGTTCTTAATTTTATAAAACCCCTCCAGTATCTTCCAATCTATGCATCTCTCATGTTCCCATGAGGTGTATTGATTTGTTACTGTGGAAATGTATTTTGAAAAAATAAAAGCAAAGAGAGAGAACATTCCTAAACAAATAGAAGTTTCATTACCCCATGAGTATTCATCATCTTGTCTTAATATCACATTTAGAAATTTCCCAGTTGTAGGACACTTCAGCCTCTTTTCAGTCATGGAGAGGCACTGAGCTCATCACATGAGTTAAACTGCTTCTGGCTGTCATGCATAGCCCTCCGTGGTTGAAAAGAGGCAGAAGCATCCTGAAAGAAGGGAGCTCCAGGAATCGACATCATCACATTGAGAAATTTCCCCCTGATAGGACACTTCAGCTTCTTTTCAAGCATGGAAAGGCAGGGAACTCATCACATGTTCCAAGGTTGAAAAGAGGCTGAAATGTCCCGAAAGGAGAGAACGCTGAACACGGGGCAGCAACTGTGTTCAGAGCTCCTGCCTCTTATCTCACGTTACTCCCATGTTCACAACTGAAAAACAGGTACAATGGGAACCATCACAGTTTCCCACCCTGTTTTATTGCCCAACCATCAGCAATGATTTTAACTTGGATCACTGTCTCTTGTATTCTATGAGCTTTGATGCAGAACCATAGGATCCCATGGAAAGGAATGGTTTTAAACTGGTGTCAGTCTCCTTTAAGGTAAGGAACTTTGGGCAGTGCAAGAGATCTCTTGGTTTTTGGATATTGTTGTTTCTCCTGATTGAAAACAAAAAAGTAATACTGACCTTGTGATGAATGTAAGATGAATGTATTTCCAGCTTTTAAGTTTCCAGGTGTGAATGTGATGGGGAGGCAGAACCTGCTGATGATATGAAGGACGATTCTCTACTCTTAAAGGAATGGTCACCCATGCTTTCCTTTGTCAATGTGATGAGGTGGTAAGAGAGAGAACCAGCATGGTTCAGTTGGTCTTCTGTATCCATGGACTTTGCTTTTACAACCATCCATGTCTTGAATTTTTTTAAAAAAATCTAAAAACCAACTTTTTTTTTGCTATTTTATATAAATGACATTGTTTTACTATACCACTGTACATAATGGGACCCGAGTATCCATGGAATTTGGTATACATGGTGGTCCTGGAACCAAACCCCAGTGCATACCATGGCCCCACTGCATAGCGGTTTGAACTTTGGACTATGACTCTGGAGATTGGGGTTTGAATCCCTGGGAGCCATGGAAACCCATTGGGTGACCTTGGACAAGTTGCACTCTCTCAGTCCCAGTGGATGGCAAAGACAATCCCCTTCTGAACAAATCTTGCCATGAAACCCCCATGATAGAGCTGCCTTGGTCTTTATTCGTGGTCCTCTCTGCCTTGCTTTGTCTTATCAAGAAAAAGTTTCAATAGTACCTCGGGAACTGAACCTCTGTGACCCATCTTTGAGGCTTTATCTACACTGCCATACTATCCAGTTTCTGAATCCATATTATTTGATTTGAACTGGATTATATAAATCTACACTGCCATATAATTCATTTCAAAGCAGATAACCTGGATTAAGAAACTGGATTATATGCAGTGTAGATATGGCCATAGTCTCCAATTCCAGGAAGACAATTTTCTCTGGCCCAGTGTATCACTACAGGGAATTTTCCAAGGGGGCTAACAGCAGAGCACCATTTACTAGAAGTGCATTAGAAATTAATTTTCCAAAACATTGTCATGCCCTCATATTTTATTAGCATGGCAGTGTTTCTCAGTGAAAAGTATCTGAAACACAAAGATGCAGTGTCACTACAGTAGGAGATTCCTTTTTCAGCAACCTATGTTGACTTTCTGTTTTTGGAAAAAGTGTTTTCTGCAGTAAAAGTGCCTAGAGGGAGCAGAAATATGACAAAAATACCTTTGATATCTCCTAGAATACATTTGGAGGCCCAAATGACCGTGGTAGCCACTAAAATCTGCCTACCCTGGATGGTGAGACACTACGTCCGTCATCTTCTGTAAAAAGACTTGGTGTCTTATTGGACCCTCTGCTCACAATGGAGGCCCAGGTCTCTGCTGTGAGCAGATCTGCATTTTTCCATCTACGTCAGGCTAGGCGACTGGCTCCCTACCTATCTAGGAACGATCTGGCAACGGTGATCCAGGCGACGGTCATCTCGAGGCTCAACTACTGTAACGCCCTCTACATTGGCCTTCCTCTGTCAGTGATCCGGAAACTGAAGCTGGTGCAAAACGCGGCGGCTCGTCTTCTCGCCAGGGTGCCGGCGAGGTGGCTTATCACCCCAATTCTACAACAGCTGCACTGGCTACCAATTGAGTACCGGATTATTTTCAAGATACTGGTACTAACTTTCAAGGCCTTTCATGGTCTGGGGCCAGCATACCTGTGGGCCCGCTTATCCCCCTACCAACCCCAGAGATTACTTCGGTCTGAAGACCAAAATTTGCTTGAAGCCCCTAACATACGGACTTATCATTTGTCTTCTACTAGGCAGAGAGCCTTCTCGATTTTAGCCCCTCAATTATGGAATGCCTTGCCAGTTGAAACTCGAACCACCCGAGACCTACTTGCCTTTCGGAAAGCCTGCAAAACCTTGCTCTTCCGACAAGCTTTCAATGGGTGAAAAACTCAGGGCTATGTCTGTTTTTATTGTTGCTTTTATTGTTGTTTTTATTGTTATTTTAAAGCCAAGTGTATTGTTTTAATCTATTTCTGTAAACCGCTCCGAGCCAAACTGGGAGTAGTGGTATACAAGTTTAATAAATAAATAAATAAAATAGCCTGGGAGCCACATATGGCTTCCAGATTAAATTTTGCCTTCTCCTGGTTTAGAAAATACAGTGATACTGGGGCTGTGGCGCAGACGGGAGAGCAAGCCAGTGCAATTAACTGCGATGAATCACTGACCAGGAGGTCATAAGTTCGAGGCCCGCTCGGAGCTATGTTGTTGTTTGTCCTATGTTAAAAGGCATTGAATGTTTGCCTAATATGTGTAATGTGATCCGCCCTGAGTCCCCTTCGGGGTGAGAAGGGCAGAATATAAATGCTGTAAATAAATAAATAAATAATACCTTGACATATGGGTTTAATTCATTCTGTGACCAAGTTTGTAGATCAAATTTCTCATATGTCAAGTCAATTTTTCCCATTGAAATAAATAGAAATGTTCTTAATCTGTTATAACAATGGCCCTGAAGGGACTTCCCATATAAAGATGCTCTTCTTCCTCTCAGGGAGAAAGGAGAACCCCATCCTTTGTTTCTCCTCCCACTTTAATCCCTAAATGAAGACCACAAAAACATCTCTTTCTTCCTTCTTTCCCCTGAAGAAGGCCTACTCTCAGTGAAGGCACTGAAGGAGGCCTCTCCCGCCCCCTCCCTCATCAAGGCCCTTCTGTCCCCATGGAAATCCCTGCCACAACCCTCACTGTTAAAGGCTTTTACAGCCTCCATGTTGTAGCTGAGGGGAAGATGAGTGGCCGCAGTGCTTCCTTTCTGTGATGAGGACCATGGGTTTCCTTCAGGGCCAGTTCAAGCACCTTGCTGCAATGGTGAATGGGTTTTGGACGGGCTTAATAAAGGAACAATGGTAGTCTGATAGTTGCATTAGTTATTTTACATTTGAGGTTCACTCAAGCAAAAAACAGTTAGCTCTCCAACTCTGCACTCTTTTAGTTCTTGCAGTCTGTCTTGATCTTGGGGTGGGACTACAGCCATTGGGTACAACAATTTCACAATGGGCCGCCACTGCTGTCAGAATTGATCTTTCTAAAGGCATGCAGGGAAATAATAATTTCCCCATTTCCCATGGAAGACATTGGAGAGATGATAGTCAAGGGGACTGTGACTCAATGAGATGTCACAAAAGGGGGTTCCCTCCAACATATGTTGATATTACACTTATGTTCAAATTGTTTTAAAAATGTGTGTGGGTTGGTTTGTGACAATGCAGAGCTTTCTTATTTAGCACCTTGTTCCAGCTCAGCATAAATAATTTAAAAAGACACAAGATCCCATTTGATTTTGGGAGCTCACCAGTGTCAGCCATGGATTGCACTTGGATGAGAGACCACCAAGGAACACCAGATACTGTAAGCTCTATTTCAGAGGAAGGAACTGACAAAACTACCTCTGAGTATACCTTGCCTAAGAAAACCCTGTAAAATGTATCAGATTGCCATAAGTCCACAGACCACTTGAAGGCACACATACAAATTCCAACTCAGTCCAAACATGCTGTTATTTCAGGGAGACTAATCTGGATTCCTCTTTGGTGTCTTTTACTTGCAGGTGAACACGTTCTTCTTCTTTGTGTTGTTGTTAAAATAGACATAAATGGGAACTGAGTTTATAAAGAGTTTTAAATTGTGTACTGACTTGTTTTTATTTCTTGTCCTTTTATTGGATATGCTTTAAACTGCTTTCAATCCAATTGATGGTTTAATTGTATTTTAATTGGTTTTATGTTTTATCTGACATGTGCTTTTATTTGCCTCTGTTTAATGTTTGTTAAGAGTCACAGTACTACGACAAAGGTAGTCCATACATACGTAATGATAGCAATCATGCAAAGCTCTTATATTTTTTATTTATTTATGTTACTTAATTTATATCCTACCTTTCTATCACTGTGGGAGCTAAGATGGTGAGACAACATAAGGTTAAAACAAAATAGAATTAAAAGCAATCACAATAGTTAAAAAACAAAAACAAAACAGTTTTTGTAAGATAAAACTCTCTCTTATTTATTTTAAAAGCACACATTTGAAACCATGTAAAAGCCAGTGTAATGTAGTGGCTTGAGTGTTGAAGTATAGTTCTAAAGACCAGGGTTTAAATCCCTGCATGGTGACTCTGGGTGTTCGAATCCTGGGAGTGGGGTGAGCTCCCATCTGTCAGCTCTACCTCCCCATATGGGAACATGAGAGAAGCCTCCCACAGGATGGTAAACATCAAATATCCGGACATCCTCTGGGCAACGTTTTTGCAGATGGCCAATTCTTTCACACCAGAAGCAACTTGCAGTTTCTCAATTTGCCCTTGACACAAAGAAAAAGCTCAGAATTGGCATATGTTTGAAACAACTTGAAGAAACACAACAACAATAGAATTATTTGAAGCACGAGAATGAGGGAAGAAGTCCAGCAAATTCCTCCTATTGAAACACCTTTCCACAATGATCAGTGAATAGCTAAAAGCTTGGTTATATTAAATGTCTTTGGAGATCTGAAGGAGAGCAGAGAGGGGGCCAGTGCCAGGATCACCATATCAGCTTAGAACTGGCTAATATGGTTCTCTGCCATAAAGAAGTGAGGTGAGGGGAAAGGAGGCTGGGCACAGGGTAGTGTAAATAAGACAGCTGTTTTGTGAGGGAAATAGAAGTTGCAGTTAACAGACTGTGGGCACAGTGTTTAGCCACTAGGGGGCGGATGGAAGTTGGACTGTTCTATTACAGGGTGTTTGAGCGGGAAATCTTTAGAACTGTTATTCAGTGATTGTGGAAAGATGGAATAAATCATTTACCTCCAGTGTATTGTTGTGAGCTTGATCCAAACTCCAAGAACTTCCAGAACCTTACAGCCAGTCTAGCTCACTGCTTCTTAAACTGTGGGTCCTAACCCTAAATGGGGTCCCCTTAGCTCAGTGTTGGGGTTACCCCAATTTTTTCTGAATATCACCTAATGATGTTTTAGACATTTACATGAATATGTTGCACAGCATTTACAGTGGAGTCTGCAGAAAATGCTTCAGTTGTACTTCATAAAAAGGAAAAATCAACCTATTAAGCAAATGCTTGCAAATGCTGATTTGTTATCAGCAAATGTTTGGTTTTCATAACTATTTTATATATCTATATATCCAGGAGCACATAAAAATTACTTCATAGGAAAACTACCATTTAAAGCTTTTTCAGCACCTCTTGTAAAGAGGGAGGTTTCCTAGCAATTTAGGAAATCTACTTAAGGATTGTAAAGCAAGAGATGCTTTTCTGGTAAAGCATAACATTTCCCTTAAACAAACCATAATGGAAAATCATCATAAAAAAATCCTTATTTGCAAATGGAGTCTAATTATTCTAAATTCACAAAATTTGTTCCTTTTGGAACAGAGTCCAGATCTATAGTTTGCAATCCCAGATTGAGACATTTCCAGGCTTGTTACATAGAATAAAACTCTTGCATACATGGGCATATTTTAAAACGCACATAGCAAAACATGCACATTGTAAAATGCTCTTTTATTAATGTTTTGTTTTGTTTTGTTTATGCTCCACCTTTCTTCCAATATGGGACCCAAGATGGCTGACAGCATTCTATAGTCCATGAATGCATGTGTCCATAATACATGTGGTTGAAGAAAATACAGAAAAATGCATACATTGAGAACAATGGAAATTGTGCAGAGGATTTTGCAGACAGAACAAGTTTGTCTGGTAACAAACAAAAACCTTATTGAGATTAGCTTTGGCAGGTCTAATTTTCCAGCTTCCACTATGCTTGTTAATCTTTCCCATCATAATCTTAACTCTTCAGAACCATATTGGCCAACCAAAAGTAGCTGCTCTACACTTGGGTTGTTCTCTGGGAACTTGTGTATATTACATGCTAACATCGTTCTCAACTCCCAATTTAGTGTGCACGTGTCTAGTGATCTTTATTCTGCATCTTTAACTTCTGTTGATTTGAACCAATGTGCCCTTACCTTGTAACAGAAAGCGGGTGACTGGACTATGGGAAAACAACTTGTATATGGAAGCAAAGCTGCAGAGAGAACAGCATCTGTCTGCAGCCGAAATAGCTGAACCAAATTGCCAAAGGAGGGAATGTAGCCCCAGGGAAATAGCAGCCAGTAGCTTCTGCCAGGTTCAGAGAGACTCAGAAAATGATTATTGCAATCTCCAGATGGCCCCCGTGGTCCTAAAAAGAGCTATTTGTAGCAGGCAGTTGTTTCCAGTTCAGACTTTTCTCTCCCATTTAGCAAGTGTTCGGAAACATGCTTTGACAATGCAGGGCCATTTAATGCAGAAGTACTTGACAGCCCACACATGGCTTCTGAACTGAGGTATAGAAGATGGTAATGGCAGGGTTGAGCTCCAGCATTTTAAAAAAATTAAGCATTTGTGTGTTGTGAACAGAATTGAAAGGTTTAGTGTACAGAAGGGGTGGGTAGCTCCAAAGGTCTACAAAACATCTACGCACACACATAAACACTCAAGACTGAGAATTCTCCAATACTTTTTGCTCAAAAAGCCATCTCACCAGTGTGTGTGACAATTTTATGATAGGGAACAGGCCATTATAAGGCCTCCTGTTCTGGTCTGCTGATGTCCAGGAAGTTCTTTGGACAGGAATCAGATGTGCTATGGGGCAGAAAACCATAAAAAAAAAACTAATACATTCCATTAGAAGATACAAAATGTGCAATGACTCACCATCACTGTCCTTGTAATGAGTTGGACCTCTTCCACCTAACAAGGTAAGTTTTAGAGTTCTTGTTAGCTTCAAGCCAAAGCTTGGCAGCTGTCCAGTGATGTGAAAGAGTTAAGTTGTATTAATGACCTTGTTTGATACTTTGTTTTTGCATTGGCTTGACAATTTGAACTTCAGAAAAAATAAGAAGCTTGGGAACAGACTGGGGAAATGAATTTTTTCTCTACTGCTAACTTATTGGCACAGTCCTCAGCTCTTAGGGTAGGGGAGATGGGTCAGACATGTGTGCTTGGATTTTCTTTTATTGTTTCTACACAATATAATCCTTGGAAACATCTTCTATCAACCTTTCCATGGAAGGACTCCACTAAACCAGCAATCAGGACTCAAGTTGATCCCCAGGTGAGGGAGAGGATGCATGGAATTACGTAGTTTGGTGGCCCAGTTCTACCATTAACTGTCTGAAGATGCTGGACCCTAACAGCAAAAGGACTGGAATATTTTTCTGCTATATACCGTCTCCTTCCTACAAAATCATCATCACTATCACCATCACTTTCATCTTCATATTTATTTATTTCCAGTCTTTCCACCAGAACTGGGACACAAGGTGACTTATGAATTAATATGAGTACACTATAGCCAAAAACATACAAATCATCAACATTAAAACAGTATATATTACTGCTGCTTATGTTTCTGCCTGCTGACCTGTTTTAGTCACTTTTTGTTTTGCAACTCAAAACTCTAGGCCATTTTGAAACTAGCAAAGTGGCCTGGAGAATTATAAATAATCATAAACCAAGTTCATGTCGTACAGCTATTACTGCCTTTAAGGAAAAGAGCTGAGAGAGTTCAGAAAAAAACCCCAGCATGATTCAAAGGCAGTGCAAGCCCATTTTGCACAAATGAGGCTCGTATGTACTTGAGATTTTAAAATATAGTTCAATAATACTGTAACTGAATAGCTGAGATTATGGAATAGTGTGACTGTGAAGTTATTTACATTGAAGAACAGAACTGCCATTGGTCAAAAACATGAAAGCCTGCATATAGAACTGAGAAAATACAAAACCAAATTACTATCACAATGAGGTTGTTGATATGACAGTTATGATGGCAATGGTTAAAGAGATTTATACCCACTTTTCAGATAAAACACTCACAAAGCAGAATACAGCCAGTTAAAGGGGTATAGTGGGCCCTTGTTGCCTGCTTGGTTTAGTTCCAAACATCCACATATGTGGATACCAAAATCCATGGATGCTCAAGTCCCATTATATAGTGAAATAGTGTTCCTTACATAAAATGACAACATCAAGGTTTTCTTTCTTTCTTTTTTAAAAAAAAATACAGTTGGCCATTCACATTTGCACATTTGACTTCTGTGGATTTGATTATTTGTGGATTTGATTTATGTCTATGAATCTTGAGGTTCTCCAGTGTGTTTTCCACTGGAAATGGATGATAGAGTCAAACTAGAAGACTAGAAATTTCTAGAAAGGATGCCCTTCTATTAAACTCTAGATCAGTGGCTCTCAACCTAGGGTCCCCAGATGTTTTTGGCTAACAATTCCCAGAAATCCCAGCAAGTATACCAGCTGTTAGGATTTCTGGGAGTTGGAGGCCAAAACCATCTGGGGGCCCCAGTTTGAGAACCACTGCTCTAGATCCTTCAGTGCTATTCTATGGTCAACCATCAGTGCTAGTCACACTGGATAACCTAGAGGTCCCTAGAGAAATGATCCCTTGAGTAAAACAAATAGTATTTTATTTATGATTTTTAACTTCCAGAAGGCTGAAAATGTGAATATGGAATCTATGAATATGGTTGGCCAACTATACTTATGCAGTTAAAATAGCAAGCAGACATGGCCTTTTTTTTTTTTTAAAAAAAAGCATGCAATTGTTGAAATCTTTAATGCATAGTGCTTAAAAATTATTCCCATGTAAATTAGAATCATCACCTTTTAGTACAGAGGAAGCCATATGAAGTTCCAGGGATGGACATTCCCAAAACATGCAGTGCCGCCAATGGGATTGACATGGCAATACCCATCAATTCCAGTGGCATGTGATGAGGTGGTAGCTCATGCATGATGAATTCAAGCAGTCCTTCAGTTCTGACCCCAACATTTTCAGGGCAGAGCTGCATGGGGTCCCCAGCTATTTTTGTGCACCCTCTCACAGTTCTTAGCTTTCACACTACTGATATTTGACAACATTTGGTAGGAATAAAACATTGTTTTCTATTTAACTTTAGCAATGTACTAGCAAATTTTGGGAGCAAAGTGCCAAAAAAAAAATAACATGCCATTTGTAGTTTAAAACAAGGTGTGTGCTCCCTCTTCATCTTTTTTTAAAGCCAAAAAATCCTTTGTTTTGATTTTTGGTTACTCTTCTTCAATTGCTGTGGCAGCTGCAGGGAGAGAATGGTTGTATTAGCCACATATCCTTAATGGTCAATATCTGCACCCTAAGTTGAGCCAAGAAAAAATAGAAGGTCAGTGCAGAGTAGGCATCACTTGGACTAAAAGCCTCATTTCTGCTGCATTTAGCACAAACTGTCATTTCCACTGTCTTTAAGAGCAGTATCATATCAAAAGCACTTTACAGTATTCAAGTCTGAGAGTAACCACTAATCCTAGAGCTCATCCATGAGCCAGAAAATCCACAATTCATCTGTAGTGGACTGCCACTGAATCTTCCCTCTCAACTCTTCCAAAGTTGTCTGCCTAAGCCTTTTAGGGAGGAGACTGGGAGCTGTTGTAGACATCTCTCATTGGTTCTGCCCTGAACATCATCCTCTTGAGTCATAGTTTGATGCTCAAACCATTATCTACACTGGTTCTCAAAGTGGGTTGCCCCTGCGTAGGATGGAAAAAAGAGACTCAGACTTTCTTCCATTTAGCAACTGGGACTTATATTACCCCAAACCTGCAGAATCTCATGCAACAGACAAATGAACAAGACCAGAAAACAATCCAAAGGCTTACTTGAATGACAATTAATAACCGTGCACCTCCCACCACAACGCCTTCATGATCTGCTACCAAACTGAGAAATGCCAGGAGGAGAAAACTGATTATATAATTTGAATGACTTCACACAGCCCTGCTTCATAAGCACGGTGACTGGAGTACTGGTGAAATTCTTCTTACTGAAAGTGATAAAACTACCCATGAGTTTAATTCTCCTCCTCTCTTTCTGTTTCACAACTCTTTTTTGCTTTCCATATACAGTCATGCTGGAGAAACACCATTTGTGTTTCCCCCACTGATTTGGCCCATTCCAGAATACACCTGGGCTATTCCATTCTGATCTAGAGCTCATATCGCATGGACAAATCTGTTTTGCTTCAATATTGGGAGTTTAACCAAAACAGGTGAACAATCCTATAGGCTACTTCCCCATAAAGCAAATCACAATTTTCAGTGATATCTGAGCATTACCATTATAAGATGTTGTCCTGGTTTGTGCAGATGACACAAACTATAGTTTGCTGATTCATGTTAGTAGGTAAAGTAAAGGTTTCCCCTGATGTTAAGTCCAGTTGTGTCCAACTCTGGTGGTTGGTGCTCATCTCCATTTCTAAGCCGAAGAGCCAGCGTTGTCTGTGCATGAAGCACCGTTACCTTCCCACTGCAGAGGTACCTATTGATCTACTCACATTTGCATGTTTTTGAATTGCTAGGTTGGCAGAAGCTGGGGCTAACATCGAGCACTCATTCCGCTCCCCGGATTCGAACCTGCGACCTTTTGATCCACAAGTTCAGCAGCCCAGCGCTTTAACACACTGCGCCACCGGAGGCCCCTTATACTTATGATTCATGTATATAACAGGACCTCTAGTTTGTTAGAAAACAGGACATAACTTACTATGCTGAATATTCAACATGGGTAGGGAGGATGTACACAACCTTTGGGGTTTTCCAGGTTTTTGCTTATACCACCATACCGTAGTTATTATTTACTACTAAACCACAGCTATTAGAGTCATATCTGAATGTCTTCAAAGTGCATGATGGAGTGCTTCACAACAAACTTAAACTCAAACAACCAACTGCTATAAAAGAAGAGCAGGCCTGGACCTAATGGTAGGCAAAAGCCAAGAAAGACCCTTGTGACGGTTCTTAAATTCTTACAAACTTGAGATCTAGTAAAATGAGCCATACAGACAGAGATGGCATACATTTAGAATGAAAGAATCCACATGCATGTGGCTGTTTTTGGAGTATCAAAACTGAAAAGTGACCATTGTTCTTCTACAGAAAATGCACGCCATGCCTCCAAACTTTCTTCATTTGAGCAGTATAATTTGGGGCAGAAGGGCCTTGTTTCTTTCTTTTGTTGCTTAGAGAGAAATGCTTGTTAATCTACTGCAAATCAGCAAGGATCTGCTACTAAATCCCCTGCTCTAAGGCACATAGCTGAGCCAATGATTTTTTTTTTACTGCAGTGATTGTACATGAGAATATCTAAGCAACCAGCTTTCTAAAATATAGATGATATGATTGATCACGCACACTGCAGTTCAGCACCCTGCGTTCTGTAAGTGTTGCTTTCACCTTGCTAGAGTGCTGCCTTGTTTCCCTGCTCCATTTAGGGCTAGTAGACAATGTAAATGCCTTGGCACCATTCTGTGCTTGGCTGCATTTCCAGGAGGAAGCTTGTATGAGTCAGTTAGGCAATTCAGAAAATCCATAGTAGATCAAGAAAAAATTGGCAAGTGCTCCTGTTGATCCCCTCCCAGGAGAATCCAAACAGTAGCCTTGTGTGTTATACAGGCCAGGAGTTTACCCTCTTCTCTAACCACACATTGTAGTTCTCCTGACATCAGATATATCAAGTCCAACTGCATACATTTCTTTATATTTATAAGTTTCAAACTGAAAGTCCTGCAATAAGAAAACCCAGATGGGAGCAAGATGATTTCCAGTAAGAAACGGTTAAGCAACACCTTTCCTTTCTACCCCTGTGTCCAAGGCAGTGATATGTGAAATGAGTCTGGGTTTTAGTCTGAAGTTTGCAGGAGCTATGCAAGGTGCTGGATCTAATCTGGGGAAAGGGCAAGTACCCTGGAGAGTGCTTTTAATGCCAAGACAAGACCCAGATTCACCACAGTACTGCATGGGTGCTATGAGTTGCCATTGGCCCATGTAGGAATATTGTTACAGACACAAGACATGTGTGAAATACTTAGAACTTTAGTCCCTAGGATAAGAAGAATTAACTTTTTGTTGAAACGTCAGTGTCATTGTTCTCATAGATATTAGAAAGAACTGTTAACCTTCCTTCTCTAAGTGAATCTCAGTGTAGCTGTTCCAGAAGGTGGCTGCACACAAGGTTAAGAAAGCAGAGCAGAAATTCAGCTTAAGACTGTAACCTAGAGCACTAGGATCTCATGGCATGGACTTTGGGAAATGCTTCCAGGACGCTTCCTTGATGGAGCCTGACGGAGCCCATCATATGATGTAAAGCTACCTCTGGCAGGGATCCATAAATGAAGTGTCCTGGAAGCATGCTAGGACACTGCACAGGGAACACATGGGGCTTCCCGTGTTCTCATTAGATAGAATGGGGGAAACCAGGAGGCGGCACTTTCTCCCTGTGATGGGGAAAGCAGCACAGCAGGCAAGGCGGGGCATGGGGTGATGTCCCCCCCCCCCCCAAACTATCCAATGGATTTGCCACATTGCCTGGCAAATCCCCCTGCTGTTGCCCTGCTTCAGAGCCTCAGTGTGACGAGATCCCTAGTCTCTTCCTTTCAGGCACTGTAGTGACCTTTTACATTAGTATATATTGCTGTTAAGATAACATTGACTTATGGCAATCTAAGTCTATCATCAACAGCCTTGCCTAGCTTAATGTTGGCCTAGTGAAAATTTGGAGGCCTGCAAAGTAATAAAAAGGGACCTGCCCAGTTGGGAAGTGGGGAGCTCCAACACCCAAAAATCCTTTTGTGTTTCAAGGGGTGATGGGCTGGCTTTTTGGGTGAGAGCCTTTGCAGTTTTAAACCATAATCTGAGGAAGAAGGGAGAACATGCCCTTCTCCAGCCCCATCACTAGTTGTCCCAGAGTATTTTTAAGACCAGGGATAGGTTTTTCCCCCTGAATCTGCTTCTTTCTTAGAGTCATATGCTCTATCTCTGGACCACAGAGAGTCTGGCCCTCCTGGTACTTTATAGCATACAAACTAGAGTGAATATAGACTAGGTGGAAATGAACAGGAAAGAGTGTTTTTCTATTTCAGTTGTCTTTTAGCTGAACATTTTCCTGACTTGGCTGCTTTATCACTTGTAATAACTGGAGGGGGGCGGGGGAGAGATACTAACCTTCTGTTCCTTTCTCCCAGTAGTGATTTTGAGCTCAGTGATGGAGAGATGTTTATGACCTGCTGCTTCTACTATTCCTCATCTTTGGCCTTGCTGGTGAGGGCTGATGGATATTGCAGTCCCACAACATTTAAAATGCCACCCATTTTTCAATCTTTAGCTAAATAACTATTGAGGCTGGACAGAATTAAGCACATCTTCTCTAACTCTGACTCACAATGTATCAAGACTGACTTTGGATGTTGTTTAAAGCAAAGAAACCAGAAGTGGATTTCTAGACAACTTTGCTTTTGGGAGGCTATGTTGCTCCAGAGGGTCCCAAACATAAAATATTGCTTCCTGGGCCCACCAATGTTGCTCACCTTAATCTAGGAGGACCTTGGGTTCTTCACCCATGGCCTAAATGATTGAATGCTCCTCCATGACAAAGCAAAACCTTTCATATGGAAAATGCACGTGTCAGGAGAAAGGTCTTAGTGTGGAACTCTTCAGTTTAACTATGCACATTTCTAAGTCTAGAATTGAGGAATCAGAGCAGGAATAGTAGTAATGTGGAGGAACATTCCATCATGCATCTTCAGTTTGAAGTGGTAAAAACAAGTTGGCTACCTTGAAAAGTCTGAGATCAGAATCCCAGGGAACTAAGCAAGAAAATGTGAAGGTCATGCCAATCTAAATGTAGTGTCTTACAGAGGGAAAAGCAAACAAACAAAACAGGGCAGCCTGTACAAAATAATGAATCGGCTATTTCCCCAGCATTCTTTATCATTCTACTGAGCTTTCAAAATTGCCAACTACTGAAAATGGAAGCTTCCTTGGCAAGCAAGATGCAGAATCATTGCCCTTGAAAAGCTAAAAGAACACCCACTGGGAAACTGCTGCTGCTACTACTGCTGCAGCTTCCTGGTACATGTACAAACAGGAAAAACAGACCTTGCACAGGCAATCAACAAGCTGTTTGTAAGTGTAGATGAGTTATATATTTAGGAAAGTTGATGCCCTCGTGGAGAGGTCTATAATGACTGGGGCCTTTAATGGATATAGTTATCAATATATTAGTCCCATGTTGTCTGAAGTAGTTAACACTGAGTTCAATAGGATTTACTACTCTCTGGTGCATAAGTATAGAACTGGGGCCAAAGTCATGGAAGGAGGAAAGAGAACTACTGTGCTGCAAGGCAGTTTCAGCCAACTGGATGCCCTCCAGTTGTATTAGACTACAATGATTATCATGCCATACCATGAAGATCCTGGCTGTGGATGATGGCAATGATAATCATGTCAAACATATATGGGGATGGTGCAGCCATTAACATATTTAAACCAGGCTTGTTCAATCATGAAACTCACTGGGAAGCTTTAGGCCAGTTGCTGTCACTCAGTCTAAATGCATCACAGGGGCGTTGTAAAAACAAAAGGCCAAAAAACCCTGCAAGTGCCACATTGAGCTTTTTGTAAGAAGGATTCAATACAAGTGTAATAAATATATAAGGAGGCAGAGGAAGGGAAAGACCTGATTACTGAAAGCACTTCTTATTCTGAATCATAACATTTTAGGTACAACAGTTCTTATGCATTTGTACTGCCCTCAGTATCCACTGTAGTTTGACAACAATAACTATCATAATCTATCAGTTTTCTCTTTTCCAAACTAAATATATCTGGCTCACTAAGCCATTACTCACAGGGCTTGATTTCTAGACCTTTGGTAATTTTAATTGCCCTTAATTGATACATTTCAGCTTGTCAATATCTTTTATGAGCTGTAGCACTTACCAGTTCCTCTCTGTTCTCAGCAAAGCCAGTCCTACAACTGGGCAGAGTGAGGCAATTACTTCAAGTAAAGGTGAACCCTTTTTGCTCTCTCCTCCAGCTCCTTGTCCATTCTTCTCTGTTGGAGAACAGGATGACATGCTTGCCATATACCTGTCTTCTACCCTCTAGATCCTATCTGATCTTGGAAGATAAGTAGGTTCAGCCCTAGTTAGTATTTTGATGCTAGACTGAAGTTCAATATCAGGTACTGCAGGTTATTTTCCAGAGGAAACTATTGGCAAAACCATCTCTGAGTCTTCCTTGCCTAAGAAAGCCCTGTAAAGGTCATGGGGACACCACAAGATGAAATGGAAAATGAAGGCACATACACTCACACCTCAAGTGTTCTGGAGGACCCTAATCCATAGTCAGCGCTAAATATAAAGTTCAGCAGCCAAGCCAGTGAGCTTCCCTGCATGAATAGAGTGATGTTTAGCGATACTTGGTGGCTTCCATGTCAGTAAGTTAAAATTTCCAAAATGGAAACTGGAGATGGTTCCTCTACTTTTAGTGGCTGGGCAAAAGAGGAAATTTCAGCAGAAGCTGTGTATGACCTGGTTGTGTGACAAGCAACACCTGCTGATATTCTTTCTACTTTACATTAAAGGTACTAGTGCTCCTTCAGTTTTCAATCAGGCAACTCTATTAGAAATACTTGATAGTCACATAGGATTTTGGAAATGGAAATATCAAGTAAATAAATAATGCTTAAAAGAGATTGAAAATGAGATTTGGGACAGTGAAGATCCCCATAGACTCTTAAATAAAACATAAAGCATGAGCTTGAAAGAACTGGTAAAACAAATCCAGTAGGGTAGTATTGTTGTTAGTGGTGTCAACAAAATCACAGATGGCAAGAAGGATTTTTGTGGGGATGAGCGACACAGCTTATGCTTCAGAGACCACAAATGACACAAGCCCAGGGTTGGAGAAAAAACTGGCCACAACTTGTTTATTGATTACAGAAACAGCAAATGGGTTGGCAGTCATGCATGGGTTCTGGATCCAGAGATCAGTCAGCCATGCTGACCAATACCGAAGCAAAGCCAGGATGCAACCAGGCCAATACCGGTACATAGTAATCCTGCATCCCTGGCAACCACCGAACACTCTCCCCGCCATCCGGTAAGGGGGGGGGGGAGGTGAAACCAGATCCAGGGCCCATGTCAAACGCCCACCAAGTTGTGACAAAGCAGAAAATAAACAAACCACCACCGAAAAAAACCATGCAGGGAGGGAGGGATGAGACAAAGAACGAAGGCCCCAGTGCCTTCGGAGACCCCGGGTGCAGCCTGATAAAGGCTGCCCTGACCAATCAGCGGCGGGCCCAGGCCTAAAGGCCAACAAACCGGCCTCGGCCGCTGATTGGCCAGCTGGCTTCCATGGCTGAAAACCTTCCCGCCAAGCAAGGGGCTCCTGGGAAGAAGTCCCTTGCCGTCACCATATGAAGCATGGAGGTGCCTACCCCCGCAACTGCTGCGCCAGGTAAGTCTGTCACTTCTTTTCTTTGAATTGTGCTTGGAGTGCTTGTAGCTATCCAGCTGTTGTTGAAACTCTCATCATCTCCCCACCATTGACCAGGATGGATTGGGCTCATGGGATTTTGAGTTCAAAAATATCTTGGTAGGGATAGCTTTCTCAAACCTTTTGTAACTTGTAGAAGCTTTGCCCACTGAGGAAGTGGAGGATGACAGGAGGACAAATCCTGGAAGAACAGCTATAAACTGATAAGGCAAGGACAAAAGTATTTGTGGAAAAGGTTATCAACCAACGAACATTTCTTCAACAATAACAGAAGAAGAGAAGTGGCCAGGGAGGCAGTGAGTTTTCAGATGACAAGGTGTGAAACAAGTACAGAAAGAGGTGAGGGAGATGGCTGAGTGGCAAAATGAATTCTTCTTCATCCATCTTCACAGCAGATGATTTGGGAGACAAGCCAAAATCTGAAGCATTGTTCTGAGGGAAGAAGTATCGGAAGGTGTCATAAGATGACAGAGAGGGTGGGGGAGATGCAGCTTTAGAGCTGAATTAAAAATTCACAAATTGCAAAGACCAGCTGTCCATGAATATTTCTTCTGAAATGCAGATGTGAGAGCACTGAACTTTTACGACAACAACAATGAAAAGCACCTTTCCATTAAAATCAGAATCTGAGGATATCTAATTTATTGCATATGGGAAACTATCAGCAAGTCTATGTAACAGTAATTCAATACCTAGTAACTCTGTAACCAGGTAAATTGGTAAGAAAAAAAAAACAAACCCATTGGCTCCTAGAAAGGGAAGTCCAGACCCATTTGGTTTCTTCATTGAAAGTGTCAACAAGTGTCTTAAATAGAGGCCCCTTTGCATCGGAATCAAGGGTGGAAAACACATTATTTGAGACTCTCTTCCTGGCTGCTCTTGTGAGCTTTGTTTACTGAACTATTGCAGAAAAGTGCCTATTTCGTCTTCTTGTGCTGGAAGGGAAGGACACCATCTGCCTGTTTTTCATCCGTATTTTACAGAGTATTCTTCGGCACACACACATCATTTACCAAATAATACTGGAAAGATTGCTGATAGGTTTTGGTGAGAGTATCTGAACATAGGTGCCAGAAATGCTGGTGTATTCCCAGTAGGATGAAAGACAATTAGTATGTCTGACCTTAAGCCAAGACATTGCTTACTCCTATTCCTGCTGTCCCTTCAGCTGTTAATCATGCTGCAACTTCCACAGCCCTTACTAGTGTATCCAGTTGTGGAGAGTGACAGGTAACAGTCTGAGAATATTAGAGGACCATAGGCTGCCCACTTCTGTTCTAAGAAAGAAAGATTAAAGGATAATGATGGTTAGGCCCAAACTAGATGTGATGTGAGAAGTATGGTCAGCTACCTTAATAACATGAAAGAAGCCCAATTTTTTTTTGGGGGGGGGGGAGTGGTATAAAGTTAACCAGCACAAATGGAGCTTTCAAAGCTTGCATAATGTACTTGCAGTATTTGGTTGGCCAATAAAGGTTAACCCTGAATATATTTCTTTCAAGAACATAACTGTATTTTGGAAAAATGTAACAACAGCTGGGGAATCTGCAAATTGGCTCAGAACAGTGGTGCTCCTCCTATCTTCTCACAACGGCTCTACTTCAAAAATAACATATTAAGGACAGGGAGAAAGTAAACTTTCATCTACAAATTAGGTTTTGGGGAAAAAGAAGTATCAGTTTTCATGTTTCTATTGCAAGCGTAATGGGGTGGGGAATCAAACTTTTATTCTGGAGGTATTATTTGTTATCTCTGGTGTCATCTACACCCTTCCATTCCATTCCCCTAGCCAGAAACAGATGCCACTGTAAACAGTTGCTGTTGGGAAGGGAAGCTACAACTGGAGCAGCACGTTCTTTACTGTCCCCACGCATGTCAGAGGTCTGTATTGCATCTTCCCCAAATTATGTCCACCTGGAGATGTTGGGTAGGACTAAAATATCAGCCGTAGTGTATTGCCCAAGCGAAACATGGAGCTGGAATGAACCCTGAAACTGAGCAAGAAGGCGAACAGACAACAAACAATGACTTCGGCCATTGGATCTACCAAGCCACAGCACTGCTTTCAGCCCAGCCTACCCACAGCAATGGCCGAGATAAAGTTTATTCTAAGCTTCAAAATTTTATAGAACTTCAGAGTTCTATATATTTTATACAATACATATGTGGTAATACTTATTTGGGGTCTATGTGACTCTCAGAATAGAGTCTCAGAATAGACTCTCAGTTAACTAGCATGCATGGGGATTGGTCTATGCTGAATAAATGTAGTTTCTGGTTGCTTGAGATTTATTATTTTTAAAAAGGCCAAACTAATACTATACCCTATACTATACCATACCATAAACCCTTTATTAAGAGTCCTTGATGGCACAACAGGTTAAACCACTGAGCTGCTGAACTTGAGGACTGAAAGCTCAGCGATTCGAATCTGGGGAGTTGGGTGAGCTCCCGCTGTTAGTCCCAGCTTCTGCCAACCTAGCAGTTTGAAAACATGCAAATGTGAGTAGATCAATAGGTACCACTCCAGCGGTAAGGTAACAGCACTCCATGCAGTCATGCTGGCTACATGACCTTGGAGGTGTCTACGGACAACACCGGCTCTTTGGCTTAGAAATGGAGATGAGCACCAACCCTCAGAGTCAGATATGACTGGACTTAACGTCAGGGCAAAACCTTGACCTATACCTTTAAACCCTTTATTTACTTGATATTAATATTGAATTACATTAATTAAAAGCAAGTCAAATAAAAACTTAATGTAACACAATTTTACTGTATCATAAAAACAGTTTTGTGAATGTGGTATTATTTCTTTGATTTTTTTTTTTGCCGATTGCTTGACAGTTTTAGTTACTTGAGTTTCACTTAACTGAGTCTAATGTATTAAAAATTTTATGGGACTGTGATAGCACAATTGGTTAAACCCTGTGCTGTTGAACTGCTGACTGAAGGTTAGCTGTTCGAATCCACGAGATGGGGTAAGCTCCCATCTGTCAGCCCTAGTTCCTGCCAACCTAGCAGTTTGAAAACATGAAAATGTGAGTAGGTAAATTGGTACCGCTTCAGTGGGAAAAGGCAAAGAGAAGCTCCAAGCAATCTTGCCAGCCACATGACCAGGAGGTGACAACACAAGCTCCTTGGCTTGAAAATGGAGAAAAGCACCCCCCAGAGCCAGAGATGAGCACCACCTCCAGAAGCCAGAAATTAAAGGAGAAGCCTTGCCTTTGTGTTGTTGAAGGCTTTCATGGCCAGAATCACTGGGTTGTTGTGCATTTTGGAACATGGCCATACAGCCCGGAAAATGCACAACAACCCAGCCTTACCTTTGTTTGTGTTTGTCTGTCTCATGTGATTGTGAAAGGTGTTGAATGTTTGCCTAGTGCCTACATATGTAAATGCTGTTATCCACTAGGAGAGAAGGGTGGAATATTATTTTATTGACACAAAGACATAATATGACACAACAAACGAGATCTATATGCTGGATTTTGTATTACAAAATCACCAGTCGAACACTTCCCAAGTATTTAGGCCTGTGTGATGTATTTTCAGATGATGCATGCAGATCCCAGTAAGGTGGCCTTTTGCAGTTGACAGATCGTAATTTTGTCAATGTTTATTGTTTCCAAATGCCGGCTGAGATCTTTTGGCACGGCACCCAGTGCACCAATTACCACCGGGACCACCTGTACTGGTTTATGCCAGAGGTCCTGATAACGGCTGAGTTTTTCCTGTTGTTTTCCATCAATTCGACTGTCACCTGGTATGGCAACATCAATAATCAAACTTTTTTCTTTTCCAGAACCATGAGATCTGGTGTGTTGTGTTCCAAAACTTTGTCAGTCTGGATTCGGAAGTCCCACAGTATTTTTGTTCATTTTCCATTACCTTTGTAGTTTGCAGTTCAGTTTTCCAGCGCTCCATCATATTTTCAGTAAAAGTGCCAACGTTTTTACAAATCCCGATGGTGTCCAGGCACTTAATGATCCAGCTGTGTGGGAGTGAGTCCATGTCATGTGAAGATTAGTTTTTCACCACAAGTGCCACCTCCCAGCAGTAAAGAACTGGTGGGATCACAAACCTGCAAAGTTAATGGAAAATGGTGGGATCATTTGGGCCACATAGTTGTGCCTCTGTTTGTAGTCTGTCTGTGTGATTTTCTTACAGCAGCTGAGGATATGATCAATAGTTTCATCAGCTTC
Organism: Anolis carolinensis; assembly: GCF_035594765.1. NCBI lineage: Eukaryota > Metazoa > Chordata > Lepidosauria > Squamata > Anolidae > Anolis > Anolis carolinensis. Next base: position 165,284,067 of record NC_085841.1, read on the forward strand.
CTTGCACAGTCTGCATTTTGGGTTATCAGCTGATCTTTTGATCTTGGCCTTAATTGCATTTGTTCTGATGGCTTGCTCCTGGGCTGCAAGGATCAGGCCTTCTGTCTCCTTCTTCAGTGTCCCATTTGTGAGCCATAGCCAGGTCTTCTCCTTATCAACACTTCCTTCAATTTTGTCAAGGAATTGTCTATGCAATGCTTTGTTGTGCCAGCTCTCAGCTCTAGTTAGCAGTGCAGTTTTCTTGTACTGATTTTTTGTCTGCTGTGCTTTGAGGAGTTTCTGATTTTTGACTTCAATCAAAGCAGGTTCCTTGTTGCACCTCAGAATAGTTCACCTTGCTGTTGACACCAAATCACACACAAAAATAGTCTTTTGTAATTTTATTAAGCTAAAGCAGAATATATATAATCAAAGCAGGCAGAAATAAAGATCCCAAAGTAGTTGCAAAAAAGAGTCAGTAAATCCAATAGTTTTTAGTCAAAAAGCATGAGTCCATTTCCAAAGAAACATTGGTTTCCACTGGTTGCGAGGATTCAAGAACAGGAGAATTTTCAAGGCATGAAGACACATCCACTCTGATGAAGCGAGAACTTGCTTTGACAAAGAATTGTCTCTAAACACACACTTTTAAAAGCAACCCAAAAATGCATTTCTCTTCCCTTCAGAGGCCTCCCATTTTCTAGCTAATCTCAAGCTGTGCCGAGGCATTCCTTTCCATTGCAAACAATCTGCTCTAGATAGCAATGGCGCTCCTTGATTGTCAAGGTCAATTAATTCATTATCTTGCACCTGAATAGGAGCCTGAGACAAATCCAGCTCATTATTTCCCATGGGAATGTCTCCCTGGTTGTTATCTATGACAGGCTGGTTCAGGAGTTCATCCACAGGCTGCGCTTCTTGCCCTTCTGAACCAGCCTGTATAACTCCATGATTTCTCAGCCCCATGACATCATCCTGGAATTCATCTTGCATCCCATCCTCTGGCTCCTGCATCTGAAAACCAAAATCCCCTTCCTCATCTTCACTCTGGTTCTGCTGCTGAGTCACAACATTCCTCACTTTCCTTTACATATTCTGCCAGGGCATGTTCTTCTTCTTTGACTGCTTGTTTTACTTGTAAGAGTCCTCTGCCCCCTGATCTTCTAGGCAGATATAGCCGGTCAACATCACTGCGAGGGTGCAGTGAATGATGAATGGTCATTAGTTTTCTTGTTTTTCTGTCCAAATTCTCCAGTTCCACCTGTGTCCAATTTATAAAGCCATCAGTATATTTTATGACAGGTATGGCCCAGAGGTTTATGGCCTTGATGATTTTGCCTCCATTGAGCTTGCTTTTGAGAATTTTTCTGACCCCTTGAATGTATTCTTTGCTGACCACAGTTTTTACATGTTCACGTTTGATGTTGTCCAGCTGCAGTATACCCAGATATTTATAGGCCTATGGTTGGTGACACTTTATCGTTTGGCCATTAGGCATATTTATGCCCTCACTTTCAATTATTTTTTCCTTCTTCAGTGCCACTGTTGAACATTTTTCCAAACCAAACTCCATGTTGATATCAGCACTAAAGATTCAGACAGTGTTAGTCAGAGACTCGATTTCAGTTTCAGTTTTTCCATACAGCTTCAGGTCATCCATGTACATCAGATGTGCAATTTTGTGACATTTCTTAGACGTTTCATAGCAGAGGTTTGTTTTTTCTAAGATTGTTGACAGAGGGATCATGGCAATAATGAAAAGCAGTGGGGATAATGAGTCTCCCTGGAAAATTCCTCTTCTGATGTTGACAAGTCCGTAGCTTTCATTTCCAACAAACAGTCCAGTTTTCCAGTGCTCCTTCATATTTTCAATAAAGGTGCCAACGTTTTTACAAATCCCGATGGTGTCCAGGCACTTAATGATCCAGCTGTGTGGGAATGAGTCAAAGGCCTTTTTGTAGTCAACCCATGTCATGTGAAGATTAGTTTTTCGCGTTTTACAGTTCTCCTGAATCATTTTGTCAATTAATAACTGGTCTTTTGTGCCCCTGTTTTTCTGTTTGTTGTCTTTCTGTTCATCTGACAAGATGATGCCAGTCAGTAGTTTAAACATAGTGGGCAGACACGTTATTGGCCTGTAGTTTCCTGGTGCTCCTTTTGCTGGATTCTTTTGTATCAGATATGTTCTCCCAGTTGTTAACCATTCACTGATACCTCCTTTTTGCAGCATCTCATTGAATTGTTGGGCCATTTTTCCATGTAGACTAATCAGCTATTTGAGCCAAAATCCATGAAGTTGATCACTACCAGGCAATGTCCAGTTCTTGACTTTTTGCACTTGTTTGCTGATCATTTCAGTTGTTACTTCCATCTGTTCCATTTTATTCTGTGAGAATTTTCCTTCAAACTGCTTTATCCACCCAGTGTTTTTGTTGTAGTTCTTATTATTTTTCCAAACTTAATTGTTGAAATTTGACAACTTTTCTGGTGGTTGAAGAAGTGCTTCAAGTGCTGGTTCTTCAAATTCTTTCAAAAGCTCCACACTTCCTTCTGGTTTGGCCTGTTCCACCGTTCCAAATGTTGCTGGAGGTCTGATGGTAATTTACTTTGCAGATTTTCTGAATTTCTGGAGCCATGGAGAGGAAGAACTCAGCAAGTTCCTGGACCATCTTAACAGCATCCACCCAAACATCCAATTCACCATGGAAAAAGAAAAGGAAGGAAAACTGCCATTTCTAGATGTTCTGGTCATCCGCAAACCCAATCAACAATTGGGCCACACAGTTTACAGAAAACCTACACACACAGATAGATACCTTCATAAAAACTCCAACCATCACCCAAGTCAAAAAAGGAGCACAATCAAAGCCCTGACAGACCGTGCACAAAGAATCTGCGAACCTCACCTCCTCCAAGGTGAACTCAACCACCTAAACTGGGCTCTACAGGCCAATGGATACTCCACCACAGACATCAGAAGAGCTGCAAGGCCAAGAACAAGCCATGAGAGTCAAGACAAAGATCCACCCAGAGGAAAGGTGTACTTACCATACATCAAGGGAACTACTGACCGCATAGGGAAGCTGATGAAGAAGCACAACCTACAAACTATCTACAAACCCACGAAGAAAATCCAACAAATGCTACGGTCAGCGAAGGACAAGAGGGATCCTCTCTCTTCTGCAGGAGTCTACCGGATACCATGCAGCTGTGGACAAGTCTACATAGGGACCACCAAACGCAGCGCCCAAACAAGAGTCAAAGAACATGAAAGGCACTGCAGACTAATTCAACCAGAGAAATCAGCCATAGCAGAGCATTTGATGAACCAGCCTGGACACAGAATACTATTTGAGAACACAAAAATGCTGGACCATTCTAACAACTATCATGTCAGACTACACAGAGAAGCCATTGAAATCCACAAGCATGTGGACAACTTCAACAGAAAGGAAGAAACCATGAAAATGAACAAAATCTGGCTACCAGTATTACAAAACTCAAAAATCAGAACAGTAAATAAAAAAGCAATACTCTGAAAACAGAGGGTTTCCAGACATGAATCAACCAAGGGCAGTTAACGACTCTAAACAAAGGATGCCCCAGAGGCAGGAAGAAGACAGCAGATAAGCTTTTCAATGCTAATTTAAGTGATTAACTACACATTCACACTGACCTCTCTCACCCTAGACTTTCCACAGATATATATTAACCTCTTTGCTTAGTTTTCTCCATACCTCACAACCTCTGAGGATGCCTGCCATAGATGTGGGCGAAACGTCAGGAGAGAATGCTTCTGGAACATGGCCACACAGCCCGAAAGACATACAACAACTCTTTCTGAATTTCTTCGAGTTCAACTTCACTGAACACTTTGTTTCTGATTATGAATCTTCATTGACCAGCCAATCAGGGCTCTGTTATCTGTGAGTCAGGGTACTCTTGTTTCCACAGTTGATGCATCATTTTTTGGTAGCCATGCTTCTGAGGTTCTGATTTGTAATAGCATTTCATAACTGTGCGGTTTTCTGGCATTATATATTTATGCCACTTCTGTGACTGTTCACTTGTATTTTGATTCTGCAGCCCACTTGTCGATGGATGTCCAGAATCAACAGCATCCGCCGCAGTCCTTTTTATCCTGGGTGATGACCGCGCCAGTATAGACTTCATTTTGGTTTGTTTATCCATAATGCTAATGAGTTAGGTGCTCTTAGTTCCACTCCTCAACTGAGACCTCTCTGGCTTGGTTACACTATGGCCAGCACAGCTCTCAGCAACCTTGGAGGAGTTAAGCCCCCCCCACCACCACAATAAGGTGGCACCCATCAAGATTATGTTGTTGTTGTTGTTGTTAATATTATTTGTTGATAAGGAACTTTCTGAGGGTCCGGTACTGTGTGTAGTCATAACATCTGATTGTTAACCCTGGGCACACAATATGGCAATTGCAGCATTTCTAACATAGCACAAATAACAAAGCTCAGCAAATAAAACAGGATGTGGGAGATGTCCGCTATTATCAAGATGGGCTCACTAAAACAGATCGGCATGCAATTGAATCTTTAATTCTTATTTTAATGCAAGCTAGTCCTTGGCAGGTACTCTGCTAGGAGGGGACAATACTAGCAAACTGGGAGAGGAGTCCAATGTGACACACTAGGGATGCATGAGTTGCTTGTTCATGCTGTTACTATTAGCAGGGAAAGAGCAGGGCCTGGAAAATTGCCTTTTTGGAATTTGTTCTCAGGGCTCACCAGCCAGAATGGAATAAGAAACACAATCTTTTGTATTTATGTTCCCATTATAAGCATGGCATGTTGGCTAGATGATTCTCAGTGCTCTAATCCAAAAAGGAACTTTTCCAAGCTCTGGGACAGAATCCCCATATCCACCAGGAAATGATTACTATTTGTGAATTGGTTGTTGCTAACAGAGACCTCATCAGTGGCTGGCAGAGTCCTGGTATCCACTTCATTGATGCTTTGTCTCTTTTTTAGAGCCTGTTTCTCACACATAACGGATGATCCAGTTCATTGTATCGTTCTTAATGGTAGTTTCCCCAAGTCCTACAAAGTGTTTGGGCGTGCAGTCTAAATGGAAAACTTTGCACGAGGCTCTATTGTTGGCAGATGACATTACAGATTCTTCTTTATCTGAAGCCCCACAATTAAACATGTATACGGCATCCAAGATATAATTTATTTCTTTTGTGTTGCAAATTCCTCTTCTCCTTAGGTTTTTCTGAGCTGCTTATAATTAAGACTTTCTGACAGATCGCGGCATGGCTGGCTACCAACAGCAATGCTATTATACCCAATTTGTATAAAGTGGTATATTTGTATCTCTTTCCCTCTCGCTGCTCTAATCAGCTGAAGGATTATTCTTTATTAATGCCTGTAATTATTTGATTTCCTTCTTTATTAACAAACAGAGAAACACAGGCTCGAGTTAGCAAAGCATATCTCACTGTTTCCTTTTTGTTTTCTGGAAATATTTCAAAACATTTAAAAATTAAGGTAGGGAAATATTTTTTGAAAAAGAAAATAAAGTTGAATTGTATTGTTTGAATGGCAGATCTCCTGTTTTTCCTCATCAGCAGGAATTATAATTAATCCCACTGTATTCAAACTTCCTATATATTTATTTTCTGGAGGCTGACTCCTCTATCCCCAACCCACAAGTACTGCATATTCAAGGCTTCATCCTTCAGGAAAATGAACCTATGTCTGATATTTTAGTTAGATTTTCATTCCACCTTTGCTGCAATGACTCTTTCCATGAAAGAGTGACTCTCACTCTATTGTATATACCTGTCTGTGGTGTGCTGAGGAGATCTTTCTCTATATACCATCAGTGAAATCAATATTCTTATGTGATAACATGGGAAAGTCACCATCATTTGCTTCATTTAGGCATCAAATAAAGACATGGATTTTTAAGCTTCTGTGGTTTAACTTATTCACCCCCTAACATTTTGTCGGCATTAAAGAAACGCTGGGATGGCATATGAATCTGTGTGCTATCTTTATGCTATACTGAAGGGATGTTGAATTGAAGCCTACGTATTTTAGTCTGCTTAAAATCGTTTTCAATCTGTTCATCCAAATTTGACTTGGAAATATAAAAATACTTTAAATAAATTGAATAAAAATTTTAAAAATCTTTATAAAAATGCAAGTAAGCCTCTATTAAATAATAATTAAGGTATGCTAATCTTAAATAATCTGGTTATAAGGATGTGAGAGTTAAAGTTAATCTCTAAAATGTATCTAGTCCTCCAAAGACACTGGGTTTAGGGGGTGAGTTCAGTATAAATGAGGGCAGAATCACCACTAACCAAAAAGCAACCACTGGCTTTGTACTGAAGTCGTTGTTCTTGTTAATCGTGTCAGAAGTGACTTGACACGCTTCTGGTGTGAGAGAATTGGCTGTTTACAGAGACGTTGCCCAGGGGATACCCAGATGTGTTACCATCCTACTGGGAGGCTTCTCTCATGTCCCCGCAAGCTAGAGCTGACAGATGGGAACTCACCCCATCTTGCAGATTAGAAACGGCAACCTTCAGGTCAGCAATACAGCCTTCATGTCAGCAGTCTAGCCGGCACAAGGGTTCAACCCATTGTGCTACCGCTGCTCCTACTGAAGTTGTTAAAGACATTGTTTCCACATCTTAAAAAAGAAGGAAAACATGTAAAATATATAAAGTGTCACCAAGGGTTAAGATTAGGATTTTCTTGTGCCATTGCTTTGTCTTTTTCCTTATAAAAATGTACACTTGTACACACAAAAGCCTGTTAAGGTAGAAAAGATAGCACAGATAAGCTACACAATGCCTTTGCCTTGGTAGAGTCAGAACCTCCATTGAAAGCACTCCAAATTTTTCAGGGCCTGGTTATGAGAATAAAACAACAGTGTAAATGATATAGCATAGTTTGAACTATTTAACTACATGAGTCCCAATTGGCAGGAGCAATTATTGTAATAAGATATTATTATTGTGTTTATTGGGCTTGTATTCCAAAGGCTTTGAAGGGCAAAGGGTTGTCTACCCCTGCTCTCTCTAACTCCGAATTACCATGGCTCAGTGATCAGATTTGCATCATTGCTTAGGAACCGTACATGAAGATGTCTCTGTGGGGAAATGTGATTTAAAGCAGCCTTCTTCTCTTGCTGATTTAAGTCACTGATGTTTGCTGCCTTGTTTTTAAGTCAATCCACCCTGGTCTCAGAGCTCTTCCTTACCCTTATTTGAAGATGCCAGGGATCCAACTCAGAGGGATGGTGAATCTACTTTGAGTCTTCACCTGAATTTTAAAGTGTTCAGCACCTTGGATAGCTCATTAGAAGTCTGCATTATGCCACCTTCATTGCCTCTTGGAAGCCACAGATCAAACATAAGACCTTCTTCAGGCAAAGCCATAAAACTTGAAAAAGTTAAAATTTACTTGTGGCACGGTTCTTTCCATGATTACAAGGGCACAGTAAGGTTCTTTTTACAAGGTAAGACAACAGACGAAGCTATTAAATTGTTTCAGGCATGAGTATAATGAGCAATGTTTACACATTACTTCCACAGCACCACTTTCTGGGTGATTCTTTTCAGTAAAGGGTTGATCATTTGGGGTAATTCCTCTCTTTTCTAAATAAAGCATAAAGCTTCACACGCATAATCTGTTGTGAATGCATGCCTTGAAAAGCAATGCTCAATGAGTAATAATAAATACATTGCTTTTTTTAAAAAAAAGTAATACTGCTTTGTGTTTTTTAAAATGATATTCCAAATTTTGATCTGCCCTGGAGCAGTCTCACTGCCCCGTCCCCCATCTGTTTCTATGCAAAATGAGTCCTTCTACCCACAGAAAGATTTTATTCTAAGAAAAGCATCAGCAAAGCAGATATGGGACTCTTCCTCTCTTTTTTTCTCTATTTGTCTATCTGTCAGAGAGGTCAACTCTGCTGGTGATCTGGGAAGATGAAGTGCAGAGTGTTCAGCTCAGAGGGAAAGGCGTGTTGAATTAAAGAGGTGTTTCCTGGGGGGAAAGGGTGAAATAAGAGCTAATCTCACTAAGCCGCCTTCTCCCCAGGACTTACTCTTCCATACACAAAACTTAGAAATGGTGAGGGGGACATAGGAGAGGGGGACAATCATGCCCATTTACTCAAGCAGCAATATTAGGAGCCATTGATTTTATCCCAGGTGATAAGTAACAGCTACAGATGCCATGTTTCTGCTGCAATTGCAATTTACCAGCTTCGTGTGATAAAATCCTTATGTCAAGATAATGTGTCTTGTCCAAAACCAGCCAGTAGATTTATGTGAGGATTGAACCCTGGTCTTTTGGAGCACTTGTCCAATACTTAAACCACATTACATTGACTCAAGAGTACCGTCCTTATCTCCTTTATAGAACCACCAACTGAAAACTTGTTCTTGCCTTCTTGGGTGTTACATGCAGCCACAGGAAATGAACCGTGTGACAGCCTTCAGAAAAATCCTGTCACAGACCTGTTTATAAGTCCCGGCAGAGAGCTGTGCATGTATAACACTATGCAATACAATTTTTGTTCCTGGGTTATAAATGTCATTTCCTAATTGGTTCTATTATAAAAACATGGGGAAAGGGTACTATTCCATTATCTAGCTGGAGGCCACAAGGGGGCGCAAGGGGGGGGGGGTTGGAGGAGTAAAATTATTTCCTCCTGTTTTCCTGTTATTCCCCCCACCCATATCGTTGTTGTGGAAACAACCCTTGTTTATAAAATGGGGAAGGAAGGGAAAATAACCAGTGAAAATGGGGGAAATGGTTTTCCTCCTTCAACATCCCCCCCCAATGGATTATTCTTCTCTGTCTAGGCAGCCTTTAGGAGTCCACCCAGATAATGGAACAGTATCAGAAAAAGTTTATTAAACTGCAAAACTTTGTTTTTATGGGACATCCTGCAGCACATTTTGTTCCCCGTCGATGGATTGTCACCTTGACGTGGTGAGGGGGCTTGCGTATTCCGATGAACCTGTGGGCACAACCACTGGAGTGATGCACTCCCAGGAGTGGCCACAGGGGGGGATCCAGATCAAGAACAATCCGAAGACCCAAAGACCTCAACGGCGGAGCAGGCGGAGGATAACATGGTACATGTTACAATGGCTGTGAAGGTGGAAGAAGGCTGCAACAGACTGAGAAGCCACTCTCGTTGTGTTAATCACACCACTGCTGGGACCTCGATCTGTGAAGACTGTGTGTTGACCGGCAGTGCACCGACCTCCACACATTAAAAAAAATCATGCACAGTCGTCTTCCAAGAAATGGAGGACCATCATCCTCGAACTACAAGGGATCGCCTAAATAAGTACATTTTGCTATAGTTTTTCCGTGAATATCTCATAGTTTGTGGCAGCCACAAGAACAAAGTTTCTGGAGTATAACAACTGCTTTCAAAGTAAGTTCTGCACAATTAAGCAGGAAATAACACTTTCAAATCAGGAACAGAAAATGTTTCATATTTTCACATAGTGATTCAACCTCTATGGAGCCTGAGTCCAGTAGTTAAGTTTCAACAGAAAATGCACCCAGGAAGGGGAGCTATTTCTAGGGAATTCTGAGACAGAATAGAATGAAAAGAAGCTGGAGAACATGCTGGAAAGGAATAGAAGGATCTATTTCCAATGCTCCGACTTCGATACTAAACACCTGGTAGTATAAAACAGAGATAGTTTGGCAGAAGACGACTTTAGTAGTCTTGCAGTAGGTCAGACTGTCTAGGTTAGAGATGCCAGGTTAGCAACTTCCCCTTGTAATACATGGGCATAATAAGGGCATAAAGCAACTTCCCCCTTGTAATACATGGGCATAATAATAGTGTGCATGCATGAATGTGCATGTGCATGTGGAAGAGTGAGACAGGCAATGTAGAGTTCCTGTACTACTTCCTAAAGAAATATTAGGTAAAAACAGATATCATGTAACAGAGTAGTATTAGTCTGCATAGGGCTTAAGTCTATGTAGGCTCATTCTACTCTTGCTAATGCATATACAATATGCTAATTTCAGTTTGATCAAAGAGACGTGGCTCAGATATATAGTCATGTTATTGATATTGAATATAATCAGGTATGATACAGAAGCTGTCTACTTTAATTGGTATTGCATATATTCATTTGTATTATTAATAAACAGGACAAAATAATTCACTTGTGGGAATAGATTCTACAAGAGATTCATCCTCAAGATTCATGCACTAAGAAAGCCTGTGAGTTGTAATGCTTTACTCTCTGCCTTGCTCCATATGAAACAATGAACTCCAAGGGCACACACTCCCTAGCTCTTTCCAGTCTCCTCCTGTCTATTCTGGTGATTTAGCATGCTGAAGTTGTGCAAATGCAGAACACATACAGAAACCTTTGAGCTGAGCCAATGAGTCATGGTGTCAGTGGGGAGTTGGGAGGAGATGGGTGTTCAGGTTTTAAAACCACCTCACAGACCAAAAACAAACTTCCTCTTGTTTCAGTCGTACTTTTTTTTCCTGCCTGATGAAGCATAGGAATTCCTTGAGATTTGAACTAGTGGTTTGAGACCTGTGAACTGTAAACTAACTCAGGATTGTCTACATCCTGGTGGCAATGAGTGACAGCTAGTATCTCCCATGAAAGTGGAGGTTGGAATCTGCTCTAGGGTTTAGTCTAAAGGAGATAGCTATGGTCATGAACCTGTTTTGTTACATGAGCTGAGAACTTTGGATAGCTTCTTTAAAGTTAGGATTAACACCAAGAATAGAGTCACTGCTCCAATGACAAGGAAGCCAGCAGCTGATAACAGTTCTTTGGGATTTCAGGCAACTATATCCCCTGAATCTTTCCGGTGATACTATGGATTGAGTATTTTTGTGGAGATTGTGTGCTCTACCAATTGACCATGTCTCCCTCTGTGTGTTACTTTTGAAACATCCCTGCACATGTGTGCATATGTGCCTTCAAGTCACCTGCCAACTTATAGCAACATTTCATAGAATACTTCAAGGTGTTTTGACATTGTCTTCCTCTGAAATATAGCCTGCAGCACCTGATATTCCATTTCAGTCTCCCATCCAAGTACCAAACAGAGCTCATCCTGCTTAGTTTCCAAGATCAGATGGGATCTGCAGCTTTGCAAATATGCTTCTCTGCAGATGTGGGTAGAATTTAAGTCTGAAACTAACCAGAAGACAGAATTAATTAAAAATGCAACCATGCTAAGAGATTGCATTGTATATTGCAGTTGCTTCTGGAAGAAGACAACAGGTTACAAGTGACACCATAGAAAAACAGACATTGAGAAGCAGATGGTTGTGAAAGTGCAAAATGAATTGAAGGCACTAGGTGGGCTTTAACTTTTGTAAGAGACTTTAGAAGGAAAAGCTCAATGAATTGAAGGGGTTGGAGGGGAGCCTGTTGCCATCACTGAAAGTTGTTTAAAAACAGAAGGATTTGAGGTAATGGATGGCATGATCTTAGCCATGGGGAGAGGAAGAGATGTGTATCTGGGGCATTCTGAGTTGATTGCAGAGATGAAGTACAGCAGGAGGGAAGGCCAGGCTTGAAGAACTGTTAAATAATCCAGAGGAAGACACGACCAGAGTGCAAATCAGGTATCAGTCCAAAGTTTCATTCCCAAGTGTTCATTAAGAGGAAGGAAAATATCTTGATACAGAATGCTGCAAAAGAAGGAGAAGGGAAGCTTCTTTTGTTCTAGCTCAATGACTGAAGGACCTGAGCACCATTTCCAGCCTTGTGAAATAATATCTCACATCAGCTTCCGATTACTGAGATGCCCTCTCCCTGTGTCTGAAGATGTGTCCTCAATTGAAATTTGCATCCTCGTGCCCTTCATTGAAAGATGCAAGAAGAAAATGAATCTGATGACCTTGATATCAGTTAATATTCAAAAGCTTTTTGTGAGTGGGAATCTTGATCTATTTTCCCATTCCTCTACCAATGAATGATGCCTATTCTCTGTCTAGATGGCAACCCCTCCCTGCAGTAACAAGAGAAATTCTTCCTCCTCCAGATGGTGGTAAAGGTTAACAAGGCATTTATTTGTGGCTATGTGTAAAACAGATTGGTATCCCCCACTTCCACCCCCCCTCCCCGCTTTCCCTATTACAGATGGAAGAGAAACAACTACATAACTTCAAACCCACATGTAGAGCACAGTGCCACTTGGTTATTAGCAAAAAGCCTGGGAATGCCAAGCTGTTACTCAGAAGTTTTGATACATCATGCTACATGGCCTTTCGTTTAAGCAGCTCTGTCAGCCAGAGTGAGAAGGTACAAGCCTGCTATTCTTCTAATGCAACCCCACAATGCTTGGCACGCTGCTTGGTTTCTGCTGGAATCCCTCTGAGTAAAAAGAAAGATGCCCAGGATTAGGCAAGCTTCCTTTCTATATCCCCTTTTGGAAAGAGTCAGAATCACTTAGTTGCATTTCCAACATTTTTCTTCATTGAAATGGATGCCACCAGCCTAAAGCATTGACTGTCTGAGGGGACAAAAAAGATGGATTTCTTCCTTGCTCCATGCAGGAACAAATCTTTCTAGATGTTGAACTTTTTCTCAACTCTGGCAATGGGGCCAGCATCCTCCACCACACCACAAAGTAGCATGCTAGTTCAGGGAATGCAAGGGGAATGGCTCATAGGTTTTAAGACCAAGGCTTGGGGTTATTGGCTTAGGGAAAAAGCTACTCCAGGCATTAATTCTCCGGAGGAACTTGCAGGCTAAAGGTTTTTAAAACTGACAATTACCTAAATTCGATCCAAGAAAAGAAAAAGAAAAAGGTCAGGTTAAGGACAAGCTGTTTCTAAAGCAAAAAATATTTATTTCTTCATTAAGAAGACAGAAGAAGATAGCCATAGAAACCCAGCTACTTCAATATAAGCTGTTTCTTAAAGGGAAAAGACGTGTTAAAAACCCTACACCTGACCAATCTAAGGAGGCTGTGAGTGATGCAGCTAAACACAAAGGGACTTCAAATGAACAGATACACAGATCTTCTCATCCTGTGAAGAAATGTCCAAATAAGTCTAGGAAACAGGTTCTGCACGAAGGGGAGCAAGTGAAGGAAACACACTCTCTTTATTCTAGAGACCTTTTGGTTCTTCTTCTCGCCTTCCTTCTGTGCAGATCTTCCTATGCTGGAGAGTCTGCAATTTTCCTTGCTTCTGTGGAAGCCTCTCTAATCTCTGGAATCTTATCGGAGATCTCTCTGGAGTATGTGGGAAATCTATCTAATCTCTTCCTTTGCTTTGCCCATGTGTCTGTGTTTAATCTGTTTCTAACTTGGGGGTTGTCACCAGGAGTGAAGGAGACACTTCTGAGTGGGGTAAAATATGACTTTAGAAAAGACTCCAAGTGAAGTTGCCCAAAACAAAGATTTGTGTGCAAAGGCTAGATGGGAATGTGTCCTCTGTTTATCTGGTAATGGTTACTAATGACCTAGATCATTGGTTCTCAACCTGTGGGTCCTCAGATGTTGGTCTTCAACTCCCAGAAATCCTAACAGCTGGTAAACTGCTTGGGATTTCTGGAAATTGAAGGCCAAAAACATCTGGGGATCCCAGGTTGAGAACCACTGATTTAGATGGTCCTCTGATGAAAACAATGGAATTGCAGAATAATATGGGTTTCACCAGGACCAAAATTGCAAGGTGGAATAAAACTGAAATAAAATAAGATATGAAAGGGCTTGCACACACACACTTCTTATATTGTAGGGTATTTCGTGATGCCAGTAAATGCTGATGCCTCCACAATAGAGGGATTGTCAAGTTTAACCAAATGGAGCCAGCCCAGTAACAACCATGCTGTGCCATGTCTGCTTTATTGCACATTCATACATGCACAACTCTATTTTTGCCAGCGGAGTACGTCTGTTGTCCCATACAATGTGATCTATTTCACATATTTAGGGTGACTTATATATGCACCTCTCAGGCGACTCAGGTTGCTCCTGACATGAAAAAAAAAGTAATAGGATGGCAGTCCTCACTTCTCCAATTATCTCCAATTTAGGGACCCCTATTTCAACTCCTTGGGTGATAATGTTATATGATATTTATATTGTAGATTTTGTGCTGTGCTGATTCCAAAGCAAAACATGGCCCAAGTGTGGTTAAAGTGTCCCATCCTAGTCTGTGAAGGTTAAATAATCAAGTCAATACCCAGAAAGAACACCTTCTGAATTTTAATGAAGTGGACAAACATGGCCTTTACATAGCATATCATTTATCTGAAAAAGACTTTCTCCTTTTAAATTAAAAATGATAATGACTCTCTTTTTCATTCTCTCTCCACCCCACTCATTTCTCCCCTTCAGCGTTTGTGTGCAGCACGTAATTCAGAATCTGGCAACGCTCACATTCTGAGCCTGTTCCGTACCTCAGATTGTTTGGGCTTAAAATGCTAGTTCCCTCAGGCTTCCTCTTCCCCAGCATACACAGCAATGCCAACTGAACAATATCCAAGAAGCACTGATGTCTTTTCCTCTCCCCCCCCCTCCCCTCTCATGCGTGTGTGAAGTCTGTAACTTGAATTACAGAAGGAGAGCAATAGAGCTGGGATGGGGAACATGTTGCCCTCTAGCTACTGTTGAACTATGGTACCCATCAGCCATCGCTAGAATAGCCAGTGGTGAAGGGTGAAGGCAACTGTAGTTCAGCAATATCGGCAATGGACATATCCCCCATCTCTGAAATTAAGAAAAAAGACAGAAACAGTTTGAATAATTAACTCACAGAGACTTCCAAGAGCAATCTTGAGTATCCAAGGAGGTTCAGATTGCATCACTTCTCAATCAATTACTTCTAATTAATAAGATCAGAGGAGCCCTACTCAGAGCTAAAACCTGTCTTGTCTATCTCCGGCCAGCTAGATGCCTCTGGGTAGTCCATAAGCAGGGCAGGAGGGAAGATCCCTGCTATTTTGCTCTTTTCCCTCAGCAACAAGAATTCAGATTAGCATATGATGCTGCAGTATGTAGTCCTCATATTAACTAATAGGAAATAGCAACAACAGCACAGAACTATAGTAGGGCAATATTTCCAGTCCCCTCCTACCAGCGATCTTCAGTGCAACAAGGAATTATGAGAGGTTCTGATTCTGATTGTTGCACCACCGCTCATTGGCGGGGTAGGTGGTAACGTTATCTGTCAGTGTCCCAATTGCTAGCAGAACAAACCTGCATTGCCTGGTGCAATTGCGGGCAGTTAACAGAGTTTTAGCAAGTCAAGTTGGAAGGTGATATATGGTAACACATTCATAACTATATTTGTGATGAGGGGTCCCAGCAAGGAAGAAACTGGCAAAACCAATACTCCTTGCTTAAGAAAACCCAATGAAGTCCATGGATCATAAATCAACATACACATGGACACACCCCTCAAAATCGGATGATTTTTAAAATGTGTTTTCCACAAAATATACATTTTCCTGCCAACCCCCGAAATGAAGAGACTGCACAACAGTTATGGGTTGAAATATGGGCAACTTTTATTAACTGTTAACTATTTAAACATTGTAACTGTATATGTTTCTAAGGGTGACATGAACTTGGTGATAAAGCCGAGGTAGTGTCCGTGCCCGGTCTACCCCTTGGCTAATTAGGGTGAAACACCTGGGTCCCCTGTTGATCTAACCCAGGCAACCTATTAAGGGGAACGTGCCAGAGAACTCTGCCCCAAGGATTGTTGAGGCCAGACTCTCCCCATTCCTAGGCCATTTACTTTCGCCCTCACCTTGGCTAAGTGAACCACAGGTAACGGTTTCAGTTCATAGCCTTCACCCCAGAGAGGGGTGCCTTAGGTGTACATCAAATTATAAGTTCCCCAGCTGTTTTCCGTTGTGGCCTATTTAAGACCACATCATCCCAATTTGCCCTCTGAGAACAGTGTAGGGTAGGCAAAAAACCCTCCAAGAACATAGGAGGGGAAAATTTTCTACCCGGTCCCCTAAGGTGACCAATTAATTATGCCATATAATGGGCAGGCATGGTGGGCCAACGTCTCAATGAAGAATGAGCTGAAGGGGGCTGGCGGCTCTTTTCTTAGCCTTGCCCTCCAAAAGTAGTCTTGTCCATGACTACTTTCAGACTGTCTCCTCTTCAGTGCAGAAGGCAAACTTCTTTCCTCCCCAAGCTGGGCAGAGGGAGGAAAGATCCTTTTGAATGTATTTCACCACAAAACATTATTTTAATATTGATTTTGACGTACTTCTTTTAGAGCTGAGACGTGTGAGTAAATTGAATAAAATCTGGATTCCAATCTGTATATTAGCCAAAGAAATGGTAAGGTAAAGGTTTTTCCCTGACATTAAGTCTAGTTGTGTCCAACTCAGAAATGGAGATGAGCACCAATCCCCAAAGCTGAAGAGTCGGCGTTGTCCGTAGACACCTCCAAGGTCATGTGGCCGGCATAACTGCATGGAGTGCTGTTATCTTCCTGTCAGAGCAGTATCTATTGATCTACTCACAATTATATGTTTTCGAATTGCTGGGGCTAACAGCGGGAGTTCACTCTGCTCCCTGGATTTGAACTGCCGACCTTTCGGTCAGCAAATTCAGCAGCTCAATGGTTTAACTTGCTGTGCCACCAGGGGCTCCAAGAAAATGGGAATAGGGTTGATTCCTATAAAAACAAGTACTGTTAGAAGTTAGTGAAGAGTTAGAAAAATTACTTTTGGGGGAGATTACAAACTCCAAGAATCTTCCACTCAGTCCAGCCATCGGCTAGGCTGACTTTGGGATTTTGGGAGCTGTAGTTTAATACAAACTCTAATCATTCCATGTTGTGGGCTTTAAAAAAACTTTTAAGCTTTCTTACTCATTACAATATCACCTACAATTTAGGCAGCTACTTTTTGTTCTAGTGGGGAATGGATCTGTCAATGATGCTGGGAAGAAATGCATTCCCATGCTCAAGAAGGAATTTCATAACATCAATTAAAAAAAATAGACCAATTACATCCTACTTGCCCCCCTGCCCAACACACACATAGCAAATGGACTCAGCACTCTTATAGTCAGACATTCATCTGACTTTGTGCAATACATTTCTTCTGACATTCTCCAAGGTGGTTGGGTGGGTTGCAACAGTTTGCATTAATGTGCATGTGTGTGTACGCATGCGTATGTGGAAGGGGAGCTCTAAATAACATTGAGTATAAAGGCTGTTATTTTCTCTTCAGTTTGCAGCTGCTTTATCATTACTTGCACACACATACATACACACACACAACAAATAACAGCCATCTGTATTCCAGATGGCATAACAGGAATGATCTCATCAGAGACATCAACCTTTAGCGCAATGCCAGTAATTTGGCACTCCAAAATAGATCAACCCAGAGTCTTGACTATGTAGCCTAATGCATCTTTCCACCTTATAGCAAATCACTGTGTTTTTCAGTAAGAACAAAGGGACAACACAACCAGCCTGCAAAGCAGAAGAGCATTGAAACAAACATCTGAGGCATTTATCCAGGGCTGTCTCATCCTTTTAATTCCTGTAGAAGTCAGCTTTGAAAATGCTATTATCACATGTTTATGTTTATGTCCCATAAGGGAAGCATCTTCCACCACAGCACACAACATTTCCCCATATTAGTAAACCGAAAGAATATCTGGGGATTTTCCTGTCTTCATCAGATTAATTGGTAAGGATGCCATAGCCAATCTGAGTCATTTCCAATCAGAACAAGCAAACATTACTTTTTGGATGGCATTTCTCAGAATGTCCCAACTGAAGCATTCTGGAAGCTCTGTTTCCAATAACATTGAATCACACTCACTCACAGAAAATTACAGAATGTGTTTATAAAAAGGAAGTTTGAAAAACCAAACAAATGTCAAAATCAAAAGCCCATATTCCGTCTCCCAAGTTATCCATCACTACATTACAGTGGACCCTTGGTATGTGCTGGTATTTGGTTCCAGGATCCCCCGTAGATATCAAAATGCATGGATAATGTCTGGTTTTGTACAATAGTGTAATAAAATGGCGTCGCTTATATAAAATGGCAAAATTGAAGTTTGTTTCTTGAATGGTTTTTTTTTGGGAATATTTATAAGCCATGGATAGCTGAACCCATGGAGACAGAATCTGTGGATATAAGAAGGGCCAACAGTGCATGATGTAACAGGAATATGAAACTGTAAAGCATTGCTACCCAGACTAGGACTCAAGTCAGTAGCACTCATGCACCAAGCCATGGAAGTCTTCCATGCTCAACAACAACAAACAATCACTCAATTCTCAAAGGCTGAGGGGGTGAGAAAATTGTCACAAGAGGGTAGATAATATTTTCACCTTTGCTGTAAAATATAGTGCTTCCTAGTCAGCATTCAGTAATGCACCTCACTTCAAAAATAATATTTTCTAAGTAATAAAAGCCCTTCTTTAATCATTCTAGTTCTCAGGACCAGCATTTACCTCCATATGTTGGGTGATGGCGGGAAGGTGTGGGAAAAGAGCTTTTGTCCCTTAAATGGACTGTCTGCCTTCATACGCTTTGTGTGAAAGATGCTAGAAGTTCCTTTGCAGATATCATTGCCCCATTTGTTTTCTTCACTGGCCAGTTATGTATAACCACTTGCCCTCCAGTTGTCTATGTTGTCTATAGTTAGGGGCAGATACTTTGTTCAACATTTTAGGAAGTTTATTCAATACTTTTCCTCTGCCATCTGCCATTTCTCTGAGTCTGTATTGGAGTGCTGAGAAAGTAGGGCACCCACTTCTATTATTTAGAAAATATTATTTCTTTTATTTAGAAAATATTATTTTTGAAGTGAGGTGCATCAATGAATGCTGGAAGGAAAATGGAAGAGAGGCCAACCAAGGGCAAGATGGATGGATGGTATCCTTGAAGTGATTGACTTGACCTTGAAGGAGCTGGGGGTGGCAACAGACAGGGAACTGTGACATGGACTGATCCATGAGGTCACGAAGAGTTGCAAGCGACTGAATGAATAAACAACAACACTTCTAGTATCCAGAGTCTCTTTTACAGATGACCTAATGGGGTGTTTTGATGCTATGTTAGATGTTCTATTATTGCCATGTGTCTCTTGGTTAAAAGAAGGCCCCTTCCACACAGTTGAATAAAATCCCACATTATCTGCTTTGAACTGGAATATATGACAGCGTGGACTCAGATAACCCAGTTCAAAGCAGATATTGTGGGCTTTTCTGCCTTGATATTTTGGGTTATATGGCTGTGTGGAAAGGGCCCTTAGTAGTGACCATCTTGGTATTCATTTATTGCTTGGAATTTGTGTCAGAAGGAACCGATTTGGTGAGATTGGGGCATAGCTCATTTTTGCCATCTTGAGTACGTCTCCTGGTGTTTGAGTTCCTGTCCTCCGTTATGTCATTAAATTGCTTGACCATTTGTTCTGCAAATAATTTGGCTACTTCTGATTCATATTCAGCTTGACAATCTTCTGGCCCAATACTGCTCCCATTTTCTTGGCTATCGCTGAAGAATCTGATTGACACAAAAGGCTGCTAGTTAGTAAATTACCCCCCCCCCCCAATGACTGGACATTGCTCCATAAATCTTTGTCTGGAATATATCTTGACTCTGGGATTTGCTCTAACTATGGCAAAGTTTTTGTATTTCACAAAGCAAATCCATAGAGAATTTTTAGCACCTAGGTAAATTGTATAATTTTATAATGTTTACTGTTTTTACTATTTACTATTTTACAATTTTTATTATTTTTATTTTATACTTTATTTCATTAGACAAACATTTATTATTATTTGGGGGTTGGCTATTTTTTCTACCTTTTTACCATTTTATCAATTCCATATGAACTTATTTTATGAACATATTTTTCCTGCTTTTTAATAACTTCAATAACTGTAAAATTATAAGAATAAATTTCAAAAAGTAAAAGAAGCATTGTCATCATACGAAGTCCAGGAGTATTAAACAGTTTTGATTTTAGGCAAAGTTAAACTTTCAATGCCTTAGGATGGTTTCTACACAAGCTCAGATACACAAAGCCTCTGCTCTGATTACTCTGCCTATCCTTGTTCATAAGTCAGTTTTAGAATACCATGACCCAACAAATGCTGAGAAAGAACCAGAAGCAAGTGAGCTGAATCAAGAATTCATAGATCTCACCATATTAGACAAAGCAAGTACCATAGAGACTGTTTGTGTAACAGCGGAGGCAAGGGATGATGGTGATGAAGCAGAGTGTATCTCTCTATTCTCCCTTAACAAAGGTGCTGCTAATTGGTCCATTGACCCAGGTCTGAGGCAAGTGAAGGATGCTGTCCCAGAATTATCTGGCAGCCAATTTAGTCAGATTTGGGGTATGCCAAAGGAGCAGCTTTTATTCTTCTTCTTCTTCCGTGATGTCTTGGTCCAGCCCAATTTGTTCGTATTTTCCGATCTTTTTTTCCTTCCCCAAGTTTGATTACTATGCTGCATTTGTGAGAAGCGTTTCTGAAATTATCCTCAGTGAAGTGCTTGGTAGTCAGAGGAGATATGTTCTGGAAAACAAAATGGGAAAATAATCATTTTGTTTGCTAGTTGGTTGGCTGCGGTGTATTGAGCTGACATTTCCGGAACGCTATTCCGCAGTGACTCCAGGAGCTTCCTTCAGCAGTAATAGTTAGAGACGGGCCAACCCCATGAGGCAAAGTCTCACTTATAGTTTCTGACGTATTCCAGACCACCATTTGAAATGCCCATTTGCTAGTACAAACTGGATTGGGATCTTATTTGAAGCAAATAGTATATCCAGGCAATGCTTTACATTCTGGAGAACCTGCATGACAGTTCAAAATGTCAAGATGAAGTTGGAATTACTCATACCTTCCACAGTTGTGAACTATTGTTAAGACAAAAGAGAGGGATCACTGTATAGTTTATGTCCTGATGTCCTCCATGTTTCCACAAAGGGAAATATTAAAATAAATTCAAGAAAACCATTGTAGATGTTTTTTAACATGTTCTCATTTAGATAATATTCTTAATTGTATGTGTCTTAAGAATAAAAGTGTTTCTAATCAATACTGTAGAGGAACCCCTTTGACATCACACAATTCCATATCAACTACCATGGCTGCATCCTGGGATTTGCAGTTTGGTGAGGCACTACAGCTCTCTAGTTGAGGTTTCTAAATGCCCCTTCTTAAATTCAAAATTCCAAGATTCCAGAGGATGCAACCACTACAGCTATAGAGGGAACAATGTACTATTACTTCAGAGTGAAACAGCCCCAGCATTCACATAGTTGGAGGGCTGCATCCCTCTGACTGATGGATGACATCTTTCAACTGCTCGCGTTTCCTGTCCCCTCAGGGCTCAGCTACAGCCTTAAGCAGCAATGTGCTCCCCCTGGTGTGATGCAGATTATTTAGATATGGCTTAGTCACTAATGGACTAATTCCCATGGCTTTTAACTTAAGACCTGCATCCAGAAAAGAAGGAAAGTGATAAAACTGTTTTGTTTATAAAAATCAGCTCAGGTTTTCTGGATTGATGACCAGCCACACAATAATGAGACCAGATATAGAAACCTTGGTTAAATAAGGGTCTCTTTATTTGACTAACATCTTCTTTAACTTAACTGGACCAGAAAGGAACAAAAGAGGGGAGCAACCTGTACCTGGCAAAAGATGTAAAGATCTGAAGCTGTTTTGTTGTAAAGGATTGGGTCAGCTGTTTGTATTTTCTGGATTTTCCTGAGAGCTGGGGTTGAGAGCTGGGAGGGTAAGGCCTATATCACACAAAAAGACCAGATCCCATTTGATATTGGAAACTAAGTAGGTTGGTACTTGGATGGGAGATTACGAATGAATACCAGGCATTGCAGAGGAAGGATACATTTCTGAGTAACGCTTGCCTAAGAAAACACTACAAATTTCATTGGGTTTCATAAGTTGACAAGACACTTTAAGGCTGCATATACACTGCTATATAATGCAGTGCAAAGTGTGAACTGCATGATATAATCAGTGTAGATCCATATAATGCAGTTCAATGCAGTCTTCATTATCTGGTTCTACACTGACCATATAATGCAGTTCAAACTACATTATATGGCAGTGTAGATCCAGCCTAAGATACAAATACTACAAACTCTCATGATGTGCCTGTATTTCAAAAAATACAGTGTCTTGGAAGGCGCTGAATAGACTGCTCTGGCACCTGAAGACGCAGGGCCAACCTTAAGAAATGGGGCTACAAAGTGGAGTGCGAATGTGGAGAAGAGTAAACCACAGACCACCTATTACAATGCAGTCTCAGCTCTGCCACATGCACAATGAAGGACCTTCTCACAGTGACACGAGAGGCACTCCAAATGGCTAGCTAGTGGTCAAAGGACAGTTAGTATAATGTCGAGTTTTTAAAACTTTGGGTTTTCAAATACATTGCAACTTGTACCCTTGGTTGGCTTCTGACATGATAAATAAATTTTGAAAAATATCATTGTGCTTCTAGTTAAAAGAAGACTGAAGAGAAGTCCCACCTCCCTTCCAAAGGCATGGACTGCATTGCAATTTGGAGCTTATTTGTCTGATTTTTTTAACTGGAGGTTTGGAAGACACATTTCAAAAGTATATTCTGCATTATGAGCGCATTTGGAACAGTTGATTGTGCTAGATTTTCCTCCCAGCATCTAAATAGGCCTTACCTGTAAGCCTGATGCTGAGTTTTTGCTTTTCAAAATATATTTATGTAAAGGAAGGGGGAGTAAAGCATCGTCTCTTTTTCATTTCATCCAAGAAAAGAAGCAAGCTTATATTTAAACATAAAACAACTGACATTATATAAAGATGATAAAAGCTTAAAAAGCCAACTCTTCTCTTGCCTACGTCATTTGTTTAGCTGGCTGTAAACAACGTATTTGAATTATCTCAATAATTCCTTATAGTGGAAATATTCTCTTTTCACTAAGCATGGGTAATGGTAGCTATATTGTCCCTCCAAGATTAGGATCAATATTAGGGTTCTGCATTCAGGATAAATCTTGACCTGTTTCGTGTCCTGGCTTTCGATGGGGGCCCAGATCCATTTTTTTTGAAGGGCAGGGCAGATATTTGTTTTTGCTCTGGGGTGCTGAAAGATCCATTTCCCATTGGCTCATTGTGGAGGGGGGGGGGCTTCCCAGGCTCCCCTTCCCATCATTTTAGGCATTTACGCTATTCTACTCTAGAGGAGAGGTGCTTGGCTGCAAGCAGGCACACATACTTTCTCTCCCAGAACAGCCTGCACTCTCTTTCCAAGGCATTCAAAGGAGGCAAGCAAGTTCTTAAAGCTGTTTCTTACTCTAGAGGAGGCGCTCGGCTGCAGTCAGGTGCATGCCAGCAGTCACACACGCTTCCAAGGCATTTTAAGGAGGTTTCCTACTTCCAGGGAAGGAGGAGCAATGGCCTCCTGGAAGAGGAGAGATAACTGGTAGTAGTTTTCAGGGAATGAGGGGATTTTTTGTTTGCTGGGGGATTAATAAAAAAAGATTAAACTGTGATGCTGAAAAGCAGGGGAGGAGCCGGGATCGGCTCCCACTCGCTTTAATATTGAGCAGATTTTCGTAGGGGGAGGGGCCGTCCCGTTACATGGTCCCAAAGGTAACAAAAGTAATGAAAGAATGGATGAAATGGAGAGATATGGTTCTGCGCACAACTCTAATCAATATGGCTATAAATTGAAGGGAATTGTTGTTTTGTGCCTGTGTCCTGTTAGTGGATTCCTCATAGGCATTTGGTTGGCCACTATGGAAAACAGAATCTGGGACTGGACAAGCCTACCCTTATATTCATATCATGAGAGCATTTTGATCAGTCTGGGGATGAAGCCTTATTTCTACTCATGTGTTAAGAAACAGTGGACATAGGTCGCATTAATTATACCTTCCATCTGTTTCCCTGCTCACCCCTCTGATTTATTAAAAATGGCATTAGGATTCAGTTGTAGCCATTTATGGCATAGAATGTATTTAATCCTCTAAAGGTCTTTTATGCTTTCTCTGTTTTCAAGAGCCAATGGACTAAAACGAGTTCTCATGTCAAAGGACCACAATTCTTTGAGGAGCAGAGATGATGTCCTCACTCACCTGACACCACCCAGCCTTGAGGGAAATGTCAAGAGCCAATGCGCAACTGGTATTTTAAAAAAGACTAATTGGGAATAATTAGAAAGGGATGTCAAATCAAACTGCCAACTTTTTTAAAAATCTGCAGTACAACCATGTCTGGAATAGAGATCCCTTCTGATCGCCAAACCGAAAGCAAAGGAACTGGCAGAAAGGGCAGCCGATAAGATCCAAGGACTGGAGCAGCTCATCTCTCAGGAAAAATTACATTTGTGGCTGTTTAGCTTTATGGAGGGCCTTTCCAGACAGGCCCTATATCCCAGAATCTGATTCCAGGTTTTCTGTTTATCCTAGATTATCTGGCAGTGCAGATTCATATAATCCAGTTTAAAGCAGAAAACCTGGGATCATATCCTGGGATATAGGGCCTGTCTGGAAGGGCCCGAACTAGTAGATTTTGCTGGTGTGTCAGATTCTGTTTGTTTGTTAGCGAATTTTATTGTAACTTATATAATACACATAAACATCAACTTTAAAAAGGGCGAGTGAGAGCAGACATGATGATATTAATGCATGTGGGCAAAATTAAATAGGAAGAAATTTTGGTGCCTCTCTCATGGCTTTTAGCTATCAGAAATATTTTGCACACAATATACATAGCTCATAACAACATATTGTGGCTGGGAAAATTCATTCCCGAAAACACAGGAGACTCACAGTTAACTAGCACTCAAGGGAACTGGTAGATGCCAGACAAATGCAGTTTTTCATTGCCTGAGAGTTACTGTTAAAAAAAGCCCTAACTAATACTATACTCCATATTACCATACTATAAATTCTGTATTGACATTATATTAATGTTGAAATACAGAAATTAAAAGCAAATTGAGATAAATCAAAACAAACAACATGCAACATAGTTTTATTGTATTACAAAAACAGCTTTATGAATGCAATACAGAATTTTAGTAAAATAAAAATTGCTGGTTGCTTGACAGTTCTGGTTTTTTGAGTTCCAGTTAACTGAATTGTAGTTAAACTCAAGAGAGAACAGGGAAGCCTTAAGGGGTGAG
The DNA here is from genome assembly GCF_035594765.1 of Anolis carolinensis. NCBI lineage: Eukaryota > Metazoa > Chordata > Lepidosauria > Squamata > Anolidae > Anolis > Anolis carolinensis. The sequence continues at coordinate 165,309,199 of NC_085841.1, forward strand.
GAGACTCTGGCTCTGTTCTACTACTGTTCGTTTTGCTGATGGGCATGTTTTGTTTCTCAAAAGTTCATTATTTCTCAGACATTTTTCAGGCATTCATGGGCAGATAAACTCACCTATTCTCATACACATACCCTGCTTCTTTTGGCCTACATGAGACTTCCTAAGTGCCTCATTTTCTCATTAGTTGTAAATGGGTGTGAGAGCTGGTGAGCCGGAAAAAAAGGAAGACCCTTCAGTCAGGTTTCTTGCCAAACTGAAATTGCAGCTGCAAATGTTTCAAGAGTAGGTGTTTTCTTTTTTCTTCCCTTTCTTTAAAAAGCCTTTTGATGTACCTTTGGCATCACCCTGCCCCTCGCGTTCCCTGAAAAATCCTTTTGCTTTCAAAGAACTCTGGGCTCTCTGAAGAGACTAATTGCCAATAGCAATGTTTCCTCTCTTCAGGGTGACTGACTGAAACCGGATAATACAATGTGTTCTTGGAGAGGGGGTGTTGCATCTGTATATTTCACAGTATCTCATAAAAGGATGCCATATACTAAAAAAAGCAAGCAACAGCTCTGAACTTTATAAGGGAACCACTCTGTTTCCATTATTTTTTCATGCTCACCAAGGTGAGGAGGGGGGAAATGGCATCCTAAAACAGAAGGTCCATCAGCAACTGAACCCCAGGGAAACATTTCTCTCCCATGCCTCACTTTTCAAAGGTGCTTTCAATGAGCAATACTTTCAACAGCTTTTCAAAATGCTGTCACATGCGTCAAACTTGCTTGAGTGGTATGAAGTTCCTGGAGGTGTAGATGGGTAAACCATACTTCAGGGATTCTTTTCCTTTTGGGAGAGAGACTGGAGACTTCAGATGCCTTTCCTTGTCTATTTCTTAACCAATTACTCAGTTAAAGGAATGGAAGCTGAGGCACAGACACTCCTAGAAGGTGGATAATTCCTCCAGAGTGCAACTTTCACTCTCCCATCATGAAGATGAAAAACCAATGTCAGCTTATATCAAGTAGAAATTCATCTCCCTTCCTTCCCTTCCTCCTTCCTTCCCTGGGTTGTGCCAATTGCCTGAAGTAAAACAAAAAATGGCACCCAACCTACAGCCCATGTGCACAAATTAACAAGAACTGCAGTGAAATCGTACCCAACAATAAGATACCACCTTCTCTCTCTCTCTCTCTCTCTCTCTCTCTCTCTCTCTCTCTCTCTCTCTCTCTCTCTCTCACTCACTCACACACACACACACACACACACACAAAGACAGTGGGCTAATATAAGGGTCTCTGTCTTCTAAGATGGGGATTGTTCTGAGGTTAAGACCCCAAATGGCTTTTAGGCTACCAGTACTAGTCCAAGCATCTACTCCTTATGAGTTGGTCTTGCTGACAGATAAACGCATACACCTACCCTGAACCCCTTCCCTTCAAATGAAAGAGTGCAGTAGTTCAAACACAGATGAGGTTCATGCTCAAAAAATCATTAGATGCTTTCCAGTCCTGAGCATTGTGATACATGAAACACACGAGAGACAGTGGAGGGAGTGGAAGAGTGCATTAGCTCTGGCCCGAATGGAACAGGGCATTGAATCTACTTGTGTTTCAATTGCATTGGAGCCATACAAATCCATTGCAAAAGTTCACCTTCTAATCTGCAGAGGATGGATTAACTAAACGTTTAAAGTGAGTTTAACCAATTTGTGGTCTGTGAGATGATTACTGGTGTCTGGCATCCACAAATATATTCTTCTATAGTGAATAATAGAAGAATAGAAAGCACTGGATTATTTTATTTTCTATCTCAATTTTATGCAAATAAGAATGTACAAGTACAAATGTGCATCTTTGGGAAATAAACACAAGTACACTAAAATACTGAAATACACAGAAATTTCCTTGAAGAAAGAAAGTCTTGCAACTAAATACAAAGCAAGAATAGAAAGGAAAACAGGAGGTTTTAACATTCTCAGTAATGATACTGATAAGAAGTAGCACTGATATTCCTTTGAAATAGACATGGCTCCCCACCACAAGTATAGACTGAGGGACTGGGACTCCTCTACCATTTATCAGTTAATCTGTTTTCTGTCTGAGGTCCCTTTATTCTGTTCTGGTTGCCTAGATATCCAACACATGATGGTGATAAAATCCAGACAAGCAGAGCTAAAATAAACACTTGATTTTACAGTACTGGAATCTCAGGAAATTTATATGGGAGAATGATCAGGGTCTCTGATAATCTTCTAGGCCAAGGATTCTTCACCTTAAGAACCCCTGCTCTAGACTATTTATTATATGCAGCCATCATATATCTATAGATATTCCCCATAGAGAAAAAAAAATCACATATTGCTATTGTCTGTTGTTTTCATTACATTGTATCCTATGTATTTATACTCAACAAATTACATTGCAGTTTATTTCAGTATATCTGCAATGTTACACTTCATAAGGACTGAATCTTTATCTCTGCATCTCTCTCATAGGCTTCTCCATTCTCTTCTATTGGGGAACTCTAAACATCTCTATACATCCCTAAACAGTTATTTGTGAACACACAGGCTTCCATGAGTTAATCTTCTTGAGAACTGCTGTATTAGCACATCCATGTCAATCATCTAACAGAATGGAGATTAGATATATTTAGTGTAGCCTAATTTAAAGCGAAGATCCTCTTCTTCTTGCCAGCATTGTTAATTCTTGTCAACATGACTAGGTTATCAACTTGGGACAGCATAGTTTGGAGGCTTCTTTGCAGGCTCAGCTCAGATTATAATCCTATTGGGTCAAATGATATAAAAATGCTCAGTGTATCTCTTTATAGAAACAGTCAGTCCCCTCTCCTAGAGGAGATGTAATATTGCTTTTCCTCCAATTAGCTTCTTGGAGACAACATAAAAAAACAGGTATAGTTAGATCTTGGCTTTTGTCTGTCTTTCCACAGATTATATCAGCCATCAGATTGCATCAGCCATCATGGCACCTGTTATGTGTCCATTATTTGTCAAGTCTGCTCATGTCTTTGTTTACAGTATACACCCTGACTGAAATTAGCCTGTCGCTATGTTCTCAATAATTCATGTGTGCCCACACACATACACACTCCCCATTACTCGAAGCATTCTATTTTATCTTTTCTGTTCTTTATGTTTTCAGGATTTAAATTGGGGACTTTTCGGGTCCACGACCCGAAAGCTCCGTATTGTTCAGAATGCGGCAGCCAGGCTACTCACAAGAACACCCATGAAATGCCATATAACACCAGTGCTGCAGCATCTGCATTGGCTTCCAACTGATTACCGTGGTCTATATAAGATGTTAGTTCTGACCTTTAAAATTATTTACGGCCAGGGCCCATCGTACCTTAGGGACCGTCTCTCCTTCTCCCATCATCGGAGGTCGCAACGACCATCTCAACGCGACTTACTTTACATACCGGGTCCTAGAGAAGTGCACTTGGAAAGGACCAGACGCAGAGCTTTTTCTATTTCTGCCCCTGCCTTATGGAATGCCTTGCCGCCCTATATGAGAGCCATGCGTGAGTTAGGGCCTTTTATCCTAGCACTTAAGACCTGGCTCTTTACTAGAGCTTTTAATCTATGTTAATTTTATCAATATTTGTATGTATGTATTTTTATCCTTTACTATTTTATCTTGTAAATCGCCTAGAGCATCTTGGATGGAGGGCGATTAATAAGTAATTAAATGATGATGATGATGATGATGATCATGATGATGATGATGACATTTTTAATACAAATCAGAACCCAACCTTTCATACTGGGTCTCCTCATGAAGTTCTAATCCCCAACACCTCCTACTTACAAGAATATTTGTATGCTTGTACATGTATAACTGTAATACTTGATTATTTTATGTGTTGAATTCTGTGCAGTATAGAGACAGGCAATCCAAATGTTGGCTTGCAACTCGCATGAGCCCTGGCCAGCACAGTCAATGGCAGTAGGACGATGGACATTACACCCCAATAAAATCTGGAAGACCACAGTTTTTTCATTTATAAATGATGCCTATTTGCATAACACATACACGCACCGTGAGAGATACCACCACCGGCTCCTGTCTGTTCTCTCACATTGTTGAAATGGTGACTGAGCATCCTAGATTACTAACCAGCACTCTGTCTAACAAAAAAAAAAAAAAAAGATTGGACCACAATAGTGAACATATGTCAACACAACAGTCAACACAATGATGAAAGTGTCTGCTGATGTTTTTGAAAAGCCCTCATTAGATGTGAAGGTGATAATTTTCTTTATACAATCCATGCCAGCTTTTCCTTAAAATATATTCATTCATCCCTTCCACCTCTCTGATTTTAGCAAGTTTGAAAAGGTTGTCATGATATTAAGCTGCTTTCCAGCCCATTAGCACAGAAGCTAGTATCTAGGGAAGGATTATCTGCTGTGGGAACATCCCACCTTATTACAAAAGTCTGCAATAGCAACATTTCCATTGGTTAAGAGGTGCTTGATTGCATCCCTGTGCAACAGTTTAATTTCTCAATTCTTTTAGAGCTTTAATTAATGCCACTAGGTCTTGATGATGTATTAATGTTTCATCTGCTAATTTGTGCCAGATCTCCTCTTCAAATAGCTATGCTCCTCAGTTAATCCGATTTGAAACTCAGAAAAATTATTAAGTGTGGCTATTTCTCAGGATATCTTTGTTGAAGCAGCCTGATCTCCTTCACTATAAGAACAAAAACACAATCAAGAGCTGAAAAAGCAGATTGGAAAACCACTGGAGGAAACTAAGCAGACAGATATTGAAGTACCCACTCACTGACTGTATGCAACAGGGAATTACATGCAAGCAAGCAGGGCTGGACAATTGTGTCAAGTCTGGGTTTGCTATGTGGATCTTTGAAGAAGGGATTTAAGCCCTGGGTGATCTGGGCCACTCAGTCTGTATTCTAGCTGTATCTTCCACACAAGTTTGACATGAGGAAAAGTGGGGAAAGGGGGAATTCTGGACATCTCCTTGAGCTCAGCAGAGGAAAAATGGAGTAAAAATATGGCTAACAGATGGGCAGATAGATAAGCAGGAAGGTTCTATCTAATAGATAATTGAAAGGAGCTGTTCAAAAGTACGGTTTTCCCCAAAATAAGACATACTCCTAAAATAAGCCGTAGCAGGATTTCTAAGCATTTGCACAATATAAGCCATACCCCAAAAATAAGACATAGTTATAGCCATGGCTATGCAGTGTACCGGCACTAGAGGGAGACATAGAAAGTGAAAGTGAAAGTCTCCTCAGTGAAGTGAGGAGCAGGACACTCCGCTTTAGGTATTGTGTATCCTCAGTGGGAAGAAGTAAAGCTGTGGCTTATTCAGCATTGTGGGTCTCTCTCCCCCAGCACCAATCAGCAACAGTCTGTGGGTCTCTCTCACCTCCCATACATGTACCATACTTAATAAAAATAAGACATCCCCTGAAAATAAGCCATAGTGCAGGGGTCCCCAAACTTTTTAAACAGGGGGCCAATTCACAGTCCCTCAGACCGTTGGTGGGCCGGATTATAGTTTTTAAAAAAACTATGAACAAATTCCTATGTACACTGCACATATCTTAATTTGAAGTAAAAAAAAAAGGGGGGGGGACAAATACAGCCTCAATGTTAATCATCATCATCATCATCATCATCATCAAAATAATAAATAGGGTTGGAAGAGACCCCTTGGGCCATCTACTCCAACCCCCTTCTGCTTTTGTGCACCAAAACATAATCAAAGCACCCCTGACAGATAGACACCCAATAATAATAATAATAATAATAATAATAATAATAATAATAATAATAATAATAATACCACCATAATAAAAATGGTTGGAAGATACCCCTTGGGCCATATAGTCCAACCCTCTTCTGCCTTTGTGAACCAAAACATAAAGCACCCCTGACCAACAACAAAAACAACAAGAAAAACAATACTGTAATAATCAGGGTTGGAAGAGATTGCTAATCTTCAAACAAAATAAATCCAGACAGGGCTGCAGAGGAGGGAGTCTGTTTGGCAAGATAAGATGGGAGGCCTCTTCCTTTTACCATAGGCATGCCTCCATTATTGTTTCCCCTCCTCCATCGCTGAGGAAGGCACACACCAGGTGAGGGAGGAGGCGGGAAAGAAGCATGCAAGGCGAGCGAGGAGGCAGGAAAGGCACACACCTTTCCATCCTCCCTCGCCCCATGCTCGCCTTCCTTGGCGGCAATGGGAAAGCTGCTGGCTGGGCGATGGAGGACAGGCGCACGCCTTTTTCTTGCCTCGTGTGCACCTTTATCAGCAGCGGCAGTGGGAAAAGTGTGCAGGGGGCGAGGAAAAGGCATGCACCTTTCTCTCCTCCCTCACCCTGCATGCACCTTTCCCACTGCCTTCCTCGGCAGTGATGACGGGAAAACTGTGCGTGGGGTGAGGGAAGAAAGGCGCATGCCTTTTCCTTGCCCCGCGTGGCCCTTCTTCGACAGCAGCAGCGGGAAAGGTGCACGCGGGGCGAGGAAAAGGCGTGCGCCTTTCTCTCCTCCCTCACCCCGCGCGCACCTTTCCCGCTGCCTTCCTCAGCGGCGGCAATGGGAAAGCTGCCCTTGGGACGAGGGAGAAAAGGCGCACGCCTTTTCTTCGCCCCTTGCGGCCCGTCCTCAGCGGCAGTGGCAGGAAAGGTGCCCGTGGGGGGAGGGAGACAAGAAAGGCGTGCTCCTTTCCCCCCTTCTCCTTCACGCTACATGCACCTTGCTTGGTGGAGGAGGAGGGAGCCACTGCCTCCGGGGGCCGGATAAATGGCTCCGGTGGGCCGCATGTGGCCCGCGGGCCGTACTTTGGGGACCCCTGCCATAGTGTGTCTTCTTGAGGAAAAATAAATATAAGATAGTGTCTTATTTTTGGAGAAACATGGTGTCAGCAACACTGAGCTAACAGTGAGCTACCAAGGAACTATTGAGCAGCACCAGGTCAAAGGTCAAAGCATCAGATGCAACCACATATCTCTCTCTCTCCATCCCTTCCTCTTTCTTATATTCTGGTTTGAGATTTCATACCCTCCCCTGGAAAACTTGAAAAGAAGTCTAAAATCTTGAAATGTCAAGACCTGCAATGCAGAAGTCAAGACATGGCAGCATTTTTCATCAGAGCATCCAAAGTGAAGGTGATACCAGTTTGGGTTTATGTGGAATGAAAGGGATTCCCGTCTTCCCTTTTCTCTCAGTAAACTATCTTGGATGGACCCGGACCAATGGCTAAAAGAAGTAGCATAACAGAGAATTCTCTTTTTCAGCTGTAAAACATACATGAAATGGTGGACAATTCTGGGAGCCTACAAATTGCCTAGGATTGTATTACATGAGAACCAGTAGTACATTGGTTTAATTATGAGCCAAGCTCCAGGATACCAGGGTTCAAATACAGTAGAATCTCACTTATCCAACACTCGCTTATCCAACATTCTGGATTATCCAACGTATTTTAGTAGTCAATGCTTTCAATACATCGTGATATTTTGGTGCTAAAGTCATAAATACAGTAATTACTACATAGCATTACTGTATATTGAACTACTTTTTCTGTCAAATTTATTTTATAACATGATGTTTTGGTGCTTAATTTGTAAAATCATAACCTAATTTGATGTTTAATAGGCTTTTCCTTAATCCCTCCTTATTATCCAACATATTTGCTTATCCAACGTTCTGCCGGCCCGTTTATGTTGGATAAGTGAGACTCTACTGTACCTGCTAAATCTCAGTAAGTTACACTTTCTCAGCCCTAACAAAAAAGAATGGTAAATTTCCTCTGAAATAAATCATGCCAAGAAAACCTAATGATAGCAGTGCCTTAGAGTCACTGTATATTAGAAATGACTTGAAGGCACACAAAAGTATTGTGCATAATGCACTTCTTATTGAGAGAGGGAATAAAGAGAAAAAATATTATTTTTTAAAAACAGAGCTAGATGCTCTGTATGTATGAGTGAGATGAATAAATAGTACTACAGCACACTGTTCTTGCATTCATTCTGGTCATGGCACACTGATGTACTGTGGAAGCAAAAGGACAATACAATCAACCTTTCTTGAACAAAAGAATCAGTTTTCATAGGATCAAAGAGTTGGAAGAGATCACAAGGGACATATAGTTGTCCCCCCAGCCATGAAGAAATCAAAGTACTCCCAACAGATGGCCATTCAGTCTCTGTTTGAAAACCTCTAGCTTTTGTCCTCGTAACAAAATTATGAGGTAGGTCAGCCTGAGTGTGAGAAAGGATCAAGATCCCCTGTCAAGCTTCATAGCTGTGTGGCAATTTGAATTTAGATTTCCTTTCCACTCCAACACCATGAGGTGTATATACTACCAGCTTGAGGTGATAGTGGATTTTGTGAGAGGGAAGTAATAGATGTGAATTATGCTTGCAGAAAATTATCAAAAGATGCCTTGGAACCATGACACAGTGCAAGAAAAGCAATGGGTCATTTTCTCCAGTTGAATCAATAATACCCCAAGACTCACAGTAGATTACCTCGCAAACAGGGACGGTTCCCATGTGTATGACTACAAATTCCAAGAAAGATGAGGATAATTGAACATAAATGGAAGGAATGGTTTAGGTAAAGCTGCCTGAGTACTTGGCTCAGTTCATTCCTCTGATAATGATAAATGATTCCAGAACTCGATTAGGAAAGAAGCAGTGGCTGTTTTCCTGACAGATATTGTCTAGATCTGAGCATGCTTCTGTTCTTTATATATTCAGATAGGTCCTTCAAATGGAAGACAAATGCAAAAGAAGAGAACACAATCAGTTCCCTTTTTACATTTGAAAGCAGAACTTCGTAATTAGGTCTGTTCACATATAGGAGTTGTCTGCACCAGCTAAGAAGACCTGAGGAAAAGTAGAAACTTGTCATCTCTAGAATTCAGAATTGAAGAAAGCCAATTGCTGACATAGAATCATGCCCGTCTTCATAAAAAATCCTAGGAAAAACACGAGGAAAGTGAAAAAGGCTTTAAAAATAAATGTGGAAGATATAAAGGCTTGTAATAAATAATAGAAGTCAGTTTTATTACTTTTTATCAGATGTCGGGACGATTTTATGAAACTGTGGCTGTAGGAGAATACTAATCGGCAGAGATTTAAAGAAATTACCTTATCATTCGTGACTCACAAAAGCTGATGTGGAACACAAGAAGATATATTTTCATCAACATTACTCTTAGTGCATATAAGGACTCATTTTCATAAAAATGTTTCCCCAAGCCGTAAAATCACCCAGTTTCTTCAAGTTCCCAAAATGATCTTCCACTTGTTCTTCTTCTGCATTGATAAGTAGTATTAATATCCTTTCACCTTTATTTAAGCACAACTCCTACATGGCATAAAAGATGTCAGGGTCAGGATTTGTGGGGAGATGAGCTATGGTAATGAGAGCAGGTCTGTCATAGATTTATGTACTCACCAAAATTTGTCCTTTCATAATGAGGTCTTCACTTTCTTTGTGAGACTGCATCAGTGGTGCCTTGAATGTGCATATATCTTGCTAGAACATAAAAAGGCTGGGGGTTTTCTTGGACTACCATTCCCAGAATCTCTCAGCCATCACAGCCACTATAACTTTGCCAAATTCAGTCTGCTGCTATTATATCTAGCTCAGCACTCAAAAACAACCACAGTTTAGTACGTGATGTTGGATCTCTATTAGACATAAGAAGCATTTGTCGGCTTTGGGGTTAAATTCCCATATTAATGGTGTCTTGGGGTGTGGAGAGGATTAAAAGTCAAGCAGCTATGGCTAAAGACAAAGAGGAAGGAACAATTTTTATTATTCCAAGCTAGCGTAGTGGTTGCGGCCTTTTATTTCCTGGATAACCAGTTGATAATAATGATGCTGCCACTTGCAGCTGCCTTGCGAAGTTGTTATCCATTAATCTGGAACAATAGTGGCTCAGCTAAAGGAAACATTTGTGATATATAGCTCACATGGTGGGAGGTGGTTCCAAAAAGAGAGATGCTAGAGTATGCATGTCTTCCATGCATTAGAAATTCATCAGGATTCACATATTGGTTGTAGAACTCAAAGAGCTGCATTGTTCTATTTTGCATTAAGTTAACTTTGGCCTGTGCCTCCAGTTGCAGACATTCACTCATGTGGTGGAAGATCTCCTTCCATCTATGGAAGGTCCCTGATCTAGCAGAACAATTGTCGGTTTTCAAAAGGTACTATGCTAAGGGGGCACTAACATTGGCAAATCCTGGATCGAACCCCTTATATTTAGTCCCACCTCTTTTGTTACTCTGCTGCACTATATGATTTGCATATTGATTCTATTCATTCACATATTTATCTTAGGAAGTCCAGTTTAAACAGCTGAGTTCAGTTATTTTATTTTCCTAGACCAGACCTAGTATAGGTCAGTTAATCTTAAGTCAATGGTTCGGAGTGCATGCAGATGGGCCCTACGAGATAGATAAGACAATTTTATGTCTCCATACATTCACTTGGAAAAGTTTGAGATTTCTGTTTGGAAGCTGAACTTGTGGGATGGGGCAAAAGTGACAGATATCTCCACTCAAGCAGAAAGTTTTCTATGCTTAGCTCTTTAAGCTTTGGCTTTGAATTCCCCACGTATTGAAACACGTTTACTGAATTAGGGTTGTCACGTCTTATTTCTATCAGACTCCTCTTCTTTAATAGCAGCCTGGCTGGCAGATACAATATGATCCTCTTCATACTGGTGAGAGGTGTTCTACTAATACAGACCACTGACAAATTCATCCAATCCACAGGGACTGGCTTCCACATATAGCACTAAAGCCCCAATTGTTTCCTGTTCCAGAGATTGCCACTTAACCAATTAATCCCAAGTATGTGAGAGCATATATGGTTGACTATACTTTCATTGTGTTTGAGCTTAATACTCTGTAGCATTAATGATGACAGAGACATAGGTTTTCCTGTCTGACCTTTATCACCCAGCTTGAGAATGGATGTAACGTAAGAATAATTGCCCATGTCTCAGTAGGCAACATTGATCCATATGAACAGGACAAATTGGGAAAGAGGAAATTACTCTCGACTGTAGCCCAGTTAGGCTCTCTAGGTCGGCAAGAAATGGAGAAGACTTTCAAATTTCCACTTAACCTTTGCTTTCCCATTTCCATTTACGATCACAAAAGTGGCAAGAAACAAATGAATTTGGACCAGGGAGGGACTCTTGTCAGTGTGTTCTTTCAGTTTTTTGGGGAATACTGTTTTCTTAATGACTTATTTGCCTGTGACAGCAGCTCCCTTGGTGCTCGGATCCGGTGATGAAACTAGAACAGACGAACTCTTCAATTTCTGTTTCTTTCGGATTTTGTATTTTGCAATGGCTCTTGAACACTTGGGAAGGGCACCTTTTTGACCAAACTGTTTTGACAGAGAGCTTTATCACTGGAAAGATTTAAAATGGAATATTGCCAGAAAGTGGAAAAGGCCATTGTTTTCTTGTGCCTATTCTCTTAAAGCCGATTCATTAGTCTCTGGTTATGTTGCCATTCTGTTTCTTGTTGCTGGTGCACAGCAGCCATACCATTGCCCCCTAAACCCCAGGTCTTTGGAGAAAGAGTGGCTGTGTTTGCCTTTGTTATGTCTACTGCAGTGGCTTTTCAAATAATTTCTGATTGAACAGTCAGACAGGTAACCGCAATGAGGACTTGAATGAGCATTTTATGAAGCAAAGACTACACAAACAATTGTCACAATGATCAGAGAAGAAAAGGAAAATAAGCCTCCAGCACTCTTCTGTTGTCCACCAGTCTTAGGTTTTCTGCTGCATTTACTAGGGTCAATGAAGGTGGTCAAATAACTTTTCATAACAAGCTATTTGTAAAGTGTACTTGATCTTTCTGATGACAGCACAGCTTGAAGGCAACCTAAGTAAATAGCACAGGACAGATGCTGTGACTGAGGATGTTCCATGTCATGCCAGCAGCAAAAAGTGTTGCCATTCTGATAAAAAGAGCTAACATGTGACTGTGGCAGCACTTGAGTTATATTTGGTCTCTACATGGAAACAGAATGAGATGGTAGGGCTACAGAATAAACTATACTTGTTTTGCTCTGCATGCTCACCTAGCCATTTCACAATTGAAAACATTATAAGGGATGACACATCAGAGAAAGGTTTCATACCTATGCCAGGGCCTTGGAAGAAGGCTCAAATGTCATCCCCACAAAAAGTCTACAGATTGCATGATTTCCAAGTAAAGATATGAAAAGCTTTTTAAAAAAGTAATCCAGTGTCTGATGCTACAAACAGCAAGTAACTAAAGGAACAGGCTATCATAACAGAACCAGCTACACGTAAGACAAGCCAGTTCAAGTTAGACACAGATAATCCAAGAGGTTCATGGAAGATCTCAGCCATTCCAGAATTAATCACAGGCCATGTTTGTCCTGGAGAACAGATGGCTAAGAGGTGAAATGATCTGAAAGGATGTCATCTTGAAAACTGACGACTTCATCTCACAGGCCTTCTTACCTGTATTAGGACACATCAAGCATAGTTCCTGGATGGAGCCTGCTGGATCCCATCAGATGACGCAGCTACTACTGGTGGGGCTCCACTCATGAGCTGTGCTGGAAGTGTCCTATGACGGAGCCCTGAGAACACGGGAGGCTTCCAGTATTCTCATTCGATTGAATGGGGAAAACGCAGGGGGAAGTGAGGTGATAACACTTCCCCTGTGGGATGGGGAAGGGGGTACTGCAGGCGCTGCGGGTTGTGGGGTGATGGGTTCCCATGCTGACCACCAGATTTACCCACTTTCCCCCAGGTTCGGGGCCTCAATTTGATGAGGTCCTGAGAAAGCTTTCCCACTCTGCTGTTCCACAGACTAGGTCATGGAGTAATGAATTCAAACTACAGTAGAGTCTCACTTATCCAAAATTCGCTTATCCAACATCCTGGATTATCCCACACTATCTACCTTTTAGTAGTCAGTATTTTTGTAGTCAATCTGTGATGTTTTGGTGCTAAATTCGTAAATACAGTAATTACTACACAACATTGCTGTGTATTGAACTGCTTTTTCTGCCAAATTTGTTGTAAAACATGATGCTTTGGTGCTTAATTTGTAAAATCATAATGTAATTTGATGTTAATAGGCTTTTCCTTCATCTATCCTTATTATCCAACATATTCACTTATTCAACGTTCTGCCGGCCCATTTATGTTGGATAAGTGAGACTCTACTGTATATGCAAAGAGATTCCACCTAAAATTTGGGATAACTTGCTGATGGTAAGAGCTGTTCAACAGTGGGATAGGCTGCCTAAGAGGGTGGTAGAGTCTTCTTCTCTGGAGATCTGACTGTCCCTTTTCTTGAATACTTAAAGAATCAACTGAAGTTTTAAATTACAAACATGCTTGAAAATTGAGCACTAAAGAAAAAAATTATGGGTAGAGGCTGATGAACAAAAATATTATTTGGGTAAGCAATGCTCTCATTCCACCCCCTCCCCTGTAGCTATCCTCTGGGTTGCTACTTACATTTTAAGGTGAGAGTCTTGTTGTGGCACCATGCCAGTGCAGACAAGAAGGAAAAGGTTCTAAATGCAGCAGCCATGAAGGAAGTGAGTCTCCTTGGAGTCAATTTATTCTTCCTGCCTGCCCTACTGCTGCACAATCCTGGGAGAAAGCATGACCACTAACATAGTGTTTAGCTCTGGTCTCATCATCCCCAAAGAGCTCCAAGCAAAGTATTAACATCCAGGACAATGTATCCTACAATTTTCCCTCCTACAGGCTGAAAATTAAAAGTGTAGCAATTATATTTTGTACTATAATGCCCATAATCATGTCAGCCTTGGGGGTGGGGTTGTTGGAGTTTGTTTCCAGTAATTTTAAAGTATTTTCCCCTTAACCGCAGCAAACAAGGATCATTTTCTTCCTCCTTCTGATAAGGAGGGGAAAATATACTACAGTACTTGAAGGTGGACAACTAGCAGCTGCACTTACTGGTGTGGTATAGCAGGAATTGTAGACTGCATGCTAAGAAGGGAATTCAATGTTACTGAATCTGCAGATATGTTTGAATTGTCCCTTTATTGCTTATGGGCAGTGTTAGACCAATGTGACCTTGAAGGTTGCTTGGCTCTACTTAATCCTTTTTTTATCTAATTTCCTTATCTTATCACTCTGCTTTCGTCTTCCATCCTGCCACAAATCTCACCAGATGTAGATTGTTTAACCCAAGGTCATTTGTTTTGTTTTTTAAACCCACAATACTTCAGTTGTATTTTGCATCTCTGACTGAATGACAAAGCTGCATTGACTACAAGATGGTAGAGTCAATTTGAAAATATATCCATCCTGACACCTGCTTTCTGTCTTGCACACAAATCGTTCTTTCTCATTCACATAAATGACACCTTCTAAAACAGAGAATAGAAATAGTCCTTTACATGTTAATCTCAATGCCAATGATGCTTCAATAGTGGCCTGTCTGGATGATGCTGATGGGAAGTAGAAGCCATCAACATCTGGAGGATCATGGATCAAACAGCCCTATTCTAGAATGTGTTTGTCTTTCTGTCTCTATTTTCTGCCTTTCTCCCATGCAGGATCAAAATAGTTTATAAAGCATACCCAGAATCCGATAGGGATTTTGTGTTTGCATGAAACCATAGTTATAATGCTGCACTGTGAATCCCAGCTTGATCTCACCTTCAACCCCTCTTACTGGGAAGCAACTTCTGGAATTTATGGGAGTCTGTTCCTCTATCACTGGGAAGTGGCTGGCTGACATTTCCAACTCTCCTGTGAACAATCTGTGGTGACAGCAAGCATTGCAATTCTCCCTTGAACCAGATATCACTTGTTTGGAAGGGAGGGAATCATCAACCAGCTGCCTTCTGATCAGCAGGAAGACAGATACCCATTGATTGCAGAAGCTGCTTCCTGGTAAATGGAGTTTGGGAGACCTTTGTGGTATCTACTAGGCTTGAGCAAATTTTTCGTTATTTCGTTAAATTCGTTAAAAATTCGTTTCGTAAGCAATTTTGAATTAATATTGAACCATCTGCTCACTGCCCTTACAAATATTACGAATTTGAATAATAAAAGTACCTTTTTTCGTTTGTTTCTGATGTCTTCGGATGAAGCTGTAGAGGAGAAGCCATGTTGGCATGCCTCTCAGTCAATCAGAGCGGAAGAGGGAGGGAGGGAGAGGCATGGGACATCGATCTGCTAGCATTTAAAAAAAAAATGTTGCTTCAAAAATCCCCAAAAATCAGTGGATGGGTCAAACATTATGAAACTTGATAGGCAAAGAGTACTTAATTTTTGCTTCCATTCTGGCAAATTTCATCATAATAGCTTTCATAATGCAGGAGAACGAAGCCTCTGAATATTGACCATTAATGAAGCAATTCGCCATAACGAGAGAAAAAACTCCATTTCCCAGAAGCCTTAGCAAGCCAATCAAAGTGGAAGGAAGTGGAAGGACAGGGAGGCGTGGCTATCGATCTGCTAACATTTTAAAAAAATGTTACTTCAGAAATCCCCAAAAATCAGTGGATGGGTCAAACATTATGAAACTTGATAGGCAAAGAGTACTTAATTTTTGCTTCCATTCTGGCAAATTTCATCATAATAGCTTTCATAATGCAGGAGAACGAAGCCTCTGAATATTGACCATTAATGAAGCAATTCGCCATAACGAGAGAAAAAACTCCATTTCCCAGAAGCCTTAGCAAGCCAATCAAAGTGGAAGGAAGAAGGACAGGGAGGCGTGGCTATCGATCTGCTAACATTTTAAAAAAATGTTGCTTCAGAAATCCCCAAAAATCAGTGGATGGGTCAAACATTATGAAACTTGATAGGCAAAGAGTACTTAATTTTTGCTTCCATTCTGGCAAATTTCATCATAATAGCTTTCAAAATGCAGGAGAAGGAAGCCTCTGAATATTGACCATTAATGAAGCAATTCGCCATAACGAGAGAAAAAACTCCATTTCCCAGAAGCCTTAGCAAGCCAATCAAAGTGGAAGGAAGAAGGACAGGGAGGCGTGGCTATCGATCTGCTAACATTTTAAAAAAATGTTGCTTCAGAAATCCCCAAAAATCAGTGGATGGGTCAAACACTATGAAACTTGATAGGCAAAGAGTACTTAATTTTTGCTTCCATTCTGGCAAATTTCATCATAATAGCTTTCAAAATGCAGGAGAAGGAAGCCTCTGAATATTGACCATTTATAAAAGCATTGGGCTGAAGCAAACGTTTCTCCAATAGTATTATGCCCGCTTTAAAACTACAATTCCCAGGTGTTCCAGGCCCTCTCTCCTCTTAACATTCTCCACCCCCTTTTGTCCTCACTTAGAATCAGAGAGTCATTGAACAGTAGAGTTGGAAGAGACCTCTTGGGCCATCCAGTCCAACCCTATTCTGCCAAGAAGCAGGAAATCGCATTCAAAGCACCCCCAACAGATGGCCATCCAGCCTCTGCTTAAAAGCCTCCAAAGAAGGAGCCTCCACCACAGTCCGGGGCAGAGAGTTCCACAGGTGAACAGCTCACAGTGAGGAAGTTCTTCCTAATGTTCAGGTGAAATCTCCTTTCCTGTAGTTTAAAGCCATTGTTCAGTGTCCTAGTCTGCAGGGCAGCAGAAAACAAGCTTGCTCCCTCCTCTCTATGACTTCCCCTCACATATTATACATCATGTCTCCTCTCAGCCTTCTTTTCTGCAGGCTAAACATGCCCAGTTCTTCAAGCCACTCCTTATAGGGCTTGTTCTCCAGACCCTAGATCATTTTAGTTGCCCTCCTCTGACCATCTTGACCAAACTTTCATACAGTATGTGAATTCTTGGAAGGTATGAGAAGTTTAGAGAGAAGGAGGGAGGAAGAGGTTTGAATTTTGGACTCCAATTGTGTCATGATTCCCCACTCTGCCACCCACTTGGGCAAGTCACACACTCTCAGCCCAGAAAAGCCAATGGAACAGGAAATAGCACTTTCAAACCAGGAACTAATTTCCTTATTCAGAGGCTGATAGCCATCTGTCAGGAATGATTTGATGGTGTACTACGATTTCTGTTCCTGGGTGATAAATGTCATTTCCTAATTGGTTCTGTCATAGAAACATGGCAAAATCTATGACACTGCCTGAACTTTGTGCAAGCGACATGGATGGAACATATTATGGTTTGGTCCACCAATTTAACAAAGTTTCAGCCACAAAAACAAAGTTTCTGAAGTAGAACAATGACTTTCACAGTAAAGACAACCCAATGAAACAGGAAATAAGACTTTCAAACCAGGAACAGATTTCTGCAATTATTAAAAAATGGTTTATTATAAAAGCTATGAAAATTTGCCAAAAATCAGAGGATAAGGGAAACGTTCCACATTTTGGTGAGCTATCAGTGTTAAATGTGTTCTACCACTGTACCAAGTTTGAAGAAGATCACTCAAAAAATGAGGGCGGGAGAGCCCCCTAAGTCCCCCCCCTTCGGGCTGTTTTTGGGCCACCGCGCATGCGCGTCCGCCATTAACGAATTAATTTTGAAAATAACGAATTTTCGTTAATTTCGAAAAATTTTGGGGGCCAAATTCGTTATTAGCAACAAAAACGAAAAACTGCCCCCTCTAGTTTTGAAACGAGTTTAGAATCAAATTTTTCATGGATCGATCAAGCCTAGTATCTACAGAGCCCCAAAATGAAAGGCTGTGTATGTAAGATTCATGGTTATATAAATCCAAATTAAGCATTAATAAGTGCCATACAGGATTCTGGACAATATTAAAATGGAATGCAGAGTATAATCTACACATGGTCCGAAGAAAAGATCTGAAGTGGTATTCCTCCCACACATTCAAGTGTCAACTTTCACGACCAAGTGGAAAGGTCCTACTGGCTTAAATTATGACAAAACTAGGCCGTCCTGTTTAAACTGCCCACTCCAGCAGGCCCGGGAGCCATTGTCTATGGAGAAAGCCATTCACTGCCACAATACTTTATCACTGCAGTATAGAATTTTTTTTAAAACAATGTTATAGAATGAATATGTATATGTTAGTGGAAAACCAAAATTATATGTCTCTGTGCTTTTTATAACCAAGATAAAGAAAATCTGGACACTACAGTTGCACAACAGATTGGAACCCAAGCTGCTTGAGTAAATGGAATCTGCTTCACAAATGCTGTCACAATACCACCCTGCAGCCTGTTTTTCCGCTGAAAGTATTGGGCTGATTGAATCAAGCCTGAAATTCTCTCAGTTTTGATGGGAGAATGGGATGAATTTTTTGTGATATATGTAATTATCCAAGAGTAAGAAGAACATCTGAATGTTGAAGGTGAATCTCTTTATTGAATCTACACTTTAGCAGAAAGAAGGAGTAATAAAACAATTTAGTCAAGATTGACCGGCATGTCAGTCCAGTCAGCCTGACCTAGATTACAAAAGAAGTCAATTTGAAAATTAATCCATATCTAGACAGGATGGAAGAAAATGAAATCAGCTCCTTTTGATTTAGGAACAATTTCTGTAATGGCTGTAGAACCAAAAACAAAACATAAGAGGTAGGAAAAGTGAAAAACTGTTTTGTAGGTTTAAGGCATATAAGCACAGGTGTTTATAAAGCTCTGGGTATGACCTATAAAGCCTTATACAATATTACTTTCTGGAAATTATCTGTAGGTGTCCATCTCTCCATAAGACACTGTGGGTTTAAGAATATGTAGGAAATACCCTTTTTTCAGTCCCACCACCTTCAGAGAACATTTCATGTAGACATTGGGGAGAGGGTCTACTTGGTGATCATTTCTAGACTCATGGCCTACTAGATTTCTGTAGCCCAGACATGTAGCTGCAAGGGATTGGAAGCAAACATTCATGTAAGGGATGAAATGGCTTTTTGTGGGGGTGATGCACTTATCCCCTCCCCAAAGTTGTATCCTGTGGTAGCCCTTTGCTGGTTGGTTTTGATCTTTTTATTAAGACAGGCCTTTAATAAATAACTGGGTCTAAAGGACATGTTGGCCTTTCAATTTTTTAACACTTTAATGGATTTATTAATGTGGCATTTAAAAGTGTTTTAATATAATTTCTTGAATAATTTTATATTGATAAATTCATTGTGATAATTGTGGGTATGTTAATATGCTGTAAGGCACCTTGCATTATTTGCTGTAAACCAGTTTGGGGGAAAAGTGGGGTACTAAATAAATGCATACTCACAGAATAACCCAGCTGGCATGCAGACTAGGATACAGTGAACCACAAATCCCATGTCAATCCTATAGTCCTATCTATTCTGCTATATAATGTAGTTTGAAACTGCATTATATGGTCAGTATAGATTCATATAATGTAGTTTAACTGCATGGAACTCCATTATGGGTCTACACTGATGGGACCATAGTCCCAATAAAGTGTCAGCCTCTGTGAATAATATGTGAGCATCTGAGAAGAAAGAGGGAGACCTGACATGTTTTGCTGATCTAAATAATGGTGAAGCTGGTGACTTTGGGATGGAAATCTTCTTATCCATAAGGCTGCAACCTCTCCTAGGTTGTCTACACGTCCTCAATAATATCTTTTATTATTTTAATCACATTTTGGTCTTGCTTGACACATGTGACCTTGTTATCATCTGAGAAATGTTGAAAAGTATTACACAGAGCCTTTGTAGGGGAAGTTCCATCCAGCTTCTTGGACTAATGGCTATTAGAGTCCTATCCATTAGCACAAAGGTTTGCACAACATTATGAGTATTTTTGTTCCTCTTGTTATCAGATCTGGATTAAGTTGTTACTTACAAGATGAGGCAGCATAGTTTGTTGTAGTTACTGATTTAAGAAGAAGATATAAGAATGTCCAATCATTCATGCTGCTTCATGCTGTGAAGATCATTTCACATACGTTAACTGGCAAGGTTCTTGTCCACTTGATATGGCTTTATTTTGTCTATTAACATAATGGTTCACTGGGATTTTCGGTGGGTGGAAAAAAATGACAACTTGCTCTTTTACTGATTTCCATGCATTTTGCTCTTTCTGCTTTATTATGCTTTGACTTTAGTTTATTTTTGTTTTTAAATTTATTTCAGTGAATATCTATATTGTAATATTTAAAATATATAAAGCAGTTTCTAATAACATTCGATTGAAAATATACAAAAAAGGGCTGTAGAAGTAATAAAAAATCCAATCTTTCATTTACATGACCAATGGTGATGGACAGACTTATAGAATAGCCTTGGTTTATATATGCAAAAAAGTATAAACTTAGAAAGTTAGAAAGTAATGCATTACATGTAGCATCACTATTTGTAATGAGTTCATTTGGAGGAGTTACAAATGAGGGCCTAATTATATTTCTTTTGCAAATGATGTAATGCATGGTAATAGTATTACTTACATATGTGTAACTATCAGTGCTTTCCCATTACTTTTCTTTACTCCATTTGGGGGTCTAGTATGTTTTTCTATATACTTGTTGGTCCGTACCTTCCATGGAAGGATATACATCAAACTTGCATGACCTCTCAAACACACTCAGAGCCTCTCAAGTAAAGGGAAAGGAATTTATTTACCGGTAAGCTTGACAAGTCCTCAGCCAAGTAAAAGGACTGCAGTACATGTCCCACTAAGACTCTTCAAGATACAGAACTTATCAAGTTTCTGCTAAGTGATTGCAGGAGGAAAACCTGCAATCTTTGCTAGGACCATCTTACTGGGAACAGGGCTTGTCTTTCATGCCTGCCAACTTTCTCATATGATTTTCATAACCAGCAGCCCAGGAAAAGCTTCAGTCCACTTTGTACTCATGCCTTTTCTTGACAGTCATGTCCAAAGGAGATACCCACAACCCACTCCATTTTCTCTCCCAAACGTTCTTCTCCAAGAGGCTTTAACTGAGGCCAGAAGCTGTTTTTCCTCTCCATTTGAGGCCAGGAAGTTTGGAACAGGTGAGGTAATTCTACTGGTGAGTCCTACTCTTCCACAATACTTTTAAAATAAAAGTGTTGCAAATCTTGTCATTTCTGATAGAAGAGGGCAGGAGTGCAGAGTCTGAGAGGAAAAGGCCAGGCAAAGTGTCCCGCTTTGCCTGGATTCACCAAAAAAGGAAAGGGGCAGTGGGGCAAATCCATCGCCCTGCTCGCAGTTCCCTCTCTGTGATGGGGGAAGCATCACACTCTCGGCAAGGCAGAGGAAGCTAAAGTCCTTGCAAAATTACAACTTCCATTACTCCATAGTATTGAGCTATAGCAGTTAAAATGTTGTCAAACCGTATTCATTCTACAGTGTCGGTGGTCTCTAACCACATTATTCCACCAGGGTTTTAAAGCGGTTAGCCCCACATTTCTGTACATTTACTTCATTCTGGTAAATGTAGTTGGGGAAGGCAAGGGCCTCTGTAGCTGAGAATTCAAAAGACCTCACCTTAAACTACATTTCCTGGAATTCCACAGGCAGCAGAAATGTGGGGCTGTCCGCCTTAAAGCCCTGATGTGATAACGTCAGGTGTTTCTTTACTCCTTTTCTCACTTTCTCCCTTTATCCTGGATTTATTTCAGTTGCTGCAAAGTGAGGTCAGAGTGCATAATAAAATTTCCCCCCAATTAATTCACCAGGAGAGAAAGAAAGGAACAGAGTCTTGGCATTCCCAGTTGGCTAATTTGGGTTTCTTTTCTTCCTTTTTTTTCTTTCTTACTTTTTTTTTGGGGGGGGGGGGCTTCCAAAATGTAGTACATAAATTCCAGGGTTTCTCTGCTTAAAACAATAGTTTTCTGTGCTATTTCTCATTAATAACTTTTGCCTCATGTTTCCTGGTTTTAACTTTTTGACCATGCTTTGATGTTGCCCAGTCTCATGTGTCCCGGTTTTCATCTGTGAAGAATTGGAGGATATACTTTCCCCTTCCGTCTCTCTGTGCAAAGGAGTACACGTAGCCCAAGAGACCCTCATAAAAGGAATTTCAATTCTGCAAGTGGGATGCAAGGGTGGTGAACACACTAACAAGCTGACAGAATTGTTTTCAAAAGTAATCTTGAAATAGAAATAATAGATAATACAACACAGTCCAGTGGAATACCACCAAAAATATGAAGCACACCAAGGAGTGCTGCTTTGAGCCTCCTTGTGGATAGAAAAGGGGAGGTGTATAAATGAACATTATTATTATTATTATTATTATTATTATTATTATTATTATTATTATTATTATTTTATTATGACACAGCAAACAAGATAGATATGCTGGATTTTATATCACAAAATCACAAGTCAAACACTTCCCAAGTGTCTAGGACTGTGTGATGTATTTTCGGATGATGCGCGCAGATCCCAGCAGGGTGGCCCTTTGCAGTTGGCAGATCGTAATTTTGACAATGTCTATTGTTTCTAAATGCCGGCTAAGATCTTTTGGCACAGCACCCAGTGTGCCGATCACCACCGGGACCACCTGCACTGGTTTCTGCCAGAGTCTTTGAAGTTCAGTCTTGAGGTCCTGATAGCGGCTGAGTTTTTCCTGTTATTTTTCATCAATGCGACTGTCACCTGGGATGGCAACATCAATGATCCAAACCTTTTTCTTTTCCACAACTGTGATGTCTGGTGTGTTGTGCTCCAGAACTTTGTCAGTCTGGATTCAGAAGTCCCACAGTATCTTTGCATGTTCATTTTCCAATACTTTGCATGTCCATTTTCCAATACCCTAATACAATAATAATAATAATAATAATAATAATAATAATAATAATAATAATAATAATAATTACAATAATATGTGGGACCTGTTAGCTGTTAATTTCTGTGTCGCACCACCCTGTTTTCATCCCAAATCCCTTTTCTTCAACTTTATTTGAAAATTCACAAGGAGTGGCTGGTGAGGGTGTCATAAATACTTTTAAAACGTTAAATAGGTTCTTTTATTCCGCTTTCAATGAGACAGGTTGTATTAGGCACTTTCAGAGAAAAAAGTAGACACAGACTCCTGTATTGGGTTTTATAATAATTATATTGGTTACATAGACAAAAGGGGATTTGCATCAACATTTACACATAATAATCCAACATTCATTTGTCATTCATTCATTCATTCATTCATTCATCAAACATTCTTACCATCCTTCTTGTTGAAGTTGATCAGCTTCTTAAGAGGAGACGGCTGTTCATAATGGTGTTCAGAAAATGGTGTCCAGCTGGTCTGACACTTTTTCTGAGAGAAAAGGGTCCTTTTATGTAGTATTTTCTGTTGATTTGGTTCTGAAAGTTGTAAATTATTGATAACTAAAACATGTTGATTCCATCAGTTCCTGGACAGATGTATACTTTGCTTAATTAGTTTTCCTTATCAAGGAGCCTTGTTTGCTTCCTTCATAATGTTGACAAATGTAAGGAGCCACCATGTTGACTTTCTTACTTAAAAGAACCATTGTTTTTGGCAATGTAAACAAGTTGTTTTCCACCAAGAGTTCATCAAGTCAGCAATGTCAACAGTTAATCATTTGTCATAGGTCTCATCAGCAATTCTTAATTACAGTCCATGAATTATAGTTGTTTTCCAGGCCTTATTCCTTAGGATGGTATCTTCAGCCCAATTAGGCCGCATTCATATACCTTTCTCACTTAAACCATACATAATATATTTTATAACATTAGATATTTCATGACAAGGGGGTAAGTGTGTTAAAGTTTAAGTCAGGGGTCTCCAAACTTTTGAAACAGGGGGCCAGTTCACGATCCTGTGGACCGTTGGAGGGCCGGACTATAGTTGGCCACCGAGCAATAATAATAATAATAATAATAATAATAATAATAATAATAATAATAATAATAATAATAATAATTGTGCGGTTTTCTGGCATTGTGTATTTCTGCCGCTTCTGTGACTGTTCATTTGGGTTTTGATGATTCCGTAGCCCACTTGTCAATGGATGTCCAGAATCAGCAGCATCCACCGCAGTCCTTTTTATCCTGGGCGACGACCGAGCCAGTATCGACTTCGTTTGGGTTTGTTTCTCCATAATGCTAATGGGTTAGGTGCTCTTAGTTCTGCTCCTCAGCTGAGGCCTCTCTGGCTTGGTTGGACCTACCGGTAGTTACACTACCGCCAGCACAGCCCTCAGTCATCATTGGAGCAGTCAAGCCCCCCCACCACGTCAAGGTGGCACCTGCGGGGGGGCTTAACTCATGACCATTCACCATTCACTGCACCCTTGCAGTGATGTTGACTGGCTGTATCTGCCTAGAAGATCAGGGGGCAGGGGACTCTTGCAAGTAAAACAAGCAGTCAAAGAAGAAGAACATGCCCTGGCAGAATATGTAAAGCAAAGTGAAGAACCTGCTTTGATTGAAGTCAAAAATCAGAAACTCCTCAAAGCACAGCAGACAAAAAACCAGTACAAGAAAACCGCACTACAAACTAGAGCTGACAGCTGGCACAACAAAACACTGCATGGAAAGTTCCTTCACAAAATTGAAGGAAAAGCTGATAAGGAGAAGACCTGGCTCTGGCTCACGAATGGGACCCTGAAGAAGGAGACAGAAGGCCTGATCCTTGCAGCCCAGGAGCAAGCCATCAGAACAAATGCAATCAAGGCCAAGATCGAAAAATCAGCTGATGACCCAAAGTGCAGACTGTGCAAGGAAACCGATGAAACCATTGATCATATCCTCAGCTGCTGTAAGAAAATTGCACAGACAGACTACAAACAGAGGCACAACTCTGTGGCCCAAATGATTCATTGGAACTTATGCCTCAAGTACCACCTCCCTGCAGTTAAGAACTGGTGGGATCACAAACCTGCAAAGGTTGTGGAAAATGAACACACAAAGATACTGTGGGACTTCCGAATCCAGACTGACAAAGTTCTGGAACACAACACACCAGACATCACAGTTGTGGAAAAGAACAAGGTTTGGATCATTGATGTTGCCATCCCAGGTGACAGTCGCATTGAAGAAAAACAACAGGAAAAACTCAGCCGCTATCAGGACCTCAAGATTGAACTTCAAAGACTCTGGCAGAAACCAGTGCAGGTGGTCCCGGTGGTGATGGGCACACTGGGTGCCGTGCCAAAAGATCTCAGCCGGCATTTGGAAACAATAGACATTGACAAAATTACGATCTGCCAACTGCAAAAGGCCACCTTACTGGGATCTGCACGCATCATCCGAAAATACATCACACAGTCCTAGACACTTGGGAAGTGTTCGACTTGTGGTTTTGTTAAACGAAATCCAGCATATCTATCTTGTTTGCTGTGTCATACAACGTCGCTGTGTCAATAATAATAATAATAATAATAATAATAATAATAATAATAAAAAGGGTTGGTAGAGACCCCTTGGGCCATTGAGTCCAATCCCCTTCTGCCTTTGTGCACCAAAAGCACAAGCCAAGCACCCCTGACAGATGGCCTCCCAGCCTCAATGTTAATAATAATAATAATAATAATAATAATAATAATAATAATAATAATAATAATAATAATAATAAAAAGTGGGTTGGCCACCAAGTAAATAATAATAATGATGATGATGATGATGATAATAATAATAATAATAATAATAATAATAATAATAATAATAATAAAGAGGGTTGGAAGAGACCCCTTGTGCCATTGAGTCCAATCCCCTTCTGCCTTTGTGCACCAAAAGCACAAGCCAAGCACCCCTGACAGATGGCCTCCCAGCCTCAATGTCAATAATAATAATAATAATAATAATAATAATAATAATAATAATAATAATAATCCCTTGGGCCATTGAGTCCAATCCCCTTCTGCCTTTGTGCACCGAAAGCACAAGCAAAGCACCCCTGACAGATGGCCACCCAGCCTCAATGTTAATAATAATAATAATAATAATAATAATAATAATAATAATAATAATGATAATAATAAGGGTTGAAAGAGAAGAAGAGACCCCTTGGATCACTTAGTCTAACCCCCTTCTGCCCTTGTGCTGTGGGGGCCGGATAAATGGCTTCGATGGGCCGCATCCGGCCCCCGAGCCTTAGTTTGGGGACCCCTGGTTTAAGTAGCCAAGCTTTATCCAGCCAAATTCCTTCCACAACAGCCATTCCTCTGTGATGTATTCAGTGAGACATGTTGCCTTTCCCTCCATGTAGACCAAATTGTGAGAGGAGATTTGAAAAACAGCTGCTGGGACCAGAGTCCAGCCTATGGGTAATCCTGAGAGCCAGCGGACCTTTAGAAGTAGCAGAGATCTGCCATTTTATCCCCACACTTCTCAATCCATTTATAGATCATCTAGTACAGTAGTTCTCAATCTGTAGGTCCCCTGGTGTTTTGGTCTACAATTCCCAGAAATCCCAGTCAGTTTACCAGCTGTTATGATTTCTGGGAGTTGAAGGCCAGAAACATCTGGGGATCCACAAGTCGAAAACCACTGATCTAGTAAGCTCTAATTTTGAATGCATTTTTTGATGAATGAGTCTTGAGTTCAGTCCTATTTGTAGGTAGACACATGTGCAGTTTTCATCATCATCATCATCATCATCATCATCCTCATAATGGCACTTTATAAGTAACAAAAAAAATATCCTCAGGCTTACAATCTAATCACTACATTCCACAAAAGGATTAAGTCTGGGTTAAGTCTTTTCTGCAATCAGGGCAGTGGTCACTAGGATGGATGGACTGTCATCTGCCTCTGGACTATGACTGAGCTGTGCCTGTCTCCTTCTGAGCCCAATGCAATGACAGCTGTTTTCGTGTGCTCCTGGCCTAGGCATGATGGAGATGTGCTTGCCTCTGTTTCTCTTCCACTGTAGCCTCAGTTGGGATGTTGGCAGTTGGGATGGATGGAGTGCCTTTCCTTATGCATACCATTGGATGTAATCTCCACTGCTCCATGGTTCATGTTGGCCTCTACAATAAAAAAAATGAGGGGAAAGCCAAAATCGAACAGGATCCAAAAGAATGCAGGAAAAAAGACAAGACAATACTAAATTATTTCATCTCTCATAGTTCCTGCCCTTCTTTCAAGAAATTTAAGAACAAACTCAAAGTGTCACCAACAAAAATTTCATAAACTGAGTTTCAGGTACATAAAAGGAAACACATTCAACAACAATAATTGGCCATTAGCCATGTTCATAAACATACTAGGTAAATAATTTTAAACTTTATGTTTTCAAAGGTATGAAAATCACTGTTTGTCCCTTAGGCTCATAGCATATGCTTCATGCTGTATGAAATTGGCCTCCAATCTAAAAAAATCGTAAAGCTGCATTAAAGTGGAAAGCTGAGGGGTTTTTTTTGGTTTTTTTATAAAAAAAAAGTGGTGCCAGAGAGAAGGACAGGAGTGAGTGCTTTGGAGAGTCAGAGGTAGGGAAAGTGCCATTTAGCGTTAAGCCCCCTCCAGCCCCAATCTCATCCAGTCTTATAAAGGTTATACTTAATTAGCATGGGCTATGAGAAAAAGGCAGATCAATATTGGGACCCCAAGATATGTTCTGCTTACGGAATATGCCATCCATCTTAGCCCTGCTGTCAGAAGTATGCAGAGAGGGCTTTGCGCAATTCACTGCCTCCCTTTGGCTCCCGCATGACATTCCTTGTCCTTGACATCTCTCCTTCTGCAAAACAGTTACGACTGGCATTATTTCCTTTTTGTTTCAGACTTCTCAGATATGAAGTCCATGAACATCAAGTATTTTGCTGTTAACACTTTCTCCCTCTGCACATTTCAAAATCTACTCATTTCACCTGTTTCTCAAGACTACTTCCTGCCTTTGGGAAAATAATATTACTTTTCATTCAGCGTTATTGTTACTTTTTGAAAAGAAGCCTACATTCCACAGAATCTTTCTTGCTAATTTGAGCTGATGCCAGGATAAAAAGAATGCTCTATAAAATAATTCCATTTAAAATGGATCAGGGCCCAAATTAATAACCTTTGGTTCCTGACTTTAAAAGAGTTTGTGCATTATGCTTGCACTAATCTTCTTTAAGGGGAAA
This sequence comes from Anolis carolinensis, assembly GCF_035594765.1. Classification (NCBI taxonomy): domain Eukaryota; kingdom Metazoa; phylum Chordata; class Lepidosauria; order Squamata; family Anolidae; genus Anolis; species Anolis carolinensis. The sequence continues at coordinate 165,337,177 of NC_085841.1, forward strand.
AAAAATGAAATTATAGATTCCTGTTTTCTGGAAAATGACATCATTTTAGGCACTTGGAAGCCAATAAAGCATGCAAGCCAGGATAGAATAGGAAACCAAAGAAGTGAGGAACAAAGGGAAAATGCATTCTTTTTTGAGTTGGTAAATAATAGTTTGGGATATATTATTATATAGTGGTTCATGGTTTTGCTGGGGTTTGGTTGCAGGACCCACATGGATAGAAAAATCTATGGATGTTCAAGTCCTGTAATATACAATGGTGTAGCAAAAGTGTGTGCCTTATATAAAATGGTAAAATCAAGATTTGCTTTTGGGGATTTTTTTTAGAGGAGGGGAAATATTTTCAAGCCATGTATGGTGGAATGTGTGAAAACAGAATCCATGAATATGGAGAGCTGACAGTAGATCATTAGATTCAGGAGAGACTGTTGGGCCTCTCAAATCTTGGAAAGTAATAATTCCTTAACATAGATGTGGGTGAAACATCAGGAGAGAATGCTTCTGGAACATGGCCATACAGCCTGGAAAGCTCACAGCAACCCAGTGATACAGGCCATGAAAGCCTACAACAACATATTCCTTAAACAGCTTATTTGTTAGATCTTTATTCTCTAGCGTGGCTGAGCTTCATAGGGCTCCTCATTAATGCTGAGGTTATATTAACAAATTAATTGGTTTTGGTGGTGGATAGTCTCTCTCAATCCCAATCTCTCTGTCACATTCAATAAAACAGAAACACCTCTGGAAAAGACTGAATGAAAATGCATCACAAGGCTCTGTCTCAACTTTCTTTTTCGAAAGAAGCAAGGAAATGGCGATGGAATGGAATGTGATGTGTGTGCACGAGGGGGAGGGATTTATTTGGTGAGTAAATAATGGGTTCTTCAGGATATCATGCCCTTTTCAGAATATTAGGTCATTTTAGACTGAAGTCTGGTATATTCCCTACATATTGACCTATCTGGAAGTGTTTAGGGTCTCTCTGGGTAGAAATGGGGCAGCAGGCAACATGAACTCAAGATTTTATTGATTTTTATATTCTGTATTATTATTATTTGGAAATGGAAGCAATGAATGCCTTTGTACTTTGGGATATGTTAAGTCTGGAGCCAAGAGATTCCGGTAGATAATTCATGTCCTCCCAACTGTGAACTAGAATATAAGAATAGCTGGTTTGTTATTTACATGATATTTTCAGCTGAAGATACTATATCTTTGAGATCCCTGTTTTCTGCATGCAAAATACGTGCTCTATCACTGATCTGTTTTTCTCGCCAGCCATTGATTGCTACACTTCAGTATTCTCTATCTGAAATAAACACACACTTCTTTAATAACTTTTAACATCATTTCTTATTAACCTTGGCAAACATGACATTTGAAAAGTGAGTGAAGTGTACATGTTGATCAGGATGTCTAGGAATGGGACAAATAGATGAGAGATCATGATCAGTGAGAAAACTTAATTTAGCAATGGAAGACAAAAGACAGTGGTTTAAAACCGTACTTCCCAATATGATGATTTTCAGAGGTGTTGGACTCTTACTGTCTCAAGTCAACAACAGTATTATGGACTTTGTACTCAAATCAAATGAAGGAAGCAATAACAATTTGACCCTCATGGTCAGTTATGACAACCTCCATGACTGTCTCTGTAATCTCATAGTATGTTGCGAAAGCTAATATTTCAAGCATGATTTTAATGACTATCATTTAACTAAACAGTCCTGACAATTACCCTTACAAACAACTAATCAATTTCTCAATTTCTAACTAACAAATTTATTTTACAACCCATTAGTCCATATTCTGAGTTCTCCAAATGTTGGTGAATTATTTTCCCATTATCATGGTCGTGGTTGGTTAGTGTGATGGGAATTGGAGATCAAACATGCATGAGGGACCTCAGACTCTACACCTCTGCAGCAGCTGCTATGCATTTGATGGACAAGGATTTCTGATACTCAAACTTTTGAAAATAGTAACCTACTATTTTTGAAAATAGTAACAAACCTACTACAGCTATATCAAGATGTTACAGTGATGTCAAATTTGTGGCCCTCCAGGTGTTTTGGACTTCAGCACCCAGAATGCTTGACCATTGGACAAGCTAGTGAGGGCTTCTGGGAGTTGAAGGCACAAACATTTGGATGGCCACAAGTTTGACACTCTGATTTGTAGGGGTGTGCATTTATATAAATAGGCAATCTCAGTGTATCAGTCGTGTGATTCAATGTGGACTATTCACATAATATAGTCATATAGCATATAGTTACCCCTTGCCACTATTTTCCATGTGCCCTCATCCTCCAACCTAGTTGTGGATGTACACTGTTCAGAATCTTCCAGTATTAAACAAAGCTCTGGGATACATTTATGGAAAGAGCTGAGGAAATTAAACCTCTAAGTGAGATAATGGGGGAAGAAAGGTTATAACAAAGTATGGAGCCAGGAAAAATGCATCAGAATTTCAGTTTTGACAAGGTTCAACAGCAGCCCAGCCACTGAACTTTCCTCCACTGTGAGTTCTTAAGCTAGCTCTAGATTTATTTCTGGGATAGGACTACACACACTGGGCAGTTGCTTTAAAATTCGGTCTAGAGCAGTGGTTCTTAGCCTGTGGGTCCCCAGGTTTTTTGGCCTACAACTCCCAGAAATCCCAGCCAGTTTACCAGCTGTTGGGATTTCTGGGAGTTGAAGGCCAAAACATCTGGGGCCTCACAGGTTGAGAACCACTGGCCTATTTTGGCACATTGATATGGAATCAACTGTATTGGAGAAATCCAATAAAAGAAGCAAATGTGGTAGATTTTGCCATTCCTCAAAGATATCTTCCTTTTTTTGTCCTACAAGAATCTGTATGATTGCACTGATCAAGCAGACCTGTCATTCAACATGAGAAGAAAGCAGGCTTTTAGGATAGAAGAGCCAAGTTACACTTCGTGTATCCCTTTTGGTCCAAAGGCTTTTGGACATTTAACAAGGCTGGCCTGAGAGATCCAGCTTTTGGGGCAGAGGAACAAAGACTGCCACTCTTTGATGGTAGCCGTTAAACTTGTGTCATACAACACAACAGAGAATGTTTGTGGGATTTGGAAGAACATCCAGAAAAGTAGCTCTTCCACCTCTGTCCTACTTGTCTCACTTGCCCAAAGGTTGGACCAGCCTTGACTTTCCACATAAGAGTCTAACAAAGTCTTGGCTCCATGTCATGCCAGCCCATTTCTCTCTGCCAGGCATCTCTTCTTTCCCCAAGGTTTGCTCAAGGCCTTCGGTTCCAGGCAGCTGGCCACAGAGAAGCAAATTTTGGACAAAGAAATTTTAAGTATTATTTTGGCTCTAATGCAGATGTCTAACTGAGGTATAAAATATTACAAGAATTTCAGATTTATCAGTCCAGGCAGAACTGACCTCTTTTACCACGACTATAAAAGCAATGAGTGATGCAATCCATCAGTGGACAGACGCGACACACTTTGACAGCAGACCAGGCAATTTTGCACAGATGAGTCCAAGTGCCAATGCTTTAAGTAATCTACCCATTCTGTTAAAAAGACAGTCTTTTCTTGGGGGGGGGGGGAGTGTCAACTGGAGGATATATTACAAAAAATGGCAAACCGGTGGTAGGTAACTCATTTAAAATTAATGATGACCATAATTAAGAACATGCAAGGAAAGACTTTAGGGGGAAAATGGCCCATGGAAGAATATTTTCTATAATGGCATATTAGATGAAACTCAACATTAAATGCAGCTGTTTCACTAATATAAATGATCTGGTTATTGCTTTCCATTCCATATTTTACGAGGCTGTTTGGACCTGGGCGGAAAGTGACAAAAAGGAAAATTAAGCAGAAATGATTGGGCTTGAGATGAAAATGATTCCCTCCTCCTGACATGCATCTCAAGATAATATTATGGTCATCATATTAATAAAAGCCTTAATTAATAAGGAAAGCATTTAGGATAACTGCATTCCCATAATGCAATCTGAGTGGGGAGGGAGCAATCCTACTATCCAATTCATCCTATTAAAGCAATTTCCCTTTATAAGCAGCAGTGGCAATATAGAAAGTATATATTAGAAGAGATAACATTTATGAAATGTTCCAAAGATTTTTGACTTGTAATTTTATAACAATTCTGTTTCTTTCTTTTTTAAAGTCATTTTTAAAACACTGGTGACAACTGGTATTTCTTCACTTACAGCTCTGTGAGGCTGGAAAGGTGTGAGGCTTCTTTTCTCAAGGCTCCTCAGACGCAGGCTTCTGCCACCCACCTTTTTAATAACTCTTATACATGGAATATGCAGTCAACCAGGCTTATAGTCTTACCGAGAAGAACAGACTCCTTACCCAAACAACTTTCCTCTCTTTAACAAGATTGACATATTTCTGCTAAGCAGTCTGGGATAAGAGCAAGTCCCAGGCGAGGTGCAAGCAAATAAATCAAGTCTGTTTACCACTCCACTCTACTTACTGAAGAGAGAAGGTCAGAAATAAACAGTGGCTTTTAAAATAAAATGAACAAACCAGTGATTAGCTAACTAAACTTATTAGCATTCAAGGCTCTCTTCCTCCACACATTTCTCCTCAAAATAAAGCAACATGATGGCAGAGGTATCGCCTATGGAAGGGCAGAGGAGCAGAATGAGGGCACTGCTTCCCAGATAGCATTTCTGCCCTTCAATAAATGATCCCTCCATTCACAAAATTTCTAGCAATGCACTCATTTAAAATTTCAGTTTTAGCATTTCAGAATTGGGAGAGGGGATGTCAGTACTTAGAAACAGAGTTCAAGCAACCAAAAAAAAAAAAAAAGGGGGGGGGGGGAGGCAGGGTTATCAAAGGAATGTGAACACCACAAATATAAGTTCTAAAGACATGATTTTCAATGTCAAATTGGGGACTACGGGAACATTTCATGGGGATGTGTATGGCAGAATTTGTATTGGGAGCAATGCCATAATTTCACTTGCTCCCCATATAGCGACACTCCTAGGGATAAGTCAGGCTCAGACAGAAAGTAATTCTGATCAATTGACAAGGCATTTGAAGAAATTTTCACTCCGTTTCACAGTAACTTTGATGCCATAGCACAGGCATGGGCAAACTTCAGCCCTCCAGGTTTTTTGGACTTCACCTCCTGCAATTCCTAACAGACAGTAAGCTGGCTGGAATTTATGGGAGTTAAAGTCCAAAACACCTGGAGGGCTGAAGTTTGCCCATGCCTGCCATAGCAGTTGCGGATTTACTAGAGGCATCTATCTAATGTGCTGTCTGGTGTGTTTCTAATGGCACATGTGTCATCCAGGCCCATAGCCAGGATTTTGATTCGGGAGGGGCTGGGATTTTGGTTCAGGAGGGGGGCTGAGTCTGGGTGAGAGAGGATCTACCCTAGCAAACCTTTTGTATCATTATCCCAATACCCTCCATGCATATGGATATATTGAGCATGGTGATCAGATCATGATATGAATAAACGTAACAGTTCAAATAATAAATGTAAGGCCTTCTCATGGACCACCCTAAGAATTTCGGCGTGGGGGGTGGGGGGGATGAAGCCCCTCAAGCCCCCCCCCCCTCCCTGGCTGCATGCCTGGTGTCATCCATCTGGTGGGGATGACACATGTGCCATCAGAAACATTGTACACTCCTGATCTGGATCCTTTCAATTCTAGCTTAAAATGAGACTTGGTAGTCAATTGGTTTTGGTCTGACAATTGATCTCTTTTAGGAAAGAGATAGGGAGAAATTAGCTGCCTTTGATTTTCTTGGTTTTTGGAAGAAAACCTTTGATACCATTACTCTCACTATATTGTTGGGCCAATATAGTGCTCTGGGGTTGGGAGATACAGTGATATAGTGCTTTCTAGAGGGAAGGGATTGACTACCACAGTGATCCATGGTGTGACAAACTTCAGGTTGCACTGCTGTAATAAATTATACATATACGACCCTCGGAAGTGGTTTAGAAAAGTGATACTCAAAGTGGTGGTCACTGGACAAGTGCCATTACAGGAGCAATTGTGTGCCATTACTTAGAAAGTTTCCCGGAAAGAAAAAGGTCATAGCCAATGAGCACAAATGTGGTACTTGTCTCCATGATGAATTGGTCCTCACATCAGGTAACCCTAGAAGAACTGGTATAAATGTTTCAATTAGTATACAGATTGGTTGCTAGAATTCTGGCTCATTTGTAATGGTAGAATCGTGTTCAAGCAGTTTGAAAGGAGCTACAGCAGTGTTTCCCTTTGACCAGGGACCACTCTCCAACAAAAGGGTTATGAATCCGTTTTTGGTCAACTTTAGATTCAGTTTAGTTATCTGGGGTGCTGATTCAGAAAACTGCACTGGATAGACCACATCAGCTCTGGTTTCTGATACAGAACATATGCCATCCAGTAGTTGCCATATTTAATAATCTAGAGCTGATGTGGTCTATCTAATGCAACTTTCTGAATGAGCACCCCAAATAACCCTAAGAACAGACCTAAAAAAGAAGACAGCAAGAATTTTTTTTTTGAAAATAAATTTTTATTAAAGTTTCTAATAACGTTTACAACTTAAAATGTGAAAACCCAAGGGAAAAGGGGTAGTGGGGATAGGTGAATGTAGAGGGTGGGCAAAGGAATACGAAAGTTGGAGGAAGGGAACAAACAACTCAAAAGAAAACAGACAAACAAAGATGAAAAAAAAAACAGAACATAAAACAACCTTTAACTTAACCAAACCCCCAAGCAAAAACAAAAAGAAAACCTATATATATATATATATAAAACAGATTATAATGACAAATAAAACAAATAATAAAATTGACTTCCATCTCTTACACAGATTCTTTACATCTTCTTACGTTTGATCTATTTCCACTAAATACTCAATTAGATTAACATCGTAATTTGCTTTTCTCTTAAGAAGTTCTTTATCAGGTCCCAATTTGTTTGCCTTTTTGGTATGCCATTATTATTTTTCAATAGATACGTCAACTTGTCCATATTCATAATTTCCAACACTTTGTTTAACCAGCAGCTTAGCTCAGGGGTTTCTTTAGTTTTCCAATGTTTGGCATATGTCATTCTTGCTGCCGTCGTGAGGTAATTAAACAAAATTTCTTTGTTCTTATCTTTTTTGATATTAAGCATCCCCAAAAGAAAATACTTTGGGTCCAGTTCAATCTTAACCTGCAACATCTCTTGTATTTTTTGGTGGATTTCCTTCCAATATTTCTTTGCCTTTTTACATGTCCACCAACAGTGGAAAAATGTTCCTACTTGATCGTCACATTTCCAGCACCTGTTTGAGGCTCCTTTATGATAATTTGATAATTTTTGAGGGGTCAGATACCAGCGGTAAAACATTTTGATCCAGTTTTCTTTCAATTCTATAGCATATGTTATTTTTAGTCTGGAATTCCAGGCTCTTTCCCACTCTTCTAGATAGATTTTTTTCCCTATATTTTTTGCCCATTTAATCATGTTTTCTTTTATTGCTACCTTATCTGTCTCCCATTCAATTAACTTTGCGTAAATTATGGATATTTGTTTTTTTTCCAATCTCATTACTTTATCCCAGAAGCTCTCTTTCTCTTCAAACCCCAGATTTTTGTCTTTATTGTAATATTCTTTCAACTGCATATATTGGAACCATCCTACGTTATGGAATTTTTGATTGATCTCTTCCTGGCTTTGCAAGGAATATTTTCCATTTTCTTTGGTTAAGAAAAAACAATTCTTATCTTAAGCAAGAATTTTTTTTTATTGGGCTGTGTTATTATCCATAAATTTTGTTAACACTTGGGCAAAAAAAGGGAAAGGGGGCTGAGGTTGATTTTTTTTTTTTACAAAAAACAAAGCACGGGACCCAAGGAACTGTCCTTAATGGCTTTAACAACAACAACAACAACAACAACAACAGCAATAACAATACCTTTGGGGGACTAGACAGGCTCTTACAAAGGGCTGCTTTCCCATTACAACTGATGTGTGGCAATGGGAGTTAAGATGATGATGATGATGATGATGATGATGATGATGATGATGATGACGACAACAACAACTTTGGAGAACTGTCCTTTCGTGCATGCTTGCTGCCAGGTGAGTCTTCTTCACCCTGGCCTGGGAAGCCTCCCAAGGCCAAAAAAGTGCTAGTGAGAGCAACAGCCTTCCTTCCTTCTCCCCCTCTCCTTTTCTCTCCTCTCCTTATTTTAGGTCTCATGGCCCACGGGCTGGGGACCACTGAAGTAGAGCTTGGCTTCCTGCTCACCAATTCAATATACTGATGCTAATCTTCATGGAGGAAGCCATTTGAGTCCCATAACAACTTGCCTATTCATTAAAAAGTCAAAATCCTTCTCAGTGTTCCAACTATTGGAAAAGATTTCAATCTATATATGGCCTAGCTGACATTTTTCCCCAGTTTTATTGTATTAGTCCTTAGTAAGTCCAACTGTTGGCTCCAGAAATTATTATCTTTCGGTTTCCCCACCTACTAAGTGTTACTGACGAGAGTACTGGACTATCGTTAATGAGTTAGATTCTATCCCAACCCTTCTTTTTGTTTGCTGACTATTTGACTTGATCGCAGTAGGCCAGAGGAATAAGCAGCTTGAGTAAATATAGGCAAGGTCCTATGTTCTTATTTTTACAGCTTCTTACATATATCCAATTTGCCCTTTGACCCAAATCAGGGTCTCTAACTGAAGAACGGCAGTGTACTATTGAATGCTCCCTGCCTCACTTTGTCATGCTAGACCGAATATATGGATCATATTCACAGTCTGTTCTGCTGCCTCTGTAGAATCCCCAAAGCCCTGGGATTTAAAATTCTGCTTTCATAAAACTGTTTTTGGATAACTCTTGCTTGAAGAGACACTGTGTAAAACCAGAATCCTTTCTGCCTCTTTCCTGCCTAAAGAAATGGAGCAGAAAAATCACATTCATCCTATAAATACCACAGATGGCGCTGAGTGTGTCTACGAGACCAGAGAACATAAATATGAAGGATGAAAAAGCTTGATGTGGTACCTAATTGCAGTGGGGGGAGCTGGCAACGTGGAGCTTTTCCTTGCAATTTTGGGGGGCATAATTAACCCAGATTGGTCAAAGAAATCCCTTCTCAGTGATCACACAGCAAATCTAAGCTGGCAAATGCTTGGGAGGTGCTTTCTGAAGATGCTCTGAAAGGATCTGAGTGAGGATCACAGTAGAATACCAATTTAGGGGGAAATCTTAAGAGTTGCATAGAGAAACCAGAGAGACTCTCCAAAACATCACACGCACCAGCAGGGCTGTCATGATCCAGCCAACAACAAACTTGCATATCATTTCAAGAAGTCTCTCTTCAGCTATTGGAGGACTAGT